>NC_000079.6:12766074-14053574 GCF_000001635.26 Mus musculus
TTTCTCTTTCTTTCTTTCTTTCTTTCTTTCTTTCTTTCCTTTCCTTATTTCTTTCTTTCTTTTTTTCTTCCTCTGTTTCTTTCTCTATCTTTCTCTTCCTTTGTTTCTGTTTTTCTTTCTTTCTTTCTCTCTTTCTTTCTGTCTTTCTTTCTTTCTTTCTTTCTTTCTTTCTTTCTTTCTTTCTTTCTTTCTTTTATTTTCTCTTATTTTAGATGTTTTCCCAAATCTATAGCCCATTACCTACTACTGTTACACAACACAACCCTTTATATATGGTCATCAGACTTATTAATTTTAATGGAAACAGGTATCTTTTGGAATCCTTAAAAATTACAGCAAAAAAAATATGTCCTTCCAACAAGCAATTTAAAAAACCTCACTGCTTCTTATACTTTTGTCCTCCAAAGAACAATGTTATATATAACACTGCCATGGTTAGCTCTAGGTTATAGTTAACATGCTCCCCCAACTTGGTATGATCTAGAATCACCTAAGACACTATGATTAAAGCAGGAAAAACAGGGAGTCTATCTCTCAAGCCTGCCTCATAATTTGGTACTATTGTACACGTGGCAGTAGCTTTGTAAACATAAAAGAGGCAATACTCAAGGGCTCCTTGAGGTTTGAATCAAAATTCCAAAGATCCCTCAAGGCTAGGAAGAGTATATTATGTTTTGGGTCCTTGCAATGAAGCCCCGCAAAACCTGTATGAAGTATGAACGATACAGCTTAATGTCAGTAGAGGTCCATGACATTAAATTGTCCATGCAAGAAAGCTTTAGACATCAAGTGGAAATAGCCAATGAGAGAGGCTATCTGTGCTGCAGGCATCATAGGTAGAGGGGTCTGCAAAGCTAACTCCATATAGCCAAAGTGATTCCATCATGAATTACAAATGCCTCACACAAGGCTTCAGGATATGTTCCTTGTTTGTCAAAGGCTTTTAGTATTTCTTTATCAGTAACATTCTCAATGTGCCACATTCCTCACATTTGGAATAGGAATGACCCTTGCAATCTTGCATATTGAAACTGTGAACAGTGTGTTGTTAATTTTACAGGATCTCGCAGTTAAGAGATTGTTTTGGCTTTCAGAAGAAATGGTAGATTTATGGATCGTGTTGTGACAGCGAAAGGCTGTAGAGACTCATAGACTCAATGCATATTGTCTTACAATGACTTTATGAGCTTATGGGAAAATGATAAATTTATGCCTTCAAATTGTATGGTTTTGAGTAACATTGACAGGGTTAAGATTTCTGATGGTCAATACATTTGGCAATTTTATATGATCTAAAATGATCAAAAAGCCAAATATGTGTATATGTCAATGAGGAAATTCTATACCTGGATGCTATCGAGTGGAAGGCCCTCTGTAAATGTGAACAGCACTCATCCAACTGAGTGAATGAAAAAGACAGAATCACTGGACCAATGGAATTTCTTTCTCTCTGCTTCCTGACAACAGAAGCTGAGTGTAAAGCTGTGTCACCTCAGTTGCTTTCCTGAACTGTGTCTCTGTGCAGTATAACCTGTAATAAACTCTTTCTCTCTACAGATAGTTTTTAGTTAGGTATTTGATCATAAGTGCGATAAATGCAGTCTGTAAAACTGAGAGACATCCACAGAATTGCTAACAGGTCTTAGTGGAGGTATCCCCCATTATTTGGACTGCCCAGTACTCAGTGTGGGACTAGACACCTTCTAATCTTCAGAATTTTGTCTTCTCACTTTGCTCCAGTGTGTCTGACTGTCTCCAGGCTGGCCCTGTGGCCACATCCTGTTTAAGTCAATACCTCTCTGATGTAAGAGCACAGGGCTGTGGGAACATTGTTCATAACCCAAAGGCTATTTTCTCATGATCACTGATGTTTAATTCAATTTTATGTGCAAAAGCAATACTCTCAATACTCTGGCATGCCCCAGATCTCCCAATATGCATATATCATATTCTTAAGGTTTTTTATTGCGACTTAAAATTAACATGTATAGTGTCTTTGGTAGGCATAATAACATTACCTTCATATAAATTCATTTCAACTTAATATCTCTTATCATATCTATACCCTCCTGTTCTCTGTCTCTGATGAATTTCGATCTTATCATGAACCAATGCTTAATTAGCAATTGGCAGCAACATTTGCTCAAATGGAAGCATTCAGTATATTTTTTCCAGCATAATAATTATATTGATTATTTGAGAATTTCCATGCTAACTTCCTTGTTCTTCCAGGTCTGACTCCTAGACCTTGTGACCTTCCACCCAAGAAGAAGAAAAAGAAGCAGGCAGAGTAAGAGGAGGGGGGAGGAAGGGGAGTAAAATGAAGAGGAAGAGTCCCATGTTCTCACTAGAGTATGGTCAATCCCATCAGTAGCCAGCCACTTAAAAAATCCTGAGTACCTGCCAGAAGACATCAATTGTGAAAAGTTATAGTTCAGCATGCATATCACAATAATTAGGTATTGACTTTGATGTCTTCCTGGCCAAGCTGTTACATTTTGTGGGGGTGGAGGGGTAGGAATGGTCACAGAAGCCTTTTTCGCTCTTTCTCAACTGTGAGTCTGCAGCCATTGATATGACTACAAAAGTAACTTCTATATTTTTATAGAATAAAAACATTTGAAATGTAACAGTGGGAGTCTAGACAGCAGTAGAATCGCTGTTGTCCTTCAGTGAACTGTCCCCTGGACGCTGCAGTTCCCTGAGGCTTTCAGATATGCATAAGTGTCACTTTTACCCCATCTCAAGTTTTCCTTAGATATTCTGCTTTGGAGGAATCCCACATACCCTAAAAGTCCTCTTTCTGCTATCTTATTCAGATTTACTTTATTTGTACCATACCAGATATTTTCCAAGCCATATTCACAGTGCAATCACTGTTATTCAGATTTTCTTATGTCTTTCCCACTTCTGTGCTGTAGCCAAGGCAGGATCTGAGAGGTTCTAATGAGAAACACAATGTTTCTCCCTGCAACTCTCATACTATGTCCATGCATATACTCACACAATTGGTGTCTTTACCAGGCACAGATAAATTGAGAGCTGATGACTATTTCTAAATAAATATACAATAACTTTATACTATTAACTATTACAAGCACAGACTAGCAAAAAGAAACCCTATTTGGTAGAAATTCAGCTAAAATTTTTGATTGCAGAATAAATAGCACACAGATTACTTTAATACTATTTTACACAGTATTATAATCACAATAGAGAACTTTAAACTTTATCTACATCACAAAAACAAGGTTATTCCAAATGACTCTAAACTATTGTTTCTAAAATGTACTCCTTTAGAATTGACCAGCAGGGCAGGGTAGTGGTGGTGCATGCCTTTAATTCCAGCACCTGGGAGGCAGAGGAAGGTGTATTTCTGAGTTTGAGGTCAGCCTGGACTACAGAGTGAGTTCCAGGACAGCCAGGGCTACACAGAGAAACCCTGTCTCAAGAAGAAGAAGAAGAAGAAGAAGAAGAAGAAAAAGAGTTGACTAACAATCTGAAAAACTCCAGGCAAAAATATATTGGTGAGTGCTGTATAAAGGTAAATGTAGCCCTTCCAGTTGGTGCCAGCTCTCGATCACCTTGGGCACTAACTCAGTGGATGGTCCCATGGTCCCCAGAGGACTCTCCACATGATCTTAGGATCACTGGTGAGTGGAACACAACATCTGTTACAAACCAATTGTGACTGGCCTGTGACAAAAGGAGCAAGGACACCGATGCCATGACTGACCAGCAGCTCGGGTTCCTTATGATTTGTGCTGGTACACCATAGTTTCAACACACAAGACAGCTCCACGGTCCTCAGAGGAGACACCACTTCCAGACACTGTAATATACCTAGGATCTTAGGATTCTAGGATCTCAGGATAACAGGAGCTTGGTCACATCAGGATCTCAAGGTCTCAGAGGAAGCTTGACTCTCAAGAGCTCTGACACACCCAGAATCTCAGGTTCACAGGCGCCCGGAATCACAGGATCCTAGAGAAAGCTGGACTCTGAGGAGTCCTGAATCAACTGGTATTATAGGAAGGACAGTCTCCAATCAGATATACTGAGGGCAGCAAGCACTTGAGATAATCAGATGGCAGGAGGAAAGCATAAGAACAGAAGCAACAGAAACCAAGGTTACTTGGCATCATCATAAACAAACTCTCCCATCATAGCAAGTCCTGGATATACCATCACACCAGAAAAGCAGGACATGGATCTAAATTCACTTCTCATGGTGATGATGGAGGGTTTTAAGAAGGAAATGCAGAAAAACACAGGTAAACAGCTAGAAGACCTTAAAGAGGATACAAAAAAATCCCTTAGTAGGAAAACATTACCAAAGAGTTGAAAGAATTAAACAAAAGCATTCAGGATCTAAAAATGGAATTAGAAACAATAAAGAAATCACAAAGGTAGACAATTCTGGAGATTGAAATCCTAGGAAAGAAATCAGGAACCATAGATGTTAGGATCAGCAACAGAATACAAGAGAACTAAGAGAGAATCTCAGGTGCAGAAGATTCCATAGAGAACATGGACACAACAACAACAACAACAACAAAAATGCAAAATGCAAAAAGATCCTAACCCAAAACATACAGGAAATCCAGGACACAGTGAGAAGACCAAACCAAAGGATTATAGGTGTAGATGAAAATGAAGATTTGCAACTTAAAGGGTCAGTAAATATCTTCAACAAAATTATAGAAGAAAACTTTCCTAACCTAAAGGAAGAGATGCCCATGAACATACAAGAAGCCTACAGAACTTGGAGGAGGTACCATGTGGCGCTGAGAAGAATGTATATCCTTTTGTTTTAGGATAAAATGTTCTGTACATAACAATTAAATCCATTTATTTCATAACTTCTGTTAGTGTTCATGTGTCTCTGTTTAGTTTCTGTTTTCAGGATCTGTCCATTGGTGAGAGTGTGGTGTTGAAGTCTCCCACTATTATTATGTGAGGTGCAATGTGTGCTTTGAGCTTTACTAAAGTTTTCTTAATGTTTGTGGCTACCCTTGTATTTGGAGCATAGATAATCAGAATTGAGAGTTCATCTTGGTAGATTTTACCTTTTATGAGTATTAAGAGCCCCTCCTTGTCTTTTTTTTTCTTTTTTGATAACTTTGGGTTGGATGTCAATTTTATTTGATATTAGAATGGCTACTACACCTTGTTTCTTAGAACCATTTGCTTGGAAAATTGTTTTCCAGCCTTTCACCCTGAGGTAGTGTCTGTCCTTTTCCATGAGATGGGTTTCCTGTAAGCAACAAAATGTTGGGTCCTGTTTGTGTAGCCAGTCTATTAATCTATGTCTTTTTATTGGGGAATTGAGTCAATTGATGTTAAGAGAAATTAAAGAAAAGTAATTGTTGCTTCCTGTTATTTTTTTTTGTTAAAGTTGGGATTCTTTTCTTGTGGCTGTCTTCTTTTAGGTTTGTTGAGGATTACTTTCTTGCTTTTTCTATTGTGTAGTTTCTGTCCTTGTGTTGGTGTTTTCCCTTTATTATCCTTTGAAGGGTTGGATTTGTGGAAAGATGGTGTGTGAATTTGGTTTTATAATGGAATACTTTGGTTTCTCCATCTATGGTAATTGAGAATTTTGCTGGGTATAGTAGCCTGGGTTGGCATTTTTGTTCTCGTAGGGTCTGTATAACATCTGTCCAGGATCTTCTGGCTTTCATAGTCTCTGGTGAGGAGTCTGGTGTAATTCTAATAGGTCTGCCTTTATATGTTACTTGACCTTTTTCCCTTAATTTTAATATTCTATCTTTATTTAGTGCATTTGATTTCTGATTATTATATGTCGAGAGGAATTTTGTTTCTGGTCCAGTCTATTTGGAGTTCTGTAGGCTTCTTGTATGTTCATGAGCATCTCTTTCTTTAGGTTTGGGAAGTTTACTTCTATAATTTTGTTTCTCCTGTTGTGTCCTGGATTTCCTATATGTTTTGAGTTAGGATCTTTTTACATTTTGCATTTTCTTTGATCTTTGTGCTGATGTTCTCTATGGAATCTTCTGCACCTGAGATTCTCTCTTCCATCTCTTGTATTCTGTTCCTGATGCTCGCATCTATGGTCCTAGATTTCTTTACTAGGGTTTATATCTCCAGTGTTGTCTCTCTTTGGGTTTTCTATATTGTTTCTACTTCCCTTTTTAGGTCTTCTATGGTTTTGTTCAATTCCATCACCTGTTTGGTTGTGTTTTCCTATATTTCTTTAAGGACTTCTACCTCTTTACCAGTGTTCTCCTGTATTTCTTTAAGTGTGTTATCAACATCCTTCTTGATGTCCTCTACCAGCATCATGAGATTTGATTTTAAATGAGTCTTGCTTTTCGGGTGTGTTGGGGTATCCAGGACTGGCTGAGTTGGGAGTGCTGTGTTCTGATGATGGTGAGTGGTCTTGGTTTCTGTTAGTAAGATTCTTATGTTTGTCTTTTGCCTCCTGGTAATCTCTGGAGTTATTTGTTATAGTTGTTTCTGGTTGGAGCTTGTTCCTCCTGTGATTCTGTTAGCCTTTGTCAGCAGACCTGGGAGTCTAGCTCTCTCCTGAGTTTCAGTGTTCAGAGTACTCTCTTCAGGCAAGCTATCCTCTTGCAGGGAAGGTGCACAGATATCTGGCATTCAGACCTGCCTCCTGGTTGAAGATGAAAGCCTGAAACAGGGCCTGTCCCAGAAGCTGTGTCACCTGTGCAGACTAGTCTTTGAAGGATCTGGGAACCAAGATGGCTCCCCCAGGTGCTCAGGCAGAACCCTTCCAGGCAGGGAGGACACCTCTCCTCTGGCAAGGAAGGTGCCTGGATATCTGGAGCCCCAAATGGTGTCTGTCCCAGAAGCTGTACTGCTTCTGCCTGTCCGAGAATCTGTGTAGCTTCTGTAGTCAGCACTCTTACCTGCAAAGACTAGTCTCCGAGGGATCTGGGACCCAGGATGGCTCCCCCAGGTGCTCCAGCAGAGCCCTCCAGGGTGGGACAGACACCTCTCCTCTGGTGGGGAAGGTGCCCAGATGTCTGGAGCCCAAAACAGGGTCTCTCCCAGAAGCTGAGTAGCTTCTGCCTGTCCCAGAAGCTGAGTAGCTTCTGTAGTCCACATTCTCACCTGTGCAGAGTAGTCTCTGAGTTCTTTCCATTTTCTGAGATCTTGATTTCTTTCTTGAGAGACTTGAAATTATACAGGCCTTTCACTTGTTTGGTTAGAGTTACCCCAAGATATTTTATATTATTTGTGGCTATTGTGAAGGGAGTTGTTTTCATACCTTCTTTCTCAGCCTGTTTATCATATGTATAAAGGAAGAATACTCATTTATCTGAGTTAATTTTATATCCGGGCACTTTGTTGAAGTTGTTTATCAGTTGGAGAAGTTCTCTAATAGAGTTTTGGAAGCACTTCTGTATGCTATCATATCATCTGCAAATAGTTATATCTTTATTTCTTCTTTGCCAATCTTTATCCCCTTGATCTGTTTGTTGTCCTATTGCTGTAGCTAGCACTTAGAGTACTATATTGACTAGATGTGGGGAGAGTTGTCTTATCCCTGGTTTTTGTGGGATTGCTTCAAGCATATCTCTATTTAATTTGATATTGGCTGTTAGTTTGCAATAAATTGCTTTTATTTTGTTTAGGTATGGGCCTTGAATTCCTAATCTCTCCAATATTTTAAACATGAAAGGGTGTTATATTTTGTCAAAAGTTTTTTTTTTTCTGTATGTAGAATGATCAAGTGATTTTTTTTCTTTGAATTTGTTCATACACTGGATTATGTTAACGGATTTTCATATATTGCATTCTCTGGGATGAAGCCTACTTGATTGTGGTGAATGATGGTTTTTATGTATTCTTGGATTAGGTTTGCAAGAATTTTATTGAATATTCAGAAGTGATATTAATCTGAAGGTCTCTTTTTTCGTTGGGTCCTTGTGTGGTTTAGGTATGAGAGTTATTGTGGCTTCATAGAATGAATTAGGTAGTGTTCCTTTGTTTTCTATTTTATGTCAGGTCTGGTAGAATTCTGCCCTGGGCTTTTGTTGTTTGGGAGGTTTTTAATTACTATTTTTTTTCTTAGAGGATATGGGCCTGTTTAGATAGTTTACCTGCTCTTGATTTAACTTTGGTATGTGGTATCTCTTTAGAAAACCATCCATTTTGGGCTGGTGAGATGGCTCAGTGGGTAAGAGCACCCGACTACTCTTCCGAAGGTCCGGAGTTCAAATCCCAGCAACCACATGGTGGCTCACAACCATCCGTAATGAGATCTGGCGCCCTCATCTGGAGTGTCTGAAGACAGCTACAGTGTACTTACATATAATAAATAACTAAGTCTTTAAAAAAAATAAAAGAAAAAGAAAACCATCCATTTCATCTAGATTTTCCATTTTTGGGGTATAGGCTTTTATAATAGGATGTGGTGATTTTTAAAATTTACTCTGTTTCTGTTGTTATGTCTCCTTTTTCATTTCTGATTTTGTTAATTTGGATACTGCCTTTGGGTCGTTTAGTTAGTTTGGCTATGGGTTTATCTACCTTGTTGATTCTCTCAAAGAACCAGCTTTTGGTTTTGTTGATTCTTTGTACTGTTCTGATTGTTTCTTTTTGGTTGATTTCTGCCCTGAGATTAATTATTTCCTGCTCTCTAATCCTTTGGGGGTGTTAAATTCATTTTGTTCTAGAGCTCCAAGGTGTGCTGTTATGTTGCTATTGTAAGATCTCTCCAGTTTCCTTACTAGAGCACTTAGTACTATGAGTTTTTCTCTTAGCACTGCTTTCATTTGCCCCATAAATTTGGGTATGATGTGTCAACATATTCAGAAAATTCCAGGAAGTCTTTAATTTCTTTCTTTATTTCTTCCCTGACCAGGTTATCAGTAAGTAGAGATTAAGTTTCCACATGTATGTGGGTTTTCTGTTTTATTTTTGCTGTTATTGAATACCAGCCTTAGGCCATGGTGATCTGATAGGATGCATGGAATTATTTCAATCTTCTTGGATCAGTTGAGGCTTTCTTTGTAAGCCAATTATATTGTCAATATTTGAGAGGATATCATTAAGTACTGAGAAGAAGGTGTATTCTTTCATTTTAGGGTGGAGCTTTCTGTAGATATCTATTAAATCCTTTTGGTTCATAACTTCTATTAGTTTCACTGTGTGTCTGCTTAGTTTCGATTTCAACGACTTATCCATTGGTGAGGGTGGGGTGTTGAAGTCTCCCACTATTATTTTGTGGGGTTCAATGTGTGCTTTGTGCTTTAGTAATGTTACTTTTATGAATGTGGGTGGCCTTGCATTTGGGGTATAGATGTTCAGAATTGGGACTTTCTCTTAATGGATTTTCCTTTTGATGAATATGAAGTGTCCTTCCTCATCATGCTTGATAACTTTTGGTTGAAAGTCTATTTTATTAGATATTAGGATGGCAACTCCAGCTTGTTTCCTGGGACCATTTGCTTACAAGAGCTTTTTCCTTCCTTTTACTCTGAGACAGTGTCTATCTATGTTTTTGAGGTGTGTTTCTTGTATGCAGCAAAATGCTGGATCTTGTTTGCATATCCAGTCTGTTAGCTTATGTGTTTTAATGGGTGAGTTGAGTCCATTAATATTGAGAGAAGTTAAAGACAGATAACTCTTGGTTTCAGTTATGTTAGTTTTGTGTTCATGTGTTTTTTGATTTTCTCCTTTTGGTTTTGTTGTGAGATGCTTAATATCTTGTCTTTTCTTTGGTGTAGGTACCTTCCTTGTATTGTAATTTTTCTTCTAGGATCCTCTGTAGGGATGAATTGGTAGATAGAAACTGTTTGAATTTGGTTTTGTCCTGGAATATTTAGGTTTCTCCATCGATGTTGATTGAGAGTTTTGCTGGGTACAGTAGCCTGGGCTGGCATTTGTATTCTCTCAGAGTCTGCATGACCTCTGACCAGGCTCTTCTGGCTTTCATAGTCTCTGTTGGGAAGTCTGGTATAATTCTGATGGGTCTACCTTTATATGTAACTTGGCCATTTTTCCTTGTAGCTTTTAATATTATATCTTTGTTCTATGGGTTTAGTGTTTTGATTATTGTGTTACGAGAGGATTTTCTTTTTTGGTCCCTTTTATTTGGTGTTCTATAGGCTTCTTGTACCTTTATCCCTTTTTTTTAGGTTGGGGAAATTTTCTTCTATGATTTTGTTGAAGACATCTTCAAATCTTTTAAGCTGGGAATCTTTGCTTTCCTCTATTAAATTTTCTTAGATTTGGTCTTCTCCTTGTGTCCTGAATTTCCTGGCTGCTTTAGGTTAGGAGTTTTTATGTTTTGAATTTTCTTTGACAGTTGTGGCAATCTTTTCTACTATATCTTCTACACCTGAGATTTGCTCTTTTATCTCTTGTATTCTGTTGGTGATTCTTACATCTATAATTCCAAGACCTCTTTCCTAGGTTTTCCATTTCTATGTTTGCCTCCATTTGTGTATTCTTATTGTTTCTACTTCCACTTTTAGTTCTTGGACTGCTTTATTCAATTCCTTTACTTGTTAGATTGTGTTTTGCTGTACTTATTTAAGGGATTTATTTGTTTTCTCTTTAAGAGTTCCTAACTATTTACCTGTGTTTTCCTGTATTTATTTCAGTGACTTATATATATTCTCCTCAAAGGACTCTATCTTTATGAGATAGGATTTTAGGTCAGCTTCCTGATCTTCAGGTGTGTTGTTATATTCAGCATCTGGGGTAGTGGGAGAACTGGGTTCTGATGATGCCTTAGTATATTGGCTTCTTTTGCTTATGGTTTTGTGCTTGCCTCTAGCCATCTGGTTAACCCTGGTGTTTGCTGGTCTGGAGTCTGCCTCTTTTGTCCCTGGGTTGCTTCAGTTCTGGTAGACTTGTGGCCCTTGCTGTAGTAGATCACCTGTGAGACCTTCTAATTGGGGGCTCTTCAGAGTGGCAAAGGAGCTGCTGATCTGTTGCCCTGGCTACAGTAGATGTCCTGGAAAGACTTCAGACTGTTGTGACTTCAGAGAAGCAATCAAGCTGTTGTCCTACATGAACATGTTCTGTGGAGGGGTTGGGGGTGGGTGTTACAGACTTTGGTTCCTTTTTCTGTCTGTGTAGCAGAACACAAGGAAGACTTTCAGTCTGTTTGGCCAGTTCTCCTGCATGCCTTAGAGCCCCCAGGAGGTCTTCAGATTGCAGTGACTCTTGCCCAGTTGCCCTGTGTACAGAGGAGCTCCTGGGATGCCTTCAAGCTGTGGTGTCAGAAACTCTATGTGCAGTGGATCTTCTGGGATTGCTCAGGATGTGGTGTCTTCAGGGGAGCAGACTATCTAGCAGTCTTCCCCAGCAGAATGGCCCAGGAAAAAGTCATGCAGCTAGGATTCTTGATATGTGCCAGAATGAAAAAGTTTTGCCTTAGTGGATGAGGTATACATTCGACTTTGTTGTTTTAGGAAAAGGACCAATTCAAGGAAACTGGAAACTGTAAAGGTGACCACTGATGCTGGATACATACACACACACACAAGAACACACACACAAGACACACACATACAGACACACACACAAATATATATATATATATATATATATATATATATATATATATATATATATATATAATATAAGATTAATGAGGGAGACGATGAAAGAGAACATTGTGAATCAGAAGAATCTTTTTATTGCCAGCAATTTTTGTGCCACCTGATTTAGGAAAAATTGTTAAAGGAAGAGTTTCTGAAGGCCTCCATGGATCTGATAATGGACTATTTGGAGCTATATCTTATTCAGTGGTCAAAGGAACATTAGCCAGTAAAAGAGTTATTCCCCAATGTTGAAAAGGGCAGTGTTCTTGTCAGCAAAATACTGTTTATGAATGCCTGGGAAGTGATGAATTGATAAATGAACAGTTAGTGATAGCTCTAGAAGGCTTACTTGCTGCCTAAGACAATGAACATAGAATATTCCTACAATGTAGAATATTGAAGCTACACCAATTGACGAGGCTGCCCTGTCGATGTCTTCTTTGTTGATGAGAATCTCACTCCTATTGAGTCTTATTTAAGACAACCTTCTCTGATATAATGCTCTGAGGTACTTGGTTTAGAATAAAAATCTAGGCGATGTTCTATTTAAATTCAGATGTTCAATTGGCTGCAGACTGTTGCAGGGAAATGTGATAGAGAAGCAAATGCATAGTTTTTCACTAATTTCGTCTGATAAATGCTTGTAAAATGCCAGGAACTCTGGCAACATTTGAGAACATAAAGATAAAATAATAAAAATCAGCATATATTAAATAAATGCAACCTTTATTTTTTATTATAATTGGTTTTTTTAATATTTGAGAATGTTTTTCATGACATATAATATTTATATCATTTCCAACCCTCTGTTTCTGCTCCAACATTTTCTTTTTCCTCCTTACTACACCTTCCTTAACTCATGACCACTTAATTGCTTTTTTACACACGTTTACTTAGAACTGACCACCTAGCATTGGCAAACTTAACATTGGGCTTGTAAACTGGAGAAAATGTTTTCTCTCTTATCCATTGTCTGCTTATAGCTCAAGGGGATAGATCTTATCAGCTAAAACCAAGATCCATGCTTGAGTATTGATTGGTGTGGCTCCTTAATGCCTTGTGCAGGCAACCATATTGCTGAGAGCTCACAAATGTAACATTATTATCATATCTAGAATATACTATATTTCAACAATCATCCTATTCTTCTGGATATTAAACTCTTTCCTCCCCTTCTTTGGCATTCCCTGATCTTGAGTGAAGAGGTTTTGCTATAGATGCTCCACTTGGATACATACACCATATTCTCTTCTCTTTGGTCAGTTGTGGTTCTCTGATATAATACCTAAGTGCTGCAAAAAGAAGACTCTTGCATAAAATGTGAAAGAAATACTTACCTATGGATATAATAAGTATTTAAAAGGCAGTTGAATAAGATAACAATTTAATAAAATTCTAGCAGTAGAATCTCCTCATCAACTCTGGATTTTTGTCTAGGGTTACAATTCTAGGAAGAGTTCTCTCTGATTAAGAGGTCTTAAGTCAATTCAAATAGCTGTTGTTTATTCCTAAGATATTACTACCACTATTGTACCATTAGTACTACACTGCTAGTCTGGTCATTGATTTGGTTCCTAGTTAGGTGAGACTTTTCTTAATGCTTCTCACTTGGAATAATGTATAGTGCCTTCTGATACTATTAGAGCTTTTCTTTGGATAGAGGTTCCAACTTAATACTAGACTTGTTCCTCCAAGTTCCATCAGTAAATAGGTATGATAATATCAGTATGATATTATCATTAACAGTAGAATATTATCTAAAATTCTGGAAGGAACCAAGACCTAGACAAAGGTGTTTGTTTTAGACATACATCTGTTGGTCCTCCTGACGAACAAAATTGTATTTTGAGCTGAGTGGAGTAATGAATATCTTCCAATGTACATCTGCCCCCAAATACTTAGGGGTATTGTCCAGGGCTATTGATGTTTAAATCAATCTTTGAGAACCTTTCATTATATTTTATTACTACCTACTATCTCACAGACACAGGCAGCCAATAGCGTCTATAAAACAGTAAATGGTGCAGATGCAAATTTGCAGAAAAATATTATATATGAGTGGAAGTGGTACACCCGAATGCACTAAGTGGTTGAAAGTATCCCGTGTTTCTGTGTGGTTACCTTTATTCTAAGATTAGACACATGTGTGGTAAGTGAAGAACCAGATCAAATGCAGGACAGTGAGATAAAGACAGCATGTGTTAGGAAAGAAGATTTTTTTCCCTCAAAATATCCTGATTTTGTCAACTAAGAAATGGGGTTATAAATGTATGGTTAGATTAGGTTACAATAGGAAGTCAAGAAACCCGTTAATTTTTACAGGATAAGTTGATAAGATAAATATTTTATGCATTGTAAGTTTCTATTCCCTAGTAATTAAAAATTACAAATTATTTGACTTCCTCAACATTTAATTTAAATATTTAAAATTTTCTAGAAAGGGAATACTAACAGACTCATTTATCTGAATTGATATTACTCTGATAATAAAAATAGACCAGGATACAATAAAAAAAGAGAACTCTAGAAAAATTTCCCCTCAAAATAGAGTATTTCCCACCAACTAGCAGAGGCATTGCCATTTTGGCTTTACCTCTACAAGTTCACACTTTGTCTTTGAAAGTCTCCTTTCAGAGATTCTGACTCTGCAATACATTGCTCATTCTCAACTTTGAGGCAAGTTTAATATATCCTGTAAATTTCATGCCTGAACATTCAGTGCACTGGGTAATGTGCTGCCAATTTCTGTGGCAAGACTAGGAAGACTGGTCCCATTTTGTATTACTTCACGTTGATAAGGAATACTAACTACTTTATTTTATTAAGAAGAGGTATGAAAGAAAGTGTCTCCTATCTCCCTTGCTGCACCCAAATTTGCTTGCTCTATGAAAGAAGTGGAACAAGTATTAAGGTATTTGCATGCTTTGTTAGAACCTGATCCTTTTATTTTCTTTTGTGTTGAATTCCTTATTACCTCACAAACAGAACCAGCATAGATATCTTTTGAGGCAGCAACAGCAGGGCCTCCAAATTTTCAGGTACACTGTGTGGAATTTGGAATTCACTTATAATGCAAACATTTACTGTCTTACATTGGAAAAGCAGCTAAAGAAATTGTAATTATATCTGTTGTAAACTTGAAAGTAGGTAGTTAAAATAGACAACACTAAAACCTATGAGAGTTTTGAAAAAGTCTTAGGCCAGCTTGATTAGATATTGCCTCATTCTATACACTTATTTTCATTACTGATGCACACCATAAATAAAATGTAAGAGTTTATTTAGAAGATATATAATTTTCATTCTACAAGATATGGAGAATTCATGCTGGGACTAATTATAATTTTCTATGGTTCTAATCAGTTTTATAGTTCTAGATACCAATATATTGGTAAATGGTTTGAAGCATCAGGGTAAACCTGTTTAGCCAAAGATAATTCAATATGAAGTCAAGCAAGATTTAATCACAAGTCCAATTGTGGCACAAACCTTTCTGTTTAATTGGATATTTTCTTTATTTACATTTCAAATGTTTTTCCCTTTCCAGGTATCCACTCAGAAGCCTCTTATCCCATCACCCCTCCTCCTGCATCTATGGGGGTGCTCACTCACTCAGCTACCCACTCCAGTCTTCCTGCCCTGGCATTCCCCTATTCTGGGGCATCCAACACCCTCAGGCTCAAGGACCTCTCCTCCCACTGATGTCCAACAAGGCCCTCCTCTGGTAAATATGTTTCCAGAGCCATGGGTATCTCCATGTTTACACTTTGGTGGGTGGTACAGTCCTCAGAAACTGCAGGAAGTCTGGCTGGTTGACACTGTTGCTCTCTCCATGGGGCTGCAAACCCCCTCAGCTTCTTCAGTCCCTTCTCCAACTCCTCCACTGGGGACTCCACACTCAGACAAATGGTTGGCTGTAGGCATCCACTTCTGTATTTGTCAGGCTCTAGTAGTGCCTCTCAGGAGACAGCCATGTCAGATTTCTGTCAGCAAGCACTTCTCAGCATCCACAATGGTATCCAGGTTTTTTGAATATATATGGAACTACTAATATCCACTTATCAGTGAGTATATACTGTGTATGTGTTCTTTTGTGGCTCAGTTACCTCACTCAGGGTGACATTTCCAAGTTCCAACCATTTGACTAAGAGTTTTATGAAGTCATTGCTTTTAATAGCTGAGTAGCACTCCATTGTGTAAATGTACCACATTTTCTGTATGCATTCTTCTGTTAAGGGACATCTGAGTTGTTTCCAGCTTCTCGGTATTATATATAAGGCTGCTATGAACATAGTGGAGCATGTGTACTTATTACATGTTGGAACATCTTCTGGGCATATGCCAAGGAGTAGTATAGTTGGGTATTCAGGTAAGACTATGTTCAGTTTTCTGAGGAACTGCCAGACTGATTTCCAGAGTGGTTGTACCAGCTTGCAATCCCACCAGCAATGGAGGAGTGTTCCTCTTTCTCCACATCCTCTCCAGCATTTGCTGTCACCTGTGTTTTGATCTTAGCCATTCTGTCTGTTATGAGGTGGAATCTCAGTGCCATTTCAATTTGCATTTCCCTGATGTCTAAGGATGTTGAACATTTCTTGAGGTGCTTCTCAGCCATTTGAATTTTCTCAGTTGAGAATTCTCTGTTTAGCTATGAAGACCATTTTTAATCATGTTATTTGGTTCTGTGAAGTCTAACTTCTTGAGTTCTTTGTATATATTGGATGTTAGCCCTCTATCAGATGTGGGATTGGTAAAGATCTTTTCCCAATCTGTTGGTTGCCCTTTTGTCCTATTGACAGTGTTTTTTGCCTTACAGAAACTTTGCAACTTTATGAGGTCCCATTTGTCTGTTCTTGATCTTAGAGCATAAACCATTAGTGTTCTGTTGTTCTGTTCAGGAACTTTTCCCCTGTGCCCATGTGTTTGAGGCTTTTATGGAGATAAAAGAGCACCATGTCATTTTATGTAAGCTTTTACCTATAGATAGAATTCATATTCATGTTTGTTAGTTTACACTAATCTGAACATTTGAGACAGGGGATGTCTTAATTTCCAACAGAAAGGCATTGGTGAGCATTTTGTTAAAAGGATGGAATGTCATTAAAATTGCAGAAGAAACATGTGTTTTGTATGACTATATTACTATTCTCATCTGGTCAGTGGGTATAAAGTCTTTACAATGTTACATGATTGCTTTCAAAGACTCATGAGGATTAAACTGATAGGAATAAGCATCTGTTGCTGAGGACTAGCAGTTGAACATTCAAAAATGAAGTATATATCAGTACACTAATCTCTCTGGGAATATTGAAGAACACCTTTCCTGACTAATTTTATGTCAACTTGACACAGTCTAAAGTCATCTGAGAGGAAAGAATCTCAATTAAAATGCCTCCATAAGATTGGACTGTCAGCAGCCTGTAATGCATTCTCTTATTCTATTTCTTTCTCTCTTTTAATATATTTGTACTTTTATTAACCATGGGGTGTTTTCTCTTTCTATCTCTCTCCCTTCCTTCCTTCCTTCCTTCCTTCCTTCCTTCCTTCCTTCCTTCCTTCCTTCCTTCCCCCCTCTCTCTCTCTCTCTCTCTTTCTTTCTTTCTTTTTTCCTTCTTTCTTACTTCTCCTCCTTTTACAAAAAGATGTATTTATTTATTTATTTATTTATTTATTTTATGTATATATGTATACTGTAGCTGTCTTTAGACACACTGGAAGTGTGACCAAGAAGCAAGCTGGGGAGTAAAGGGTTTATTCAGCTTACATTTTCCACATTGCTGTTAATCACCAAAGGATGTCAGGACTGGAACTCAAGCAGGTTAGTAAGCAGGAGCTGATGTAGAGGCCATGGAGGGATGTTCTTTACTGGCTTGCCTCACCTGGCTTGCTCAGCCTGCTTTCTTATAGAACCAAGACTACCAGCCCAGAGATGGCACCACCCACAAGGGGACCTCCCCCCCCACGCCCCGATCACTAATTGAGAAAATGCCTTACAGCTGGATCTTGTGGAGGCATTTCCACAACTGAAGCTCCTTTTTCTGTGATAACTCCAGCCTGGTTCAAGTTGACACAAAACTAGCCAGTACAATTGACCCCTTGTCAACTTGACACACAAATACATCATTAGTAACCCTCAACCTTTAGTTTCATATTCATCTCCCAAAGATCTAAATAACTTTAAAAGTCCCACAGTCTTTGCAAATTCTTAAAATTTCAATCTCTCTTAAAATCCAAAGTGTTTACAATTAAAAGTCTTTTAACTGTGAGTTCCACTAAAATACTTCCTTCCTTCAGGAGGGAAAAACATCAGGGTACAGTCACAATCAAAAGCAAAAATTAAACTCCGACTGTGCAATGTCTGGGATCCAACACACAATCTTCTGGGCTCCTCCAACAGCTTGGATCACTTCTTAAGCCCTGTCCTTTGTAGCACACAGCTTTTCTCTAGGCTCCAGATGCCTGTACTCCACTACTGCTGCTGTTCTTGTTGGTCATTTATGGTCCTGGCATCTCCAAAACACTGAATGACCTCTTCAATCCTGGGCCATCAATTGCATCTGAAGTCTCATGGCCTTCACCAATGGCCTTCCAATGACCCCTTTATGCCTTCAAAACCGGTACCACCTAGGTGACTCGTACACATTACCAAGTCTTGCTGCAGCACGAAGTTAAACCTTGGCTATTTCTGGAACACAACCTCTGTGCTCTCAGAAAACACTTCCCAGAAGATTTCACCTCAATGATGCTGGTCTCTTCTTAATCACAGCTAATTTCTTAGCTCCAGCTAACGAGCAACAATAGTCCTAGTAATGCAAAGTTTTTGCTTTAGTAGTTCTGGTATCTTGTTAATCATAGCTGATTCTTCAGCTTCAGCTAACCAGAATGACAGAATCTTCTCAATGAAAATAGCAATGGCCCCGATAAGAGTCTTTAATCTTCCCTCTGAAATTTCACTAGCCAGGCCTCCATCTTCTGCACTGTTCTCAACATTATCTTCCAAACTCCTAAACAACATCCAACAGAGCTCTTAACACTGAATGGATCTTCAAGCCCCAAATTCCAAAGTCCTTCCACAGTCCTCCCCAAAACATGGTCAGGTTGTCACAGTAATACCCGACTCCTGGTACCAATTTGTCTTAGTCAGGGTTTCTATTCCTGGACAAAACATGATGACCAAGAAGCAAACTGGGGAGGAAAGGGTTTATTCAGCTTACATTTTCCACATTGCTGTTAATCACCAAAGAATGTCAGGACTGGAACTCAAACAGGTTAGGGATCAGGAGCCAATGCAGAGGCTTGCCTCCCCTGACTTGCTCAGCCTGTTCTCTTATAGAACCCAAGACTTCCAGCCCAGAGATTGCACCATCCACAAGGGGCCCTTCCCCCTTGATCACTAATTGAGAAAATGCCTTACAGCTGGATCTTGTGGAGGCATTTCCCCAACTGAAGTTCCTTTCTCTGTGATAACTCCAGCCTGGGTCAAGTTGACACAAAACTAGCCAGTCCATATGGCTAACATAGAGTACAGAAGAAATGCAAAAAGTCTGTTTCTGGAGAATCTGCTTAATTTGTACTACATAAGAATACACTGGTGGGGCCTACATCTGCACCCAGGAGGTAGGGCTGATCCTCAGCCCTCTGTGCATCTTCCCTGTCAGAGGAGAGCTTGCCTCCAGTGAGTGCTCTGATTCTGGGACTCAGGGGATATCACCATTTTCTCTACTGTGAATCTCTAAGGCAGTTCTACTCAGGAGCACACGGGCCACAAAAATGGAAGAGCAGCTGGGACATGGTCCTATTGGCCTACATCTGCACCTAGAAGGTGGGGCTTTTCTGCAGCTCTCTGTGCACTTGTCTTGCCAGGATAGAGCTGGTCTCCCAGGAGTGCTTACACAGGCTTACAGACTCATACAAGGAACAAGTTCAAGCCAGAGACAACAAGAACATCTAACACTAGAGATTACCAGATGGTGAAAGGCAAACACAGAATCTTAACAACAGAAACCAATAATGCCTGGCATCATCAGAACCTAGTGCTCCTACCACAGTGAGTCCAAGATAGCCCAACACACCAGAAAAGCAAGATTCAGACTAAAAATCATATTTCACGATGCTGATAGGGAATTTTAAGAAGAACATTAATAGCTCCTTGAAAGAAATATAGGAGAACATAGTTAAACAGGTAGAAGCCCTTAAAAAGGAAAACACAAAAATCCTTTAAAGAATTATAGGAAAACACAACCAAACAGGTGAAATAATTGAACAAAATCATCCAGGATTTAAAAATGAAAGTATAAAAAGTAAAGAAATCACAAAGGAAGACAACTCTGGAGATAGAAAACCTAGGAAAGAAATCAGGAATCATAGATGAAAGCATCACCAACAGAATACAAGAGATAGAAGAGAGACTCTTGGGTGCAGAAGATTCCATAGAAAACATTGACAAAACACTTAATGAAAATGAAATATGTAAAAAGCTCTTAACCCAAAAACATCCAGGAAATCCAAGACACTATGGGAAGAACAAACCTAAGGATAATAGATGTAGATGAGAATGAAGATGTTCAACTTAAAGGGTCAGTAAATATCTTCAACAAAATTATAGAAGAAAACTTCCCTAACCTAATGAAAGAGATGCCCATGAACATACAAGAAACCTGAAGAATTCCAAATAGTTTGGACCAGAAAAGAAATTCCTCCCATCACATAATAATCAAAACACCAAATGCACAAAACAAAGAATATTAAAAGCAGTAAGGGAAAAATGGGCAAGTAATATAAAGGTAGATCTATCAGAATTCCACCTGAAATCTCACCCAAAACTATGGACGCCAGAAGACCATGGACAGATGTCATACAGACCCCGAGAGAACACAAATGCCAGCCCAGGCAAAACTCTCAATTACCATATATGGAGAAACCAAAGTATTCCATGTCAAGACCCAATTTACACAGTATCTTTCCACGAATCCAGTCCTTCAAAGGATAATAAACTGAAAACTCCAACACAAGGGGGGAAACAACCCCCTAGAAAAGGCAAGAAAGTAATCTTTCAACAAACCTAAAAGAAAATAGTCATATGAGCAGAATTCCAACTCAAATGACAAAAATAAAAGGAAGCAACAATTACTTTTCCTTAATGTTTCTTAATATCAATGGATTCAATCCCCCCAATAAAAAGACATAGACTAAGAGACTGATTACATAAACAGAACCCAACATTTTGCTGCATATATGAAACCCACATCAGGGAGAGAGACAGATAGTACCTAAGAGGAAAAGGCTGGAAAACAATTTTCCAAGCAAATGGTCCCCAAAACAAGCTGGAGTAGTCATTCTAATATGGAATAAAATGACTTCCAACCTAATGTTACAAAAAACAAAACAAAACAAGGAGGTATACTTCCTACTCACCAAAGGTAAAATCTATCAAGATGAACTCTCAATTCTGAACATCTATACTCCAAATGCAAGGGTATCCACATTCATTAAAGAAACTTTACTAAAGCTCAAAACACACATTGCACAGCACACAATAATTGTGGGAGACTTCACCACCTCACTCTCATCAATGGACAGATAATGGAAACAGAAATTAAACAATGACATATTGAAACTAACAGAAGTTATGATATAAATGGATTTAACAGATATCTACAGAACATTTTATCCTAAAACAAAAGGATATATCTTCTTCTCAGCACCTCATGGTATGTTCTCCAATACTGACCATATAATTGGTTACAAAGCAGGCATCAACAGATTTAAAAATATTGAAATAATCCCATACATCCTATCAGACCCCTATGGAGTAATGCTGATCATCAATAAAAACATAAATCATATAAAGCCCACAAACATGGGGAAGCTGAACAATACTGTACTCAATGATAATTTGGTCAAGAAAGAAAGACATTAAAGACGTTTTAGAGTTTAATGAAAATGAAGACATAGCATACACTAATGGGACACAATGAAAGCAGTCCTAAGAGGAAAACCCATAACTCTGAGTGCCTCCAAAAAGAAACAGCAGAGAGCATACATTAGCAGCTTGACAGCACACCTAAAAGCTCTAGAACACATGGAAGAACATTCACCCAAGAAGTGTAGACAGCAGGAAATAATCAAACTCAGGGCTGAAATCAACAAATTTGAAAAAAAAAAAGAACTGTACAGAGTCAACCAAACCAGGAGATGGTTCTTTGAAAAAAATCAACAAAATAAATATATCCTTAGCCAGACTAACAAGGGCACAGTGACTGTATCTTAACTAACAAAATCAGAAATGAATAGGGAGGCATAACAACAGAATCTGAGGAAAAAAATCACAACCTACTACAAAAGCCTGCACTCAACAAAACTGGAAAACCAGGATGAAATGGGAAATATTCTAGACAGATACAAGCTACCAAAGTTAAATCAGGAGTAGATTAATAACAGTCCCATATCCCCAGAAGAAATATGAAGTTATTAATAATATCCCAACCAAAAAAAAAAGCCCAGGACCAGATGGGTTCAGTGCAGAGTTCTATCAGACCTTCAAAAAAGACCTAATACCAATACTCCTCAAACTTTTTCACAAAATAGAAACAGAAGGAACTCTACTCAATTTGTTCTATGAAGCCATAGTTACTATGATACCTAAATCACACAAAGACTCAACAAAGAAAGACAACTTCAGACCAATTTCCCTTATGAATCTCTATGAAAAAATACTCAATAAAATTCTCAAAAATTGAATCTAAGAACACATCAAAATGATCATCTACCATTATCAAGTAGATTCCATCCTAGGGACTCAAGGATGGTTCAATATATGGAAAGCCATCAACATAATCCACTATGTAAACAAACTCAAAGGAAAAAAAAACCAACAACAACACAATGATCTTCTCATTAGTTGCTGAGAAAACATTGGATAGCTGTGAGCATCCACTCCTGTATTTGTCAGGCCCTGGCAGATACTCTCCAGAGAAAGCTATATCAGGCTCCTGTCCTCAAGCTCTTGTTGGCATCCACAAAAGTGTATGGTTTTGGTGGTTGTTTATGAGATGGATCCCCAGGTAGGGCAGTCTCTGGATGGTCATTCCTTCAGTCTCTGCTGCACTCTGTCTCTCTAACTCCTTCCATGGCTATTTTGTTCCCACTTTTAAAAGGGATCGAAGTATCCACACTTGGGTCTTCCTTCTTGAGCTTCATGTGTTTTCTGACTTGTATCTGGGATATTCTGAGCTTCTGGGTTAATATCCACTTATCAGTGTGTGCACATTATGTATGTTCTTTTGGTTTTTTTTGTTTGTTTTTTTATTAGATATTTTCTTCATTTACATTTCAAATGCTATCCTGAATGTCCTCTATACCTTTTGTGATTAGGTTACCTCACTCAGGATGATATTCTCCAGATGTATTCGTTTGCCTAAGAATTTCATAACTTCATTGTTTTTAATAGCTACTTAGTACTTCATTGTGTAAATGTACCACATTTTCTGTATCCATTCCTCTGTTGAGGCACATCTGGGTTCTTTCCAGCTTCTGACTATTATAAAAAGGCAGCTATGAACATAGTGGATCATGTGCCTTATTACATATTGGAGCATTTCCTAAGTATATGCACAGGATAGGTATAAGTGAAAAAGAGCCTTGAACACGTGGTCACCGTGAAGAAGTTCCTGAACAGAGCACCAATGGCTTAGGCTCTAAGATCAAGAATCAACAAATGGGACTTCATAAAATTGCAAACTTCTGTAAGGCAAAGGACACTGTCAATAAGGCAACCAACAGATTGGGAAAAAATCTTTACCAATCCTAAATATGATAGGGGGCTAATATCCATATAAAGAACATAAGAAGTTGGACTCCAGAATATCAAATAACCCTATTAAGCAATAGGGTACAGAACTAAACAAAGAATTATCAAGTGAGGAATACTGAATGGCTGAGAAGCACCTAGAAATGTTCAACATCCTTAGTCATCAGGAAAATTCAAATCAAAACCCTGAAATTCCACCTCACACCAGTTAGAATGGCTAAGATCAAAATCTCAGGTGACAGCAGATGCTGGCGAGGATGTGGAGAAACAGGAACACTCCTCCTTTGCTGGTGGAATTGAAAGCTGGTACAACCACTCTGGAAATCAGTTTTTGGTTCCTCAGAAAATTAGACATAGTTCTACAGGAAGATCCAGCAATACCACTACTGGACATATACCTAGAAGATGCTCCAACTTGTAATAAGAACACATGCTTCACCATGTTCATAGAAGCCTTATTTGTAATAGCCAGAAACTGGAAAGAACCCAGATGTCCCTCAACAGAGGAATGGATACAGAAAATTACACAATGGTGTACTACGCATCTATTAAAAACAACGAATTTATGAAATTCTTAGACAAATGGAAGAGACTCTTTATATTTCATTATATACCATGTGCTTTCACCCAATATGAGGATGAGAAGGGAATATTAACACTAAATAATGTGAATATGAGAAGAAATTGAGGAAAGTCCAAAGAAGTCTTGGTATACACAAGGTAAAGAACATGTGGTATATGTCAAAGATGGTACAATGAAGATAAGAATTTAGATGACTATGTTTGAAGAAATTTTTAAAGAAATTAAGACCCATTCAATTATTGTGTTCTGAGGGGTTTTAAACATTTTAAAAAATTTCAAATATATGGGGATTGTGCATAACAATCATAATCATATTGACTTTCAGTACTCTGCAAATTGTGTGATCAGTAGTGTCTGTCTTTCTTTGTCTTTCATTAATTATCACAAATACTTCAACTTTTATCACCAGGAAATTTCCTGAAAACACCAGTTCTTTTTTTTGTTTGTTTGTTTGTTTTGTTTTGTTTTGTTTTTGTTTTTGAGACAGTGTTTCTCTGTATAGCCCTGGCTGTCCTGGAATTCACTATGTAGACCAGGCTGGCCTCAAAATTAGAATTCACCTTCCTCTGCCTCCCAAGTGCAGGATTAAAGGTGTGTGCCACCATCGCCCAGTGAAAACACCAGTTCTTGATTCCTACAAATTGACAAGTAATAAAATGTCTGAAGGAATTAATTAGTTACAAAATGTGTTGGTTGCATATCTAACTTCAACTACTTGTGAAGTATTTGATTGAAACAGGTTTGTGGTATAGATAGGTGTTTTATGAAATTCACAATTGAAATTTTGACTAATTCTCCATTGAGACTTTTATATTTCTGAGAGCTACTTTTTATTTTTAAATGAGTCAACAACAAATTCAAAAGATACAAATTGAAAGGATATTACATGATATTTCAGAAGCAGAGCACATGAAAGAAATATCAGCAGTTATCTATTTTTAACATGTAACACTTCAGGACGTTGAGATAAATATCAACCTTCTTAAAGTCATTGTCTAGGCAGCTGATCATGCCATATAAAGAATGAATGCGAGCATCTTCATTGTCAGATTGCAAGAACCAGGCAGGGTTCTTCTTTTCTTCATCTCCATTCTGAAGCTAATCATCAAAAATATATTCATCTATCAGTTTTATTATAATATTTTGATGCCTAAATGCTAAATAAATTTGTAAGAGGTTAGAATTTTCAAAACAAGCTAAGTGTATGAATTTCCATGATATTGGTGAGGGTAGCTAAAACAGAAGAATTTGTTGCTTGTCTCTTTTGTCTGATCAGTTACACTCTTACAGAAGTTGATAGATGGACAATCAGTAACTTACTTGATTTTAGACACAGACTTGAAAGAATGACAATTAAGCAATAGATGTTTATTATATCACATAAGGATCATCCCTATGTCTTCAAAAGTCTACGACTTGCTTTAAAAAAAATAGTAGGTACGGGCATTGAAATGCTGCCCATTTTTTCTTTTTATTGAAAACAGATCTTTTTCACATATCTTGTTTTTGGACAAATCAATTCTTAATATAATGTAAATATTCTTAACCTGAGTAACCTGAGATGAAATTATTTTTATACTTGATGGTTTAAGATGTAAATATTCATGGAATGATGGTGGTAACAACACCTGCTCAGGTACTTAGGTGTTGTAGTGTCTGTTTTGTTTTTTTTTTCTTTTCCACTGAGAGAGGTAATGTCCAAATTAAATGAGGAGCACTTACTTTTTTTCCTGAGAGCCCTGCGATGTAAGATTCTGAATAACACTCTTCTCAGACAGTTGGAATTGCCATCATCCAATTAGTAGTATGGCTTGTAGTTATATGGATGCCAAAGGGTTTTTTGTTTGTTTGTTTGTTTCTGGTTTTGTTTTTGTTTATGTTTGTTTGTATTTTTTAAAGTGAACTCCTTCAAAACTCTATGCTTGCTCTGCTCACCTCTCTTATAAGAAGAAAAGTGAAAAAACATATATGGGACTACTCACCATGGTGCTCATGAGGGCATTAACCCCGTTCCGGACTGCGTTGATCTTTTTCTTTATGTCTGTGGCTTTGGAGATGATTATATCAGGGACATTTTTTATGGTAGATAATTCACTCACTAGATCGTCCAGAGGGCTTTCCCAGGCATCCAAAATCATGGCTCCTGATTTCAGAAGAGCTGCATACTAAGTAACCACATTTGAATAATATAATAGAGTTAGTTAAAATACTTTTTTCTTCAAAAGACTGAAATAATCTTCCCATTTTCTATACAAACATATATTTACAATCTTTTGTAGTTTTATGAGTTGTATAAGTTCAATTGTAAAAGTATAAAATATAGTCATTGTATTGTGAAGTAGAATTCTAGAGTGAATTAAATTCATAAAGTTCAATAGAGTGCTTTATGAGGTTTCTAGAGAAGTGATGACTCTCATGAAGTATAATCTTGATTTTGTCACTTTCCTTCATTGTTTCCCTATGCTTTGAATAAGAGTTAAAGAGACACAAACTGTTTTGCCATTAAGCAGAACTTGGGGACACATTCTAACTGCACAAATGTATGAGGATGCAAGACAATTTTAATCAACATAATATTATGATGGTTTATATAGGAAGTCATAAGTGTGAGATGATAAAAATCAATATCACAGCCATGATGTGTAGACTTATAATTGCACAGCAGGATGATTCCACATTGGTGAATTCCTTTCTTTAGTTGGCTTTTATTTATGGCATATGTGAGGACATTTAGGAGTCAATATTTAGGATCACAAACAAAAAGAAACCATAATATTTAATACTTAAAAGTCAAGAGAAATGATGAACTGGTTGCTAATACAACCAGTTCTGTCAACCCAGGGTCAATACTAACTTATTATAAATACAACTGTATAGTCATTGTCTAAGCCTGCATCAATAGAGTTTTATCCTTGAATTTCAATGGAAGTTTAAAAATCCCCTACTGAATAGTATGAATAATACAATTGGTGGGTAGTGGAAAAAGTTTCTTTCACTGTGGACAATTTATAGATACAAGAAAATGTTACTTGGCCCATTTCATTTACAAGTCATCAACTGTGCATTATAATTTCCCTCTTATTATACATTCTGTCTTTATTTCCCCACATAAATGATTATCATTTCCCTTTTATTATATATTCTATCTCTATGAATGATTAGTACACCTGTAATAACGTTCCCATATAAATGTACAATACCATTAATAAATTACAATATTGAAAATCAAGTGTACTCTTTCAAAGTTTTGCTGAAAACTACATTGTGTGCAAACTCACGTGTGTGAGCCTGGCTTGTTCCTTGTTTTCTGGAGTTGGAAGGAAAGAAGTATTGCATCTCATGGGGCTTTTGTCTCTGAGCCCAGACACGTTAGAATAATGTTTTTCCTGGAATTAATGAGATATTTAGTTGAGACCAGAAATTATGGAAGGGTTAAATGAACAGAAAGTAATGAATTTAAAGTGAGTACTAAAAACTGAAATTAATATATTACATAAATGACCATGAAAATTATTTTAATTAAAATTCAATTGCATATTTTCTCCTTCCTTTTCTTTTCTTTAACCCCTCCCACATACCCTCTCTATTATCATCAAACTTCTTTCATCCCAGTCTGACTCCATCTTAATTTTTGGCATCTCTAATATTTTTTTTTCCTAGATAGGGTTTCTTTGTGTATTCCTGAACATCCTGAAAGAGCTCTGTACACCAAGCTGGCCTTAAACTCAGAGATCTGCCTGCCTTGTGTCCCAAGTTCTGGGATAAAAGGTGTGTGCCAGCACTACCTGAACTCTTGGCATGTTTTTATTTAATTATTATTGTTACACACACACACACACACACACACACACACACACACACACACACACACAATCCCACATACACACACAATCCCACATACACGAGGGTACACCCACACCAATGCATGTTGAGTCTGTTTAATAGTTGTGTATGTATTATTTCAGGGATCCTCATTTAGTATTGTATAGCCAATTAAGGCATTCATTCCTAGGAAGACATTGAACAACATTATAACCTTTATCTGTAGTATCAGTTTATATCCGTCTAAATTTCAAATTTCCCAGTCTCCTCTTTGCTTTTGGCAGTCTCTCTAGATGTTGTCATTTGTCAAGCAGATGCTAAAATCAGCAAATCTCCGAATCACTAATTCTGTTAGGTGTCATTTCTAACAAATGCCACACTGTAGAACATTTCTTACAATTACCTTTGTACTTACACAAGAACACTTTACTTAGGTCATTAGTAATGCAGAATACTATTGTGTTGGTTATGACTAAATATGTCTTAAACCCTGCATAGATTGTACTAGAGAACATACACCATGAGCTAGCTAAAATGGAAACATACTTAGCATTTGCATATTAATCAGCATTCAGTTTTCTATTGTAAGTACTCCTATATCTTTATTGTTTGTTCTATCTATTATTTAATACTAGTATTTAAAGTATTAATTAATACTATAATTAATGAGTTATTTCATAGTTTAAAAGATTTTTGATGATGCTCCCCATTGGAAAATGCAAATTATAGGAACAATAGCGTGTAGGCTTTGCAAATATTGAGCCTACTTCTCACATCCCATCCAGGTTCAAAAGTCATTCAGAAGTCACAGAAGTGACTTCATTGAGTGGAGTAGAATATCTAACATACAGCCTTAAAAGTGCTTCAAATTATGAAGACCTAACCAATTTCTCTGCATGTACCAGACCTTGTTATTTTAAAAACAAATATCTTGGAATTAATTAAAAATAGTTCATAGCATTTGGGAGTGTGAAAAACAATTTTTAGTTTTCCTGCTCTCCTTGATTTTCCCCAGTGTCTTTAACTCTACTTAATTCTTGCAGGTCACTGCAATAGAGTTTCTTTTATTATAAGTTTGCAGTGTACTGTGGAAGGGAAACGGCTAGAATGTTAAGATAGGATAAAGTGTGGAGGAGTAGGGAAGACGGGAAAGAAAGGGAACATCGAAATGATAGCTAAAATTAGGAGCTATTTGAGGGATACTATGGCAATCTAAACAGTACTAGCTTCCTAGAACATTTCCATATATGAAGGAAATCTAATGAAGTTGCTAGCTAATTGAGACTGAGCCCCATCTGACTTCCTCTTGTCACCAAATGAAGCTTTCTACATGAGTACTGTGTTGTATTTAATTGAGTTATTGGTCAAACGGATTAGAAACCATCAAACAGTCCAAGATACACTATTCCAAAGACTATGGCTTGTTCTCCACAAAGTGAAGCAAGGCCCTATTGCTAAAGACAATGACTACACAACTCATTGAACGTGAAAAAGTTGAGATGATGGGTCCATAGAGCCTTTACACTTGTGTGCTAGCATCTTTGTCACAGGAAGGTACTCTGTACACTATCAAAAGAGAAACATAAACATCAACTCAGCCACAAACACTTTGATATAAAATGGTTTCCTGTCTAAAAGATATGATAGGACAACAGTGGTACAAATCTTGTGGAATTAAATAATCAATACCTGACTAAGAAAAGTCCAGAAAATATTGAACCCATACCTAACACTGCTTAGGTGACCAAAAAGCTGAGACTGGAGAGCCCTGAGACCTGGATAACATCAAATGTTATTCTTCTAGAAACAATAACAAACTAACCAAACCAAAGAAAGCTCTTGCCATTCTGCCATACTCATAGGTCAGTGCCTTGCTCAGTTATCATCAGAGAAGCTTCCTTCTGCAGAAGAACAAAGACAGAAGCCCACAGACAGACAGCATGCAGAGAGTGAAAGACCTTGAAACACACATCTCTATATGGGATGTCTCCACTAACTCCCTGTACTTAGAAGTCATGGAATCCTGAAGAAGATGTGGTAGAAAGAATATAATAGCTAAAGGGGAAGGAAGCCACCAACAAAAACAAGGCCCTCTAACTCAACATGATTTATACCATATGAGCGCAAAGAAAGTGAGGCAGCATGCACAGGGCACAGATGGGTTCTGCACCATGTCCTTTGTACCTATTGTTTCATTTTTTTTTTAAATTGGATTTCGGAGTTTTGAAAGAGTTGGTCTGTTTCTTGTGTCCTCTCTTGAGCTCTTTGTTATTTGTTTTGTCCAATTCTTATGTAATCATTTCAGTTTTGTCTTATTTTCTTTTATTGCTATCACTTAGAAGCTTGATTTTTTTTTTCTAATGAGAGACACAAATGGAGTAGATTCCCCCAAAAGGGTGGGGGCAGACATGGATAGAATCTGGAAGGAATAAATGGAGAGGCAACTGTAACATATACACACAAATATATATATTTATCATATATATATATGATAAATATGTACCCATAGATGGAAATGTATATATATATACAAATATATGTGTGTATATGTGTGTGTATAAGACACACACACACATATATATATTATATGAGAATAAAACATTTTCATTAAAGGTAAAATAGATGATAGATGATAGATAGATAGATAGATAGATAGATAGATAGATAGATAGGTGATAAACAAGATTGATAGAAGTGAAAAGTAGCCCTTTAGATAAAGGAAAAGTGAATTAACATTTTCTTTGTTATGTCTTGCATGCCTTTATGTCATAAAAGTAAATTAAAATAAATGCTAAATAAAAGATATGCATTAAAATAGTTGTGTTTCAGCTAGTATTCTCTTTCTGGCCTATAGTTCAGTAGTTGCTGTGTTCTCCTTGAGAAAGAAAGTTTATTAAAGTTTTAGATTATGGTGCTTTCTGCTTTAGGCTATGCACTATATCAACCATTGTGTTGGAGGCTTGCTTTTCTATGAAGCCAGAAGTCAGTGGGGTACTTACAAATTCATTGAACAGTTCTGAAACTTCTATACTGATATTATGAGACAAACTGCCGGCTAATTCAAATGTGTCTTCAAAGGACATAAAGCAACGACCATTCCTCATTGCACACATGGGAAATGAGGCAACATTCTTCCACAATAACGAGCTGTTCACCAGTAGTAGGAGCAGTATCCCTGTAAAAAAAGTAGAGAACTCACTCTGAGATATATTCTTGTGAGGGTGTTAAAAGTCATCTTGTCAATGGAATCCTTCTTGTGGTCACAGTAGCCTCCTATGAAGAAACTGTTTTTTGTTATTGGTTTGTTTGTTGGTTGGTTGGTTGTTTTGTTTTATCACTTTGAGAGTACTGGATAACTTACAATGGAAAACCTAAGTTAAGTAATTGTATTTTCTCATATTCTCATTTTGAGTCACAAATATTCTTTTTACACTTTTGAAAATCACACCCAAGTGTACCCTGCATTCTACAAACACTTCTACTTTAATTTGATTCAAGGCAGGGTGCTGAAGTCATTCTGTTCAGACCATTTAATTCCTTGTGACACGTTGTTGATTTTCAGTAGTAGGGGTAAGTCGTGAGTTTGTAGAATCTTTTTTAGAAACATTTATTTAATCTTGTTTAATTTTATGTATATCAGCATTTTACCTACACTTACATAGGTTTACCATATCTACATCTGTTGTCCATACAGGCTAGATGAATGCATCAGATCTCTTAGAATTAGAGTTATGTATAGTTGAGAGCAGCCACAGGGTACCAAGAACTGAACACACGTTTTGTTCAATAGCAGCAATGGCTACTCCAGATCCAGGTCCTAAATTTCCCCTAATACTTGATGGGACACCAGTGTGACAAGGACAGCTCTGTGGATTAGCTATATCTTCAAATTACATAGGAATAAACACACAACTATTTACTAATGCTGAAAATGTAGAGAATTGTGTTAGCAAATTATTCTGTAGTCTAAAATAGATATTTCTACACCAAAATGTCACATTTTTCTCCTTTGCCACTATCCCCCTACTTTGTGTAAAGCAGTTTTAATATTTTTGATAATGACAAAGATTGGTGTCACCATCAATTTATTCTTCAATAATGGATGCACAATATTTAACAGTTTGAGTATGATCAATCAGCATGAGTTTATTACAAAGAAAATTCTATTAATTTAGTGACAGTAATAGGAAAAAAATCTTCTGATGACCATAATCTTTGATAGAACTGAATATATGTAACTGAAAGTTAGGGAATTGGTAAATTTTACTCACAGGAAAAAATCTGAACACACACACAGAGTCTTCTGTTTATGATATATAGGACTTAAAAAACTTAACCAGAGCTAATGATTTTGTTTTACCATTTAATAGAATCCAGCTTATGCTTCTTGTCAATTCATCTTGCTTGTAAATAAGAGCAAATTAAAACAACTGTACTCGCCATTTCTTCTGTCATTTAAGTTTTCATATATGTTTTGATATTCACTCCACATTCCCCAACTCTTCCCATCTCCACATCCTCTTTCTCAGCCACACATCTTTGTGTCATTAAAAAAAAATTAAGATCAATTCGTACTTGTAAATATTCTTGGAGGTGGAGTCTTCTACTAGATCCTGGTCAAGTTACAAGGAGTCACACATAAAAAAATAATATCCATCCCCCCCAGCAGCTTAGAATTGCCAATAGCTTCAGGTGTAGAAGATTGTGTGTCTAATGCTCCCCACCCCCCCACATTCCGTATTTGGTCTTTTATGAACTTGCACAGGTTTTATGGATGCTAAAAGTCTATTTTCCTTGAATGAAAACTTTTAGGCTATATAAATGTGCATCTATTATCCTCACTGACTTATCCCTGGAATAACAATGATTGCATCATTCTAATCCAACAACTGGGTAGGGTTACCTGATCTGGTATTGGGTACGAGAAAAGGACTGAAGCCCTAAGGGCCAACAGAAAGAATCGAAACATGCAACCTCCTGAAATGGGAGTTTGGGAGGACACTCCAGAATACACCAGAGACCTGGGAGGTGAGAGACTCTCAGGACTCAAAGGGAGGAACCTAAGATGAAATGTCCAAGAGTAGACAGAGAGAACTTATAGAGCCCACCTCCAACAGGAAGACAGGGCATCAAATGAGGGAGTGGTTGCCATGCCCCAGTCACACCTCTGACCCATAATAGTTCCTGTCTGAAAATATTACAGAGATGGAAATGGAGATGAGCCTGAGGAACAGAAGGTCCAGAGACAGGCCCAAAGAGTAATCTAGCTCAAGGGGAGGTCCCAAGGCCTGCCATTTTTATTGAGGCTATCGAGCACTTACAAAAAGGAACCTATTATGACTGCACTCTAGAAGACCCAACAAGCAGCTGAAAAAGTCAGAGTCATATAGTTGCACACAACCAATGGACAGAAGCAGCTGAGTTTCCCTGTTGTTGAGTTAGCGCAAGACTGAAAGAAGCTGAGGAGGAGGGCAAACCTGTAGGAGGACCAGCAGTCTCAATCTGGACCCCCGAAATCTCTCAAACACTAGACAACCAACCAGGCAGCATACACCAGCTGATAGGAGACCCCTAACATATACAGCAGAGGACTGCTGGGTGTGTGTTCATTCTGAGATGATGCACCTAACCCTCAAGAGATTGGAAGCCCCAGGGAGTTTAGATGTCAGGTGGGATAGGGAGTTGGAACATCCTCGTGAAGACAGGGGCTTGAGAAGGAGGTATGGGAGGTGGAACAGTTGGAGGGGGGAGGGTGGAAATAAAATATGGAGTGAAAAATAAATAAATAAACAAACAAACAAACAAATATCATGATTTCTCATACAACACTTTAGTAATGTTCATATTCTCTACTTCAGTCACCTAAGAAAATGCAAAATTTTTCTAGACACTGCTGCATGACTCTAGGCTAAGATTACCTCTCTTTAAGAAACAAAGATCCATAAATGCACTGTGCAATTGCTCCAATAATAATGACTAGAAAGGTTTTCTCAGATCCACTGGGCTCTACTTCTCCTGGTTAGTTATTAATCAGTCTTCTTCATTCCTGATAAGAAAAGAATAACACCAGAAAAGCTAACTGTCCACCACCTCTGCAATATAATTCAGTATCTAAGCCGTGTGGAAGAAATTTTGTAAACAGTCACTTACAGGAGCATGGTTGAATCGAAGAAGGGAGCATCTCTGCAGAGTCCTACCCAGGCTTAGCTGTGGATTCCGGGAAGATGCTTTACTGGAGTTGGAAGCCTTCTATGTCCTTATTTTCTACCTCTTATATAGTCTATCCCAGTAACCCTGAGGTTACACAGTGGCAGGAAGAAAAGGACGTGTTAATTTCCATTATTTTTCCCTCAGGGTTAAGTAGCCTAGATACCATGAACACTAATATAGTTCTAAGTTCATGGTTTATCTTATTTTTTAGGTTCACTGATATAGTCAGTTCTATGTATGTGATTCATCTCATGTTCATGCTCTGACTAAAACAAATCATACTGTGAGTAGCCACAACTATGTCTTCCTCATAAAGACTGATAGAAATTACTTGCTTTAAATAAATAGCTATGCCATAGACCTTTTTACCTTCAGGATTTTATATATTCTAAAATTTTCAATGACACGTAGATGAAGGTCATATATATTTCATCGTCTTTAGACCGTTGGGACTCAAAGCCTCAGTAAAAGTCACCCATATTGAGTTTTATCCTCATGAGTCTTTGACAACACCCAAGGAACATTGTGAGTTGCTTGATTTTTCATATTAGGCACATAAGAGTGACAATTGAACATTCAAATACAGATGTCTTGAAGGCTATTTTAACAAAGATATCATATTAACTTAACCAAAAATTATCAAAAGCTTCCATTTTTGTAGCCAAGAACATCTCCTGTCACAGATACTCAGGCAAGCTTACAAACATCACCTAAGTCCATGGAACTGGATTTAAAGCTAATAGAACATATTTGATTTCAATGATAACAGTCATATTAAAAGTGAACAAGTCAAAACATGCTTCACCTTGGTGGTTAAGTTATCTTGTGCTGAATAGGTCCTTTATTGACATTTCCTACTAGTACAGACAGAGCAGTGTGACATGGGTACTATCAGAGTAAGTCAAAACTCTGTGGCCTTCTACCTCACTACAAGTCCAATTTATTCTTATCATGCAACCAAACCATACGGTATTTTACTGTATCTCTAGTATTTAAATAGGCTTCTCTAACAATACTTTGTTTTACATAGATGGACACCAAGGCTTACTGTTGAATAGCTCCTAGTAAGCTAAGTACTCTGTTTTTGGGATTATTCAGAAACGTTGTGGTTTTACTTGCTACATTTTCCAACCATGCCTGGTTTCTGCTTTAGAATTCAAAACTGCTATGTTTCTTTACTTCCTACACTTTTTTCAAGTCTGCAAGCCATTAGATCTTATCTGTATACAGTCTTTACTAGTGTAACCCTTACAGATATTTATCAAATCTGTTCAAGGACCAGTGTTCCCTGATGCAAACAAGTACAACTTTAGTAGAACTTAGCATGAATTGGAATTCTTAAAAAAATTAACTATAAAAACAAAACAGCTAGTAAGTAATAATAATAAAATGGTCTGACTACCTCTTTTAACTGGTTCTTCCTTAGAGAAATGTTGCTTACAATGAAGTGTGTTACAAGAAAAAGCATATTTAGATCTAGATAGTATTAAGTTGTTTTGGTTAATATTCTCTCTCAACTTGAATTATCTAGAATCACTTTGGAGACACTGATTGATGGATTGGGATTGATCAAGGTGATATGGAAACAAAAGAAAGAATATATGAACCTTCAGCAGGAGCAGATTGTCCTTTAATCAGAACAATGAAGTGTTACAGTCTCTCCACAGGAGTAAAGACAGTGGGCCTGTGGCACAGGGGCCTTGGTATTTTGTGGTCAGTGGAATTTCTTGCCCAGGAAAATTGTATCGGCAGGTCTTTTCTCCTGTAGTCTCAAAATTGTAATTACCAATGGAGATTGCTGTGACCTTAGCAAGAGGGGTTGGTGTCCTACTCAGAAGAAGGGAACTTCTAGTTTATGTGACCTCACCATTTACTGGGGTCCCTTGCAATAAACCTCCTGGATCTTAGCACTCTGCAGATGGTATCAGCATATCCTTAGCTTAAGAGACCACAATATTACTTTAGATATCATTAGGAGCTTCCTGAAGCCTAGCAACCTGTATGTGTTAATAGCTATACAAATTCCTTCTCATTTTAGGGTTTGGGGACATTAACTCTTTAACCATTCCAGTGGTGAACAGGAGCCTACCTTGGTAGAAAATGTGGTATCATTGTACAAGTGGCACTAGTTTTGTAGGAATGGAGATAGAAGAAGAACAACACCCTTTAAGTTTTACATAAGGATACAGAGAAATCCTCAGGACAGGCAATGTGTTGCAAGTTTGTGAAACCCTGTAAGGAGGTTTTAAATGCCATTGTATGAAGCCACAAAGGGGGCATTTAAGTTCCAATACAGATACCAAAGTATTAGACATGTAAAATCCTTTCTATTTTCTAATGAGTAAATCTGAAGGCATGAAGTGAAACCAGGCAAGGAGGATGGCTATGTGTGTTATAGGTAACATACTGGAGGGCTTTGGCTAGAAAAGTTCTTTAGAGCCAAACTGATTTCATTATAAATAACTAGCACTTAAGAAATTGTTTCAGGTCTATCGGCACTAGAGTTAGAAACAGCTCATATTGTGAAAGACTACAACGACTCACAGATGTACTTAATATATTTTGCTTTAAGCCAAGTCCATGGCCTTATGGGGAAATGATGTACAAAGTTTCTGCATGTGGTAGTATCTGAGTCATGCTGATAGGGGTTGTTTGTGGCAATTAATATACAATGCCAGCTTTATGTGAGCAATTCTCCTCACAGACACACCTCTACTGATGACACTAAGGGAGATTCTATACAGGCTTATCATAGATCTGTAATAAGTGAAGGCTATATCATTACATGGATTGTGTCTAAGACTGAATTTGAAGAATAAAAGAAGTGACGAGCAAACAACCATTAATCTCAGCCTGAGTCTTGATTTTAAAAGCAACAGAACAGGCTACCTTGTCTTCTCCATCATAATGAGCGGTGTTCTTTTTCAATGTAAACCACAACTCTTCCTCACTATATCATTTAGAAATAAAAATTAGAAAAAAAAATTCATAGTCTTTTCCTAGGGAAGTCACCAGGAAAAAAAGTTATTTTCTACTACACATTTTTTTTGCAAACTTTGTGCATTACTATTTATATACAGATTTCCCAGGATATAAGATGCTCAGTAATCTGTAGGTCCTTCAAATATTTCTAATACTGGGTCAATCCCTTTAATTGCTGAAGAGTGAAGGATTTTTTTTTCTTTTTCTTTTTTTTCTGGTTATTTTCTTTATTTACATTTCAAAAGTTATACACTTTTCCAGTTTCCCTCCCTTCTGGAAACAACCTGTCACACCCACCCTCCCCCTGCTTCTATGAGGGTGTTCCTCCAACCATCCACCCACTCCCACCTCCCTGCCCTTGATTCCCCTACACTCGGACATCTATGGAGCCTTTATAGGACCAAGGATTAATGCATGACAAGGCCATTCTCTGCTACATATGCAAGTGGAGCCAAGTGTTGGTGGCTTAGTCACTGGGAGTTCTGGGGGGGACTTTAGGATAGCATTTGAAATGTAAATGAAGAAAATATCTAAAAAAATGAAAAAATAAATAAAATTGAAATTGATATGTCCATACATGACAATTCTATGGAAAAAAAAAAGAATTATACCTCAACATCAGTGATAGACATTATCTCAGCAGAGTAAAGGATTGAAAAAGATATTCCAAGTAAATGAACCATAGAAGCAAGCAGGTGTAGCTTCCTTAATATCTGGCAAAAATAGATATCAAAAGAGATGGTGAGAGACAATTAAAAGGAAGAATTCACCAAGATGACTTTTTAATTCTTGGCATCTGTGCCACAAATGCAAGTACACTCATATTTGTAAAAGAAACATTACTAAAATTTTAATCACACAATAAACTCCATATATTAACAGTAGAAGGCTTTGGTACTCTCACTGATGAACTGGTCATCCAGATAAAAACTAAACAAAGAAATACTGGTGCTAACAAACACTGTGAATCAAATTTTGGGGCAGGAGGAGGGTATGGGGGACTTTTGGGATAGCATTGGAAATGTAAAGGAAGAAAATACCTAATAAAAATAATAATAATAAAAAAATTACCCAAATACAAATGAATATACTTTTTTCTCAAACCCTACAAAACCTTCTCAAAAATTCACTATAAACCTGGTCACAAAGCAAGTCTCAACAGACACAAGAAAATTTAAATAAGCCCTATCATCCTATCAGGCTACTATTGATTAAAACTGGAAGTCAACAGAAATAGACACAACAGAAAGCCTACAAATTCACGGAAAGTGAACCACATCCTACAAAATGACTTCAGGGTCAAAGTGGAATTAAAGAAATTAAAGACTTCTTATAGTTCATTGAAAATGAATGCACAATATACTCAAAGTTATGGGACACAATGAAAGCAGTACTAAGAGGAAAGTTCATAGCACTAAATGTATTCATGAAGAAACTGGGGGTGATCTCATACTAGCAACTTAATTATGAAGCTAAAAACCCTAAAAAAAGAAGTGAACACATCCAAGAGATGGCAGAAAATAATCAAACTGAGGGTGGGAATTAAAAAAAAGAACAGAAACAAAGAGAACAATACAAAAACTCAACGAAATAAATAATTGGTTCTTTAAGAAAATCAACAAGCAGCTAAAAGAGTCTGATGTAGATATTTGTACCCAACCAATGGACAGAAGCTGCAGACAACTGTGGTTGAATTAGAGAAAAGCTGGAAAGAGCTGAGGAGAAGAGGGTGACCTTGTAGGAGGACCAGCAGTCTCAATTAATCTGGATCTCTGAGATCTCTCAGACACTGGACCACCAACCAGGTGATATGAGGCCCCCAACTCATATACATTAGAGGGCTGCTGGGTCTTTGTTCAGTCAGAGAAGATGTACCTAATCCTCAAGAGACTGTAGGCCTCAGGGAGTTTAGAGGTCTGGTGGTATGGAGATGGGGACATTCTCATGGAGACAGGGGTGGGGTGGGGCGTGGGTGAACTAAGAGGGAATAAAATGTGGAGTGTAAAATAGATAAATACAATAAAATATTTTTAAAAAATAAAATCCACAAGACTGACAGATTATTATGAAAACTAATTAAAAGGCAGAGAAAAAGTACCAAAATTGGCAAAATCAGAAAGGAAAAGTGAGGCATAACAATAGACACTGGGTAAATCCAAAGAATCATTTTGTCATAGTTCAAAAACCTGTACTCTACAAAACTAGAAAATCTAAAAGAAATGGTTTATTTTCTCAATAGATACTACTTACCAAAGTTAAATCAAGACCAGAGAAACAATTTAAATAAAGATATAACTATTAAAAAATGGAAGCAGTATAAAAAGTCTCCCCCTCAAAAAGAAAAAAAAAAAGAAGAAGAAAGAAAAAGAAAGAAAAAAATCCCAGTACAGAATTCAACTAGACATTCAAGGAAGACCTAATATCTATACTCCTCACATTGCACTACAAAATAGAAACAAGGAACCATTGTTAAATTCATTATGTGCCCACATTCACCCTCACAGGTAAACCACACAAAGATTCAATAAAGGAAAAAATATATAGAACAATTTCTCTCATGAACCTTGATGTAAAATTACTCAACAAAATACTTGCCAACAGAATCTAAGAACATATCAATAAAATCATTCACCATGATCAAGCAGGCTTCATCCCATTTCCAGGGGTGGTTCAACATATACATATGACAGGGGTCAAATTTCCAAAATACATAAAGAACTCAAGCAACTAGACATCAACAAACTAAATAATTCAATTAAAATGGGGTACAGATGCAAACAGAATTCTCAACAGAGGGATCTCAAATGGTTGAGGAATAATCTTTAACATATGGAAGTTTAAGTCAAGACTCCTTTCAGATTCCATATTATACCTGTCAGAATTACGAAAATAAAACAAACAAAACAAAAACAAAAAACCCCAAAAGACAAAACAAGTAATAACTCATGGTGATGAGGATGTGGAACAAGGGGAACACTACTACATTGCTCATGAAAGTTCAAACTTGTAAAGCCACTATGGAAGTTAATATGGTGGTTTCTCTGAAAATTGGAAGTTGATCTACCTCAAAACCCAGCCATACACTTCAACACATGTACTCAAAGGATCCTCCCATCATAAGGAAATGTTCTAAACTATGTTTATAGCAGCTTTATTCATAAGAGCCAGAAATTAGAAACATTCTAGATATACCTAAACTGAAGAACTGATAAAATTTTATCCATTTACACAATGGAGTATTACCCTGCTGTTAACAATAGTAACATCATGAATTTACATGCAAGTGGATGGATCTTGAGAATATCATCACAGAAAGATTAACACATCCTGTGGTTATTGGCTATAAGTAAATGACAAACATGTTACAGTCCACAGACCAAGAAAAGCTAAGTAACAGGAAGGTCTGGAAGAGAAACATGAGGATCTTGCTGGTGATAGACCTAAGTAGAGGACCAGAAACATGAGTATTACCAAGTGCCTGTGTGAAACATCCGGCCAGCTGCAGCTGTTGGGAGTCACCAGTCCTGATACATACTTTTCTGCACTTAGTAGATACCACTTCCTAGCAACCCTCCCCCACCCAAATGATGACCCTTGGGAGTCACAAAGCAGTTCATGGAAATACCACAAAGGGTACTAATTACTCCTCTCCCAGCTGGGCCAGAGCCGTTGTGGCCTTGGCACCTAAAACAAACCAAACAACTTTCCCATAAACCTCTTACCAATCATGTAATGGCAAGGCTTGCAAACGCCTTCTAAAGACTCTCATATGCTTGCTTTGGAGTTGTGGTTCTTGGTGGTCTCCTCGGGGATTTTGCAATCTGGGCACAACACTGTGAAGGAAGGACAATTGATTTTGAGGATGAACTGGGGCTAGGTGGGATGGGAAAAAGAGGGATCAGGTGAGGGTGCAAGGACCAGTCTTAACTTGTGTGTCCATGTTCTCCAACCAGTTCTGTCCTTTTAATCCTAAAAAATTTATCTGAATAGCTCATCTTCTGCAGAAAAGAGGTCCAGTCTTTTATTTTATATATCCATCCAGTCATTTACTGCAGGCTTTCCTCTTGATTATCTTATGAATCCACAAGCATCCCAAGACCCAACCCTTTGATTCTTAGGAGACAGGAAGCATACTTTTTTTTTTCCTTTTTAACATTGCAAAAGAATTCAGAGGTCTACCTTTGTTAATCACAGACAATAAACTAGTTGGATGGGATTCTGCCCAGAAATTATCATTTCCACCATGCCTGAGCCTAGCCTTCCTCTGTCCTAGGCTGATCCTGAACTCAGAAATCTATCTTTCCTTACAAGCATAAACAACAACAACAAAGCAAAATAAAAAACAAACAAACAAACAAACAACAAACAAAAAACAAAAACAAAAAACAAAAAATCAAAACAAAGCAAAACAAAACAAAACAAAACAAAAAGTTAGCTGGGTAAGATCTCTTGCCATCACCACTCCCTAAGTCTCTATATCTCCTTCCTTAGAAATTTTCTAACAAGTTGGCTCATAGTGCAGCTACTTTTATTTCTTTAGATTCATGAAGCTCCTCATATAACTCATATTGCATCCTTATTTTTGCATAGTGGAGAAAATATGCATTTCCAAACCCATGTATTTAGGCTATTATTCATAGTCTTAAGGGCTATCCTGAAGGTCTCAGTTTTTGCCATTTTGTTGAGACATAGCCTCACCCTGTACCCCTGCTCTTTCTAATTATCATGGAGTCATTTAATATTAACAAGGAGGATATTCCTCAAAAGAAGAGTCCTCCACTTCTAGTGGGTCCAAAAATATGTACATTATTCCACAAACAAAACTTATACCCATAGTATTTGCAGAGTTTCACATTGGGACACTGTCCAAGGGCAGGAACCATGTCACTATGACCCCAGCAATACCAAGCTGGGATCCCCAAGGTAGGGGTGGAGGGAGAAAATACTAAGAGAAATTACTAGAGTTGAGGGGCATTTCGGGGGGTGAGGTAGAAATCTATTGAAAGGAAATCTCAGTGGAATCTAAGGGAATAACCTTAATAAAGACATTCAGTAATGGAGAAAAAATGGAGCCTAAACTTGCCATCTTCTGTAACCAGGCAAGACCTCAAGTGGAGCGATTGGACATAAACATGACAGGGCCCCCAATGGAGGAGCTAGAGAAAGTACCCAAGTAGCTAAAGGGATCTGCAACCCTATAGGTAGAACAACATTATGAACTAACCAGTACCCTGGAGCTCTTGACTCTAGTTGCATATGTATCAAAAGATGGCCTAGTCGGCCATCACTGGAAAGAGAGGCCCATTGGACTTGCAAACTTTATATGCCCCAGTACAAGGAACGCCAGGGCCAAAAAGTGGGAGTGGGTGGGTAGAGGCATGGGTGGGAGGGTATGGGGGACTTTTGGGATAGCATTGGAAATGTAATGAGGAAAATACCGAATAAAAAGTATTAAAAAATACTTTTGGCTTACAGTTTGTGCTGAGACCAAAGCCTAATACAATTGTCATCAAAGAGACTTCATCCTGCAACTGATGGGAGCAGATACAGAAATCCATAGCCAGAGCTTGGGGAGTCCTTAAAAGGATGGGGAGGAAGACATGGAGAAACCAGAAAGGTTAGGGACATATCACAAGGGTTCATGATTTGCTGAAGACTGATACCCCAGATTAAAATACTATGTAAATACAAAGAATGTTTTATTCTGCAGGAGTCAAGCATGCTGGGGACTCCCATTACCAAGATAGAGACACCCTGAAGTGAGCTCGGGCCTAGTTTAAAGTACATTAGGGGAATTCCAGGGTAGGTGACCATCTTAATCTGTTGGGTCTACCTCTATACAAATTCCAGAACCATTACTGAGGTATGGGGCTGGAAACAGTTGCTAGGGAAGTCAAAACTGTGTTGACCCATTGCCCTCAGGCCAAGTGGCTCTGACTAGGTGCCAGAAGCCTGCCTGTGGATTTTCCCAGTAACTGACTCACCTGGGTTTGCCTGGATTTGTCCAGTTCTTGGAAACGGATTTAGGCCTAGTCTCCTTCACTGCCCATTTGAAGCCTGTCATGGAATCAGCCTATTTCATTCCTCTCAAACAGGGCTCACAAAATTAACTGATTGAGTTTCATGGGAACTCACAGAGATCAGGGAGCCTGTGGGAACTTGACCTATAGCCTCTACATCTATTTTATGGTGTAGTATTTTGATATTCTTGTGGAAATCCTAACAGAGGGAACACAGGCTGCCTGTGACTCTTTTGCCTACTCGTGGGACTCTTTCCACCTACTCACTTGCCTTGTCCAACCTGGTTGTGATGGCACGTGTCTGGTCTTATTGTAATTTGTCATGCCATGTTTAATTGTACCTGGAAGACCTGCTCTTTTCTGAAGGAAGGCAGGAGTGGAGGGAATCTGGGTGAGAGAAGAGGTAAACAGAAAAGACTGAAAGGAGATGAGGAAGGGGGAAATTTCAGTTGAGATGTAATATATAAAAGAAGAATTTAAAAAATGTTTTAAAAATCAAGGAATTGTATTTTTTTTTAATTTAGAATTGAATTAAAGGAAAACAGAACACCCCAAACCTATGTGGTACAATAAATGCAGTTCTAAGAATCAAGTTCATAGCACTAAGTGCCTACATAATCAAACAAAGAAAACTGGAAGAATCTTGTATTTGTTATTTTATGAATAACTTGGTTGGAATTCTGATGGGCACTGCATTAATCTGTAGATTGCTTCCAGCAAAATTGGCATTTTTACTACATTAATCCTGCCAAACCATGAGCATGGGAGATATTTCCATCTTCTGAGATCATCCTCGATTTCTGTCTTCAGGGACTTGAAGTGCCATACAAATCTTTCACTTGCTTGGTTAGAGTCACAACAAGGTATTTTATACTGTTTGTGACTATTGTGACGAGTGTTGTTTCCCTAATTTCTTTACCAACCTGTTTATCCTTTGAGTAATAAAGGTTATTGATTTGTTTGAGTTAATTTTATATCCAGCCACTTTGCTGAAGTTGTTTATCAGGTTTAGGATTTCTCTGGTGTTACTTTTGGGGTCACTGAATTACGCTATAATATCATCTGCAAATAGTGATATTTTGACTTCTTCCTTTCCAGTTTTTATTGTTTTGAACTCCTTTTGTTGTCCAATTGTTCTACCTAAAACTTCAAGTACTATATTGAATAGATAGGGAGGGAGTAAGTGGTCAACCTTGTCTAGTCCCTGATTTTAATGGGATTGCTTCAAGATTCTTTCCATTTAGTTTGATGTTGGCTACTGGTTTGCTGTTTTTACTATGATAATGTAGGGGTCTTGAATTCCTGATCTTTCCAAGATTTCTAACATGAAGGGATGTTGAATTTTGTCAAATGCTTTTTCAGCATCTATTGAAATGATCATGTGGATATTTTTCTTTGTTTTTTGTTTTTGTTTTTTTTTCTTTGTAGTGGATTGAACTGATGGAATTCTATATATTGAATCATCCCTGCATACCTGGGATGAAGCCTACTTGATATTGGTGAATGGTTGTTTTGATGTGTTCTTGTATTTGGTTTGTAAGAATTTTATTATTGATTATTATTTTATTATCAATTGATCTGAAGTTCTCTTCCTCTGTTGGGTCTTTGTGTGGTTTATGTATGAGCATAATTTGGGTGCCATAGAATGAATTGGGTAGTTTTCCTTCAGTTTCTATTTTGTGGAACAATTAAGAGTATTTGTATTAGGTCTTCTTTAAAGGTCTGGTAGAATTCTGCACTACAACCATCTTGTCTTGGACTTTTTTGTTGTCGTTGTTGGGAGTCTCTTAATGTCTGCTTCTATTCTTTACGGGTTGTGGAATGTTTTATATGGTTTATCTGATCTTGATTTAACTTTGGTACCTGGTATCTGTCTAGTAAATTGTCTATTTCATCCAGATTTTCCAGTTTTGTTGAGTATGGGCTTTTGTAGTAGAATCAGATAATTATTTAAATTTTCTTCATTTCCATTGTTATGTCTCCCTTCTCATTTCTGCTATTATTAATTTAGATACTGTTTCGGTGCTCTCTGGTTAGTCTGGCTTTGGGTTTATCTATCTTGTTGATTTTTCTCAAAGAACCACTCCTGGTTTTGTTGATTCTTTGTAAAGATCTTTTTGTTTCTACTTGGTTGATTTCAGCCCTGAGTTTGATTATTTCCTGCTGTCTATTCCTCTTGGGTGTATAATGCATTCATTAGACATAAAAAATTGGAAGGTCAATAATTCCAATACAACAATGTTGGAACATCATTTATTCCCCAGTTATTATGGCAATAGATCTAGCGTCACAAATCTGGCAGGTGAGCAGTTATTAAGCACCATATATCTCACACTCTGTATCTGTACTAGAAGGTGGAAAAAGCCTCAGTATCTAGTCATTTTATGCATAGGAATGCACCACTGAGATTCACTACTACTCTCTATAACATATTTATGACTCTATATAAATTATAAAATGGAAACATGCATTGAAGAGGGAATTAAATTTGATAATATTTTCCTCCCTTTAGTATTTTTGTCTGGGAAAAAGTCAATGTTTTCTCTTAACAAATTGCTTCTTAAACCATTGGGGAATATAGAAAATTGGAGTAAAAAGTGTTTGAACCTAGGTGCCAGAAACAGTTTTGGCTTAATATAGTCAGAAATACAACTTTGATTAATTATTTATTCCCAGTGATTTGTGTGTAGAGATTTGTGTGTACCTCCCTAGCATACAATTATACTGAGATTTTGATTAGAAAATGGACTTTTCTTTGGGAAAAACATTCTAACTATCTATATTCATTCTTAACAATAAAGTATAGTTACTCAGTAAACATAGTGAAGATTCTCCAGTAAATTCTTCTAGTGTAGATATGGATTGATTTTTGATCCTGGCACCTATCTTTACAGTTTTGTTGAGTTTTTGGGTATGTGAATGAAGCATTAATATTTCATTTGAGAAGGATTTCATTTTAATTATCTGTGTAGCCTATTTTGCATTCATTTGCTCATATTTTAGATTAATTTCTCTTTTTATACACTCCAAGTTTTATTGCGGTAATACTCACAGTATCTAAATTACAGAACACACCTGAATGATTTGAGGTTAATTTGTATATCAATATGTAGAGTATGGCAAACATTTGGATTTATCTTGATTAACTATTTATTAAGTGTAGATAGGGAATAAAATCTCTGTATACTCCAAAACTTGAGCTATGCTTTCCATTCTTCCTGTGCTATGTTGTTCAACAAAGACACAAAATTGTGGGATCTCTAAATACATTTTTATATGTACAAGAAACATTGAAATTGTGTTGCCTATGATCTATAAACATTCTAGTTGAATGTCATGCTTTGTTGTTAGAGTTAGATTCATTTTTTTAATTAATAGATATTGGAAGATAGTTATGTGTTCCCTCAAAGATAAACATCAACTCCCAGATTTTTCTTGCCTGACAAACAATCTTTGTCAGTAGATAAATGAGGACTGTAGAAGAGGTGCAGTGGAGGCACAAACTAGTGTGTTTCACATTAGAAACAGTCTTGTGCTTTGTGAGCTTTGGCATAGGAACAGAAAAGGCTTTGAGTGATCCACATTATAGTAGAGGGAGTATAAACTTAGATGGACTAGTGGGAAGAAAGAGAAGCGTGCAAGAGAGGAAGCATTGGAGAATACTAGGAATAGCTTCAAATGAGTTTCCAGGAGGGGACATTTGACAGTGTTTGATGTGATACATAACTGTTCCTGGAAGAGTAGTATGCAGTAAGGATAGTTTAATGAAGAATCAAGAGGTACAGATTCTGACACTGAATGTGATAATATTGTAAAGGAGATTCCCTGGGTGTGAGTCACTACAAAGAATTTCCTTAGGGATAGCCAGTGTTGCCCACCCATGTGTGAGCATAGCACCTATGACTAGACTAACTGACAAATTATGGATGTACTGATATATGTTGATTTTGTCTGATCCTGTCTGATCTCCACAGCTAAACAGGGTTGGGCTTGATTAGTACTTGTATGGGAGAAAAGCTTGAAACTTTAATACTTAAGAAATAGATCTACTGCATGAGTGCTGAATGCCAATTGGGCATTAAGTAGATATAATCTTGAAATTATTTGGAGAATTTGAGCAGCAAGGTATAGATATGTAGAAAAAGGCAATAAGTTAAAGAATATGTGGCTAGAATTAGAAGTGAGTAATTACATTGTACATCTTATAGTGAAAGATATTAAGGTAGTCGTCCTGCGTAGATTCATTGCATATAGCAGAAATGGAGAACTTGAAATGAAATCAAACTTTGGGCTTCTGGGAAAGGAGATGTGTGCAATATAATTGTTGTTATACAAAAAATCCTGGGCCTTTTCAGAGGACAGATGTGGATGATGAATAAGTTGTGGTCACCAAGGCAGGATAGAGCCACAAGGATGAAGGTAATATGATGAGGTGCCATAGCTGAGAATGTATCAATTCCTCTATTTACTTCTGGGCAGTATAAAAAATGTGAGATGATTACCCTAAGGTAGTTCAATGTTCTTGTGGGTGAGCCTCAAAATGATGAAAATTAATGGCTCATTTGTAATGGTATTTGTACAATTTCCTGTTTTGAGTATGAAGATCAATGCCTAACTCAAGCAATTTTGGTGAGAGTTTTATTTCTGTTCTTTTTAATTAGAAAGGGACACATCTAATTATAGGATTGTGAACCTTATGGTCACATTGCTTCCATAATCAAGAAGGAAAGAATGATGAACGATCTTGAGGTACTGGATTTGTGCATTTTATTCAGTCCGAGATATACCCCTAGGAATGGAGCTGCCCATTTAAGGTTGTCTATAGGTGTAGGTTTTTCAAAACCAATTTTAATAAGGGTTCTCAAACCCTTACCAGACCCAAGAGGATCTGGACCTGTTTAAAAGTAGTTCTTTGGAGATGATTCTAAACTCCATTGTCAGGATTCCAACAGTCCAGTTCAGTAGTGTCAAGATAACAACAGACCAGTTCACGAAAGAGGAATTAGCAACTACAGCATGAGTTAGCAGAAACAACCAGGCCTCTGATGAATCACCATGAGTCAGGAGGAGCACCCAGAACCAGCAGGAATACCAAGAGTTCTCTGTCACACCTCTTTCAATGAAATAAAAATCAGCTAAGAAGCAAGACAAACGAATAACTGAATGGCAAGCAAGGCAATTGTATGACCATTGTTGAATCTTACTTATAATTTCTCCAAATATCATGTGTCCTCTCAGAAGTCTTGCTTGTCTTGCTTCAGTAAAATATCACATGTGTCTACATCAGCAAAAGCATCTCATGATTCTGCTTCAGCAAAACATCACATGAGTCCGCATCAAAGGACACACCAGTGGTCTTCATTCCCAAGACAGCCTGCTATTGAGACTGAAGTGTTTCAGCCACTTTGTAAATCAGTGTAGAAGTTCTTCTCAAAGCGAGAAATAGATCTACGGCATGAGTCATCTATATAACTATTAGTTATATATTAAAAAACATTATATCCTACTACAGAGACACTGCTTTATCAGGGTTCACTGCTGCTCTATTAACAAATAGTTGAGAAATAGAAATAACCTAGATGTCCAACAACTTACAAAAAGTTAAAAATGTGTTACATATAGACAATGGTAGTTTAGTCACCTCTACAGAGAAATGAAATAATGAAATTTACAGGTAAACAGATGAACTTGCTAATAATCAATCCAGACCAAGTTCTTTCTGACATATGGGATGCCAGGTTGAAGCTTTAATTTTGTATGTTTAAATTGGAGTACCTGTAGAAGTCAGGAAAGAAGAAAACCTCCTGAGATGGAAGAGCAAGATTTGCAGGGTTGGATGAATAGAAGAACATAGTAGTTATTAAAAAGGAAGGGGGAATTAAGGGGTTGCAAGTGTGTGGCATGTGAGGGCAGAGTAAAGGAGTGCATATGAACATAAATAACATTGATAATCTTTGAAAAGGCCACATGGAAACCCATTATTATAGAACCCAAATATATGCATATCTAACCAGAAAAGATTAAAATGGAATTTTCTTACAAGAGAGTAAGGTCCCTTCTAGACAGGGCACACTATTGAACAGAGAGGACATTGCCAGGTGCGGGTTGCCCACCTTTGAGTTGTTTATCAGCTTAGTCCATAGAAACTTGAAACAAAACTGCTTGTTATCATTACAGTCAGTTATGCTTCAGAACTTAACAGTAAGACCTTAGTGCTGAAGAGTCTACATTATCTAGGGTATAGGAAATAAGGAAATCAAACAGTCAGTAAGCTTAATATTTGCCAGCAAGCTTTCAAAGTGCTGTAGGATGTGCATGCCTGTGGAGAAGGAAAGAAATCAACAGTCTGCAAGATGTGAACATTGTTTGCTATAATAATGAATGGATTGTCTAGATATGACCATTGGTAAAACAGCAGCATGAGTATTATGAGAGAAACCAAGTGCTTTCTGATTACGTTGTTCCACAGAAAGGAAACATCTCTTATTGGTAACTGTGTAAAGAACTTATGGCTAGGTAAGTCCTAGAGTGTATAGGGTAAAATGCTGCTATTGTAATTGAACATAAATTATATTTCTATAATTTCCTAGTTTAATATTATTATTAAATTGCTTCTCAGACATATATCCTCATACATTAGTTGAATTCTCAACCCTTATCAATGAAGCTACTTCTTTGTAGTAGATAGAGATTAATACAAGGATTAATACAAGGTAAAAATCTGGAGTGTAAGACAAGTATACTCCTAAGCCCCAAATCTATATCATGCCTTTTTCTTTAAATTCTCAAAGATCATATAGTAAGATGGGTAGTAAGATTGGAAGGATTGAATGACATCTTTGCTAGGAGTGACAGGAGAACTTCAAAGTTGGTCAACATAACATTTAACAAAAAGTTTATTCATCTTCCTAGAACCTCATTTTCATATTTCTGCCTATCAAGGATATGTCTGACTCCCAGTCCCACATGTCCCCTTCTCAGAGGTCAGACTAAACACTGCTGACAGTTTTAGGGTGACCACAACCTTATATGTTTATTAAAGACAGAAATGAGAATGGTTGGCAACAGCAATCATGTTTCCCTGAGGAGATTATTAGGCTGTAGTAGAGCTTAGTTTTTGGGGCTGGGATCTAAGAGAAAGTATACTTTGTGATCCTGGCATATCTCCTTTGAGCAGTTATAATACAAGATGTAACTTCTGCAAAAATACATATAATGATAATCGTATCAGTGTCAATAGTCTAACAAAAATAATTGTCCACCTTATCATGAAGAGGCCCATATCAAAGGTGAACATGCAAGAGAGCCAATCAAAATATGCTTGACACATGTTTTCATATGTATTAACAAGGTTAATAATGTCCTTCCCAAACTTACTACAGTGATGGATATCTTATCAAGGTGTCCATTGCTCTGGGTCAGTTTTACTTGCTTGAAAAACTTTTGTGTATTCCTAACTACCTTGTAAATGATCCCTTTATTTGAATTCAAAACGTATGGTGAGATAGTGAAGGATAGAATGTGAAAGAAACCCCTATTGATGTTTGGATAAGAGCATTATTACAAGGGTAAAGAATACAATTCAATAGTGTCTGGAGTAAAGTTAACAAAGTCTCTGTGAAGGAAATTGTCTGCTATTGGCTCCAAGAATGATAATACCATGGCTGTTCTAAGGTATTTCAGGAAAAAACTTCTGAAAGAACATTTGGCCTTCAGATACAAAGAAATTGGAGTTGGGGGCATGTCTATGTGAAATGTTATTTGCTAGACTATCCAAACTAGGAAAAAACCCAAAATACTGGTATGGGTGTTCAGCCATGATAGTCTTGACTTAGAGGCCCCATTTAAAGATCAACCAAAAGGCAGTTCTGCCTCTGGAGACCCTCAGGTTTGGCTAAGTAAGTAAGTAATGACCATAAAAATTTGGAAGAGAGAGACTTCAGATTGATGCCATCAGCGTGAATTACCTTGACTTCCAAGAAAAGATCAGAGTTCTAATTAAGAGAATAACTGTATGAAAGTCAAAGTATCATAAACAGCACAAAGATACAGAGCAGAGTATCCTGGATGAAGAGGGAATCAGAAGTAGTACCAAATTGCATACACCAACAAGATTTTGCTGAAAGGACCCTGATATAGCTGTCTCTTGTGAGGCTGTGTCAATGCCTGGCAAACACAGAAGTGGATGCTCACAGTCATCTATTGGATGGAACACAGGTCCCCCAAAGGAGGAGCTAGAGAAAGAACCCAAGGAGCTGAAGGGGTCTGCAACCCTATAGGTGGAATAACAATATGAAATAACCAGTACCCCAGAGCTCTTGTCTCTAGCTGCATTTTTAGCAGAAGATGGCCTAGTCAGCCATTATTGGGAAGAGAGGCCCCTTGGTCTTGCAAACTTTATATGCCCAGTACAGGGGAAACACCAGGGCCAAGAAGTGGGAGTGGGTGGGTAGGAGAGCAGGGGGTGGGGATGGTAGAAGGGACTTTCAGAATAGCATTTGAAATGCAAATGAAGTAAATACCTAATAAAAAATTGAAGAAAATAAAGAAGTAGTATCAAGTAACCTGAGATAATTAAGATTTTCTTTTAGAGACTGAGATGGGTTCTCTTGTTCCCTCAAACTTGACTTGTTTGGGCTATCACAGGAGATGACATAATCCAAAGTGAATGAGCTGCTTCATTCCCAATACAGAAGACGACTGAGTTTCCTCTGGCAGGGCAGTAAAAAAAAAAAACAACAACAACAAGAAACAAACAAACAAACAAACAAAAAACACCAAATTTTTGTTTTAGAGGAAGACAAGAGCCTGAAAGTTTGTCATTTTAGAGTTGAAAGTAAAAAGTACACTTTTCTAGCTGGGACACCTTTTGCCTGTCTTTCTACCTACCAAGCATCTGTCTGATTTCCAGTTCCTCAGTAGTCTCCCATAGGATTCCTATGATTGTTCAATAGGCAGATTGTAGTGGCCATCAATCAATATAGACTATTGTCAGTATATTTGAGGCAAAGAGTAATAAATGATGAAATGATGAGCAATAAGCTTAATTGAATGAAATGTAGAAATCTGAGTGGGACTCAGGTAGAAGATCCCATAGTGATGACACTAGTCCAGACTGCTGGCTCCTGTTGTATAGTTTCAGCAAGGAGCATCCCAAACCCAAGTTAAAGCGTATACCAAGCCGAGTAGAAAGTATGGACTCAGAGTGGGACAACTATAGAAATTGCAGTCATATATATTTGGGTTAAATTTAATCTCATGTTGGTGGTCAGAACCTATATTTGTTACTGTAATCCTGGCCAAAGATTTGTGCTAGAAAAGTTCTAGATGCTAACAGGTAGGCCTTCTAGGTTGTTTGTTCCATTTAATTTGTTTTGCATATGAAAAATAGTTTTTTCAACATCTATACTTTTACCATACTTTACTACTCTTCATTGTCTAATACGTAGAGGTAAACAATTTATAGTGTTTCACGCATATAGACAAAATTCCCCAAAGTTAAATTATTCAAAATATGTGATTGTTGTTATAATCTTTTATTCTAATGTTCATAAAACTGAGAAATATTTATATGACCCCATCTAAGACTCAGAAAACTTTTCACAAGACATGAGTAGATGACTAAAGGACCTGGAGGAAGTCAGGAAATCTGGTATACACTTAATTACGTACATCATGGAAGACCAGTCTCATGGAACAGAGATTACGGTGATTCACAAAATCACTATGTCCCAAGGCAGAGGCTCCAACGCAATTAACAGAAGTGACTCAGTCAGGTGTCCTGATAAGGGACCTTTACAGAACCCCAGGGATGAGTCATGAGATCATCACTTTAGTTGCAGATATTGCTTCCTCCTCTGCTCCTGGACCTCCCGCAAAGCATGTGGCCTTGGGAGTGGTAAGAGTTCTGGACAACATCTAGATGAAGAGTTCCCCCCAAAAAGGGCTTAAGTAAAGGAAATTTCTCGAGTCAGTTGTCAAAATGCGCGGAGGGGGGGCAGTGACTCATCAGAGATGCAGCTGTCCTCCACACAGCCTTCTAAAAAGGGTCAAAGTGTCCACACTTTTTGTTCTTCATTCTTCTTGAGTTTCATGTGTTTTGCAAATTGTATCTTATATCTTGGGTATTCTAAGTTTCTGGGCTAATATCCACTTATCAGTGAGTAAATACTGTGTGAGTTCTCTTGTGATTGGGTTTCCTCACTCAGGATGATGCCTTCCAGGTCCATCCATTTGCCTAGGAATTTCATAAATTCATTCTTTTAATAGCTGAGTAGTACTCCACTGTGTAAATGTATCCATTCTTCTGTTGAGGGGCATCTGGGTTCTTTCCAGCTTCTGGCTTTTATAAATAAGGCTGCTATGAACATAGTGGAGCATGAGTCCTTCTTACCTGTGGGAACATCTTCTGGATATATGTCCAGGAGAGGTATTGCGGGATCCTCCGGTAGTACTATGTCCAATTTTCTGAGGAACCGCCAGACTGATTTCCAGAGTGGTTGTACAAGCTTGCAATCCTACCAAAAGTGGAGGAGTGTTCCTCTTTCTCCACATCCTTGCCATCATCTGCTGTCACCTGAATTTTCGATCTTAGCCATTCTGACTGGTGTGTGGTGGAATCTCAGGGTTGTTTTGATTTGCATTTCCCTGATGATTAAGGATGTTGAACATTTTTTCAGGTCCTTCTCAGCAATTCAGTATTCCTCGGGTGAGAATTCTTTGTTTAGCTCTGAGCGCCATTTTTTAATGGGGTTATTTGTTTTTCTGGAGTTCACCTTCTTTAGTTCTTCATATATATTGGATATTAGTCCCCTATCTGATTTAGAATAGGTAAAGATCCTTTCCCAATCTGTTGGTGGCCTTTTTGTCTTATTGACAGTGTCTTTTGCCTTGCAGAAGCTTTGCAATTTTATGAGATCCCATTAGTCCATCTTATAGCACAAGCCATTGCTGTTCTCTTCAGGAATTTTCCCCCTGTACCCATATCTTTGGGGCTTTTCCCTACTTTCTCCTCTATAAGGTCCAGTGTCTCTGGTTTTATGTGGAGTTCCTTAATTCACTTAGATTTGACCTTAGTACAAGGAGATAGGAATGGATCAATTTGCATTCTTCTACATAGTAATTGCCAGTTGTGCCATCACCATTTGTTGAAAATGCTGTCTTTTTTCCACTGGATGGTTTTTGCTCCCTTGTCAAAGACCAAGTGACGATAGGTGTGTGGGTTCATTTCTGGGTCTTCAATTCTATTCCATTGGTCTACTTGTCTGTCACTATACCAGTACCATGCAGTTTTTATCACAATTGCTCTGTAGTACAGCTTTAGGTCAGGCATGGTGATTCCACCGGAGGTTCTTTTATCCTTGAGCAGAGTTTTTGCTATCCTAGGTTTTTTGTTATTCCAGATGAATTTGCAGATTGCCCTTTCTAATTCATTAAAGAATTGTGTTGGAATTTTGATGGGGATTGCATTGAACCTGTAGATTGCTTTTTAGCAAGATAGCCATTTTTACTATATTGATCCTGCCAATCCATGAGCATGGTAGATCTTTCCATCTTCTGAGATCTTTAATTTCTTTCTTCAGAGACTTGAAGTTCTTATCATACAGATCTTTCACTTCCTTAGTTAGAGTCATGCCAAGGTATTTTATATTATTTGTGACTATTGAGAAGGGTGTTGTTTCCCTAATTACTTTCTCAGCCTGTGTATCCTTTGAGTTTTTTTTTTCAGACTAGTGTTATTAAAGGTAAATGAGTTTTTAATTTTATATATTCTAGATCATGTTCTTGGTTTGTAAATTATTGTTACGGGAAAATTTGTTCATGTTTGAGATGTAAGTTGATGATGAAACCAATATTGATCATTTTCAAAGATGCAATTTGAAGGGGTTTTATTTTCAGTGCAAACATAGGTAAAATATCAAGATTACTAGGGCCTCCGTGAGCAAGCAACCAAAGATAAAGTTTAACACTCAGCAATTCCTGCATACAATAACTCTTAAGAAAAAATATTGTCCTGTCATTGGGATATAAGGTTCTAGATATATATTATCTTACAATGTTGGTGGAAAGTCTGATAAATTGACATTATTTCTCTCATACTAGCTAAGAATAGGATTTAGGAAAAATCACACCATCCTTTAAGCTTTCTATTTCATCAATATAGTTTGATGACATTACAGTTCAGTCTGCTCACAAGGCTATTGTAAATCTCACCCTTACAGGAAAAAAAATGATTTTAAATGCATGGTATTGTTTCTAGTTGCAAATCCATTCCAGAATCCTTTTCATGCTAAGATTCTTTTCATTCTCAGATTTAGGCTCTGATAATCATGTATTAATTGTTAGGCATAAAAATAAAATTAATTGATATGAGTGTTAATCTTGTTAAAGGTACAAATATTGCCCTTTTACCACACATCTTCCAGAAAAACACCGTGTGTCTGCTTCAGCAAAGCATCCTCTCACAAGACAGCTTCCAGAAATACATCACATGACACAACTGAATCTCCAGAGAAACCTGACATTTCCACTTCAGCTTAACCAAAAGCACTCTATTGAATAGGAGTTGAAAGAGTGGATACCTTTGTTTTCTTGTTGAATTTAGAGGGACTTTTGTATGTTTATATGTTTGTTACATTTGCTTTTAGATTGTCATGTTTAACCTAATTTTATTTCTTTTCTTTATGGTTTCAGTTTAATGTTGTCCATTTTGATCAAATGTTAAAAATTTTCAGACAACTTCTGCCCCTATTGGGATAATGATGTGATTTGTATCCCTTAGTCCTTCTGATTGCTTTTGACTTTATTAGTTTCCATGTATTGAATGTTCATTCAATATTTTTCCCTGTGTGTTTAAGTTAGTATTACAACTATTTTATGAAAATTATTCCCTCTATATTTATTGGAGAAACTGCTGTGGTTTCTTTTTGTTTTCTGTGTTTATTCTGTTCTTTTATTCATCTTGCTTTTAGGTGTCTGTATAACTTTGGATCTTCTGTCTGTTAAAATCCTTCCTGAGATATGTGAGTTGGTGATGTCACTACGTGTTAAATATACTGTTAGCTATTCTTCAGTCTAGAGCCCTTAATGATTTTGTTTTTGGATTAATTTTTATTCTGTGTATTTGGTGTTTGAACTGTATGTATATCTTTCACCCTGTGCCTACAATGCCCACAGAGGCAAAAAGAAGACATTGAATCCTCAGTACTGGATTGTCAGCTGAATCATATGGCTTCTTGATATCAAGCCAGAGTCCTCTAGAAGATCACTTGGTGCTCTTTACCAACTGAGTAATCTCTCTAGCCCAGTTTCTAAATACTAAAATTGTTATGTTACTATTTTAAAATGTTTCTGCATTCTTTCATTTTCTAATATCTCTTTCTTTGTACCATCTTATACTTAGTTTCCAGTTTTAATGTCTTTATTTACCTGTGGTGCTTTGAGTAGGAATGGCCAACATAGACTCATTTATTTAAATGTTTGGCCCATAGGTAATCACATTTTTAAGCGTTATGGCCTTGTTGAGATAGGTGTGGTCTTTTTGTAGAAAGTGTGTCATTGTGGGGCAGGTTTTGATGTCTTCTATGCTCAAGCTATGCCCAGTGACACAGGCCCTTTATGCTGCCTGCTGATTTAGAAGTAGAAAGTAGGTTTGTCCAGAACCAAGTTGACCTGTATGCTACCATGCTTCCCATCATAATGCCAATCAATTATATCTCTGAAACTGTAAGCCATGTTCAATCAAATATTTTCTCTGTAACAGTTGCCTTGGTCATGGTGTATCTTCACAGCAATGTAAACCCTAACTGCTTGAACTAAAACTAGCTACATTTTTGTCTCATAAAATAAGCACAATATTTCTAAAGAATGTAAAAATGCCTTTTCTATGACACTCAAAACTAAGCTGAATAAGAGTGAACATTCTTTTCTTGTTTTTGATATTAGAGATTTAATAATTTTTCCTAATCATTAATAATATTTGCTATATGATTGTCCTATGTACACTTTATTATGTGCCATATGTCCTCAGAGCCCTCATTGTAAAGGAATGGTGATATTTTCTGCATATAGCATATAGCACATTCTACCTCTACTGAGATAGTCATGTTATTTAATTCTTTTATTTTATTGGCTAACTGCATTGGATTAGTAGTTCACATATTTTGAATGATCATTTTATCTCTGTAATGTCAGCAATTTAATCATGGTTGGTTGCACTTTTTGTGTACATTAGTAAAAAATATATGGCTTGTCACATTTGTCTCCAATATTCCTTTAACTACACTTTATCTGCTCTTGTTAGTACATATGACTTGCTGAATCTTACCAGAAAGCTACAAAATTCTGTCAGCTTTTACCATTAATCCCTAAGTAATTCATTTGGATTTTTTTAAAAGAAATTCTTTTACTTTTTTTCACTTAATATAGATTTTTTTCATAGAATATATTCTGACTACTAAGTGCCTTCCCTTAACCCATTGCAAAATTCACCCATGTTCCATTCCATTTGAATCCACACCTTTTCTGTCTTACCATAGAAACAAACAGGTATGTAAGGAGTAATATTAAAATATAAAAAGAAATAAAATAAATTGAAATAGGAAAAAAATCAACCAAATGAATTAAATTAGCCAAAGAGATGAAAAAGCCTAGGAAAATTATATTGACACAGAGATAAAATGTTCTTACCCATATGAATCTCATAAAAACAGAAAACTGGAAGCTTTAATGTACACAAAGAACCTGAAAGGTTAAAAACAAATTCCCTATCTTAACACTATGAGGCAAAGAAGGTCCAAGATGTTGAGTTTGTTTTGTGTTGGTCATCTATTATTAGGCATGAGGCCCAACCTTAAGTGTGGTTTGTTTCCCCAGTAAGACTCCTTTGGAGAAACCTAATTATTCATTTGAAACTGTCTGCCAATTGGAAATAGATTCTGCATTGTGGATGGATGTGTATTCTACCTTTCCTTCAAGCTCTAGGACTTTGTGTGGTCCAGAACCATGCTTGTCCTATGCATACTGCCACAGTTTCTGTGAAGACATAATTTGCCATGACTTCTAATCCTTAATTTAATTATAAAAAAGGTAAAGAAATAGAAATCCAGAAGAAATGGATTATACTGTTACAGTTTCATGGGTAGAAATCCCTGTCACATCTACTAGACATAACCTCTATAACCTCAAGTAGATGTCTTTGTCTTAGGGCTCTTACAAGCTTTTTACTCCCTGCTTTCTCAACATTCCTTAAGTTTAAGTGTAGATATCGTTTGAAATTTATCAGTTAGGATTGAACACCCTGTGTCCAATGCAGCTTGTCCTTTGTCTTTTGATCAGGTGTAGATTTCTTGATAGTCTCCATGTACTGAAAAACAACATGAGCTTTGATGAGGAGAGAAGCTACATCAACATAGCTCAAAACTAGAAACAACAGAGATGCTGATGGAGCTTTCAATAAGAATGGTGTCTCCTTCTGGTCTGAGTCTGTGCCCTAAGCAGACATTGGGCACTAGCTCCACCCCCAATCATTCAAATCCCAGGTGTTGTAATATGCCCAGTATCATAGGTGAGGAGGCCATAACATCTGCCCCAACAAACCAATACTGGGTGTTACTGGGACCAGTGGGATCCAGGGACACAAGAACCTCCTCCCAGAGAGTGGCACGGGTTCCTTCTGTTCTGAGCCAGTGCCCTGGGCAGATCTTGGACGCTAGCTCCACACCCTGTCCCACAATACCCAGAAGAATCTCTACTCCTAGGTACATAACACGCCCAGGGTCATAGTTGGTCTAACACACTCAGGATTCCAGAACTCAAAAGCTTGGTCACACCAGGATTTTGGGACCCAAGAGGCAAATTGACTCCCAGGAGCTCTGACACACCGAGAATCTCAGGATCCCAGGGTCCCAGAGACAGATAGATTCTGAGGAATTCTGACACAACTAAAATATCAGGAGGTACAGGCTACAGTTAGATACAGTGAGGGTAGATAGCAATAGATATAACCAGATGGTGAGAGGCAAGCATAAGAATATTAGCAACAGAAACCAAGGTTACTTGACATCATCAGAACCCAGATCTTCTACCATAGCAAGTCCTAGATACCCCATCACACCAGAAATGCAAGAATCAGATATAAAATCACTTCTTATGTTGATGATAGAGGACATTAAGAAGGACATAAATAACTCCCCTTTAAAAAAATACAGGAGAACAGAGATAAACTGGTAGAAGCTATTAAAGAATTACAGGAAAACACAACCAAACAGGAGAAAGAATTGAACAAGACTATCCAGGATAAAAAAATGGAAATAGAAACAATTAAGAAATCAAAAGAAGGAGACAACCAGGATATAGAAAACCTAGGAAAGCTCCTAACACAAAACGTCCAGGAAATCGAGGACAAAATGAGAAGATGAAACCAAAGGATAATAGGTATAGAACAGAGGGAAGATACCTAACTTAGATGGCCAGTAAATATCTTGAACAAAATTATAGAAGAAAACTTCCCTAACCTAAAGAAAGAGATGCCCATGAACATACAAGAAGCCCTCAGAACTCCAAATAGACTAGACTAGGAAAGAAATTCCTCCCAGCAATAAAATCAAAATACCAAATGCACACAAAAAAAGAAAGGATATTAAAAGGTTATAGGAAAAAGGTAAAGTAAAATACAAAGGCAGACCTATCAGATTACACCAGACTTCTCACCAGAAACTATAAAAGCCAGAATATCCTGGGCAAATGTTATACTGTGAGGAGGCGCCCTTGCAATCGCCATTACAAGATGGCGCTGATATCCGGTGTTCTAACTAGTAAACAGGTAGTCTGCGCATGTGCTGGGGTATTTTTCCATTCCTTGTACCATGCCTGTCCCGTGGCGTCATCTGGGCTGATAGTGAGCAGCCAGTCAGGGTGAAATATGTCCCCAAACGCTCTTGTGAGCTATTTAAGGACCGAGTTTCCTGTGTCCTGGGCCTCCTCCCCAGAAGCTGATGACCTTTCTCTCAAGATGCATTAAAGCTATGCTGCAGAAGAACCCGTGTGTGTCCTTGCTGGCGAGACTCCCTTATCACACAGACACATCTGGTGCCGAGAACCCGGGAACGCCACAACATCGCTGGCATTGAGAAGTTCCCCTGGAAACGGGGCAGGTCCAGAACTGCAGTGGAAGGTAAGTCCGGAGAGACATGTCTGGCCTTGAGAAAGCATGCCAGAAACTGAACGGAGCAAGATAATAGGAGCTCATGAAAAAAAAAAAAAGACATGTCTAAGGAAAAAGAAGGAAAAAGGACCTACCTGGACATTAGAAAAAAAAGGGGGAGTGAAAAAGGAGAAAAGAGAAAAACAAAAAGATAATATAAAATATAAAGATACAAAGGATAATATAAATTATAAAGATAAAAAGAATAATATAAATTAAGCCAATTTACCCTCCTCTTGAGGACTTTGACTAAAGAGGCAGCCTTCATTAAAGGCTTAAAGATAGCTCTCAAGGTCACTATGCCTCCTCTCTATTTCCTGGCAGTATTCCCTGAAGAAGGAGATAAGGAAGTAGAGTCTGAACATGAGGGAGAGAAAATAAGTTTTAAAAAAGCAGTTATCCCCTGTTTGAGATCTTTTAGCAAAAAAGAGAAAAAATGAAAATAAGCTATTTTAGAGCTCTCCTGGGAACAGAAGAAAAACGGGAGACATACTGTTTTCTCTCTGTTTCCTATGGAGATATTCTTAGCTCTGGATAGGATATCTGTGTCCCTTTGAGACACCAAGTCCTATTCCCTGTCTGTCTATTGTCTTGTTTTGGTGCACCAAAACAAATTTTCCATATGTCTGTCAATTCATGTTTGTTTTTGTTTTGTTGTTTGAATGATTATTGTTCTGTGTATCATGTTGAAAATTATAAATGGTTAAAACTTGTTTAAAAAGCAGTTTTAATTTTCACAGTACAAGCTGATAAGTTAACTGCACTGTGGCTGGGAGCCAAGTACAGCTGAATAAGCCTTGCGGAGGGCCGATTACAAATGGAGCTCTTAAAGGGGCAGACAGCCTTTCGCTTGTAACAGAAAGTTAGCTTAAAATTGGGAACTCAAGGTTGGAGTCTTTCTAAACAACATGAACAAACACAAGAAAACAAGTCTTTAAGGATACTTCAACATAGAGATAATCTTTGAGCCAAGACTCTGGCAGAGTGTTCAGATTGAGAAAAGTTTGCATTTGGGTTGAGGCTGAGCTCGGAGAGGAGCAGCCTCAGCTCAGCTTGTGTGGCACTTCTTAGAGCCTTATTACAGACCTAACCAGATGTTGTTCTAAATAAAATTTAAATTCAAAAGTTTACAAAAGGTCAATCAGGCTATAAAACTTATAAAGGCATTTCAAAATAACTTGCCTACTTCATATAAAATTATTATAGATTTAAAAGTTTAATTTTTTCCATTTGTAAAGAGTTTACTTCTAGTGAACTGGTGACCATTAAAGGTCTTTGCCCCTAGGCATGGCTAACATAGCTCAACAATATGTAAGAAATTTTTATTATCGGCTTCAATACAAGAAGCAAAAGGTTTAAATCTTTTGGTATATATTGTTTCCTAAGTGAAAAGTATTTTATTAGCTAATGTCTCTAAAGGGAAGTTTAAAGTTCTGGGGAATACTTGTTGCTTCATAAGATTCAGAGGCAATATCTTTTTTAATAATTGTGGTTTCAGTCATACTGGAAAATTGGTACAAATTTACTTCAAAATTTTATTTCCAAAAGCTTACAGGATATGTTAATTGGCTAAGACCTCACCTTAAACTTGCCACAGGAGAACCTAAGCCTTTGTTAGGTGCTATCAAGTGAGATTCCAATTAACTGGTGAGAACCAAAGAGGCTTTAACATAAAGTAAAAGAAACTTCTGTAATCTATTGGTATAGATTGTAATTGGTGGTAATCAAATATTAGTTACATATTCTAGTTATTTTTATTAAATGTGTCCACAGCTATTTTTTGGCAAAATAAACATTAATGTAAAATCATCCTTCTTCACCTCAAAGTTTTAACATCCTATTATAAGGCTGCTGTGGTGCTAATTAAGAATTAAGAATTCCTTGTTCCAAACAGCAATTGGCTATTGCAGAATATTGATATTTGACCTATTGCATACCATAATTTTAAATAAAATTGATATTCATCATAAGATAAGTTAGAAATTGCTCATGCATGCTTTTTTATCTTCATGCATGCTTACATCCCATTTACTGTAATTAAAAACAACCCTTCTATGGGAGAAAAGTATATGTGAATTAAATCACATGATTATTCTTTTGAGTTTCCTCCTGTTTCAGCACAGATAATTAAATTGTGTTCTGAAGATGGTGTTTAAAAATGTTGAACAATTAAACTTTAAGTTGTATATTAATAGTCAATATTATATCTCAGAGCTTGCAATTGCTTATGTAACTTATAAGAAAAAATACTGTTTCTTTAAGAAAATTGTTTTTGGGCAGTTAAGAAATTGTCCTAAGTTGCCTGGAAAAGACCCCCAGGATTTGCTTTTGTGTTATAGAGGTTTACATAAAGCTTTAACTAATAAAGATTACAGATACCTCCTGAAAAGATACAAACTCAGGATTCTTATATTTTTGGGGGTTTTAAAAGATAGTTATTTACAGAGACAACTTAAAGACTTTCTCTAATTTCTGATTAATAAATAAATAAATTATACACAAGTGACTAAAATGACTTTTCAAGCATTCTAGTTACAATCTCTCTTCAAGAGAAACAATTGAAAGTGTAATTAGTCAGTGTTCATGTTATATTAAAACTGACTAACAGTTCAGTATCTAAAATTTTGATGAAAATACAAGATTGTATTTTGATGCGTGAACACCCTTTTTATATTCAACATATTAGAGTACATACATCATTACCTGGCTCCTATTCAAAAAAAAAATCCTAAGCTGAAGTTAGCCATTGGCAAGAAAGACTAAACAGATAAGTCCTAGCTGTTTATTTTATAAATGTAAATAGTATATATGACTGGGCTGAATAGCCACCCTAGAAACAAATGCTCTGTTCTTGCTAGTCAAAAACATTCATGATAGTTTTGCCATCAGATGAATGTGACTCATCTGAATGGTCTTCAATATAATCCTAAAGGACAAGGCATTGTAGAACGTGCCCATCGCACTCTCAAGTCCTATTTAATTGAACAAAAAGGGGGAGTCGAGGAGGCTCTATCCTCAGTACCAAGAGTAGCTGTTTCTATGGCACTCTTCACTCTTAATTTTTTAAATGTTGATGCTCAAGGCCATACTGCGGCTGAACATCACTGTTCAGAACCTGATAGGCCCAAGGAAATGGTAAAGTGGAAAGATGTCTTGACAGGAAAATGAAGAGGCCCGGATCCTATTCTAATAAGATCCAGAGGAGTTATATGTGTTTTTCCACAGGAGGAAATTAATCCCTTTTGGATTCTGGAGCACCTCACTCGAAGAATCCAGCTCTTGGATGATGAGTCATAAGAACAAGATCTCAAGACATCGATGGATCATACTTCTCATGCTGGAGATTCTCATTCCTAGTATATCTGGAGAGTTAAGATGGGGAATTATGTCAACTTTCCTTCTTCCTATGCCGGTTATGCATAATGCACAAATATTTCCAAGCTTTTTCACTACAGATAAAGAACTGGGACTTGCTTATTTACCCTTAGATGAACAGATTCAGGCTTTACTAGAAAATAGAACCTTCTTCCTACAGGGAAGCCTGTGCTTTATGTTAATTTCCTCGTTACAAGATAAGGGTCAATCTATATCCTTGTATTATCAATCAGCAGCCTGGTTAAGAAAGAGCTCTTGGGGCGTAACGACTGATATAAAGGCTGATACCATAGTTATTAGAGGATGGTGACCTAGCCGAAAACATGGAAATAATCCACCTTCACAACCAAGAATGGCACCCTTTTGCAAGGGAGGGTCCATGGAAGATGTAATGTTACCTTGGACAGGTTGCCAAGCTAAAAAATGTACTTGGGCAGGAGAGAAACATTTTTCCTTTTCCCCATATATTAGTAGAGAGTATAATGATACTTTTGCTGGATATCATTTCAGTACCTTGGACCTCCTCCGAACTAATACTAACCCTTTTGATCAATGGTTGCTTTGTGGGGTTAATGGAAGCTGCACTGATCTCGCCCCCATGGCAATGATTGGAGGAGGTTCTAGTGAGAAAGGAGAATTGACCTTTGATTGGAAAAGTACCTTGAAGACCGGTCGATCTGATAAGCAGAGTCCAAATTCTTTTAAATGGACCACCTCCAATGTTAGATATAAGAAACAGAAAGAGGTAAATTTTACCACCACCCCGGTATGTGTATGGCCCCCATTTTTGTGGGTGGTAAGTAACACAAGCTTAAATCAGAATCAGATAGAGATAGATTTCTCACAAGACAAATGTTTTTATGCCTTATGCTGGGATGCTAAGAAATATCCTTTTGCTTTGGTTACCCGCATGCCTAGATTTGTTCCTGTTCCTGTAGATGCCCCTAATAGCTTGACTTTGTTTCAAGGGAAAAGAGATTTTGGTATTTCTGCTATTATAGTTGGATTGGTGGCCACAGCGGCGGTTGCAGCCTCTGTCACGGCCTCGGCACTTGCTCTATCTACTAGTATTCAAACAACACAAACTATTAATGAGCTTTCTATGACGGTCACAATGGCTTTAGATAAACAAGCCACAGCCAACTCACAAATACAAGGAGGGTTGTTGCTGATAAATCAGTGCATCGACTTAGTCCAAGAGCAGGTGGATATTCTTTGGCAGTTGGCTCAATTGGGCTGTGAATACAAGATGCCTGGCCTTTGTGTTACTTCTGTTCAGTTTAAAAATTCTACAAGAGCAGCAAATTAGTCAAAAACTTTGTCTCGTTATATGTTACAGAATTGGACCATGGAATTTGAGCAAACACTTTGAGAGTTGAGAGTTGCTATTCTACAAGTGAATTCTACGTGTCTCGACCTTTCGCTGACAAAGGGCTTCTCCACCTGGATTTCCTCTGCATTTTCCTACTTTAAGGAGTGGGTGGGGGTAGGCTTGTTTGCCGTGATCCTATGCGGTGGAGCGTTGCTTTTGCTCTGGATGGTCTGTAACCTTAAAGCCCAAACAAAAAGGGACAAGATGGTGATAGCCCAAGCACTTGCAGCATTAGAACACGGTACCTCCCCTGATATAGGGTTATCTATACTTAAGCAATAGGTCGCTGTCCGCTCAGCTCTTGCAACCCACGAGGCTATTCTCATTGCACGGGATAGAGTGAGTGTGCTTCAGCAGCCCGAGAGAGTTGCACGGCTAAGCACTGCAGTAGAAAGGCTCTGCGGCATAAAATGAGCCTATTCTAGGGAGACATGTCATCTTGTATGAAGGTTGAGTGTCCAAGTGTCCTTCCCCCAGGAAAATCGACACAGGAGGGACCAAGACCCCTCCGGGTGATGAGCCTGGGAGGAGGTTTTGTGTAATGCCCCTATTTTTGCACACTGGGGATTTGACCTCTATCTCCACTCTCAATATATGGGTGGCCTATTGCTCTTAAATAAAAGAAAAGGGGGAGATGTGAGGAGCTGCCCTTGCAATCGCCATTACAAGATGGCCCTGATATCCGGTGTTCTAACTAGTAAACAAGTAGTCTGCGCATGTGCTGGGGTATTTTTCCATTCCTTGTGCCCTGCCTGTCCCATGGCATCATCTGGGCTGATAGTGAGGGTGAAATATGTCTCCAACTGCTCTTGTGGACTATTTAAGGACCAAGTTTCCTGTCTTCTGGGCCTCCTCCCCAGAGGCTGATGATCTTTCTCTCGAGATGCATTAAAGCTATGCTGCAGAAGAATCTGTGTGTGTCCTGTTTGTGTGTCCTTGCTGGCGAGACTCCCTTATCACACAGACATCATACAGAATCTAAGAGACCACAAATGCCATCCCACACTACTATACCCAACTAAACCCTCAATTACCATAAATGGAGAATCCAAGATATTCCATGACAAAGTAAAATTTATACAATATCTTTCCAAAAATTTCCAGCCCTACAAAGGATAATAGATGGAAAATCCCAAAACAAGGAAAGAAACTACATCTTAGAGAAAGCAAGAAAGAAAACATCAATGAATAAACCACAAAGAAGATAGCCACACAATCATAATTCCACCTGTAACAACAAAAATAACAGGAAGCAACAATCATTTTTCCATAAAATCTCTTAATATCAATGGATTTCATTCCTACATAAAAATACATAGACTAACAGACCGGGTACACAAACAGGATCCAACATTGTGCTGCACACAGGAAACCCACCTCAGGGTTTTCCAAGCAAATAATCCCAAGAAAAAAGCTGGAATAATGATTTTAATATTGAATAGAATCTACATTTAACCAAAAGTTATCAAAAATGACAAGGAGGGGCACTTCATACTCATCAAAGCTGAAATCTACCAAGATGAACTCTCAATTCTAAATATATATATGCTCCAAATGCAAGGGCTGTCTCATTCATTAAAGAAATGTTAGTAAAGATCAAAGCATACATTGCACCTCACACAATAATAGTGGGAGATTTCAGTACCCCACTCTCACCAAAGGACGGATAATGGAAACAGAAACTAAACAGAGACACATGGACACTAACAGAAGTTATGAAACAAATGGATTTAATAGATGTGTACAGAATATTTTATCCTAAAACAAAACGATATACATTCTTCTCAGCACTTCAGGGTACCTCCTCCAAAATTGATCATATAATTTGTCAAAAAACAGGCCTCAACAGATACAAAAATATTGAAATTATCCCATGCATCCTAACAGATCACCACAGACTAAGGCTGATCTTCAATAACAGAATAAATAATAGAAATCCAACATTCACATGGAAGCTGAAAAACACTCTACTCAATGATACCTTGGTCAAGGAAGAAATAAAGAAAGAAATTAAAGACTTTTTAGAGTTTAATGAAAATAAAGCCACAACATACCCAAACTTATGGGACACAATGAAAACAGTCCTAAGAGGAAATCTCATAGCCCTGAGTGCCTCTGAAAAGTAACTAGAGAGAGCATGCATTAGCAGTCTGACTGCACACATAAAAGCTCTAGAACAAAAGGAAGCAAATTCACCCAAGAGGAGTAGAAGACTTGAAATAATCAAACTTCGGGCTGAAATCAACCAAGTGGAAACAAAAAGAACTATTCAAAGAATCAACTAAACCAGGAGCTGGTTCTTTGAAAAAATCAACAAAATAGATAAACACTTAGCCAGACTAACTAGAGGGCACAGGGACAGTATCCTAATTAACAAAATCAGAAATGAAAAGGAGACATAACAACAGATCCTGAGGAAATCCAAAACATTATCAGATACTACTACAAAAGGCTATACTCAAAAAAACTGGAAAACCTGGATAAAATAGATAACTTCCTAGACAGATTCCAGGTACAAAAGTTAAACCAGGGTCAGATTAAGGATCTTGACAGTCACATTTTCCCTAAGGAAATAGAAGCAGTCATTAAAAGAAAAATCTCAGGACCAGATGGTTTTAGTGCAGAGTTCTATCAGACCTTCAAAGAAGACCTAATTCCAACTCTCTTCAAACTATTCCAGAAAATAGAAACAGAAGATACTCTACCCAATTCATTTTATGAAGCCACAATTACTCTGCTACCTAAACCACACAAAGATCCAACAAAGAAAGAGAACTTCAGACCAATTTCCCTTATGAATATCAATGTAAAAATGCTCAATAAAATCCCCGCAAACCGAATCCAAGAACACATTAAAATGATCATAAATTATGAGCAGGTAGGCTTCATCCCAGGGATGCAGGTATGGTTTAATATATGGATATCCATCAACGTAGTCCACTATATAAACCAACTCAAAGGCAAAAATCACATGATCTTCTCATTAGATGCTAAACATTTGACAAAATCCAACACCCCTTCATGATAAAAGTCATGGAAAGATCAAGAATTCAATGACCTGACCTAAACATAATAAAAGCAATATATAGCAAACCAGTAGCCAACATCAAAGTAACTAGAGAGAAGCAGGAAGCAATCTCACTAAAATCTGGGAATAGAAAAGGCTGCCCTCTTTCTCCCTACCTATTCAATATAGTACTTGAAGTACTAGCCAGAACAATTCGACAACCAAGGGAGATCAAGGGGATACGGATTGGAAAGGAAGAAGTCAAAACATCATTAGGTGCAGAGGATATGAAAGTATATATAAGTGACCCTAAAAATTCCACCAGAGAACTCCTAAACCTGATAAACAGCTTCAAAACAGTAACTGGAAATAAAAATAACTCATACATATCAGTGGCCTTTCTGTACACAAAGGATAAACAGGCTGAGGAAGAAATTAGGGAAACAACACCCTTCTCAATAGTCACAAATAATATAAAATACCTTGGCTTGACTCCAACTAAGGAAGTGAAAGATCTGTATGACAAGAACTTCAAGTCTCTGAAGAAAGAAATTGAAAAAGGTCTCAGAAGATGGAAAGATATCCCATGCTCACGGATTGGCAGGATTAATATAGTAAAAATTGCTATCCTGCCAAAAGCAATCTACAGATTCAATGCAATCACTATGAAAATTACAACTCAATTCTTCACTGTGTTAGAAAGGGCAATTTGTAAATTCATCTGGAATAACAAAAGACCTAGGTTAGAAAAAACTCTTCTCAAGGATAAAAAGAACCTCTGGAGGAATCACCATGCCTGACCTCAAGCTCTACTACAGAGATATTTTGATAAAACCTGCATGGTACTGGTACAGCAACAGAAACGTAGATCAAGGGAATTGAATTGAGGACCCAGAAATAGACCTACACACCTATAGTCACCTGATCTTTGACAAGGGAGCTAAAACCATCCAGTGGAAAAAAGACGGCATTTTCAACAAATTGTGATGGCACAACTGGCAGTTATCATGTAGAAGAATGAGAATTTATCCATTCTTCTCCCCTTGTAAAATTTCAAGGTTTAGTGCATCAAAGAACTCCACATAAAACAAGAAACACTGAAATTTATAGAGGAGAAAGTGGGGAAAATCCTCGAAGTTATGGTCACAGGGGGAATATTCCTAAACAGAACAGCAATGGCCTGTGGTCTAAGATCAGGAATCGACAAATGGGACCTCATAAAATTGCAAAGCTTGTGTAGGGCAAAAGATACTATCAATAAGGCATAAAGGCCACCAACAGATTGGGAAAGAATTTTTACCAATCCTAAATCTGATAGAGGACTAATATCCAATATATACAAAGAGCTCAAGAAGATGAACTCCAGAAATTAAAAAAAAAACATTAAAATGGGGTACAGAGCTAAAGAAAGAATTTTCAACTAAGGAACACCAAAGGGCTGACAAGCACTTGGAAAAATATTCAACACCCTTAATCTTCAGAGAAATGCAAATCAAAACATTCCTGAGATTCTACCTCACACCAGTCAGAATGGCCAGTATCAAAAATTCACATGAGAGCAGATACTGGAGAGGATGTGGAGAAAGAGGAACACTCCTCCATTGCTGGTGGGATTGAAAGCTGGTACAACCACTTTGGAAATAAATCTGGCGGTTCCTCAGAAAACTGTACATAGTACTACTGGTAGATCCAGCAATACCTCTCCTGGGCATATACTCAGAAAATATTCCAACTGGGTATAAAGACACATGCTCCACTATGTTCATAGCAGCCCTATTTATAATAGGCAGAAGCTGGAAAGAACACAGATGTCCCTCAACACAGGAATGGATATAGAAAATGTGGTACATTTACACAATGTAGTACTACTCAGCTATTAAAAATGATGAATTTAAGAAATTTTTGGGCAAACGGAAGTATCTGGAGGATATCAAAAAAAGTCCCTTGATATGCACTCATTGATAAGTGGATATTAGCCCAGAAACATAGAATACCCAAGATACAACTTCCAAAACACAATAAAATCAAGAAGGATAAACAATGTGTGAATACTTCATTCCTCCCTAGAATAGGAAATAAAATATGTATGGAAGGAGTTGCAGAGACAAAGTTTGGAGCTAAGGGAAATGATGGACTATCCAGGGACTGTCCCACCTGGGGGTCCATCCCATAATCAGCCACCAAACCCAGACACTATTGCATATGCCAGCATGATTTCGCTGAAAGCACCCTGATATAGCTGTCCCCTGTGAGGCTATGCCAGTGCCTGGCAAATACAGAAGTGGATGCTCACAGTCATCTATAGGATGGAACACAGGGCCCCCAGTGGAGGAGCTACAGAAAGTACCCAAGAGCTGAAGGAGTCTGCAACACTATAGGTGGAATAACAATATGAACTAACCAATAACCCCAGAGCTCGTGTCTCCAGCTGCATATGTAGCAGAAGATGGCCTAGTTGGCCATCATTGGGAAGAAAGGCCCCTTGATCTAGCAACTTTATATGCCCCAGTACAGGGGAATGCCAGGGCCAAGAATTGGGAGTGAGTGGGTAGGGGAACAGGTTTGGGGGAGGGTATAGGGGACTTTTGGGATAGCATTTGAAATGTAATTGAAGAAAATATCTAATAAAATAATGCATTTAATTGGGGAAAATGTTACCCCAATATTAAAAGTGACAAGGACACAATAACAACAATTACAGAATTATTTCTTTCAGTTAAATCAGAGATTATCATTTTCAGTTAGCTACTGTTAAGCCACAGGAACAGGAGCATTGAAAGATTACTGACCAGGATAAACTGAGTTTGAATCTAGTATATTACAGCTTATTCCATATCTTTTAATGGAATAATATAGTGCATTCACAATAAGGGAATAGACTCTTGAAAACAAATTGCATGATGCTGTCAATAGATATAAAGCACCACAGAAATGTCAACATCTCTTCATTAAAATGCATTCTTTCATATGATTTAATCAAAATCTACATATGATGAAACATGTACTATGATATATATATTCATTTTATCCATATTTTTTTCATTGTAGCCAGCTTTGGTGATGTTCCCATCATCACATTACCATTTCTATATTTGTGTTATCTATGCTTACTATATATATATATATATATATATATACACATACATATATATGGACACACACCTATATATTTATGTATATATGTGTTATATATGTGTCTTAGTTAGTGTTTCTATTCCCGCACAAACATCATGACCAAGAAGCAAGTTGTGGAGGAAAGCATTTATTCCACTTACACTTCCATACTGTTGTTCATCACCAAGGAAATCAGGACTGGAAATCAAGCAGTTCAGAAAGCAGGAGCTGATGCAGCTTCTCCCAGTTTGCTCAGCCTGCTCTCTTATAGAACCCAAGACTCCTAGCCTAGAGATGGTCCCACCCACAAGGGACCTTTCCCCCTTGATCACTAATTGAGAAAATACCCCACAGCTGGATATCATGGAGGTATTTCCCCAACTAAACCTCCTTTCTCTCTGATAACCCCAGCCTGTGTCAAGTTGACTCATAAAACCAGCCAGTACAATATTTTTTTCATGTTCATATGCAGGCCATTTTTTAATTTTCTTTTATTTCATCCCCAGATAGTTTTTCTCCTGTCCTTATTAAGACAGATATTCACACATTCTGGCCTGTAGCAGTTTACCTTGGACTTGAACTCCACAGCCAGTCCCACAACACCCAGAAGAAGCTCCACTCCCAGGAGCTCTAACGTGCCCAGGATCATAGGATCAGAGATGAGGAGGACACAACATCTGTTCCAACACCACTGGGAGTAACGGGGACAAGCAGGAACCAGAGACACAGGAACCCCACACAACTAGTGGCTCAGGTTTCTTCCAGTCTCAGAAGCTGCCCTTAGCAGACATTAGGTGCTAACCCCACAGCCAGTCCCACAACACCCAGAGGAAACTCCACTCACAGGCATTATAACACGCCCAGGATCACAGGATCAGAGGATCCTAGAAGCTTAGTCACACCAGGATTTCAGGGTCCCAGAGACAGCTTGACTCTCAGGAACTCTGACAACCCAGAATCTTAGGATCATAGGATACTGGATTCACAGGATCAGAGAGAAATCTGGACTCTGAGGAGTTCTGACACAACCAGGATCACAGAAAGTAGAGGCTCAAGTCATATATAGTGAGAGCAGGTTGAACCAGATGGTCAGATAATGGGAGGCAAGCATAAGAACATAAGCAACAGAAATCAAAGTTAGTTGGCATGATCAAAACCCAATTCTCCCAACATAGCAAGTCCTGGCTAGACCACCACACCAGACAATCAAGTTGCAGTTCTAAAATCACTTCTCATGAAAATGATGAAAGATTTTAAGTCCTTTAAGGAAATACAGGGCAACACAGATAAACACATAGAAGCCCTTAAAGAGAAAACACAAAATCCTTTAAAGAATTATAGGAAACAAAATCAAACAGCAGGACAAAATGATCAAAACCATCCAAGATCTAAAAATGGAAATAGAAACTATAAGGAAATCACAAAGGGAGACAGCACTGCAGTTAGAAAACCTAGGAAAGAGATCAGGAGTCATAGATGCAAGCATCATCAACAGAATACAAGAGATAGAAGAGAGCATCTGAGGGCTAGAAAATACCATTGAAAACATTGACACAACAATCAAAGAAAATAAAACTGCAAAAGCTCCTAACACAAAACATCCAGGAAATCTAGGTCACAATAAGAAGACGAACCCTAAGAATAAGAGGCACAGAAGAGAGCAAAGATTCCCAATTTAAAGTGCCAGTAAATATCTTCAACAAAATTATAGAAGAAAACTTACCCAAACTAAAGAAAGTAATGCCCATGAACATACAAGAAGCCTACAGAACTCTGAATAGACAGGACCAGAAAAGAAATTGTTCCACCCATGTAATAATCAAAACACAAAGTGCACTAAACAAACAAAGACAATTAAAAGTAGTAAGGGAAAAAGATCAAGTAACATATAAAGATAGACCTATCAGAATTACATCAGACTTCTCACCAGAGACTATGAAAGCTAGAAGATCCTGGACAGATGTCATACAGCCACTGATAGAACACAAATGCCAGCCCAAGCTACTATACCCAGAAAAACTAGCAATTACCACAGACAGAGAAAACGTGATATTCCATGACAAAACCAGATATACACAATGTCTTTCCACAAATCCAGTCCTACAAAGGATAATAAATGGAAAACACCAACACAAGGAGGGAGACTACACCCTAGAAAAAGCAAGAAAGTAATATTCTATCAACAAAACCCAAAACCCAAAAAAGATAGCCACACAAGCATAATTCCACCTCTAACAACAAAAACAACAGGAAGGAAAAATCACTTTTCCTCAGTATTTCTTAACATCAGTGGACTCAATTCCCCAATAAAAAGACATATACTAACAAACTAGATATCTAAACAGGACCCAGCATTTTGCTGCATACAGGAAACACACCTCAATGACAAAGACAGACACTACCTCACAGTAAATGTTGGAAAGAAATTTTCCAAGCAAATGGTCCCAAGAAACACGCTGGAGTAGCTATTCTAATATTGAATAAAATCGACTTTAAACAAAAGGTTGCAATTTTTTAATAGCCAAAGGAAAAGTCTACCAAGATGAACTCTCAACTCTGAACATCTATGCTCTAAATGTAAGGGCACCCTCATTCATAAAAGAAACTTTACTAAAGCTCAAAGCACACATCCCACTTCACACAATGATAGTGGGAGACTTCAACATCCCACACTCAGCAATGGACAGATCATGGAATCAGACCCTAAACAGAGACACTGAAACTAACAGACGTTATGAACCAAATGGATCTAACAGATATTTATAAAACATTTTGTCCTAAAGCAAAGTAATATACCTTCTTCTCTGTACCTCAAAGTACCTTAGCCAAAATTGACCATATAATTGGTCACAAAACAAGTCTCAACAGATAAGGAAAGACTGAAATACTCCATCCACCCTATCAGATCAACATAGGCTAAGGCTGATCTTCAATTTAAAAAGAAAAAAAAGAAAAAAAAAAAGAAAACCCACATATACATGGAAGCTGAACAACTCTCAACTGAATGATAACTTAGTAAGAAGAAACAAAGGAAGAAATTAAAGACATTTAGAATTTAATGAAAATGAATGTAAAACATACTCAAACTTATGGGACACAATGAAAGTAGTGGTAAGAGGAAAACATATGGCTGTATGTGCCTCTAAAAAGAAACTGGAGAGAGCTTACACAAGCAGCTTGACAGCACACCTGAAAGCTCTAGAACAAAAAGAAGCTAATACACCCGAGAGGAGTAGACATCAGGAAATAATCAAACTCAAGGCTGAAATCAACAAATTAGAAACAAACAGAACTATACAAAATAATCATTTAACCAGGAGCTGGTTATTCGAGAAAATCAACCAGATAGAAAAACCTTTAGCCAGACTAATCAGAGGTCACAGAGACAGTTTCCAAATTAATAAAATCAGAAATGAAAAGGGAGACATAACAACAGAAACAGTGAAAATTCAAAAAAATCATCAGATCCTACTACAAAAGTTTATACTCAACAAAACTGGAAAATCTGGATGAAATGGAAAACTTTCTAGACACATACCAGGTACCAAGGTTACAACAGTGTCAGAAACCATCTAAAAAGTCCCATAACCCCTAAAGAAGTAGAAGCAGTCATTAATAGTCTCCCAACCAAAAAAAAAAAAAAAAAAAAAAAGCCCAGGATCAGATGGGTTAAGTGGAGAATTCTATTAGACCTTTGAAGACGACCTAACACCAATACTCTTCAAACTATTCTAGAAAATATAAAGAGAAGGACTACTACCCAATTCATAATATGAAACCACAATTACACTTATACCTAAATCACACAAGGACCAAACAAAGAAAGAAAACTTCAGAACAATCTCTCTTATAATTATAGTTCAAAAAGTTCTCGTCAAATTCTTGCAAACCGAATCCAAGAACACATCAAAATGATCATTTACCATGATCAAGTGGACTCCATCCTAAGGATGCAGGGATGTTTCAGTATATAGAAATCCAACAACATATTCCACCACATAAAAACACTCAAAGGAAAAACAAAACAAAATTCATTAGATGCCGAAAAAGCATTTGACAAAATTCAGCATTCCTTCATGTTAAAAGTCTTGGAAAGATCAGGAATTTAAGGCCCATACCTAAACATATTCAAAGCAATATACAGCAAACTAGTAACCAACATCAACCTAATTGAAGGGAAAGTTTAAGCAGTCCCATTAAAATCAGTGACTAGACAAGACTGCCCAGTCGCTCCCTACCTATTCAAAATAGTACATGAAATTCTAGCTTAGAGCAATTGGACAACAAAAGAAGTCAACAGGACTCAAATTCGAAAGGAGGAAGTCAAAATATAACTATTTGCAGATGATATGATAGTACACTTAAGTGACCCCAAAAATCTACCAGAGAACTCCTAAACTTGAAAAACAACTTCAACAAAGTTAATGGATATAAATTAACTCCAACAACTCAGTAGGCTCCCTCTACTCAAAGGATAAGCAGGCTGAGAAAGAAATTAGGGAAACAACTCCCTTCACAATAGTCACAAATAATATTACATACCTTGGTGGGACTCTAACCAAGCAAGTGAAAGATCTGTATGACGAGAACATCAAATCTCTGAAGAATGACATTTAAGATCTTAGAAGATGGAAAGATCTCCCATGCTCATGGATTGACAGGATTAATATAGTAAAAATGGCCACCTTCCAAAAGCAATCTAAAGATTCAATGCAATACCCATCAAAATTCCAAATCAATTCTTCATAGATTAAGAAAGAGCAACTTTCAAATTCATTTGAAATAACAACAAACCCAGGATAGGAAACACAATTCTTAACAAAGAACTTCTGGGGGAATCACCATCCCTGACGTCAAGCTGTATTACAGAACAATACTTATAAAAACAGGTACACAGAGAGGCATGAAGATCGATGGAATAGATCTGAGGACCCAGAAATGAACCAACACACATGTGGTCACTTGATCTTTGACAAAGGAGCAAAAACCATCCAGTGGAAAAAGACATCATTTTTAACAAATAGTGCTGGCACAACTGGCTGTTAGCATGTAGAAAAATGCAAATTGACTCCTTCTTATCTCCTTGTACAAAGGTCCAGTCCAAGTGGATCAAGGACCTCCACATAAAAACAGATACACTTAAACTTATAGAGGAGAAAGTGGGGAAGATCCTCCAATAAATGAGCACAGGGTAAAATTTCCTGAAGAGAATACCAACGGCTTATGCTCTAAGTTCAAGAATTGACAAATGGGACCTCATAAAATTGAAAAGCATCTGTAAGGCAAATGACACTGTCAATAGGATAAAATGGCAACCAACCGATTGGGAAAAGATTTTTACCAATCCTTCTACTGATACAGGGCTAATATCGAATATATACAAAGAACTCAAGAAGTTAGACTCCAGAGAATAGAATAACCCTATTAAAAATGGGTAAAGAGCTAAACAAAGAATTTTCAACTGAGGAATATCGAATGACCAAGAATCACCTAAAGAAATGTTCAACAACCTTAGACATTAGCAAAATGCAAATCAAGACAATCCCGAAATTCCCCCTCACACCAGTCAGAATGGCTAAAATAAAAAAAAAAAATCTGGTGACAGCAGATGCTTCTGAGCATGTGGAGAAAGAGGAACACTCCTTCATCGTTGGTGGGATGCAAGCTGATACAAGCCCTCTGGAAATCAGTTTGGCACTTTCTCAGACCCAGCTGTACCACTCCTGTACATATACCCAGAAGATGCTCCAAGATGTAATAAGGACACATGCTGTACTATTTTCATAGCAGCCTTATTAATAATAGTCAGAAGCTAGAAAAAAACGAGATGTCCTTCAATAGAGGAATGGTTATAGCAAATGTGGTATATTTACACAATGGATTACTACTGAGCTATTAATAAATATGAATTCTTGAAATTCTTTAGCAAATGGATGGAACTAGAAAATATCCTGAGGGAGGTATCTCAGTCCCAAAAGAACACACATGGTATGCACTCACTAATAAGTAGCTATTAGCCCAAAAGCTCCAAATATCGAAGATACAATTCCCAGACCACATGCAACTCAAGAAGGAAGACCAAAGTGTCTGTGTTTCAATCCTTCTTAGAAGGGGAATAAAATACTCACAGGAGCAAATATGGAGATAAGGCCATCCAGAGACTGTCCCATTTGGTGATTCATCCCATTTAGAGTTATGAAACCCAGACGGTATTGTGCATTCCAAAAAGTGCATGCTGAAAGGAGCCTGATATTGCTGTCAGCCGAGAGACCCAACCAGAGCTTACAAATGCAGAGGTGGATGCTCGCAGCCAACCATTGCTTACACATACAGGGGCAGATGCTCACAGCCACTGATTGGTGTGAGCATGGGGTTCCCAGTAGTGGAGTTAGAGAAAGGACTGAATGAGTTCAAGGGGTTTGTCACCCTATAGGAAGAAGGACAATATCAACCAACCAGACCCCCAGAGCTTCCAGGGAGTAAACTATCAAACAAGGAGTACACATGGCTCCAGCTGCATATGTAGCAGAGGATGGACTTGTCAGGCATCAATGGGAGGAGAGGTCCTTCCTTAGTCCTATGAAGACTCAATAGATGTCCCACTGTAGGGAAATAGAGGGCGGGAGGTGAAAATGGTTGGGTGGGTAGAGAAACACCCTCATAGAAGAAGGGGGTGGAGGATGGCACAAGCATTTTGTAGGAGAGGGAACCAGGAAAGTGCATAACACTTGAAATGTAAATAAAGAAAATATTCAATAAAAGAAATGAAAAAAAAAAGATATTTACATGGGCTTTGGTATTTGGTAGAGTTCGTAAAGTAATGCCAGCAAGTCTAAACCATGATGTGGGAGTTTGTTCCTTCAAGGCTTCCTTTGAAGATTCCTTCACCACTTTATAATGAATGATATTGTTTGTGCAGTAATGCAGTTTGACATGGCTTGGAAATCATATAAGCATAAAAGACACTGGTTTTGGAAACCTCTCTGACAATAGTGAGCTCTACAAGATTCCAAGTGAAGACCTACAAGATTACAAGTAAAGACCTATAAGATTATAAATCAGAACTTATCAATGGCTCTGCCTGTGACCATGAACAGGCCACAGTTGTCAACAAAATGCATAAATTTGCTGGTGGCCTTTTTTATGAAACATAAATTTTGTGAGACCATTGTTGTTTTTTCCTCCTCTCTCTTGTCCTTCTCCTATCCCTCTTCCAATTCCTCATTCTCTTCCTCCTCCCTCTTGTAATATTAGAGCATGCAGTAGAAAAGACTGGTTATTTTCTATTTCCTCCTTGTTTCTGTATTCTTTTCAAATAATCTATCTTTTTGAATGTTCTTTTGGTAGAAATTTTTTCTTTCATTTTGTTTCAAAGATTTATTTTAGCAACTTCTACACTATTAGTGTAGTAGTCATGGAATGACTTAATTTGAGCATCTCTGAAAATATTCTATTTTGTTGATAAAATCAAAATATAACTTCCTGAATAAAACCTTGTTGGTTGACAATTAATTGCTTTCATTTTTTATTATTTATATATTATATAATTAGATATTTAAAATTGTTTATAGTCAAGATTTAGTATGTATAATTATATTTTATACTACTTACATGTTTTTTATTTAATATTAATATTTATATATATTATTTAATATTCTGCTTTTTAAATTTGTCAATATCTTTTACACTCCAGATTTTATTCCCTCATCCCCACCCCATCAACACTCAGACGGTTACACAACCCATAACTCCTCTCCACCAGTGTGTCCACACCCCCAACCCCAAATGACCTCTAAACTCCCTGGGGCCTCCAGTATCTTGAGGGATAGGTGCATCTAATCTGACTGAACCAAGACCTGGTAGTCCTCTGCTGTATATGTGTTGGGGACCTCATATTACCTGGTGTATGCTGCCTGTTTGGTGATCTAGTGTTTGATAGAATTCTGGGATCCAGATTAATTGAGACTGCTGATCCTCCTCCAGGGTCTCCCTTGTCCTCAGCTTCTTTCTGCTTTTCCCTAATTCAACCACAGGGATCAGTAGCTTTTGTCAATTGGTTGGGTGCAAATATCTGCATCTGACTTTCAGCTACTTGTTGGTTCTTCCAGAGTGTCGTCATTATAGGTCCCTTTTTGTGAGTGTTTAACAGCCTCAGTAATAGTGTCAAGCCTTGGGACCTCCCCTTGAGCTAAATACTACTTTGTGCCTGTCTCTGGACATCCTTTTCCTCAGGATTCTCTCCATTTCCATCCCTGTAGTTCTTTCAAACAGGAACAATTATGAGTCAGAGTTTTGACTGTGGGATGGCAACCCCATTCCTCATTTGATGCCCTATCTTTCTGTTGGAGGTGGGCTCTATAAGTTCCCTCTCTCTACTGTCAGGCATTTTATCAAAGTCCCTCCCTATGAGTCCTGGAAGTCTTTCATCTCCCAGGACTCTGGTGCATTCTGGGGGGTCTCCCCAACTTCCTACTTCCTATTTCCATTCTTTCTGCTAGCCCTCACGGCTTCAGTCCTTTTCCCTCACCCAATACCAGATCAGGTTTCCCTCTCCTTCCCCATCTACCATCCACTTTCCCTCCCAGGTAACCTCCCTCCCTCCATATTTGTGATTGCTTTCTTCTCCCTCCCAAGTAGGACTGAGGATTCCTCATTTGGACCCTTCAGCTTGTTGATCTTTTTGAGTTTTGAAGAATGTATCTTGGTTATTCTGTACCTTCTCTCTCTCTCTCTCTCTCTCTCTCTCTCTCTCTCTCTCTCTCTCTCTCTCTCTCTCTCTCTCTGTGTGTGTGTGTGTGTTGCTAATATCCACTTGTTAGTGAGTACATACCATTCATGTCCTTTTGAGTCTGAATTACCTCACTCAGGATGATATTTTCTAGTTCCACCCATTTGCCTACAAAACTCAGGATGTCCTTGCTCTTAATAACTGAGTAGTATTTCATTCTGTTAACCACATTTTATGTACACGTTCTTCCATTGTGGTACATCTGGACTCTTTCCAGCTTCTGTCTATCACAAATAAAGCTTCTCTAAACATAGTGGAACACCTGCCCCTGTGGCATGGTGGGGCATCTTTTGAGTATATTCCCAAGAGACCTATTGCTGGGTCTTCAGATAGAACTATTTCCAATTTTCTGAGGAAATCTCCAGATTGATTTCCATAGTAGTTGTACCACTTTGCAGTCCCACCAGCAATGGAGAACTATTCCTCTTTCTCCACATCCTCTCCAACATATTTTGTTACCTGAGGTTTTGTTCTTAGCCATTCTGATTGGTGTAAGGTAGAATCTCAGGGTCATTTTTATTTGAATTTCTCTAATTACTAAGGACTTTGAACATTACTTTAGGAGTTTCTCAGCCACTCGAGATTCCTCTGCTGTGAATTCTTGGTTTAGTTCTACACACCATTTTTGTGATTGGGTTGTTTGGGTTTTTTGGTGGTTAGCTTCTTTAGTTCTTTATATATTTTGCATATTATCCCTGTGTCAGATGTGGGGTTAGTGAAGTTTTTTTCCAATCTGTAGGTTGCATATTTTTATTATTGACTATGTTTCCTTACAGGAGCTTTCCAGTTTCATGAGGTCTCATTGATCAATACTTGATCTTAGAGCATGAGCCACTGGAGTTCTTTTTAGGAAATTTCCCCCCTGTTCCAATGAGTTCAAGTCTCTTTCCCACTTACTTTTCTATTAGATTCAGTGTATCTGGTTTTATGTTTAGGTCCATAATCCACTTAGATTTGAGTTTTGTGTAAGGTGGCAAATATGGGGCTATTTTAATTTTTCTACATACAACCAGCCAGTTAGACCAGCAATATTTATGGAAGATACTTTCCTTTTTACATTGTATATTTTTGGCATCTTTGTCAAAGAGCAAGTGTCCATAAGTTTGTTGTTTTATATCTGGGTCTTCAATTCTATTCCATTGATCAATGTCTCATCTCTGTGAGGATACCATGTAGTTTTTATCTCTATTGCTCTGTAGTAAAGCTTGAGGTCAGAGATGGTGATTCCCCCAGCCATTCTTTCATTGGTAGGAATTGTTTTTGCTATTCTGTTTTTACTTGCCTTTTCAGATGAATTTGAGAATTGCTTTCCATGTCTTTGAAGAATTGTGTTGGGATTTTGATGGGGATTGCATTGAATCTGAAGATTGCCTTTGGTGGGATGGCCATTTTTTCTATACTAATTCTGCCAATCCATGAGCATGGAAGATCTCACCTTTTACTGACATCTTCAATTTCTTTCTTGAGAACTTGAAGTTATTTTCATGCAGGTCTTTGACTTGTTTGGTTAGAGTTACCCCAAGATATTTTGTATTTTTAGTGGCTATTGTTAAGGGACCTGTTTCTTTCTCAGCCTGTTTATCATTTGTATAAAGAAAGGCTACTGATTTGTTTGTATTCATTTTATATCTGGCCACTTTGCTAAAGTTTTTTATCAGCTGGAGAAGTTCTGTGGTAGAATTTTTGGGGTTGCTTATGTATACTATCACATCACCTCAAAATAGTGACACTTTTATTTTTTCTTTGCAATTTGTACCCCCTTATCACTTTTTGTTGTCTTAATGTTTTAGCTACCACTTGAGTACTATATTAAATAGAGATAGAGAGAGTGGACATCCTTGTTTTGTTCCCAATTTTAGTGGAATTGCTTCAAGTAGGTTTCCATTTAATTTGATATTAGCTGTTTGTTTGCAGTAAATTTCTTTTATTACACTCAGCTTTTTTTTTAACTTCAATGATTTCAGGGTTAGAGATTTGATATTGTCCCAGTGTCTTTGATTGGCTAAAAACCTGACATATTCCTAATATAGTCTCTGTCTTTTTTTTCCTTCATGTATCTATTATCTAAATTTTCCTATTGCATGATTTTCCTGTAAAAGATTCATATCTGGTGTCTGCCAGGAGAATTGATCCCCAGTTGGGGCAGTGGCCACATGGCCTATCCTTTAGTCTCTGTTCCATTTTTTGTTCCTGTTCTTCCTTTGGATAGGAAACTACCTGGGGGTCCATCTTCTCTGTAGACACAAAACCAGACACTGTTGTCATTGCCACTTGCTTACAGGAACCTACTGTGGCTGCTCCTAGGGGATTCAGCCACCAACTGACCAAGGCAGATGTGAATGCTTGGGGCCAACCATCAGACTGAGCTCAGGGACCCTGGTGGTGGAGATGGCAAAAGGACTAAAGGAGCTGAGGGTAATTGCAACCCCATCAGAAGAACAACATCAGCTGGCTGGACCACCCAGTGCTCCCAGGGACTAGGCCATAACCAAGGAGTATACAGGGAAGGATCCATGGCTCCAGACAGATGAGTAGGAGACGATGACATCAGAGGAAGGGGAGGCCCTTGGTCCTATGGAGGTGTGATGCTCCAACGTAGGGGGATGCTGGATGGGTGGGACAGGAGAGGGTAGATGGGTAGCGGAGCACCCTCATAGACACAAAGAGGAGAAAGGAGACGAAGGTTATGGGATGGGGGTCTTGTGGAGGTGTATCCAGAATGTGTGATACCATTTGAGATGTAAACAAATGGAATGGAAAAAAAAACCTTTTAAAAGGCATATCTGCCTGTCTTGTGCACATGTAACGAAATTGCTTGGCAAGAAAGAATTTTTACTGAAGTGTCCAGAGACCTAGCAAAAGAACCAGCAGTGCCTCACTCCCAGTGTAAGGAGTCATACAAACAGCTCAATTTTAAAAATATATATATAGTGATTGCATTGAATCTATAGATTACTTTTGGGAAGATGAAAATTTTTACTATATTAATCCTGCCAAGCCATGAGCATGGGAGATCTTTCCATCTTCTGAGATTTTCAATTTCTTTCTTCAGAGACTTGTGCTGTTTCCCCATGCAGCCTCGAATAGGCTAAATAGACCTTTAGTGCTTGCCACAGTTGGACTTTAACGACCCAGGATGGAGACTTCCACCTTGCTGAACCTATAATTTCCTACAAAAATAGACTGCCTGCTGAGCTTGCTTTGCAACATAATCTGGCTGAAACAAGTTATGGGGCTGTGGGTTCTCCCTATATAAACGTATTGCTCAATATTAAACTTTGACCCTCGATCAGAAACTTTGTCTTGGCTTCATCCTTCTCTCGTGCCATGTTCCCTTTTCATTTCAAGCCCCCCCTTTCAAGTACCCAGTTCTCCATGGGGACCGGATGACTACAGGTGGCACCTGAACAAGGGGACTGAAAAACGGGGATTAGGGGAGGGCACCTACTGAAAAGCTGCGGTCTTGGGTGGAGCTCACAGAAAACAGAAGAAGTTACAGTATCCTGCACCTTAAGTAACAAAAAGCATTAATGTTAGTTCTACGTATAAATTTTATCTTTTGGAGACTGTTGTTGCGGGAGATGTATTCAAAGGGATACCAGCTAGACTGAACAAGTGTTAACCTGACACCAGACTTCACCTAGGGGTGACAGCGCAATTGGGATAAGGAAATTCTATATAGGCATTTGTCTGCCACCAAGAGCTGCATCAGGTGAGAGGAGCAGGGTTATAAAACAGATGTTAGAAAAATTCTTAGCTCAAGTAGATTTATGCTGTTCTTGCTTTTCAAAAGTAGGAATGGTAAATACACAATTGACAATTGAGAGAGAGAGAGAGAGAGGGAGAGAGAGAGGATTCAGAGAAGCAGTTGTCCCCTGTCTGAGACACATTAGCAAAAATTGGATATAAGTATTGCAGAGTTCTCCTAGGACCAGGAAGAAATGGGGAGATGTCCTGCTTCCTCTCTGGCTCCTACTGGTTACATCAAGTTTTCTTCCATCCCGTCTATTGTCTATCTTTGATACACCAATCTGTCTACATTTGTAAATTTATGTCTGTTTTTGTTTAATTATTTGAATGATTCTTTGTCTTTTTCATGTTGAAAAGAAAAACTGATTAAAACTTTATCTGCTGGCTCTCCACCCCTTGATTTAGTTAAACTTTTTTAACAAACAATCTCAATTGTTCTCTGGAGCCCTGCACCTGTAGTTACTAGTGTAGCAGAGCTGAAGAAGCCCTGCCAGGGGGAGATTGTCTGCAAAAGCTGCTTTTAAAGGGGCCAACAGCTTTTCAGCATCTTTGTAAAGGGGGCTGATGGCTGGGTTTTTTTTTTCCCTAGAAAAATCTCTGCAATTGTGTTTATTGGGTTCAGAAAGTAACAAGGTGCCCTTCTCTTGAAATTACAGCTAGAAAGAGCAAGAAAATTTTGTTTGGTGAATATATAAGGTGTGTGTAGGGACTTCAATTTGTTTCAAATGGTTTTAAAGATATAAATATGTTCTGCACATCTTGGATATAGAGTATTAACTTATAAGTTATTGGGTAGGATTAGAAATTTGTAAATTTGGTAACAGAAAGTTGGAGTCATTCTAAACAATAACATGTGGCATTGCCAACCCAGGAAAACAGGTTTCTAAATTGGTATAATATTTTATGTAATTTTTATCCTAGAAACTAGACTTATATAGGATAGGATTTAAAACAATGTCTCTTTAATGAGGTATTAAAAGTTACACTGTCATATGTTCTTATATAAGAACTGACAACCAAAATACTTTGTAGCATTGGAGTGATTCACTTGGTATTTTTGGAGAGACTATATTGTTTGGCGATTGAGTTTTGCTTTCCAAAGTTGTGGTTGTACGCTGGTGTTACAAGGGAAACTTAAAAATTATAGTTAAACTACCAGTGTTCCAGTGGCTGCAGTTTGCAATTCGATCACAGGCTCAGGATTTTACTCACCCATATTGGTAATTAAGAAAGAAATCAAACAATTGAAGGTGATTGCAATATGATACCAGCCTGCTGCCCCTTTTAAGGGAGATCTCCATGGGAGTTTATCTAACAGGGTCCAGATGAATTGCTAAAAGAGGCTGGTAGAATTTTTTGAGACAGAAAATCGGACCCTCATACAATCAGGGTCTGTCTATGGCTGCTGCCTTGCAGGGAACTAGAGTACAAGCAATGCTTTTACAGGGCTGAGGTGATAAAGAATGTTTTAAGTATGGGGGCATAGGTCATTTTAGGAGATAATGTCCAAAAATAAAGGCATAGACAGGCAACAGAATCACTCTGCTGGAATCTGTCCTCACTGTAGAAAGGGTAATCATTGGGCCAGATTATCAGGAAATAGGCCCAGATCAAGAAACATTTACAATTGAGTTAATGCAAAGGTCAGAGCAGCCTCAGCCCAGGCATCTGTGGCATTCCTTTTGGCTCTGTCATATTAACTGGCCCCTAGAAAGGTGTTTACAAGGCCTGTTCAACTCATTGTAGTTTCCTTGCATTTGCTATGCTCCAAATTTACTAAAAGTTAGAAAGAACAAGATGTCTTTAGTTCCTCTGATGTGTACTGGATCCAGTCCAATCTATAAGAGATCTAACCTTAAATTACTAATTGAAGAACATAAAAGGGCTTTAAAAGGTTAATGTACACTGTAGCTGATGCATTCACTCATCTCCAAGACATTGGTTATTCAATTAATCAAAAACAAAGCTCAAACTTAAGATTTATGAAAGGTTAATGAGGCTATGGAGCTTTTGGGGGCTTAAAGCCTGGCTTGCCTATTCTAGCTGCTATTTCAGGAAATACATGTAGAATTATTATGTATTTGGAGAATTGTTGTTATACTATTCCTTTGTGTCTTGATGGTTGTAATAGGTTTACATTTTTTATGTATGCTTGTAATTTTAAAGAACCAATGAAGCAATATCATTAGAAAGTTTTGCCTCAAGGAATTGCTAATAGCATTACATTATGTAATTTTTTGTTGTCTCTGCTTCAATACAAGAAGTTAAGACTTTGAATCCTTCAGTGCATATTATTCATTACATGGAGGGTACTTTATTAGCTGATTCATCTGATGGAATTCTACTACAAGCATTTGCTCTTCTTATACAGCAAGCTTTAAATTTTAGGAATAGTTGTTGCTCCAGAAAAAGATTCAAAGGCGATATATTTTTCAATATTTGGGGTTTCTGTGATATCTTAAACAAATTGTAGCCCAGAAAATTCAAGTAAGAAAAGATAATTTACTTACTTCAATTATTTTCAAAAGTTGTTAGTAGATATTAATTGCCTAAGACCTCATCTTAAGCTTTCCACAGTAGAACTTAAACCTCTGTTTGATATTCTCAAGGGGAATGCAAATTCAAATTACCTTTGACAATTAACTGATGAGGGACAAATAGTTTTGCATAAAGTAGAGGAAGGTATTAGCCAACAACATTATATAGACTATGATCAGTTGTTGGCTGTTTATGTTTTTGCTACTCATGTGCCCACAGCAGTTCTATGGCAAAAGGAACCAATAATGTGGATTCATCTCTTCATCTCCAAAGAAAGTATTAACACCATGTTCTGAAGCTTTTGCTGTGTTAATACATAATTTTAGGATAGAATCATGAAAGTATTTTGGAATGAATTTCTTAAGAACTTGATGAAATGTTTATTCCTTATTTCAAACAGCAAGTAAATTAGTTATTGTAGAATTAAAATTTGTCCTATTGTATGTTCAATTTTTTTTTTGTAAAAAGAAAAAAAGACAAGTTATAATTTACCTCTATGAATGCTTTTTTATTTCCTGTAAGTTTGCATATACAGCAACAGAGAAAACACTAAGTGTATTTACAGATAGCCTATCTAATGGGAAGGCAGTATATGTAATTGGATCACATGTTCATTCTCTTGAGTTTTCCCTCTGCTTCACAAATAATTGAATTGCATATTGTAGCCATTGATTTTGAAATGTTGAAAAAAAATCAATCTTTTAATTTGTATACTGATAGCCCATATATACATATATATATTATTTACAATTGCATGAAATTGTTTCCTTTTTTAGATACTACTAATTATTTATACAAATATAGCTATATTTAAGAAACATGTACTATTCCTAAACCTTATAGGACATTTAAGAACTCATAGTGGATTTCCTGGACAGACCCCTTAGGGCAATGCCATAGCACATTTTTATACTAGGCAGATTATAGGCCTTACAGGGATAATTGGCCAAAATATCTCAATCTTTACATTATCAAACTAGTAATAGCTTGAGACCACAACTTGGTATTTCTAGAGAATGTGTAATTCAAATTGAAAAGACTTGCCCTCACTTTCTACCTGTACCACATAATGGTGTTAATCCTCAGGGACTTATACCTAATCAATTGTTGCAAATGAATGGTACTCCTATTTTGAAAAACAAATTAAAATATGTACATGTGAGTTGCAACCTTTTCAGGATTTCTAATTGCAACTGCTTTAACAGGAAAAGCTACTAAAAATTTAGTCATTGCCTATGTTGTTTTTCTACATTGATTTGGTGTTCCAAATCAGACTAAAACAGATCATGGAACTGGCTACTGCAGTCAAACATTTGAAATGTTTTGTAGTAAATTTAGTATTACCCATATTACTGGGATTAGTTATTATCCTAAAGGAAAAGGCATTGTGGAACAGGTCCATGGAACTTTAAAACAGTATCTTCTTAAACAAACAAAACAGGGGGAATTATATCCCCATAAACATTACATAAATCATGTTTTTTATTATTAAACCTTTAAAATTTGGATGCCAAGGAACTGTCTGATGAGTGTCTATGGCACCCTACAACTAGGCATTCCTATGATTAGGTAAAATGGAAGGAGCTTATTTACATATGGCATATGGCATTATCCCAATTAAATATTTAATATGGGGAAGAGGATATGGTTGTGTTTTTTCCACATGATGCTGCAAGAGCATGCTAGCTGCTAGAGTGATTGGTGTGACATGTTGGTGCTGGGACAAAGAATGATGATGACCTGTGAGCTTGCTGAGTGCCCTGACAATGGTGACAGCAAAGCTGTATTTGACATATGTTCTTGACCTACATTTACTTGCCTATATCCCAGATTAAATAAGCTGCCTTGCTTCGAGCTTTTAGACTTTATGGTACAGAGAACATGGAGACTGTGGAAACTGACTTAGAAAATTTAATCAAAAAGAGAAGTTATAAAGACTTCCCTTTCCTTTAATGTGACAAGTTGTTCTGAATCAATCATGGGCTGGTCTAGAAATCAATCCAAGTTTGGAAAAAATGGAAATGACAGACGTCATTTGGAAGGCTGGTTCTGGATATTCTCATAGACATATTTAGAGGGTAGTTGTAGTTCTTTATGAAGTTATGTTTGCAGTGGATAAAATTGGATAGGATCTGAATTTTGAAAAAGTGTTAGTGTATGTGTTTAAGCTCCTAATCTCTTACTCCTTCAGCAGGAAGGACGATGTACAGCCCTCCATGAAGAATGCTACTTTTACATCAATCGTTCAGAAATAGTAAAGGTTCTATGGCTAAAGTTTGAAAGGACTATCCAAAAGGAAAAGAGAAAAAGAACAGAATCAGGGATGGTTTGAATCCTGATTCTCTACTTCTCCATGGCTTACAACTTCAATTTCTACACTGCTTGGACCATTAATTATGATTTTATGGCTTTAAACTTTTGGACCTTGTATCTTAAATAGATTGGTTGCCTTCACACAGGAACCTCAGCTAATCACCATGGCAGTTATTGATCGCTATGAAGAAATGCATTTAGTGCATATTCATATGACCTTCCTGGTTTTGGCCTGAATGGGAAAGACTATGCTTTTGAAGACTGGTAGTCAGGGATAGATAAGAGTGTTCTTGAGCTCATATCAACCTAAGACAGACACCTATTTAAAAAAGTTATGTTTGTCCTCCAGGATGGGTAAGAAGGGACAATATAGCCACTGACCTAAGACAGGTGTAGTCACCTGGCCACTCTTTACCCAAGAAGGGATTATGGAAAACAAGTAAATCTTGTGCGTCCCCTCCAGCTCATCTATAAAAAACAAAAGAGGGAGAATTATGCCCTTCCTCCAGCCTTGAGTAGGCTAAATAGACCTTAAGTACTTGCCACATTTGGACCTTAACAACACAGGTGGAATCTTCTACCTTGCTGCACCTGCAGTTTCTTATAGGAGTAGACTGCCTGCTGAGCTTGTTTTCCAACATAATCCAGATGAAACAAAGGATGAATCTGTGGGCTTTCCCTATATACATCCAGTGTTGAATATTAAACTTTGAGCCTTTGTCTTGGCTTCATCCTTCTCTTGCACCTTGTTCCTTTTTCATTTCCAGCAACCTTTCAGGTACCCAGCTCTCCATGATCACTGGACAGCTACAGAGACTTGAAATTCTTGTCATATAGATCTTTGACTTTTTTGGTTAGAGAACTTGGATAAATCACACCAAGGTATTTTCTCTTGTTTGTGATTATTGTTAAGTGTGTCATTTCCCTAAAATCTTTCTCAGCCTTATTATCCTTTGAGTAGAAGAAGGCTACTGATTTGTTTGAGTTCATTTTATATCGAACTACTTTGCTGAAGTTGTTTCTCAGGTATAGGATTTCTCTGATGGGATATTTGAGGTCACTTGAATGTACTATCATATCGTCTGCAAATAGTAATATTTTGACTTCTTCTTTTCCTCTTTATACCCATTTGACTTCCTTTTGTTGTCTACTTTCTCTGGTGAAGTGTTCGAGTACTATATTGATACGCAGGGGGAGAGTGGGCAGCCTTGTCTAGTCTCTCATTTTAGTTGGGTTGATTCAAGTTTCTCGCCATTTAGTTTGATGTTGGATACTGGTTTGATGTACATTGCTTTTACTATGTTTACGTGTGTGGCCTTGAGCTCCTTATATTTTCAATTTGAATTCTGCAATGAGTCATCCTTATCTAATGAGAGGCTCATATGGTTTTGCTTCCCCTTTGAGTTTGTTTTTATAGTGGATTATGTTGGTGGATTTCCAAATAATGAACCATCCCTGAACCCCTAGGATGAAGCTTACTTGATCATGAGAGATGATTGTTTTGATGTGTTCTTGAATTCAGTTTGAAGGAATTTTATTGAGTATTTTTAAATCGATAATCATAAGGGAAATTGGTCTGAAGTTCTCTTTCTTTGCTGTGTCTTTGTGTGATTTTGGTATAAGCATAACTATGACATCATCGAATGAACTGGGTAGTGTTCCCTCTGTTTCTATTTTGTGAAATACTTTAAAGATAATTGATACTAGGTCTTCCTCGAAAGTCTGATAGAATTCTGATATAAACCAAGCTGGTCCTCGGCTTCTTTTGGTTGGAAGATTTTTAATGACTTCCTCTATTTCTTTAGGGGTTATGGGACTGTTTAGATGGCTTATCTTATCTTGAATTAACTTTGGTACCTGGTATCTGTCTAGAAAATTGTCCACTTTATCCAGATATTCCAGTTTTGTTGAGAATATGCTTTTGTAGTAGAATCTGATGATTTTTTAAAAAAAATTTCCTTGGTTCCTGTTGTTATGTCTCCCTTTTCACTTTTGATTTTTGTTAATTTGGATGCTGTTTCTGTGCCCTCTTGTTATTCTGGCTAAGGGTTTATCTATCTTGTTGATTTTCTCAAAGAACCAGCTCCTTGATTGGCTGATTCTTTGTGTAGTTCTTTTTATTTATAGTTGGTTAATTTCAGCCATCAGTTTGAATATTTCCTGCTGTCTATTCCTCTTTGGTATATTTGCTTCTTTTTGTTATAGAGCTTTCAGGTGTGCTGTCAAGCTGCTTTTGTATGCTCTCTAGTTTCTTTCTGGAGGTACTCAGAGCTATGAATTTTCCTCTTGGCACTGCTTTCACTGTGTCCCATAAGTTTAGGTACATTGTGCCCTCATTTTCATTAAATTATCAATTTCTTTAATGTCTTTATTTTTTCCTTAAACAAGTTATCATTGAGTAGATATTGTACACCTTCCATGTATATGTGGGCTTTCATGTGTTTTTGTTGTTATTGAAGACCAGCCTTAGCTCATGGTGATCTGATATGATACAAGGGATTATTTCAATCATCTTGTATCTGTTGAGGCATGTTTTGTGACTGATTATATGGTCAATTTTGGAGAAGGTACCATGAGGTGCTGAGAAAAAGGTATACTCTTTTGTTTTAGAATGAAATGTTCAATAGATAATCTATTAAAGCCATTTGGTTCATTACTTCTGTTGGTTTCACTGTGTCTCTGTTTAGGTTCTGTTTCTATGATCTGTCAATGGATGACAATGGGGTGTCAAAATCTCCCATGATTATTGTGTGAAATACAATGTATACTTAGTAAAGTTTCTTTTATGAATGTGGATACGCTTGCATTTGGAGCATAGTTGTTCAAGATTCAGTGTTCATCTTGAAAGATTTTTACTTTGACAAGTAAGAAGTGTCCTTCCTTACCTTTTTTGATAACTTTTGGTTGAATGTCAATTTTATTCACTATTAGACTGGCTACTGCAGCTTATTTCTTGGGGCCATATGCTTGTAAATTTTTTTTCCAGCATTTTGCTGTGAGGTAGTGTGTCTGTCTTTGTCACAGAGGTGCATTTTCTGAATGCAGCAAAATACTGGGCCCTATTTTCATATCCAGTCCGTTAGTCCATGTCTTTTTATTGGAAAATTGAGTTCATAGATATTAAGGAAAACTGATTGTTACTTCTTGTTACTTTTGTCGTTAGCAGTGGAATTATGTTTGTGTGGCTATCTACTTTTGGGTTTATTTAAAGGAGAGTAATTTCAAAATTCTAAATCATTTCTTCACAGAGTTAGAAAGGGCAATTTGCAAATTCATTTAGAATAACAAATATCCCAGGATAGCACAAATTATTCTCAACAATAATAGAACTTCTTGGGGAATAACCATCCCTGACCTCAAGCTGTGCTACAGAACAATAGTGATAAAAATGCATGGTATTTGTACAGAGACACACAGGTAGATCAATGAAATATAATTGAAGACCCAGAAATGAACCCAAACACCAATAGTCACTTGATCTTTGACATATGGGCAAAAACCATCCAGTAGAAAAGAGACAGTGTTTTCAAAATGTGATGCTGGTTCAACTGGTGGTCAGCATGAAGAAGAATGATAGTTAGCCCATTTTATCTCCTTGTACAAAGCTCAAGCCCGAGTGGATCAAGGACCTCCACATAAAACCAGATACACTAAAAACTAATAGATGAGATGATGGTGAAGAGCTTCAAAATCACAGGCACGGGGGAAATTTCCTGAATAGAATACCAATGGTTTATATTTTAAGATCAAGAATTTACAAATAGGACCCCATAATATTGCAAAATTTTGTAAGGCAAAGGACACTGTCAATAAGACAAAAGGGCAACCAACAGATTGGGAGCAAACAGATTCTTAAAAATCCTACATCTGATAGAGAGCAAATATCCAATATATAGAAGAACTCAAGAAGGTATACTCCAGAAAACCAAATAATACTATTTTAAAATGGGGTACAGATCTAAACAAAGAATTTTCAACTGAGGAATATCGAACGGCCAAGGGCACCTAGAGACATGTTCAACATCCTTAGTCTTCAGGGAAATCCAAATCAAAACAATCCCGAGATTCCACCTCATACCAGTCAGAATGGCTAAGATAAAAAACTCAGGTGTCAGCAGATGTTGGGAAGGATGTGGGGAAAGAATAGCTCTCCTCCATTCCTGTTGGAGTTGTAAGCTGGCACAACCACTCTGGCAATCAGTCTGCCATTTCCTCAGAAAACTGGACATACTACTACCTGAAGACTCAGCTATACCTCTTCTGGAGATATACTCAGAAGATATTCCAACATGTAATAAGGACTCATACTCCATTCTGAACAGAGTATTCATATCTATAATAGCCAGCCATATATATAACAGCCAGTAGCTTGAAATAACCCAGATGTCCCTCAACAGAGAAATCGATATAGAAAATGTGGTACAGTTACACAATGGAATACTACTCAGCTATGAAAAACAGTGAATTCATGAAATTCACAGGCAAATTGATGGAACTAGAAAACATCATCTTGAATGAAGTAAGCCAATCAAAAAAGAACATACATTCTATGTCCTCACTGACCAGTAGATGTTAGACCAAAAGTTCTTGATACCCAAGACACAATTCATATACCACATGCAGCTCAAGAAAAGTGAACATCAACATGTGGATGTGTCAGTCCTTCTTAGAATGAAGAACAAATTACTTAAGAGAGGAAATACATGCACAAAATGTGTAGCAGTGACTAAAGGAATGGCCATCCAGAGACTGCCCTACCTGGGGAACCATCACAATTATAGACACCGAACAAAGACACTATTGGGGATGCCAAGAAGTGCTTGCAGAAAGGAGCCTGATTTAGCTGTCTCCTGAGAGGCTCTACCAGAGTCTAACAAAAACAGAGGCAGATGCTCACAGACAACCATTGGAATGAGCAAGGATATCCAAAGGAGGGGTTAGGGAAAGGACTGAAGGATCCTAAGGGGTTTGTAACCCCATAGGAAGAACAACAATATCAACCAACCAGATGCCCCCCCCCAGACCTCCCAGAGACTAAACCACCAACCAAAGGGTGTGGGGAGCCGCCCTCACATTTGCCATTGCAAGATGGCGCTGACATCCTGTGTTCTAAGTGGTAAACAAATAATCTGTGCATGTGCCAAGGGTAGTTCTCCACTCCATGTGCTCTGCCTTCCCCGTGACGACAACTCAGTCGATGGGCTGCAGCCAATCAGGGAGTGACACGTCCTAGGCAGAGGATAATTCTCCTTAAAAGGGATGGGGTTTCGCCATTCTCTCTCTTGCTCGCTTGCTCTCTTGCACTCTTGCTCTCTTGCGCTCTGGCTCCTAAAGATGTAAGCAATAGAGCTCTTGCTCTCTTGCTCTCTTGCTCCTGAAGATGTAAGCAATAAAGCTCTTGCTCTTGCTCTCTTGCTCCTGAAGATGTAAGCAATAAAGCTCTTGCTCTCTTGCTCTCTTGCTCCTGAAGATGTAAGCAATAAAGCTCTTGCTCTTGCTCTCTTGCTCTTGAAGATGTAAGCAATAAAGCTTTGCCGCAGAAGATTTCGGTTTGTTGCGTCTTTCCTGGCTGGTTGAGAATGCGTGTAAGAGTTGGTGCTGGAACCCGGGACGAGAAAACCCGGGACGAGAAAACCCGGGACAAGAAAACCCGGGACGGTTACCATCACCGGCGCAAGGAAGATCCCTCATTCCGGAACCAGAACTGCGGGTCACGGTCATAAAGGTTCCCGTAAAACAGACTGTTGAGAGGGATCCAGCCTGGATTCAGAACTCCTCAGCTGGGGAACGGTGGTAATGAAGTGTTCCCGCAACACAGACTGTTGAGAAGGATTCAACTGCGTGAATTCAGAACTCTTCAGCTGGGGAACAGGGTACCCGTAAGTATAGCTTTACAAGGTAAGTCTGGTCTTGAACTTTCTAATGAAATTCAAGACAGTCTATCAGAAGTAAAGTGGGAAATAGCTTTACAAGGTATGTCTGGCCTTGAACTTTCTAACGAAATTTAAGACAGTCTATCAGAAGTAAAGTGGGAAATAGCTTTACAAGGTATGTTTGGCCTTGAACTTTCTCTAGTGTTAGGAGCCTTTTTGTTCCTTTTCACATGTTATCAAGCGGTTAAGGCAGGGCTAAAAATTCTGGATGAAATTCAGGGCAATCTATCAGAAGTAAAGTGGGAAGAGAGAGTAGGAGCAAAGAGGAAATATGGTGCACAAAATAAGTATACAGGCCTTTCCACGGGTCTTGAACCCGAGGAAAAGTTTAGGTCAGGTAAGAATACCTGGGGAGAGATTAGAAGGAAGGAAAAGAAAAAAGAAAAGAAAAAAGATCAATTAGCGGAGGTCTCTAGGAGAAGGAGTCTATACTCATCACTAGATGAGCTCAAGGAGCCAGCTCTTAGTAGCTCTGAATCAGATGAAGAATTCTCCTCTGAAGAAACAGACTTGGAGGAGGAAGCAGCTCGTTATGAGAGAAAAAAGTACCAGCCAGATAAAATGCTAGCTAATCAGTTAAGGAAAAAGCCAAAAGCGGCTGGCGAAGGCCAGCATGCTGTTCAGCCTCCAGGCAGTCGGCTTCAAGGTCATAGTGCACCTCCGCCCTATGCGGAGGCCCCGCCCTGCATAAGCCGTCAGCTCTGCGCAGAGAGGCAATGGACAGAGAGGCAATGCGCAGACTCGTTCATTCCTAGAGAGGAACAAAGGAAAATGCAACAGGCATTTCCGGTCTTTGAAGGAGCCGAGGGTGGGCATGTCCATGCTCCGGTAGAATTTGTGCAGATTAAAGAGCTTGCCGAGTCGGTCCGTAAATATGGAACCAATGCTAATTTTACCTTGGTGCAGTTAGACAGGCTTGCCGGCATGGCACTAACTCCTGCCGACTGGCAAATGATTGCAAAAGCCGCTCTCCCTAGTATGGGCAAATATATGGAATGGAGAGCTCTATGGCAAGAGGCTGCACAAGTGCAGGCCTGAGCAAACGCTGCTGCTTTGACTCCAGAGCAGAGAGATTGGACTTTTGGTAGGGGTAAACCCCCGTGGCGGAGAAAAAGCCTCACATGTGATTCAACATTGCCTTGAGGCATGGAGTGCTTGGGGGAAACCCAAACTCCTTAAGACTGATAATGGACCAGCTTATACACATCAAAAATTCCAGCAGTTCTGCCGTCAGATGGACGTGACCCACCTGACTGGACTTCCATACAACCCTCAAGGACAGGGTATTGTTGAGCGTGCGCATCGCACCCTCAAATCCTATCTATTAAAACAGAAAGGGGGAGGAGGCTCTACACCGAGTACCAAGAGTGTCTGTGTCTATGGCACTCTTTACACTCAATTTTTTAAATCTTGATGCTCATGGCCATACTGCGGCTGAACGTCATTGTTCAGAGCCAGATAGGCCCAATGAGATGGTTAAATGGAAAAATGTCCTTGATAATAAATGGTATGGCCCGGATCCTATTTTGATAAGATCTCGGGGAGCTGTTTGTGTTTTTCCACAGAATGAAGACAACCCATTTTGGATACCAGAAATACTCACCCGAAAAATCCAGACTGACCAAGGGAATACTGATGTCCCTCGTCTTGGTGATGTCCAGGGCGACAATAACAAAGAGAGAGCAGCGTTGGGAGATAATGTCGACATTTCCACTCCCAATGCCGGTGATGTATAATGCTCAAGTATTCCCCTGCTTTTTTACCAGTAACAAGGAACTGGGTTTGGCCTTGATTCAGACAGTCTTGGCTCTGTCTGGACAGGTCCAGACAACTGACACCATTAACACATTGTCAGCCTCGGTGACCACAGTCATAAATAAACAGGCCTCAGCTAATGTCAAGATACAGGGAGGTCTCATGCTGGTTAATCAACGCATAGATCTTGTCCAGGAACAACTAGATTTATTATGGCAAATAGCTCAGCTGGGATGTGAACAAAAGTTTCCGGGATTGTGCGTTACTTCCATTCAGTATGAGAAATTTACTAGGGCAGCTAATTTGTCAAAAAGTCTTTCTCAGTATATGTTACAGAATTGGACGGCTGAATTTGAACAGACCCTTCGGGAATTGAGACTTGCCATCATTCAGGTCAACTCCACGCGCTTGGACCTGTCCCTGATCAAAGGATTACCCAATTGGATCTCCTCAGCATTTTCCTTCTTTAAAGAATCGGTGGGATTGATATTATTTGGAGATACACTTTGCTGTGGATTAGTGTTGCTTCTTTGGTTGGTCTGTAAGCTTAAGGCCCAAACTAGGAGAGACAAGGTGGTTATTGCCCAGGCGCTTGCAGCTCTAGAACATGGTGCTTCCCCTGATATATGGTTATCTATGCTTAAGCAATAGGTCGCTGGCCACTCAGCTCTTGCACCCCACGAGGCTAGTCTCATTGCACGGGATAGAGTGAGTGTGCTTCAGCAGCCTGAGAGAGTTGCATGGCTAAGCACTGCAGTAGAAGGGCTCTGTGGCACATATGAGCCTATTCTAGGGAGACATGTCATCTTTCAAGAAGGTTGAGTGTCCAAGTGTCCTTCTCCCCAGGAAAAACGACACGGGACCAGACCAGGACCCCTCTGGGTGATGAGCCTGGGAGGAGGTTATGTGTACGGCTCCTTTACCTGCACACTGGGGATTTGACCTCTATCTCCACTCTCATTAATATGGGTGGCCTATTGCTCTTATTAAAAAAAAAGGGGGAGATGTGGGGAGCCGCCCTCACATTCGCCTTTGCAAGATGGTGCTGACATCCTGTGTTCTAAGTGGTAAACAAATAATCTGCGCATGTGCCAAGGGTAGTTCTCCACTCCATGTGCTCTGCCTTCCCAGTGACGACAACTCGGCCGATGGACTGCAGCCAATCAGGGAGTGACACGTCCTAGGCAGAGGATAATTCTCCTTAAAAGGGACGGGGTTTCGCCATTCTCTCTCTTGCTCTCTTGCTCTCTTGCACTCTTGCTCTCTTGCGCTCTTGCGCTCTGGCTCCTAAAGATGTAAGCAATAGAGCTCTTGCTCTCTTGCTCTCTTGCTCCTGAAGATGTAAGCAATAAAGCTCTTGCTCTTGCTCTCTTGCTCTTGAAGATGTAAGCAATAAAGCTTTGCCGCAGAAGATTCCGGTTTGTTGCGTTCTTCCTGGCCGGTCTCGAGAATGCGTGTGAGAAAAGGGTACACATAGATTGGCCCATGGCTCGAGCTGCAGATGTAGCAGAGGATGGCCTTATTGGTCATCAATGGGAAGAGAGGTCCTTTGTCCTGTGAAAGCTCACTGATGCAGTGTAGGGGAATGCCAGAGTGGGGATGCAGGAGCCAGGGTGAGCAACCTCATAAAAGCAGGAGACAAGGGAATGGAATTGGGGATCTCTAATGGAAACCAGGAAAGAGAATAACATTTGATATATAAATAAATAAAATACCCAATAAAAAATAACATATATGCAGAAGGACCAGTGCAGATCCACCCAGACTCTGTGATTGCTGCTTCAGTCTCTGAGAGACCCTATGAGTCCTGTTTAACCAATTCTGTGCACCATGCTCTCCTTTTGCCCTCCACTCTAGTTCCTAAAATCCTTCCCCTCCTTCTCTGAGGGATTCTCTGAGGTTCACCTAATGTTTGGCTGGGCACAACTTCATGAACAGAGATTAATTCTCAAGAGTGATAAGGCAAGTATGGACTGAGATGATAGCTTGGTTAGAATTTCATTGAAAGGGTAAATCAATGGAAAACAGAGACAATACCAAAGGGTCTGAGAGAGATTTTCTGCCTAAGTGGTCTGCCAGAAAGGATATCTAAATGACATATGGAAAAAATTAATTCTGGGCCAGAGCTCAAGCAGCTGCCAGATAAGCACAAACAGTGACCTCAAAGCCCTGGAGCCATGCCCCTGAGCAGCTGGCTCAGTCCATACTGTCTGGCTCTGTCATCAGTCCAGGTGCCTCAATGGAATCTACATCCTTACCAGAGGTTATAGCAGTGAAGATCATAGTGGAATGTTATCTATGCCAGGTGTGGCACAAAGTGGCTCAGACAAGTACAACCAGGTCACCTCCCTCCAGCCTGACCAGTCTTCTCCCTGGTACTGTTCAGCATTAATCTCTAAAACTACATAGCTTTCTACTCCTGGCCCACTCCTCATCAACTTGAATAATCACATGATCTCACAGCAGGCAAATAATCACAACTCCTTCAGATAAATGATGTTCTACCAAAGCACATCAGCTTTTTTTTCTGGCCTATCCTCAGCTCTGTTTTACCCCAAATTTTCTCTCAGTATCTCCAGCAATCTAGCATACAGGATAGCCTCCCTCTACTTCCAATTACTTCACCTTTATCCTTATACCAACTACTCACTAAATCCTGCCTCCCCAAGGCTACCTGCAGCTGCCCAACATATTCAGTTTTCTTACTATGCCCCCCCCCGAGAGTATACTTATTCCATTCAACAATACCCACCTTTGTCTCTGTCTGTCTCTGTCTGTCTCTGTCTCTCTCTGTCTCTCTCTCTGTCACTCTCCGTTACTCTCTGTCTCTCTCTCTCTCATCTGCAGTAGCCCCTAGCATGGTCAACTGTATTTCAACAGCCTCATTCATAGCCCATGATGCCTATCCAGGAGAATATGTCTTCCTGTGGTTTAGCAGCCTCAGAACCATGGTCTCCTCAGCAACCAGAGTGGGATATGTCAGTCCATATGCAAGGCCTAGGGTTCAGTATCCTCCACTGCTTTCTTTCCAAGCCCTACTTGTGAGTGACCTACAAAAGCTTTGTCTAGCCCCCTTTCCAGCTGTCTGTGCTTGTCCCTCACAGACACCAGGTGGAAGTAGGACTTCTAGCAAGGACTGTATTCATGCTCAGTATGATCCTGCCAGCTCAAGAGAATTGTATAAGCCTTTCTTTAGTTTCTATAGCTTCCTGGCTCTGAGTAGTATCAATTATTTCAATCTCCCTTTTGCTTAAGCTCACTTCAGAGACCATGGCATTACATCTTCTCAACCAAATCCATTGATCATATAATTGAATTGGCTTATGGACAAACAGCATGCATTTATACATACATAGAAATCTTTCCATACCAGTGCATGTAACTTAGTGCAAACACCAAAGTATGCATCATCAAGACCAGAAGCATGGAGACTTGTATAATCCTGACAGTGACCCCCGGCCAACACACAAAGATGCTGCAGCACTCATATCTCTTAGTTTCCAGCACCCTCTTCTGTCACTCCCCCACCTTCACTGGTCAATCACCTGCCTTTTCTTATGTGATTCACTGAGCCTGGGGGTCCTTCAGTGGGTGGTGGGGGCTGTTCCCTCTTAAGCACAGTTATTATAATACAATCACTCGATATTCCCTCCCTTGCTCTATGACTAGTTGATTTACATGGTGTGCCAGAGACAGAGTGGATTGAGGCAAGAAAACAGGAACAAGAGACACTCAGATCTGTCTCCACTGACCTGGGGGACAGCAGATGCTCTGATAGATAGGGTACTGGAAGTTTCCAATCTTCCTGAAGACATCACCTGTACAGAGGTGACACATTCTTCACCAAAGTGGCCCTGTCTGGCACCAAGATCCAGTGGTGAGAGTCACATTAACATACACATTATTTTAGTGTACATACAGATGTTTGCTGAGTATACACACTGTGAATTTTCTTTAATCTATTTTTTGGTGTATCAGATTCTAGAGTTGGACTATTTCTGTTTAATGGCATTGTTGGTATTCTTGCTACAGAGAGGCAGTTTCTTCAAATGCCGTCTTATGTGGAAACCCATAATGTTAACTCTACTCATCCTCTCCTAATAAAGAAGGGGTGTTTTAAACTCTCTAGTATGTATCCCTTCTAGTCACATTTTTCTGGGTCTATATAATATATGTAACCACAATAAATCTGTGTGAAAATTGTTATTTTAATTATGTGCCACTTTGAGGTCTTTGAAAAGGTGTCACAATGAAGAGACTTTCTACAATTCTAAAATTCCTTCTTATAAACTTCCATTACACACACAAAAAATCTCACAGAATGGAATTGTCATCTATTTTTCAGCCTACATCCAGCACTGCACAAGTTGGCATCACCTGTCTGATGGCATAATTGAATGGAAAGAATGTTAAGTGAAGTGAATAGTGTAAGGTGCTTTTGTGTCTCTTTTTATTTTATGAAAGAAAACCATTATGTTCATGCATACCTTGAAACGTATAAAATTATAAGAAACTTGGAAATGATGGTTCATCAAGGATCTTCATAAAATTTTACAGAGGTGCAGATATCATCACTATAAAGCATACACATCAAGTGCTTGAGATAAAGGTCAACTGTAAATGTGTCAACACGCAGACAGTAAAACAATTTATAAAGAACAACAAAATTGATGTTCTTTGTTAGTTTCCTGTAAAGATGCCAGATCTTTCCATAAAGGGTAGTCAGTATTCTCCTCCATTCCAGGATGAACCTAATGACCAAAAGCATAGTCAGATAGTCAGACACTTAATATTACAACAAATTATATGATGTTGTCATTTTTCATTCTAAATATTAAATTATATTTAGGGAAATAGTACTATTATAAAATGTTGGCCAGAAACATGGATTTCCATAGATCTAGCACAAACAACTACAAATCTGGCATATAAAGCTAGATTGGAGATAAATGTATTCATTTTCTTACAATAAATTAATGACAGTTAAAGTATGATATTTCATGACTAGATAGAGGTCTATACAAATTGTCACCTGAGAGTAGATTTGTGTATCCAAGGGACAATGAAAGCACTATTGACAGTTTTCTCAATAGGTGGTAGACAGGCCAGTGGTGAATGGGATTAGAAAAAATGAAATAATCAGGATAGGTCACTTTGCTTAGAAAAGGTACTTTAAATGATTGTGAAGAACAGCTTCATTTTATGTCCATCATTGTAATGCAGCTGCATGTAAGATGGAATGTCTACGTTGTGTTCATGAGAAGTGCTATGTATAAAAATTCCTCATTTACTACAGAAGTCAGATCATTCATGATGGAGTAAAGTGGAAGGCAGGAAGAGAGCTTACCTTGCTGAGTATCATCAGGATAGTCTCTAGAAGTTCTCTGTTTAGGGTCCTGATGGCATTGGATCTTATTAAAATTGCATCAGGGGCACCTTTCATACAATGGAGTTCAGTCTCTAGGTGGTACAGTGGTTTATTCCAGGAATTCAATATGCTGACTATAATTTTCAGGAAGTCTTCAAGCTATTCATCATAGAGGAGCAACGATATTGAGATAAATGAAATAAACAAGAAATTGTTACATGTTTTGAATTAGAAAGGATGAACTAACACAACTACTCATGTGGATAAAAGTGATATACAACTGTAAATTTTAACCATTCACTTATATTTTGCCAGAATAAAACAACTTATATAAAGAACTACTTTTTTGTAATGGTCTAGAATACTTATCATATTCTGCTGTCCACATGAAATTCTACCACCTGCTCTGCATGTAAAATTTACATACTTGGCTATTTTGCTTGTTCACAGGCATCTGAGGCTTTGCTTGTGATTTAGAAAGACAGATACCTCCAGCCCAAATTATAAATCATTTAACTCAGATTAACCATTCTAGTAAACTAGATTGATCATAACCATACTAAATTATCATAACTAGGTTATTTTAGAATAACAATAGAAAGATATATTGAGGGCAACCTGTAGTGATAGATGTTCTAGCAGAACCATCTATTTGTCAGCATGTACAGGAGAAGAACAATGGTACAAATAGCTTTAATAACATCAAATGATGATGGCATAGAGGTTGCTGGGAGCTTGATGCCATGGGACTAAGAATGAAGGCTTGAGTTGGATAAGTAAGATACCCATTCTTACTAGTCATGGAAAAGAACCACTTACATTAATCTTTTAAATCCTCACTTTTATTAACTCAGGTTGCTTTTAGGAGGAAATTTTTTTCAGTGATATTAAAAATAATAATAATACTCTGTGAACTGCCTAGTCCCGGAGTAGGTCACTAAAAACATTTACAAATATTCCCTTTTTTTTAAACCGTTTTCCTTCCCCTGTTCTTATTATTTTCAAAATGACATCAAATTAATTCATTAGGAGATAAGTTATGGCATTGAATCACAAGAAAAAGATCATAAAAATTATAAATGCAGTTGCTGGGATATGTAGACCTCATAACAAGTGAGGGTGTAGAAACTTTACATATAAATATAAGACTAATTTGTACAGAAAAAGCCTCAGTAGAAAGTACAAAAGTCAGAAAAATCAGAAGCAGGAGAGTTGTGAGAATTAAGAATAGTCTGTGTGAGGGCCAGTAATGGGAATTTCACCAGTGGGGAGACATAAGTGATAGATGATGAAGACAATTGTGGTTCCATGTCTTAGGAAAAGACAGAAATGTTTTTGTGTTTTTGTTCTTGTTTTTTTATCCAGGCATATCCAACTAAGTTAATAAATAATTATTTATTATATAATAATAAATAATATGCAAATAATAAGAAATTTTTGGGTCACGTCTGGAATTTTATGATTCTCCTACAACATTTTTTAACATTTAGTTTAGGTTATAATTCATCACCTACCTCACATATTTTTTTCTTTAATTACTCACTCTTATCCCATTCTTCTGCATGTTTAATTTTAGTGTTTATAAGAACCTAAGAAATGGCAAAAGCAAGGTGTCCCTTCAGTTATTTAGGTGAAAACCCTGGCCCGAGGACTCACTGAGATCTTTCTGGCTTCCTCTAAGGTTTCTGGAACGCTGAGGGAAAATGTGTGGCAGCTGTAGAGAGTCTCAATCATGTGCTTATGGTCCTTGAGAAAATCCAATACCTAAAAATGGGAAAATAGAAACTGAGTTAGTTCCAATTTGGGGATTGAGGAAATAAATCCATGATGAGCATATGGATTAATTCAATAGCTCTGTAATTTTTTCTTTTTACACATGAGCACTACATAAAATCTGAAATGAGGAAATTTGAAAAGTTACCCTTTTACCTATATTTTCCTATTAAATTTGTAATCTCAACTTGGTATTCATCAAATTATTTTTAACTTCTCAGCCTTTTTCCCTCTTTACTATCCTCTCTTATTCTCATACCTCAGTAATTTTTGTTTGGTGGGAAAAAGCTGAAAATATTAAAATTATAAATATAAAATGTTTCAAAGAAAATCTGTTTATGATATGATCCCAATGCCATAGTTTCTATTTAGCTGTATTTATAAATCTTTATTTTGTGTTTGTATAAACTGAAATGCTTCTAGGTATTATAAAATTATAGATAATACTTTTACTAACATTGAACACTTACAACTTGTACCATACTAAGTTAAACATAACATTTGAATAGAATTTTATTAATAGTAAGTATAAATTTATAATCTTTATTAGTAATTAGATAAGAAATACTTATCCATAAAATAATTAAAAATCAATTAAAAACATAAAATAGAAATTAATGTTTATGTACCCATCAATACATAAACACATAAATATATTAATTTAAATATAGTATTTAAAATACATTTGATGTAATATTCATAAAAGCTATTTTGTGAAAGTTTAATGGATTACTAAGAAAGTTCAGAATTAAAGGGGATCAGTCAATAATGAGGAATAAAAAATTCTGAGGAGCTGGGTGGTTGTGGTACACACCTATACTTCTAGCATTTTGGAGGCAGAGGAATCCAGAATTCTGTGAGTTTGAGGCTAGCCTGGTTTACAGTGTAAGTTCCAGGACAGCCATAATTACACAGAGAAATCCTATCTAGAAAAAAAAATCTCAGGATTAAAAAGACAATATAAACACACAATTATTTCAAATACAGACATTCTTGGGATGCTGTTATACTCATTTTCTCTTGCCATTACTGATCTTGAACACATAATATATTACCACCAGTTAGAGAAAAATCTAGTTTCAGTTCTAAACCAACCCTCCAACAAAAGAAACTATGGCTTCTGAGACCCATCAACAATGACTTCTAGCAGTTGAGAGTTCATAGCAGGCCATTAGCATAGTGTCCTCTCCTTGTCTGACATGGGGTCCTATTTATGTTTGTAGTCCCTGTGCACATGCATTACAATGCAGTTAAATTTTATAGGAAAGCAGCAGTACACCACGAGAGAAGGGACACTGGAGCATGAGTCCCGAAGAGGATGCCTGGGAGATAAGACTTCCACCCCACTGTAATTCTTACACAAGATTCCTGAGGCTTTATAGTCTAATCACATTAAAGTTCCAATGTTTTCCTTTCCTTTTCTTTTCTGCTTTTCTTTTCTCGCCTCTTCTTTTTTTTCCCTTCTCATCAATCAGATATACCAAGGATTTATCAGATTGCCCCCTTCTCATTCTCTTTTTTAAGTATGGTTTTCTTCAACTTCTGAAGGAATAGTCTTGAAAATTGTTGAAGGGTTCTCCTCATTCAAATTACAGTCCAAATCATAGTATAAAGATTCTGGGTTGTTATTTGTTTGCTTCTTTGCTTTCTTGTTTTTTGGCTGATTGGTTTTGAAGAAGATAAAAATAAGTGAGATACTTACAATTTTTCTGAACATATTTGAGGAGAAGCCATCAGAGAACTGTAACACCATGAGGGGATAAAAGGAAAATTGTGAGTGAGCATAGGATGAGTGTGTGCCTACTGAAAATGCAGAGATGCATTCTCTGGCTCCATTATCTCCTCACTAACACTGCCTGGCTTCAAACAGATAACATACAGCAACTGGAAAGTGACAAACCATGTTCCTTCTAAACCTGCCCTCTTTCTAATAAGCATCCCCTACAAAACTTTGACACAATGACCCCTGGTATCTAGGAGTTTCTAAGAGGCTTTATATTATTTTTATATTTCCTTAATGGCACCAGTACAATTTGTATTTGTTCTTTGCATTCTATGCAAGGCACTATACTACACTTCTCTTCTATGGGATGTCTGCCAATTGAAGACACCAATAGAGACCATCCTCCTGCAAATAACGTAAGGAAATCAAATCTCTCTCTGAGATATAACTATTGGGTTTTATGCTACACTTGTCAATTTAAGGAGAATTTATTTTAAGAAAAATATCATGTTACTGGAGGAAAATCATGTCTAAGTCATTGAATTCTTTTAAAGTCTTTGTAATCTCACAAAATTGTGCCATTCTCCTTGTCCTACTTTTCAGTAGCATGTGCTTTTTCTCTTTCTATGAAACTTGATTGTCAGAAATATACTAGATCTCTTCTGAAATATACTAGAATCATTGGCTGAAGACATCAGAAATAAGTGAGATACTTACAAATATCATGTTCATTTCTATAATGAGAGCCATGGTGTCATTTGACAGTTTGATGGCTTGATCAAACAAGTCTTTGAGGTATGCCTCACCATAGTCATCCTCATTGTGGTGAATGGAAGCAAAGTCACACCCTCCCACTGGAGTAGGTTTGACATCAACAACATTGGGAGTATTCCTACTGTATAGAAACACAAGTTACATTGGATTACCTATCTCAGGTTATCAGTGGTAATTCTTCCTTAGTTATAAAAAAAAAACTATTTTTGCATTGCCAGCTACCATTGGGTCTGTCACTGTACAGATGTGGTAGTGAATATACAATTTCTAATAAAAAACTTCAATTAAATAATTACATTCATACAAGTTTCTAAACTTGAACACATTATCTGGCTCTGGATTAGCAGAATTTATTCTGAAATTATGGTTCTTAAATTAATGAGTGTTTTTAAATCATTCTCTGGAGACAGATTAGTATATTGGAAATTTATGCTGATCTTAAATAGTCACTATCTCCCAGACACTCTTGTTACTGAATAGGCAATATTTGCCTCATAGCAAGGACAGCAGCACACTACCATTTCAACTTCATTCCTAGCAAGAATATAGACATGCTTGCCTGTTGTTCAATACTGAGGGTGAAGAGGCTTTTGTCATGGAAAGGATTATGTAGCCTGGCTTTGCCTGGTCACAATAATACACACATTCATTTGCCATTCTACCAAAATATTCAGATTATTTTCTACTGAATTTGAGCTTACAATAACCTTGTAGGTAGACTGGGCCAGTGTAATACAATTAAGCTATATTAACAAAAGAGGACACTTATGAGATTAAGTGACTTTCCTTAAGTGCTATTCTTAGGTGGTGTAGGAAGAAAAAAGCCAGCACTATAGACTTTGTACCCCACAGTGGGATGTCTTAACCATATTGGACTTTCATATAGATTAGGTAACAGAAATGATGCCCATAATCAAATATAAGTATCACTAGGCATTGTTATTTGTAAAGTCCAATCTTTACTTGTGATCACATAACTCAGTAGATTACATGTGTGTTGACTTCCATTGCTCTATCAAAATCTTCCTTTCCTTTTTATAATGATGTTGATGGTGATTTCATCATTAATTTTATTTCACAGTTAAATAAAAACAGAACTGTAACATATCAATAATTTATACACTCAGCAGGATGGACCAGCAAATGTCTCAGCATGCAAAATCCATTCACCTCTAGTGATAGAAATCTGAAAAAAATGTTCTGTTCCATTAAACTTTAAGTGAATGTAATTGGAAAAATTGTAATGGAAGTCGACACACATATAATCTACTGAGTCATGTGATCACAAGTAAAGATTGGACTTTACAAATAACAATGCCTAGTGATACATATAATTGGTACAAAATTACCAAAGCAATATAGATCCACATCTCCTCTCAATGTCTATTATGTTTCCAGAATTGGAGATAAGTTTAAATTCACTCAAGTCATGTAACTCATAGCCGATTCCCAGAAACAATAGCATACTACTTCCTTCTACGGTATTTATATATTGAAGCTATCAACTTCTGTGTTATCATTACAGTCAAATATCAGTATCTACTTTTAGAGGTGGATCAGTATTGACCACACACATTGATGGTATCTACCATTATACTCAGGCACTATTCTGCTTTTTCCTTAGGTCAACTAAGATGATGAATAATGTCTCTAGACATCACTGTCAATCTCCAGGATAAGAAGGCTTCCTTTTCAAAACCACAGATATAAGAGCCTACTGTGCAGTTGCTTTCTTCTAGAGTAAGGCTTAGAAAGTACTTCTCAGTAACATCTGGCCTTCCTTTTGTGAGTTAGGCATAAATAAAGGCCCAGTCACTTCATGTGTAAGAATAATATCACCAAAGAAGCAAGTTGTCCGAACAAAGTTTTCAACATAGTGCATTGTTTAAGCTTACTTAGAAGAAAGAGGGTCAGAATTACTTACAGAATGATGGATGAGTCAAAGACAGCAGCATCTCTAATGAGTCCAGCCACGGCTAGCCTACTGATTCTGGAAATCTGCTTCACAGTAGTTCTGCTTTAATTTCCTACCTCTACATGTTGCAGTGTACTATGCCCAAGTCCACAAGCTGCAATGAGGCAGGAGGAAGTACACACCTGCAGTCGCAATGATGGCTCCATATTTCGTTGGCCTCAATGATGTCAAAAGCACCATAACAATTGGGACTAAGGTAGTCTCTTCTCCATCATTTGGCTTATTTCAAGTCCAAGACCAGGTTCCAAATTAAATTATGAATAAACAGTCAGCTCTACCCCATGAAGATTGGTCAGAATTTCATGACCTAGGAAAACAGTCAGGTCTTTCCTTTTGCTCTCAAGTACTTTGGTGACCACTTCTGAAATATTTACTGAATCTTGGATAAGATAACTTTAAATTAATTCCGAGCATTAAAACACAAGGTCACAGTTATAGTCACACAGCATGAGCAGCTTAAATCTTTTGAGTCTCAGCAGATACTCATGGGACAACTCAACATTTTGCCATTATATTCTAGGCCCATGAGAGTCACACAGTGTTCAATTCCAGATGTTTAGAAGGCCTTTAGGTAGAAAGTTATATTCATGCCTTCAAACACTACCAAATAATGTCTGATTACTGCCTAATATATGATCGCTATAGACCTTAAACAAAGTTTACTGTAACAATCATGTTCTGTCCATGAACCTTTGCTTAAATCTAACTTAGATGTATTTGGTGACACCTATAAGGATTGTGATACCATTAGATGAGTTGATACATCTGGCTTGGCTTGGTAATTACCTTAACTTGGCCTAAATTAGCATCCCTTAGTGAAAGTTCTCAGCAGTAGCCGCCTATCATCTGGCACTCTAGAAGACAAACAACACTATGTTATCTTCTATCAAACAAAATTTCTTTCTATGAACCCAAAATATGTCACTTCTCATAAAATAGGCTCTTATTTGGGTGCTGTTTAAATCGAACATGTTTATTATACAGGTGGCCACTGGAACCTCTACATCAAATAGCTCATTGGAAGTCTATGGGAAGCTCTGATATCTGAAGAAGAATTAATGTAAATGAAGAAGAGCTACAACGTGTAGTTTCCTGGTAGTATGTAGGATTCTATGGCTTTGATGACTACCAGACAAATGAAAAGCAATTCATGATAAATGCAAAATGATATTTGGATCACTGGGCTTAGTTGGATGTACTAAGAAATGGGGTCATAAAGATGACCATGACCCCACTCCTCCTATGTTACTTATCCTGTCCAGATATTACATAGTATACTTTTCTTAAGTAAAGTCTTATACACTATGGACAAATCGCTGCTTTTGATCATGGTGTATATCAGAATTGGAAAAGCCCTGCCTGGATATAAGACAAGTAGCTTGAACTCATTAACTGGGAGAAAATGAGAGCATGTTTGATGGAAATAGTTCATCTAATCCAGAACTCTTTCCACAGACAGATGTGACCAATGAAAAGGCAGTGGCCAAAGGGATTTCTGGAGGCAATCAAACCAGGATTGTTCTTAACAAGCTAGCTGGGGTGGCAGGTGTGAGTTGACCTTTCCCTCACTCACCTGAACTGGCCTTATCAATCTGAGTTGCTCCAAAGTTACCTATTCTTTGGTCAATTGGAAGGTTCCCCACAACAATTTACTCCTAGGAAAGACAATGTCTTATGGAGAAGTAAATGTGGCCATAACTCCCATTGATTCTGTTGTGTTCAAATTGACACTTGAAAGAAACAACTAAATATAAGCCATGGGGTATTTAATTTTAAAGTTGTATTTTACTTTTTTTTCAAAGATTTCATTTTCATTTTAATGGTTATATGCATGTGTGTATGTGTTTGAGTGTGGATTTGTGCACAAAAGCGACTTCACATGAAGGCTAGAAAAGAGTGTCCTATTTAGCAAAGCTATATCTCTAGGTAGCTGTGAGCCACCCTGCACAGATGCTGGGAATCAAACTCATTTTCTCTGCAAGAACATTGTACTCTTAAACCACTGAGCCATCTCTCCTCACTGCATTTGTTTTGTTGTTGTTGTTCTATTCTGTTTTGTTTTTTTTTTATTTCTTGAGAACATATTTATTAATGTTTTTGTTAAAATAGAGCTATGTCACTTCCTCCTCCATTTCCTTCCCCTAGGCCCACCCAATCACCCTTCCTTGAATCCCTTTTATGTTGCCCCTAGTGTGAGGTTGACAGTCTCTTATTATATTTCTTTCACACACATATATTTATGTGTATGTATAAATATGTAAAATTAGAAACCAATGAGTTTATTTTTGCTGTTTGTATGACTATAGTTTTAAAGCTGACTATTTTCATTGAACAATTAGTAAGAGGGCTCATTCCTGGGAGAGGCTACATTTTTTTCCCAGCAGTCAATAGTTGCCTGGGATTCTTTGTGTAGGAGTGAAAGCCTGCGGGTTTTCCCCTTCCATATTAAGATGCCCACTGCTATTCAGCTTTTGTTAATGGAGTAATTTCTAGGATAGAGTGGTTGACAGCTACCTTTTGATATTCTTGTTCTTTCCATGTTTCTGTCCCCTATTCTGTGATGTTCCCTAAGCCTTGAACACAGAAACTGTGAGATTTATATCAGTTTATTAGAGCTGGGGTCCTCATAGTCCTTTGAACTCTACATTGTGTCTAGTTTTGGTTTTCAGTTTTGTTCTCCATTTGTTGAAAAATGATGATACTTTAATGAGGGGGGGCTGGTTACACTTACCTCCGGGATAAAGGGTAATATTTACAGTGTAATAAGGAATGATGCAGGTCTAAGATGTGAAGGAAGTGTTTTTCTAAGATTCATGATCTTCCTAGCATAGAGAAGGTTGGGTTTTCAGCACAAGGGGTGATTTTCTCGTGTTGAGTGAACCCTAAGTCAAATTAGAAAATTGTTTGTTACTCTCAACATGTGAGTGACACTTATAGTACCTTTATGCATATGTTGCCTTGCTGGTAATTGTTATAGTTCATAGATGTTGAAGCTGGGTAGGACTGTTTAATTTTTTTCCCTCTCTTGGCATCTTGCAAGGTATTTTCTGGAGTCAGAGCAGGTAAACCACAAGAAAGAGGCTTTAAGGACAAATCCAACTTGAATCATCTGAGTTGTGTGTCCTAAGTGATTAGTGTATTCATTAATAGGGGTTCCCATTACCTCTGAGAGGCTAGCAATGGCTATACTGAAAAGTTACATAGTTTTAGGAGTCACTTGAACTTCCATGGCCAACCCTTCAAAGGTTTTCCCATGTCTGATAGTGGGGCTTTTGTTAGACTATTGTTGTGGGAAACATCCTCAGACCAAGTGCTTGAATTTCCTTTAAGATGTATATGTGTAGGAATAGGGTAGGACATGTGTATATTTTTATATGCACATGCACTTAAGTTATTGTGCTTAATTAAGGTAAATATAAAAGGATTTCTTGAGGCTTTGTTTAACAACCTTGGGGTTATTTGTCATTCCTTCTCCTCCTATATTGATTCATTCATCTTTCCCATTTGGAGCCACCTCTTGGTTTCTCAATTTATATCATCTATATCCTGCAACTTCTCTTCTAAGCCTTGTCACCTAACAACCACACCTATGGTCTCTTCATAAGTTCTTGACTCCCATGCATACTCCATGTTGGAGACTCACATCTGAGGAACTGCAAATGACAGAGTAAATGTGACACTTGTCTTTCTGGACCTGGGTTGCTTTGTTCAATATCAAGTTTTCTTGGTTTATCTATTTCTTTGAAAACTTCATGATTTGCTTAGATCAGAATATTATTCCATTGTATATCAATACCACATTTTCCTGATCTATTCATCAGTTAACAGATACATATTTTTTCCATTTCCAAGCTACTTTCAACACACTAAGAGCAATAGTTTTTATTGTTGATGTTTTCTTTAATCATCCTAAGCACTGAATTTCAATATTAGCTCATAATTGTTGGAGTATTATCATTGAATTTAAGGATCTCAACCATCCTATCACAACCATTTGTTATGTCATGCTAATATCTACCATCTCATAGATTCACACAATTGAAATCACCTAGAAAAACAAATGAAGCAGAGGAGAATTTAGCAAAACAATTATGAGAGGGAAAGGAGTTTTTGAATGAAAGAGGTTATTGAAATTGTACATTCAAGAGTGCTCGCCTTTGTTCTAAGATTGCACTTAATTGCTAGTACAAAATGAAGTATCAGAAGGAATGTAGGACAGAAAGATAAATGCATGTGAGATGATGGACATTTTTCCAGAGTCTCATAGTTCTGTTGACTTTGACATGAAGTCCAAAAGGTTTAACCAAATACTAGTTAGTTGCTGTTTGGAATCCCTTACATGTATATAATGTTTAAATTACTCCATTCCCTTTCAAACTTTCCTGTAACCCCCACCAGTACTTTCCCTTCCCAACTTCATGCACACTTTTATAAACCATCCAAGTACACTTATATTGACAGAATATTGAATAGTATATGAACATCTACCTGGCCATGATGGTTCTTGTTTCTTTTCTTCCTACCTCTTGGTCATCATGGTCCCTCATTTCATTTTCTGAATTGCAGCCATTCTGGAATTGGCTGAGAGGGAATATCAAAGAAATTTTAGTTCTAATTTTCCTGTTTTCTAGAGGAAACATTTTTTCAAATATTTATTTTTCTCTTTGATAAATATTCACATAACTCATGTGAACATTTGATTGGATGATTATTTTTGTGTTTGGTTTTTTAAAGTTATGTAGAGTGTCTAGATATTCATGTCAGACATATTAGTAATTATTTTCTCTCATTTGTACACTTTAATCTTCTTTCTCCACAGTATTTTTTTTGGATGTAAAGAAGTTTTTTAATTTCATTTAATCTCATTTGTCTTTGGATGGGGGGGGGGTGATACTATGACTTGCTATTACAGTCCATGAGTGGAAAATCCTTATTTCTGTGTGTAGCTTGAAATGTTTTAACCTTGTAGCTCTTGGTTTTAGGTCTTACACTCATGTCTTTGACATATTTTGAACTGAGTATTTTTAATGGGTGAGAGAGACAAATCTGGATGTTTTGTTCTTGTTCATTTATTTTTTTCTTCTATGTTAGATAAAGACTCTACAGTGCTGCTTGTGGGAAAAGCTCTTTCTCCAATGTGTGCTTTGCAATATATATTGAAACACAGTTTGTGTGTGTACACATGATTTTCTTCCTGGATTTTCTATATTCTATATCACTGAATTTGTACTAGTAATATGAATTTTTGTTACTAAGATTCTGATTTTTAAAATGCAATATAGTTATAATCCATGTATCCAATCTTGTTCTTAGGTCAAGCTTGCTTTGGCTACTCAGAAGGTTTCAGTTCTTCTGGGGATTATTTTTTTAGGTCTGGAAAGCATGTCATTCATATTTTACTAGGATTACGTGAAATAGGTACATAATACTTGGCAAAACAAGCATGTTCCCAGTGTCACTTGTGCTAATCTGTGGACATGGAGTTCTTCCCATCTTGTAGTATTTTTAGTCTGTTCTTTAATTTGTTTCTCCATTACTTATAATTTTCTTAGGTTGAGTCTTTCATACCCTTGTTTGACTTATTCCTAGTTATTTTAATTTACTTTGGAGCTATTGTAAATGTATTTTTTTCTGACTATATTTTAGAAAAAAATATTATTGGCATTCAGGAACACTACTGAGAGCTACTAAGTTTTTGTTTGATTTTATGTCTTGGCATCTTCAGAATTTTTTTTGAGCTTCAGTTTTTAATAGAGATATATTTACATATAAAATCATCTTTTACAAAAATGTCACCAAACAAAAATTAAAATACACTCAGAAAACAAACAATAATAGTCACCCCTCCCCCAATCAAACAGAAGCAGAGATGTGGTTAAGGCACTGTCCTTAGAGCAGGGCTGGGTTTGAGCTGAGGAATCATGAGCGACTGAGGTGTTCAGCCATAGTATTGTTTGGAGGCTTGTACAGTACCATTGACTAGGACAGTGGGTTTGTTGTGCATGAGGCATTTCGTATTTGGGAGGCATTTCGAGGGTTGTGTGTTGGTGTAGGTAGGTTCTGAAATGCTTTCCATACAGAGAGTCATAGAGGGAGGTCTGGAATTGACAAAGGGAGAGGCCTTGGCAGCTTAACAGATCCCTGCATACAAAGTCAAGGCAACAGGACAGGATAAACTCAGAAACAGGTAGAGGATGGTACTGAAGCAAGTCCTTCTGCTTGCTTTCCAGCAAAGAGCCCAAACACCAGGCAAGACAGGTCTTCCAAACTCCTTACTCTCATCCAGGGATACTAATGCAATGGCTGCATTTTGGAAGTCCACAAAACCCTTGGCCTTCTGTTAGAAATAACAGAAGGCACCAGCCACTGTAGAATGATCTGAGAGCTATAGCTGCCAGCCAAATGTCGCTTGGCTGATCATTCCATTTCAGCTTTGCTCTGCCCCCATGTCCATACAGTCAGGGGACAGCAAAGCCTTCTGTAACATCTTTTCTAGTTCCCAGGGATAGGGCTCTAATATTACCTTCAGCTGGCCCCAAGATGGCCATCACAGGTATGCTCCCTACAAACTCACATTCAGTGGCCAAAATGCTCAGCCCTGTGCCATGACTCTCTGGACATTGTTGGCATGAAAGGATAGAAGCCCTTACTCTCCTCAGGGCGGGGCTAATATACAGGGAGGAATTCTACTTCCACGATGCTTCAGGGACAAGAAACTGTGAACCAGAGAACTTTGAGTCCTTACTCTCCTCAGGGCTGGTAGTGTCCAGATTGTTCGGGTATCAGCTGAGGACAGGGAGCACAGGCATGCATTCGATGAAGACTCCTGCTTTGAACTTCAGCTAAACGTTCTCATTGAAACAAGTGTCTTCAGAAAAAAAAAAAAACAATGCCTGAGAGCAATTGTATCCTGAGGTAACCTGCTTTTGGACCTCTTCAAACACTTGACTTGCTGGCATCGAGAGGGTGGGACATTCAGGGAAATTAGTCTGGCTTGCTGAATCAAAGAAGGGCTCCAATGACAGGCACAGAAAGATTCTCAGCTTGAGACACACCTTGGTTTTTAGAAAAATTAGATCAAAGAAAGTTGAGTAGTGGAAGCAGCCAGAACAGAGTCTTCAAGACAAGAGGTCCTCTGGGCCTTAATATAGATCCAGAGGAAGCCAAACAGGAAAAATAATGTAGGTGTCTTAGGCTAAGAACCCCATTGTGACATCCATCCATCCATCAGGTAATTGGTTCCTGAAACTGACCCTTAGGGAGACCTGCTACTTGGAGCCATGTGAAAAGCATGAGGTGAAAGGACAATAAAAGCGAGAAGCACTTAGGTTAGGGCCAGCAGTAGTCACAAGAAGCAGAACTTCTCTCTTGAGGCCACAGAGGTGTAACTCATGGGAATGTTGAGGCCTGGGAGGTGGGGTCACCAGGCCCAGGACTTTCCTGGCTTATGGTGGGAGAAGTTGGAATGAGAACTGCTCTACTCCCTGGCCTTTGGCAGAGCAGAACCCATTTAGAAAATGTTTATTCTCTTAAAGAAGTGGGGCCATATGAACTTTTTAAACAGACTTTTAAAAAAGCTATTCAACTGGGGAGTCTTTGGCTTCTGTCTGCCACATCTGTATCTCTTGTGTTTCCCCTTTTTTCTCTTTCTTCTCTATTGCTCAAGCTCAGACCCTAAGCGTTGTACAGAATATGACAGATATAAGTATTTAGCATTTAAAATAATAAAGTTAGATTGTTCCAATAAGAAAAGCTATTATTCATCTTTCTTTTTTATTTATTGTTGAGTATAATAGGGTAAATGGGCATCGTCACCTTACTTAGCTCTCTGTAATGAACTGTCATTATCAGGGAGGCATTTTGCTTTGTCACCTGCAATAGGTGAGTGGAGAACAATTCACATCCTCTGATCTAGGACCAGAGCAAACAGGATGCATTATTTCCTGTAGCTTCAGAATGCTGCCCGTCTCCATTCTCTCTAGGCTACCCTGTGGCCATTGCCATTTCATTGGTCAGAGATGTCTGCTGAACAGGCCTCGGGCTGGGTTAAAAGTCTCCATGGCTGAATATTTTCTGTTTTACCACAAGTTCATCCTACACTTCACAGCACAGACAGGAATCTCCAACTCTGTTATACACCATGAGTCTCAGCAGCAAATCCACCCCTCATCATAACTTCTTTCAGTGGAGAAAAGAATGTTGTACAGTCTATTATCTAAAGCAGGACAATTGCTCACCCATGACATGCTAACATTTGTTACTATAACTGATCTTTCTCTATACTCAGTAACTGATGCTCTTTATTTATCAGTTCATTTGGGGGGAATTTTTGTCATAGATTCTTTTTTTTTTACTAGGTCTGACATTCACTAAAGCATCTACATTTTGTACATTTCTGGGAACCCAAGTGTACCTCTTCATTCCTGTGACCTACTCTACTTGTCTTCTCCTAGGAACTCTGCCTTAAGGCCAGCACAATTGCTGACTCTTTTTCTGTTTATTTTTTAAAAAAATACGACTAATATTTTGGCATCCTAGTAATCTCATTTACCCTCCAGTCCGTTTCTTAGACTCATCTAAATGTCCCACCGTAAATGTGACCCTAGGCTGATGTCCTAGCCAGTGAGTAAATTGCTATTCTAAAGAGAAGCTCTTAAATCCCTCTCTTCTTCTATCAGATTATCATCATTGTGCATTTACAAAAGTAATGTGTTTTTCAAACACACAAAGAAGGTTAGAAGCTCTCAAGCTTACTTCCTATTTTGTTAAAAGCTCATGAGTTCTACCTATCTAAAGAATGAGCTCAGCGACAATGAGCCTAAGAGCATGCTGATTGGGCTGTCTCCTATTGTCTAGAAATCTCTGTAATATCCATTATGTGTTTTAAAGACAGAGTGGAAATACTTTTATGATGATATAATAGTGAGATGAACGCTTATTCTAGGTTAGAAGCAAGTGACAAACAGCTACCCTAAACGAATCATGACTCTCCAAAGTGAATATGAGACTATGCCGGGGCCTAGCAAACACAGAAGTGGATGCTCACAGTCAGCTATTGGATGGATCACAGGGCCCCCAATGGAGGAGCTAGAGAAAGTACCCAAGGAGCTAAAGGGATCTGCAACCCTATAGGTGGAACAACATTATGAACTAACCAGTACCGCAGAGCTCTTGACTCTAGCTGCATATGAATCAAAAGATGGCCTAATCGGCCATCTCTGGAAAGAGAGGCCCATTGGACTTGCAAACTTTATATGCCCCAGTACAGGGGAATGCCAGGGCCAAAAAGTGGCAGTGGGTGTGTAGGGGAGTCGGGGGGAGGGTATGGGGGACTTTTGGGATAGCATTGGAAATGTAAATGAGGAAAATACCTAATAAAATATTTTAAAAAAGAAAATGTCTACTTTGCTTAATCTATAATTATTTATGATAAGGGATATTACTTGGGGTTTGAAATTAATCTGGCAAGTCCTTCCTACTACTAGTTTCTACCCATCTGTACTTCTGATTCACTCTGAATCTAACTGAACAAGAAGAAAGTTAAATTTGAAACTCAGGAGGGGCTCAGTAGTGATCCAGTATAGTGGATAGATACAATGCACAGGATTCTACTGTATAAGCTGGCATAAGTCCTACTTTAATTTTTCTTTAAAAGTGATGGCATAAGAGCAGATTGTAAAGTAGAAAACAGATGACAGAACAGTGGAGTTGATATGAAAAATGTACCAGTGGTATTGCTCCTGATGAAAACTCCCTAACTTGACAGATACCCACTAAAAATCACCAGAGTGCTCATGACAAGCACTTGTCTCTTAGGGAATTTATTTTCAGCACCGGTATACAATAAATTGTTGATATCATGCCATAAATCAGTGATGACAACCCTTCAGAATTTCTCATATAGGACTAATTCTCACATACTCAATTGGGATGAAAATTTAGAACATCGAAGGATTGTTATAGGAACTGCTTATTCTACCTTTCCTACTGTGTCACTTCAGCAACCAGATTAGGATAAAGTAACAATTAATGTCCTGATGAGATGAACTTGAAAGAACACAGAGAAGCCTTGTTAGGTTTATTGTGAGTAGAATACTGGGAACGTGTCTAAGATGATACTAAGGAGACAAAATCAGTGGAATATAGCTGGAGATGGTAATTAGAGAAACTAATTTTGAAAAGACACTGGACTCTGAGTCATCACAACTGTGTGTCTAAGGAAATAATTATTGTGTCCTATGAGAGAGGAACCTGACATTCTCAGTGAATTAATTTTGCACTCCAATTGTTAATAAATATTCACTATCATGTTAATAATGTCAAAATGTTCTCATGTCTCCCAATTCTCTGTCCAAATATCAGAAAGTCAAAGGAATAGAGACTAATATGTAAAAGGGGGGAAGAAAGATCACAGAACTGCTAATCCCTGTCTTCCTGGATTTGTGATCTCAACCACTAGAGGATGAGGGGATAATACTAAGCATGGTGATTCTGAGGTGCATGGAATAAGGGGATAGTGTAAACAGTGTGACAATGACATACAGAGAGAAAGGAGATGTACTAAGCAACATAAGTGGGAGATGCAGTTGTATTCATTCTACAAGAGTCATATGTTTGTAACATTTTTTGGTTAGGGCTCCTGTTTCCAGTACCTCCTCCTTCCTGCTAATGTTAATTGGCCAATAAGATCAAATTGTGAAACTGAGCTCCCAAATGTGAAATACAACACTCTCATGTTCTATGGCAGGAATAAAACACAGAAGCTATTTTTGCTAAATGTGTTTGCTAGCCTGGTTTGGGTTCTGGTACAGTGTTTTGGAAAACTAAATTCCCTTGTTGAGCTAAATTTATGTATAAAATATAATATATACTATGAATTATATATATATATATATATATATATATATATATATATATATATATATATATATATTCATGTATATAGTTAGTAACACATGTTAATAGGCTTCCTTCATGCCTAGCATACCAAAGTGTGTTCTTATAGGAGCTGAAAGATGCTCAAGAGATGAGATGTTCCTTGATTTTAGACATGTATTTGACAAAAGGACAATGAATAAACAGGTTTTGTTTATCTTATTAAATGAACATTATATGTCCTCAGTCTTTAAGTATTCTTTATGTAGTATGAATTCTAATGTTATACTACTATCCTATATTTTGGAGCAAATCAGTTCTGAATCTTAAACTCTAGGCCCAATAAAAGTAGAACTTTGTGATTGAGATTCAAATAGTCAGGCGATGACTGGGCTAGCATCATCTGTTGAGATAGTTAGGCATCCATCTTTCTGCCCAAGAAGGTACAGTTTAAGCAACTGCAAATAGCAGTTATTTTCTACAGTGATTCATGGATTTGATTTTTGTATAAATTACCCTTGGTTCATTTTTCCAACACTCTGTAAATAGAGAACTTTTGACATATAATGTCACTGGGATTAAATGGAATAGAATTAAATGGAATACTGCTTATGTTTCTTAATGTTCTTATTTTCTATACTTCTGAGGTCAATGATGGTGTAAGGGGACTGTAGGAAGCCTCTTTCATAGACATTTGTAGACTATCAGGCAGAAATTATTATTTTTATACTCCAAATCTATATCATGAAAGGCTTGTTACATGTTTATATTAATGCAAAAAATCATTATGTTTTTTGATGATATAGGATAAATTTATATATCCTGCCTCTAGATATGCTTTGGAAAAGACAAATAATTTGAAGAATTTAGAATTGAGAACAGGGAAAGCTAATCTATAGATTATGAGTGATTATTTAATTTGTAAATTTATAGTTGAAAAATATAAATAGATTTTTCTTATTTGTTACTGAAACTAAGATTTGTAGTGGATGAAAACTGTTTTAGTTTGGGTTTCAATAACTGTGAGGAGAGAACATGACCATGGCAAATTTTATGAAGAAAAACATTTTTTAATATATTTTTACTAGGTATTTTCCTCATTTACATTTCCAATGTTATCCCAAAAGTCCCCCATACCCTCCGCTCCACTCCCCTACCCACTCACTCCCACTTTTTGGCCCTGGCGTTCCCCTGTACTGGGGCATATAAAGTTTGCATGTCCAATGGGCATCTCTTTCCAGTGATGGCTGACTAGGTCATCTTTTGATACATATGCAGCTATCAAGAGCTCCGGGGTACTAGTTAGTTCATAATGTTGTTCCACCTATAGGGTTGCAGATCCCTTTAGCTCCTTGGGTACTTTCTCTGGCTTCTCCATTGGGGGCCCTGTGATCATTCCAATAGCAGACTGTGAGCATCAACTTCTGTGTTTGCTAGGCCCCAGCATAGTCTCACATGAGACAGCTATATCAGGGTCCTTTCAGCAAAATCTTGCTAGTGCATGCAATGGTGTCAGCGTTTGGAGGCTGATTATGGGATGGATCCCTGGATATGGCAGTTTCTAGATGGTCTATCCTTTTGTCTCAGCTCCAAACTTTTTCTCTGTAACTCCTTCCATGGGTGTTTTGTTCCCAATTCTAAGAAGGGGTAAAGTGTCCACACTTTGGTCTTTGTTCTTCTTGATTGAAGAAAAACATTTAACTGAGGGTGTCTTACATTTCACAGGTTTAGTCCACTTGTATCATGATAGGAGCCATAGCAGTATGCAGACAAACATGGCACGAGAGGTAACTGAGAGTTCTACATCCTGATCAGCAGGAAAGACAATGAGCCACTGAGCCTTTGCTTGAGATTCTAAAATGTCAAAGCAAAACACCTCTTCTACCAAGACCACATCTACTCTAACAAAACATCATCTCCTGTATTGCTACTCTCTATGAGTCTATGGGGAAAATTTGTTTTCAAATTGACACAGAAATGTTAAGTATTTACTAAACAAAACATCTCCAAAGATAAAATAAGATGCATTTCTTTCTTGCAAAGAGAAGTGTTTTAAAACTCAATCACATTTGCACAGAAAAACTCAGTGACAATGAGAAAAGCAAAGAAGTGTAAGCAGCTGTTTGCCTTGGGGCATAATTATGTAACCACTTCTAGGTCTTACATGGTTATTTTTGTTTGTTTGTTTCTTTGATTTTTTTTATTATATCTGAAATTGGAGATGGGAAAACAAGTGGATCATTTATTGAAGATTCTTCAATTACTAGATTGTCCCAAAGGTTTTTTCAGGCATTCGTGCATTTTGAAACTATGTTCCTAGGACTTGTCACTAAGCAACTGGGATCAAATAATCTTATTAAAAGAAGAAGACAACAGCGGGTTCACATAATACTTGCTCAAAGAGGCTGCTATATCATTTCCCTTTACTATCCATGTGCATATTTAAAATAATCATTTGAAGCCAGGGGTGGTGGCACACACCTATAATCCCAGCACTAAGGAGGCAGAGGCAGGCAGATTTCTGAGTTCGAGGCCAGGCTGGTCTACAAAGTGAGTTCCAGGACAGACAGGGCTATACAGAGAAACCCTGTCTCGAAAAACAAACAAACAAAAACAAAAACAAAAACAAAACAAAACAAAAAAACCAACAACAACAACAAAAATCATTTGAAGGTGATAGAAGGGTAGAATTGTAAAATGTAGGCACTTACCATGTGTTACAGACTTTTAGAGGGGATAAACACAGAAATGTCAGTAGAGTGCTTATGAAGTTTCTAGTGAAGTGCTAATACCCACGAATGTTTTCTCTTCCAGTTCCCATTTTTCTTCTCCTGTTTATTTTATTATATTAGTTATTTAAGCAAGACTTATTGACCCACAGAAGGCTTATGGCATTGAGCAAGAATGGAGACTGGATTGTAAGTGCAGGAGTGTATTGAGATACATAATAAAGCTTGATATAAAACATCGTAGATAATGCATGTAGAAACAGAAGAAGTGAGAGATGAAAGTGTCTGTGTGTTAGGGCTGGCATGACATGGAGACCTGTCATTACACAGAGGGACAGCTGTATAGTGAAGAAAACCACACAGCATATACTCAATATATTTCTGCAGGTGGATTTCAACTATGACCCAGGTAGAGACAGAGCAACCAGAAATCAACTCTTGGAAAAAGAAGCAGAAATAGAAACAGTAGACACTTGAAAGCTAAGAGAAATTAGTGAACTTGTACGTATACTAAACTCTGCCAACACAGCTTGCAATAGTAACATATGATAAATGTGATTGTGTAGGCATCACACACGTTTATATTAATGGATACTTAAGCACGTTAATCAATGTCATTTCAAACTTTCCTGCAGAGTAGTAAGTAAAGCAATAGGGTAGGAATTATGCAAGGGTCCTATTCTTTTAAATTGTCACTTACCAGATTTCAATTATAATTTATTAGCTGTGCAATATAATTTTCCTTTTGTTGTTCATTGTCCCTGGAAGTGTGATTAATATACCTATTATTGTTCCTGTGACAATCAACAGTATACCAAAGCCAATGTTTGGCTTCAGTTGAATTTTCTGAGTTTAGTAGAATTCATACAAATAGTATGAATGTGAATCTATTCAGTGTGTCTCCCACACTGACTTACTCCATTCTGGAATAGGAAGAATTATGGCATCTGTTGAAAACCCTGATTTTGAACCTTAAGGTAATGGTAGACTATGTATTTGGGAAATAATGAAATATTCAATTTCTTGGAGATTCCCAATATAAAAACTAACCAATGATCAGAATGCTAATGCATCTGATGTGTAATTAATTTTGAGTTCTGAAAAATGAAATTAACATATTAAGGAAATGATCTTTTTACTTTAATTTCAAACATTGATCTTTAGTCATTGATCTATAGTTATATAACTTTCAAATCCCCTGGACCCTTCCGAGTTAGCTCTTTTCACTGCCCTAAAAGTTATCATGTTGCAAACAGAACTAAAACTGGCATGCTGATACCCTTGGGACCCCTCTGCAACAAAGGCTGCACCTATATGAGTGGCCTCTCAGAGTCATTCTGCAGGGCCATCAACCCATCAGACAATATCAAGCCTTCAGTGATCTCCATGACCACTCTTGTTTTCAGAAGAAGTACCATGAGAAGGACTCTGAATATGGTCACTTTCAACTGCCAACTTGATGTGCTGCCTAAGTTACTTTGCACCACAGATTCTGTTTGCTGACTCCAAAAAACAAAACAAATGAGCAAACACAAAACAAAAATCATATCTCAGGAGATTTTTTTCTAATGGCATTGACTTTTTTGGTAAATAACAATTATTCAACTTCATCTCATCTGCAGCCATTATTGTAGTGTGCTAGCTAGCTTTCTGTCAACATATCACAAGGCAGAGTCATTTGAGAAGAGAGGACTTCAGTTGAGGAAGTGTTTCCCTCAGCCTGAAATGTAAACAAGTCTGTGAGGGCAATTTCCTTGTTAATGATTGATGTGGGAATGCCAAGCTCAATGGAGGTAGTGCCGTCCTACGGCAGGTGGCATGAAGTGGTGTAAGAAAGTGAAGTGAGTAAGCCATGGGAAGCAAGTCATTGAATGGCATTTCTCCTTGCTCTCTGCTTCCATTTTGACCTCTACTTCCCTCTTGATTTCTGGGCCTGAATTTCCTTGGTGATGAACGGTGATGAGAAACTATAAGCCAAACCAACTTTCCTCCCAAATTGGTATGGGTCAGTGATTTTATCATAGCAATAGAAACCTAGCCAAGATACATAGTGATACACTAATATTTCACTTGCATGGACTCTGAATCTAAAGTATTACATGTGCAGCCCTGAGAGAGTCTATGCTTTCCTTTGAAGCTTCACAAGCCAGTCCTCCATCATCTATACTTTCACCAATATTATCACTACCCCAACAGCAACATTATATGATCTGAGCACTAATGGGTTTCCAGACCAAAGATGTGGAGAGCCTTGCTGCAAGCAATCACGTGCGTGCAGTGCGCAATTGCCATTATTAGATGGCGCTGGGTTCCACTGCGCCTAACTAGTAAACAAGCCTTATGCACAAGTGCAAGAGTGAACTCACGAGTAGTCACTGCCCATCTCGCGGCGTAGCAATGGGGTGATGGGCGAGCAATGATATCAGGAGCTGTCACACCACATCAGGTGCTGAAACGTCACACTGCGGGCTATATAAGCAGCGCGATTTTCCCGGTTCGGGGTCTTCCCTCCTGAAAAGTAAACAATAAAAGCGTTGCCGCAGAAGATTCCGGTTGTCCTGAGTGTGTTCTTGCTGGCGAGGACAACAGCTCAGGATACAAAGATTTCAAATACTTCATAATCCTTCCCTGACACCACATAGTCAGGTCCACCCTAGTGATACTTGGCTTCTCCTCTGCCAGGTTCAGTTCTTGTTTGCTTCCTGATGCTGTAAACATCCTGCCCAAAAGCAACTAGGAAAGGAAATGGGTAATTTCAGTTTATCCTTTAAATTCCTAGTCCACCATTGAAAGAAATCAGGGTAAGAACTGAAGTAGGAACAGAGGCAGTAATCACATGGCCTTGCTGACTGGTTTCTTCCCAGCTTCTTTTTCTCTTTGCTTCTCATGACTAACTTTGAGTGAGTAGTGCTGCCTGTTGTGGAGTGCACCATCCTACATCAATTAACAGTCACGAAAATTCCCAGAGACTTCCCCACAGGCCCATCTGATGTATGCAAATCTTCAGTTGAGTTTCCTCTTCCCATATGATGTTAATTTGTGTTAAGTTGGCAATAGAAAGTAACTAGCACAAATAAAATTGTTAAAGTTCTGGATAGTTTGAAAAGATTGTTAGGATGTTATAAATATGGGCCATAAAACAGGGGAATGTAAAAAATAAATAAGTAAAATGACAGGAACAATATAAAGTATTTACATTGACTCACATCCACACATGTATAGAGTACTTCATGCCTTTTGTCTTCACTGAATTAAGCAGGATAGGCAAGAAACAGCCTTTAAATTGCCCTTACTATAAAGACTGGACACTTTTGTCTATCTGTCCCAGGCTTAATTTTTATTGTGCCATAATGGAATTGTTTTGAAAATTAATTCATAGAATTAGTATATGTGTGTGTGTGTGTGTATAAAGAATAATTTTTATTTATGATTTTTATTTGAGAATTTCATCCATGCTTACACTATTTTGTCCCTTTGCACACCTCCCTCTCACCTCTCTATCTCCTGCTACGCCCCTATCTCTGTTACATGCATGACTTCATCTTTTATAATTGTAATTGTTGTAAATATATAGGTATTTCTGAAACTTGTTGAGTCTGTTAGTTGTGGTTCTTATATACATGCATTTGAGTTGGACATGAGATTGGAGAAGCTATCAGGGATTCCTTCCCAGTGATGAGTACTTTCACCTTTCTAAGGGGCTATGGATTGCCTATAGTTCTTCAACTATGGCAAGGCCTTCTAAATTTTCCTCTATCCTATTTGAGTTATTAATTTCCTTTCATATACAGACATAGCCTTAATGTCTGCCACTCTATTTAATTACTTTAATGAAACCATTGCTGATTTCTTTTATTGTATTTTCTACAGGGCCCCAAGTAAAGAATACCAATAGAATGTCAACTAAATAATGGAAGGAGAACCAAATATCTTCCCCATACATGCTTTTCCATGCCTTATGTCACAACAGTAAAACAAAATGCTATTTTAAGAAATATTAAAAAATAAAAATCAAGGTATCTTTGCAAATATTTGACTTCCATATTGCCTTACTTCACATATTAGTATCTTCACTTTCTTCTTGCTATGAAGGTGCACTGTTTGAAATTTGAATACAGAGTCTTTCTCCTCTGCATTATATCTCATCTCGACTATTCATGTGAGGACCCTTTATTTAAATGAGCCAGAAGTCAATGAGTGCACCTACAAAGTCTGCAAACAATCTTGTAGCCTCAGAATTAATCTTTCTAGATAGAGCCTCCTCAACTGTACATTCATGCATCTATGAGAAAAATTGTCTTGTGCATTCATCTTGCCACCGTTGAGTGCTGAGGCCACATTCTTCCTCAGAAGCAGGTTTGATGCCAACCCCAAGCAAACTGTTCCTGTAAAGGTAGAGAAGCTAACGCACCATCTTCTCTGAGATTACTTAGAGTCACTTTGTCTGTTCACAGTGCCCTTTGTTATATACACTGGTGTTTTCTACTGATGAAGAGTAATAAACATCTTTCACTGTACAAATTTAACTAATTAATTATATTTCCATAGGCTCAGATTTTGAAATGAGAGTCACTTCCTGTATCTTTCATTTAACTCCCAGAAGGGCTTCTGAACTCTCGTAACATGTGGAACCTAGATTGAGCCAGGGTAAATAGTTTAATGTCTGGTGGGATTTCCCTAATTCTCAGTAATACTACACTTATGAATTTTTAATATTAGCTCAATATCAATATCATTTTGTACAGTGGTGTCTTAAGGAGATCAGAGTTGAGGCATTCTCTTCTTATTTAAACTTATTTCCTGATGAAAATAAACATATAACTTCTAATTTCCTGAAACTGATGGTGAAAAGGATGAGATCATAAAAAAGGAAGTGACAGCCTGCAAGTACCAACTTGGCCCTCTAAGATTATTCATTTCATCTTTGGCAGAATATTTAGTTTTTAAAAACCATTTTAAACGATTTAATGTGTATAATAGCTTAGACTTTTTATGACCATGAAGCTATAAAATGGACTACAAAACTTATGAGATTTTCATAGTTTTAATTTTGTACTCAAGGCAACCATTCACTCACTATGCACCTGAGGTTCTGTGGTGCTATATATAAAAAACAGCATCTTGTTCTGGAAGCCAGTATAACACTGGCCCTAGGAACTGCTCTGTACAACACATAATTAGAATACTTAGTTTTCTATAATGATCACTATTGTTATCCCATAAATTTATTTTTACATATGGATAAAAACAGAATTCTAAAATCTCAATAATTTTCACTTTCAAGGGGATTAATGAGCCAACATGTATGTGCCAAGGGGAAATTTTTCTTTGACTTTAGTGACACTAGTTTGGAAAACTTCTGTTCCAAAGACGCTTTAATGAATGCAACTGGAGATGTGGAACAAAAAATTCAAGAATTAGAAATATTTATTCACAGAAATATTCAAAATAAGAAAAATATAAAAACTAGAATAGTTACAATATATATACATTAGCATTTAATTAAAATATGACCATTTTCAAAAAACTTCTCTTAGAATATATTTTATGCACGACATTTAGGTCTAAAACATAAGTGTACATTCTATTAAGTATTTTCAGAATCTATGAGGAGGACAATGTGACAAATCATTCATAAAATTAATTTATGGTTATTACCAATTCTGTTTACTTGGAAATAACTATCAAACAAATAAATGGATTCCCGACCTGTCTGAAGTGTTGAATACTATGCTTTTCTTTCAGTATATATTTCAGCTCCTTTCATAGAAACTTTTGTATTGCTGTGCAAGACACCATGATCAAGGCAACTTATAAAAGAAAGCATTTAATTGGGGGAATTCTTTACTGTTACAGAGGGTGAGGCCATGTCCATTATACCACAGAATATGGTCAAAAGCAGGCTTAGTGCTGGAGTAGTAGCTGAGAGATTACATCTTGATTCACAGTTTACAATAAAAAAGATAAAGTGTGCCAGCTGTTTGTTTTGAAATATCAAAGCCCACGTCTACTGACACACATTCTTCACCAAACCACACTCCCTAATTCTTTGCAAAATAGTCTACCAACTTGGGGCCACATATTCAAATATATGAGCATATGGGGCCAATCTTAGAACAACCACACTCCTCTTCAGATTGTAAACCAAAACCTGCTCTACAAAGTACATCACATCCCCTGAGGACATTACCCACCTCATTTCTTGGTTAGAGAGGCTAAACTTCTGCAGTCAACTGCATCTACTCCACCTTGTACCACTCATTCCCACTCTACAGTCCTGCTTCCATCTCTAGGCAGAAACAGAATACACATGCTGCCAATCACTGTAACACATTTCAAACATTCACTCAACAATACAGAGATGAGAGTTTCATACCAAGAAACACTGCAATGACCTGACTCTAAATACCTAGGACCCATCACAAAGAAAATTGCACCGCCAAAACATTTGACCACTCAAAATTAGTACTCCTGCTGGGTGATAAAATATTTCATTCCCAAGATATATTACCTTAAAAAAACATCCAATTTCAAGAAAAAATTTTATATTTTAAATGACAGCTTGATCAAAATATTGTGATAGTGGGTGATTTCAATGCACCCTTCTCACCAATAAATAGATCATCTCAGAAAACTTAAATTCCGAAACTTCGAAATTCAATGTTGTCATAGATACAGTGTACCTAAGAGAACGTTCCACCCAAACACCTCTTCTGAGATGTCTACAGAATGTTATGCAAAACCAACGGCATATTAGGACAAAAAACAACTCATAGAAAGTATAGGTCAATTGAAATCACACTCTTGATTCTCTTTGACAACCATGGAAAAAAATGGATCTAGACAAATAGGAATGACAAAAATTAAACAAACTCATGTGAGCTAAACAATATAATAGCAAATCAAAATTTGGTGAGGAAAACAAGGAGAAAATTTAGAATTTTTAGATTGAATGAAAATGCAAATGTGACATATAAAATCTATGGGACATAATATGAAATATAACCACAAGAGGAATGATATCAGTATTATGCAGCTGTATAAAACTCAAAAAGATTTGAAATAACTTAGTAACTTAGTAACCCAAGGCTCTAGAAAACCAAGAACAAACAACATCAGCAAAAAGTAGATACAGAGGTGGACAAGATGCTAAATTATTTTTTATTAGATATTTTCTTTATTTACATTTCAAATGTCATCCCCTTTCCTAGTTTTCCCTCCTAAAATCCCCTATCCTCTCCCTACTCCCCCCTGCTCCCCAAACCACCCACTTCTATTTCCTGGCCCAGGCATTCCACTATGCTGGGCTATAGAAACTTCACAGGACCAAGGGCCTCTCCTCCTACTGATGACCACCTAGGCTATCCTCTGCTACATATGCAGAGAGAGCCACAAGTGCCTCTGTATGTTTTCTTTGACTGATGGCTTAGTCCTAGGGAGCTCTGGGGTTACTGGTTAGTTAATATTATTGTTCCTCCTAAAGGGCTGCAAACACCTTCAGTTCCTTCGGTACTTTCTCCAGCTCCTTCATTGGGGACCCTGAGCTCCGTCTACTGGATGACTGTGAGCATCCACTTCTGTACTAACCAGGCACTAGCAGAGCCTCTCACGAGATGGCTATATCAGGCTCCTGTCAGAAAGCTCTCGTTGGCATCTGCAATAGTGTCCGGGTTTGGTGGTTGTTTATGGGATGAATAGCCAAGTGGGGCAGATTCTGGATGGTCATTCCTTCAGTTTCTGCTCTGAACTTTGTCTCTGTAACTCCTTCCATGGGTATTTTGTTCCCCCAAAATAGAATAAGAAGGATCAAAGTATCCACACTTTGGTCTTCCATCTTCTTGATTTTCTTGTGTTTTGCAAATAGTACCTTGGGTATTGTTAGGTTCTGGGCTAATATCCACTTATCAGCGAGGGCATATCATGTGTGTTCTTTTGTGATTGGGCTACCTCACTTAGGATGATATCTTCCAAATCCATCCATCTGTCTAAGAATTTCATGAATTCACTGTTTTTAATAGCTGAGTAGTACTCCGTTGTGTAAATGTATCACATTTTCTGTATCTATTCCTCTGTTGAGGAACATCTGGGTTCTTTAAAGCCTCTTGCTATTATAAATAAGACTGCTATGAACATAGTGGAACATGTGTCCTTATTACAAGTTGGAGCATCTTCTGGGTATATGCCCAGGAGTGATATTGCTGGATCTTCCAGTAAAAATATGTTCACTTTTCTGAGAAACTGCCAACCTGATTTCCAGCGTGGTTGTACCAGTTTGCAATCCCACCAGCAATGGAGGAGTGTTCCTTTCTCCACATCCTCATCAGATGCTAAACTACTTCAGAGCAGTTGCTTCTCTTGTAAAGGATATAGTTCAGTTTCCAGCATCTACATGGCAGGTTATAACTGTATATAACTGCAGTTCTTGAGGGTCTGGTGACCTTTCATTGCCTTCCTACAGTGTGAGTACCCACCACAGTTAGCCCAAACACTTATATACATAAAAATAAAATAAATTCACCTTTAAAATTTTCTATGAATATATTATCAAATTCAGAGATAAAGTTAATGAAATGGAAAAAATGCAAATAATTAATGAGATAAAAATCAGGTTCTTAACCATATCAACCAACCAGACTCCTCAGAGTTCCCTGGGACTAAGCCATCAACTAAGGAGTACACATGGCTCCAGCTGCATATATAGTAGAGGATGACCTTCACAGGCATTAATGGGAGGAGAGGTCCTTGGTCCTATGAAGGCTTGATAGATGCCCCAGTATAGAGGAATGGAGGGAAGGGAGGTAGGAGTGGTTGGATGGGTGGAGGAACACCCTCATAGAAGCGGGGGGAGGCGGAATGGGCTAGGGTATTTTCGGGAGTGGGGGAAACTGGGAAAGAGGATAAAATTTGAAATATAAATAAAGAAAATATCCAATAAAAAGTAAAAGCAAACGAACAAAAGGAACAAAAACAAGTTGATTGCTATATATATAATATATATCTCAGGTGTTTTGAAAAGTTTAATAACATTGAAAAACCATTAGCACATTTGACCAAAAAATTAGTGAGATTGCAAATTAATAAAATTAGAGATGAAAAGGAGAGAGTAAAGCAAGCATTAAGGACATTCAGAGAATTATAGACACATACTTTAAAGTTATATCTAACCAAATTAACACCAGGAGAAAACAGCTAACAAAACCAGTGTAGCAGTGTTCATAGTGGCTCACAGAGACTGAAGCAACTATCACAGAGTATGCATGGGTTTGCTCTAGATATTCTCTCTCTATGTTAGGGTTATTAGCTTTGTATTTCTATTGGACTCTTAACAGTGGGAATGTGAGCGTATCTGATGTTATATTGTCTCCTCTGGGGATCATTTTCCTCTTACTATGCTGCCTTGCCCTGCCTTGATGTGAGGGTTTATATCATGTCTTGTTGTAACTTTTTATGCCATGTTTGGCTGAAACCCTTCAAGTGCCTGCTTTTTTTTTCTAAAGATAGATGGAAGAGGAGAGGGCCTTTGGGAGAGTGGAGGAGTTGCTGTGGCGAGTGGAGGGTGAGGAAACTAAGGTTAAAATATACTGAAATTAAAACAAAAACCAAAGAAAATAAAAACAAGCATAGATAAAATTTTCCATATGCACAACCTATTAAAATCCAAATCCAGTTGAAGTTAATAATTGAAAATATAACATTAAGTGAAAAAGAAATATTTAATTACTTAATTTTTAAATAATTAAATATCTCTCAACTGGAAAAAAAAGTCCCAAAGTCCAAAGGTCAGAACAGAATTCTCCTAGACATTCAATGAACTAATATGACTATTACATGTTAGACTGCAGAGTAAAGGAAAAATTCCACATTCTTTTTATAAATTCATTATTATTTTGATATCCAAACAATACCAACAAAAAAGAAGTTATAAGCCAGTATCTTTCATGTACATATATACCAAACTTCTCAATACAATATTTGCAAATTGGATTCATCCAGGAGATGCAAGGGTAAATCAAGATACATAAATTTCACACAAATTGACTAAAGGGCAGATCCATTATTATCTTATTAGATCTGGAAAATACCTCTGATAAAATCTCCAATCCATTCATGATAAAAATTCTGGAAAAATATGGATGTGGGGAACAGGTCTCAACATGATAAAGGCAATGTACATTAATCATCATTTAAATGGAGAAACATCCACAGCATTGCCATAAATATGAAAATAATAAATCTTTCCGTTTTTCCAAATAGTACTTGAAGTCTTTGCTAAAGTAGTAAGTTAATGATGCTAAGGAAATGGAAGATGTCAAAAATATATTATGAAGATTATATAATTCTTTATGGAAAAAACTTTAAATACATTACCAGAAATACCCTAGAACTTATAAAGACATCCAGCAATGTAGTAGAATACTAAAGTAACATAGAGACCTTTGCAGCCTTTTCTATTTACCAAATGGAAAAAAAAATGAGAAAAGAAATCAAGGAAACAATACCATCAACAATTTCTTCAAACTAAAAATTAAATTCTTGGAATAAAATTAAAAAAAGAAATGTAAGCATTGCATAGTGAAAATGTTTAAACATTAAAAGAGAAACTGAGGCAGTCACCAGAGGACGTAAAACCTCCCAGGCTCATGGATTGGCAGGATTAATAGTGTGAAAATGGCCATCCAACAAGAAACAATCTACAAATTCAGTGTAATCCTCACCAGAATTTCAATAGAATTCTTTACGGAAATAGAAAAGGCTTAAATTTTACGTAAAAATGCAAAGGAGAAAGCAGAGACAAAACAATCCAGGACAACAGCAAAACAACAGCTAGAGGCATTGTCATCCTAGATTTAAAGTGGTGCTATAAAGCTATAGTAACTAAAACTATGGTAATAGCATAAACACAACAACATTGCTCAATGGTACAGACATAAAGGCTCAGATGTAAATCTAGACATAAAAGCTCAGATGTAAATCTAGGCACTGACAGCCACATGAGTTTTTGTCACACAAGCAAAAACCAAAACAATACAAAATAAACAAACAAAAAAAAACCCATTGAGATTGAGACTTCATCCTCATCACTCACCCTGCAGAAAAACTCAAGTCCAAATGCATCAAGACCTTTAACACAAGACCTAATACCCCCAGTCTCATAGAGGGGAAAATTGGAAGTATGTTTGTAGTTCTCAAGTAAAACACTTTCTGAACAGAGCTCTAATAGTGTAGCTGTTCAAACCAACAATTATCAACGGGAATATCATGAACCTTAAAAACAATCCTTATGGGAAAGAACACAATTATAGTGTAGGGCCAACATACAGAAGCGGAAAAATCTCTACCAACCATATGTCTTAGAGACTCTATAATATAGAGAATTCTATATTATAGAATTACAAATTAAAAATTACAAAGAACACTAAAACTTAAACATTAAGGAATAATACATTCCAATTGAAAATAGGTCTTGGATCTAAACTCAGTTATCAAATGTGAATATACAAATGGCTTAGAAACAATATAAAAACATTTAACATTCTTATCTATTCAGGAAAGGCAAATTGAAGCTACTTTGAGATTTCATCTTATCCCAGGCAGAATGGGTATGATTTTAAATTTTACAAATGCTGCAGGGATGTGGAGAGATGGGAAGAGCTACTCAGTGGGAATGCTAACTGGATGAGACCATGGCAGAAACCAGCATGGAGCTTCCTGAAAGAACTGAAAGCACTGTATATCACATGGGCACTAATCATACCGTAACTCTCAGACATACATGCAAAGGACTTCATATTCTATCATGGCAATACCTTATCATATATTTCTGTTGTTGCTATATACACAAGAGTCAGAGAATTGAAACTGTCTACATTTCCATCAGCTGACCGATGAAAGAAGGTAAATTTTCACAATGAACTATTACTCAGCTATTAAGTAAACGGACATTTGAAATTCACAGATAAGTGGATGGAGGTAGAGTATGGAAAGGCAGAAACACACATGCAGAGAGAGAGGGAGAGAGAGAGAGAGAGAGAGAGAGAGAGAGAGAGAGAGAGAGAGAGAGAGAGAGAGAGAGAGAGAGAGGAGAGAAAGGAGAGAAAGAGGGAGGAGAGAGGATCCTGTGTTTTCTCTTGCTTGTGGATGTTAACATTGAATCATCAAATATGTGTATTTTGTCAGAAAGCACACAGAGGTCAGGAAATTACTAAAGCAACGTGGGGAAGTGATTTTGGGGAAAAGAAAAACAGAAATCTTTGGTATAAAGAGTTAAAATTGAATTGTGGCAAGGAAGGGTTAAATTAGAGTATGGGAAGGCAGCATTGAGCAGAAAATACTGTGAGGGATAAATAACACCAAAAACTTTTTCAAAATATTATATCAAATGCTATTTGATAGAAGCTTCTTAAATACATATATATACGCATATACAAAAGGGATTAAAAATACTCATTAGACTATATTGGGACAAGAATGTTCCTACTAGTCGAGTCACCACAATGGAAAAAGTAACAAGTCTAGTGCTCAGAATATTTTACATCTATTGGAGGTTTTGACTAGTGAGGCCCTAAGTCCCCAAACATTACAGATTGTTGTCAATGATTTTTGTGACACTCTGAAAGTTGGTAAGATCCCATTTCTGAAGACATCACACACTTGAGTAATAGAACATAAAGACATTAAGCTGTTTCCAAACCAATATAATCATCATTATGGGTTACTTTCATAGTATAGGGAGATGGAATGCTCAAAACAGAGGAGCGAAGTAACCATCAATCCAATCCAGCCATGATTTCCTGTGAGCTAATATATATATATATATATACATATACATACACATACATACAGGCTGTTTTTGTGTCAACTGGACACAAGCTGGAGTTATCACAGTTTCATTTGAGAAAATGCCTCCTTGAGACCCAGCTGTAAGGCATTTTCTCAATTAGTTGTCAAGAGGGAGGGGCCCTTGTGGATGGTACCATTCCTGGGCTGGTAGTCTTGGGTTCTATAAGAAAGCAAGCTGAGAAAACCAGGGAAAGCAAGCCAGTAACATCCCTCCATGGCCTCTGGGTCAGCTCCTGCTTCCTGACCTTTTTGAGTTCCATTCCTGACTTCCTTTGGTAATTAACAGCAATGTGGAAGTGTAAGCTGAATAAAGCCTTTCCTCCCCAACTTACTTCTTGGTCATGATTTTTTTTTACAAGACAGTGTGAAAAGCTGTAAATAACAAAGGTGATTAATGACTATAAAGAAATACTATCTTCTATACATTGCAGAATATTTGCACATATGAACTCACAGCAATTTTGAGAGCATACATATTCAAGACATGTGCAAGCCCAAGTCATATTAAGTCTGAGCACAGAGAGGGCACCTCACAACAAAGTTACATCCTCGATGATATTAGCATTTGTTAATTATTGGGGGATAGAGGATCATTTTTAGGAGTGTTACCCCTGATAACCTGGCAATGCTTTAATAGAAGCCCACATATCCAAGAATATATTGGCAGCACAAATTGGCCTTGATGGGTGGATAAATGGAACACAAATTAGGGTGGATAGGGAAGGGGAGTTTATCTAGGAAGACTTTGGGGAGGGTGGTCTACTACCTTTTTTATAAAATTCTTAAAGAAATAATATAAAAATACTTTTTTTAAAATTACAGGCAACTACTAAAATAGTGTTATGTTTATAAAAATGGTAATTTGTCTGAACAAAATTCTAAAAGCTGTATAGATCTACATACTAGCATTGTTTACTATCCCTAGAATTAAAAATACAATTGAGTTCATTCAGGTTAATCAGCTCATAGAGAAGATCCTTGAAGCAGAAAATTCTACTTTCTTTCTCCGGCACCTGTAGAGATTTGACCAATTACCTCCTGTGATCTCATTCCAGTCCAATGTTTCCTATATTATTTTAACTTTTCAAGACGGATCTTTTTCTCTTCCTGAAGCTTCTTTATCTCTTGAACTTGTATAGACGCAAGTTTCATTTTATTTACTAAACAACTGCTATTCTCTTTTTTTCTAGTTCAGTACAATTAAGACAGTGTAAACCATCTTTAGACATTACTCTGTGACTCCAGGGTAAACAGACCCACATTTGAGAACCACTGGTTCAAGAGTGTATTCCATTGTACAATTGTTTTCTATAGCACATCCCTTTAAGCATGTTTCTGGTGTTATTTTTCTGCTTATGCAAAAGGAATTGTCTATTCATTCAGCATATGGTGCAAATGACACCCAAACAGAAACCTTGCCAAAGTGTAAAAATGATGCAATCTTTAGTCTAATTAAATGAACCAAGATAAATAGTTACTTACAGGAGCATTTTGGAGTCAAAGAGAACAGCATCTCTGAGACGCTCAGCTTGGCTATAGAATCCAGAAAGTGTCCTTGATATAGTCATGCTTTCAGTTAGCTTCATATATCCTATAGAGTACAGCAATAGCATTCCCAAGGAAGCGTTCAGGTAGGTCACAGGCAGAAGTAGTGCTTGAAATTCAAATTGAGGAGCCTATGACTTTTACCCTTCACAGAATGCTAACAACCTCATTACCATAAGGACAAAATTAACTGTATCTGATTAGTTTAGCTTATTTTAGGACCATAAGTAGAGTCCACGTCATGATGTAAATGACCAGAACTATCTTTGTTCCATGAAGAGTAAGAACAATCTAATGTCTTAGGAAATAAGTCCAAATTCTTTACTCTATTTCCAGCAACAATTTTTATGTATAGATGTATGTATGAAACTATTGTTTAATGTTTTCTGAAAATTGAAACATAAGGCAAGGTTCCATATCCTAACCATACTAACCTTTATAAGTTTTTCTTAGTATTTATGAAATACTGTACACACTAGGAAATGAAAGCATTTTGCATTTTGCAAATGCAAATTTTTAGAAGGTTTTAGGTATGCAAATTATATTCATTTTACGGAAAAATCATCAAAAGCCTTTCTGTTGGAGCCAAGGCTATCTTTGTTTACTGATTTTCAGCCACATTGAGACTAGTAAACAGGATTTGTCTATGAACTTGATTAAAATCCAAATGTATTTGGAGGAACTTGTAGGCATTGTACTACTGTTGCATGAGTCAGTACATCTGGAATGGCTTAATAAATGCCTAATCCTTAGCAGTCCAGGTACTTTAGTAACACTTGATAGCAGTAGCTAGCATAATGATGTCTGAAATTATTAAAGGCAATACTATTTTATTTGTTTTTTTTGTTTTTTTGTTTTTGTTTTTGTTTTTGTTTTTTACCTTTATCTCAGTCAGCTCTCTCATTTTTCAAGCACATACATCAGCAGACTGCAAAGTGTCTTCCATTTATTAGTCTTTGCATGTAATCTACTGGCAATAGTGTTTATTTTTTGGATTGTCACTAGGTAGGGCCTCATCATTGAACTGCTCACAGGGAACTAAAGATCCTTACCTTGAGATATTTCAGTAATTTTGTGGTTGTCTCTTGTCCTGTTTTCCTATTTATTTTTATTTTTTAAAGGATATTTTCTTTATTTACATTTCAAATGGTATCCCCTTTCCTGGTTTTCCTCCCTCCCAGAAAACCCCTATCTCAACCTCCCTCTCCATGCTTCTATGAGTGTGTTTCTCTACCCACCTAACAACTCCCACCTCCCTGCCCTCAATTACCCTACAATGGGCCATCTATCAAGCCTTCATAGGACCAAGGACCTCTCCTTCCACTGATGCATGACAAAGCCACCCTCTGCTACCTATGAAGCTGGAGCCACGTGTACTCCTTTGTTGATGGCTTAGGCCCTGGGATTTCTGGGGGTTCTGGTTGGTTGATGTTGTTCTTCCTATGTGGTTGCAACCCCCTTCAACTCCTTCAATACCTTCTCTAACTCCTCTATTAGGAACCCCACACTCATTCCAATGGTTGGCTGCTAACATCCTCCTCTGTATTTGTAAAGCTCTGGCAGGGCCTCTCAGGAGACAACCATATCAGGCTCCTTTCAGCATGCACTTCTTGGCATCCACTATAGTGTCTGGGTTTAGTAACTGTATATGGGATGACTCTCCAGGTGGGGCAGTCTCTGTGTGGCCTTTCCTTTAGTCTCTGCTCTACACTTTATAAATGCTTTGTTACTTGTCTTCTGGGAAAAGGTTTGCCAACTCTGTTGAAGGCTAGATATTGTCTTTGTACACTAGAACTGTGTTTATTCCTTTGGATTTTATAGAATCTCACAATTAAGAGATTGTTTTGAGTGTCACGGGTATATTCAATTTATGAATAGAGTAAGACTGTAAAATCTGTAAGGACTTATTAATGAACTCAATGGAATATGTGTTATGACAAGATTAGAGGCTTAACCGTAAAGGTGTTGAACATTTTGGCTTAAAGTTTTTGTGATTATATGCTATGTTGACAGGGGTTCGATTTGTGATGGCTTATAAAGATTTAATTCACCACAGGAACAGGTTCAAAGCTCAGATCTGAATCTTTTTCTCGCTTTACCGAACTGTTCTGCTAATATCACAGTCTTCCAAAACAGATGTTACATGTAGTCCTTTGGAAAATTTTAACTAGAAACTGCATTGAATCTACAGCTGATCACCCAAATTGTTTCTTTCTTGAGAGTCTTTTCTTGATGTTTCTTTTTAATCCCATCTAAATTGACTTATTGCATTATAGACCCAGTTCACTGTCCAGTTATTGTCAATTACTGATGCTAAGGTCTACCACATCCTTTCCTGCTCCTCTGGTGTGACACAGAAAGAAAAACAGATATTCTGAAGAAAAGCATGTCAGTCCCTCCTTGAACCTCTTGTGATATGACCATGTATAAACTCATAAGGTTACTTTGTTCACCAGATACAAAGCAGTTGGGAGTAAATATGCAATACTTTCTATTCTGTATCATCAAAGGATTGAACAAGGAAGCAAGAAGTCTGCAAAGTACATAATTTAGTCAGAATTCTGTATAGATTTCGTAAATGGTCACCAGATCTTTTACTTTTCATAATCATCAAATTTGTAATAGAAATTATCAAAGTGTATTCAAATGGTTATGACACAATAACATAACGTCATGTGCTTGTTTTTAAGCCACTGAATCCACTTAGTACTGCCAGTATACACATGGATGTGAGGCTGTGCACTTTAACTTTGGTATCCTATCAGAACCATAACCATAAAAAATGACATTAGATCCTCAGCCAGTGGTAGGACTTTTTGAGCTCCTCTTTCTTTCATGCTAGAATTTTAGCTGACTTGACCTTGTGAATATCTTATATATGTAGTCCAGGACACTGTGAATTCATTTGTGCAACTACCCTTCCATATCTGGAAATCAATATTTCTTGAGAGTTCTAAACTTCCTCTGACTCTTACATTTTGTCACCACCTCATCCATGAATACTAAATTTGAGTGTGATATACACTTTCCTTTAGAGTGGAGCACTAATAGCCTTTTATTCTCTGCACTCTGACCATTTCTAAGCCTTTGTATTAATCATCACTACTGCAAAAAGAAACTTTAATGATGTGAGTTGAGAATTTCACTGATCTATGTTTATAAAGATAAGCTATTATGGGGGCAGTTAAATCTCTGTCTACTTAGTAGAAATAAGCCTCATTTATGGCCTTTATTATATCTAGCTATAGGTTTAAAGCTCAGTTCACAGTACTAGTGATGCATTTCATCTTGAGGGGGGAGCCCTTATCTCTAATCATATAAAGGTTGGTCAGTCCCATAGCATTCATGCCTCTATAACAACAGAGTTAATATATTGCCAGACTAGTCCTTTTCATATTCCACACGGTTCATTTTTGTATAAGACTATTGATTATTTTCCTCCATCAACAGAATACAAGAGCAACTTTTGGCTCCATGAATGATAGCTAATACAAGTTTGATTTCCAGTCAATACATGATTGAATTCTTCATGGTTTATGAGTCCAGCATGTGGTGTCTTCAGCAATTGGTTTTATTATTATTCTCTGCAGGAAAACTGCTATACCAAGAGCTTCTATTGCTGTGATTAAGATATGAACAAAAGCAACTTGGAGAGGAAAGTGTTTACATGCTTCCATATAACAAACAGGTAACAACTGAAAGCAGTTAGAGTGGGAACTTAAACAGAGATGGAATCTCAAGGCAAGGGCTGATGTAGACTAAGTGTTTTCTAGTGGTTTCTTTATCTTGCTTATAACATCCATGACCATTAGCACAGAGGTATCTCCTCCAAAAATGGTCTGGACCTTTCAACATAAATCAAAAATTAAGAAAATGTCCCACAGGTTTGCACATAGCCTGGTATTATAAAAACATCTAAGTTTGAGGGTCTGTCCTCCTCGATTAGTCTAGCTTGTATCAACTTGACATAAAAAAAAACTAAGACAAAGCTACCCCAACAACAACAAATTAGCCAGCACAGCAACTAAGAACAATCAACACAGTCTGTAGTATTTAGGGGATTTATGGTACATCCCTGACAAACACCTCAAAGACATGAAACCCACAGCTGTCACCAGTTTTTTTTTTTTTTTTGATTGTCAATGTTGTATTGGGAGACATTATGACAGTTTATAGCATAACTCCACATATATACCGTTAATATAAATATACATATGTATATATTATGAGGCTACTAAAATTATAGAGTTGTACAGAGCCCTTCCAGAGTTCTTTAGTGTTTCAATATCTCTTCTTGCTTCAATATTTTCTCCCATCCCCTCATTTTAATTCTTTGTGATCCATGACTCGCCCAGTTCTTTTCAAATCATGTGTGCTCCACTTTCTTCCCTCCATTGAAATCTCAGCATTTCCCTTGGGTATAACATTTTCTCATATGTTCAATGGTAACTAGACAACTAGTCTCTTTCCATTTATAGATGCTATGAATAAAGCTGTAGTGACATGGATGAAAATGCATCTCTGTAGTAAGATATGGAGGTCTTTGGCTATATGCCCAGAAATGACACAGCTGGGATACACAGTACATTTTTTCCCTAGGTTCTAAAGGAAAATTAACAATGATTTCCATGGCAGTTTCATGAAGTTACATGCTCACATTTGGTGTCCAAATGGTTAGATGCATATATGACTTAAATGTGGTCATAAATACAAAATCATTTCATGTACTGTGTCTCAGAAGGAATAAAAGATGAAAGATATTTACCTATCTGTTCTTCATTGTAGAAACATTGTGAACTGCTGCCACCTCTTCTTTGCTATGATGAACTTTGACCCATTGCAACATAATGCACAAAAAACTCCTCTGTGCTACAATTTGGTTTGTTAGGTTTTTATCATAGCTGTAATAAATTCTGTAGGTGTCTACAAAGCACTTGTCTTTCTAATTTTGAGGCACGCACAGGACTACTAAGAAGCCTTGATGTAAGGAACTCCTATTGCTTTGGATTGGCTAAGATTAATTGTGAGACCTGTGTTATTCTCACTATAGAACTGTGTTATGTCACCTGGATCCTTATATCTGACAGACTCCAGGAAAAGCCTTTGACCACAATGTGTTTATCACCAATTTCTGTCCTAAAAATACTTTCTGATTTCTGTCTAGTTGAATGTCTTAGGTAAGTGAATATAAATTCATGGAATTTCTGAAATACACTTGGGGCAGTGAACAAGCTGTGCATGGATGTGGAGACAGAGACATGAAAAAGAAAAAAACTGAGGTTGTGTAGGTGTGAAAAACATCCCCCAATAGACTTACAGTGTACATTTTCAACCCAGAATACACTGATAAAAACAGATATCTTATAGGGACAACTCATGGTGTGACCAGAGTGCACAGTATCACCTCAATATGGGAAATTTATGAAAAACTTATGCTTTTCTTTGGAAAATGAGACAAGAGCTATCACAAGGTCACCCTTTGTCAATTCAACATACAACCATATATTTTTATGCCATGACAAATTTCAAAATAAAAAGCAGTAACTAGATCATAATTATGCCTTACTTGATTTGACTATTCCATGTACAATGCAAACATATTACATATTTTAGGATAGGTGGAAATGTCCCTTGAAGAACATTACTTTAGTATATAAAAATTTAAATATGATAATCATTGATATTATCTCAACTTATGTTATATTATATGATAAAGAAATCGAGGAAAGAAAACCCAAATATCCGCAGAAACTCCTTTTTAACAAAATAGGAGAGAAACATGTCAATTATTATTATAAATATATATATATATTATATAAAATATATTTATGTAATATATTAAATACAAATAATAAATTATGTATTATATACAAAATAGAAATAATGAATAGTGTTATATATACATATATAGCATATATTATATATCTTATGATATATATGCATATATAATTATAATTCTCATTTATGCAGCTGGTCATGTACTCTTAAATGACATTTCTATAACTAACTTTCTCTATTACCTATTTGGCATTTCATCTATTCTCAGTTAGTTCTTTAGCCTGTTTTGTTTTTGTTCTTAGACAAATGATTTATACCTTTACTACTGAAGGGTCTTAGTCCTTTGTTATCATGTCTGTATTGGGTTGTAGTTTTCCATTGACTTATATCACAGGACATGGTAATATCAAGAGATGCCCTAAAGGTTCTCCTGCACTCTAGAAATAATCATTCTTACCCCCATAGTGCAGAATCAATTCAATTTCCCCTTGGTAATCTGGATCAATCACCCTTCCTAACTCTGTTATTCCCTTTTCAGCCTGTGGGCCTAAGGGCACGAGAAACCCAAAGTGGCCATGGGGAAGTCTGAGTTTCCAGCTCAATGGAATGTTTCTGTGTTTTCTGGCTGGAGTCCTCCACACTTGGGTAAACAAAACAAAATAAAAGAAAACAAGACAAAACAATACAAGCTTCTAGTTCAGCAGAAGTTAAAGTTGTGAGAATATAGTGAGTGGAACTATTTTCTCTTCCATCCTTTGATTATTGAGCACATGAATAAATCATACAATACATTGGATATATAGTCAAAGCATATACTGCATTCTGGAGAACTCTTTGACAGTCCTACAGATGTTTGTTACCTAACTGGTGCTTTTTTCAAATTGGATATTTTATGTATTTATATTTCAAGTGTTATCCCCTTTTCCGGGTTTCCCCCTCTGGACCCCTTCTATACCATTCCCCATCCCTGCTTCTATGAGGGTACTCCACCCCCACCCACTCCTACCTCCCCTCCCTGCACCCACCCACCTACTCCTACCTCCCCTCCCTGACTTTCCCCTTCACAAGTGTATTTTGCCTCTCCTCCCATTTATGCCAGACAATGCCATTCTTGAATATATATGTGGCTGGATCAATGGGTCCCTCCATGTGTACACTTTTGTTGGTGGTTTAGTGCCTGGAGCTCTGGGTGATCTGGTTGGTTGATACTGATGTTCTTCCTGGGGTTGCAAACTCCTTCAGCTCATTCAGTCCTTTCTCTAACACTTCCATTGGGGGCCCTGTGCTCAGTCTGATTGTTTGGCCATGAGCATCTGCCTCTGTGTTTGTGAGGCTCTTTTAGAGACTCTCAGGAGACAGCTATAACAGGCCCCTGTCAGCAAGCACTTCATTGCATGTGCAATAGTGTCTGGGTTTTGTGTCTGTATAGGGGATGGATTCCCAGGTGGGGCAGTCTCTGATGGACTTTCCTTCAGTCTCTGTTCTTAAGTCCTGTATTTCCTCTAGTCAGGAACAATTCTGGGTTAGAAATTTGGAGACAAGTAGGGGGCCCCATCCAACAACTGGGGCCCTTGCCTAACCTCTGAATATTGATGTTGGATACTGGTTTGGTGTATTTTGCATTCACTATGTTTAGGTATGGGCCTTGACTACCTGAGCTATCCAAGAGTTTTATCTTGAAAGGATGTTGAATACTTTTCAAATGCTTTCTCAGCATCTAATGAGATGATCAAGTGGATTTTGTGTGTGTGTGTGTGTGTGTGTGTTTTATATAGAGCATTAAGTTGACAGATTTCCATATATTGAACTATTCCTGTAGCCCTGTGATAAAGCCCACTTAATCATGGGGAATGATCTTTTTGATGTGTCTTTGGTTTAGATTTCCAAGAATTTTATTGCATATGTTTGCATCAATATCCATGAGAGTAACTGCTCTGAATTTCACTTTCATTGTTGGGTTTTTTGTGCTTATGGTATAATCGTGACTTCATAGAACAAATTGGGTAATATTCCTCCTGTTTCTATTTTATGGAATAGTTAGAAGAGTATTGGTATTAGGTCTTCTTTGAGGGTCTGATAGAATTCTGTAGTAAAACCAGTCCTGAGGGGTTTTTTTGAGACTTTTTTTTATTAGATATTTTTGTTATTTACATTTCAAATGCTATCCCGAAAGTTCCCTATATCCTCCCCCTGCCCTGCTCCCCTACCCACCAACTCCCACTTCTTGGCCCTGGCATTTCCCTGTACTGGGGCATATAAAGTTTGCAAGACATAGGGGCCTCTCTTCCCAATGATGGATGACTAGGCCATCTTCTGCTACATATGCAGCTAGAGACATGAGCTCTGGGGGTACTGGTTAGTTCATATTGTTGTTCCACCTATAGGGTTGCAGACCCCTTCAGCTCCTTGGATACTCTCTCTAGCTCCTCCATTGACTGCTTCCATTTCTTTAGGGGTTATTGAACTGTTTAGATGGTTTATCTGATCCTGATTTAACTTTGGAAACTTTTATCCATCTAGAAAATTGTCCATTTCATCCAGGTTTTCCAATTTTGTTGAATATAGGTTTTTGTAGTAGGATCTCTTAATTTTTCGAATTTCCTTGGTTTCTGTTGTTATGTCTGCCTTTTCATTTCTGGATTTGTTAGTTTGAATGCTGTCTCTGTGCCCTCTGGTTACACTAGCTAAGGGCTTATCTATCTTGTCAATTTTCTCAGAGAACCAACTCCTGTTTTGGTTGATTCTTTGTATAGTTTTTGTTTGTTTGTTTGTTTTGTTTTTACTTCTTTGATTTCGGTCCTTATTTTGATTATTTCCTGCCATTTATCCTCATTGGTATATTTGCTTCTATTTGTTCTAGAGATTTCTGATGTGCTAACAAGCTGCTAGTGTATGTTCTTTCCAGATTATTTTGGCAGCACTCAGGGCACTCAGAGCTATGAGTTTTACTCTTAGTACTGTTTTCATTTTGTCCCATATGTTTCAGTATGTTGTTGCTTCATTTTCATTAAATTCTAAAAAGTCTTTAATTTTTTTAAAATTTCTTCCTTGACCAAGTTATCATTGAGTAGAACATTGTTCAGCTTCCATGTATATGTGGGCTTTCTATTGGTTTATGTTGTTATTGAGAGCAGACTTAGTCTTTGTTGATCTAAGAGGATGCATGGGTTTTTTTTTTCAGTCTTCTTGTATCTGTTGAGACCTGTTTTATGACCGATCATATGGTCAGTTTTGGAGAAGATACCATGAGGTGCTGAGAAGAAGGTATATTCTTTTGTTTTAGGATGGAATATTCTACAGATTTATGTAAAATCATTTGGTTCATAACTTCTTTTAGTGTCACTGTGTCTCTACATCTTGGTAGATATTCCCTTTGATGCATATGAACTGTTCTTCCTTATTGTTTTTGTTAAGTTTTGGTTGAAGTCAATCTTATTGGATATTAGAATGGCTACTGCAGCTTGTTTCTTTGGATCATTTGCTTGGAAAAGTTTTTTTTTCAGCCTTTTTCTCCAAGGTAGTGTTTGTCTTTGTCATTGAGGTGCATTTCTTGTATGCAGCAAAATTCTGGGTCCTGGTTATGTATCCCATCTGTTAGTCTATGTCTTTTTATTGGGGAATTGAGTCCGTTGAAGTTGAGATATTTAAGAAAAGTGATTGTTGCTTCCTGTTTACTTCTGTTGCTAGAGGTGAGTTATGTTTGTGTGGCTATCTTCTTTTGGGTTTGTTGAAATATGACTAACACTTTCTTGCTTTTCTTGTGTGTAATTTCCTTCCTTGTGTTAGAGTTTTCCATCTATTACCCATTGTAGTGCTGGATTTTTGGAAACATATTGTATAGATTTTGTTTTATCATGAAATATCTTGTTTTCTCCATCTATGGTAATTGAGAATTTTGCTGGGTGGCATTTTTGGTTTCTTAGGGTCTGTAAAACATCTGCCCAGGATATTCTAATTTTCATAGTCTCTGATGAGAAATCTCATGTAATTCTCATAGGTCTGCCTTTATATGTTACTTGACTTTTTTCCCCTTACTGCTTTTAATATTTCCTTAGTTTTGTGCATTTGGTGTTTTGATTAATATGTGAAGGGAGGAATTTCCTTTCTGATCCAGTCTATTTGGAGTTCTGTAGGCTTCCTCTATGTTCATGGGCATCTCTTTCTGTAGGTTAGGGGCATTTTCTTGTATAATGTTATTTAAGATATTTACTGACCCTTTAAGTTGGGAATTTTAGCTCTCTTTTATACCTAGGTGTTGTCTATTCATTGTGTCCTGGATTTCCTGGATCTTTGGGGTTAGGACCTTTTTGCATTTTGCATTTTCTTTGACAGTTGTGTAAATGTTTTCTATGATATCTTTTGCACCTAAGATTCTGTCTTCCATGTCTTATATTCTGTTGGTAATGCTTGTAACTTTGACTCCTGAACTCTTTCCTAGCTTTCTATCTCCAGGGTTGTCTTGCTTTGTGATTTTTTTTATTGTTTCTATTTCCATTTTCAGATCCTGGATAGTTTTATCCAATTCTTTCACCTGTTTGGTTGTGGGTTTTGTTTTGTTTTTTTTTTTTTAATTCTTTAAGGGATTTTTGTGTTTTCTCTTTAAGGGCTTCTACCTGTTTACCTATGATCTCCTGTATTTCTTTAAGGGATTTATTTATGTCCTTCTTAAAGTTCTTTATAATCATCATGCAATGTGATTTTAAGTCCAGTTCTTGCTTTTCAAGTGTGTTGGATTATCCAGGACTTGCTATGGTGGGAGAACCAGGGAGACTTGTTTTCTATTGTTTAGGTTCTCGTGCTTGTCTCTTACCATCTGGTTATCTCTAGTGTTAGTTGGTCTTGCTGTCTCTGGAGCTTTACCCTCCTGTGGGCTTATGAGCCTGTGATCTTAGGTGCTTCAGCACTCCTACGAGACCAGTTCTTTCTGGGTGGTAATGGGGATGGAGAGTGCTGTGATCATAAGTATGACAGTACTCCTGGGATATTAGCTCTCTCAGGGTGGGATTAGTGTAAGGAGAACTCTGGCACAGCCAGGGTTCAGACAAAGACTTGAAGCAATTCTGTCTTTTAAAAAGTCATTCTATTGTTCTATCAGGGCAGCTCCTTCAAAAAGGTGAAGATATTGGTAATATTGGTTTCCGTGATTGTGTGCCCACCATCACTCTTCTCTGGCTGTGAATAGTGTTCTGTCTTCAGAAGCAATACTGTGTAGAATATCATGCTGTTGGATAAGGAATACTTCAATTCCATGGATGGCAATTTTGGCAGAAGTATTATATGCACAAAAAGTAAAAACACATTTAGAAGAAGTATCTACTACAGTAAGGATAAAGTTCTCTTCTTGCCTGTAGGGAAAAGGTCCTGGGAAATGTTGACATAGAGAAATGTCCAAAGTTTGTTACTACTGTTGATATTCAGAAGTAAGTGTATACAGGTCAGCCTTGTTGTGTAGATGCCAATGTTGTTGACTCAGTGCATATTATCTTCTACCATAAAAGTCAATTTGCCCCTGCTGCCTTTTATGGGTTAGGCCATTATAGATATTGCTTTGCCTATTGTAGTAAGCCCGCCCGTGGCCTACTTGAACCGGGTACACCTAGGAGGCAGGCTGAGGCTGAAAGAGACTAGACTGTGAGAGAAATTAATGGAGACCAAGACACGATTCTGTTCAAGGCCCGCCAGTTTACTAAGAGAGTGAGCTTATAAGGGGGAAGACCCATCCCCTGCCAGTCCATTCTTGGTGTCTGGAGCCAGCCTGTAGGCGATGTGCAGGATAGGATGTTCCTCCAGAATATCTCAGTGGCCTCTCAGCAGGTAGCAGTGTCTTGGAGGAGCAGTGACAGGTGGCAGAACAATAGAGCCATCTAGGTCAGAAGGCTCCACCCTAGGTAATCTCCTTCTTAGTGGCAGCAAGGTCAAAGTCTGGATCAGCCTGCTTCAGGTTGTGGGAGGTTACAGCCTATGCTGCCTATTATAATAACTATAACCCCCCTTCCTTGGAATATTCATTGCTGCTACCTGCCCCCTACTACATCAGTGCCCAATTAGTCCCATTGCAGTTAATTCACCCAACTGAACAGAAGCATCTCTGACCCCTAAGGCCTAATACAAGTCAAAGTGTCATGAAAAAGCTCTTCAAATGTGCTGCTGTCTCTCTCATGACTTTGTGTCTTATGGAATAATTGAAGGACCTTATTTCTGATCATTCTTATTGTAGAGGATTAGGTTTTGCACAAGGTGACACATTCTAGCATTGAAATTTCCATGAATCTTTAAATTTCATCAACATTACATCAAAGGATATCAGGCATCTTCAGATTCTTTTCAGGAGGTCATCTTCTGATAAATGCTTTGGCCAACGAAGCAAATAAAATATCTACACCCCCTTTTATTAAACTGTATATGTTTTCCTATTAAACTTAGAATGTTACCTCAGTTGGAGCATGTCAATATACTCAGCTTAATCAAAACCCTTAAAGTCCATTTTCACAATATTCCCCAGATGCCTACTTAAGTTCTGTAGTTTTGTAGCACACCTCCTTATGGACTAAGCTTTTGATCTATAACTCCTCTAGGAGAGTTCTTACTTTTCATTCTGGTTATAGGTCTGGAGGCAACTATAGATGGGTCCTGAAGGACTTCAGTATTGTTTTGTATGGCATCTACTTAAGGGAAATTCAGTGTATTTAAGACAACGAATGACTAATTTCCTCAGTCATAGGCAAAGAAAGTCTAAGGTGTATATGTGTGTGTGTGTGTGTGTGTGTGTGTTTATTCTCTCAGTTATGCTTCTGTGGTGGAAGTGGGGTACACCACCTGCTAAGGGCAAAGAGATTTCTTTCTCTGATGATATAAACACTGGAGAAACTGAGGCTTCAGAGTTCAGTTGGATACTTCTACATATCTCCATCCCATTTCATGCTCCCATTTTAAAACCAATTACTGTGTTTACTTCAACTATATACACTGTTGAAGCTTGAATTTTTGCTGTAATTCAGCAAAGCATATAATGATGGCTTCAGTTTGATTTTCTGAATCTTGGGTTCTCTACCTGTTGGAGGGAAGACTGATTCCAGGCCAACCTAGAAACATTTACACTGTTTATTGTCTTCTGGAGATAGTTGGTCGTATCACCAAATTTATTGTTGACCTGTTCTTTGCCACTTTATCCTGATATGATTAATGCTGGCTAATTTTATCATGGAGCTCATCCTTTTTCTTCCTAAGTTTATTTAGATATGCCAGGAGCAACCAAAAAGCATCATTATGCTCCTTATTTTTCCCACAAGTTATTAAAAGTTATATCGAGTATTAAATTTCTTGCTTCACACAACTAGTGAGTCACTATAACCAATTGCATCTGTCTTGGTAAGTTTTAAAAATAGTTCAAACCATTTTTTAAAACTGGTTTTCATACATACATCTAGGAGAAACTTCAGTAAGTTGGTGTTGATAAACTGGAAAGTATATCCAGATAGTTTTCATGCTTATTGTTCTGTTGCTCGAGAACCACTCCTAGTACCAACATCTGTACTAGACAGGGTTTGCTATAGAAGCATATGAGAGAATAAACACACACACACAGACACACACATGATTTATTAGAATTGTTTATAAGCTATAGTTGCTATAGTTGCACTATTCTAACAATGGCTGTCTCTTGATGAAAAACAAGAAGACAAAATTGTTCAATCTGTGAGGCTAGATATCTCAGTTGGTCTCAGTATGTGCCAGAATCCAAAAGAACTTGCCTTTAATACCATTGAAGAAGTGACCATTCCCACGAGAATTCATTGTAATCAGGCTATCAAGGCAATCAGGCAAAGAAAAAGAGCTTCCATCTTCTGATTCTCCATAGGCTGCCTCCAGAAGGTGTGGGCCAACTTTAAGTCTTTCCACCTCAAATTATTCAGATTTAGGATGTGTCTTTCTACCACCAATGATCTCACAAAGTCATATTCCTCACAGACATGCCCTGCTTCTTGGATTGCAGTTAATTATACATGTAGTCAAGTTCACAACCAAGGATGGTCATCACTTGAGGGTTGATATCGTTGGAATCCTACTTTTTCTCTTTCTGTGAGGATCTCAAAATTTTAGAACATGGTAGAATATAATAATATAATACTGAAAAAGTTGAGCAATACCTTCATGGTAATTATTGTTTTTTATTTTATATTACAACCTCTTCTTTTAGAAGTCAAAAGAATATGGTGAAAACAGAAGTTATTTTGTGTCTAAGGTATTTTTTCTTATTGAATATGTAAAACTCTATGTTGCTTCTATTAGTCTTTGATCCTTGAGTTTTACATATTTATATACAAGGGATTTTATTACTGGGATTAGAAATTGGCAATGAATTCTTTAACCATGAATTTGAAAATTTGCAGGAATCATTATAGGCCTAATGATGAAAATATTTTCACAATGATGCGTATTAATGAATTTTGCACTTGTCAGACAAGACTGAGAACTGTGTTTGCTGACAAGGAGTTGATAAGGAATGCTCAATAGAACATGGAGTCAAACATGACATTTACTCTCTTTTCAAATAACATGAGTAAAGATTGTTGATAATGACCAGCTTATCACTGGAAACATTCAAGGGTCATTCAAATCATGGATCAATAAAATTTATCATTAGAAAAAATAATCAAAAAAACAAATCGCATGATTGACTTGAGATGTATTAAATGTTCCTTAGAAAATGTTCACACCAAGGTATTTAACATTACTTATGACTATTATGAAGGGTGTTGTTTTCCAAATTTTATTCTCAGCCTGTTTATCCTTTGTGTAGAGAAAGGCCACTGGTTTGTTTGAGATAATTTTATATCCAGCTACTTCACTGAAGTTGTTTATCAGGTTTAGGAGTTCTCTGGTGGAATTTTTGGGGTCCAAAAATATACTATCATATATACTGCAAACCATATACTATCATATCGTCTGCAAATAGTGATATTTTGAATTTTTCCTTTCCAGTTTGTATCGCTTTGATCTCCTTTTGCTGTCTAATTGCTCTGGCTAGGACTTCAAGTACTATATTGAATAGAGAGGTAGAGAGTGGGCAGCCCTGTCTAGTCCCTGATTTTAGTGGAATTGCTTCCAGCTTCTCTCCATTTACTTTGATGTTGGTTTGCTGTATATTGCTTTTACTATGTTTAGGTATGGGCCTTGAATTCTTGATCTTTCCAAGATTTTTATCATGAATGGGTGTTGGATTTTGTCAAATGGTTTCTCAGCAGCTAATGAGATGATCATGTGGTTTTTGTCTTTGAATTTGTTTATATAGTAGATTACATTGATTGATTTATGTATATTGAACGATCTCTGCATGCCTGAGATGAAGCCTAATTGGTCTTGATGGATTATCGTTTTGATGTGTTCTTGGATTCGGTTTGTGGGAATTTTATTGAGTATTTTTGCATCGATATTCATAAGGGAAATTGGTCTGAAATCTTCTATCTTTGTTGGGTCTTTGTGTGATTTAAGTATCAGAGTAATTGTGGCTTCATAGAAAGAATTGGGTAGAATACTTCTATTTTTATTTTGTAGAATAGTTTGAGGAGAATTGGAATTATAATAGCCAGAAGCTGGAAAGAACCCAGATGTCCCTCAAGAGAGGAATGAGTACAGAAAACCTGGTACATTTACACAATGGAGTACAACGCAGCTGTTAAAAACAATGAATATATGAAAATATATAGTATATAATTCTTAGACAAATGGATGGATCTGGAGGATATAACCGTGAGTGAGGTAACCCAATCACAAAAGATCACATATGATATGCACTCACTGATAAGTGGATATTAGCCCAAAAGCTCAGAATACCCAAGGTACAATTTGCAAAACACGTGAAACTCAAGAAGAAGGAAGACCAAAGTGTGGATATTTTTATCCTTCTTAGAAGGGGGAACAAAATACCCATGGAGAGGGGAGACGGGAGACGGGAGAGGGGAGAGGGGAGAGGGGAGAGGGGGACGGGAGAGGGGAGACGGGAGACGGGAGAGGGGAGAGGGGAGAGGGGAGAGGGGAGAGGGGAGAGGGGAGAGGGGAGAGGGGAGAGGGGAGAGGGGAGAGGGGAGAGGGGAGAGGGGAGAGGGGAGAGGGGGAGAGCCTGCTTGACTTCCTACATTTTTGAGACTGTTGAGGGCTGCCTGCACTTCGGTAAGGGCTGGCTTGGCTTTAGCCTGGTCTTCCTCACAGTCTTTCTGTTTCTGCTGTACCTCCAGCACGATCAGGGCCACCTTCTGCTCCTTTTCATCAGCAATGGCTTTCTCTCTGCTCACTTTTCTGGTCTCCATGCCCACCACCTGAATCAGCTTGTCTGTATCTTCATTCTTCTGCCTCAGTTCCACTTCCTGGGTGACAAGCTTGGCTTTCAGATCATCACCTGCATCAGGGAACAAAGAGCTCATGAGGAGCAGATCAGATCCAAAGTGCTTATAGCTCCCTGGAACTAATTCTGTAGAACAGACCCAAGAACTTACTCAAGAACGCAGAGATGGAAAGCTGCATTCTTTTTTTTAAAATATTTTTTATTATGTATTTTCTTTAATTTCATTTCCAATGCTATCCCAAAAGTCCCCCATACCCCCCCCCACTTCCCTACCCACCCATTTCCATTTTTTGGCACTGGCATTCCCCTGTACTGGGGCATATAAAGTTTGCATGTCCAATGGGCCTCTCTTTCCAGTGATGTCCGACTAGGCCATCTTTTGATACATATGCAGCTAGAGTCAAGAGCTCCAGGGTACTCTCTAGTTCATAATGTTGTTGCACCTACAGGGATGCAGATCTCTTTAGCTCCTTGGATACTTTCTCTAGCTCCTCCATTGGAGGCCCTGTGTTCCACCCAATAACTGACTGTGAGAATCCACTTATGTTTTTGCTAGGCCCAGGCCCAGTTTCAAAAGAGACAGCTATATCAGGGTCCTTTCAGCCAATGCTTGCTAGCGTATGCAATGGTGTCATCGTTTGGAGGCTAATTATGAGATGGATCCCTGGATATGGCAGTCTCTGGATGGTCCATGCTTTTGTCTCAGCTCCAAACTATGTCTCTGTAACTCCTTGCATGGGTGATTGTTGCCAATTCTAAGAAGAAGCAAAGTGTCCACACTTTGGTCTTCGTTCTTCTTTAGTTTCATGTGTTCTGCAAATTGTATCTTATATCTCGGGTATACTAAGTTTCTGGGCTAATATCCACTTATCAGTGAGTACATATCATTTGAGTTATTTTGTGATTGTGTTACCTCACTCAAGATGATGCCCTCCAGATTCATCCATTTGCCGAGGAATTTCATATATTCATTCTTTTTAATAGCTGCGTAGTACTCCAGTGTGTAATGTACCACATTTTTTGTATCCATTCCTCTGTTGAGGTGCATCTGGGTTCTTTCCAGAACCTCTCCTGGGCATATATCCAGAAGATGTCCCAACCTGTAAGAAGGACACATGCTCCACTATGTTCATAGCAGCCTTATTTATAATAGCTGGAAAGCTGCATTCTTAATTGAACCTAAACTCCTTGGACTGGGGAAAAAGAAAAGGTATACAGGATACCCTTAGGTGTGGTCGAATATTCTCAAATCTACAAGCCTTCTCCTTGGTGCCCAAATAATATGGGATGCCTTTCACTTAATTAGCGCTTATGTTTGTTATAACTCCACAGGGCGGCATCCATGTTTGCTGTTTGTACTAGTCACAGTAACCAGGAAATGAAAACAGCTGAGTTTCATTACAAAGACAAAGTTTCAGAGACAAAGTTAGAGTAATAAAGTTCTGAGAAGAGACTGAAGCAATGACCATCTAGAGACTAACCCACCTGGGCACCCATCCCATAAACAACTACCAAACCCAGACACTATTGCAGATGCCAACAAGACTTTTCTGACAGGAGCCTGATATAGCTGTCCCCTGAGAGGCTCTGCCAATGCCTGGCAAACACATTGAAGGAGCTAGAGAAAGTACTCAAGGAGCTGAAGGGGTTTGCAGCCTCCTAGGAGGAACAACAACATGAACTAACCAATAACCCCAGAGCTCCCTGGAACTAAACCACCAATCAGAGAAAACACATGGTGGGTTTTGTGTCTCTAGCCACATATGTAGCCTAGTCAGTCATCAATGGGAGGAGAGGCCTTTGGTCTTGTGAAGGTTCTATGTCCCCAATATAGGGGAATTACAGGGCCAGGAAGCAGGAGTGGGTGGGTTGGGGAGCAGGAGGAGGGGAAAGGGGATAACATTTGAAATGTAAATAAAGGAAAAACCACTTATAACATTAGGGGAGGAGAGATACAAATATAACACAGCAAAAGATGTGTATTAGAAATCCAAGAAGTATATTTAGACAGCATGATGGTAAATTATGAAAAACAGACTACAGATCCCTTGCTTGCTATTTCACTCACTGTGAGTCAATGTGAGCCTTGATTAGGTTGGCCATGCTCTCCTCTGACACAGTGTTTTCAAAATTTCTTCTATATCCATCAGTTCACCCTGATCTCTAAGAAGAGGGATATGATGAAAACCTTCATTTTAGACTCTCTCTGTATAATGTCTGATTCGGGGGAGGGCTGTCTCTGTAACGATTTCCATCTACTCCCAAAGGAAATTTTTCTGATATGATTAGCCAATGCACAGGTTTATGAGTATAGCAGAATATCTTTAAGAAACATTTAACTGATTTTTTGCCTGTTGTTTTTTACTCTACCCTAAGTTCTGAGCACTCAGACAGTGTAGGACATTGGCTCCCTATTGAGCAATGGGCCTCAAGTTAAACAAAACATTAGTTGGCCACTTAAATAAATTCTATGCCATCATTGTCTTAGCACATCTTACATGCAAGACTTGTAAGTCGAGAGGTGTGTGGCAGGATTGGTGTCCAGATTTCTCTTCCCATAGCCTTCTTGCATCAAAAAAGACTAGCACCAGATCATTTGTGTTTATGTTATAACAACATAACATTTGTGTTGGCTTAGTTAGCTCAATGTTTTTGTTGGACTTCTTCCAGTACATGCAGGTTCATTTTTGATAATTTGACTACTTTTAGGATTCTTTTCCTCAAAGCCATCCTGTGACCAGACCAACTTGGGATTTATCCCATGGACAGGCACCAAATCCTGACACTATTACTGATGGCATGTTGTGCTTGCAGATAGGAGCCTAGCATTACTGTCCTCTGGGAAACTCTACCAGCAACTTACTGAGACAGATGCAGATACTTACAGACAATCACTGGATTACGATAGGGGAGCCCTATGGAAGAATTAGGGGAAGGATTGAAGGAGCTGAAGGGGAGAGCAACCCCATAGGAAGACTGATAGTCTCAATTAATCTGGAACCTTGGGACCTCCCAGATACTAAACCACTAGCCAAATAGCATACCTGGACTGGTCCGTGGCCCCTGGTTCATATGTAGCATAAGACTGCCTTTTCTGGCCTTAGTGGGAGAGGATGTGCCTCATCTTATCAATACTTGATGCCTCAGGGAAGGGGGATTTGAGGAAGGGTGAGTTTGGGGTGCATGGTTGGGTGAGAGTGGTGGACAGATAGGGTGGAAAGCACCCTCTTAGAGGTAAAGAGGATGGGGGATGAGGTGAAAAACTTTTGGGGGAAGGATTGGGAAGGGGGCAACATTTGGAATGTAAATAAATTAAATGAACAAACAAACAAACAAACAGGTTATTTTTCTCCTCTTAGATTGCCTAGTCCAGCATCGATTTGAGGGCTTTTGCCTTGTTCTATTGAATCTTGCTTTGTCTTATTTGGCTGTAGATTCTTAGAAGCCTATTATTATCTGAAGAGGAAAATTAAAGGGGAGTGAAACTGGAGAGTAGGGTAAGTGTTGGAAGCTGGGAGGAGTAGAGGGGTGGGATATATTGTATGAGAAAAAAATTTATTTTCAATAAAGAAAAATCTAACAACAAATATTCTAAAATAAGGAACACTACCAAGAGGTCCAGCCTTTTTTTACTACTCTTTAATTTAGTGATGATGTCATAGAAAAGTGATGCACAGAGACAGCTGAAATTTCAATATATATATATATATATATATATATATATATATATATATATATATATATATATCAATATAAAAATTGGGAAATAATCTCCTTATTTTAGGGGCTTCTTGCTTCATGATGTGCAAAATATTGTACAGATAGTAAAGATGAAACTATAGCACCAGTAATGTGTGTTTATAGAGATCTCTAAGCTGTATGTCACTCTGAGAATCTTTGTATATTCTGTTACAAAACAAAAAAAGTGTTGTATTTCAGTTCAAGAAAGCAAATCGGCTAAAACTGGAATATAATTATATCAACATGGTATTCAAAGTTGGACCAGTAGAAGGTGTTGGAAACAGAAAGAATCCCAAACCAATAATTATTGATTGAGATAGGTAAAAAGAATACTTGGGGATACCAGCACATTGTTATAAATTGAGACAATGAAGAAGAAGCCTCAAAGAGGCACAAAAATTTATGGCAAGATGAATTTATGAATGAAAGTAAAAATCCAATGAAAGGGAGCTTAGTTTATTTTAGGTTCAAATAAATCAAGCAGTTCTATTCCTTTTAATCTTTTTGTTGATATTGTTGTTGTTGTTTTCTTTTGTTTTTTTGGGTTTTTTTTTGGTTTTTTTTTTTTTGGTTTTTTGAGACAGGGTTTCTCTGTGTAGCCCTGGCTGTCCTGGAACTCACTTTGTAGACCAGGCTGGCCTCGAACTCAGAAATCCGCCTGCCTCTGCCTCCTGCGTGCTGGGATTAAAGTCGTGTGCCACCATGCCCAGCCAGTTCTATTCTTAAACAGTGGCCAAACATAAAACACTCTACTCAGCAAAGGAGACCAACATTCTAGAGAAAAGGATGCTTACAAAATGGGATAGGTTAGTATGTACAATATAAAAAGAAATCAGAGTTACACATCAATAAAATATATAGCCCAATTGAAAATAGGGTTCATTGATGGTGGAAGTAGAAACTGCTACAGCAACTGTGGAAGTCATAGCACAGGTTCCTTAAAAAGCTGAAAATTGAATTAACAAAAGATTCAGCAATACCACTCTTGAGAGTATACACAAAGGAGTCTACATCTTACTAAAAAGACAATTACTCATGCAAGATCATCATTGCTTTACTCCTACTATCCAGAAATTGGAAAAAGCCTAGATGTCCATTAATGATTAATGCACATGAAACTGGGGTACATTCATGCAATGGATTCTTTTTGTTTGTTTGTTTGTTTGTTTTGTTTGGTTGGTTTTTTGTTGTTTTTTGAGACAGGGTTTCTCTGTATAGCCCTGGCTGTCCTGGAACTCACTCTGTAGAACAGGCTGGCCTCAAACTCAGAAATCTGCCTGCCTCTGCTTCGCAAGTGCTGGGATCAAAGGCGTGCACCACCATGCCAGGCCATGCAATGGATTCTTATTCAAGTTAAGAAAAATAAAAGTAAGAAACTTATAGGTAAATGAATAGAACTAAAAACAAACATCCTAAGAGATGTACCATAGGTCCAAATATAAAAATAATGCATGTTTTCTCTTCTATGTGTATATTAGAGTTTAACCTTGCTTTATGTGTGTCTCATTTATCGTACTTACAGGTTAGGTAGGTAGTAAGTGGCAAAGCTGGTAAAGGGGATCTTTCTAGGAAGGAAAGGTGTTAACGCGAATTTAGAAAGGGAGAAAAGTATAGGAAAAAGTATGGGAAGAAATATCTAACACAAAAGCCATTTGAAAGGCCATAGAGAAACACATCACTGTAACATTCTTGTATATATATTTATTTTAAATGGAAGCACTCACTACCAGGAATAGGTTACATCTTGTTGAGTCACTGGCCAAAGGGTTCTATAGACCTCCTCAAAAATAGCAGGATATTGAAAGTGATAATGGTTACCCATTTCAACCTGATAGGTGACCCTATGTTTTAAGATCACACATAATCATATCATAGAACACGGGGAAGCTGAGCTCTAGCTCAACTCTAAGATTCACTTCTGATTAGTATGCACAGTGCTGCAAGTTGTTACAGATTGTACAAATAAGAAAATAAAGTTCAGTATTACCCAGATATGAACCATATAAGCTACAATTACAACCTGCCTGCAAGATATACCCTCTAATGCATTAGTGACCCAAAATGATATTAGAGAAACTTGCCATTTTTATTGCTTTTCAGGCCATATCCATAAGGTGGAACCCATATACCATTCTGTTAATGGAACCAAAACTCAGAGGCAATATAGGTCACTGAGCCTAGGGCAGAACACAGTATCAGTAAGTGTCATTCCTTGGTGCCCCTCCCTTCCCTGAGATGGATCACAAGTTGTGCCAGTCACTGGACTGCCTTTCCTTCAATCTCTTTATTTTTGATCCTTCAGTTATTTTAGACAGAAACAATTCTGGGTCAAAATTTCTGACTGTGGTTTGGTAACTCTATCCCTCTAACTTGAGGCCCTGCCCATCTATTGGAGGTAGGCTCTTCAAGTTCCTTTTCCCCACTGTTGGGCATTTTGGCTAAGGTCACCCTCATTGAGTCCTGAGAGTCTCTCACCTCCCTGATCTCTGGTATTTTCTAGAAGATCTCCCAGTCTTCCACCCCCTGAAGCTGCATATTTCTGTTCATTCTGATCACCCTCAAGACTGCTCTCCTGCTCCCCCATACCTTATCCTGTTCCCCCTTTCCCCTTTCCCACCCAGGTCCCATAATTACCATAACCTCCCTCTGCATTCCATAATTATTTTCTTCCCCCTTCTAAATGCCACTGAAGCATCCTCACTTAGACAAGTCAACATTCTGTGACCCCAGACCCCTGATTCTCAGAAAAGTACAGCAAGTACATTCTTTTTTTTTTTTTTAAACATTGCAAAAAAAATTCAGAGGTCTGCCTTCCTTTTTAAGCAGAGACAATAAGTTTAGCTGAGTGGGATCCCATCCTGAAATAACGAATCTTAACCTGCCTGGGCCCAAACTAGTTCTTTCCCATGCTGATCTTGGACTCAGAAATATACCTACCTTTGTATCTGCCTGCCTTTTTATCTTTCTGACTAGATGGTACACAGTGTAGCTGTCTCTGGTCTCCATTAAGCTCCTTTACAATTTATATTGTATCCTTACATTTTGCATAGTTAAGAAATTATATGTTTTGAAATTATGTTTCACACACCCTTAAGGGTTGTTCTGAAGTTCACAGTGTTTACCATTTATGCTGAGGACATAGATATGCCCCCTTTTTTAGGACATGTATTGCCTCTGATTATCATGGTTATTGGGAGTCAAAATATCTCTCAATAACCTTGGCTGGGAGAATATTTCACAAAGGAAGAACATGAACACACACACACACACACACACACACACACACAAGCCTCATGCCTAGCAACCATCAACACTCATGGAGACCCATGGCCTCATGGCTCTGTTTCAGGGGTGGGAACCATGTAAAACTGTCCCTTCCACATGGCCTTACAGGAATCCCCCTTTTTGTTTGAATTTTTTGAGTGTGAGTGTTGATCATGAATGCAGTTACTGAGTTCTTAAGTTGCTTGATGCAGACTGGAAGGAGAAGTAAAACTATTAAGAGTAAACCAACTGCAATTTCTCCATTTATGAGCAAAGTCATTCTGGAAGATGAGAGAGTGTACGCATGCACTGCAGAGGCAGAACCTGCATACACTTCCTGACTAGGAGTGGATTCCACTCTCGAGTTACTGTCATTCATGAGCTTATGATGTAGGGAATTTGTATCCAAAGCCAAATTAGAATAGTTTCCAATCCTCTTTAAATGAGATTCAATTTTAGACTAGTCATGTTCAGAGGCATATTCCAAGGCATGTTATACAGACCCAGTGAAACAGTGAATGGCATTGCATTGAGAGCCTGACCTTAATATTTTGAATGTGATTTCCCATGAATAGAACTACTTCCTATAGAGCACTAAGCTTATCTTGAAGGTCCCTGTAAATATTGTCCTCAATCATGAGTACTATTAACAGATTTTGGCCCTTTTATTGAATATTTTTTTACGTTTCAAATGTTATTCCATTTCTAGGTTTCCCCTATCGAAATCCCTTATTCTATCCCCTCCCCCTACTTCTATAAGGGTGCTACCCCCACCTGTGGAGAGCTGCGATAACATTTGCCATCACTAGATGGCGCCAGCTTCTGCAGTGCCTCATGCCACCTAAACAAAGAACAAGCTGTTTGTGCATATGCAAGAGTAATGCACGCCAAGTCATAGCCCACCCCGGGGCGTGTCTATGAGATCACGGGTAAGCGACCAGTCAGGCGTAGACACGCCACGCCAGGGTGTATATAAGCAGCACCTTTCTGAGGCTCTTTGTCTACCTTATCAATATGCAATAAAGTTTGGCTGCAGAAGAATCCTGTGTTCTGTGCGTGTTCTTGCTGGCAAGGACAATAGCGCGGGACATTTAGCGCCGAAACCCGGGAACACCTCACCATCGCCCGGTGCTGAGGGGGCACTCCGCTCCATGGAGAGCATTCAGAACTGTAGGACAAAGGTAAGCTCTGTGAGGCATGTTTGGCCTTGATCTCTCTCATCTCTCTCCTCAATTGGAAGGCGCAGTGGAAGCTTTTGTTCTCGTTTTGATGGAGGTAATCCTATTCCTTTTGGTTTCATTTTGCACTCACCGGGGGTGGTGCTGATTTTCGACCACCTCTAGGCACAGTCAGGCGGATGTACATAAGCCGCAGTGCCTGCCAGATATGTAAGCCCCTCCTGTAGATAAAGGAGCAGTATGGGAACCTCACATTCAGTGATCACAGCGCTGCAGTATGTCTTAAAGCAGCGCGAGTTGAAAGTTGCTACCAAAACCTTGGAATGTTTTGTTAAAGAGGTTGATCTCGTAGCACCTTGGTACGCATGTTCAGGGTCATTAACCCTTGCCTCCTGGGAGAAATTAAGGGGAGATTTAGTTAGGGAACAACAGAATGGGAAATTAAAGGTGGGGACCATGGCATTATGGAAACTGGTGAAATCATGCCTAGAAGATGAGAAATGCCACCCAATAGTAATAGCAGGACAAGGGGCGCTAGAGGAGTTACAGGACAGCATGTCAGAAACAGAGCGAGGTGAAAGATTAGGAGCTCTAAGAAGGAAAGGTGCACCTAAGAAAAAAGGCCCTTCCAAGGTCCTTGGATCCGAGGAAGTGAGAAAAAGGGGAAAGCATGCCCAGGGAGAGGAAAAGGAAGAGAAGAAGAAAGCCCCCAAAAAGAAAAGTCTTTATCCGGTAAAGGAGTTAGAGGCTTTGGGGCTTGATAGTTCAGAAACAGATGAGCTTAGCCCCTCTGAGGAAGAGGATTTAGGAGATAAGGCAGCTCGCTATGAAGAAGAAAGATACCTCCCAAATGAACAACGAGCTAAGTGCTTGGGTAAAAAACAGAAGAAAGTGGGAGGTGGAAACCATGCAGTCTCCCGGCCTATAGGGCCCTGTGCCCCTCCACCTTATGTGGAAAGATTTTATTCTGACTCCTTCCTCTCTAGGGAGGAAGAAAAAAATTTACACCAAGCATTTCCGGTCTTTGAGGGTGCAGAAGGGGGGTGCGTACACGCGCCCGTGGAGTATATTCAGATAAAAGAACTTACTGAGTCTGTATGTAATTATGGGGTCAGTGCCAATTTTACCATACGTCAGGTTGAAAGATTTGCATCCTTGGCCATGACTTCAGGAGACTGGCAGACAACAGTGAAGGCTGCACTCCCTAATATGGGGCAATATATGGAGTGGAAAGCCTTGTGGTATGATGCCTCTCAGGTGCAGGCCAAAGTCAATGCCACTGCTGAAGGTGATCAAAGAAATTGCACACTTGATTTGTCAACAGGACAAGGGCAGTATGTTAATAATCAGACAAATTATGATTGGGGAGCATACGCTCAAATCTCCGCTTCCACCTTTAAGGCGTGGAAGGCACTTTCCAGAAAGGGAGAGTCTGGGGGACACTTAACAATAATTATACAAAGCCCCCAGGAGCCATTCTCAGACTTTGTGGCTAGGATGACAGAGGCAGCAGGCAGGATCTTTGGAGACCCTGAACAGGCAATGCCTTTAGTGGAACAGTTGGTCTATGAGCAAGCCACACCAGAATGCAGAGCAGCTATTACACCTAGGAAGAGCAAAGGGTTGCAGGATTGGTTGAGAGTTTGCCAAGAACTTGGACGCCCGCTTACTTATTCCGGTCTCACGGCTGCCATCCTTCAGGGCCAAAGGTGTTCAGGTACAGGTGATCGCAAGGTCTTCTATAACTGAGGCAAACCAGGACATCTACAAAAGGAGTGCCAGTCCCTTACAAAGAGGAGAGCACCAGGACTGTGTACTAAATGTGGGAAAGGTTATCATTGGGCCAGTGAGTGTCGCTCAGTTAGAGACATCAGAGGCAGGCTTATTCATCCCGGACCTCTCCAGGCAGAAGGAGGTGTAGACACTCCAAAAAAAAAAACCGGATATCCTGGCCCCAGGTCTCAGGGCCCCAAAATATATGGGACCCCAGCTCACAACAAATGGACACCACGGTCCGCAGAGCTGCAGAAGTCTTAGCAGGAGTGGACCTCCGTTCCACCACCCAATTCATGCTAGTGCCATAGATGAGCGTGAAACCTGTCCCCACCGACTATAAAGGCTCCTTACCCACGGGAAGTGTTGGCCTTACTTTGGGTCGGTCCTCCTTAACCTTAAAGGGACTTATTGTTCACCCTGGAATAATAGATCAAGATTACACAGGAGAATTTCAAGTTCTCTGCTCTTGTCCTCAAGGTGTTTTTTCCATCTCCTCAGGTGACAGGATTGCTCAATTGATTATCCTCCCAAGCTTACATGATCATTTTCCTTCTCCTGGGATCCCTAGAGACACCACGAAGTTTGGCTCTTCTGGGACTGATTCTGCTTATTTAACAGTGGACCTTAGTTCCAGACCCTCCTTAGAGTTGAATATAGAAGGGAAAACTTTGACGGGAATTCTAGATACAGGGGCTGATAAGAGCATTATCTCTTCCAGTTGGTGGCCTAAGGCATGGCCTGTCACTCAATCATCCCATTCCTTACAAGGACTAGGGTATGAGGTCGGCCCCACTATCAGCTCACGCTCCTTGGTCTGGCGTGCCCCAGAAGACCAATCAGGAAGGTTCATTCCTTATGTCCTTACTCTTCCTGTTAACCTTTGGGGGAGGGACATCTTACAGGGCCTAGGACTAACATTGACTAATGAGTATTCTCAACAAGCTGTTGGGATTATAAAGAGAATGGGTTACAAGGAAGGGAAGGGATTAGGAAGAAAAGAACAAGGAAGATTAGAACTGGTCCCACAAGAAGGTAATCTAGGAAGGTAGGGCCTGGGTATTTCCTAGGGGCCATTGAGGGTTCTATGCCTATACCCTGGCTCACAGAGGAAGCCATATGGGTTCCTCAATGGCCTCTATCTTCTGAAAAATTGGAAGCTGCCACTAAGTTGGTTAATGAAAAACTGCAGCTTGGTCATTTAGAACCATCTACTTCACCATGGAATACTCCTATTTTTGTGGTAAAGAAAAAATCGGTAAAGTGGAGACTTCTCCATGATTTGAGAGCCATTAATGCACAAATGCATTTATTTGGCTCGGTTCAACGAGGGCTACCTTTGCTCTCTGCTTTACCTAAGCAATGGAAGATAATAATTATAGATATTAAGGATTGTTTCTTTTCCATCCCTTTGTGTCCACAAGATAGACAGAGGTTTGCATTTACTATACCAGCTATTAATCTTTTAGAACCTGATAAAAGATTTCAATGGAAGGTTCTGCCTCAAGGCATGGCTAATAGTCCCACTATGTGCCAACTATATGTGCAATTAGCCCTTGAACCTGTAAGGAAGCGATTTTCATCTTTCCTTTTGATCCATTACATGGATGATGTCCTCATGTGCCATAAAGATTTAACAATACTACAGATTTCATATCCAATTTTAATTAAAACATTGGGGCAGTGGGGATTACAAGTCGCTGCAGAAAAGGTTCAAATTGCAGAAATTGGCTTATTTTTGGGATCGATCATTTATCCTGAAAAAATAGTTCCTCAGAAATTAGAGATTCGCAGAGATCATTTACATACCTTAAATGATTTCTAAAAATTATTGGGAGATATAAATTGGCTGAGACCATTTTTAAAGATTTCCTCTGCTGAGTTAAAACCTTTATTCGATATTTTGGAAGGGGATTCTCATATCTCCCCCCCCCCACCAGGGCCCTTACTCCTGCTGCCAATCAGGCTTTGCAGACAGTAGAAAATGCTTTGCAAGAGGCTCAATTACAGCACATTGATGAGTCACAACATTTTTATTTGTGTGTCTTTAAGACAGCCCAGTTGCCAACCGCAGTTTTGTGGAAAAAATGGACCCTTATTATGGGTTCATCCAAATGCATCTCCTGCTAAAATAATAGATAGGTATCCTAATACAGTTGTGCAACGTGCGCTTCGAGGGATAAAATCAGCTATTACTCATTTTGGACAAGACCGTAATTTCTTGATTGTGCCCTATACTGCTGCACAAGTTCAGACCTTGGCAGCTACATCTAATGATTGGGCAGTTTTAGTCACCTCCTTTTCAGGACAGATTGGCAATCATTATCCAAAGCATCCAATCTTACAGTTTGCCCTGAATCAGGCTATAGTGTTTCCACAAGTAACAGCTAAGGACCCACTCACAGATGGGATTGTGGTGTACACTGATGGATTAAAAACTGGTATAGGTGCCTATGTGGTTAATGGTAAAATAGTATCTAAGCAGTGTAATGAAACCTCACCTCAAGTTGTGGAACGTTTAGTGGTACTGGAGGTTCTTGAGGCCTTCCCGGGACTGTTTAATTGTGTCTGATTCTTCCTATGTAGTTAATGAAGTTAATCTCTTTGAGACAGCTGGGGTAATAAAACCCTCCAGGAAAGTTGCCAACATTTTTCAACAAATACAATTTGCCTTATTAAATAGAAGATTCCCTGTTTATATACCTCATGTCAGAGCACATTCGGGCCTTCCTGGTCCAATGTCCCGTGGAAATGACCTAGCGGACCAAGCTACAAGAGTGATTGCACTTGCCTTATCCCCCAAATTAGATGTAGCAAAATAATTTCACAGACAATTTCATGTGACAGCTGAAACTTTACACCACTGATTTGCTCTGACTAGAAAAGAAGCTAGAGAGATAGTTACTCAATGTCAAAATTGTTGCCAATTTTTGCCTGTACCACATGTGGGAGTTAAGCCACAGGGAATTCGACTGCTACACGTCTGGAAAATGGATGTTACTCATATCTCTTCCTTTGGAAGACTTCAGTATCTACATGTTTCTATTGATACATGCTCTGCCATCATGTTTGCTACACCTCTAACAAGAGAAAAGGCCTCGCATGTAATTCAACATTGCCTCGAGGCGTGGAGTACTTGGGGAAAACCCAAACTCCTTAAGACAGACAATGGACCAGCTTATACAGCCCTAAATCAATTATCAGCCACGGTGGCAGATGCTGTTAATTTTCATACTTCTGCTAGTTTCCAGTTGAAGGGTGGATTAGTTGAAGGACTGTTGTTAACCAATACCTCGATCTAGTAGAGGAAAGATTGGATATTCTTTTTCAACTTGCCCAACTGGGATGTGAAAAGAAGCTGGGGGTGCTCTGCATTACCAGCGTACAATAAGAAAAATTTACCTGAGCCACTAATTTTTCTAGGCAATTGTCATTGTATCTTGCAGGAAACTGGTCAGAAAAATTTGGCGAGACTCTCGAGTCTTCGAGGGCAGCAGTGTTGGCTATCAACTCAACACGAGTGGACCTGTTGCTGACGGAGGGACTCTCTTCCTGGATTTCTTCAGTTTTTTCTTACTTCAAAGAATGGGTGGGAGTGGGTCTGTTTGGCGCAGCCCTGTGTTCTGGGTTAGTGTTCATGCTATGGTTGGTCTGCAAACTCAGATCTCAACAGAGACGTGACAAGATAGTGATTACTCAAGCACTTACTGCTATAGAGCAAGGCACCTCCCCTGAAATCTGGTTATCCATGCTAAAATGACCTCGCAAGCACTAGACTACTCAGCTCATGCACCCCCTAGAGGCTAGACTCATTGCACAGGGATGAGTGAGTAGGTTTTTGACTCTTATGGATTGTTGGACTAAGCCCCACATAGGACTTGCTCAAAGATTCGAGTAATCTCAGAAGACAAGTCGAATTGCATGAGGGTTGAGTGTCCAAGTGTCCCTCCCCTAGGAAAAACGGCACGAGTGCAGGTCAGAACGACCCTGGGAAAAGGAGCCTAAGGGCCTTGTTCTGTACATGGCGCTCTATTTTTGTCTTACTAGGGATTCGACCTCTATCTTCATCCATTAAAGAGGGACTTGCATTCTAATAAAACTAAAAGGGGGAGATGTGGAGAGCTGCGATAACATTTGCCATCACTAGATGGCGCTGGCTTCCACAGTGTCTTATGCCACCTAAAAAAGAACAAGCCATGTGCACATGTGCAAGAGTAATGCGCGCCAAGTCATAGCCCAACCTGGGGCGTGTCTATGAGATCATGGGTAAGCGACCAGTCAGGCGTGGACACGCCATGCCAGGGTGTATATAAGCAGCGCCTTTCTGAGGCTCTTTGCCTACCTCATCAATATGCAATAAAGTTTGGCTGCAGAAGAATCCTGTGTTCCATGCGTGTTCTTGCTGACGAGGACAATAGCGAGGGACACCCACCCACTCCAGCCTCTCAGCTCTGGCATTCCCCTACACTGGGACATCAAGCCATCACAGGAACAAGGGCCATCCTCTGCTACATATGGGGATTGAGCCGTAAGTCGGTTGCTCCATGTGTGCTCTTTGGTTGGTGGTTTAGTTCCTGGGAGCTCTGGGGGTCTTTTTGGTTATTAACTGATCTACATGTGGTGATATGTGAATCTGTTTAACCAAAGATGTAGTGGATAAGGTAAAACTAGAAATCACACCTATTAAGACTGTGGTCTCCAATATCAAGGCTGCAACAAATCTTTTAAATCTATTCCTGAGATCCAGAGTAGCTCTATGCAAAGCCTCTATATCAAGGTTGAAGAACCATGCTCCATTAACATTAACAGGCAGTAAAGCATATGGAAGCTATCTAAGTATAACATAAACATCTCTGGATGAAGGTCCTATACAGTTTGATTAAACACAGTCTGTGCACCTAATCTGAAGGGAGCTGTGGATTGACTGTGTGAGCTCCAGGTTTCCCCTTGTTCTCTGATGTAGCACAAAAAAGGAGCTGCAACATGGGACCCTAGATTTGTTTATTGATACCTCTGGAGCACAGAAGAATTACCTTATATGCGGCAGCAAACAGTCTAAACAAATATGACCAAGAAAGACAAACTGTACAAAGAAAATGTGGGTGCATCATCAAAGAGACCAAGCCTGGAGGATACCAGGTGATGACTGTTTCTTTTGGAAAGTAAGGCTTTTCATAAGTATACTTATCATTCAGTTGAGTTTTATGATTGTGCTCCAGATTACTGACAGACCTATCCATGAGCTTAAAAGCTGTTACATTATAAGGGAAGTAAAGTACAATTTTAGCTTTGAAGCCCCAAGTAAACCATGAAGGATATCCTTCCTCTCAGGAGCTCCTCTCCAAGCCTAGGCTGGTGCTTGGAAATGTTCCCTGAGCCCTTGGGTATGGGGACTGTGCTGTAAATGAATGAATTGGAGCTGAGCACACCAAGGTCTATTGTTCTAGAATTTTTTACCAGTGTAGCTTGCTGCAACTGTTCCTACATCATGCAAAAGAAGCTTTTCTGATGAGGAGTAAGAGCTCCACTTATCTGTAGGTATAAGTATGCATTTTTAGAATCCAGTTAAAACTGCATTCTAAATGCACTGAGGAATGTAGCAGTGGTCAATTCTCTATGTTCTATGATTTCAGCATTCCTCAGCAGTTGGCTAGGTTTGCAGTACCAGATATTATTTTATTTATTGAGCAGATCTGAAGTCCAATTGGTTTTGTTGGTTACTTCCAAGACATGAATGCCAGCACAGTCATCTATTGGATGGATCACAGGCCCCCAATGGAGGAGCTAGAGAAAGTACCCAAGGAGCTGGGGGGATCTGCAACCCTATAGGTAGAGCAACAATATGAAATAACCAGTACCCTCTGGAGCTCATGTCTCTAGCTGCATAAGTATCAGAAGATGGCCTAGTCGGCCATCAGTGGAAAGATAGGCCCATTGTTCATGCAAACTTTATATGCCTCAGTACAGGGAAATGCCAGGGCCAAGAAGTGGGAGTGGGTGGGTGGGGGAGGGTGGGTGTGACCATTGTAGCTGAGTAGGGCTATTGAATGCTTCTCTCCCTTGGAGACTTACAAAAAAAATCCCTGTAATATTTTGAGAGCTAGTACTAGTGAGGAGTATTCCAAGTCAGTTCCAGGTCAGTTCATCTAATCCAGTATACAAAGTGTGTGGATATTTAACCATTAGGACTTACCTTCAAAATCAAGGAGGAAATGAAGAGAAATGACAACAGTCAATGTTGTTTAGGGAACTCTTTGGAGTCTGTTGACCAAAAATGCAAAAGGATGACTCTCATTGGTACAGATGGTTCTGTCAGCTTGGTGGGGTGGAGGGAGCATTATCACAACTAGCACTGTACCTGCATCTCACACAAACACACACACACACACACACACACACACACACACACACACACACACACACTTATGCAAACAAAAGTAATGTGAATCTTTAGGACAAGGCCCTTACTGTCACTTTCCCTTCTCTTCTCTCTCCCTCTGTATTGTGCTCCCTTCCTACTCTTCTGTAGTCAAACTGCATTTTCCCCACTTCTTCCTTTATAGCACCTGCCACCTGTAACCTTCTTTTACCATCTCTAGAGCTCCTTCTTGACCCCCTATGCCCCGCCCCTTCTTACTTTCCTGCTTTTTATGCTCCAGGCTCTAGAAACATACTAAATACTTGGAGCCAAGTAGCACACATAAGATTGTCCATGTAGCATTTGTTATTCTGGATATAGATGACCTCACTCAGTATAACATTTCCTAGTTCTATCCATCTACTACAAATTTCATAACTATATTTCTCTTTAGAGCTAAATAGAATTCCCTTGTGTACATGTACCACATTTTGTCAGTTCATCAGTTAAGGATATTAAGGCTGTTTCTATTTCTTCAGTACAGGGAAAGAAGTAGTGACAAACATGCCCAAGGAAGTACTTGCGAAGTTGATGTTGTGTCTTTTGGGAAAACGTGAAGCAGTGGTATACCTGGGTCACATGGTATATTTATTTTGATGTCTACTCACTGATTCCTACAGTGACAAAAGCAGTTTGCAATTTCACTAATGATCAGCAGAGGTTTATCTTTTCCCATATCTTTGCCAGCATTTGTCCTCAACTGTTTTCTTGATCTCAGTTATAAATATTGGGATGATACGAAACAGTAGCTTGGTTTTAATTTGAATTTTTCTAATTGGCAATGATGTTGACTAACTCTTGAGATATTTATGAGTCATCTTTAATTTCTTCATTTGAAAAATCTTCATTCATAACCTTATCTAATTTTATTGGATTTTTTTTTTGTTGTTGTTGCCTCTTTTGTTTTTGAAGTCTATTCTGTGTTCTGGGTAGTAATTCTTTGCTGGATGAATAGCTATCAATTTCTCTCCCATGGTAGATAACATATTAATGCAGTACCCCAGGTGGCCAGAAGAGGGCATCCAACGTTCTAGAACTGGACTTAAAGATGGTTGTGATCAGCTATGTGTTTATAGGACACTAAAACTTGGTCATCTGGAAGAGCAGAAAATACCCTCAACATCAGCTATCAGTCTAGCTCCTCTGCCAGGTGGTTTGAAAATATTATTTTTTTGTGGCATAATATCTGTACTTCATCTTCAAATCCTAATATTCTTTCTTCTACTCGATCTGCTTAATGTTTTCCATTTACTTTTGTAAAGGTGTTATAGAATTTTTCAATTCCATACTAATTTCTTATTGTTTGTGTCTTGATGATGAGACATCAGCATTTTTACTTCTTTCCTCCAACGAGTGTCCTGTATTAGAATCTAGGCTGTTTAACAGCAGGTCAATGTACACTCTGTGAGGCATGGGTTGTGGTTTTGCTATGCCATTGGAAGATGTGGTTTTAAGACCTATCTAGGCTGGCTATATACATAGACATATGTCAGGGGCAAAACCTACATGTAGGATGGAGTACAAGCTAGCTATAATTTGGAGAGCTCAAAAGGCTAGGTCTGTGCACAAGATGAACAAGTGTGGCTAGGTCAGGTGTTGGGGAAGATACAGGTGTGCTATGGTGCAGGGGACTCATCCAACTGAATCCAGACATGGAGTGTATCACCAGTACTAGGCTTGTAGGTTGATTTGCTGTAGGCAACTGGAGTGGACAAAAATTGGAGGGAGAATTCATACAGCCAGTACACCTAGGTTTGTGCCTTTTTGGTAGGTACAGAGTTCCTAGTCGCAGCCAGGAACCTCAGGGCTGTGGTCAGTTTTCAGTCCTAAAAGGAGGAAGACAAGCTGAGAGAAGAGGAATCTGGATTTTATTCTTTGTATTTGTGTGTTTGTTAGTGTATATGTATGTCTGTGCTCCTGTTTGGGTTATATAAAAACTGAAAAAGAAGTAGGATTAAAAAGGATGTGGAGGGATGGTTTGCTGTAGTAATGATTTGTGTAGTAGTTTCCTTATATGTATCCTTTTATTTTGACTGTTATTGTTACAGGTAAAATTTCAAGCATTGTATTTTTACAAGTGGATAGGTCAAAAGTACAGTTACACAGTTACATGAAAATAGCTCAATATAATACAAATACTATTAAAAATAAAATTTGAAAACTCCATCTATCTCAAGGTGGTCATTTTCATGAAACATCACATAAATTTTCGGTCTTACATGCAGTTATCTTCATTTTCCCTTTGGATTCATTATTTCCTCTTTAGCATCAGCTATGTTACTGAGCTGAGGTTAGTAATTTGCATACTCATGAATCTCTAATAAATTTACCAAAGACTCCTGGAATACAGTTTCGTAATTTCTCATTTAGTTCATACTGTCTACATAGTGTGTTATTTGCTAACCTATGAGAACAATTAATTTATAGATTGCCTGCACTTGTGTTGGAATAATTCGTGTTGTCATCTGCTTTGAGTGAGATGTTTGAGTGAAATGTAATCTTTGGAAATCCATAGGGGGAAGACACATTTTTCAAAAAAGTAGAATAGTTGTTATATCACCAAATATCATTTTTGTCTAGTCCTTGCTTATCCTATATAACATGCAAGAATCTACTCAGTCTTCTTAGAATACTTCAGAATCCAGCTAAATGTTACAACTGTGCAGAGGATTTTTGCCATTCAAGGATTTGACCAAAGCCTTAAAAGCAAATATAAAAAAAAAATCATAGTGTTATATTTAATTCATTTATGAATTTCAATCTTGGCAATAATTTTTCAAAGCTTTGGAAATATCTCCAAATTGATGGAAGAAGTTAAAGTAGGTAGTAAAATAAAATTTTGTGGTTCCAGAAGCATATGTGTTAGAATATAAGTATACACAATGTTGAATATAAACTTCTGCCTTTCAAAGGGTTGGGGCATCTCAAAAATGTGAGAGCTAACATTTCACATGCATCCAAGAGATACCTGAGAGGTTGATAGATTAGTTTAGGACATTGGATTCTGAAGTATTCTAAAAGAATGGGCTCACAAACACTAATGGCAAAAGCAGGATTTAAAGATTATGGTATTAGCTGGTCAATGAACCTATAAATAAAAGGGGTATTATTTTCAACATGAAAACAGCCTTGACATATGTTCATGTTTTGCATTTTTCTGAGGCTATGATTTTTGAAAAGATGAAAGCAAATGATATTGTGGCAAATCAGTGTAGGAGAAAACAGATGAGAGTAATTATAGCTGTGAAAGAAGACTATGGGAGAGTACAATGGTAGATTTAGCTTTTAAACAGGATTACATTTAGTTGCTGTCTCAGTTAGGGTTTTACTGCTGTGAACAGACACCATGACCAAGGCAAGTCTTATAAAAAACAACATTTACTTGGGGCTGACTTACAGGTTCAGAAGTTCAGTCCTTTATCATCAAGGTAGGAGCATGGCAGCATCCAGGCAGGCATGGCGCAGGCAGAGCTGAGAGTTCTACAACTTCATCCAAAGGCTGCTTCTGGAAGGCTGACTTCCAGGCAACTGGGGTGAGAGTCTTAAGCCCACACCCACGGTGGCACACCTACTCCAACCAGGTCACACCTATTCCAACAAGGCCACACCTCCAAATGGTGCTACTACCTGGTCCAAGAATATACAAACCATCACATTCCAAGCCTGGCCCTAATAGACTTGTTCAAAAACATGAGTCTATGGGGGCCATACTTAAACATAGCATAATGCAAATGCATTTAGTCCAACTTCTAAAGTCCTCATAGTCTATAGCAGTCTCAACAATGTTAAAAGTCCAAAGTTCAAGGGCTCTTCTGAGATTCATTCAACGTATTAACTGTAATCTCCAAAGCAAGACAGGAAAGCAGCTGGGCAAACTCCAAACTCTGCATCTCCATGGCTGATGTCAAAGCAGTCTTCAGATCTCCATTCCTTTTTCATCTTTGTTGACTGCAACAAACTGCTTTCTCCTGGGCTAGTTCCACTCCCTGTTAGCAGCTTTCCTCAGCATGTATCCCATGGCTCTGGCATCTTTAATACACTGGGGTTTTCCACTCCAACTAGGCTTCACCAATAGCCTCTCATAGGCTCTCCTCATGGTGCCAAACATCAAATCCTTTGTCTGACCTCTTCAGTCCTGGGCCATCAACTACAGCAGAGGTTACAACTTCTCCAGTGGCCTTCGATCACCTCTCACAGTGCCAAGCCTCAGCTTTTCTTCATGACCCCTTCATGCCTTCAAAACCAGTACCTCCTGGGTGACTCTTACACATTACCAAGTCCAGCTGCAGTAAGAGGTACAACCTTGGCTATCTCTGGAACACAGCTTCTTTGTGCTCCCAGAAAACAACTCCCATATTTCAACTCAGTGATGCTAGTCTCTTCTTAATGATTGCTAATTCTTAGCTCCAGCTAACCAGCATCAATTGTTCCTTCCATTCTTAACTATAGAGCCAGAGCCACATGGCTGAAGCTGCCGAGTTCTGCTGCTTGCGGGAACTAGAACATGACCCTCTTATACTATTACATTGTCACTGGCTTTCTGTTTTCCAACTCCTTCACTGCCTCAGATTGGCTGTCCTGGATCTTGCTCTGTAGATTGACCTTGAATGCAGAAATCAGCATGCCTGTCTCCAGGGATTAAAGGTGTGTACCACCATGCCTGGATCTAAATTTAACTGGGTAGGACCTTGCACCAAGGTTTCACTCCCTTAATCTGTTATCTCCTAGAACACAGGATTTTGCTCCATTTCACTTCCTGGTATGCCTTTAAAACTTGAACCATATATTTTTTATTTTGCATTTCTAAGCTTGCTATGCTTGTTCAAACTTCTCTTTGTGAGACTTAACCAGAGAACAAAGTCTCTGCTGTTTTTTTTTTGAAACTTCCTTTGTCAATGCAATCAATGAAATTAATCCAAGCCTCTTCACCTTTGCCTCAGGCAGACTTTTCAGACAAGGGCAAAAAGTAGCCACATTCTTCACCAAAGTATCACAAAACCAGTCTTTATGCCACATACTGAAATTCTTTTCCTTTGAAATCTCTTGGACCAGGTCAACACAGTTCAAATTACTCCCAGCAACTAAGTATTCCATATTCCTACTAGGATGACCCGTTAAGCCCCATTTAAAGCATTCCACTGATCTCCAAATCCAAAGTCCAAAAATCCACATTCTTTCAAATAAAAGCATGGTCAGGCCTATCACAGAAGTACCCCACTTCTGGTACCAATTTCTGTCTTAGTTAGGGTTGTACTGCTGTGAACAGACACCATGACCAAGGCAAGTCTTATTAAAAACAACATTTACTTGGCGCTGGCTTACAGGTTCAGAAGTTCAATCTTTTATCATCAAGGTGGGAGTATAGCAGCATCCAGGCAGGCATGGCACAGGCAGAGCTGAGAGTTCTACATCTTCATCCAAAGGCTGCTACTGTAAGACTGACTTCCAGGCAACTGGGGTGAGAGTCTTAAGACTACAACTACAGTGGCACACCTACTCCAACCACGTCACACCTATTTCATCAAGGCCATACCTCCAAGTGGTGCCACTCCCTGGTACAAGAATATGTAAACCATCACAGTTGCCTCTCTTTGTTCATCTCTTGCCTTTCACTAATTTTCTTTCTGATAATCTTTCCTTCCTTTTCTCCTGGATTTTGTTGTCTCTCACTGTTTCTAAACTCCTTTGAAATCCATCTTGGCAGATGTTAGCAAGTTATGTTGACACTAGGAATGGACATCTCCTGTGTATATTTTGGATGGCACCTGCCACTTTCCTGAAAAAGAAAGTATGTGTTTAGCATGTAAATTATCATATAAAATGTTGGAAGTTTTAGGGCTTTCTTGCAGCTCATTAAGGCAAAGCTACTTCTTCATGGTCAGAAGAACAGAATCTGAGATTTTCTTTCAGACATTCTGAGGTACGTAAAAGGGAGAGAGAAATAATTATTTTCTAGACAAGACACTGAACTACTGAACTTTTGATTTCAAAACTCTTTCTTATTTGATAGGAGATACTCAGAACAGGTGCAAAGAGTGCTTAAGTAGCAAACCAGTCATTTTTTTCTGAGTTATAATTCAGAAACATCAATGTTTCCTTTTACTGCTTTCTATTCTGTTTTCAGATATGGGCCAAAACAGGTGTGCTGCCTGTGATGCTCTGGACATTCTCCCTCAGCTCCTCTGAAGTTTCTCCATCACTTCCACTACACAAATACATGCAAAACTCCATAGCTGCACATGCTAGGTTCTTGGACTGTAACTTAACAGTAATGTGGCATTCTCTCTTCCATTTCAATTTGTTTAAGGTAGTTGTCAAGATTCACATCTTGTTTATTCTGTTTTTGTCTTTCAAAATTTAAGAAAATTGCCCATGAGGTTCCTCTTGAGTCCTTAAAAAATATTGCATGCCTAACTTCTGCTATTTCTGCACTACATGACTGGACTATGCCAACAGCTTAGGTAGCATTTGTCTTGACTCAACAAACTAGCTTCTTAGATTCCAGCTTTTTCAAAGACTCAATTTTTACTTTTTCAAAGAAGTGACCCCTTATATCAAGCATGAATTCAAAAGGGAAAGATCGTAAGTCTCAAAACTAAAGTGGACCAAGGGACATCTTAGGAAGTATGACTTCTGTTAAGTTAATAGAAGTTTTCTGGGGACATAAGAGACCTTAGATCTTGAACTAAGTGTGAATCCTTTGGCAATCTTTATGCAGGCAATATAATAGACTATAATAAGTGCAAGTATCAGTCATTTCCATACATGACTGCAGGGATGGCAGCCCAGGCATAGCAGGATACTTCCTATTTCCTCAAATTTGAATCTGAAGATGATACCAGAAGAGTCAGCCAAATAGTTGATATATTTTAGTAATATTCATGCATAGTCATTCTAAATGTTGAAGGTGTGTATGTATGTATGTATGTGTGTGTGTGTGTGTGTGTGTGTGTGTGTTTGTGAAAGAGAAAGTGTATGTGTGTAAAGATTTGGGAAAAGTGGGATTTACTAAACACACATAGATCACCATAAATGTGAACCAGAAAGAATACATAACACAAATATAATTCCTCCATGTATAACCTAACAAAAATGTGTCCTCTTAGCAGTTGACAGCTGGACCACCATCAAGTTGTTCCTTGATTTTAGACATGGATTAGATAACGTGACAATGAAGGAAACAAATCTTTTTTCCACTCCTTTTATTGCAGGAACATTTCATGTGCTCAGTCTCTGTTCTTCGTGTTTTATTCAAATATTATATAATTTTGCTTCCTTATTTCATGCCAAATTAGTTCTATATTTTAAAACTTATGCCCAATAACGGTTTCACATGATTAAGGTGTCAGTAGTCAAAGAATGACTAGGCTAATGTCATCTGTAGACATAGAAATTTGTCTTTTTGTTCAGAAATGGGCTGTTTTGAACTAAAGCATGAAACAGCTGCTTTCTACTGAGATATAAGGGTATGAGTTTCTCAGGAAAGCATCCCTGAAAAGATTGGAATAGTGGCATCTATTGATAGTAAGTTTTCCACTTATTTGGATGTTTAAACTTTTTTCTTGCAATCAGATGCATTTCAACAGTCAGTTGTAATTGTATAAGTTGCTTCATTAATTCATGAGTAAAGAAGAGAAGTACAAGCAGACTTTTTATTTTGGGAAGAATGCTTCTAATAATCCATAGAAGTCATAAGTTTTTTTTTCTCAGAGTCTATCTGTCTTTACAGAAAAGAAAATAAGAATCTCCCCAGAAGCTGGACAATTTCTTTGTAAGATGGTACAGAGGTAGTCTAAGCCTTTAGTAGACTGGGCACCAATATCAATATGACCTGTGAATAAGAAACCAGAATTGAAGCACACTAAAAGTAGAGAAATAAATGGTTCACATAGCTTTTGTCCACAAAGGACATAATACAATTTTCCTTGGCAATTCAATGCATATTTAATACATTTATTTGAAGACAAAAGATGGCTTATAATATAAAATGTAGCCACTGGACATATGTTACAGAGTTCTAGAGAGGACTAAATTCTGAAATGTCAGTAGAGAGCTTTAGGAAGTTGATAGAGTAGTAACAAACTTATATATCACCCCCCCCAGTTCATTTTTAGTCTCACTTTCTTTTGCTTATATCAGTTATTTAAATGAGAAATTTTGACCCACAGAGTGCTTATGCCATTGGGCAAGACATGGAGGATCGGTTATAAGTGCACATATACATGGGTATAGGATTATATGATAATGTTGAGTATAAACATCTTAGAAAATTTATAGTGGGATATCAGAAGTGAAAGATGGTAAAAAAAAATTGTGTGTTAGAAGTGGAGGATATGAAGATATCATGCACGGAGTCACAGACTTAACAATGGGTGAAGGTTGCTGGACCTGCAAAATGATCCAGAGAGGCTACTTGTTAAGGTACACTTCAGTTCCAGTTGAGACCTTGGGTACTGGTGATGAAGATTTTTGTCTAGTTTGAAACTTTTAGGATGACTGAGAATAGCCAGCTAAGGAGAGTCTAGGGGGCTTCAAGAGTTAGATTATTATAGATGAGACAATAGAACAAGTATGAAATGTAAGTAAAAGGGTCATTTTCACAGTATATAAATTTCATCTTTCAAAACATTTCCAATTAAATATGTGTCAAATTTATTAGCACTCTGATCATTGATTTCTTTTTACAATTTGCAATCTCCAAGTCATTGAATGTGTCAAGGTTTCTAGGAGACAGCACATATTGAGGGACAAGAATTCAAAGACATGGTCATTGGCAATTATCACACTTCTCTTGTTGCTCTAGAAAACAAGGAACAAGCTGAACAGATCCAAGTGAGTCTTCACTCAGGCAGGCTTGTTATTTCTACTGAAGCTACCCATTGGCTTTGACGTGCTGTTAGTTGTTCTTATTGCTCTGTAGGAAAGGTTGACGCTAACAATTGTGTTTAAATATACATTAGCATATGGTTGGGGAAAGCCACAGTTATATTTAAATTATTACTGCACCCTGTGTTGGCAGGGTGTTGCAGACAAGTTCGCCAACTTCCCTTGATTTTCAAGTATATTCTGTTTCTTTTTCTGCTGTTCTTCCTAAACGTTAGTGCCTGATTACTCTGTCTATACCAGGATCATAACTGAAATCCATCTGAAGAAATCTATCCAATGTCTTATGTATATTTTCATAAACTAAACTGATCTATGCAACTTTCCAGTTGAATTTTCCTCTTTTGAGACTATATAATTTGTCTTAATTTGAAAATAGAACCTAATCAGCACTAACTATATGGGTGGGTTTTTGACATTTTGAGAGTATTATCATGATTTAGAACATGGTTGTTCAAGAAGGACATAAGTCAGAAAAATAGTATATATGAGGAGTGACAGGAATCTATATATTATAAACATTGAGCTACATCTCACATGCCTTTCGGGAATGGAAGTCCACATTCCCCTTGGCTTCATTGGTTTAACAAGAATAGGTAATGTACAGTCTTCAAAATACATTGAGGTCATTCTCCAAACAGGAGAAGATTAGATATGGGGAGAAGAAACAGTGTCTCTGATACAGAAAAAAAAAGTCAACATTATTTTTTAACTCTTTGTCAAGCTATCTAGAGTTATCTTAGCAGTAGAAGCATTACCTGTTCGGTGTTCTTCTTTGCACAGCTTAGTATTTTTGCATGTATAAAGTAATAAACATCTACTGTGTAATTTTAGTTACTGTATTTATGCAGATTAATATAGTGTTGCCCTCCAATTCTTTCCTGTTACAACCTGCAGTGCCTTGATATTCTCTACACTCTTGAAGGTGAAGTGGAGACTGGGTTTTCAAACTGTTCACTTCAGATAGCTCAATGTCTCAAAAGATTCTTCTGATTTCAATGACATGACAAAACATCCCATGGCTCTTCTCTAAGGGATGTGAATATCTTTATAACAATGGGGAAAATGCAGCTTTAGCTACATTATCTAATGCCAGGGCATTACTATGATCGATTCACATTGTAAATGAGCAAAGTTAACTCTATGCCATAAAGAATAAAGGCATTTTCATGTCCTATGAAAATAGATACCTCTAAGACTTTCACTCTTTTGTCCAGGTATGTATTAGGAAATCACTTCTTACATGTTTGCTGAATTTTGGGTGCTGAATAAAATTGCTTCATTTTTTTCTCCTAAGCACTGGTGCACAAAATCAAGAATTAATCATACACTAAAATAAATGAAAATATCTAAAAAGTAGCAGGTAAGATATCCATTAATTTTGTATTCAAAATAAAATTTTTTATGTTTGCATACTTTGTATTATTTAATGCAAGTTAAAAATGATATTTATTCATGATATTTATGCATAAGCATTACATATATGTTCCACATACTTTCATCACAAGGATTTTACCAGTCTAAAAACAATAGATGATGGTGAATCATTTTGGATTTCCACTTCTTAAAATCAGTTTTGTTTTTTTGTTTTTTTTTTCTAAACTTAAACTCAGGACAATCTCCAAGAAAATAAAGGCAAGTATTAGACTAGTTTCTTTTTATGAAAAGACATTAGGCTTGAATAGAATTGTTGAAGCTGTATAAATCCACATGCTGGCCTTGTTTACCATGTCTACTGAATTAAAAACACAACTAGGTTAATTGATGTTATTAGCACACAGTTTGGAACTATGAATTAGGCCATTTTACATTTATCCTTCTGCAACTATTCAGATTTGAACCCTGGGCTCATTCTAAATCAAATGTGTCCTTATTAAACTTCTTGCAATATACTTTCCCGTGTATTTTAGATACCTTTTTCAATTTGTACTCACCTAGCTAGCAATTCAAACATGTTCATAAACAACCCTGATTTCCTTCCCTAGAGAAATTTTATACTCCTTTCTACCTTAAGTCAGTAGGCAGTGTAGAATTTCTCTATATACATTGTTTCATATCTCTAGTGTAAGACATCTCCCTTCCCAGCCACTGGTGTGTTTTGAAGATGCTTTCTACAAAAAGTCTTTTTCAGCTCTATCTAGCTTTACTTCATTGGTTATAAAAACATTAATGATCACTCACTCCAGTTAAGGCAACACCAAAAGACTAAGCTGCCCAAATTAGGTTTGCAAAAATAATGCAGTTTTTAAAACTCAAGTAGATGAATGTAGTGGAAGTTACTTACAGAGGCATGGTAGAGTCAAAGAGGTATCCATTTCTGAGGCACCAGACCAGAACTTTTCTGGTGACTCAAGAAATTGTTCTTGATGCAGTTGTATCTTCAACTAACACCACAACTCCTATATATCTAGGACACAATAAATAAGGCTACCTGCTGATAGGAAGAGCTATTAAGTAATGACTGGAATCCTGTGAGCATCCCATGACTCGTTCCCTGCAGGGATGTTAACATTTTCATTACTCTGGGGAAAAATAGAGCTGTGCCTTCATTAACTTATTCTGGGGCCATTACTAGCATTCATATTAGGTTGCAAATCAGCAGTTATCTCTACTCCATAAAGAATAAAGGCAGTTTCATGTACTAGGAAATACATGTCCAAAATATTTAAAACATTTGAAAATATATCCAATCATAAGAGCTTCATTCTTTTCTTTAGGTAATTATGTATATTTCAGTTACTATTTTTTAAATGTTTGCTGAATTATAGACTCTGGATAAAAATATTTCATTGTTTTCTGGGCACTGTTACTAATAGCATATTCCAAACCAATGGTTCTCAAACTATATGTTGTAGCCCCTTTAGGAGTGGAAGGATCCTTTCTCAGGGGTTGCATATCAGATATCCTGATTATCAGATAGTTACATTATGATACTTAACAGTAAAATAATTATAGTTATGAAGTATCAAGGAAAATAATTCTATAATTGGGGTCACCAAAACCTGAGGAACTATATTAAAGGTTGCAATAGGAAGAAGGTTGAGAACCACTGTTCTAAGTAATTTATTACATATGAGCATTGCTAATATTTTCAGAATATTGAGCATAGTTTTGCTTCTACAAATTATGCAGATAAAAACAATGGTTTATGGTACAACTACAAATGTGTAAAGTGCCTTTGGGTATGCAAATCACATCCTTTTATAAAAAAATATCAAAACAGTTTTGATGGGTCCTAGGATATCTCTGTTTACAGGTTTTCAACCAGACATATATCAATAAATATAGGTTTTATCCATGGAACTGGGCTTAATTCTAATCCAAATACATTTGATTATTCCTAAAATATTAGCAACACTATTGCATAATTCATTATCTTGCTTTGCTTAATAATTGTTTTAAGTTGATCTTTCTTAGTGATATTTCCCAGCAGTACCTATCATAGTAATATCTTCCATCACAAAAGATAACACTGTAGGATCTTCTTCTACATTAGCATTGTCAAGAATCCCTATCTTTATTGTAAAAGAACATGTTATATCTTATTTCATAGACTCTATATGTAGGTATTTTTGCATATTGGTAACAGACTGCTTGATCAGTATATCCAAAATTTTACAGTGGAGTCTAGCTATTATTGCTCTGTATCCACATATGCAGGCAACTGTAACTTTTCTTTCTAAAGATGCCTAGAATGATCCTTACACAATGAACTCCCTTTACTGCAGCAGTAGGTTCCCTGCTAACATCGGCAACTCTTCTTATCTTCAGTGAGCTGTTCTTTTGGCGCATTGTAGTCTTTCAGAAATATATATGCAAGTTTTATATCTTGCCCTTTTCAAAGTTTCTCTAGAAACTTGGCTTTTAAGCCACCTTCCATCTTTCCTATTTTTCTTGATCTTCTTTTTTTCCCTACTTATGCAATGTCAATTTCATTAGCACTTAACACACCCAACTTACACTTCAGTTGCTATTACTCTTCAGTCACTATCTTCTCCTGTTCCTGTGCTGTTCAGGGAGAGATTCTTAAAGAAAAACAGGAGCCCATCCCTGCATCTCTTGCTTTATCTTGATGCTTATATTGAAAGTTGCATTGATTACCAGGGATAGACCTTTTGGGAACTGATGCCTTTATCTAAGTAAATACACAACCATCTTGCACTCTTGTACTCTATACTTATCAAAGGAATAGGCCTAGTAACAAAGAAGACTAACAGGCATGGATTTCAGAAAGGATTCTGATTAGAAGTTGGAAACTTAGAACAGATTCTTTGTTTTTGACACTCAAAAACATTGCAATATAGTCTCTCAAAATTTACTTGAACGTATATTTATATACAACATGAACAAGATCTGACCCAATATTTTAAAGTTTACCTCTTATTATCATCTCATATTTCAGTGTTATGTAAACTGATGCCAAATATCTATTGTACCTAAAATTAATATATCTGAAACTATAATCTGAGCAAAAGAATACACTGCAAAGAACAGCAAATGAAGTGAGTGCTATATCAAATAAAAAGTTTTCCTGTCACTTAACAAAACAACAGTCAACAATTTGCACCCTCTTACGATGGGAACCAAGAGTATGAAAACCACACATGGACTGTAAGAGTTCACATGGGACTCTTCCACTCCTGAAACTGAGTAACTAGACTGCTTTGACAGCTATTAAAATGAACAGTTAAAGTAATCCTTTCCAACAAGAAACAGTATCTCAAAGATGACTGATGGGGAAAAATTATCACAAGAGATTAGAATTACCATCATCTCAAACACTGAGAACAATGAATCAACATTGGTCTCTTACCTGCATTATTCCTAAGAAAAGGAAATCCAGAATAAGGGAGACAATGAAATGTCATGGGAACATCAGTCTTCTCACTTTGGTGATGCCAGTCACCAGGAGATGAAGGGGAAGTAGTAAACAATGTGGGTATCAGTTGAAGTTGATGTGACCTGGAGAAGCATTAGCAGCCCGACTGAAGAGAAGATATAAAAATTGTTAAGACGATGCTAACAAGAACCTTCTGTTTCTAAGAAGCTTATTGATGTACTGAAGTGAAGCATCCTTTAATATTTTCTCTTTGAAACAATTCTGGGTTCAATGAGACTGTTCTTTAATATTAGAAACCTATTGGGCAGTGGTGGTGAATGCCTTTAATCGCAGCACTTCGGAGGCAGAGGCAGGTGGATTTCTGAGTTCGAGGGCAGCCTGGTCTACAGAGTGAGTTCCAGGACAGTCCGGGCTACACAGAGAAACCGTGTTTTAGAAAACAAACAAACAAACAAACAATATTAGAAACCATTGTATAGCAACCACCAGCCTTCTCATGATTTTATCATGGTATATTTCAGACTATTTAAAAATTACAGTCTACTTAGGGATAGACTAGTTGCATAGTATTTGTAATGTTGTTAACTTCAATGAAAATGTGGGCTGATTAAAAGTGGCTGGCTTTCATAATAGATATAAAGAATTCCATATTTGGAAGATTGATTCATATTAAATACATTTCTTAATTCTAACTATTTGATATATGTTGATGTTCTCTCACAAATAAGTAGTAAATCACATTGTATTCACATACCTAAATTCTGTTATTTGTGAAGCATTTGACTAGAATAAGACAATTATATAGACAGATTTTATATAATATCAATAAAAATTATGACTGACTTACTTCTCAATATTGCAGGCATTGCTAAAGTGCCAGTTTCTAATATTAAAGAACAGTCTCATTGAACCCAGGATTGTTTTAAAGAGAAAATATTAAAGGAAGCTTCACCCCAGTGCATCAATGAACACCTTAGAAACAGAAGGTTCATATTTGAGATGAAAATATTGTGATGGACCATTTGTTTATTAATTGAGGGTCTTGAGAATTTTTTCAGTCTTACTCCAATGTTTGTGCAGGCAGCAGAACAATTATAAGAAACAAACAATTGTCTTCATTGGTTGGTTGCAGGGACACCAGTCCTGGTCAGATAGGACACTTCTAATTTTCTTCATCTCATCTCTGAACCTAATCACCAGGAACAGAGTCAGTGAGATAGGAATAGAACTTTAGTATACTTTAGGGCCCTGTTCTTTCTAAGTACTGAATACAGATTTGAGAAAAGTAAGGATTGCGAAATACATATGGTATTTCATGGATGTGAGCTGGAATACCCTAAATGAATAGACACTTAGCTTCTGTAAATCCAAGATAAAGTACGCTCTCACAAGAGTTGACAAATGAACAATGGGCAAGTTGCTACTCAACTGTAGACATGGATTTGACAAAGAAACAGTGAAGACACTAGATTTGCTTCTATTACTAAAGGGATTTCACAAATCTTCAGTAAGGTCCTTGAGTTCTTCTTTGTACCTCATGGCTTCTGATATTACACCATCTTTTCTTGTTTTCTATGAAATAAATTCTCCAAATAATGCATGAATCCTAGTCCTTCAGGTCAAAGAGGCTGACACTTGATGGTTTAGGATGTACATAGTCAAGGGATAACTATTCAGAAATCTGCTGAGGTAATTTGGCATCTGTCTTTCTGACCATGAATGGTATGATCCCAATTACTGTGAGGGACTGCTATTTACTCTTGACATTCCTGGATGTGAGGGTCTCAGTAATTTACCTTTGAAAGATGTATCTCTGACACTCCCCTAATAGTGAGGCTTTACTATATCTGGATGTGTAAATCATTTTCTTGCAAGGTGAAACATTTAAAAATTCATTTCTTACCACAACCAAGATCTCCTGACTTAAGCATGTGAAAAGCTAAAATGTGTCAGTAGATTGTTCATCTTGCTGAAAATTATCTTACTTCTCAGCAGGAGTTTATTTTCCCCCTTTGCAATCTCTCTGATTTTGAATAGGAGAACAGCAGGAGTGCTTACATGACAGACATTTCAGCCACTAGATGGTACAGAGGGTTGTTCCAGGCACTCAGCAAATCATGTGTCAATTTCAGTATGAATCCTTTGTTAAGCAACTATAATTGAACAATCACATTGAAGTTAGATGCCATAGGCAGATTTGGCTTAAAGAGACTGGAATAAACTTTCTCTTTGCCATTCATAAGTGTGTTGGAAACATTACTTTGTGTAAGATACAAATCTTAGAAATATAAAATTTAGCCATTCACTTTGTATAGTAGAATTTTAGACAGGATTGGATTCAGAAAGGTTAGTAGAGTATCCTGTGAAGATTCTAGAAACTTAGTGACTCTCAAAAAAATATAATGCTTTCTGCAAACTTCATTTTCACTGCTTTTGTATACCACATTTCATTTTTTATTACATATTTTCTACATTTACACTTCAAATGCTATCCCAAAAGTCCCATATACCCTCCCCCTGCCCTGATTCCCTACCCACTCACTTCCATTTCTTGGCCCTGGTTTTTCCCTGTACTGGGGCATATAAAGATTGCAATACCAAGGGGTCTCTCTTCCCAATGATGGCCAACTAGGCCATATTCTGCTACATATGCAGTGAGATACATGAGCTATTGGGGCACTGGTTAGTTCATATTGTTGATCCACCTATAGGGTCGGAGACACCGTTAGCTCCTTGGGTACTTTCTCTAGCTCCTCCATTGGGGGCCCTGTGTTCCATCCTATAGATGAATGTGAGTATCCACTTCTGTATTTGCCAGGCACTGGAATAGCCTCACAAGAGACAGCTATATCAGGGTCCTTTCAGCAAAATCTTGCTGGCATATGCAACAGTGTCTGCATTTGGTGGCTTATTATGGGGTGGAACCCCGGGTGGGGCAGTCCCTGGATAGTCCATCCTTTCATCTTAGCTCCAAACTTTGTCTCGGTAACTCCTTCCATGGATATTTTATTCCCTATTAGAGGGAGGAATGAAGTATCCACATATTGGTATTCCTTCTTGATTTTCTTGTGTTTTGGAAATTGTACCTTGGGTATTCTAGGTTTCTGGGCTAATATCCACTTATGAGTGAGTGCATATCAAGTGACTTCATTTGTGATTGGGTTAACTCACTCAGGATCATATCCTTCAGATACATCCATTTCCCCAAGAATTTCATAAATTCATTGTTTTTAATAGCTGAGTAGTACTCCATTGTGTAAATTACCACATTTTCTGTATCCACTCCTCTGTTGAGCAAGATCTGGGTTCTTTGCAGCTTCTGGCTACTGTAAATAAGGCTGCTATGAACATAGTGGAGCATGTGTCCTTCTTACCAGTTGGAACATCATCTGGGTATATGCCCAGGAGCGGTATTGCTGGATCTAACGGTAGTACTATGTCCAGTTTTCTGAGGAACAACCAGACCGATTTCCAGAGTGGTTCTACCAGCTTGAAATCCCACCAGGAGTGGAGGAGTATTCCTCTTTCTCCACATCCTCACCAGCACCTGCTGTCACCTGAATTTTTGATCCTAGCCATTCTTACTGGTGTGAGGTGGAATCTCAGGTTTGTTTTGATTTGAATTTCCCTGATGATTAAGGATGTTGAACATTTTTTCCAAGTGCCTCTCACCCCTTAGGTATTCCTCAGTTGAGAATTCTTTGTTTAACTCTGAACCCCATTTTAATGGGGTTATTTGAATTTCTGGAGTGCAGCTTCTTGATCTCTTGCTATATATTGAATATTAGTCCCCTATGACATTTAGGATTGGTAAAAACTCTTTCCCAATCGGTTGGTGGCCTTTTTGTCTTATTGACAGTATCTTTTGCCTTACAGAAGCTTTGCAATTTTATGAAGTCCTATTTGTCGATTATTGATCTTAAAGCACAGGCCATTGCTGTTCTGTTTAGGAATTTTTCCCCTGTGCCCATATCTTCAAGGTTTCCCCCACTTTCTCCTCTGTAAAATTCAGTGTCTCTGGTTTTATGTGGAGTTCTTTGATCCACTTATACTTGAGCTTTGACAGGGAGATAAGAATGGATCAATTCTCATTCTTCTACATTATAACTGCCAGTTGTGTCAGCACAATTTGTTGAAAATGCTGTCTTGTTTACCCTGGAAAGTTTTAGCTTTCTTGTCAAAGATCAAGTAACTATAGCTGTGTGTGTTCATTTCTGGGTCTTCAATTCTATTCCATTGTTCTACCTGTCTGTCACTGTACAAGTACCATGCAGTTGTTATTACAATTGGCCTGTAGTACAGCTTGAGGTCAGACATGGTGATTCCCCCAGAGGTTGTTTTATGGGTGAGAATAGTTTTTGCTATCCTAGGTTTTTTGTTATTCCAGATGAATTTGCAAATTGCCCTTTCTAACTCAGTGAAGAGTTGAGTTGGAATTTTGATGGGGATTGCACTGAATCTGTAGATTGCTTTTGGCAAGATAGCCATTTTTACTATATTGATCCTGCCAATCCATGAGCATTGGAGATCGTTCCATCTTCTGAGATCTCCTTCAATTTCTTTCATCAGAGACTTGAAGTTCTTGTCATACAGATCTTTTGCTTCCTTACTTAGAGTTACACCAATGTATTTTATATTTTTTGTGACTATTGTGAAGGGTGTTGTTTCCCTAATTACTTTCTCATCCTGTTTATCCATTTTGTAGAGAAAGGCCACTGATTTGTTTGAGTTAATTTTATATCCAGCTACTGTGCTGAAGCTGTTTATCAGGTTTAGGAGTTCTCTGGTGGAATTTTTAGGGTTACTTATATATACTATCATATCATCTGCAAATAGTGATATTTTGACTTCTTCCTTTCCAATTTGTATCCCCTTGATCTCCTTTTGTTGTCGAATTGCACTGGCTAGGACTTCAAGTATTATATTGAATAGGTAGGGAGAAAGTAGGCAGCCTTGTCTAGTCCCTGATTTTAGTGGAATTGTTTCCAGCTTCTCTCCATTTACTTTGATGTTGGCTACTGGTTTGCTGTATATTGCTTTTATCATGTTTAGGTATGGACCTTGAATTCCTGATCTTTCCATGACTTTTATCATGAAGGGGTGTTAGATGTTGTCAAATGCCTTCTCAGCATCTAATAAGATGATCATGTGATTTTGTCTTTGAGTTTGTTTGATTAGTGGATTACGTTGATGGATTTCTATATATTAAACCATCCCTGTATCCCTGGGATAAATCCTTCTTGGTCATGATGGATGATAATTTTGATGTTTTCTTGGATTCAGTTTGCGAGGATTTTATTGAGCATTTTTTCATCGGTATTCATAAGGTAAATTGGTCTGATTTCCTCTTTCTTTGCTGGATCTTTGTGTGGTTTAGGTACTAGAGTAATTGTAGCTTCATAGAATGAATTGGGTAGAGTACTTTATTTTTCTATTTTGTGGAATAGTTTGAGGAGAGTTGGAATTAGGTCTTCTTTGCAGGTCTGATAGAAGTTTGCATTAAACCCATCTGGTCCTGGCCTTTTTTGGTTGGGAGACTATTATTAATGACTGCTTCTATTTCTTTATGGGAAATGGGACTATTAAGATCATTAATCTGATCTTGATTTAAGTTTTGTACCTGGTATCTGTACCTAGAAAGCTGTGCACTTCATCCAGGTTTTCTAGTTTTGTTGAGTATAGCCTTTTGTAGTAGGTTCTGATGATGTTTTGGATTTCCACAGGATCTGTTGTTATGTCTCCTTTTTCATTTCTGATTTTCATAGTTAGGATACTCTCCCTGTGCCCTCTAGTTAGTCTGGCTAAGGGTTTATCTATCTTGTTGATTTTCTCAAAGAACCAGCACCTCCTTTGGTTGATTCTCTGAATAGTTCTTTTTGTTTCCACTTGGTTGATTACAGCCCTAAGTTTGATTGTTTCCTGCTGTCTACTCCTCTTGGTGAATTTGCTTCCTTTCATTCTAGCACTTTTTAGTGTGCTTTCAGAGTGCTAGTGTATGCTTTCTGTAGTTTCTTTTTGGAAGCACTCAGGGCTATGAGTTTTCCTCTAAGGACTGTGTTCATTGTGTCCCATAAGTTGGGTATGTTGTGGCTTCGTTTTCATTAAATTCTAAAAAGTCTTTAATTTATTTCTTTATTTCTTCCTTGACCAAGGTATCATTAAGTAGATTGTTGTTCAGTTTCCACGTGAATGTTGACTTTCTATTATTTATGCTGTTATTGAAGATCAGTCTTAGTCTGTGGTGATCTGACAGGATGCATGGGATAATTTCAATATTTTTTGTAACACTTGAGGCATGTTTTGTGACTGATTATATGGTCAATTTTGGACGAGGTACCACTCAGTGTTGAGAAGAAGGTATATCTTATTGTGTTAGGATAAATTGTTCTATAGATATCTGTTAAATCCATTTGTTTCATATCTTCTGTTATTGTCCATGTGTCTTTGCTTAGTTTCTGTTTCCAGAATCTGACCATTGGTGAGAGTGGGATGTTGAAGACTCCCACTAGTATTGTGTGAGGTGCAATGTGTGCTTTGAGTTTTACTAAAGTTTCTTTAATGAACGTGTCTGCCCTTGCATTTGGATCATAGATATTTAGAATTGGGAGTTCATCTTGGTACATTTTACCTTTGATGAGTAAGAAGTGCCCCTCCTTGTCTTTTTTGATAACTTTGGGTTGAAAGTCAATTTTATTCGATATTAGAATGGATACTCCAGTTTCTTTCTTGGACCATTTGCTTGGAAAATTGTTTTCCAGCATTTTACTCTGAGATAGTGTCTGTCTTTATTCCTGAGGTGGGTTTCCTGTAAGCAGCAATATGTTGGGTCCTGTTTGTGTAGCCAGTCTGTTAGTCTATGTCTTTTTATTGGGGAATTGATTCTATTCATGTTAAGAGAAATTAAAGAAAAGGAATTGTTGCTACCTATCATTTTTGTTGTTAAAGTTGGGATTCTGTTCTTGTGGCTGCCTTCTTTTAGTTTTGTTGAAGGATTACTTTCTTCCTTTTTCTAGGGTGTAGCTTTGATCTTTTTGTTGGGGTTTTCCCTTTTTTTCCTTTGAAGGGCTGGATTCATGGAAAGATATTGTGTGAATTTGGTTTTGTCATGGAATATTTTGGTTTCTCCATTTATGGTAATTGAGAGTTTTGCTGGGTATAGTAGCCTGGGCTGGCATTTGTGTTCTATTAGTGTCTGTATAATATCTGTTCAGGATCTTCCAGCTTTCATTTTCTCTGGTGAGAAGTCTGGTGTAATTTTAATAGGTCTGCCTTTATATGATACTTGACCTTTTCACCTCACTACATTTAATACTGTGTCTTTATTTAATGCATTTGTTGCTCTGGTTATTATGTTTCAGGAGGAATTACTTTTCTGGTCCAGTCTATTTGGGGTTCGGTAGGCTTCTTGTATGTTCATGGGCATCTCTTTCTTTAGGTATGGGAAGCTTTCTTCTTTAATCTTGTTGAAGATATTTGATGGCCCTTTAACTTGAGAATTTTCATTCTCATCTACTCCTATTATTTGTCGGTGTGGTCTTCTTATTTTGTCCTGCATTTCCTGGATGTTTTGAGTTAGGATCTTTTTGCATTTTGCATTTTCTTTGATTGTTGTGTCCATGTTCCCTATGGAATCTTCTGCACCTGAGATTCTCTTTTTCAACTCTTGTATTCTGTTGCTTATGCTCACATCTATTTTTCCTGATTTCTTTCCTAGGGTTTGTATCTCCAAATTGTTTCCCTTTGGGTTTTCTTCATTGTTTCTACTTCCATTTTTAGATCTTGGATGGTTTTGTTCAATCCCATCGCCTGTTTGGTTGTGTTTTCCTGTAATTCTTTAAGAGACTTATGTGTTTCTTCTACCTGTTTAACAGTGTTTGCCTGTAGTTCCTTAAGGGCTTCTACCTGTTTAGCAGTGTCCTCCTGTATTTCTTTAAGTGAGTTATTAATGCCCCTCTTAAAACTTCTGCCACCATCCTGAGATATGATTTCAAATCTGTGTCTTGCTTTTTGGGTGTGTTGGAGTATCCAGGACCTGGCATACTGGGTTCTGATGATGCCCAGTGCTCTTGGTTTCTGTTAGTAAGATCCATATGCTTGCCGTTCTCCATCTGGAAATCTCTGGTGTTAATGTTCAAGCTGTCTCTGGCTGACACTTGATCCTCCTGTGATTCTGTTAGTCTCTGTCAGCACTCCTGCGAGTCCAACTCTCACCTGAGTTCCAGTGGTCAGAGCACTCTTTGCAGGCAAACTTTCCTCTTTCAGGGAAGGTGTCCAGCAGTCTGGAGCTCTGATCCACCACCTGAGTCCTGGGGTCATTGCCCTCCCTGTAGGCCGACTCTCATCTGGCAAGGAAGGTGCCCAGGGGTCTGGGCCTCAGCTGTGCCTCCTCATTGAGGATGAAGGCCCGACGGGACCCTGAACAAGAAGCTCTGTTGCTTCGATTGCCCATGTGCTCTCGTGTGATCAGGAGGTCCTGGTTGTGCTAGGGCTCCTGCGGCATGGAGAGTCCTCTGGTGCCCTAGACACCCTCAGCCAGGTTCACACAGAAGATGGGGAGGCTGGTTCCGATCTGAATGGATCCCAGCCTCAGGTCAGGGGGGTTCCTCTGCCCCTGTTCCTGCTGGTACAAGACCCTCTGCGATTCTTTGGAGCTGATGTTGCGTTCCACTCACCTGTGATCCCGACGTCCTTTGGCATAGAGAGCACTGTGGAGCCCTTGGCGGCCTCCGCTGGGTTCAGAAGGAAGATGGTAGGCATATCACATTTTCTAAAGTGAGAATTTTAGGCCTAAAATGTACTTCTGTCTCTCAAGCAAAACACAGAAAATGGATTGGACATGTTGGGAGGTGGAGGCATAGGAAAATGTTGATTGAATTAAATCATCTTTAGATGATTTATGGAAGAAAATCAGACATGTTTGACAATAACATTTATAAATTAGACTTGGCATGATATGTAGTCTCATCACTACACAGGGGTGATGGGTTCCTGCTGTAGAGTATAATACAGAGAAAATTTGACTTCTTTCTCAAGCGACTTTCATTTATGACACATATAAAGGCAGGGAGATCAGTTAGGAATTAACAGGAGGAAACAGAACTAAAACCAAGAGAAGATTTAAAAGTGAAGAAAAGTTATGAGGTAGTCAGTTATATAAACTGCCACCAATGCAGACCCCATCAACAACATATGGTATACACTGAACATCCATGAACTTCCACTAACATTTACTAACCCATGAATGTTAAGGCTAGTTCAGATTTTCATAAAGAATAATAGGTTGTGTCTTAGTCAGGGTTTCTATTCCTGGACAAAACATCGTGACCAAGAAATAAGCTGGGAAGGAAAGGATGTATTCAGCTTACACTGCCACATTGATGTTCATTGCTAAAGGAAATCAGGGCTGGAACTCAAACATGTCAAGAAGCAGGAACTGATACAGAGGCCATGGAAGGATGTTACTTATGGTCTTGCTTCCCCTGGCTTGCTCATCTTGCTTTCTTAGAGAACCCAAGAATACCAGCCCAGGGATGGCTCACCCACAATGGGCCCTCCCACCACTGATCTCTAATTGAGAAAATATCTTACAGCTTGATCTCATGGAAACATTTCCGCAAATGAGACTTCTTTCTCTGTGATAACTCCAGCTTATGTCAAGTTAACACACAAAACCAGCCAGTACAGGTTGCATCCTAGAGGTTAAGCATTAGTAAAAGGCTCTAATCCATTGACAATTCATAGACTCGGTAAAATATCCATTTGAAGATTTCACTCATATATTGTAATTTATATTATACAATTTTTGTTGCTTGATGTGCCAATATTGTACATATGTAATTGTATTCCTATTACAGTGCCTATAATATCCCAAAGCAAGGCAAAGCCTGTCAACTACTTCAGAACACTTGAAAAACTACCCAGGGTGAGGTCACACTATGCTGGACTTTGCTCCTTGTTTTTTGGAATAGTGAGGTGAGAAGAATGGCAGATGCTGAAGGTTTCATGAACGAACCCTCGTTTATCTCACCCTATACTCTCTTCTTGATTCTGATTGCCTTACCCCATTCTATTTTATGTTCCCTTTCCATTATTGACCTTTTATCCTTTATATCATTTCATTCTATCTTCCTTCATGAATCCTGGTTTAACCTTTTTTTATTCATAGTTCAGTTTCTTCCTTTATACCAGTGGTTTCTCTCTCCCTTCTTTGAAACAATTTTCTATATCTCATGAGTAATTTCCCAACCTCTCTGTGAATGGCAAACACTCAAAGATAATATCCATAAATGAGAGAAAATGTGGTGTTTTTGTGTCTGAGTCTGGATTTACTTGCTCAGAATGATTGTTCCCAGTCTAGTCATTTACTTGCAAATTTCATAGTTCTCTCCTTTCTTAAAAAGCTCAATTATACTCTATTGTGTAAATGTACATAATTTTCATTATAAATTCATCAGCTGATGGACATCTAGTTTGGTTCCATTTCTTGGGTATTGTCAACAAGATAGTGACATGTAGAAACCTTAAACTAGATATGTATCTTTCAGATTGTACATAATTCAACACCAAATGGGTAAAGGACGTCAACATGATAGCCTGATCCTGATAGAAAGAAAGTTGGGAATACACTCAAACCTAATTTCTTGCTCCACAGATTAGCACTTGCTGCTTTCTTATCCTTTGAAGGTTTATGGTTTGACATTTGGATCTTTATGCTTTTTCTTTTAGGTTACACTGAATCATGACTGTTAGCATGGAGGAGGTGGCCAGTTGGGGAAGAAAAGCTGGAAGTCAGTGATCAATTTAAAAGTTCAGAGAACATTACTTCAACTTGGAAATTGATTTGATAGACACCATTATTATCTGTTCAAACATTCCTTCAAATGACATCCAGCTTTGGCCATCAGCTATAGCATATGGGCTATAGAGGACATGCTCAGTCACTGTAGCAATTTGGCATCAGCAACAGGGCCCCTGATAAAAGAGAGGAGTGATTCTAAAATCCCTCACTCTTATTCCCAGGTTACCAAACAGTCAGCCTGTGAGAAATAGTCTCTTCACAGTGTTTTCCTTTGTGTAACTTGGTATATTGAGATGTGTGGTGTAAGGAACAACTGCCACTGTGAAATGTTAGGTATTATATTTCATAGATTTATATTTTGAAATGTGGGAATTCTTTTTTATTAATTAATATTTTATTTATTTACATCCCAACTTCGCCCTCTCTTGGTCACCCCTTTAAAGTTCTTCCCTCATCTCCCCTCCCCTCTGCCTCTGAGAGAGTGCTCCCTGTATCCACCAATCCTGCGAATGCTCTATCATTGTAGGCTCAGCCTCTGAAAACTCCCAGGAGTCCAGGTTAGCTAACACTGTTGGTTTTCCTATTGTGTTGCCATCCCGTTCAGTTCCTTCACTCCTTCCCCTTCCATATAGTTCCCTGACCTCTGGCCAGTGCTTGGCTGTGAGTATCTGAATCTTTATATTTGCTTTTATTTGGCATTACTCTCACCAGTGCTTCCGCATTTTTCAAACATCTGAAGCTTTAGTTTAGCCTAAGTATACAAGTCACTCTCTTTAGACCACTTAATGTCTCAGGGGATTCAGCTGATGTTCAATACTAAGACACTTGTGAATTTGTAACTTCAGTTTAATCTGTAATGTTAATATTTTGGATGGCAATGTGACAAGGAGAGCTCAATTACTTTGTTTCCTTTGTTCATGCCTTAGGTGAATGAGCACATTATTGTTTGTTTATTCATATTTAAGGTGACAAGAATGGTTTTGTAAAAATGATGCCACAGCCTAGAATTGTCAAGTCATCATGGTAATGTCATGCATTTCTACCTTTACTAAGATGTAAAGACCCTTTCTGTGGCCTTTATGCTTGAAACAACTCTGAATAGGCAGAGCCTTCCTGAATAGCATGATGATAAAATAGGTAGCTTACAGAACATATGAATTTCACCACTGCATTATTGACAGTTTTGAAAGGCAGCATGCCACTGGGGACCTTGCACATCATCTGGAGCTTTATATAGCCTTGGTTACAGCCCTTACCTGCATAGAATATCCTATTGTCCTTGATGACACCTTAACACTGAATATAAACAGGTGCTTTTTTTCTGTTTCCTCAGCTTTGCATCACGCACATTTTTCAAAATTAGGCGAAGATCAGTATTGGCTTTCTCATCAATTTCCTTTTCAAAAATGGACAAATAGGAGCTCTAACAGAGCAACAATTTAAACTCTTAAGAGGAAGAAGCAGCACATATATCTCAACATGATACATTCTTTCTTCTAAAGTTGTAAATCCAACCCATATCATGGTAGGGTCTCATTCCAGTTAAATGCCTCAATTTTTTATTTTCTGTTTGAATGACATTTTAATTTAACTTAATCTTTGAAAATGTATATATCATATTTTGAGACATTTAATCTTTACCAAAAATTGTTCAGCATGATTCACATTCTATAAGGTTGTGGTAATATCAAAGAGCAAAACATGCCCACTGTAATATTCTTTAAGAAAAGCATCTTAGCTAATATGTAAGACAAGAACTTCAAAATAGGATTTAAGTATGTCCAAGGGCCTCAAAGAGGCTATGAGTCAATGCCCCCCCCCAAAGACTGTTTGAACACAGAGTTGAATATAATGAAAACAATTCAATATATGAAAATTTATAAAATTAAATGACAATATAGACTATATAAAGATAATTTAATCTGGAATAAAACTTGATAAAAAAGTCAGGAATTCAAACCAAAAACTTAGAGGAAGACCTGTTCAACACTGTGGATGAAGTGAAAAGGAGAGTATCTGATTGCCCCAGTCTCTGACCTGCAGAGACCAGAATGAGAAGGACACTAAGGCGGGTTCACACAGCAGCTTCTTTACTTGCAGCTTTTTCACTTCTAGCTCTCTTCCCCAGCAGCTTCTTCCCACTGGCCTTCTTGCAGCAAGGGTTATACTCCTATACTCTCAGCAACTGACCTCATCTCGCTCCACACCACCCCATCCAATCAGGATCACACACGCTCCAGGAACGAGCTCAGGTCGGTCACAGATAGACTGACAGATCTGGATCGTGAGGAATACTCCAGCCTGGCAGGCAGCCTACGCATGCAGTTCTACTGCACATGTTCGAAAAAGGTAGTAAACATGTGGGGTTCACGGGGCCTGGCAATGGGCCAGGGTGCCATCTTGGCCCAATGCGGCTGCACCTGCTTTCCAGATCTGATCTTGATGACAAAGTAGAAGAAAGGGATCATCCAGTCAAAGAAAACTATAAAAAAAAGTTCAGGCACAAACTGTCCATGAAATCTGTGACACCAGAAAAAGACCAAACACATAAGTAATAGGTATAGAAAGAGACAAAAAGATTTTCAACAAAATTACAAAAGAAATTTCCCAGATTTAAAGAAAAGTATGCCTTTCAGTGTTCTCGAGGCAGGTAGAACATCAGACAGTAAAAGCGAGGAAACTCCTATGACACCTAAAAATCACTACAATAAGTTGACAGATGCAGAAAGGAAATCAAAAAATATAAGGGTAAAAATCCTAGTCATAAATAATGACAGGTTTGTTAGAGTAACACATGCTTTTCAATGGAAAATCTGAAATCTAGAAAGGCTTGGGTTGATCGCCTACAAACTCTGAAAGAACAGATGTCCCATACCAGACAACTATTTTTAAAAAATCACTAGTCATACTTGGAGAAGAAAACAAAACATGTCTATGATAACACAAACTTAAGGAAGTCAGAGCTACAGAGGATATCATGATTATTTCAAAATGAGAGGGAGATTAACAACACACCAAAGGACACAAGGAATAAATAAACTGAACACAGGCCTGAGCATCTGTGTGAGACATCTGGGTTCCCGGACTCCACCAAGACTAGTCTGCACAGGTGAGAGTGTGGACTAAAGAAGCTAACAGCTTCTGGGACAGGTCCTGTTTCAGGCTTTAATCTTCTGCCAGGAGGCAAGTCTGAAGGCCAGATTTCTGTGCACCTTCCCTGCAAGAGGAGAGTCTGCCTGCAGAGAGTGCTCTGACCACTGAATCTCAGGAGAGAGCTAGTCTCCCCGGTCTGCTGGTAGCAAATAGCACAATCACGAGAGGAACAAACTCTAACCAGAGACAACTATAACAACTGACTCTAGAGTTTAACAGATGGTGAAAGGCAGACATAAGAATCTTACAAACAAAAACCAAGACCACTCATCATCATCAGAACCCAGTAATCCCACCTCAGCCAGTCCAGGGTACCCCAACACACCCAAAAAACCTTGAGCTGGATTTAAAGGCATAACTCATGATGATGGTAGAAGACATCAAGAATGTCTTTAATAACTCACCTAAAGAAATACAGGAGAACACCATTAAGAGTTGTAAGTCCTTATAGAAAAACAGGAAAACACTTCCAAACAGATGATGGAAATGAACAAAACCATACTAGACCTAAAAAGGGAAGTAGACACAATAAAGAAAACCCAAAGGGAGGCAACTCTGGAGACAGAAACCCTAGGAAAGAAATCTGGAACCATAGACGCGAGCATCAGGAACAGAATACAAGAGATGGAACAGAGAATCTCAGGTGCAGAAGATTCCATAGAGAACATCGGCACAAAAATCAAAGAAAATACAAAATGCAAAAAGATCCTAACTCAAAACATCCAGGAAATCCAGGACACAATGAGACGACAAATACTACAGATAATAGGATTAGATGAGAATGAAGATTTTCAACTCAAAGGGCCAGCAAATATCTTCAACAAAATTATAGAAGAAAACTTCCCAAAAGTAAAGAAAAAGATGCCCATGAACATACAAGAGGCCTACAGAACTCCAAATAGACTGGACCAGAAAAGAAATTCCACCCAACACATAATAATCAGAACAACAAATGCACTAAATAATGATAGAATATTAAAAGCAGTAAGGGAAAAAGGTCAAGTAACATATAAAGGCAAGCCTATCAGAATTACACCAGATTTTTCACCAGAGACTATGAAAGACAGAAGAGCCTGTACAGATGTTATACAGACACTAAGAGAACACAAATGCCAGCCCACGACCGAACCAAATTCTCACATTATCTTTCCACGAGTCCAGCCCTTCAAAGGATAATAACAGAAAAAAAAAAAAACAAACAATACAAGGACAGAAACCACATCCTAGAAAAAACATTAAAGTAATCCTTCAACAAAACTAAAAGAAGACAGCCACAAGAACAGAATGCCAACGTTAACAACAAAAATAATAGGAAGCAACAATTACTTTTCCTTAATAACTCTTAATATCAATGGACTCAACTTCCCAATGAAAAGACATAGGCAAACAGACTGGCTACACAAACAGGAAACAACATTTTGCTGCTTAGAGAAAACTCATTTCCGGGAAAAAGACAGATACAACCTCAGAATGAAAGGCTTGAAAACAATTTTCCAAGCAAATGGTCTGAAGAAACAAGCTGGAGAAGCCACTCTAATATCTAATAAAATCGTCTTCCAACCCAAAGTCATCAAAAGATACAAGAAGGGGTACTTCGTACTCATCAAAGGTAAAATCCTCCAAGAGGAACTCTCAATTCTGAATATCTATGCTCCAAATACAAGGGCAGCCATATTCATTAAAGAAAAATTAGTAAAGCTCAAAGCACACATTGCACCTCACACAATAATAGTGGGAGACTTCAACACACCACTTTCATCAATGGACAGATCATGGAAACAGAAACTAAACAGTTACACAGTGAAACTAACAGAAGTTATGAAACAAATGGATCTAACAGATATCTACAGAATATTTTATCCTAAAACAAAAGGATATACCTTCTTCTCAGCACCTCATGGTACCTTCTCCAAAATTGACCATATAATTGGTCATAAAACAGGCCTCAACAGATACAAAATTATTGAAATTATCCCATGCATCCTATCAGATCACCATGGATTAAGGCTGATCTTCAATAACAAAATAAATAATAGAAAGCCAACATTCAAGTGGAAACTGAACAACACTCTTCTCAATGATACCTTGGTAAAGGGAGGGATAAAGAAAGAAATTAAGGACTTTTTAGAGTTTAATGAAAATGAAGCCACAACATACACAAACTTATGGGACACAATGAAAGCATTTCTAAGAGGAAAACTCATAGCTCTGAGTGCCTCCAAAAAGAACCTAGAGAGAACACACACTAGCAGCTTGACAATACACCTAAAACCTGTAGAACAAAAGGCAGCAAATTGAACCAAGAGGAGTAGACTGCAGGGAATAATCAAACTCGGGGGGTGGGGTGGGGTGGGAAATCAACCAAGTGGAAACAAGAAGAATTATTCAAATAATCAACCAAATGAAGTGCTGGTTCTTTGAGAAAATCAACAAGATAGATAAACCCTTAGCCAGACTCACTAGAGGGCACAGGGAAAGCATCCTAATTAACAAAATCACAAATAAAATGGGAGACATAACAACAGATCCTGAAGAAATCCAAAACACTACCAGATCCTTCTACAAAAGGCTATACTCAACAAAACTGCAGAACCTGGATGAAATGGAAAAGTTTCTAGACAGATACCAGGTACCAAAGTTAAAGCAAGATCAGGTTAAGGATCTAAACATTCCTATATCTCCTAAAGAAATAGAAGCAGTCATTAATAGTCCCCCAACCAAAAAAAAAAAAAAAGCCCAGGACCAGATGGGTTTAGTTCAGAGTTTTATCAGACCGTCAAATAATATATAATCCCAGTTCTTCGCAAACTATTCCACAAAATAGAAACAGAAGGTACTCTACCCACCTCATTCTATGAAGCCACAATTACTCTGATACCTAAACCCCAAAACAAACAAAAAAACCATCAAAGATAGAGAATTTCAGACCAATTTCCTTTATGCATATCGATGCAAAAACCCTCAATAAAGATCTCGCTAACTGAATCCAAGAACACATCAAAACATTCGTCCATCCTGACCAAGTAGGTTTCATTCCAGGGATGCAGGTATGGTTCAATAAATGGAAATCCATCAACGTAATCCGGTATATAAACAAACTCAAAGACATAAACCACATGATCATCTCGTTAGATGCAGAAAAAGCATTGAACAAGATCCAACACCCATTCATGATAAAAGTATTGGAAAGATCAGGAATTCAAGGCCCATACCTAAACATGATAAAAAGCAATCTACAGCAAACCAGTAGCCAACATCAAAGTAACTGGTGAGAAGCTGAAAGGAATCCCACCAAAATCAGGGTCTAGACAAGGCTGCCCACTTTCTCCCTACCTATTCAACATTGTACTTGAAGTCCTAGCCAGAGCAATTAGACAACAAAAGGAGATCAAGGTGATACAAATTGGAAAGGAAGAAGTCAAAATATCACTTTTTGCAGATGATATGAAAGTATATATAAGTCACCCTAAAAATTCCACCGGAGAACTCCTAAGCCTGATAAACAGCTTCAATGAAGTAGCTGGATATAAAATAAACTCAAACAAGTAAATGGCTTTTCTGTACACAAAGGATAAACAGCCTGAGAAAGAAATTAGGGAAACAACACCCTTCTCAATAGTCACAAATAATATGATACCTTGGCATGACTCTAAATAAGGAAGTGAAAGATCTGTATGATAAAAACTTCAGTCAGAATGGCTAAGATAAAAAATTCAGGTGACAGCAGATGCTGGCGAGGATGTGGAGAAAGAGGTACACTCCTTCATTGTTGGTGGGATTGCAAGCTTGTACAACCACTCTGGAAATCAGTCTGGCAGTCCCTCAGAAAATTGGACATACTACTACCGGAGGATCCCACAATACCACTCCTGGGCATATATCCAGAAGATGTCCCAACCATAAAGAAGGACACATGCTCCACTATGTTCATAGCAGCCTTATTTATATTAGCCAGAAGCTGGAAAGAACCCACATGCCCCTCAACAGAGGAATGGATACAGAAAATGTGGTACATTTACACAATGGGGTACTACACAGCTATTAAAAAGAATGAATTTGTGTAATTCCTAGGCAAATGGTTGGACCTAGAGGGCATCATCCTGAGTGAGGTGACACAATCACAAAAGAACTCAAATGATATGTACTCACTGATAAGTGGATATTAGCCCAGAAACTTAGTATACCTGAGACATAAGAGACAATTTGTAAAACACATGAAACTGAAGAAGAACGAAGACCAAAGTGTGGACCCTTTGCCCCTTCTTAGAATTGGCAACAATCACTCATGCGAGGAGTTACAGAGACAAAGTTTGGAGCTGAGACAAAAGGATGGACCATCTAGAGACTGCCATATCCAGGGATCCATCCCATAATTAGCCTCCAAACGATGACACCATTGCATGCACTAGCAAGCTTTTGCTGAAAGGACCCTGATATAGCTGTCTCTTGTGAGATTAGGCTGGGGCCTAGCAAACACATAAGTGGATGCTCACAGTCAGCTATTGGATGGATCACAGGGCCCCCAATGGAGGAGCTAGAGAAAGTAATCAAGGAGCTAAAGGGATCTGCAACCCTGTAGGTGCAACAACATTATGAACTAACCAGTACCCCGGAGCTCTTGACTCTAGCTGCATATGTATCAAAAGATGGCCTAGTAGGCCATCACTGGAAAGAGAGGCCCATTGGACAGGCAAACTTTATATGCCCCAGTACAGGGAACGCCAGGGCCAAAAAGTGGGCGTGTGTGGGTAGGGGAGTGGGGGAGGGTATAGGGGACTTTTGGGGTAGCATTGGAAATGTAATTGGGGAAAATACGTAATAAAAAAAATAAATAAATAAAAGAATTTCAAGTTTCTCAAGAAAGAAGTTAAAGAAGATCTCAGAAGATGGAAAGGTATCCCATGCTCATGGATTGGCAGGATCAATATAGTAAAAATGGCTATCTTGCCAAAAGCAATCTACAGATTCAGTGCAATCCCCATCAAAATTCCAACTCAATTCTTCAACGAATTAGAAAGAGCAATCTGTAAATTCATCTGGAATCACAAAAACCTAGTATAGCAAAAACTCTTCTCAAGGATGAAAGAACCTCTGGGGGAATCACCATGCCTGTCCTAAAGCTGTACTACAGAGCAATGGTGATAAAAACTGCATGGTACTGGTATAGCGACAGACAAGTAGACCAATGGAATAGAATTGAAGACCCAGAAATGAACCCACATGCCCATGGTCACTTGAACTTTGACAAGGGAGCTAAAACCATCCAGTGGAAAAAAGACAACATTTCCAACAAATGGTGCTGGCACAACTGGCAGTTTCCACGTAGAACAATGCGAATTGATCCATACCTATCTCCTTGTACTAAGGTGAAATCTAAGTGGATCTAGGAACTCCACATAAAACCAGACACAGTGAAACTAATAGAGGTGAAAGTAGGGAAAAGCCTCGAAGATATGGGTACAGGGGAAAAATTCCTGAATAGAACAGTAATGGCTTGTGATGTAAGATCGAGAATTGACAACTGGGATCTCATAAAATTGCAAAGCTTCTGCAAGGCAAAAGACACTGTCCATAAGATAAAAAGGCCACCAACAGATTGGGAAAGGATCTTTACCTGTCCTAAATCAGATAGGGGACTAATATCAAATAAAGAACTCAAGAAGGTGGACTCCAGAAAATCAAATAACCCCATTAAAAAATGGGGCTCAAAGTTAAACAAAGAATCCTCACCTGAGGAATACCGAATGGCTGAGAAGGACCTGAAAAAAATGTTCAACATTCTTAATCATCAGGGAAATGCAAATCAAAACAACCCGGAGATTCCACCTCACACCAGTCAGAATGGCTAAGATCAAAAATTCAGGTGAGAGCAGATGCTGGCGAGTTTGTGGAGAAAGAGGAACATTCCTCCATTGTTAGTGGGATTGCAAGCTTTTACACCCACTCTGAAAATCAGTCTGGCGGTTCCTCAGAAAATTGGACATACTACTACCGGAGGATCCCGCAATACCTCTCCTGGGCATATATCCAGAAGATGTTCCAACCGGTTTTGAAGGATACATGCTCCACTATGTTCATAGCAGCCTTATTTATAGTAGACAGAAGCTAGAAAGAACCCACATGCCCCTCAACAGAGGGATGGATACAGAAAATGTGGTACATTTACATAATGGAGTACTACCCAGCTATTAAAAAGAATGAATTTATGTAATTCCTAGGTAAATGGTTGGACCTGGAGGGCATCATCCTGAGTGAGGTAACCCAATCACAAAAGAACTCACACAACACGTACTCACTGATAAGTGGATATTAGCCCAGAAACTTAGAATAACCACGATATAAGATACAGTTTGCTAGACACATGAAACTCAAGAAGAACGGAGACCAAAGTGTGGACACTTTGCCCCTTCTTAGAATTGGGAACAAAACACCCATGGAAGGAGTTACATAGACACAGTTTGGAGGTGAGACGAAAGAATGGACCATCTAGAGACTGCCATATCTGGGGATCCAACTCATAATCAGCTTCCAAAAGCTGACACCATTGTATACACTAGCAAGATTGTGCTGAAAAGACCCAGATATAGCTGGCTCTTGTGAGACTATGCCGGAGCCTAGCAAACACAGAAGTTGATGCTCACAGTCTGCTATTGGTTGGATCACAGGGCCCCCAATAGATGAGCTAGAAAATGTAACCAAGGAGCTAAAGGGATCTGCAACCCTATAGGTGGAACAACAATATCTACTACCCAGTACCTATCAGAACTCGTGTCTCTAGCTGAATATGTATCACAAGAAGGCCTAGTTGGTAAACAGTGGAAAGAGAGGCCCATTGTTCATGCAAACTTTATCTGCCTCAGTACAGGGGAACACCAGTGCCAAGAAGTGGGAGTAGGTGGGCGAGATTGTGTGGGCCTTTCGGGATAGCATTGGAAATGTAAATGAAATAAATACCTAATAAAAAATAAAATAAAAAATAATCTGAACACAGTTAACTGAAGTTGGTCTAAGAAAGTGTAGTACTATAACAACATAATAGGAATTAATAAGCAATATTCAACAATAACAACATTGTCTGTCTCTCTTCCCCAATACAACAACAGACAAATTGAGTGAACTAGAAAACAGGATCTATATTTCTGTTTCTACCAAGAGACAAATTTTACTACTGAGGAAGTATACCACTTTAGGGAAAAAATACAGAAAACTTAATTCTAAATAAATGAAACTAACAAACAACCAGGTATAGTTCTTCAAACACCTGGAAAAAAGTCCAAGTCAAAGGTAGTCAGAAGAGAGGGAAAAGGACAATACATACTCATTAAATGAAATATCCTACAAAAGTAATTTCAATTTTAGCATTTATACACCTAAGCCAGGAGCACCCAGTTTCATACAAAAACCACTAAAAGGCAGAAAACCTCATATGGCCTCTAACACAGAGACAGTGGGTGATCACAACACTCCATTCTCACAATAGGCAGGCTATCAAAATAAAAGCTATGTTGAGAAACTTTGGAGTTAAATAATGTCATAAACAAAATGAACCTCACAGACATGTAAAGAACATGCCACCCAACCACTGAAGAATACAGTTCTCAAATTGACTTCATTTTGAATTTTTGGGATTGATCATTCTGTGTTTGGGAGCTCACCTGCTCATTCCATGGTATGTAAACTCATACATTAGTCCTCCTACTAAGACATGCTAATACTCCTTTTTTCTATCATAGGGCAATTTAAACTGCATACAATGTCTTCAGACCTTGTTACACATCTTGAGGGAAATGAAATTCTATTAGAACCAACAATTCAAGAGTATATTTTATGTTTGCTTCCCAGTACAATGATTGAAAAATACTTCTCAGGTTCACCTGGCTTTACTTCTCCAAGTAAGGTCTCAATAAATGCCTGGTCACTCCAGATAGGGCAATGATGGCACCTAAAGAAGTAAAATGTTCAAACCAGGTTTGTAAGTGATGCAGTGTCTAGATTCCATTACAGGAACTTGGATGAAGATTACTTATAAAGGAATAGTTGAGCCAGAAACACTGGTATGTCATGGAGTTTCTTGATGAAGACCATCAAGAACTTAGCTGTTCACTCTGGGATGCTGTTTCACTCTATTTCTTTATTCCTTTTTATTATGAGTATAGCATACCACTTCAAGGTCATACCCCTCTAGGGTCAGAAGGAAGCAATGTACAAAATCAAGTTGGGACTATATTGATGTTTACCTTTCAAAGTGTGTTAACATCTTCCTTACTATGATAACTAACCATGTGGTATCTACATTGCTTAACTTATGTCACAGTCATGACTACAGTTTAAGTTATACTGTAAACAACTGCCTCTTCTCATGTAGTTTTGACCCAGAGCCCTGACTAAGGTTGGTGACAGAATTAATTTTGAGTGATTATACCTGCAATGCTTTCTTTTTAGACTTTTCACTTTTCAGTTAGTTGGCCTCCTATGAGGTAACCTGTGGGGAACAGCCTAAATTGCCCTTATTCCAACTATGACAGCTATTTACTTTAGATTTTTACCTGGTGCTTTTCTCTCTTTCTTTCTTTCTTTCTTTCTTTCTTTCTTTCTTTCTTTCTTTCTTTCTTTCTTTCTTTCACTCCCCCCTTTCTTCCTTTCTCTCCCTTTCTTTCTTTCTTTCTTTCTTTCTTTCTTTCTTTCTTTCTTTCTTTCTTTCTGTCTGTCTGTCTGTCTGTCTGTCTTTCTTTCTTTCTTTCCTTCTTTTCTTTCTTTCTTTCTTTCTTTCTTTCTTTCTTTCTTTCTTTCTTCCTTTAGCTCCCTCTCTTTGTTCCTTTCTCTCCCTTTCTTTCTTTCTTTCTTTCTTTCTTTCTTTCTTTCTTTCTTTCATTCTTCCTTCCTTCCTTCCTTCCTTCCTTCCTTCCTTCCTTTCTTTCTTTCTTTCTTTCTTTCTTTCTTCCTTTCTTTTTCTTTCTTTCTTTCTTTCTTTCTTTCTTTCTTTCTTTCCTTATTTCTTTCTTTCTTTTTTTCTTCCTCTGTTTCTCTCTCTCTTCTTTGTTTCTGTTTTTCTTTCTTTCTTTCTCTCTTTCTTTCTTTCTTTCTTTCTTTCTTTCTTTCCTTCCTTCCATCCTTCCTTCTTTCTTTCTTCCTTCCTTCCTTCCTTCCTTCCTTCCTTCTTTCTTCCTTCCTTCCTTCCTTCCTTTCTCTTTCTTTCTTTCTTTCTTTCTTTCTTTCTTTCTTTCTCTCTTTCTTTGTTTCTGTCTTTCTTTCTCTCTCTTTCTTTCTTTCTTTCTTTCTTTTTTTCTTCCTTTAGCTCCCTCTCTTTGTTCCTTTCTCTCCCTTTCTTTCTTTCTTTCTTTCTTTCTTCCTTCCTTCCTTCCTTCCTTCCTTCCTTCCTTTCTTTCTTTCTTTCTTTTTTCTTTCTCTCCTTCTTTCTTATTTTCTTTCTTTATTTCTTTTTCTTTCTTTCTTTCTTTCTTTCTTTCTTTCTTTCCTTCTTTCTTTCTTTTTTTCTTCCTCTGTTTCTTTCTCTCTCTCTTTCTTTGTTTCTGTCTTTCTTTCTTTCCTTCTTTCTTTCTTTCTTTCTTTCTTTCTTTCTTTTATTTTCTCTTTTTTTAGATGTTTTACCAAATCTATAACCCATTACCTACTACTGTTACACAACACAAACCTTTATATATGGTCATCAGACTTATTAATTTTAATGGAAACAGGTATCTTTTGGAATCCTTAAAAATTACAGCAAAAAAAAAATATGTCCTTCCAACAAGCAATTAAAAAAAACTCACTGCTTCTTATACTTTTGTCCTCCAAAGAACAATGTTATATATAACACTGCCATGGTTAGCTCTAGGTTATAGTTAACATGCTCCCCCAACTTGGTATGATCTAGAATCACCTAAGACACTATGATTAAAGCAGGAAAAACAGGGAGTCTATCTCTCAAGCCTGCCTCATAATTTGGTACTATTGTACACGTGGCAGTAGCTTTGTAAACATAAAAGAGGCAATACTCAAGGGCTCCTTGAGGTTTGAATCAAAATTCCAAAGATCCCTCAAGGCTAGGAAGAGTATATTATGTTTTGGGTCCTTGCAATGAAGCCCCGCAAAACCTGTATGAAGTATGAACGATACAGCTTAATGTCAGTAGAGGTCTATGACATTAAATTGTCCATGCAAGAAAGCTTTAGACATCAAGTGGAAATAGCCAATCAGAGAGGCTATCTGTGCTGCAGGCATCATAGGTAGAGGGGTCTGCAAAGCTAACTCCATATAGCCAAAGTGATTCCATCATGAATTACAAATGCCTCACACAAGGCTTCAGGATATGTTCCTTGTTTGTCAAAGGCTTTTAGTATTTCTTTATCAGTAACATTCTCAATGTGCCACATTCTTCACATTTGGAATAGGAATGACCCTTGCAATCTTGCATATTGAAACTGTGAACAGTGTGTTGTTAATTTTACAGGATCTCGCAGTTAAGAGATTGTTTTGGCTTTCAGAAGAAATGGTAGATTTATGGATAGTGTTGTGACAGCAAAAGGCTGTAGAGACTCATAGACTCAATGCATATTGTCTTACAATGACTTTATGAGCTTATGGGAAAATGATAAATTTATGCCTTCAAATTGTATGGTTTTGAGTAACATTGACAGGGTTAAGATTTCTGATGGTCAATACATTTGGCAATTTTATATGATCTAAAATGATCAAAAAGCCAAATATGTGTATATGTCAATGAGGAAATTCTATACCTGGATGCTATCGAGTGGAAGGCCCTCTGTAAATGTGAACAGCACTCATCCAACTGAGTGAATGAAAAAGACAGAATCACTGGACCAATGGAATTTCTTTCTCTCTGCTTCCTGACAACGGAAGCTGAGTGTAAAGCTGTGTCACCTCAGTTGCTTTCCTGAACTGTGTCTCTGTGCAGTATAACCTGTAATAAACTCTTTCTCTCTACAGATAGTTTTTAGTTAGGTATTTGATCATAAGTGCGATAAATGCAGTCTGTAAAACTGAGAGACATCCACAGAATTGCTAACAGGTCTTAGTGGAGGTATCCCCCATTATTTGGACTGCCCAGTACTCAGTGTGGGACTAGACACCTTCTAATATTCAGAATTTTGTCTTCTCACTTTGCTCCAGTGTGTCTGACTGTCTCCAGGCTGGCCCTGTGGCCACATCCTGTTTAAGTCAATACCTCTCTGATGTAAGAGCACAGGGCTGTGGGAACATTGTTCATAACCCAAAGGCTATTTTCTCATGATCACTGATGTTTGATTCAATTTTATGTGCAAAAGCAATACTCTCAATACTCTGGCATGCCCCAGATCTCCCAATATGCATGTATCATATTCTTAAGGTTTTTTTATTGTGACTTAAAATTAACATGTATAGTGTCTTTGGTGGGCATAATAACATTACCTTCATATAAATTCATTTCAACTTAATATCTCTTATCATATCTATACCCTCCTGTTCTCTGTCTCTGATGAATTTCGATCTTATCATGAACCAATGCTTAATTAGCAATTGGCAGCAACATTTGCTCAAATGGAAGCATTCAGTATATTTTTTCCAGCATAATAATTATATTGATTATTTGAGAATTTCCATGCTAACTTCCTTGTTCTTCCAGGTCTGACTCCTAGACCTTGTGACCTTCCACCCAAGAAGAAGAAAAAGAAGCAGGCAGAGTAAGAGGAGGGGGGAGGAAGGGGAGTAAAATGAAGAGGAGGAGTCCCATGTTCTCACTAGAGTATGGTCAATCCCATCAGTAGCCAGCCACTTAAAAAATCCTGAGTACCTGCCAGAAGACATCAATTGTGAAAAGTTATAGTTCAGCATGCATATCACAATAATTAGGTGTTGACTTTGATGTCTTCCTGGCCAAGCTGTTACACTTTGTGGGGGTGGAGGGGTAGGAATGGTCACAGAAGCCTTTTTCGCTCTTTCTCAACTGTGAGTCTGCAGCCATTGATATGACTACAAAAGTAACTTCTATATTTTTATAGAATAAAAACATTTGAAATGTAACAGTGGGAGTCTAGACAGCAGTAGGATTACTGTTGTCCTTCAGTGAACTGTCCCCTGGACGCTGCAGTTCCCTGAGGCTTTCAGATATGCATAAGTGTCACTTTTACCCCATCTCAAGTTTTCCTTAGATATTCTGCTTTGGAGGAATCCCACATACCCTAAAAGTCCTCTTTCTGCTATCTTATTCAGATTTACTTTATTTGTACCATACCAGATACTTTCCAAGCCGTATTCACAGTGCAATCACTGTTATTCAGATTTTCTTATGTCTTTCCCACTTCTGTGCTGTAGCCAAGGCAGGATCTGAGAGGTTCTAATGAGAAACACAATGTTTCTCCCTGAAACTCTCATACTATGTCCATGCATATACTCACACAATTGGTGTCTTTACCAGGCACAGATAAATTGAGAGCTGATGACTATTTCTAAATAAATATACAATAACTTTATACTATTAACTATTACAAGCACAGACTAGCGAAAAGAAACCCTATTTGGTAGAAATTCAGCTAAAATTTTTGATTGCAGAATAAATAGCACATAGATTACTTTAATACTATTTTACACAGTATTATAATCACAATAGAGAACTTTAAACTTTATCTACATCACAAAAACAAGGTTATTCCAAATGACTCTAAACTATTGTTTCTAAAATGTACTCATTTAGAATTGACCAGCAGGGCAGGGTAGTGGTGGTGCATGCCTTTAATTCCAGCACCTGGGAGGCAGAGGAAGGTGTATTTCTGAGTTTGAGGTCAGCCTGGACTACAGAGTGAGTTCCAGGACAGCCAGGGCTACACAGAGAAACCCTGTCTCAAGAAGAAGAAGAAGAAGAAGAAGAAAAAAGAGTTGACTAACAATCTGAAAAACTCCAGGCAAAAATATATTGGTGAGTGCTGTATAAAGATAAATGTAGCCCTTCCAGTTGGTGCCAGCTCTCGATCACCTTGGTCACTAACTCAGTGGATGGTCCCATGGTCCCCAGAGGACTCTCCACATGATCTTAGGATCACTGGTGAGTGGAACACAACATCTGTTACAAACCAATTGTGACTGGCCTGTGACAAAAGGAGCAAGGACACCGATGCCATGACTGACCAGCAGCTCGGGTTCCTTATGATTTGTGCTGGTACATCATAGTTTCAACACACAAGACAGCTCCACGGTCCTCAGAGGAGACACCACTTCCAGGCACTGTAATATACCTAGGATCTTAGGATTCTAGGATCTCAGGATAACAGGAGCTTGGTCACATCAGGATCTCAAGGTCTCAGAGGAAGCTTGACTCTCAAGAGCTCTGACACACCCAGAATCTCATGTTCACAGGTGCCCGGAATCACAGGATCCTAGAGAAAGCTGGACTCTGAGGAGTCCTGAATCAACTGGTATTATAGGAAGGACAGTTTCCAATTAGATATACTGAGGGCAGCAAGCACTTGAGATAATCAGATGGCAGGAGGAAAGCATAAGAACAGAAGCAACAGCAACCAAGGTTACTTGGCATCATCATAAACAAACTCTCCCATCATAGCAAGTCCTGGATATACCATCACACCAGAAAAGCAGGACATGGATCTAAATTCACTTCTCATGATGATGATGGAGGGTTTTAAGAAGGAAATGCAGAAAAACACAGGTAAACAGCTAGAAGACCTTAAAGAGGATACAAAAAAAAATCCCTTAGTAGGAAAACATTACCAAAGAGTTGAAAGAATTAAACAAAACCATCCAGGATCTAAAAATGGAATTAGAAACAATAAAGAAATCACAAAGGTAGACAATTCTGGAGATTGAAATCCTAGGAAAGAAATCAGGAACCATAGATGTTAGGATCAGCAACAGAATACAAGAGAACTAAGAGAGAATCTCAGGTGCAGAAGATTCCATAGAGAACATGGATACAACAACAACAACAACAACAACAACAACAACAACAACAAAAATGCAAAATGCAAAAAGATCCTAACCCAAAACATACAGGAAATCCAGGACACAGTGAGAAGACCAAACCAAAGGATTATAGGTGTAGATGAAAATGAAGATTTGCAACTTAAAGGGTCAGTAAATATCTTCAACAAAATTATAGAAGAAAACTTTCCTAACCTAAAGGAAGAGATGCCCATGAACATACAAGAAGCCTACAGAACTTGGAGGAGGTACCATGTGGCGCTGAGAAGAATGTATATCCTTTTGTTTTAGGATAAAATGTTCTGTACATAACAATTAAATCCATTTATTTCATAACTTCTGTTAGTGTTCATGTGTCTCTGTTTAGTTTCTGTTTTCAGGATCTGTCCATTGGTGAGAGTGTGGTGTTGAAGTCTCCCACTATTATTATGTGAGGTGCAATGTGTGCTTTGAGCTTTACTAAAGTTTTCTTAATGTTTGTGGCTACCCTTGTATTTGGAGCATAGATAATCAGAATTGAGAGTTCATCTTGGTAGATTTTACCTTTTATGAGTATTAAGAGCCCCTCCTTGTCTTTTTTTTTCTTTTTTGATAACTTTGGGTTGGATGTCAATTTTATTTGATATTAGAATGGCTACTACACCTTGTTTCTTAGAACCATTTGCTTGGAAAATTGTTTTCCAGCCTTTCACCCTGAGGTAGTGTCTGTCCTTTTCCATGAGATGGGTTTCCTGTAAGCAACAAAATGTTGGGTCCTGTTTGTGTAGCCAGTCTATTAATCTATGTCTTTTTATTGGGGAATTGAGTCAATTGATGTTAAGAGAAATTAAAGAAAAGTAATTGTTGCTTCCTGTTATTTTTTTTTGTTAAAGTTGGGATTCTTTTCTTGTGGCTGTCTTCTTTTAGGTTTGTTGAGGATTACTTTCTTGCTTTTTCTATTGTGTAGTTTCTGTCCTTGTGTTGGTGTTTTCCCTTTATTATCCTTTGAAGGGTTGGATTTGTGGAAAGATGGTGTGTGAATTTGGTTTTATAATGGAATACTTTGGTTTCTCCATCTATGGTAATTGAGAATTTTGCTGGGTATAGTAGCCTGGGTTGGCATTTTTGTTCTCGTAGGGTCTGTATAACATCTGTCCAGGATCTTCTGGCTTTCATAGTCTCTGGTGAGGAGTCTGGTGTAATTCTAATAGGTCTGCCTTTATATGTTACTTGACCTTTTTCCCTTAATTTTAATATTCTATCTTTATTTAGTGCTTTTGATTTCTGATTATTATATGTCGAGAGGAATTTTGTTTCTGGTCCAGTCTATTTGGAGTTCTGTAGGCTTCTTGTATGTTCATGAGCATCTCTTTCTTTAGGTTTGGGAAGTTTACTTCTATAATTTTGTTTCTCCTGTTGTGTCCTGGATTTCCTATATGTTTTGAGTTAGGATCTTTTTACATTTTGCATTTTCTTTGATCTTTGTGCTGATGTTCTCTATGGAATCTTCTGCACCTGAGATTCTCTCTTCCATCTCTTGTATTCTGTTCCTGATGCTCGCATCTATGGTCCTAGATTTCTTTACTAGGGTTTATATCTCCAGTGTTGTCTCTCTTTGGGTTTTCTATATTGTTTCTACTTCCCTTTTTAGGTCTTCTATGGTTTTGTTCAATTCCATCACCTGTTTGGTTGTGTTTTCCTATATTTCTTTAAGGACTTCTACCTCTTTACCAGTGTTCTCCTGTATTTCTTTAAGTGTGTTATCAACATCCTTCTTGATGTCCTCTACCAGCATCATGAGATTTGATTTTAAATGAGTCTTGCTTTTCGGGTGTGTTGGGGTATCCAGGACTGGCTGAGTTGGGAGTGCTGTGTTCTGATGATGGTGAGTGGTCTTGGTTTCTGTTAGTATGATTCTTATGTTTGTCTTTTGCCTCCTGGTAATCTCTGGAGTTATTTGTTATAGTTGTTTCTGGTTGGAGCTTGTTCCTCCTGTGATTCTGTTAGCCTTTGTCAGCAGACCTGGGAGTCTAGCTCTCTCCTGAGTTTCAGTGTTCAGAGTACTCTCTTCAGGCAAGCTATCCTCTTGCAGGGAAGGTGCACAGATATCTGGCATTCAGACCTGCCTCCTGGTTGAAGATGAAAGCCTGAAACAGGGCCTGTCCCAGAAGCTGTGTCACCTGTGCAGACTAGTCTTTGAAGGATCTGGGAACCAAGATGGCTCCCCCAGGTGCTCAGGCAGAACCCTTCCAGGCAGGGAGGACACCTCTCCTCTGGCAAGGAAGGTGCCTGGATATCTGGAGCCCCAAATGGTGTCTGTCCCAGAAGCTGTACTGCTTCTGCCTGTCCGAGAATCTGTGTAGCTTCTGTAGTCAGCACTCTTACCTGCAAAGACTAGTCTCCGAGGGATCTGGGACCCAGGATGGCTCCCCCAGGTGCTCCAGCAGAGCCCTCCAGGGTGGGACAGACACCTCTCCTCTGGTGGGGAAGGTGCCCAGATGTCTGGAGCCCAAAACAGGGTCTCTCCCAGAAGCTGAGTAGCTTCTGCCTGTCCCAGAAGCTGAGTAGCTTCTGTAGTCCACATTCTCACCTGTGCAGAGTAGTCTCTGAGTTCTTTCCATTTTCTGAGATCTTGATTTCTTTCTTGAGAGACTTGAAATTATACAGGCCTTTCACTTGTTTGGTTAGAGTTACCCCAAGATATTTTATATTATTTGTGGCTATTGTGAAGGGAGTTGTTTTCATACCTTCTTTCTCAGCCTGTTTATCATATGTATAAAGGAAGAATACTCATTTATCTGAGTTAATTTTATATCCGGGCACTTTGTTGAAGTTGTTTATCAGTTGGAGAAGTTCTCTAATAGAGTTTTGGAAGCACTTCTGTATGCTATCATATCATCTGCAAATAGTTATATCTTTATTTCTTCTTTGCCAATCTTTATCCCCTTGATCTGTTTGTTGTCCTATTGCTGTAGCTAGCACTTAGAGTACTATATTGACTAGATGTGGGGAGAGTTGTCTTATCCCTGGTTTTTGTGGGATTGCTTCAAGCATATCTCTATTTAATTTGATATTGGCTGTTAGTTTGCAATAAATTGCTTTTATTTTGTTTAGGTATGGGCCTTGAATTCCTAATCTCTCCAATATTTTAAACATGAAAGGGTGTTATATTTTGTCAAAAGTTTTTTTTTTTTCTGTATGTAGAATGATCAAGTGATTTTTTTCTTTGAATTTGTTCATACACTGGATTATGTTAACGGATTTTCATATATTGCATTCTCTGGGATGAAGCCTACTTGATTGTGGTGAATGATGGTTTTTATGTATTCTTGGATTAGGTTTGCAAGAATTTTATTGAATATTCAGAAGTGATATTAATCTGAAGGTCTCTTTTTTCGTTGGGTCCTTGTGTGGTTTAGGTATGAGAGTTATTGTGGCTTCATAGAATGAATTAAGTAGTGTTCCTTTGTTTTCTATTTTATGTCAGGTCTGGTAGAATTCTGCCCTGGGCTTTTGTTGTTTGGGAGGTTTTTAATTACTATTTTTTTTCTTAGAGGATATGGGCCTGTTTAGATAGTTTACCTGCTCTTGATTTAACTTTGGTATGTGGTATCTCTTTAGAAAACCATCCATTTTGGGCTGGTGAGATGGCTCAGTGGGTAAGAGCACCCGACTACTCTTCCGAAGGTCCGGAGTTCAAATCCCAGCAACCACATGGTGGCTCACAACCATCCGTAATGAGATCTGGCGCCCTCATCTGGAGTGTCTGAAGACAGCTACAGTGTACTTACATATAATAAATAACTAAGTCTTTAAAAAAAATAAAAGAAAAAGAAAACCATCCATTTCATCTAGATTTTCCATTTTTGGGGTATAGGCTTTTATAATAGGATGTGGTGATTTTTAAAATTTACTCTGTTTCTGTTGTTATGTCTCCTTTTTCATTTCTGATTTTGTTAATTTGGATACTGCCTTTGGGTCGTTTAGTTAGTTTGGCTATGGGTTTATCTACCTTGTTGATTCTCTCAAAGAACCAGCTTTTGGTTTTGTTGATTCTTTGTACTGTTCTGATTGTTTCTTTTTGGTTGATTTCTGCCCTGAGATTAATTATTTCCTGCTCTCTAATCCTTTGGGGGTGTTAAATTCATTTTGTTCTAGAGCTCCAAGGTGTGCTGTTATGTTGCTATTGTAAGATCTCTCCAGTTTCCTTACTAGAGCACTTAGTACTATGAGTTTTTCTCTTAGCACTGCTTTCATTTGCCCCATAAATTTGGGTATGATGTGTCAACATATTCAGAAAATTCCAGGAAGTCTTTAATTTCTTTCTTTATTTCTTCCCTGACCAGGTTATCAGTAAGTAGAGATTAAGTTTCCACATGTATGTGGGTTTTCTGTTTTATTTTTGCTGTTATTGAATACCAGCCTTAGGCCATGGTGATCTGATAGGATGCATGGAATTATTTCAATCTTCTTGGATCAGTTGAGGCTTTCTTTGTAAGCCAATTATATTGTCAATATTTGAGAGGATATCATTAAGTACTGAGAAGAAGGTGTATTCTTTCATTTTAGGGTGGAGCTTTCTGTAGATATCTATTAAATCCTTTTGGTTCATAACTTCTATTAGTTTCACTGTGTGTCTGCTTAGTTTCGATTTCAACGACTTATCCATTGGTGAGGGTGGGGTGTTGAAGTCTCCCACTATTATTTTGTGGGGTTCAATGTGTGCTTTGTGCTTTAGTAATGTTACTTTTATGAATGTGGGTGGCCTTGCATTTGGGGTATAGATGTTCAGAATTGGGACTTTCTCTTAATGGATTTTCCTTTTGATGAATATGAAGTGTCCTTCCTCATCATGCTTGATAACTTTTGGTTGAAAGTCTATTTTATTAGATATTAGGATGGCAACTCCAGCTTGTTTCCTGGGACCATTTGCTTACAAGAGCTTTTTCCTTCCTTTTACTCTGAGACAGTGTCTATCTATGTTTTTGAGGTGTGTTTCTTGTATGCAGCAAAATGCTGGATCTTGTTTGCATATCCAGTCTGTTAGCTTATGTGTTTTAATGGGTGAGTTGAGTCCATTAATATTGAGAGAAGTTAAAGACAGATAACTCTTGGTTTCAGTTATGTTAGTTTTGTGTTCATGTGTTTTTTGATTTTCTCCTTTTGGTTTTGTTGTGAGATGCTTAATATCTTGTCTTTTCTTTGGTGTAGGTACCTTCCTTGTATTGTAATTTTTCTTCTAGGATCCTCTGTAGGGATGAATTGGTAGATAGAAACTGTTTGAATTTGGTTTTGTCCTGGAATATTTAGGTTTCTCCATCGATGTTGATTGAGAGTTTTGCTGGGTACAGTAGCCTGGGCTGGCATTTGTATTCTCTCAGAGTCTGCATGACCTCTGACCAGGCTCTTCTGGCTTTCATAGTCTCTGTTGGGAAGTCTGGTATAATTCTGATGGGTCTACCTTTATATGTAACTTGGCCATTTTTCCTTGTAGCTTTTAATATTATATCTTTGTTCTATGGGTTTAGTGTTTTGATTATTGTGTTACGAGAGGATTTTCTTTTTTGGTCCCTTTTATTTGGTGTTCTATAGGCTTCTTGTACCTTTATCCCTTTTTTTTAGGTTGGGGAAATTTTCTTCTATGATTTTGTTGAAGACATCTTCAAATCTTTTAAGCTGGGAATCTTTGCTTTCCTCTATTAAATTTTCTTAGATTTGGTCTTCTCCTTGTGTCCTGAATTTCCTGGCTGCTTTAGGTTAGGAGTTTTTATGTTTTGAATTTTCTTTGACAGTTGTGGCAATCTTTTCTACTATATCTTCTACACCTGAGATTTGCTCTTTTATCTCTTGTATTCTGTTGGTGATTCTTACATCTATAATTCCAAGACCTCTTTCCTAGGTTTTCCATTTCTATGTTTGCCTCCATTTGTGTATTCTTATTGTTTCTACTTCCACTTTTAGTTCTTGGACTGCTTTATTCAATTCCTTTACTTGTTAGATTGTGTTTTGCTGTACTTATTTAAGGGATTTATTTGTTTTCTCTTTAAGAGTTCCTAACTATTTACCTGTGTTTTCCTGTATTTATTTCAGTGACTTATATATATTCTCCTCAGAGGACTCTATCTTTATGAGACAGGATTTTAGGTCAGCTTCCTGATCTTCAGGTGTGTTGTTATATTCAGCATCTGGGGTAGTGGGAGAACTGGGTTCTGATGATGCCTTAGTATATTGGCTTCTTTTGCTTATGGTTTTGTGCTTGCCTCTAGCCATCTGGTTAACCCTGGTGTTTGCTGGTCTGGAGTCTGCCTCTTTTGTCCCTGGGTTGCTTCAGTTCTGGTAGACTTGTGGCCCTTGCTGTAGTAGATCACCTGTGAGACCTTCTAATTGGGGGCTCTTCAGAGTGGCAAAGGAGCTGCTGATCTGTTGCCCTGGCTACAGTAGATGTCCTGGAAAGACTTCAGACTGTTGTGACTTCAGAGAAGCAATCAAGCTGTTGTCCTACATGAACATGTTCTGTGGAGGGGTTGGGGGTGGGTGTTACAGACTTTGGTTCCTTTTTCTGTCTGTGTAGCAGAACACAAGGAAGACTTTCAGTTTGTTTGGCCAGTTCTCCTGCATGCCTTAGAGCCCCCAGGAGGTCTTCAGATTGCAGTGACTCTTGCCCAGTTGCCCTGTGTACAGAGGAGCTCCTGGGATGCCTTCAAGCTGTGGTGTCAGAAACTCTATGTGCAGTGGATCTTCTGGGATTGCTCAGGATGTGGTGTCTTCAGGGGAGCAGACTATCTAGCAGTCTTCCCCAGCAGAATGGCCCAGGAAAAAGTCATGCAGCTAGGATTCTTGATATGTGCCAGAATGAAAAAGTTTTGCCTTAGTGGATGAGGTATACATTCGACTTTGTTGTTTTAGGAAAAGGACCAATTCAAGGAAACTGGAAACTGTAAAGGTGACCACTGATGCTGGATACATACACACACACACAAGAACACACACACAAGACACACACATACAGACACACACACAAATATATATATATATATATATATATATATATATATATATATATATATATATATATATATATAATATAAGATTAATGAGGGAGACGATGAAAGAGAACATTGTGAATCAGAAGAATCTTTTTATTGCCAGCAATTTTTGTGCCACCTGATTTAGGAAAAATTGTTAAAGGAAGAGTTTCTGAAGGCCTCCATGGATCTGATAATGGACTATTTGGAGCTATATCTTATTCAGTGGTCAAAGGAACATTAGCCAGTAAAAGAGTTATTCCCCAATGTTGAAAAGGGCAGTGTTCTTGTCAGCAAAATACTGTTTATGAATGCCTGGGAAGTGATGAATTGATAAATGAACAGTTAGTGATAGCTCTAGAAGGCTTACTTGCTGCCTAAGACAATGAACATAGAATATTCCTACAATGTAGAATATTGAAGCTACACCAATTGACGAGGCTGCCCTGTCGATGTCTTCTTTGTTGATGAGAATCTCACTCCTATTGAGTCTTATTTAAGACAACCTTCTCTGATATAATGCTCTGAGGTACTTGGTTTAGAATAAAAATCTAGGCGATGTTCTATTTAAATTCAGATGTTCAATTGGCTGCAGACTGTTGCAGGGAAATGTGATAGAGAAGCAAATGCATAGTTTTTCACTAATTTCGTCTGATAAATGCTTGTAAAATGCCAGGAACTCTGGCAACATTTGAGAACATAAAGATAAAATAATAAAAATCAGCATATATTAAATAAATGCAACCTTTATTTTTTATTATAATTGGTTTTTTTAATATTTGAGAATGTTTTTCATGACATATAATATTTATATCATTTCCAACCCTCTGTTTCTGCTCCAACATTTTCTTTTTCCTCCTTACTACACCTTCCTTAACTCATGACCACTTAATTGCTTTTTTACACACGTTTACTTAGAACTGACCACCTAGCATTGGCAAACTTAACATTGGGCTTGTAAACTGGAGAAAATGTTTTCTCTCTTATCCATTGTCTGCTTATAGCTCAAGGGGATAGATCTTATCAGCTAAAACCAAGATCCATGCTTGAGTATTGATTGGTGTGGCTCCTTAATGCCTTGTGCAGGCAACCATATTGCTGAGAGCTCACAAATGTAACATTATTATCATATCTAGAATATACTATATTTCAACAATCATCCTATTCTTCTGGATATTAAACTCTTTCCTCCCCTTCTTTGGCATTCCCTGATCTTGAGTGAAGAGGTTTTGCTATAGATGCTCCACTTGGATACATACACCATATTCTCTTCTCTTTGGTCAGTTGTGGTTCTCTGATATAATACCTAAGTGCTGCAAAAAGAAGACTCTTGCATAAAATGTGAAAGAAATACTTACCTATGGATATAATAAGTATTTAAAAGGCAGTTGAATAAGATAACAATTTAATAAAATTCTAGCAGTAGAATCTCCTCATCAACTCTGGATTTTTGTCTAGGGTTACAATTCTAGGAAGAGTTCTCTCTGATTAAGAGGTCTTAAGTCAATTCAAATAGCTGTTGTTTATTCCTAAGATATTACTACCACTATTGTACCATTAGTACTACACTGCTAGTCTGGTCATTGATTTGGTTCCTAGTTAGGTGAGACTTTTCTTAATGCTTCTCACTTGGAATAATGTATAGTGCCTTCTGATACTATTAGAGCTTTTCTTTGGATAGAGGTTCCAACTTAATACTAGACTTGTTCCTCCAAGTTCCATCAGTAAATAGGTATGATAATATCAGTATGATATTATCATTAACAGTAGAATATTATCTAAAATTCTGGAAGGAACCAAGACCTAGACAAAGGTGTTTGTTTTAGACATACATCTGTTGGTCCTCCTGACGAACAAAATTGTATTTTGAGCTGAGTGGAGTAATGAATATCTTCCAATGTACATCTGCCCCCAAATACTTAGGGGTATTGTCCAGGGCTATTGATGTTTAAATCAATCTTTGAGAACCTTTCATTATATTTTATTACTACCTACTATCTCACAGACACAGGCAGCCAATAGCGTCTATAAAACAGTAAATGGTGCAGATGCAAATTTGCAGAAAAATATTATATATGAGTGGAAGTGGTACACCCGAATGCACTAAGTGGTTGAAAGTATCCCGTGTTTCTGTGTGGTTACCTTTATTCTAAGATTAGACACATGTGTGGTAAGTGAAGAACCAGATCAAATGCAGGACAGTGAGATAAAGACAGCATGTGTTAGGAAAGAAGATTTTTTTCCCTCAAAATATCCTGATTTTGTCAACTAAGAAATGGGGTTATAAATGTATGGTTAGATTAGGTTAAAATAGGAAGTCAAGAAACCCGTTAATTTTTACAGGATAAGTTGATAAGATAAATATTTTATGCATTGTAAGTTTCTATTCCCTAATAATTAAAAATTACAAATTATTTGACTTCCTCAACATTTAATTTAAATATTTAAAATTTTCTAGAAAGGGAATACTAACAGACTCATTTATCTGAATTGATATTACTCTGATAATAAAAATAGACCAGGATACAATAAAAAAAGAGAACTCTAGAAAAATTTCCCCTCAAAATAGAGTATTTCCCACCAACTAGCAGAGGCATTGCCATTTTGGCTTTACCTCTACAAGTTCACACTTTGTCTTTGAAAGTCTCCTTTCAGAGATTCTGACTCTGCAATACATTGCTCATTCTCAACTTTGAGGCAAGTTTAATATATCCTGTAAATTTCATGCCTGAACATTCAGTGCACTGGGTAATGTGCTGCCAATTTCTGTGGCAAGACTAGGAAGACTGGTCCCATTTTGTATTACTTCACGTTGATAAGGAATACTAACTACTTTATTTTATTAAGAAGAGGTATGAAAGAAAGTGTCTCCTATCTCCCTTGCTGCACCCAAATTTGCTTGCTCTATGAAAGAAGTGGAACAAGTATTAAGGTATTTGCATGCTTTGTTAGAACCTGATCCTTTTATTTTCTTTTGTGTTGAATTCCTTATTACCTCACAAACAGAACCAGCATAGATATCTTTTGAGGCAGCAACAGCAGGGCCTCCAAATTTTCAGGTACACTGTGTGGAATTTGGAATTCACTTATAATGCAAACATTTACTGTCTTACATTGGAAAAGCAGCTAAAGAAATTGTAATTATATCTGTTGTAAACTTGAAAGTAGGTAGTTAAAATAGACAACACTAAAACCTATGAGAGTTTTGAAAAAGTCTTAGGCCAGCTTGATTAGATATTGCCTCATTCTATACACTTATTTTCATTACTGATGCACACCATAAATAAAATGTAAGAGTTTATTTAGAAGATATATAATTTTCATTCTACAAGATATGGAGAATTCATGCTGGGACTAATTATAATTTTCTATGGTTCTAATCAGTTTTATAGTTCTAGATACCAATATATTGGTAAATGGTTTGAAGCATCAGGGTAAACCTGTTTAGCCAAAGATAATTCAATATGAAGTCAAGCAAGATTTAATCACAAGTCCAATTGTGGCACAAACCTTTCTGTTTAATTGGATATTTTCTTTATTTACATTTCAAATGTTTTTCCCTTTCCAGGTATCCACTCAGAAGCCTCTTATCCCATCACCCCTCCTCCTGCATCTATGGGGGTGCTCACTCACTCAGCTACCCACTCCAGTCTTCCTGCCCTGGCATTCCCCTATTCTGGGGCATCCAACACCCTCAGGCTCAAGGACCTCTCCTCCCACTGATGTCCAACAAGGCCCTCCTCTGGTAAATATGTTTCCAGAGCCATGGGTATCTCCATGTTTACACTTTGGTGGGTGGTACAGTCCTCAGAAACTGCAGGAAGTCTGGCTGGTTGACACTGTTGCTCTCTCCATGGGGCTGCAAACCCCCTCAGCTTCTTCAGTCCCTTCTCCAACTCCTCCACTGGGGACTCCACACTCAGACAAATGGTTGGCTGTAGGCATCCACTTCTGTATTTGTCAGGCTCTAGTAGTGCCTCTCAGGAGACAGCCATGTCAGATTTCTGTCAGCAAGCACTTCTCAGCATCCACAATGGTATCCAGGTTTTTTGAATATATATGGAACTACTAATATCCACTTATCAGTGAGTATATACTGTGTATGTGTTCTTTTGTGGCTCAGTTACCTCACTCAGGGTGACATTTCCAAGTTCCAACCATTTGACTAAGAGTTTTATGAAGTCATTGCTTTTAATAGCTGAGTAGCACTCCATTGTGTAAATGTACCACATTTTCTGTATGCATTCTTCTGTTAAGGGACATCTGAGTTGTTTCCAGCTTCTCGGTATTATATATAAGGCTGCTATGAACATAGTGGAGCATGTGTACTTATTACATGTTGGAACATCTTCTGGGCATATGCCAAGGAGTAGTATAGTTGGGTATTCAGGTAAGACTATGTTCAGTTTTCTAAGGAACTGCCAGACTGATTTCCAGAGTGGTTGTACCAGCTTGCAATCCCACCAGCAATGGAGGAGTGTTCCTCTTTCTCCACATCCTCTCCAGCATTTGCTGTCACCTGTGTTTTGATCTTAGCCATTCTGTCTGTTATGAGGTGGAATCTCAGTGCCATTTCAATTTGCATTTCCCTGATGTCTAAGGATGTTGAACATTTCTTGAGGTGCTTCTCAGCCATTTGAATTTTCTCAGTTGAGAATTCTCTGTTTAGCTATGAAGACCATTTTTAATCATGTTATTTGGTTCTGTGAAGTCTAACTTCTTGAGTTCTTTGTATATATTGGATGTTAGCCCTCTATCAGATGTGGGATTGGTAAAGATCTTTTCCCAATCTGTTGGTTGCCCTTTCGTCCTATTGACAGTGTTTTTTGCCTTACAGAAACTTTGCAACTTTATGAGGTCCCATTTGTCTGTTCTTGATCTTAGAGCATAAACCATTAGTGTTCTGTTGTTCTGTTCAGGAACTTTTCCCCTGTGCCCATGTGTTTGAGGCTTTTATGGAGATAAAAGAGCACCATGTCATTTTATGTAAGCTTTTACCTATAGATAGAATTCATATTCATGTTTGTTAGTTTACACTAATCTGAACATTTGAGACAGGGGATGTCTTAATTTCCAACAGAAAGGCATTGGTGAGCATTTTGTTAAAAGGATGGAATGTCATTAAAATTGCAGAAGAAACATGTGTTTTGTATGACTATATTACTATTCTCATCTGGTCAGTGGGTATAAAGTCTTTACAATGTTACATGATTGCTTTCAAAGACTCATGAGGATTAAACTGATAGGAATAAGCATCTGTTGCTGAGGACTAGCAGTTGAACATTCAAAAATGAAGTATATATCAGTACACTAATCTCTCTGGGAATATTGAAGAACACCTTTCCTGACTAATTTTATGTCAACTTGACACAGTCTAAAGTCATCTGAGAGGAAAGAATCTCAATTAAAATGCCTCCATAAGATTGGACTGTCAGCAGCCTGTAATGCATTCTCTTATTCTATTTCTTTCTCTCTTTTAATATATTTGTACTTTTATTAACCATGGGGTGTTTTCTCTTTCTATCTCTCTCCCTTCCTTCCTTCCTTCCTTCCTTCCTTCCTTCCTTCCTTCCTTCCTTCCTTCCCCTCTCTCTCTCTCTCTCTCTCTTTCTTTCTTTCTTTTTTCCTTCTTTCTTACTTCTCCTCCTTTTACAAAAAGATGTATTTATTTATTTATTTATTTATTTATTTTATGTATATATGTATACTGTAGCTGTCTTTAGACACACTGGAAGTGTGACCAAGAAGCAAGCTGGGGAGTAAAGGGTTTATTCAGCTTACATTTTCCACATTGCTGTTAATCACCAAAGGATGTCAGGACTGGAACTCAAGCAGGTTAGTAAGCAGGAGCTGATGTAGAGGCCATGGAGGGATGTTCTTTACTGGCTTGCCTCACCTGGCTTGCTCAGCCTGCTTTCTTATAGAACCAAGACTACCAGCCCAGAGATGGCACCACCCACAAGGGGACCTCCCCCCCCACGCCCCGATCACTAATTGAGAAAATGCCTTACAGCTGGATCTTGTGGAGGCATTTCCACAACTGAAGCTCCTTTTTCTGTGATAACTCCAGCCTGGTTCAAGTTGACACAAAACTAGCCAGTACAATTGACCCCTTGTCAACTTGACACACAAATACATCATTAGTAACCCTCAACCTTTAGTTTCATATTCATCTCCCAAAGATCTAAATAACTTTAAAAGTCCCACAGTCTTTGCAAATTCTTAAAATTTCAATCTCTCTTAAAATCCAAAGTGTTTACAATTAAAAGTCTTTTAACTGTGAGTTCCACTAAAATACTTCCTTCCTTCAGGAGGGAAAAACATCAGGGTACAGTCACAATCAAAAGCAAAAATTAAACTCCGACTGTGCAATGTCTGGGATCCAACACACAATCTTCTGGGCTCCTCCAACAGCTTGGATCACTTCTTAAGCCCTGTCCTTTGTAGCACACAGCTTTTCTCTAGGCTCCAGATGCCTGTACTCCACTACTGCTGCTGTTCTTGTTGGTCATTTATGGTCCTGGCATCTCCAAAACACTGAATGACCTCTTCAATCCTGGGCCATCAATTGCATCTGAAGTCTCATGGCCTTCACCAATGGCCTTCCAATGACCCCTTTATGCCTTCAAAACCGGTACCACCTAGGTGACTCGTACACATTACCAAGTCTTGCTGCAGCACGAAGTTAAACCTTGGCTATTTCTGGAACACAACCTCTGTGCTCTCAGAAAACACTTCCCAGAAGATTTCACCTCAATGATGCTGGTCTCTTCTTAATCACAGCTAATTTCTTAGCTCCAGCTAACGAGCAACAATAGTCCTAGTAATGCAAAGTTTTTGCTTTAGTAGTTCTGGTATCTTGTTAATCATAGCTGATTCTTCAGCTTCAGCTAACCAGAATGACAGAATCTTCTCAATGAAAATAGCAATGGCCCCGATAAGAGTCTTTAATCTTCCCTCTGAAATTTCACTAGCCAGGCCTCCATCTTCTGCACTGTTCTCAACATTATCTTCCAAACTCCTAAACAACATCCAACAGAGCTCTTAACACTGAATGGATCTTCAAGCCCCAAATTCCAAAGTCCTTCCACAGTCCTCCCCAAAACATGGTCAGGTTGTCACAGTAATACCCGACTCCTGGTACCAATTTGTCTTAGTCAGGGTTTCTATTCCTGGACAAAACATGATGACCAAGAAGCAAACTGGGGAGGAAAGGGTTTATTCAGCTTACATTTTCCACATTGCTGTTAATCACCAAAGAATGTCAGGACTGGAACTCAAACAGGTTAGGGATCAGGAGCCAATGCAGAGGCTTGCCTCCCCTGACTTGCTCAGCCTGTTCTCTTATAGAACCCAAGACTTCCAGCCCAGAGATTGCACCATCCACAAGGGGCCCTTCCCCCTTGATCACTAATTGAGAAAATGCCTTACAGCTGGATCTTGTGGAGGCATTTCCCCAACTGAAGTTCCTTTCTCTGTGATAACTCCAGCCTGGGTCAAGTTGACACAAAACTAGCCAGTCCATATGGCTAACATAGAGTACAGAAGAAATGCAAAAAGTCTGTTTCTGGAGAATCTGCTTAATTTGTACTACATAAGAATACACTGGTGGGGCCTACATCTGCACCCAGGAGGTAGGGCTGATCCTCAGCCCTCTGTGCATCTTCCCTGTCAGAGGAGAGCTTGCCTCCAGTGAGTGCTCTGATTCTGGGACTCAGGGGATATCACCATTTTCTCTACTGTGAATCTCTAAGGCAGTTCTACTCAGGAGCACACGGGCCACAAAAATGGAAGAGCAGCTGGGACATGGTCCTATTGGCCTACATCTGCACCTAGAAGGTGGGGCTTTTCTGCAGCTCTCTGTGCACTTGTCTTGCCAGGATAGAGCTGGTCTCCCAGGAGTGCTTACACAGGCTTACAGACTCATACAAGGAACAAGTTCAAGCCAGAGACAACAAGAACATCTAACACTAGAGATTACCAGATGGTGAAAGGCAAACACAGAATCTTAACAACAGAAACCAATAATGCCTGGCATCATCAGAACCTAGTGCTCCTACCACAGTGAGTCCAAGATAGCCCAACACACCAGAAAAGCAAGATTCAGACTAAAAATCATATTTCACAATGCTGATAGGGAATTTTAAGAAGAACATTAATAGCTCCTTGAAAGAAATATAGGAGAACATAGTTAAACAGGTAGAAGCCCTTAAAAAGGAAAACACAAAAATCCTTTAAAGAATTATAGGAAAACACAACCAAACAGGTGAAATAATTGAACAAAATCATCCAGGATTTAAAAATGAAAGTAGAAAAAGTAAAGAAATCACAAAGGAAGACAACTCTGGAGATAGAAAACCTAGGAAAGAAATCAGGAATCATAGATGAAAGCATCACCAACAGAATACAAGAGATAGAAGAGAGACTCTTGGGTGCAGAAGATTCCATAGAAAACATTGACAAAACACTTAATGAAAATGAAATATGTAAAAAGCTCTTAACCCAAAAACATCCAGGAAATCCAAGACACTATGGGAAGAACAAACCTAAGGATAATAGATGTAGATGAGAATGAAGATGTTCAACTTAAAGGGTCAGTAAATATCTTCAACAAAATTATAGAAGAAAACTTCCCTAACCTAATGAAAGAGATGCCCATGAACATACAAGAAACCTGAAGAATTCCAAATAGTTTGGACCAGAAAAGAAATTCCTCCCATCACATAATAATCAAAACACCAAATGCACAAAACAAAGAAAGAATATTAAAAGCAGTAAGGGAAAAATGGGCAAGTAATATAAAGGTAGATCTATCAGAATTCCACCTGAAATCTCACCCAAAACTATGGACGCCAGAAGACCATGGACAGATGTCATACAGACCCCGAGAGAACACAAATGCCAGCCCAGGCAAAACTCTCAATTACCATATATGGAGAAACCAAAGTATTCCATGTCAAGACCCAATTTACACAGTATCTTTCCACGAATCCAGTCCTTCAAAGGATAATAAACTGAAAACTCCAACACAAGGGGGGAAACAACCCCCTAGAAAAGGCAAGAAAGTAATCTTTCAACAAACCTAAAAGAAAATAGTCATATGAGCAGAATTCCAACTCAAATGACAAAAATAAAAGGAAGCAACAATTACTTTTCCTTAATGTTTCTTAATATCAATGGATTCAATCCCCCCAATAAAAAGACATAGACTAAGAGACTGATTACATAAACAGAACCCAACATTTTGCTGCATATATGAAACCCACATCAGGGAGAGAGACAGATAGTACCTAAGAGGAAAAGGCTGGAAAACAATTTTCCAAGCAAATGGTCCCCAAAACAAGCTGGAGTAGTCATTCTAATATGGAATAAAATGACTTCCAACCTAATGTTACAAAAAACAAAACAAAACAAGGAGGTATACTTCCTACTCACCAAAGGTAAAATCTATCAAGATGAACTCTCAATTCTGAACATCTATACTCCAAATGCAAGGGTATCCACATTCATTAAAGAAACTTTACTAAAGCTCAAAGCACACATTGCACAGCACACAATAATTGTGGGAGACTTCACCACCTCACTCTCATCAATGGACAGATAATGGAAACAGAAATTAAACAATGACATATTGAAACTAACAGAAGTTATGATATAAATGGATTTAACAGATATCTACAGAACATTTTATCCTAAAACAAAAGGATATATCTTCTTCTCAGCACCTCATGGTATGTTCTCCAATACTGACCATATAATTGGTTACAAAGCAGGCATCAACAGATTTAAAAATATTGAAATAATCCCATACATCCTATCAGACCCCTATGGAGTAATGCTGATCATCAATAAAAACATAAATCATATAAAGCCCACAAACATGGGGAAGCTGAACAATACTGTACTCAATGATAATTTGGTCAAGAAAGAAAGACATTAAAGACGTTTTAGAGTTTAATGAAAATGAAGACATAGCATACACTAATGGGACACAATGAAAGCAGTCCTAAGAGGAAAACCCATAACTCTGAGTGCCTCCAAAAAGAAACAGCAGAGAGCATACATTAGCAGCTTGACAGCACACCTAAAAGCTCTAGAACACATGGAAGAACATTCACCCAAGAAGTGTAGACAGCAGGAAATAATCAAACTCAGGGCTGAAATCAACAAATTTGAAAAAAAAAAAAGAACTGTACAGAGTCAACCAAACCAGGAGATGGTTCTTTGAAAAAAATCAACAAAATAAATATATCCTTAGCCAGACTAACAAGGGCACAGTGACTGTATCTTAACTAACAAAATCAGAAATGAATAGGGAGGCATAACAACAGAATCTGAGGAAAAAAATCACAACCTACTACAAAAGCCTGCACTCAACAAAACTGGAAAACCAGGATGAAATGGGAAATATTCTAGACAGATACAAGCTACCAAAGTTAAATCAGGAGTAGATTAATAACAGTCCCATATCCCCAGAAGAAATATGAAGTTATTAATAATATCCCAACCAAAAAAAAAAAAGCCCAGGACCAGATGGGTTCAGTGCAGAGTTCTATCAGACCTTCAAAAAAGACCTAATACCAATACTCCTCAAACTTTTTCACAAAATAGAAACAGAAGGAACTCTACTCAATTTGTTCTATGAAGCCATAGTTACTATGATACCTAAATCACACAAAGACTCAACAAAGAAAGACAACTTCAGACCAATTTCCCTTATGAATCTCTATGAAAAAATACTCAATAAAATTCTCAAAAATTGAATCTAAGAACACATCAAAATGATCATCTACCATTATCAAGTAGATTCCATCCTAGGGACTCAAGGATGGTTCAATATATGGAAAGCCATCAACATAATCCACTATGTAAACAAACTCAAAGGAAAAAAAAAACCAACAACAACACAATGATCTTCTCATTAGTTGCTGAGAAAACATTGGATAGCTGTGAGCATCCACTCCTGTATTTGTCAGGCCCTGGCAGATACTCTCCAGAGAAAGCTATATCAGGCTCCTGTCCTCAAGCTCTTGTTGGCATCCACAAAAGTGTATGGTTTTGGTGGTTGTTTATGAGATGGATCCCCAGGTAGGGCAGTCTCTGGATGGTCATTCCTTCAGTCTCTGCTGCACTCTGTCTCTCTAACTCCTTCCATGGCTATTTTGTTCCCACTTTTAAAAGGGATCGAAGTATCCACACTTGGGTCTTCCTTCTTGAGCTTCATGTGTTTTCTGACTTGTATCTGGGATATTCTGAGCTTCTGGGTTAATATCCACTTATCAGTGTGTGCACATTATGTATGTTCTTTTGGTTTTTTTTGTTTGTTTTTTTATTAGATATTTTCTTCATTTACATTTCAAATGCTATCCTGAATGTCCTCTATACCTTTTGTGATTAGGTTACCTCACTCAGGATGATATTCTCCAGATGTATTCATTTGCCTAAGAATTTCATAACTTCATTGTTTTTAATAGCTACTTAGTACTTCATTGTGTAAATGTACCACATTTTCTGTATCCATTCCTCTGTTGAGGCACATCTGGGTTCTTTCCAGCTTCTGACTATTATAAAAAGGCAGCTATGAACATAGTGGATCATGTGCCTTATTACATATTGGAGCATTTCCTAAGTATATGCACAGGATAGGTATAAGTGAAAAAGAGCCTTGAACACGTGGTCACTGTGAAGAAGTTCCTGAACAGAGCACCAATGGCTTAGGCTCTAAGATCAAGAATCAACAAATGGGACTTCATAAAATTGCAAACTTCTGTAAGGCAAAGGACACTGTCAATAAGGCAACCAACAGATTGGGAAAAAATCTTTACCAATCCTAAATATGATAGGGGGCTAATATCCATATAAAGAACATAAGAAGTTGGACTCCAGAATATCAAATAACCCTATTAAGCAATAGGGTACAGAACTAAACAAAGAATTATCAAGTGAGGAATACTGAATGGCTGAGAAGCACCTAGAAATGTTCAACATCCTTAGTCATCAGGAAAATTCAAATCAAAACCCTGAAATTCCACCTCACACCAGTTAGAATGGCTAAGATCAAAATCTCAGGTGACAGCAGATGCTGGCGAGGATGTGGAGAAACAGGAACACTCCTCCTTTGCTGGTGGAATTGAAAGCTGGTACAACCACTCTGGAAATCAGTTTTTGGTTCCTCAGAAAATTAGACATAGTTCTACAGGAAGATCCAGCAATACCACTACTGGACATATACCTAGAAGATGCTCCAACTTGTAATAAGAACACATGCTTCACCATGTTCATAGAAGCCTTATTTGTAATAGCCAGAAACTGGAAAGAACCCAGATGTCCCTCAACAGAGGAATGGATACAGAAAATTACACAATGGTGTACTACGCATCTATTAAAAACAACGAATTTATGAAATTCTTAGACAAATGGAAGAGACTCTTTATATTTCATTATATACCATGTGCTTTCACCCAATATGAGGATGAGAAGGGAATATTAACACTAAATAATGTGAATATGAGAAGAAATTGAGGAAAGTCCAAAGAAGTCTTGGTATACACAAGGTAAAGAACATGTGGTATATGTCAAAGATGGTACAATGAAGATAAGAATTTAGATGACTATGTTTGAAGAAATTTTTAAAGAAATTAAGACCCATTCAATTATTGTGTTCTGAGGGGTTTTAAACATTTTAAAAAATTTCAAATATATGGGGATTGTGCATAACAATCATAATCATATTGACTTTCAGTACTCTGCAAATTGTGTGATCAGTAGTGTCTGTCTTTCTTTGTCTTTCATTAATTATCACAAATACTTCAACTTTTATCACCAGGAAATTTCCTGAAAACACCAGTTCTTTTTTTTGTTTGTTTGTTTGTTTTGTTTTGTTTTGTTTTTGTTTTTGAGACAGTGTTTCTCTGTATAGCCCTGGCTGTCCTGGAATTCACTATGTAGACCAGGCTGGCCTCAAAATTAGAATTCACCTTCCTCTGCCTCCCAAGTGCAGGATTAAAGGTGTGTGCCACCATCGCCCAGTGAAAACACCAGTTCTTGATTCCTACAAATTGACAAGTAATAAAAATCTGAAGGAATTAATTAGTTACAAAATGTGTTGGTTGCATATCTAACTTCAACTACTTATGAAGTATTTGATTGAAACAGGTTTGTGGTATAGATAGGTGTTTTATGAAATTCACAATTGAAATTTTGACTAATTCTCCATTGAGACTTTTATATTTCTGAGAGCTACTTTTTATTTTTAAATGAGTCAACAACAAATTCAAAAGATACAAATTGAAAGGATATTACATGATATTTCAGAAGCAGAGCACATGAAAGAAATATCAGCAGTTATCTATTTTTAACATGTAACACTTCAGGACGTTGAGATAAATATCAACCTTCTTAAAGTCATTGTCTAGGCAGCTGATCATGCCATATAAAGAATGAATGCGAGCATCTTCATTGTCAGATTGCAAGAACCAGGCAGGGTTCTTCTTTTCTTCATCTCCATTCTGAAGCTAATCATCAAAAATATATTCATCTATCAGTTTTATTATAATATTTTGATGCCTAAATGCTAAATAAATTTGTAAGAGGTTAGAATTTTCAAAACAAGCTAAGTGTATGAATTTCCATGATATTGGTGAGGGTAGCTAAAACAGAAGAATTTGTTGCTTGTCTTTTTTGTCTGATCAGTTACACTCTTACAGAAGTTGATAGATGGACAATCAGTAACTTACTTGATTTTAGACACAGACTTGAAAGAATGACAATTAAGCAATAGATGTTTATTATATCACATAAGGATCATCCCTATGTCTTCAAAAGTCTACGACTTGCTTTAAAAAAAATAGTAGGTACGGGCATTGAAATGCTGCCCATTTTTTCTTTTTATTGAAAACAGATCTTTTTCACATATCTTGTTTTTGGACAAATCAATTCTTAATATAATGTAAATATTCTTAACCTGAGTAACCTGAGATGAAATTATTTTTATACTTGATGGTTTAAGATGTAAATATTCATGGAATGATGGTGGTAACAACACCTGCTCAGGTACTTAGGCATTGTAGTGTCTGTTTTTTTTTTCCACTGAGAGAGGTAATGTCCAAATTAAATGAGGAGCACTTACTTTTTTCCTGAGAGCCCTGCAATGTAAGATTCTGAATAACACTCTTCTCAGACAGTTGGAATTGCCATCATCCAATTAGTAGTATGGCTTGTAGTTATATGGATGCCAAAGGGTTTTTTGTTTGTTTGTTTGTTTCTGGTTTTGTTTTTGTTTATGTTTGTTTGTATTTTTTAAAGTGAACTCCTTCAAAACTTTATGCTTGCTCTGCTCACCTCTCTTATAAGAAGAAAAGTGAAAAAACATATATGGGACTACTCACCATGGTGCTCATGAGGGCATTAACCCCGTTCCGGACTGCGTTGATCTTTTTCTTTATGTCTGTGGCTTTGGAGATGATTATATCAGGGACATTTTTTATGGTAGATAATTCACTCACTAGATCGTCCAGAGGGCTTTCCCAGGCATCCAAAATCATGGCTCCTGATTTCAGAAGAGCTGAATACTAAGTAACCACATTTGAATAATATAATAGAGTTAGTTAAAATACTTTTTTCTTCAAAAGACTGAAATAATCTTCCCATTTTCTATACAAACATATATTTACAATCTTTTGTAGTTTTATGAGTTGTATAAGTTCAATTGTAAAAGTATAAAATATAGTCATTGTATTGTGAAGTAGAATTCTAGAGTGAATTAAATTCATAAAGTTCAATAGAGTGCTTTATGAGGTTTCTAGAGAAGTGATGACTCTCATGAAGTATAATCTTGATTTTGTCACTTTCCTTCATTGTTTCCCTATGCTTTGAATAAGAGTTAAAGAGACACAAACTGTTTTGCCATTAAGCAGAACTTGGGGACACATTCTAACTGCACAAATGTATGAGGATGCAAGACAATTTTAATCAACATAATATTATGATGGTTTATATAGGAAGTCATAAGTGTGAGATGATAAAAATCAATATCACAGCCATGATGTGTAGACTTATAATTGCACAGCAGGATGATTCCACATTGGTGAATTCCTTTCTTTAGTTGGCTTTTATTTATGGCATATGTGAGGACATTTAGGAGTCAATATTTAGGATCACAAACAAAAAGAAACCATAATATTTAATACTTAAAAGTCAAGAGAAATGATGAACTGGTTGCTAATACAACCAGTTCTGTCAACCCAGGGTCAATACTAACTTATTATAAATACAACTGTATAGTCATTGTCTAAGCCTGCATCAATAGAGTTTTATCCTTGAATTTCAATGGAAGTTTAAAAATCCCCTACTGAATAGTATGAATAATACAATTGGTGGGTAGTGGAAAAAGTTTCTTTCACTGTGGACAATTTATAGATACAAGAAAATGTTACTTGGCCCATTTCATTTACAAGTCATCAACTGTGCATTATAATTTCCCTCTTATTATACATTCTGTCTTTATTTCCCCACATAAATGATTATCATTTCCCTTTTATTATATATTCTATCTCTATGAATGATTAGTACACCTGTAATAACGTTCCCATATAAATGTACAATACCATTAATAAATTACAATATTGAAAATCAAGTGTACTCTTTCAAAGTTTTGCTGAAAACTACATTGTGTGCAAACTCACGTGTGTGAGCCTGGCTTGTTCCTTGTTTTCTGGAGTTGGAAGGAAAGAAGTATTGCATCTCATGGGGCTTTTGTCTCTGAGCCCAGACACGTTAGAATAATGTTTTTCCTGGAATTAATGAGATATTTAGTTGAGACCAGAAATTATGGAAGGGTTAAATGAACAGAAAGTAATGAATTTAAAGTGAGTACTAAAAACTGAAATTAATATATTACATAAATGACCATGAAAATTATTTTAATTAAAATTCAATTGCATATTTTCTCCTTCCTTTTCTTTTCTTTAACCCCTCCCACATACCCTCTCTATTATCATCAAACTTCTTTCATCCCAGTCTGACTCCATCTTAATTTTTGGCATCTCTAATATTTTTTTTCCTAGATAGGGTTTCTTTGTGTATTCCTGAACATCCTGAAAGAGCTCTGTACACCAAGCTGGCCTTAAACTCAGAGATCTGCCTGCCTTGTGTCCCAAGTTCTGGGATAAAAGGTGTGTGCCAGCACTACCTGAACTCTTGGCATGTTTTTATTTAATTATTATTGTTACACACACACACACACACACACACACACACACACACACACACACACACACACAATCCCACATACACACACAATCCCACATACACGAGGGTACACCCACACCAATGCATGTTGAGTCTGTTTAATAGTTGTGTATGTATTATTTCAGGGATGCTCATTTAGTATTGTATAGCCAATTAAGGCATTCATTCCTAGGAAGACATTGAACAACATTATAACCTTTATCTGTAGTATCAGTTTATATCCGTCTAAATTTCAAATTTCCCAGTCTCCTCTTTGCTTTTGGCAGTCTCTCTAGATGTTGTCATTTGTCAAGCAGATGCTAAAATCAGCAAATCTCCGAATCACTAATTCTGTTAGGTGTCATTTCTAACAAATGCCACACTGTAGAACATTTCTTACAATTACCTTTGTACTTACACAAGAACACTTTACTTAGGTCATTAGTAATGCAGAATACTATTGTGTTGGTTATGACTAAATATGTCTTAAACCCTGCATAGATTGTACTAGAGAACATACACCATGAGCTAGCTAAAATGGAAACATACTTAGCATTTGCATATTAATCAGCATTCAGTTTTCTATTGTAAGTACTCCTATATCTTTATTGTTTGTTCTATCTATTATTTAATACTAGTATTTAAAGTATTAATTAATACTATAATTAATGAGTTATTTCATAGTTTAAAAGATTTTTGATGATGCTCCCCATTGGAAAATGCAAATTATAGGAACAATAGCGTGTAGGCTTTGCAAATATTGAGCCTACTTCTCACATCCCATCCAGGTTCAAAAGTCATTCAGAAGTCACAGAAGTGACTTCATTGAGTGGAGTAGAATATCTAACATACAGCCTTAAAAGTGCTTCAAATTATGAAGACCTAACCAATTTCTCTGCATGTACCAGACCTTGTTATTTTAAAAACAAATATCTTGGAATTAATTAAAAATAGTTCATAGCATTTGGGAGTGTGAAAAACAATTTTTAGTTTTCCTGCTCTCCTTGATTTTCCCCAGTGTCTTTAACTCTACTTAATTCTTGCAGGTCACTGCAATAGAGTTTCTTTTATTATAAGTTTGCAGTGTACTGTGGAAGGGAAACGGCTAGAATGTTAAGATAGGATAAAGTGTGGAGGAGTAGGGAAGACAGGAAAGAAAGGGAACATCGAAATGATAGCTAAAATTAGGAGCTATTTGAGGGATACTATGGCAATCTAAACAGTACTAGCTTCCTAGAACATTTCCATATATGAAGGAAATCTAATGAAATTGCTAGCTAATTGAGACTGAGCCCCATCTGACTTCCTCTTGTCACCAAATGAAGCTTTCTACATGAGTACTGTGTTGTATTTAATTGAGTTATTGGTCAAACGGATTAGAAACCATCAAACAGTCCAAGATACACTATTCCAAAGACTATGGCTTGTTCTCCACAAAGTGAAGCAAGGCCCTATTGCTAAAGACAATGACTACACAACTCATTGAACGTGAAAAAGTTGAGATGATGGGTCCATAGAGCCTTTACACTTGTGTGCTAGCATCTTTGTCACAGGAAGGTACTCTGTACACTATCAAAAGAGAAACATAAACATCAACTCAGCCACAAACACTTTGATATAAAATGGTTTCCTGTCTAAAAGATATGATAGGACAACAGTGGTACAAATCTTGTGGAATTAAATAATCAATACCTGACTAAGAAAAGTCCAGAAAATATTGAACCCATACCTAACACTGCTTAGGTGACCAAAAAGCTGAGACTGGAGAGCCCTGAGACCTGGATAACATCAAATGTTATTCTTCTAGAAACAATAACAAACTAACCAAACCAAAGAAAGCTCTTGCCATTCTGCCATACTCATAGGTCAGTGCCTTGCTCAGTTATCATCAGAGAAGCTTCCTTCTGCAGAAGAACAAAGACAGAAGCCCACAGACAGACAGCATGCAGAGAGTGAAAGACCTTGAAACACACATCTCTAAATGGGATGTCTCCACTAACTCCCTGTACTTAGAAGTCATGGAATCCTGAAGAAGATGTGGTAGAAAGAATATAATAGCTAAAGGGGAAGGAAGCCACCAACAAAAACAAGGCCCTCTAACTCAACATGATTTATACCATATGAGCTCAAAGAAAGTGAGGCAGCATGCACAGGGCACAGATGGTTCTGCACCAGGTCCTTTCTACCTATTGTTTCATTGTTTTTAAATTGGATTTCGGAGTTTTGAAAGAGTTGGTCTGTTTCTTGTGTCCTCTCTTGAGCTCTTTGTTATTTGTTTTGTCCAATTCTTATGTAATCATTTTAGTTTTATCTTATTTTCTTTTATTGCTATCACTTAGAAGCTTGATTTTTTTTTTCTAATGAGAGACACAAATGGAGTAGATTCCCCCAAAAGGGTGGGGGCAGACATGGATAGAATCTGGAAGGAATAAATGGAGAGGCAACTGTAACATATACACACAAATATATATATTTATCATATATATATATGATAAATATGTACCCATAGATGGAAATGTATATATATATACAAATATATGTGTGTATATGTGTGTGTATAAGACACACACACACACATATATATATTATATGAGAATAAAACATTTTCATTAAAGGTAAAATAGATGATAGATGATAGATAGATAGATAGATAGATAGATAGATAGATAGATAGATAGATAGGTGATAAACAAGATTGATAGAAGTGAAAAGTAGCCCATTAGATAAAGGAAAAGTGAATTAACATTTTCTTTGTTATGTCTTGCATGCCTTTATGTCATAAAAGTAAATTAAAATAAATGCAAAATAAAAGATATACATTAAAATAGTTGTGTTTCAGCTAGTATTCTCTTTCTGGCCTATAGTTCAGTAGTTGCTGTGTTCTCCTTGAGAAAGAAAGTTTATTAAAGTTTTAGATTATGGTGCTTTCTGCTTTAGGCTATGCACTATATCAACCATTGTGTTGGAGGCTTGCTTTTCTATGAAGCCAGAAGTCAGTGGGGTACTTACAAATTCAGTGAACAGTTCTGAAACTTCTATACTGATATTATGAGACAAACTGCCGGCTAATTCAAATGTGTCTTCAAAGGACATAAAGCAACGACCATTCCTCATTGCACACATGGGAAATGAGGCAACATTCTTCCACAATAACGAGCTGTTCACCAGTAGTAGGAGCAGTATCCCTGTAAAAAAAAAGTAGAGAACTCACTCTGAGATATATTCTTGTGAGGGTGTTAAAAGTCATCTTGTCAATGGAATCCTTCTTGTGGTCACAGTAGCCTCCTATGAAGAAACTGTTTTTTGTTATTGGTTTGTTTGTTGGTTGGTTGGTTGTTTTGTTTTATCACTTTGAGAGTACTGGATAACTTACAATGGAAAACCTAAGTTAAGTAATTGTATTTTCTCATATTCTCATTTTGAGTCACAAATATTCTTTTTACACTTTTGAAAATCACACCCAAGTGTACCCTGCATTCTACAAACACTTCTACTTTAATTTGATTCAAGGCAGGGTGCTGAAGTCATTCTGTTCAGACCATTTAATTCCTTGTGACATGTTGTTGATTTTCAGTAGTAGGGGTAAGTCGTGAGTTTGTAGAATCTTATTTAGAAACATTTATTTAATCTTGTTTAATTTTATGTATATCAGCATTTTACCTACACTTACATAGGTTTACCATATCTACATCTGTTGTCCATACAGGCTAGATGAATGCATCAGATCTCTTAGAATTAGAGTTATGTATAGTTGAGAGCACCCACAGGGTACCAAGAAGTGAACACATGTTTTGTTCAATAGCAGCAATGGCTACTCCAGATCCAGGCCCTAAATTTCCCCTAATACTTGATGGGACACCAGTGTGACAAGGACAGCTCTGTGGATTAGCTATATCTTCAAAAAATTACATAGGAATAAACACACAACTATTTACTAATGCTGACAATGTAGAGAATTGTGTTAGCAAATTATTCTGTAGTCTAAAATAGATATTTCTACACCAAAATGTCACATTTTCTCCTTTGCCACTATCCCCCTACTTTGTGTAAAGCAGTTTTAATATTTTTGATAATGACAAAGATTGGTGTCACCATCAATTTATTCTTCAATAATGGATGCACAATATTTAACAGTTTGAGTATGATCAATCAGCATGAGTTTATTACAAAGAAAATTCTATTAATTTAGTGACAGTAATTGGGAAAAAATCTTCTGATGACCATAATCTTTGATAGAACTGAATATATGTAACTGAAAGTTGGGGAATTGGTAAATTTTACTCACAGGAAAAAATCTGAACACACACACACAGAGTCTTCTGTTTATGATATATAGGACTTAAAAAACTTAACTAGAGCTAATGATTTTGTTTTACCATTTAATAGAATCCAGCTTATGCTTCTTGTCAATTCATCTTGCTTGTAAATAAGAGCAAATTAAAACAACTGTACTCGCCATTTCTTCTGTCATTTAAGTTTTCATATATGTTTTGATATTCACTCCACATTCCCCAACTCTTCCCATCTCCACATCCTCTTTCTCAGCCACACATCTTTGTGTCATTAAAAAAAATTAAGATCAATTCGTACTTGCAAATATTCTTGGAGGTGTAGTCTTCTACTAGATCCTGGTAGTTACAAGGAGTCACACATAAAAAAATAATATCCACCCCCCCCAGCAGCTTAGAATTGCCAATAGCTTCAGGTGTAGAAGATTGTGTGTCTAATGCTCCCCACTCCCCACATTCCGTATTTGGTCTTTTATGAACTTGCACAGGTTTTATGGATGCTAAAAGTCTATTTTCCTTGAATGAAAACGTTTAGGCTATATAAATGTGCATCTATTATCCTCACTGACTTATCCCTGGAATAACAATGATTGCATCATTCTAATCCAACAACTGGGTAGGGGAGAGTAGAACCTGATCTGGTATTGGATATGAGAAAAGGACTGAAGCCCTAAGGGCCAACAGAAAGAATCGAAACATGCAACCTCCTGAAATGGGAGTTTGGGAGGACACTCCAGAATACACCAGAGACCTGGGAGGTGAGAGACTCTCAGGACTCAAAGGGAGGAACCTAAGATGAAATGTCCAAGAGTAGACAGAGAGAACTTATAGAGCCTACCTCCAACAGGAAGACAGGGCATCAAATGAGGGAGTGGTTGCCATGCCCCAGTCACACCTCTGACCCATAATATTTCCTGTCTGAAAATATTACAGAGATGGAAATGGAGATGAGCCTGAGGAACAGAAGGTCCAGAGACAGGCCCAAAGAGGAATCTAGCTCAAGGGGATGTCCCAAGGCCTGCCACTTTTATTGAGGCTATCGAGCACTTACAAAAAGGAAACTATCATGACTGCACTCTAGAAGACCCAACAAGCAGCTGAAAAAGTCAGAGTCATATAGTTGCACACAACCAATGGACAGAAGCAGCTGAGTTTCCCTGTTGTTGAGTTAGCGCAAGACTGAAAGAAGCTGAGGAGGAGGGCAAACCTGTAGGAGGACCAGCAGTCTCAATCTGGACCCCCGAAATCTCTCAAACACTAGACAACCAACCAGGCAGCATACACCAGCTGATAGGAGACCCCTAACACATATACAGCAGAGGACTGCTGGGTGTGTGTTTATTCTGAGATGATGCACCTAACCCTCAAGAGATTGGAAGCCCCAGGGAGTTAAGATGTCAGGTGGGATAGGGAGTTGGAACATCCTCGTGAAGACAGGGGCTTGAGAAGGAGGTATGGGAGGTGGAACAGTTGGAGGGTGGAGGGTGGAAATAAAATATGGAGTGAAAAATAAATAAATAAACAAACAAACAAACAAATATCATGATTTCTCATACAACACTTTAGTAATGTTCATATTCTCTACTTCAGTCACCTAAGAAAATGCAAAATTTTTCTAGACACTGCTGCATGACTCTAGGCTAAGATTACCTCTCTTTAAGAAACAAAGATCCATAAATGCACTGTGCAATTGCTCCAATAATAATGACTAGAAAGGTTTTCTCAGATCCACTGGGCTCTACTTCTCCTGGTTAGTTATTAATCAGTGTTCTTCATTCCTGACAAGAAAAGAATAACACCAGAAAAGCTAACTGTCCACCACCTCTGCAATATAATTCAGTACCTAAGCCGTGTGGAAGAAATTTTGTAAACAGTCACTTACAGGAGCATGGTTGAATCAAAGAAGGGAGCATCTCTGCAGAGTCCTACCCAGGCTTAGCTGTGGATTCCGGGAAGATGCTTCACTGGAGTTGGAAGCCTTCTATGTCCTTATTTTCTACCTCTTATATAGTCTATCCCAGTAACCCTGAGGTTACACACTGGCAGGAAGAAAAGGACGTGTTAATTTCCATTATTTTTCCCTCAGGGTTAAGTAGCCTAGATACCATGCACACTAATATAGTTCTAAGTTCATGGTTTATCTTATTTTTTAGGTTTGCTGATATAGTCAGTTCTATGTATGTGATTCATCTCATGTTCATGCTCTGACTAAAACAAATCATACTGTGAGTAGCCACAACTATGTCTTCCTCATAAAGACTGATAGAAATTACTTGCTTTAAATAAATAGCTATGCCATAGACCTTTTTACCTTCAGGATTTTATATATTCTAAAATTTTCAATGACACGTGGATGAAGGTCATATATATTTCATCGTCTTTAGACCGTTGGGACTTAAAGCCTCAGTAAAAGTCACCCATATTGAGTTTTATCCTCATGAGTCTTTGACAACACCCAAGGAACATTGTGAGTTGCTTGATTTTTCATATTAGGCACATAAGAGTGACAATTTAACATTCAAATACAGATGTCTTGAAGGCTATTTTAACAAAGATATCATATTAACTTAACCAAAAATTATCAAAAGCTTCCATTTTTGTAGCCAAGAACATCTCCTGTCACAGATACTCAGGCAAGCTTACAAACATCACCTAAGTCCATGGAACTGGATTTAAAGCTAATAGAACATATTTGATTTCAATGATAACAGTCATATTAAAAGTGAACAAGTCAAAACATGCTTCACCTTGGTGGTTAAGTTATCTTGTGCTGAATAGGTCCTTTATTGACATTTCCTACTAGTACAGACAGAGCAGTGTGACATGGGTACTATCAGAGTAAGTCAAAACTCTGTGGCCTTCTACCTCACTACAAGTCCAATTTATTCTTATCATGCAACCAAACCATACGGTATTTTACTGTATCTCTAGTATTTAAATAGGCTTCTCTAACAATACTTTGTTTTACATAGATGGACACCAAGGCTTACTGTTGAATAGCTCCTAGTAAGCTAAGTACTCTGTTTTTGGGATTATTCAGAAACGTTGTGGTTTTACTTGCTACATTTTCCAACCATGCCTGGTTTCTGCTTTAGAATTCAAAACTGCTATGTTTCTTTAGTTCCTACACTTTTTTCAAGTCTGCAAGCCATTAGATCTTATCTGTATACAGTCTTTACTAGTGTAACCCTTACAGATATTTATCAAATCTGTTCAAGGACCAGTGTTCCCTGATGCAAACAAGTACAACTTTAGTAGAACTTAGCATGAATTGCAATTCTTAAAAAAATTAACTATAAAAACAAAACAGCTAATAAGTAATAATAATAAAATGGTCTGACTACCTCTTTTAACTGGTACTTCCTTAGAGAAATGTTGCTTACAATGAAGAGTGTTACAAGAAAAAGCATATTTAGATCTAGATAGTATTAAGTTGTTTTGGTTAATATTCTCTCTCAACTTGAATTATCTAGAATCACTTTGGAGACACTGATTGATGGATTGGGATTGATCAAGGGGATATGGAAACAAAAGAAAGAATATATGAACCTTCAACAGGAGAAGATTGTCCTTTAATCAGAACAATGAAGTGTGACAGTCTCTCCACAGGAGTAAAGACAGTGGGCCTGTGGCACAGGGGCCTTGGTATTTTGTGGTCAGTGGAATTTCTTGCCCAGGAAAATTGTATCGGCAGGTCTTTTCTCCTGTAGTCTCAAAATTGTAATTACCAATGGAGATTGCTGTGACCTTAGCAAGAGGGGTTGGTGTCCTACTCAGAAGAAGGGAACTTCTAGTTTATGTGACCTCACCATTTACTGGGGTCCCTTGCAATAAACCTCCTGGATCTTAGCACTCTGCAGATGGTATCAGCATATCCTTAACTTAAGAGACCACAATATTACTTTAGATATCATTAGGAGCTTCCTGAAGCCTAGCAACCTGTATGTGTTAATAGCTATACAAATTCCGTCTCATTTTAGGGTTTGGGGACATTAACTCTTTAACCATTCCAGTGGTGAACAGGAGCCTACCTTGGTAGAAAATGTGGTATCATTGTACAAGTGGCACTAGTTTTGTAGGAATGGAGATAGAAGAAGAACAACACATTTTAAGTTTTACATAAGGATACAGAGAAATCCTCAGGACAGGCAATGTGTTGCAAGTTTGTGAAACCCTGTAAGGAGGTTTTAAATGCCATTGTATGAAGCCACAAAGGTGGCATTTAAGTTCCAATACAGATACCAAAGTATTAGACATGTAAAATCCTTTCTATTTTCTAATGAGTAAATCTGAAGGCGTGAAGTGAAACCAGGCAAGGAGGATGGCTATGTGTGTTATAGCTAACATACTGGAGGGCTTTGGCTAGAAAAGTTCTTTAGAGCCAAACTGATTTCATAATAAATAACTAGCACTTAAGAAATTGTTTCAGGTCTATCGGCACTAGAGTTAGAAACAGCTCATATTGTGAAAGACTACAACGACTCACAGATGTACTTAATATATTTTGCTTTAAGCCAAGTCCATGGCCTTATGGGGAAATGATGTACAAAGTTTCTGCATGTGGTATTATCTGAGTCATGCTGATAGGGGTTGTTTGTGGCAATTAATATACAATGCCAGCTTTATGTGAGCAATTCTCCTCACAGACACACCTCTACTGATGACACTAAGGGAGATTCTATACAGGCTTATCATAGATCTGTAATAAGTGAAGGCTATATCATTACATGGATTGTGTCTAAGACTGAATTTGAAGAATAAAAGAAGTGAAGAGCAAACAACCATTAATCTCAGCCCGAGTCTTGATTTTAAAAGCAATAGAACAGGCTACCTTGTCTTCTCCATCATGATGAGCGGTGTTCTTTTTCAATGTAAACCACAACTCTTCTTCACTATATCATTTAGAAATAAAAATTAGAAAAAAAAATTCATAGTCTTTTCCTAGGGAAGTCACCAGGAAAAAAAAAGTTATTTTCTACTACACATTTTGTTTTTGCAAACTTTGTGCATTACTATTTATATACAGACTTCCCAGGATATAAGATGCTCAGTAATCTGTAGGTCCTTCAAATATTTCTAATACTGGGTCAATCCCCTTAATTGCTGAAGAGTGAAGGATTTTTTTTTCTTTTTCTTTTTTTTCTGGTTATTTTCTTTATTTACATTTCAAAAGTTATACACTTTTCCAGTTTCCCTCCCTTCTGGAAACAACCTGTCATACCCACCCTCCCCCTGCTTCTATGAGGGTGTTCTTCCAACCATCCACCCACTCCCGCCTCCCTGCCCTTGATTCCCCTACACTCGGACATCTATGGAGCCTTTATAGGACCAAGGATTAATGCATGACAAGGACATCCTCTGCTACATATGCAGCTGGAGCCAAGTGTTGGTGGCTTAGTCACTGGGAGTTCTGGGGGGGACTTTAGGATAGCATTTGAAATGTAAGTGAAGAAAATATCTAAAAAAATGAAAAAATAAATAAAATTGAAATTGATATGTCCATACATGACAATTCTATGGGAAAAAAAAAGAATTATAACTCAAATCAGTGATAGACATTATCTCAGAGTAAAGGATTGAAAAAGATATTCCAAGTAAATGGACCATAGAAGCAAGCAGGTGTAGCTTCCTTAATATCTGGCAAAAATAGATATCAAAAGAGATGGCGAAAGACAATTAAAAGGAAGAATTCACCAAGATGACTTTTTAATTCTTGGCATCTGTGCCACAAATGCAAGTACACTCATATTTGTAAAAGAAACATTACTAAAATTTTAATCACACAATAAACTCCATATATTAACAGTAGAAGGCTTTGGTACTCTCACTGATGAACTGGTCATCCAGATAAAAACTAAACAAAGAAATACTGGTGGTAACAAAAACTGTGAATCAAATTTTGGGGCAGGAGGAGGGTATGGGGGACTTTTGGGATAGCATTGGAAATGTAAAGGAAGAAAATACCTAATAAAAATAATAATTAAAAAAATTACCCAAATACAAAAGAATATACTTTTTTCTCAACACCCTACAAAACCTTCTCAAATATTCACCATAAACCTGGTCACAAAGCAAGTCTCAACAGACCCAAGAAAATTTAAATAAGCCCTATCATCCTATCAGGCTACTATTGATTAAAACTGGAAGTCAACAGAAATAGACACAACAGAAAGCCTACAAATTCACAGAAAGTGAACCACATCCTACAAAATGACTTCAGGGTCAAAGTGGAATTAAAGAAATTAAAGACTTCTTATAGTTCATTGAAAATGAATGCACAATATACTCAAAGTTATGGGACACAATGAAAGCAGTACTAAGAGGAAAGTTCATAGCACTAAATATATTCATGAAGAAACTGGGGTGATCTCATACTAGCAACTTAATTATGCAGCTAAAAACCCTAAAAAAAGAAGTAAACACATCCAAGAGATGGCAGAAAATAATCAAACTGAGGGTGGAAATTATAAAAAAGAACAGAAACAAAGAGAACAATACAAAAACTCAATGAAATAAATAATTGGTTCTTTAAGAAAATCAACAAGCAGCTAAAAGAGTCTGATGTAGATATTTGTACCCAACCAATGGACAGAAGCTGCTGACAACTGTGGTTGAATTAGAGAAAAGCTGGAAAGAGCTGAGGAGAAGAGGGTGACCTTGTAGGAGGACCAGCAGTCTCAATTAACCTGGATCTCTGAGATCTCTCAGACACTGGACCACCAACCAGGTGATATGAGGCCCCCAACTCATATACATTAGAGGGCTGCTGAGTCTTTGTTCAGTCAGAGAAGATGTACCTAATCCTCAAGAGACTGTAGGCCTCAGGGAGTTTAGAGGTCTGGTGGTATGGAGATGGGGACATTCTCATGGAGACAGGGGTGGGGTGGGGAGTGGGTGAACTAAGAGGGAATAAAATCTGGAGTGTAAAATAGATAAATACAATAAAATATTTTTAAAAGATAAAATCAACAAGACTGACAGATTATTATGAAAACTAATTAAAAGGCAGAGAAAAAGTATCAAAATTGGCAAAATCAGAAAGGAAAAGTGAGGCATAACAATAGACACTGGGTAAATCCAAAGAATCATTTTGTCATAGTTCAAAAACCTGTACTCTACAAAACTAGAAAATCTAAAAGAAATGGTTTATTTTCTCAATAGATACTACTTACCAAAGTTAAATCAAGACCAGAGAAATAATTTAAATAAAGATATAGCTATTAAAAAATAGAAGCAGTATAAAAAGTCTCCCCCTCAAAAAGAAATAAAGAAGAAGAAAGAAAAAGAAAGAAAAAAATCCCAGTACAGAATTCAACGAGACATTCAAGGAAGACCTAATATCTATACTCCTCACATTGCACTACAAAATAGAAACAAGGAACCATTGTTAAATTCATTATGTGCCCACATTCACCCTCACAGGTAAACCACACAAAGATTCAATAAAGGAAAAAATATATAGAACAATTTCTCTCATGGACCTTGATGTAAAATTACTCAACAAAATACTTGCCAACAGAATCTAAGAACATATCAATAAAATCATTCACCATGATCAAGTAGGCTTCATCCCATTTCCAGGGGTGGTTCAACATATACATATGACAGGGGTCAAATTTCCAAAATACATAAAGAACTCAAGCAACTAGACATCAACAAACTAAATAATTCAATTAAAATGGGATACAGATGCAAACAGAATTCTCAACAGAGGGATCTCAAATGGTTGAGGAATAATCTTTAACATATGGAAGTTTAAGTCAAGACTCCTTTCAGATTCCATATTATACCTGTCAGAATTACGAAAATAAAACAAACAAAACAAAAACAAAAAACCCCAAAAGACAAAACAAGTAATAACTCATGGTGATGAGGATGTGGAACAAGGGGAACACTACTACATTGCTCATGAAAGTTCAAACTTGTAAAGCCACTATGGAAGTTAATATGGTAGTTTCTCTGAAAATTGGAAGTTGATCTACCTCAAAACCCAGCCATACACTTCAAGACATGTACTCAAAGATCCTCCCATCATAAGGAAACGTTCTAAACTATGTTTATAGCAGCTTTATTCATAAGAGCCAGAAATTAGAAACATTCTAGATATACCTAAACTGAAGAACTGATAAAATTTTATCCATTTACACAATGGAGTATTACCCTGCTGTTAACAATAGTAACATCATGAATTTACATGCAAGTGGATGGATCTTGAGAATATCATCAGAGAAAGATTAACACGTCCTGTGGTTATTGGCTATAAGTAAATGACAAACATGTTACAGTCCACAGACCAAGAAAAGCTAAGTAACAGGAAGGTCTGGAAGAGAAACATGAGGATCTTGCTGGTGATAGACCTAAGTAGAGGACCAGAAACATGAGTATTACCAAGTGCCTGTGTGAAACATCTGGCCAGCTGCAGCTGTTGGGAGTCACCAGTCCTGATACATACTTTTCTGCACTTAGTAGATACCACTTCCTAGCAACAATCCCCCACCCAAATGACCCTTGGGAGTCACAAAGCAGTTCATGGAAATAGCACAAAGGGTATTAATTACTCCTCTCCCAGCTGGGCCATAGCCGTTGTGTCCTTGGCACCTAAAACAAACCAAACAACTTTCCCATAAACCTCTTACCAATCATGTAATGGCAAGGCTTGGAAACGCCTTCTAAAGACTCTCATATGCTTGCTTTGGAGTTGTGGTTCCTGGTGGTCTCCTCGGGGATTTTGCAATCTGGGCACAACACTGTGAAGGAAGGACAATTGATTTTGAGGATGAACTGGGGCTAGGTGGGATGGGAACATGAGGGATCAGGTGAGGGTGCAAGGACCAGTCTTAACTTGTGTGTCCATGTTCTCCAACCAGTTATGTCCCTATAATCCTAAAAAATGTATCTGAATAGCTCATCTTCTGCAGAAAAGAGGTCCAGTCTTTTATTTTATATATCCATCCAGTCATTTACTGCAGGCTTTCCTCTTGATTATCTTATGAATCCGCAAGCATCCCAAGACCCAACCCTTTGATTCTTAGGAGACAGGAAGCATACATTTTTTTTCCCTTTTTAACATTGCAAAAGAATTCAGAGGTCTACCTTTGTTAATCACAGACAATAAACTAGTTGGATGGGACTCTGCCCAGAAATTACCATTTCCACCATGCCTGAGCCTAGCCTTCCTCTATCCTAGGCTGATCCTGAACTCAGAAATCTATCTCTCCTTACAAGCATAAACAACAACAACAAAAAAAACAAAATAAAAAAAAAAACAAAAAAACAAACAAAAAACAAAAAAAAACAAAACAAAAATCAAAACAAAGCAAAACAAAACAAAACAAAACAAAACAAAAAACACTTAGCTGGGGAAGATCTCTTGCCATCACCACTCCCTAAGTCTCTATATCTCCTTCCTTAGAAATTTTCTAACAAGTTGGCTCATAGTACAGCTACTTTTATTTCTTTGGATTCATGAAGCCCCTCATATAACTCATATTGCATCCTTATTTTTGCATAGTGGAGAAAATATACATTTCCAAACCCATGTATTTAGGCTATTATTCATAGTCTTAAGGGCTATCCTGAAGGTCTCAGTGTTTGCCATTTTGGTGAGACATAGCCTCACCCTGTACCCCTGCTCTTTCTAATTATCATGGAGTCATTTAATATTAACAAGGAGGATATTCCTCAAAAGAAGAGTCCTCCACTTCTAGTGGGTCCAAAAATATGTACATTATTCCACAAACAAAACTTATACCCATAGTATTTGCAGAGTTTCACATTGGGACACTGTCCAAGGGCAGGAACCATGTCACTATGACCCCAGCAAGACCAAGCTGGGCTCCCCAAGGTAGGGGTAGAGGGAGAAAATACTAAGAGAAATTAGTAGATTTGAGGGGCATTTCGGGGGTGAGGTAGAAATCTATTGAAAGGAAGTCTCAGTGGAATCTAAGGGAATAACCTTAATAAAGACATTCAGTAATGGAGAAAAAATGGAGCCTAAACTTGCCATCTTCTGTAACCAGGGAAGACCTCAAGTGGAGCGATTGGACATAAACATGACAGGGCCACCAATGGAGGAGCTAGAGAAAGTACCCAAGTAGCTAAAGGGATCTGCAACCCTATAGGTAGAACAACATGAACTAACCAGTACCCCGGAGCTCTTGACTCTAGTTGCATATGTATCAAACGATGGCCTAGTTGGCCATCACTGGAAAGATAGGCCCATTGGACTTGCAAACTTTATATGCCCCAGTACAGGGAATGCCAGGGCCAAAAAGTGGGAGTGGGTGGGTAGAGGCGTGGGTGGGAGGGTATGGGGGACTTTTGGGATAGCATTGGAAATGTAATGAGGAAAATACCTAATAAAAAGTATTAAAAAACACTTTTGGCTTACAGTTTGTGCTGAGACCAAAGCCTAATACAATTGTCATCAAAGAGACTTCATCCTGCAACTGATGGGAGCAGATACAGAAACCCATAGCCAGAGCTTGGGGAGTCCTTAAAAGGATGGGGAGGAAGACTTGGAGAAACCAGAAAGGTTAGGGACATATCACAAGGGTTCATGATTTGCTGAAGACTGATACCCCAGATTAAAATACTATGTAAATACAAAGAATGTTTTATTCTGCAGGAGTCAAGCCTGCTGGGGACTCCCATTACCAAGATAGAGACACCCTGAAATGAGCTCGGGCCTAGTTTAAAGTACATTAGGGGAATTCCAGGGTAGGTGACCATCTTAATCTGTTGGGTCTACCTCTATACAAATTCCAGAACCATTACTGAGGTATGGGGCTGGAAACAGTTGCTAGGGAAGTCAAAACTGTGTTGACCCATTGCCCTTGCCTCAGGCCAAGTGGCTCTGACTAGCTGCCAGAAGCCTGCCTGGGGATTTTCCCAGTAACTGACTCACCTGGGTTTTCCTGGACTTGTCCAGTTCTAGGAAATGGATTTAGACCTAGTCTCCTTCACTGCCCATTTGAAGCCTGTCATGGAATCAGCCTATTTCATTCCTCTCAAACAGGGCTCACAAAATTAACTGATTGAGTTTCGTGGGAACTCACAGAGATCAGGGAGCCTGTGGGAACTTGACCTATAGCCTCTACATCTATTTTATGGTGTAGTATTTTGATATTCTTGTGGAAATCCTAACAGAGGGAACACAGGTTGCCTGTGACACTTTTGCCTACTTGTGGGACTCTTTCCACCTACTCACTTGCCTTGTCCAACCTGGTTGTGATGGCACGTGCCTGGTCTTATTGTAATTTTTCATGCCATATTTAATTGTACCTGGAAGACCTGCTCTTTTCTGAAGGAAGGCAGGAGTGGAGGGAATCTGGGTGAGAGAAGAGGTAAACAGAAAAGACTGAAAGGAGATGAGGAAGGGGGAAATTTCAGTTGAGATGTAATATATAAAAGAAGAATTTAAAAAAATGTTTTAAAAATCAAGGAATTGATTTTTTTTTTAAATTTAGAATTGAATTAAAGGAAAACACAACACCCCAAACCTATGGGGTACAATAAATGCAGTTCTCAGAAGCAAGTTCATAGCACTAAGTGCCTACATAATCAAACAAACAAAACTGGAAGAATCTTGTATTTGTTATTTCATGAAGAACTTGTTTGGAATTCTGATGGGTACTGCATTAATCTGTAGATTGCTTCCATCAAAATTGGCATTTTTACTACATTAATCCTGCCAAACCATGAGCATGGGAGATATTTCCATCTTCTGAGATCATCCTCGATTTCTGTCTTTAGAGACTTGAAGTGTCATACAAATCTTTCACTTGCTTGTTTAGAGTCACAACAAGGTATTTTATATTGTTTGTGACTATTGTGAAGGGTGTTGTTTCCCTAATTTCTTTCCCAACCTGTTTATCCTTTGAGTAATAAAGGTTATTGATTTGTTTGAGTTAATTTTATATCCAGCCACTTTGCTGAAGTTGTTTATCAGGTTTAGGATTTCTCTGGTGTTACTTTTGGGGTCACTGAATTACGCTATAATATCATCTGCAAATAGTGATATTTTGACTTCTTCCTTTCCAATTTTTATTGCTTTGAATTCCTTTTGTTGTCCAATTGTTCTACCTAAAACTTCAAGTACTATATTGAATAGATAGGGAGGGAGTAAGTGGTCAACCTTGTCTAGTCCCTGATTTTAATGGGATTGCTTCAAGATTCTTTTTTTTTCTCCATTTTTTATTAGGTATTTAGCTCATTTACATTTCCAATGCTATACCAAAAGTCCCCCATATCCACCCACCCCCACTCCCCTGCCCACCCACTCCCCCTTTTTGGCCCTGGTGTTCCCCTGTACTGGGGCATATAAAGTTTGCAAGTCCAATGGGCCTCTCTTTCCAGTGATGGCCGACTAGGCCATCTTTTGATATATATGCACCTAGAGTCAAGAGCTCCGGGGTACTGGTTAGTTCATAATGTTGTTCCACCTATAGGGTTGCAGATCCCTTTAGCTCCTTGGCTACTTTCTCTAGCTCCTCCATTGGGAGCCCTATGATCCATCCATTAGCTGACTGTGAGCATCCACTTCTGTGTTTGCTAGGCCCCGGCATAGTCTCACAAGAGACAGCTACATCTGGGTCCTTTCAATAAAATCTTGCTAGTGTATGCAATGGTGTCAGCGTTTGGATGCTGATTACGGGGTGGATCCCTGGATATGGCAGTCTCTACATGGTCCATCCTTTCATCTCAGCTCCAAACTTTGTCTCTGTAACTCCTTCCATGGGTGTTTTGTTCCCAAATCTAAGGAGGGGCATAGTGTCCACACTTCAGTCTTCATTCTTCTTGGGTTTCATGTGTTTAGCAAATTATATCTTATATCTTGGGTATCCTAGGTTTGGGGCTAATATCCACTTATCAGTGAGTACATATTGTGTGAGTTTCTTTGTGAATGTGTTACCTCACTCAGGATGATGCCCTCCAGGTCCATCCATTTGGCTAGGAATTTCATAAATTCATTCTTTTTAATAGCTGAGTAGTACTCAATTGTGTAGATGTACCACATTTTCTGTATCCATTCCTCTGTTGAGGGGCATCTAGGTTCTTTCCAGCTTCTGGCTATTATAAATAAGGCTGCTATGAACATAGTGGAGCATGTGTCCTTCTTACCAGTTGGGGCATCTTCTGGATATATGCCCAGGAGAGGTATTGCTGGATCCTCCGGTAGTACTATGTCCAATTTTCTGAGGAACCGCCAGACTGATTTCCAGAGTGGTTGTACAAGTCTGCACTCCCACCAACAATGGAGGAGTGTTCCTCTTTCTCCACATCCACGCCAGCATCTGCTGTCACCTGAATTTTTGATCTTAGCCATTCTGTCTGGTGTGAGGTGGAATCTCAGGGTTGTTTTGATTTGCATTTCCCTGATGATTAAGGATGTTGAACATTTTTTCAGGTGTTTCTCTGCCATTCGGTATTCCTCAGGTGAGAATTCTTTGTTCAGTTCTGAGCCCCATTTTTTAATTGGGTTATTTGATTTTCTGAAGTCCACCTTCTTGAGTTCTTTATATATGTTGGATATTAGTCCCCTATCTGATTTAGGATAGGTAAAGATCCTTTCCCAATCTGTTGGTGGTCTTTTTGTCTTATTGACGGTGTCTTTTGCCTTGCAGAAACTTTGGAGCTTCATTAGGTCCCATTTGTCAATTCTCGATCTTACAGCACAAGCCATTGCTGTTCTGTTCAGGAATTTTTCCCCTGTGCCCATATCTTCAAGGCTTTTCCCCACTTTCTCTTCTATAATTTTCAGTGTCTCTGGTTTTATGTGAAGATCCTTGATCCACTTAGATTTGACCTTAGTACAAGGAGATAAGTATGGATCGATTCGCATTCTTCTACACGATAACAACCAGTTGTGCCAGCACCAATTGTTGAAAATGCTGTCTTTCTTCCACTGGATGGTTTTAGCTCCCTTGTCGAAGATCAAGTGACCATAGGTGTGTGGGTTCATTTCTGGGTCTTCAATTCTGTTCCATTGGTCTACTTGTCTGTCTCTATACCAGTACCATGCAGTTTTTATCACAATTGCTCTGTAGTAAAGCTTTAGGTCTGGCATGGTGATTCCGCCAGAAGTTCTTTTATCCTTGAGAAGACTTTTTGCTATCCTAGGTTTTTTGTTATTCCAGACAAATTTGCAAATTGCTCCTTCTAATTCGTTGAAGAATTGAGTTGGAATTTTGATGGGGATTGCATTGAATCTGTAGATTGCTTTTGGCAAGATAGCCATTTTTACAATGTTGATCCTGCCAATCCATGAGCATGGGAGATCTTTCCATCTTCTGAGATCTTCCTTAATTTCTTTCTTCAGAGATTTGAAATTTTTATCATACAGATCTTTCACTTCCTTAGTTAGAGTCACGCCAAGATATTTTATATTATTTGTGACTATTGAGAAGGGTGTTGTTTCCCTAATTTCTTTCTCAGCCTGTTTATTCTTTGTATAGAGAAAGGCCATTGACTTGTTAGAGTTTATTTTATATCCAGCTACTTCACCGAAGCTGTTTATCAGGTTTAGGAGTTCTCTGGTAGAATTTTTAGGGTCACTTATATATACTATCATATCATCTGCAAAAAGTGATATTTTGACTTCCTCTTTTCCAATTTGTATCCCCTTGATCTCCTTTTGTTGTCGAATTGCTCTGGCTAATACTTCAAGTACTATGTTGAAAAGGTAGGGAGAAAGTGGGCAGCCTTGTCTAGTCCCTGATTTTAGTGGGATTGCTTCCAGCTTCTCTCCATTTACTTTGGTGTTGGCTACTGGTTTGCTGTAGATTGCTTTTATCATGTTTAGGTATGGGCCTTGAATTCCTGATCTTTCCAACACTTTTATCATGAATGGGTGTTGGATCTTGTCAAATGCTTTTTCTGCATCTAACGAGATGATCATGTGGTTTTTGTCTTTGAGTTTGTTTATATAATGGATTACATTGATGGATTTTCGTATATTAAACCATCCCTGCATCCCTGGAATAAAACCTACTTGGTCAGGATGGATGATTGCTTTAATGTGTTCTTGGATTCGGTTAGCGAGAATTTTATTGAGGATTTTTGCATCGATATTCATAAGAGAAATTGGTCTGAAGTTCTCTATCTTTGTTGGGTGTTTCTGTGGTTTAGGTATCAGAGTAATAGTGGCTTCATAAAATGAGTTGGGTAGAGTACCTTCTACTTCTATTTTGTGAAATAGTTTGTGCAGAACTGGAATTAGATCTTCTTTGAAGGTCTGATAGAACTCTGCACTAAACCCATCTGGTCCTGGGCTTTTTTTGGTTGGGAGACTATTAATAACTGCTTCTATTTCTTTAGGTGATATGGGACTGTTTAGATGGTCAACTTGATCCTGATTCAACTTTGGTACCTGGTATCTGTCCAGAAATTTGTCCATTTCGTCCAGGTTTTCCAGTTTTGTTGAGTATAGCCTTTTGTAGAAGGATCTGATGGTGTTTTGGATTTCTTCAGGATCTGTTGTTATGTCTCCCTTTTCATTTCTGATTTTGTTAATTAGGATTTTGTCCCTGTGCCCTTTAGTGAGTCTAGCTAAGGGTTTATCTATCTTGTTGATTTTCTCAAAGAACCAGCTCCTCGTTTGGTTAATTCTTTGAATAGTTCTTCTTGTTTCCACTTGGTTGATTTCACCCCTGAGTTTGATTATTTCCTGCCATCTACTCCTCTTGGGTGAGTTTGCTTCCTTTTTTTCTAGGGCTTTTAGATGTGTTGTCAAGCTGCTAGTATGTGCTGTCTCTCGTTTCTTCTTGGAGGCACTCAGAGCTATGAGTTTCCCTCTTAGAAATGCTTTCATTGTGTCCCATAGGTTTGGGTACGTTGTGGCTTCATTTTCATTAAACTCTAAAAAGTCTTTAATTTCTTTCTTTATTCCTTCCTTGACCAAGGTATCATTGAGAAGAGTGTTGTTCAGTTTCCACGTGAATGTTGGCTTTCCATTATTTATGTTGTTATTGAAGATCAGTCTTAGGCCATGGTGGTCTGATAGGATACATGGGACAATTTCAATATTTTTTATCTGTTGAGGCCTGTTTTGTGACCAATTATATGGTCAATTTTGGAGAAGGTCCCGTGAGGTGCTGAGGAGAAGGTATATCCTTTTGTTTTAGGATAAAATGTTCTGTAGATATCTGTCAGGTCCATTTGTTTCATAACTTCTGTTAGTTTCACTGTGTCCCTGTTTAGTTTCTGTTTCCACGATCTGTCCTTTGAAGAAAGTGGTGTGTTGAAGTCTCCCACTATTATTGTGTGAGGTGCAATGTATGCTTTGAGCTTTACTAAAGTGTCTCTAATGAATGTGGCTGCCCTTGCATTTGGTGCGTAGATATTCAGAATTGAGAGTTCCTCTTGGAGGATTTTACCTTTGATGAGTATGAAGTGTCCCTCCTTGTCTTTTTTGATAACTTTGGGTTGGAAGTCGATTTTATCCGATACTAAAATGGCTACTCCAGCTTGTTTCTTCAGTCCATTTGCTTGGAAAATTGTTTTCCAGCCTTTCACTCTGAGGTAGTGTCTGTCTTTTTCCCTGAGATGGGTTTCCTGTAAGCAGCAGAATGTTGGGTCCTGTTTGTGTAGCCAGTCTGTTATTCTATGTCTTTTTATTGGGGAATTGAGTCCATTGATATTAAGAGATATTAAGGAAAAGTAATTGTTGCTTCCTTTTATTTTTGTTGTTAGAGTTGGCATTCTGTTCTTGTGGCTGTCTTCTTTTTGGTTTGTTGAGGGATTACTTTCTTGGTTGTTCTAGGGCGTGATTTCCGTCCTTGTATTGCTTCTTTTCTGTTATTATTCTTTGAAGGGCTGGATTCGTGGAAAGATATTGTGTGAATTTGTTTTTGTCGTGGAATACTTTGGTTTCTCCATCTATGGTAATTGAGAGTTTGGCCGGGTATAGTAGCCTGGGCTGGCATTTGTGTTCTCTTAGTTTCTGTATAACATCTGTCCAGGCTCTTCTGGCTTTCATAGTCTCTGGTGAAAAGTCTGGTGTAATTCTGATAGGCCTTCCTTTATATGTTACTTGACCTTTCTCCCTTACTGCTTTTAATATTCTATCTTTATTTAGTGCATTTGTTGTTCTGATTATTATGTGTCGGGAGGAATTTCTTTTCTGGTCCAGTCTATTTGGAGTTCTGTAGGCTTCTTGTATGATCATGGGCATCTCTTTTTTTATGTTTGGGAAGTTTTCTTCTATTATTTTGTTGAAGACATTAGCTGGCCCTTTAAGGTGAAAATCTTCGTTCTCATCAATTCCTATTATCCGTAGGTTTGGTCTTCTCATTGTGTCCTGGATTACCTGGATGTTTTGAGTTAGGATCCTTTTGCATTTTGTATTTTCTTTGACTGTTGTGTCGATGTTCTCTATGGAATCTTCTGCACCTGAGATTCTCTCTTCCATTTCTTGTATTCTGTTGCTGATGCTCGCATCTATGGTTCCAGATCTCTTTCCTAGGGTTTCAATCTCCAGCGTTGCCTCGCTTTGGGTTTTCTTTATTGTGTCTACTTCCCCTTTTAGTTCTAGTATGGTTTTGTTCATTTCCATCACCTGTTTGGATGTGTTTTCCTGTTTTTCTTTAATGATTTCTACCTGTTTGGCTGTGTTTTCCTGCTTTTCTTTAAGGGCCTGTAACTCTTTAGCAGTGCTCTCCTGTAATTCTTTAAGTGACTTGTGAAAGTCCTTCTTGATGTCCTCTATCATCATCATGAGAAATGTTTTTAAATATGGGTCTAGATTTTCAGTTGTGTTGGGGTGCCCAGGACTAGGTGGGGTGGGAGTGCTGCGTTCTGATGATGGTGAGTGGTCTTGATTTTTGTTAGTAGGATTCTTACGTTTGCCTTTCGCCATCTGGTAATCTCTGAAGCTAGCTGTTTTAGTTGTCACTGTTAAGAGCTTGTTCTTCAGGTGACTCTGTTAGCCTCTATAAGCAGACCTGGATGGTAGCACTCTCCTTAGTTTCAGTGGGCAGAGTATTCTCTGCAGGCAAGCTCTCTTCTTGCAGGGCAGGTACCCAGATATCTGGTGTTCGAACCAGACTCCTGGCAGAAGTTGTGTTCCACTCACTAGAGGTCTTAGGATCTCGTGTGGAATCCTGTGTGGGCCCTTGCAGGTGTCAGGCGACTCTGCTGGCAAGGTAGCCCGGGGCTCGAGTCGAGCGGAAGGGACTTGTGCCCCAGATCAGGCCCGGGTAGCCTGCTTCCCTATGTACTGCAGTCTCAGGTTCCGCGCGATTGGATTGGGGCAGGCGCTGTGTTCCACTCACCAGAGGTCTTAGGATCCCGTGGGGGGTCCCGTGTGGGCCCTTGCGGGTGTTGGGCAAGACTCTGCTGGCAAGGTAGCCCGGGGCTCGAGTCGAGCGGAAGGGACTTGTGTCCCAGATCAGGCCCGGGTAGCCTGCTTCCCTATGTACTGCAGTCTCAGGTTCCGCGCGATTGGATTGGGGCAGGCGCTGTGTTCCACTCACCAGAGGTCTTAGGATCCCGTGGGGGGTCCCGTGTGGGCCCTTGCGGGTGTTGGGCAAGACTCTGCTGGCAAGGTAGCCCGGGGCTCGAGTCGAGCGGAAGGGACTTGTGTCCCAGATCAGGCCCGGGTAGCCTGCTTCCCTATGTACCGCAGTCTCAGGTTCCGCGCGATTGGATTGGGGCAGGTGCTGTTTTCCACTCACCAGAGGTCTTAGGATCCCGTGGGAGGTCCCGTGTGGGCCCTTGTGGGTGTTGGGCAAGACTCTGCTGGTAAGGTAGCCCGGGGCTCGAGTCCTCAAGATTCTTTCCATTTAGTTTGATGTTGGCTACTGGTTTGCTGTTTTTACTATGATAATGTAGGGGTCTTGAATTCCTGATCTTTCCAAGATTTCTAACATGAAGGGATGTTGAATTTTGTCAAATGCTTTTTTAGCATCTATTGAAATGATCATGTGGATATTTTTCTTTGTTTTTTGTTTTTGTTTTTTTTTTCTTTGTAGTGGATTGAACTGATGGAATTCTATATATTGAAACATCCCTGCATACCTGGGATGAAGCCTACTTGATATTGGTGAATGGTTGTTTTGATGTGTTCTTGTATTTGGTTTGTAAGAATTTTATTATTGATTATTATTATTATTTTATTATCAATTGATCTGAAGTTCTCTTCCTCTGTTGGGTCTTTGTGTGGTTTATGTATGAGCATAATTTGGGCACCATAGAATGAATTGGGTAGTGTTCCTTCAGTTTCTATTTTGTGGAACAATTAAGACTATTTGTATTAGGTCTTCTTTAAGGGTCTGGTAGAATTCTGCACTACAACCATCTTGTCTTGGACTTTTTTGTTGTTGTTGCTGGGAGTCTCTTAATGTCTGCTTCTATTCTTTAGGGGTTGTGGAATGTTTTATATGGTTTATCTGATCTTGATTTAACTTTGGTACCTGGTATCTGTCTAGTAAATTGTCTATTTCATCCAGATTTTCCAGTTTTGTTGAGTATGGGCTTTTGTAGTAGAATCAGATAATTATTTAAATTTTCTTCATTTCCATTGTTATGTCTCCCTTTTCATTTCTGCTATTATTAATTTAGATACTGTTTCGGTGCTCTCTGGTTAGTCTGGCTTTGGGTTTATCTATCTTGTTGATTTTTCTCAAAGAACCACTCCTGGTTTTGTTGATTCTTTGTAAAGATCTTTTTGTTTCTACTTGGTTGATTTCAGCCCTGAGTTTGATTATTTCCTGCTGTCTATTCCTCTTGGGTGTATAATGCATTCATTAGACATAAAAAATTGGAAGGTCAATAATTCCAATAAAACAATGTTGGAATGTCATTTATTCCCCAGTTATTATGGCAATAGATCTAGCGTCACAAATCTGGCAGGTGAGCAGTTATTAAGCACCATATATCTCACACTCTGTATCTGTACTAGAAGGTGGAAAAAGCCTCAGTATCTAGTCATTTTATGCATAGGAATGCACCACTGAGATTCACTACTACTCTCTATAACATATTTATGACTCTATATAAATTATAAAATGGAAACATGCATTGAAGAGGGAATTAAATTTGATAATATTTTCCTCCCTTTAGTATTTTTGTCTGGGAAAAAGTCAATGTTTTCTCTTAACAAATTGCTTCTTAAACCATTGGGGAATATAGAAAATTGGAGTAACAAGTGTTTGAACCTAGGTGCCAGAGACAGTTTTGGCTTAATGTAGTCAGAAATACAACTTTGATTAATTATTTATTCCCAGTGATTTGTGTGTAGAGAATTCTTATCTATGTACCTCCCTAGCATACAATTATACTGAGATTTTGGTTAGAAAATGGACTTTTCTTTGGGAAAAACATTCTAACTATCTATTTTCATTCTTAACAATAAAGTATAGTTACTCAGTAAACATAGTGAAGAGTCTCCAGTAAATTCTTCTAGTGTAGATATGGATTGGTTTTTGATCCTGGCACCTATCTTTACAGTTTTGTTGAGTTTTTGGGTATGTGAATGAAGCATTAATATTTCATTTGAGAGGGATTTCATTTTAATTATCTGTGTAGCCTATTTTGCATTCATTTGCTCATATTTTAGATTAATTTCTCTTTTTATACACTCCAAGTTTTATTGCGGTAATACTCACAGTATCTAAATTACAGAACACACCTGAATGATTTGAGGTTAATTTCTATATCAATATGTAGAGTATGGCAAACATTTGCATTTATCTTGATTAACTATTTATTAAGTGTAGATAGGGAATAAAATCTCTGTATACTCCAAAACTTGAGCTATGCTTTCCATTCTTCCTTTGCTATGTTGTTCAACAAAGCCACAAAATTGTGGGATCTCTAAATACATTTTTATATGTACAAGAAACATTGAAACTGTGTTGCCTATGATCTATAAACATTCTAGTTGAATGTCATGCTTTGTTGTTAGAGTTAGATTCATTTTTTTAATTAATAGATATTGGAAGATAGTTATGTGTTCCCTCAAAGATAAGCATCAACTCCCACATTCTTCTTGCCTGACAAGCAATCTTTGTCAGTAGATAAATGAGGACTGTAGAAGAGGTGCCGTGGAGGCACAAACTAGTGTGTTTCACATTAGAAATAGTCTTCTGCTTTGTGAGCTTTGGCATAGGAACAGAAAAGGCTTTGAGTGATCCACATTATAGTAGAGGGAGTATAAACTTAGATGGGACTAGTGGGAAGAAAGAGAAGCGTGCAAGAGAGGAAGCATTGGAGAATACTAGAAATAGCTTCAAATGAGTTTCCAGGAGGGGACATTTGACAGTGTTTGATGTGATACATAACTGTTCCTGGAAGAGTAGTATGCAGTAAGGATAGTTTAATGAAGAATCAAGAGGTACAGATTCTGACACTGAATGTGATAATATTGTAAAGGAGATTCCCTGGGTGTGAGTCACTACAAAGAAGTTCCTTAGGGATAGCCAGTGTTGCCCACCCATGTGTGAGCATAGCACCTATGACTAGACTAACTGACAAATTATGGATGTACTGATATATGTTGATTTTGTCTGATCCTGTCTGATCTCCACAGCTAAACAGGGTTGGGCTTGATTAGTACTTGTATGGGAGAAAAGCTTGAAACTTTAATACTTAAGAAATAGATCTACTGCATGAGTGCTGAATGCCAATTGGGCATTAAGTAGATATAATCTTGAAATTATTTGGAGAATTTGAGCAGCAAGGTATAGATATGTAGAAAGAGGCAATAAGTTAAAGAATATGTGGCTAGAATTAGAAGTGAGTAATTACATTGTACATCTTATAGTGAAAGATATTAAGGTAGTCGTCCTGCATAGATTCATTGCATATAGCAGAAATGGAGAACTTGAAATAAAATCAAACTTTGGGCATCTGGGAAATGAGAGGTGTGCAATATAATTGTTGTTATACAAAAAATCCTGGGCCTTTTCAGAGGACAGATGTGGATGATGAATAAGTTTTGGTCACCAAGGCAGGATAGAGCCACAAGGATGAAGGTAATATGATGAGGTGCCATCGCTGAGAATGGATCCATTCCTCTATTTACTTCTGGGCAGTATAAAAAATGTGAGATGATTATCCTAAGGTAGTTCAATGTTCTTGTGGGTGAGCCTCAAAATGATGAAAATTAATGGCTCACTTGTAATGATATTTGTACAAGTTTCTGTTTTGAGTATGAAGATCAATGCCTAACTCAAGCAATTTTGGTAAGAGTTTTATTTCTGTTCTTTTTAATTAGGAAGGGACATATCTAATTATAGGATTGTGAACCTTATGGTCACATTGCTTCCATAATCAAGAAGGAAAGAATGATGAACGATCTTGAGGTACTGGATTTGTGCATTTTATTCAGTCCGAGATATACCCCTAGGAATGGAGCTGCCCATTTAAGGTTGTCTATAGGTGTAGGTTTTTTCAAAAATAAGGGTTTTTTTAATAAGGGTTCTCAAACCCTTACCAGACCCAAGAGGATCTGGACCTATTTAAAAGTAGTTCTTTGGAGATGATTCTAAACTCCATTGTCAGGACTCCAACAGTCCAGTTCAGTAGTGTCAAGATAACAACAGACCAGTTCACGAAAGAGGAATTAGCAACTACAGCATGAGTTAGCAGAAACAACCAGGCCTCTGATGAATCACCATGAGTCAGGAGGAGCACCCAGAACCAGCAGGAAAACCAAGAGTTCTTTGTCACGCCTCTCTCAATGAAATAAAGATCAGCTAAGAAGCAAGACAAACGAATAATTGAATGGCAAGCAAGGCAATTGTATGGCCATTGTTGAGTCTTACTTATAATTTCTCCAAACATCATGTGTCCTCTCAGAAGTCTTGCTTCAGTAAAATATCACATGTGTCTACATCAGCAAAAGCATCTCATGATTCTGCTTCAGCAAAACATCACATGAGTCTGCATCAAATGACACACCAGTGGTCTTCATTCCCAAGACAGCCTGCTATTGAGGCTGAAGTGTTCAGCCACTTTGTTAATCAGTGTAGAAGTTCTTCTCAAAGCGAGAAATAGATCTACTGCATGAGTCATCTATATAACTATTAGTTATATATTTAAAAACATTATATCCTACTATAGAGACACTGCTTTATCAGGGTTCACTGCTGCTCTATTAACAAATAGTTGAGAAATAGAAATAACCTAGATGTCCAACAACTTACAAAAAGTTAAAAATGTGTTACATATAGACAATGGTAGTTAGTCACCTCTACAGAGAAGTGAAATAATGAAATTTACAGGTAAACAGATGAAATTGCTAATAATCAATCCAGACCAAGTTCTTTCTGACATATGGGATGCCAGGTTGAAGCTTTAATTTTGTATGTTTAAATTGGAGTACCTGTAGAAGTCAGGAAAGAAGAAAACCTCCTGAGATGGAAGAGCAAGATTTGCAGGGTTGGATGAATAGAAGAACATAGTAGTTATTAAAAAGGAAGGGGGAATTAAGGGGTTGCAAGTGTGTGGCATGTGAGGGCAGAGTAAAGGAGTGCATATGAACATAAATAACATTAAAATCTTTGAAAAGGCCACATGGAAACCCATTATTATAGAATCTCCCCCAAATATATGCATATCTAACCAGAAAAGATTAAAATGGAATCTTCTTACAAGAGAGTAAATTCCCTTCTAGACAGGGCACACTATTGAACAGAGAGGACATCGCCAGGTGTGGGTTGCCCACCTTTGAGTTGTTTATCAGCTTAGTCCATAGAAACTTGAAACAAAACTGCTTGTTATCATTACAGTCAGTTATGCTTCAGAACTTAACAGTAAGACCTTAGTGCTGAAGAGTCTACATTATCTAGGGCATAGGAAATAAGGGAATCAAATAGTCAGTAAGCTTAATATTTGCCAGCAAGCTTTCAAAGTGCTGTAGGATGTGCATGCCTGTGGAGAAGGAAAGAAATCAACAGTCTGCAAGATGTGAACATTGTTTGCTATAATAATGAATGGATTGTCTAGATATGACCATTGGTACAACAGCAGCATGAGTATTATGAGAGAAACCAAGTGCTTTCTGATTAGGTTGTTCCACAGAAAGGAAACATCTCTTATTGGTAACTGTGTAAAGAACCTATGGCTAGGTAAGTCCTAGAGTGTATAGGGTAAAATGCTGCTATTGTAATTGAACATAAATTATATTTCTATAATTTCCTAGTTTAATATTATTATTAAATTGCTTCTCAGACATATATCCTCATACATTAGTTTAATTCTCAACCCTTACCAATGAAGCTACTTCTTTGTAGTAGATAGAGATTAATACAAGGATTAATACAAGGTAAAAATCTGGAGTGTAAGACAAGTATACTTCTAAGCCCCAAATCTATATCATGCCTTTTTCTTTAAATTCTCAAAGATCATAAAGTAAGATGTGTAGTAAGATTGGAAGGATTGGATGACATCTCTGCTAGGAGTGACAGGAGAACTTCAAAGTTGGTCAACATAACATTTAACAAAAAGTTTATTCATCTTCCTAGAACCTCATTTTCATATTTCTGCCTATCAAGGATATGTCTGACTCCCAGTCCCACATGTCCCCTTCTCAGAGGTCAGACTAAACACTGCTGACAGTTTTAGGGTGACCACAACCTTATGTGTTTATTAAAGACAGAAATGAGAATGGTTGGCAACAGCAATCATGTTTCCCTGGGGAGATTATTAGGCTGTAGTAGAGCTTAGTTTTGGGGGCTGGGATCTAAGAGAAAGTATACTTTTTGATCCTGGCATATCTCCTTTGAGCAGTTATAATACAAGATGTAACTTCTGCAAAAATACATATAATGATAATCGTATCAGTGTCAATAGTCTAATAAAAATAATTGTCCAACTTATCATGAAGAGGCCCATATCAAAGTTGAACATGCAGGAGAGCCAATCAAAATATGCTTGACACATGTTTTCATATGTATTAACAAGGTTAATAATGTTCTTCCCAAACTTACTACAGTGATGTATACTTTATCAAGGTGTCCATTGCTCTGGGTCAGTTTTACTTGCTTGAAAAACTTTTGTGTATTACTAACTACCTTGTAAATGATCCCTTTATTTGAATTCAAAAGGTATGGTGAGACAGTGAAGGATAGAATGTGAAAGAAACCCCTATTGATGTTTGGATAAGAGCATTATTACAAGGGTAAAGAATACAATTCAATAGTGTCTGGGGTAAAGTTAACAAAGTCTCTGTGAAGGAAATTGTCTGCTATTGGCTCCAAGAATGATAATACCATGGCTGTTAGAAGGTATTTCAGGAAAAACTCTCTGAAAGAACATTTGGCCTTCAGATACAAAGAAATTAGAGGTGAGGGCATGTCTATGTGAAATGTTATTTGCTAGACTATCCAAACTAGGAAAAAAAAACCCAAAATACTGGTATGGGTGTTCAGCCATGATATTCTTGGCTTAGAGGCCCCATTTAAAGATCAACCAAAAGGCAGTTCTGCCTCTGGAGACCCTCAGGTTTGGCTAAGTAAGTAAGTAATGACCATAAAAATCTGGAAGAGATTGACTTAATATTGATGCCATCAGCGTGAATTACCTTGACTTCCAAGAAAAGATCAGAGTTCTAATTAAGAGAATAACTGCATGAAAGTCAAAGTATCATAAACAGCACAATGATACAGAGCAGACCATCCTGGATGAAGAGGGAATCAGAAGTAGTACCAAATGCAGACACCATTGCATACACCAGCAAGATTTTGCTGAAATGACCCTGATATAGCTGTCTCTTGTGAGGCTGTGTCAATGCCTGGCAAACACAGAAGTGGAGGCTCACAGTCATCTATTGGATAGAACACAGGTCCCCCAAAGAAGGAGCTAGAGAAAGAACCCAAGGAGCTGAAGGGGTCTGCAACCCTATAGGTGGAACAACTATATGAAATAATCAGTACCCCAGAGCTCTTGTCTCTAGCTGCATTTTTAGCAGAAGTTGACCTAGTCAGCCATTATTGGTAAGAGAGGCCCCTTGGTCTTGCAAACTTTATATGCCCAGTACAGGGGAAACACCAGGGCCAAAAAGTGGGAGTGGGTGGGTAGGAGAGCAGGGGGTGGGGATGGTAGAAGGGACTTTCAGAATAGCATTTGAAACGCAAATGAAGTAAATACCTAATAAAAAATGGAAGAAAAAAAAGAAGTAGTATCAAGTAACCTGAGATAATTAAGATTTTCTTTTAGAGACTGAGATGGGTTCTCTTGTTCCCTCAAACTTGAGTTGTTTGGGCTATCACAGGAGATGACATAATCCAAAGTCAATGAGCTGCTTCGTTCCCAATACAGAAGACTACTGAGTTTCCTCTGGCAGGGCAGTAAAAACAACAACAACAACAACAACAACAACAAGAAACAAACAAACAAACAAACAAACAAAAAACACCAAATTTTTGTTTTAGAGGGAGACAAGAGCCTGAAAGTTTGTCATTTTAGAGTTGAAAGTAAAAAGTACACTTTTCTAGCTGGGACACCTTTTGCCTGTCTTTCTACCTACCAAGCATCTGTCTGATTTCCAGTTCCTCAGTAGTCTCCCATAGGATTCCTATGATTGTTCAATAGGCAGATTGTAGTGGCCATCAATCAATATAGACTATTGTCAGTATATTTGAGGCAAAGAGTAATAAATGATGAAATGATGAGCAATAAGCTTAATTGAATGAAATGTAGAAATCTGAGTGGGACTGAGGTAGAAGATCCCATAGTGATGATTGACTTACACTAGTCAAGACTGCTGGCTCCTTTTGTATAGTTTCAGCAAGGAGCATCCCAAACCCAAGTTAAAGCATATACCAAGGAAAGTAGAAAGTATGGACTCAGAGTGGGACAACTATAGAAATTGCAGTCATATATATTTGGGTTAAATTTAATCTCATGTTGGTGGTCAGAACCTATATTTGTTACTGTAATCCTGGCCAATGATTTGTGCTAGAAAAGTTCTAGATGCTAACAGGTAGGCCTTCTAGGTTGTTTGTTCCATTTAATTTGTTTTGCATATGAAAAATAGTTTTTTCAACATCTATACTTTTACCATACTTTACTACTCTTCATTGTCTAATACGTAGAGGTAAACAATTTATAGTGTTTCACGCATATAGACAAAATTCCCCAAAGTTAATTTATTCAAAATATGTGATTGTTGTTATAATCTTTTATTCTAATGTTCATAAAACTGAGAAATATTTATATGACCCCATCTAAGACTCAGAAAACTTTTCACAAGACGTGAGTAGATGACTAAAGGACCTGGAGGAAGTCAGGAAATCTGGTATACACTTAATTACGTACATCATGGAAGACCAGTCTCATGGAACAGAGATTACAGTGATTCACAAAATCACTATGTCCCAAGGCAGAGGCTCCAATGCAATTAACACAAGTGACTCAGTCAGGTGTCCTGATAAGGGACCTTTACAGAACCCCAGGGATGAGTCATGAGATCATCACTTTAGTTGCAGATATTGCTTCCTCCTCTGCTCCTAGCCCTCCCGCAAAGCATGTGGCCTTGGGAGTGGTAAGAGTTCTGGACAACATCTAGATGTAGAGTTCCCCCGAAAAAGGGCTTAAGTAAAGGAAATTTCTCGAGTCAGTTGTCAAAATGCGAGTGGGATGGGGGGAAGGTGACTCATCAGAGATGCAGCTGTCCTCCAGTCAACCTTCTAAAAAGGGTAAAAGTGTCCACACTTTTTGTTTTTAATTCTTCTTGAGTTTCATGTGTTTTGCAAATTGTATCTTATATCTTGGGTATTCTAAGTTTCAGGGCTAATATCCACTTATCAGTGAGTAAATACTGTGTGAGTTCTCTTGTGATCGGGTTACCTCACTCAGGATGATGCCTTCCAGGTCCATCCATTTGCCTAGGAATTTCATAAATTCATTCTTTCAATAGCTGAGTAGTACTCCACTGTGTAAATGTATCCATTCTTCTGTTGAGGGGCATCTGGGTTCTTTCCAGCTTCTGGCTTTTATAAATATGGCTGCTATGAACATAGTGTAGGATGAGTCCTTCTTACCTGTGGGAACATCTTCTGGATATATGTCCAGGAGAGATATTGCTGGATCCTCCGGTAGTACTATGTCCAATTTTCTGAGGAACCGCCAGACTGATTTCCAGAGTGGTTTTACAAGCTTGCAATCCTACCAAAAGTAGAGGAGTGTTCCTCTTTCTCTACATCCTTGCCATCATCTGTTGTCACCTGAATTTTCGATCTTAGCCATTCTGACTGGTGTGTGGTGGAATCTCAGGGTTGTTTTGATTTGCATTTCCCTGATGATTAAGGATGTTGAACATTTTTTCAGGTCCTTCTCAGCAATATAGTATTCCTCAGGTGAGAATTCTTTTTTTAGCTCTGAGCATCTTTTTTAATGGGGTTATTTGTTTTACTGGAGTTCGCCTTCTTGAGTTCTTCATATATATTGGATATTAGTCCCCTATCTGATTTAGAATAGGTAAATTTTCTTTCCCAATCTGTTGGTGGCCTTTTTGTCTTATTGACAGTGTCTTTTGCCTTGCAGAAGCTTTGCAATTTTATGAGATCCCATTTGTGCATTCTTGATCTTATAGCACAAGCCATTGCTGTTCTCTTCAGGAATTGTCCCCCTGTACCCATATCTTTGAGGCTTTTCCCTACTTTCTCCTCTATAAGGCTCAGTGTCTCTGGTTTTATGTGGAGTTCCTTAATTCACTTAGATTTGACCTTAGTACAAGGAGATAGGAATGGATCAATTTGCATTCTTCTACATGGTGATTGCCGGTTGTGCCAGCACCATTTTTTGAAAATGCTGTCTTTTTTCCACTGGATGTTTTTTGCTCCCTTGTCAAAGACCAAGTGACCATAGGTGTGTGGGTTCATTTCTGGGTCTTCAATTCTATTGCATTGGTCTACTTGTCTGTCACTATACCAGTACCATGCAGTTTTTATCACAATTGCTCTGTAGTACAGCTTTAAGTCAGGCATGGTGTTTGCACCGGAGGTTCTTTTACCCTTGAGCAGAGTTTTTGCTATCCTAGGTTTTTTGTTATTCCAGATGAATTTGCAGATTGCCCTTTCTAATTCATTAAAGAATTGTGTTGGAATTTTGATGGGGATTGCATTGAATCTGTAGATTGTTTTTGGCAAGATAGACATTTTTACTATATTGATCCTGCCAATCCACGAGCATGGTAGATCTTTCCATCTTCTGATATCTTTAATTTCTTTCTTCAGAGATTTGAAGTTCTTATCATACAGATCTTTCACTTCCTTAGTTAGAGTCATGCCAAGGTATTTTATATTATTTGTGACTATTGAGAAGGGTGTTGTTTCCCTAATTACTTTCTTAGCCTGTTTATCCTTTGAGTTTTTTTTTCAGACTAGTGATATTAAAGGTAAATGAGTTTCTAATTTTATATATTCTAGATCATGTTCTTGGTTTGTAAATTATTGTTATGAAAAATTTTGTTCATGTTTGAGATGTAAGTTGATGATGAAACCAATATTGATCATTTTCAAAGATGCAATTTGAAGGGGTTTCATTTTCAGTGCAAACATAGGTAAAATATCAAGATTACTAGGGCTTCCGTGAGCAAGCAATCAAAAATAAAGTTTAACACTCAGCAACTCCTGCATACAATAACTCTTAAGAAAAAATATTGCCCTGTCATTGGGATATAAGGTTCTAGATATATATTATCTTACAATGTGGGTGGAAAGTCTGTTAAATTGACATTATTTCTCTCATACTAGCTAAGAACAGGATTTAGAAAAAATCATATCATCCTTTAAGCTTTCTATTTCATCAATATAGTTTGATGACATTACAGTTCAGTCTGCTCACAAGGCTATTGTAATTCTCACCCTTACAGGAAAAAAATGATTTTAAATGCATGGTATTGTTTCTAGTTGCAAATCCATTCCAGAATCCTTTTCATGCTAAGATTCTTTTCATTCTCAGATTTAGGCTCAGATAATCATGTATTAATTGTTAGGCATAAAAATATAATTAATTGATATGAGTGTTAATCTTGTTAAAGGTACAAATATTGCCCTTTTACCACACATCTTCCAGAAAAACACCGTGTGTCTGCTTCAGCAAAGCATCCTCTCACAAGACAGCTTCCAGAAATACATCACATGACACAACTGAATCTCAAAAGAAACCTGACATTTCCACTTCAGCTTCACCAAAAGCACTCTATTGAATAGGAGTTGAAAGAGTGGATACCTTTGTTTTCTTGTTGAATTTAGAGGGACGTTTATATGTTTATATGTTTGTTACATTTGCTTTTAGATTGTCATGTTTAACCTAATTTTATTTCTTTTCTTTATGGTTTCAGTTTAATGTTGTCCACTTTGATCAAATGTCAAAAATTTTCAGACAACTTCTGCCCCTATTGGGATAATGATGTGATTTGTATCCCTTAGTCCTTCTGATTGCTTTTGACTTTATTAGTTTCCATGTATTGAATGTTCATTCAATATTTTTCCCTGTGTGTTTAAGTTAGTATTACAACTATTTAATGAAAATTATTTCCTCTATATTTATTGGAGAAACTGCTGTGGTTTCTTTTTGTTTTGTGTGTTTATTCTGTTCTTTTATTCATCTTGCTTTTAGGTGTTGTATAACTTTGGATCTTCTGTCTGTTAAAATCCTTCCTGAGATATGTGAGTTGGTGATGTCACTACGTGTTAAATATACTGTTAGCTATTCTTCAGTCTAGAGCCCTTAATGATTTTGTTTTTGGATTAATTTTTATTCTGTGTATTTGGTGTTTGAACTGTATGTATATCTTTCACCCTGTGCCTACAATGCCCACAGAGGCAAAAAGAAGACATTGAATCCTCAGTACTGGATTGTCAGCTGAAACATATGGCTTCTTGATATCAAGCCAGAGTCCTCTAGAAGATCACTTGGTGCTCTTAACCATTGAGTAATCTATCTAGCCCAGTTTCTAAATACTAAAATTGTTATGTTACTATTTTAAAATATTTCTGCATTCTTTCATTTTCTAATATCTCTCTCTTTGTACCATCTTATACTTAGTTTCCAGTTTTAATGTCTTTATTTACATGTGGTGCTTTGAGTAGGAATGGCCAACATAGACTCATTTATTTAAATGTTTGGCCCATAGGTAATCACATTTTTAGGCGTTATGGCCTTGTTGAGATAGGTGTGGTCTTTTTGGAGAAAGTGTGTCATTGTGGGGCAGGTTTTGATGTCTTCTATGCTCAAGCTATGCCCAGTGACACAGGCCCTTTATGCTGCCTGCTGATTTAATGTGAGGAGCCGCCCTCACAGTCGCCGTTACAAGATGGCGCTAACATCCGTTGCTCGTAGTAAAATGTGCGCAAGCATCAGGGTATCGTTCCATTACCTGAGCCCTGCCTCTCTCGTGGCGTTAACTGACTGATAGTGGGCAGCCAATCCCGGTGGTGCACGTCTCCAACCGTTCTTTCGCAGCCTATAAAAGGGAAGGGTTTTCTGCTCTCTGGGTCTCCTCTCCTGAGCTGATCATCTGTCTCTCGGGATGAAATAAAGCTTACTGCAGAAGGATCTGAGTGGCCTGCGTGCGTTTTGCTGGCGAGATGCTAGCGTGGGTCATCTGGTGCCAGAATCCCGGGAATTAACATTGCCGGCGTTGGGGAGAACCCCCGGAAACGGGGCGGATTCAGAACTGCAGGGAAAAGGTGAGTTCGGAGAGATATATCTGATCGTGAACCTCTTATCCCTTTTGATTTCGGTTTTCACCCTAAGAAGGGGCGGTAGAAGCTCTAGTCTTGGTTGCGGTCCATCGTGGCTGGTGCTGAAATTTGCGGTCCATCGTGGCTGGTGCTAAATTTTTTTGTCCATCGAGGCTGGTGCTGATATTTTTTGTCCATCGAGGCTGGTGCTGAAATTCTTATTTTGTCCATCGAGGCTGGGGTTGAAATTTGAGGTGTGGTCAGTCCAACGTAGATAAGCGGCAGCACCGAGGTATCTTGTAGGCCTCCCGTAGATAAGGGAGCAGAGCACCGTGTTTACTTTCGGCTTTGCTTAAGGAGTACCATAAGTCGAGCGTAGATCAGCCGCAGGTATCCATTCTATCATGGGCTCTTCACAGTCAGTGATCACTGCATTACAGGCAGTGCTAAAGCAATGCGATCTGCAGGTTGCCTCCTATATGCTGCAGAATTTTGTTAAGGAGGTGGATCGCGTTGCTCCCTGGTATGCCTGTTCGGGGTCTCTAACTGTAGCCTCATGGAATAAGCTAGGAAGGGACCTTGACCGTAAGCATGAAGAGGGAGACTTACGCCTAGGCACCAAGGCAATTTGGAAGCTGATAAAAAACTGTCTAGAGGATGAAGCCTGCCAACCTGCCATTGTGGAGGGACAGGGAACACTAGAAGAGGTTCAGGACAGTATGTCAGAAACCGAACGGAGGGAGAGAATAAGAGCTCAAAGAAAGACATGTCTAAGAAAAAAGGACCTCCCTGGGATTCAGAAGGAAGGGGAGAGAGAAAGAAGGGCAGTGAAACTGAGCCCTCTGCTAAGAAAAAGCCTTATACTAATTTTTGTCTAAGAAAAAAAGGACCTCCCCGGGATTCAGAAGGAAGGGGAGAGAAAAAGAAGGGCAGTGAAACTGAGCCCTCTACTAAGAAAAAGCCTTATACTAATTTTTATCCTATCCATGACTTGGGGGCCTTAGAGATTAATAGTTCAGGGTCCGAAGATCTAGACCCCAGTGAGGAGGCTAAATTAGAGGAGGAGGCAGCAAAATATAAAGAACAAAGATATAACCCTGACCGATGGTCGCGATCAAGAAGTAACAAAAAGGGTAGCATATCAGCTACTGTGCCCACAGCGCCACTGCTTTATGAATTACAGCATAGTGCTAACTCTTTTTTTCCTCAGGAAGTGTTAACAAAGATACAGATGGCATTTCCAGTCTTTGATATTGGGGAGGCGGGGCGTATGCATGCCCCAGTGGACTATAAACAACTTAAAGAACTTGCTGAATCTGTCCATAACTATGGGGTCAGTGCCAATTTTACTCTGGTTCAGGTAGAGAGATTCGCCAATATGGCCATGACCCCATCAGATTGGCAAATGATAGCAAAGGCTACACTCCCTAATATGGGACAATATATGGAATGGAAAAGGGGGAGTCGACAAGGCTCTGCCCTTAACACCAAGAGTGGCCGTCTCTATGGCACTCTTTACTCTTAATTTCTTGAATCTTGATGAACAAGGCCGCACTGCGGCTGATCGTCACTGTTCAGAACCAAACAGACCTAGAGAAATGATCAAATGGAAGGATGTCTTAACCGGAAAATGGAGAGGCCTGGATCCTATTTTAATAAGATCCAGGGTAGCTATTTGTGTTTTTCCACAGGAAGAAGACAATCCTCTTTGGGTTCCAGAACGCCTCACCCGAAGGATCTCCCCTTCAGAAGATGTGGACAAAAGAGGGAACACTGAAACAACGATGGATACTGACCCTTCTACCGGAGATCCTGGTTCCTAGTATATCAGGGGAATAGCGTTGGGAATTATGTCCACCTTTCCCCTGCTCATGCCTGTCATGCACAGTGCACAAGTGAGCAGTTTAAGCTTATTTAAAGAAAAGAGAGATTTTAGAATCTCTGCTATTATAGTTGGCTTGGTAGCAACAGCAGCAATAGCTGCCTCGATCACTCCTTCGGCCCTTGCCTTGTCTGCTACGGTTCAGACAACGTAAACCATCAATGACCTTTCGGCAAGAGTGACATCGGTCCTGGACAGGCAGGCCACGGCCAACTCCCAGATATAGGGAGGCCTCATGTTGGTAAACCAACGGATCGATCTGGTCCAAGAACAGGTGGATATCCTGTGGCAAATGGCTTAGCTAAGTTGCGAACATAAGCTGCCTAGCCTCTGTATCACCTCAGTACAATTTGAGAATTTTATAAGATCAATTAACCTGTCAAAGGCTTTGTCTCGTTATTTGTTACAGAATTGGACCATAGAATTTGAACAGACACTCTGGGAGCTGAGGATCACCACGTCTGGACCTGTCATTGACAGAAGGATTTTCTACCTGGATTTCTGCAGCATTCTCCTACTTAAAGGAATGGGTGGGGGTGGATTTGTTTGGAGTGACTGTGTGCGGTGGAGTACTGCTCCTACTATGGATGATCTGCAAACTCGAAGTCCAAACAAGGAGGGACAGGATGGTAGTGACCCAGGCGCTTGTTGCTTTGGAGCATGGTGCCTCCCCTGATATACGATTATCGATACTTAAGCAATAGGTCGCTGGCCGCTCAGCTCTTGCACCCCACGAGGCTAGTCTCATTGCACGGGATAGAGTGAGTGTGCTTCAGCAGCCCGGGAGAGTTGTACGGTTAAGCACTGCAGTAGAAAGGCTCTGCGGCATAAGATGAGCCTATTCTAGGGAGACATGTCATCTTGTATGAAGGTTGAGTGTCCAAGTGTCCTTCCCCCAGGAAAAACGACACGGGAGCGGACCAAAGCCCCTCCGGGTGACAAGCCTGGGAGGAGGTTTTGTGTAAGGCCCCTATGCTTGCACACTGGGGATTTGACCTCTATCTCCACTCTCAGTACTGGGTGGCCTGTTGCTTCTAAAATAAAAGAAAAGGGGGAGATGTGAGGAGGCGCCCTCACAGTTGCCGTTACAAGATGGCGCTGACATCCGTTGCTCATAGTAAAATGTGTGCAAGCGTCAGGGTATCGTTCCATTACCTGAGCCCTGCCTCTCTCGTGGCATTAACTGACTGATAGTGGGCAGCCAATCCCGGTGGTGCACATCTCCAACCGTTCTTTTGCAGCCTATAAAAGGGATGGGTTTTCTGCTCTCTGGGTCTCCTCTCCTGAGCTGATCATCTGTCTCTCGGGATGAAATAAAGCTTACTGCAGAAGGATCCGAGTGGCCTGCGTACGTTTTGCTGGCGAGACGGTAGCGTGGGTCAATTTAGAAGTAGAAAGTAGGTTTGTCCAGAACCAAGTTGACCTGTATGCTGCCATGCTGCCCATCATAATGCCAATCAATTATATCTCTGAAACTGTAAGCCATGTCCAATTAAATATTTTCTCTGTAAGAGTTGCCTTGGTCATGGTGTATCTTCACAGCAATGAAAACCCTAACTGCTTGAACTAAAACTAGCTACATTTTTGTCTCATAAAATAAGAACAATATTTCTAAAGAATGTAAAAATGCCTTTTCTATGACACTCAAAACTAAGCTGAATAAGAGTGAACATTCTTTTCTTGTTTTTGATTTTAGAGATTTAACATATTTTTTCCTAATCATGAATAATATTTGCTATATGATTGTCCTATGTACAATTTATTATGTGCCATATGTCCTCAGAGCCCTCATTGTAAAGGAATGGTGATATTTTTTGCATATAGCATATAGCACATTCTACCTCTACTGAGATAGTCATGTTATTTAATTCTTTTAATTTATTTGCTAACTGCATTGGATTAGTAGTTCACATATTTTGAATGATCATTTTATCTCTGTAATGTCAGCAATTTAATCGTGGTTGGTTGCACTTTTTGTATACATTAGTTGAAAATATATGGCTTGTCACATTTGTCTCCAATATTCCTTTAACTACACTTTATCTGCACTTGTTAGTACATATGACTTGCTCAATCTTACCAGAAAGCTACAAAATTCTGTCAGCTTTTACCATTAATCCCTAAGTAATTCATTTGGATTTTTTAAAAGAAATTCTTTTATTTTTTTTCACTTAATATAGATTTTTTTCATAGAATATATTCTGACTACTAAGTGCCTTCCCTTAACCCATTGCAAAATTCAACATGTTCCCTTCAATTTGAATCCACACCTTTTCTGTCTTACCATAGAAACAAACAGGTATGTAAGGAGTAAGATTAAAATATAAAAAGAAATAAAATAAATTGAAATAGGAAAAAAATCAACCAAACGAATTAAATTAGCCAAAGAGAAGAAAAAGCCTAGGAAAATTATATTGACACAGAGATAAAATGTTCTTACCCATATGAATCTCATAAACACAGAAAACTGGAAGCTTTAATATACACAAAGAACCTGAAAGGTTAAAAACAAATTCCCTATCTTAACACTATGAGGCAAAGAAGGTCCAAGATGTTGAGTTTGTTTTGTGTTGGTGTACTGGCTAATTTTGTGTCAACTTGACACAGCTGGAGTTATCACAGAGAAAGGAGCTTCTGTTGAGGAAATGCCTCCATGAGATACAGCTGTAAGGCATTTTCTCAATTAGTGATAAAGGGGGAAAGGCCCCTGTGGGTGAGACCATCTCTGGGCTGGTAGTCTTGGGTTTTATAAGAGAGCAGGCTGAGCAAGCCAGGTGAGGCAAGCCAGTAAAGAACATCCCTCCATGGCCTCTGCATCAGCTCCTGCTTCCTGACCTGCTTGAGTTCCAGTCCTGGCTTCCTTAGTGATGAACAGCAGTATGGAAGTGTAAGCCGAATAAACCCTTTCCTCCCCAACTTGTTTCTTGGTCATGATGTTTGTGCAGGAATAGAAACCCTGACTAAGACAGTTGGTCATCTATTATTAGGCATGAGGCCCAAACTTAAGTGTGGTTTGTTTCCCCAGTAAGACTCCTTTGGAAAAACCTAATTGTTCATTTGAAAGTGTCTGCCAATTGGAGATAGATTCTGCATTACGGATGGATGTGTATTCTACCTTTCCTTCAGGCTCTAAGACTTTGTGTGGTCCAGCACCATGCTTGCCCTATGCATACTGCCACAGTTTCTGTGAAGACATAATTTGCCATGACTTCTAATCCTTAATTTAATTATAAAAAAGATAAAGAAATAGAAATCCAGAAAAAAATGGATTATACTGTTACAGTTTCATGGGTAGAAATCCCTGTCACATCTACTAGACATAACCTCCATAACCTCAAGTGGATGTCTTTGTCTTAGGGCTCTTACAAGCTTTTTACTCCCTGCTTTCTCAACATTCCTTAAGTTTAAGTGTAGATATTGTTTGAAATTTATCAGTTAGGATTGAACCCCCTGTGTCCAATGCAGCTTGTCCTTTGTCTTTTGATCAGGTATAGATTTCTTGATAGTCTCCATCTACTGAAAAACAACATGAGCTTTGATGAGGAGAGAAGCTACATCAACATAGCTCAAAACTGTAAACAACAGAGATGATGATGGAGCTTTTAATAAGAATGGCGTCTCCTTCTGGTCTGAGTCTGTGCCCTAAGCAGACATTGGGCACTAGCTCCACCCAATTATTCAAATCCCAGGTGCTGTAATATGCCCAGTATCATAGGAGAGGAGGCCATAACATCTGCCCCAACAAACCAATACTGGGAATTACTGGGACCAGTGGGATCCAGGGACACAAGTACCTCCTCCCAGAGAGTGGCACAGGTTCCTTATGTTCTGAGCCAGTGCCCTGGGCAGATCTTGGATGCTAGCTCCACACCCTGACCCACAATATCCAGAAGAATCTCTACTCCTAGGTACATAACACGCCCAGGGTCATAGTTTGTCTAACACACTCAGGATTCCAGAACTCAAAAGCTTGGTCACACCAGGATTTCAGGATCCCAGAAGCAAAATGACTCCCAGGAGCTCTGACACACCCAGAATCTCAGGATCTCAGGGTCCCAGAGACAGATAGATTCTGAGGAATTCTGACACAACCAAAAATCACAGGAGGTACAGGCTACAGTTAGATACAGTGAGGGTAGATAGCAATAGAGATAACCAGATGGTGAGAGGCAAGCGTAAGAATATTAGCAATAGAAACCAAGGTTACTTGACATCATCAGAACCCAGATCTTCTACCATAGCAAGTCCTAGATACCCCATCACACCAGAAATGCAAGAATCAGATATAAAATCACTTCTTATGTTGATGATAGAGGACATTAAGAAGGACATAAATAACTCCCCTTTTAAAAAATACAGGAGAACAGAGATCAACAGGTAGAAGCTATTAAAGAATTACAGGAAAACACAACCAAACAGGAGAAAGAATTGAACAAGACTATCCAGGATAAAAAAATGGAAATAGAAACAATTAAGAAATCAAAAGGAGGAGACAACCAGGATATAGAAAACCTAGGAAAGCTCCTAACACAAAACGTCCAGGAAATCGAGGACAAAATGAAAAGATGAAACCAAAGGATAATAGGTATAGAACAGAGGGAAGATACCTAACTTAGATGGCCAGTAAATATCTTGAACAAAATTATAGAAGAAAACTTCCCTAACCTAAAGAAAGAGATGCCCATGAACATACAAGAAGCCCTCAGAACTCCAAATAGACTAGACTAGGAAAGAAATTCCTCCCAGCAATAAAATCAAAATACCAAATGCACAAAAAAAAGAAAGGATATTAAAAGGTTATAGGAAAAAGGTAAAGTAAAATACAAAGGCAGACCTATCAGATTACACCAGACTTCTCACCAGAAACTATAAAAGCCAGAATATCCTGGGCAAATGTCATACTGTGAGGAAGCGCCCTTGCAATCGCCATTACAAGATGGCGCTGATTTCCGGTGTTCTAACTAGTAAACAAGTAGTCTGCGCATGTACTGGGGTATTTTTCCATTCCTTGTACCATGCCTGTCCCGTGGCGTCATCTGGGCTGATAGTGAGCAGCCGGTCAGGGTGAAATATGTCCCCAAACGCTCTTGTGAGCTATTTAAGGACCGAGTTTCCTGTGTCCTGGGCCTCCTCCCCAGAAGCTGATGACCTTTCTCTCAAGATGCATTAAAGCTATGCTGCAGAAGAACCCGTGTGTGTCCTTGCTGGCGAGACTCCCTTATCACACAGATACATCTGGTGCCGAGAACCCGGGAACGCCACAACATCGCTGGCATTGAGAAGTTCCCCTGGAAACGGGGCAGGTCCAGAACTGCAGTGGAAGGTAAGTCCGGAGAGACATGTCTGGCCTTGAGAAAGCATGCCAGAAACTGAACGGAGCAAGATAATAGGAGCTCATGAAAAAAAAAAGACATGTCTAAGGAAAAAGAAGGAAAAAGGACCTACCTGGACATTAGAAAAAAAAGGGGGAGTGAAAAAGGAGAAAAGAGAAAAACTAAAAGATAATATAAAATATAAAGATACAAAGGATAATATAAATTATAAAGATAAAAAGAATAATATAAATTAAGCCAATTTACCCTCCTCTCGAGGACTTTGACTAAAGAGGCAGCCTTCATTAAAGGCTTAAAGATAGCTGTCAAGGTCACTATGCCTCCTCTCTATTTCCTGGCAGTATTCCCTGAAGAAGGAGATAAGGAAGTAGAGTCTGAACATGAGGGAGAGAAAATAAGTTTTAAAAAAGCAGTTATCCCCTGTTTGAGATCTTTTAGCAAAAAAGAGAAAAAATGAAAATAAGCTATTTTAGAGCTCTCCTGGGAACAGAAGAAAAACGGGAGACATACTGTTTTCTCTCTGTTTCCTATGGAGATATTCTTAGCTCTGGATAGGATATCTGTGTCCCTTTGAGACACCAAGTCCTATTCCCTGTCTGTCTATTGTCTTGTTTTGGTGCACCAAAACAAATTGTCCATATATCTGTCAATTCATGTTTGTTTTTGTTTTGTTGTTTGAATGATTATTGTTCTGTGTATCATGTTGAAAATTATAAATGGTTAAAACTTGTTTAAAAAGCAGTTTTAATTTTCACAGTACAAGCTGATAAGTTAACTGCACTGTGGCTGGGAGCCAAGTACAGCTGAATAAGCCTTGCGGAGGGCCGATTACAAATGGAGCTCTTAAAGGGGCAGACAGCCTTTCGCTTGTAACAGAAAGTTAGCTTAAAATTGGGAACTCAAGGTTGGAGTCTTTCTAAACAACATGAACAAACACAAGAAAACAAGTCTTTAAGGATACTTCAACATAGAGATAATCTTTGAGCCAAGACTCTGGCAGAGTGTTCAGATTGAGAAAAGTTTGCATTTGGGTTGAGGCTGAGCTCGTTAAGGAGCAGCCTCAGCTCGTCTTGTGTGACAGTTCTTAGAGCCTTATTACAGATCTAGTAAGATGTTGTTCTAAATAAAATTTAAATTCAAAACTTTACAAAAGGTCAATCAGGCTATAAAACTTATAAAGGCATTTCAAAATAACTTGCCTACTTCATATATGTTTTTGCCCCTAGGTATGGCTAACATAGCTTAACAATATGTGAGAAATGTTTATTATCGGCTTCAATACAAGAAGCAAAAGTTTTAAATCTTTCAGTATATATTGTTTCCTAAGAGAAAAGTATTTTATTATCTAATGTCTCTAAAGGGAAGTTTAAAGTTCTGGGGAATACTTGTTGCTTCATAAGATATAGAGGCAATATCTTTTTTAATATTTGGGGTCTCAGTCATACTGGAAAATTGGTACAAATTTACTTCAAAATTTATTTCCAAAAGCTTACAGGATATGTTATTTGGCTAAGACCTCACATTAAACTTGCCACAGGAGAACCTAAGCCTTTGTTAGGGGCTATCAAGTGAGATTCCAATTAACTGGTGAGAACCAAAAAGGCTTTAACAGAAAGTAGAAGAAACTTCTGTAATCTATTGGTATAGATTGTAATTGGTGGTAATCCAATATTAGTTACATATTCTAGTTATTTTTATTAAACGTGTCCACAGCTATTTTTTGGCAAAATAAACATTAATGTAAAATCGTCCTTCTTCACCTCAAAGTTTTAACATCCTATTATAAGACTGCTGTGGTGCTAATTAAGAATTAAGAATTCCTTGTTCCAAACAGCAATTGGTTATTGCAGAATATTGATATTTGACCTATTGCATACCATCATTTTAAATAAAATTGATATTCATCCTAAGATAAGTTAAAAATTGCTCATGCATGCTTTTGTATCTTCATGCATGCTTACATCCCATTTACTGTATTTAAAAACAACCCTCCTATGGGAGAAAAGTATATGTGAATTAAATCACATGATTATTCTTTTGAGTTTCCTCCTGTTTCAGCACAGATAATTAAATTGTGTGCTGAAGATGGTGTTTAAAAATGTTGAACAATTAAACTTTAAGTTGTATATTAATAGTCAATATTATATCTCAGAGCTTGCAATTGCTTATGTAACTTATAAGAAAAAATACTGTTTCTTTAAGAAAATTGTTTTTGGGCAGTTAAGAAATTGTCCTAAGTTGCCTGGAAAAGACCCCCAGGATTTGCTTTTGTGTTATAGAGGTTTACATAAAGTTTTAACTAATAAAGATTACAGATACCTCCTGAAAAGATCCAAACTCAGGATTCTTATATTTTGGGGGGTTTTAAAAGATAGTTATTTACAGAGACAACTTAAAGACTTTCTCTAATTTCTGATTAATAAATAAATAAGTTATACACAAGTGACTATAATGACTTTTCAAGCATTCTAGTTACAATCTCTCTTCAAGAGAAACAATTGAAAGTGTAATTAGTCAGTATTCATGTTATATTAAAACTGACTAACAGTTCAGTATCTAAAATTTTGATGAAAATACAAGATTGTATTTTGATGCGTGAACACCCTTTTTATATTCAACATATTAGAGTACATACATCATTACCTGGCTCCTATTCAAAAAAAATTCCTAAGCTGAATTTAGCCACTGGCAAGAAAGACTAAACAGATAAGTCCTAGCTGTTTATTTTGTAAATCTAAATAGTATATATGACTGGGCTGAATAGCCACCCTAGAAACAAATGTTCTATTCTTGTTAGTCAAAAACATTCCTGACAGTTTTGCCATCAGATGAATGTGACTCATCTGACTGGTCTTCCAATAATCCTCAAGGACAAGGCATTGTAGAACGTGCCCATCGCACTCTCAAGTCCTATTTAATTAAACAAAAGGGGGGAGTCGAGGAGGCTCTACCCTCAGTACAAAGAGTAGCTGTTTCTATGGCACTCTTCACTCTTAATTTTTTAAAATGTTGATGCTCAAGGCCATACTGCAGCTGAACATCACTGTTCAGAACCTGATAGGCACAAGGAAATGGTAAAGTGGAAAAATATCTTGACAGGAAAATGAAGAGGCCCGGATCCTATTCTAATAAGATCCAGGGGAGCTATATGTGTTTTTCCACAGGAGGAAGATAATCTCTTCTGGATTCCAGAGCACCTCACTCGAAGAATCCAGCTCTTGGACGATGAGTCACAAGAACAAGATCTCAAGACATCGATGGATCATACTTCTCATGCTGGAGATTCTGATTCCTAGTATATCTGGAGAGTTAAGATGGGGAATTATGTCAACTTTCCTTCTTCCTATGCTGGTTATGCATAATTCACAAATATTTCCATGCTTCTTCACTACAGATAAAGAACTGGGACTTGCTTATTTACCCTTAGATGAACAGATTCAGGCTTTACTAGAAAATAGAACCTTCTTCCTACAGGGAAGCCTGTGCTTTATGTTAATTTCCTCGTTACAAGATAAGGGTCAATCTATATCCTTGTATTATCAATCAGCAGCCTGGTTAAGAAAGAGCTCTTGGGGCGTAACGACTGATATAAAGGCTGATACCATAGTTATTAGAGGATGGTGGCCTAGCCGAAAACATGGAAATAAGCCGCCTTCACAAACAAGAATGGCACCCTTTTGCAAGGGAGGGTCCATGGAAGATGTAATGTTACCTTGGACAGGTTGCCAAGCTAAAAAATATACTTGGGCAGTAGAGAAATATTTTTCCTTTTCCCCATATATTAGTAGAGAGTATAATGATACTTTTGCTGGATATGATTTCAGTACCTTGGATCCCCTCCGAACTAATACTAACCCTTTTGATCAATGGCTGCTTTGTGGGGTTAATGGAAGCTGCACTGATCTCGCCCCCATGGCAATGATTGGAGGAGGATCTAGTGAGAAAGGAGAATTGACCTTTGATTGGAAAAGTACCTTGAAGACTGGTCGGTCTGATAAGCAGAGTCCAAATTCTTTTAAATGGACCACCTCCAATGTTAGATATAAGAAACAGAAAGTGGTAAATTTTACCACCACCCCGGTATGTGTATGGCCCCCATTTTTGTGGGTGGTAAGTAACACAAGCTTAAATCAGAATCAGATAGAGATAGATTGCTCACAAGACAAATGTTTTTATGCCTTATTCTGGGATGCTTAGAAATGTCCTTTTGCTTTGGTTACCCGCATGCCTAGATTTGTTCCTGTTCCTGTAGATGCCCCTAATAGCTTGACTTTGTTTCGAGGGAAAAGAGATTTTGGTATTTCTGCTATTATAGTTGGATTGGTGGCCACAGCGGCGGTTGCAGCCTCTGTCACGGCCTCGGCACTTGCTCTATCTACTAGTATTCAAACAACATAAACTATTAATGAGCTTTCTATGACGGTCACAACGGTTTTAGGTAAACAAGCCACAGCCAACTCACAAATACAAGGAGGGTTGTTGCTGATAAATCAGTGCATCAACTTAGTCCAAGAGCAGGTGGATATTTTTTGGCAGTTGGCTCAGTTGGGCTGTGAATACAAGATGCCTGAGCTTTGTGTTACTTCTGTTCAGTTTAAAAATTCTACAAGAACAGCAAATTAGTCAAAAACTTTGTCTCATTATATGTTACAGAATTGGACCATGGAATTTGAGCAAACACTTTGAGAGTTGAGAGTTGCTATTCTACAAGTGAATTCTACAAATCTCGACCTTTTGCTGACAAAGGGCTTCTCCACCTGGATTTCCTCTGCATTTTCCTACTTTAAGGAGTGGGTGGGGGTAGGCTTGTTTGCCATGATCCTATGCGGTGGAGCATTGCTTTTGCTTTGGATGGTCTGTAACCTTAAAGCCCAAACAAAAAGGGACAAGATGGTGATAGCCCAAGCACTTGCAGCATTAGAACAAGGTATCTCCCCTGATATAGGGTTATCTATACTTAAGCGATAGGTCGCTGGCCGCTCAGCTCTTGCACCCCACGAGGCTATTCCCATTGCACAGGATAGAGTGAGTGTGCTTCAGCAGCCCGAGAGAGTTGCACGGCTAAGCACTGCAGTAGAAAGGCTCTGCAGCATAAAATAAGCCTATTCTAGGGAGACATGTCATCTTGTATGAAGGTTGAGTGTCCAAGTGTCCTTTCCCCAAGAAAAACGACACAGGAGCAGAAAAAGACCCCTCCGGGTGATGAGCCTGGGAGGAGGTTTTGTGTAATGCCCCTATTTTTGCACACTGGGGATTTGACCTCTATCTCCACTCTCAATATATGGGTGGCCTATTGCTCTTAAATAAAAGAAAAGGGGGAGATGTGAGGAGCCGTCCTTGCAATCGCCATTACAAGATGGCCCTGATATCCAGTGTTCTAACTAGTAAACAAGAAGTCTGCGCATGTGCTGGGGTATTTTTCCATTCCTTGTGCCCTGCCTCTCCCATCGAGTCATCTGGGCTGATAGTGAGCAGCCAGTCAGGGTGAAATACATCTCCAGCTGCTCTTGTGGGCTATTTAAGGACCAATTTTCCTGTGTTCTGGGCCTCCTCCCCAGAAGCTGATGATCTTTCTCTCGAGATGCATTAAAGCTATGCTGCAGAAGAACCCGTGTGTGTCCTGTTTGTGTGTCCTCACTGTCGAGACTCCCTTATCACACAGACATCATACAGACTCTAAGAGACCACAAATGCCATCCCACACTACTATACCCAGCTAAACTCTCAATTACCATAAATGGAGAATCCAAGATATTCCATGACAAAGTAAAATTTATACAATATCTTTCCAGAAATCCAGCCCTACAAAGGATAATAGATGGAACATCCCAAAACAAGGAAATAATTTACACCTTAGAGAAAGCAAGAAAGAAAACTTCAATGAATAAACCACAAAGAAGATAGCCACACAATCATAATTCCACCTGTAACAAAAAAAATAACAGGAAGCAACAATCATTTTTCCATAAAATCTCTTAATATCAATGGATTTCATTCCTACATAAAAATACACAGACTAACAGACCGGGTACACAAACAGAATCCAACATTGTGCTGCATACAGGAAACCCACCTCAGGGATAAACACAAACACTACCTCAGAGTAAGAAGCTGGAAAATTTTTTCCAAGCAAATAGTCCCAAGAAAAAAGCTGGAATAATGATTCCAATATTGAATAGAATCTACATTCAACCAAAAGTTATCAAAAATGACAAGGAGGGGTACTTCATACTCATCAAAGTTAAAATCTACCAAGATGAACTCTCAATTCTAAATACCTATGCTCCAAATGCAAGGGCAGTCACATTCATTAAAGAAATGTTAGTAAAGTTCAAAGCATACATTGCACCTCACACAATAATAATGGGAGACTTCAACACCCCACTCTCACCAAAGGACAGATCCTGGAAACAGAAACTAAACAGAGACACATGGACACTAACAGAAGTTATGAAACAAATGGATTTAATAGATATGTACAGAACATTTTATCCTAAAACAAAAGGATATACGTTCTTCTCAGCACTTCAGGGCACCTCCTCCAAAATTGATCATATAATTGGTCAAAAAACAGGCCTCAACAGATACAAAAATATTGAAATTATCCCATGCATCCTATCAGATCACCACAGACTAAGGCTGATCTTCAAAAACAGAATAAATAATAGAAAGCCAACATTCACATGGAAGCTGAAAAAAACTCTACTCAATGATACCTTGGTCAAGGAAGAAATAAAGAAAGAAATTAAAGACTTTTTAGAGTTTAATGAAAATAAAGCCACAACATACCCAAAATTATGGGAAACAATGAAAGCAGTCGTAAGAGGAAATCTCATAGCCCTGAGTGCCTCCAAAAAGTAACTAGACAGAGCATTCATTAGCAGTCTGACAGCACACAAAAAAACTCTAGAACAAAAGGAAGCAAATTCACCCAAGAGGAGTAGAAGACATGAAATAATCAAACTTAGGGCTGAAATTGACCAAGTGGAAACAAAAAGAACTATTCAAAGAATCAACCAAACCAGGAGCTGGTTCTTTGAAAAAAACAACAAAATAGATAAACACTTAGCCAGACTAACTAGAGGGCACAGGGACAGTATCCTAATTAACAAAATCAGAAATGAAAAGGAGACATAACAACAGATTCCGAGGAAATCCAAAACATTATCAGATACTACTACAAAAGGCTATACTCAAAAAAACTGGAAAACCTGGATAAAATAGATAACTTCCTAGACAGATTCCAGGTACAAAAGTTAAACCAGGGTCAGATTAAGGATCTTGACAGTCACATTTTCCCTAAGGAAATAGAAGCAGTCATTAAAAAAAAAATCTCAGGACCAGATGGGTTTAGTGCAGAGTTCTATCAGACCTTCAAAGAAGACCTAATTCCAACTCTCTTCAAACTATTCCAGAAAATAGAAACAGAAGATACTCTACCCAATTCATTTTATAGCCACAATTACTCTGCTACCTAAACCACACAAAGATCCAACAAAGAAAGAGAACTTCAGACCAATTTCCCTTATGAATATCAATGAAAAAATGCTCAATAAAATCCCCACAAACCGAATCCAAGAACACATTAAAATGATCATAAATTATGAGCAAGTAGGCTTCATCCCAGGGATGCAGGTATGGTTTAATATATGGATATCCATCAATGTAATCCACTATATAAACCAACTCAAATGCAAAAATCACATGATCTTCTCATTAGATGCTAAGAAACATTTGACAAAATCCAACACCCCTTCATGATAAAAGTCATGGAAAGACCAAGAATTCAATGACCTGACCTAAACATAATAAAAGCAATATATAGCAAACCAGTAGCCAACATCAAAGTAACTAGAGAGAAGCACAAGCAATCTCACTAAAATCATGGAATAGAAAAGGCTGCCCTCTTTCTCCCTACCTATTCAATATAGTACTTGAAGTACTAGCCAGAACAATTCGACAACCAAGGGAGATCAAGGGGATACGGATTGGAAAGGAAGAAGTCAAAATATCACTAGGTGCAGAGGATATGAAAGTATATATAAGTGACCCTAAAAATTCCACCAGAGAACTCCTAAACCTGATAAACAGCTTCAAAACAGTAACTGGAAATAAAAATAACTCATACATATCAGTGGCCTTTCTGTACAAAAAAGATAAACAGGCTGAGGAAGAAATTAGGGAAACAACACCCTTCTCAATAGTCACAAATAATATAAAATACCTTGGCTTGACTCTAACTAAGGAAGTGAAAGATCTGTATGACAAGAACTTCAAGTCTCTGAAGAAAGAAATTGAAAAAGATCTCAGAAGATGGAAAGATATCCCATGCTCACGGATTGGCAGAATTAATATAGTAAAAATGGCTATCCTGCCGAAAGCAATCTACAGATTCAATGCAATCACTATCAAAATTACAACTCAATTCTTCACTGTGTTAGAAAGGGCAATTTGCAAATTCATCTGGAATAACAAAAGACCTAGGTTAGAAAAAACTCTTCTCAAGGATAAAAAGAACCTCTGGAGGAATCACCATGCCTGACCTCAAGTTGTACTACAGAGCTATTTTGATAAAAACCTGCATGGTAATGGTACAGCAACAGAAACGTAGATCAAGGGAATTGAATTGAGGACCCAGAAATAGACCTACACACCTATAGTCACCTGATCTTTGACAAGGGAGCTAAAACCATCCAGTGGAAAAAAAGACAGCATTTTCAACAAATTGTGATGGCACAACTGGCAGTTATCATATAGAAGAATGAGAATTTATCCTTTCTTCTCCCCTTGTAAAATTTCAAGTCTAAGTGGATCAAAGAACTCCACATAAAACAAGAGACACTGAAATTTATAGAGGAGAAATTAGGGAAAATCCTCAAATGTATGGGCACAGGGGGAATATTCCTAAACAGAACAGCAATGGCCTGTGCTCTAAGATCAGGAGTCGACAAATGGGACCGCATAAAATTGCAAAGCTTGTGTAGGGCAAAAGATACTGTCAATAAGACATAAAGGTCACCAACAGATTGGGAAAAAATTTTTACCCATCCTAAATCTTATAGAGGACTAATATCCAATATATACAAAGAGCTCAAGAAGCTGAACTCCAGAAATTCAAACAACCCCATTAAAATGGGGTACAGAGCTAAACAAAGAATTTTCAACTAAGGAACACCAAAGGGCTGAGAAGCACTTGGAAAAATATTCAACACCCTTAATCTTCAGAGAAATGCAAATCAAAACATTCCTGAGTTTCTACCTCACACCAGTCAGAATGGCCAGTATCAAATATTCACATGAGAGCAGATACTGGCGAGGATGTGGAGAAAGAGGAACACTCCTCCATTGCTGGTGGGATTGAAAGCTGGTACAACCACTTTGGAAATAAGTCTGGCGTTTCCTCAGAAAACTGTACATAGTACTACTGGTAGATCCAGCAATACCTCTCCTGGGCATATACTCAGAAGATGTTCCAACTGGGTATAATGACACATGCTCCACTATGTTCATAGCAGCCCTATTTATAATAGGCAGAAGCTGGAAAGAACCCAGATGTCCCTCAACACAGGAATGGATATAGAAAATGTGGTACATTTACACAATGTAGTACTACTCAGCTATTAAAAATGATGAATTTAAGAAATTTTTGGGCAAACGGATATATCTGCAGGATATCAAAAAAAGTCCCTTGATATGCACTCATTGATAAGTGGATATTAGCCCAGAAACATAAAATACCCAAGATAAAACTTTCAAAACACAATAAAATCAAGAAGGATGAACAATTTGTGAATACTTCATTCCTCCCTAGAATAGGAAATAAAATATCCATGGAAGGAGTTGCAGAGACAAAGTTTGGAGCTAAGGGAAATGATGGACCATCCAGGGACTGTCCCACCTGGGGGTCCATCCCATAATCAGCCACCAAAACCAGGCACTATTGCATATGCCGGCATGATTTCGCTGAAAGCACCCTGATATAGCTGTCTCCTGTGAGGCTATGCCAGTGCCTGGCAAATACAGAAGTGGATGCTCACAGTCATCTATAGGATGGAACACAGGGCCCCCAGTGGAGGAGCTACAGAAAGTACCCAAGAGCTGAAGGAGTCTGCAACACTATAGGTGGAATAACAATATAAACTAACCAGTAACCCCAGAGCTCGTGTCTTCAGCTGCATATGTAGCAGAAGATGGCCTAGTTGGCCATCATTGGGAAGAGAGGCCCCTTGATCTCACAACTTTATATGCCCCAGTACAGGGGAATGCCAGGGCCAAGAATTGGGAGTGAGTGGGAAGGGGAACAGGTTTGGGGGAGGGTATAGGGGACTTTTGGGATAGCATTTGAAATGTGATTGAAGAAAATATCTAATAAAATAATGCATTTAATTGGGAAAAATGTTACCCCAATATTAAAAGAGACAAGGACACAATAACAACATCAACAATTACAGAATTATTTCTTTCAGTTAAATCAGAGATTATCATTTTCAGTTAGCTACTGTTAATCCACAGGAACAGGAGCATTGAAAGATTACTGACCAGGATCAACTGAGTTTGAATCTAGTATATTACAGCTTATTCCATATCTTTTAATGGAATAATATAGTACATTCACAATAAGGGAATAGACTCTTGAAAACAAATTGCATGATGCTGTCAATAGACATAAAGCACCACAGAAATGTCAACATCTCTTCATTAAAATGCATTCTTTTATATGATTTAATCAAAATCTACATATGATGAAACATGTACTATGATATATATATTCATTTTATCCATTTTTTTCATTGTAGCCAGTTTTGGTGATGTTCCCATCATCACATCACCATTTCTATATTTGTGTTATCTATGCATACTATATATATATATATATATGTATGTATGTATGTATGTATGTATATATATATACATATATATATATACATACATACATACATATGGACACACACACATATATGTATGTGTGTGTGTGTCTTAGTTAGGGTTTCTATTCCTGCACAAACATCATGACCAAGAAGCAAGTTGCGGAGGAAAGCGTTTATTCCACTTACACTTCCATACTGTTGTTCCTCACCAAGGACTGGAAATCAAGCAGGTCAGAAAGCAGGAGCTGATGCAGCTTCTCCCAGTTTGCTCAGCCTGCTCTCTTATGGAACCCAAGAATCCTAGCCCAGAGATGGTCCCACCCACGAGGGACCTTTCCCCCTTGATCACTAATTGAGAAAATAACCCACAACTGGATATCATGGAGGTATTTCCCCAACTAAACCTCCTTTCTCTGCGATAACCCCAGCCTGTGTCAAGTTGACTCATAAAACCAGCCAGTACAATATTTTTTTCATGTTCATATGCAGGCCATTTTTTAATTTTCTTTTATTTCATCCCCAGATAGTTTTTCTCCTGTCCTTATTAAGACAGATATTCACACATTCTGGCCTGTACCAGTTTACCTTGGACTTGAACTCCACAGCCAGTCCCACAACACCCAGAAGAAGCTCCACTCCCAGGAGTTCTAATGTGCCCAGGATCATAGGATCAGAGGTGAGGAGGACACAACATCTGTTCCAACACCACTGGGAGTAACGGGGACAAGCAGGAACCACAGACACAGGAACCCCACACAACTAGTGGCTCAGGTTTCTTCCAGCCTCAGAAGCTGCCCTTAGCAGACATTAGGTGCTAACCCCACAGCCAGTCCCACAACACCCAGAGGAAAGTCCACTCACAGGCATTATAACAAGCCCAGGATCACAGGATCAGAGGATCCTAGAAGCTTAGCCACACCAGGATTTTAGGGTCCCAAAGACAGCTTGACTCTCAGGAACTCTGACAACCCAGAATCTTAGGATCATAGGATACTGGATTCACAGGATCACAGAGAAATCTGGACTCTGAAGAGTTCTGACACAACCAGGATCACAGAAAGTAGAGGCTCAAGTCATATATAGTGAGAGCAGGTAGAACCAGATGGTCAGATAATGGGAGGCAAGCATAAGAACATAAGCAACAGAAATCAAAGTTTGTTGGCATGATCAAAACCCAATTCTCCCAACATAGCAAGTCCTGGCTACACCACCACACCAGACAATCAAGTTGCACTTCTAAAATCACTTCTCATGAAAATGATGAAAGACTTTAAGTGCTTTAAGGAAATACAGGGCAACACTGTGGATAAACACATAGAAGCCCTTAAAGAGAAAACACAAAATCCTTTAAAGAATTATAGGAAACATAACCAAACAGTGGGACAAAATGATCAAAACCATCCAAGATCTAAAAATGGAACTAGAAACTATAAGGAAATCACAAAGGGAGACAGTACTGCAGTTAGAAAACCTAGGAAAGAGATCAGGAGTCATAGATGCAAGCATCACCAACAGAATACAAGAGATAGAAGAGAGAATCTGAGGGCCAGAAAATACCATTGAAAACATTGACACAACAATCAAAGAAAATAAAACTGCAAAAGCTCCTAACACAAAACATCCAGGAAATCTAGGTCACAATATGAAGATGAAACCTAAGAATAAGAGGTACAGAAGATAGCAAAGATTCCCAAATTAAAGTGCCAGTAAATATCTTCAACAAAATTATAGAAGAAAACTTCCCCAACCTAAAGAAAGTACTGCCCATGAACATACAAGAAGCCTACAGAACTCTGAATAGACAGGACCAGAAAAGAAATTGCTCCACCCATGTAATAATCAAAACACAAAGTGCACTAAACAAACAAAGACAATTAAAAGTAGTAAGGGAAAAAGATCAAGTAACATATAAAGATAGACCTATCAGAATTACATCAGACTTCTCACCAGAGACTATGAAAGCTAGAAGGTCCTGGACAGATGTCATACAGCCACTGAGAGAACATAAATGCCAGCCCAAGCTACTATACTCAGAAAAACTTGCAATTACCACAGACAGAGAAAACATGATATTCCATGAGAAAACCAAATATACACAATGTCTTTCCACAAATCCAGCTCTACAAAGGATAATAAATGGAAAACAGCAACACAAGGAGGGAGACTACACCCTAGAAAAAGCAAGAAAGTAATATTCTATCAACAAAACCCAAAACCCAAAAAAGATAGCCACACAAGCATAATTCCACCTCTAACAACAAAACAACAGGAAGGAATAAATCACTTTTCCTCAGTATTTCTTAACATCAGTGGACTCAATTTCCCAATAAAAAGACATATACTAACAAACTAGATAACTAAACAGGACCCAGCATTTTGCTGCATACAGGAAACATACCTCAATGACAAAGACAGACACTTCATCACAGTAAAAGGTTGGAAAGAAATTTTCCAAGCAAATGGTCCAAAGAAATAAGCTGGAGTAGCTATTCTAATATTGAATAAAATCGACTTTCAACAAAAGGTTGCAATTTCATAATAGCCAAAGGAAAAGTCTACCAAGATGAACTCTCAACTCTGAACATCTATGCTCTAAATGTAAGGGCACCCTCATTCATAAAAGAAACTTTACTAAAGCTCAAAGCACACATCCCACTTCACACAATGATAGTGGGAGACTTCAACATCCCACACTCAGCAATGGACAGATCATGGAATCAGACCCTAAACAGAGACACTGAAACTAACAGAAGTTATGAACCAAATGGATCTAACAGATATTTATAAAACATTTTGTCCTAAAGCAAAGTAATATACCTTCTTCTCTGTACCTCAAAGTACCTTAGCCAAAATTGACCATATAATTGGTCACAAAACAAGTCTCAACAGGTAAGGAAAGACTGAAATACTCCATCCACCCTATCAGATCAACATAGGCTAAGGCTGATCTTCAATTTAAAAAGAAAAAAAAATGAAGAAAACCCACATATACATGGAAGCTGAACAACTCTCAACTGAATGATAACTTAGTAAGAAGAAACCAAGAAAGAAAATAAAGACATTGAGAATTTAATGAAAATGAATGTAAAACATACTCAAACTTATGGGACACAATGAAAGTAGTGGTAAGAGGAAAACATATGGCTGTATGTGCCTCTAAAAGAAACTGGAGAGAGCTTACCCTAGCAGCTTGACAGCACACCTGAAAGCTCTAGAACAAAAAGAAGTTAATACACCCGAGAGGAGTAGACATCAGGAAATAATCAAACTCGAGGCTGAAATCAACAAATTAGAAACAAACAGAACTATACAAAAAAATCATTTAACCAGGAGCTGGTTATTCGAGAAAATCAACCAGATAGAAAAAACTTTGGCCAGACTAATCAGAGGTCACAGAGACAGTTTCCAAATTAATAAAATCAGAAATGAAAACGGAGACATAACAACAGAAACCGTGAAAATTCAAAAAAATCATCAGATCTTACTATAAAAGTTTATACTCAACAAAACTGGAAAATCTGGATGAAATGGAAAACTTTCTAGACACATACCAGGTACCAAGGTTACAACAGTGTCAGAAACCATCTAAAAAGTCCCATAACCCCTAAAGAAGTAGAAGCAGTCATTAATAGTCTCCCAACCAAAAAAAAAAAAAAAAAAAAAAAAAAAAAGCCCAGGATCAGATGGGTTTAGTGGAGAATTCTATTAGACCTTTGAAGACGACCTAATACCAATACTCTTCAAACTATTCTACAAAATATAAACAGAAGGAATACTACCCAATTCATAATATGAAGCCACAATTACACTTATACCTAAATCACACAAGGACCAAACAAAGAAAGAGAACTTCAGAACAATCTCTCTTATAATTATAATTCAAAAAATTCTCAACAAAATCTTGCCAACCAAATCCAAGAACACATCAAAATGATCATTTACCATGATCAAGTGGACTCCATCCTAAGGATGCAGGGATGTTTCAGTATATAGAAATCCAACAACATAATCCACCACATAAAAACACTCAAAGGAAAAACAAAACAAAATTCATTAGATGCCGAAAAAGCATTTGACAAAATTCAGCATTCCTTCATGTTAAAAGTCTTGGAAAGATCAGGAATTTAAGGCCCATACCTAAACATATTCAAAGCAATATACAGCAAACTAGTAACCAACATCAACCTAATTGAAGGGAAAGTTTAAGCAGTCCCATTAAAATCAGTGACTAGACAAGACTGCCCAGTCGCTCCCTACCTATTCAAAATAGTACATGAAATTCTAGCTTAGAGCAATTGGACAACAAAAGAGGTCAACAGGACTCAAATTCGAAAGGAGGAAGTCAAAATATAACTATTTGCAGATGATATGATAGTACACTTAAGTGACCCCAAAAATCTACCACAGAACTCCTAAACTGGAAAAACAACTTCAACAAAGTTAATGGATATAAATTAACTCCAACAACTCAGTAGGCTCCCTCTACTCAAAGGATAAGCAGGCTGAGAAAGAAATTAGAGAAACCACTCTCTTCACAATAGTCACAAATAATATTACATACCTTGGTGGGACTCTAACCAAGCAAGTGAAAGATCTGTATGACGAGAACATCAAGTCTCTGAAGAATGTAATTTAAGATCTTAGAAGATGGAAAGATCTCCCATGCTCATGGATTGACAGGATTAATATAGTAAAAATGGCCACCTTCCAAAAGCAATCTAAAGATTCAATGCAATACCCATCAAAATTCCAAATCAATTCTTCATAGAGTAAGAAAGAGCAATTTTCAAATTTATTTGAAATAACAACTAACCCAGGGTAGGAAACACAATTCTCAACAATCAACGAACTTCTGGGGGAATCACCATCCCTGACCTCAAGCTGTATTACAGAACAATACTTATAAAAACAGGTACACAGACAGGCATGAAGATCAATGGAATAGATATGAGGACCCAGAAATGAACCAACACACATGTGGTCACTTGATCTTTGACAAAGGAGCAAAAACCATCCAGTGGAAAAAGACATCATTTTTAACAAATTGTGTTGGCTTAACAGGCTATCAGCATTTAGAAAAATGCAAATTGACTCCTTCTTATCTCCTTGTACAAAGGTCCAGTCCAAGTGGATCAAGGACCTCCACATAAAAACAGATACACTTAAACTTAAAGAGGAGAAAGTGGGGAAGATCCTCCAATAAATGAGCACAGGGTAAAATTTTCTGAAGAGAATACCAACGGCTTATGCTCTAAGTTCAAGAATTGACAAATGGGACCTCATAAAATTGAAAAGCGTCTGTAAGGCAAATGACACTGTCAATAGGATAAAATGGCAACCAACCGATTGGGAAAAGATTGTTACCAATCCTTCACCTGATACAGGGCTAATATCGAATATATACAAAGAACTCAAGAAGTTAGACTCCAGAGAATAGAATAACCCTATTAAAAATGGGTAAAGAGCTAAACAAAGAATTTTCAACTGAGGAATATCGAATGACCAAGAATCATCTAAAGAAATGTTCAACAACCTTAGACATCAGCAAAATGCAAATCAAGACAATCCTGAAATTCCCCCCCCCCCACACACACACACCAGTCAGAATTGATAAAATAAAAAAATCTGGTGACAGCAGATGCTTGTGAGCATGTGGAGAAAGAGGAACACTCCTTCATTGTTGGTGGGATGCAAGCTGATACAAGCCCTCTGGAAATCAGTTTGGCACTTTCTCAGACCCAGCTGTACCACTCCTGGACATATACCCAGAAGATGATCCAAGATGTAATAAGGACACATACTCTACTATTTTCATAGCAGCCTTATTAATAATAGTCAGAAGCTAGAAAAAAACGAGATGTCCTTCAATAGAGGAATGGTTATAGCAAATGTGGTACATTTACACAATGGATTACTATGAGCTATTAATAAATATGAATTCTTGAAATTCTTTAGCAAATGGATGGAACTAGAAAATATCCTGAAGGAGGTATCTCAATCCCAAAAGAACACACATGGTATGCACTCACTGATAAGTAGCTATTAGCCCCAAAGCTCCAAATATCGAAGATACAATTCCCAGACCACATGCAACTCAAGAAGGAAGACCAAAGTGTCTGTGTTTCAATCCTTCTAAGAAGGGGAATAAAATACTCACAGGAGCAAATATGGAGATAAGGCCATCCAGAGACTATCCCATCTGGTGATTCATCCCATTTAGAGTTATGAAACACAGACAGTATTGTGCATTCCAAAAAGTGCATGCTGAAAGGAGCCTGATATTGCTGTCACCCGAGAGACCCAACCAGAGCTTACAAATGCAGAGGTGGATGCTCGCAGCCAACCATTGCTTACACATACAGGGGCAGATGCTCACAGCCACTGATTGGTGTGAGCATGGGGTTCCCAGTAGTGGAGTTAGAGAAAGGACTGAATGAGTTCAAGGGATTAGTCACCCTATAGGAAGAAGGACAATATCAACCAACCAGACCCCCAGAGCTTCCAGGGACTAAACTATCAAACAAGGAGTACACATGGCTCCAGCTGCATATGTAGCAGAGGATGGACTTGTCAGGCATCAATGGGAGGAGAGGTCCTTCCTTAGTCCTATGAAGACTCACTAAATGTCCCACTGTAGGGAAATAGAGGGCGGGAGGTGAAAATGGTTGGGTGGGTAGAGGAACACCCTCATAGAAGAAGGGGGTGGAGGATGGCACAAGCATTTTGTAGGAGGGGGAACCAGGAAAGTGCATAACACTTGAAATGTAAATAAAGAAAATATTCAATAAAAGAAATGAAAAAAAAGATATTTACATGGGCTTTGGTATTTGGTAGAGTTGGTAGAGTAATGCCAGCAAGTCTAAACCATGATGTGGGAGTTTGTTCCTTCAAGGCTTCCTTTGAAGATTCCTTCACCACTTTATAATGAATGATATTGTTTGTGCAGTAATGCAGTTTGACATGGCTTGGAAATCATATAAGCATAAAAGACACTGGTTTTGGAAACCTCTCTGACAATAGTGAGCTCTACAGGATTCCAAGATTTCAAGTAAAGACCTATAAGATTATAAATCAGAACTTATTAATGGCTCTGCCTGTGACCATGAACAGGCCACAGTTGTCAACAAAATGCATAAATTTGCTGGTGGCCTTTTTCATGAAACCTAAATTTTGTGAGACCATTGTTGTTTTTTCCTCCTCTCCCTCATCCTTCTCCTATCCCTCTTCAGATTCCTCATCCTCTTCCTTCTCCCTCTTGTAATATTAGAGCATGCAGTAGAAAAGACTGGTTATTTTCTATTTCCTCCTTGTTTCTGTATTCTTTTCAAATAATCTATCATTTTGAATGTTCTTTTGGTAGAAATTTTTTTCTTTCATTTTGTTTCAAAGATTTTTTTAGCAACTTCTACACTATTAGTGTAGTAGTCATGGAATGACTTAATTTGAGCATCTCTGAAAATATTTTATTTTGTTGATAAAATCAAAATATAACTTCCTGAATAAAACATGGTTGGTTGACAATTAATTGCTTTCATTTTTTATTATTTATATATTTTATAATTAGATATTTAAAATTGTTTATAGTCAAGATTTAGTATGTATAATTATATTTTACACTACTTACATGTTTTATATTAATATTAATATTTATATATATTATTTAATATTCTGCTTTTTAAAATTTTCAATATTCTTTACACTTCAGATTTTATTCCCTCATCCCCACCCCATCAACACTCAGACGGTTACACAACCCATAACTCCTCTCCACCAGTGTGTCCACACCCCCAAACCCAAATGACCTCTAAACTCCCTGTGGCCTCCAGTATCTTGAGGGATAGGTGCATCTAATCTGACTGAACCAAGACCTGGTAGTCCTCTACTGTATATGTGTTGGGGACCTCATATTACCTGGTGTATGCTGCCTGTTTGGTGATCTAGTGTTTGATAGAATTCTGGGATCCAGATTAATTGAGACTGCTGATCCTCCTACAGGGTCTCCCTTGTCCTCAGCTTCTTTCTGCTTTTCCCTAATTCAACCACAGGGGTCAGTAGCTTCTGTCAATTGGTTAGGTTCAAATATCCGCATCTGACTTTCAGCTACTTGTTGGGTCTTCCAGAGTGTGGTCATTCTAGGTCCCTTTTTGTGAGTGTTTCACAGCCTCAGTAATAGTGTCAAGCCTTGGGACCTCCCCTTGAGCAAAAAACTACTTTGTGCCTGTCTCTGGACATCCTTTTCCTCAGGCTTCTCTCCATTTCCATCCCTGTAGTTCTTTCAAACAGGAACAATTATGAGTCAGAGTTTTGACTGTGGGATGGCAACCCCATTCCTCATTTGATGCCCTATCTTTCTGTTGGAGGTGGGCTCTATAAGTTCCCTCTCTCTACTGTCAGGCATTTTATCAAAGTCCCTCCCTATGAGTCCTGGAAGTCTTTCATCTCCCAGGTCTCTGGTGCATTCTGGAGGATCTCCCCAACTTCCTACTTCCTATTTCCATTCTTTCTGCTGGCCCTCACGGCTTCAGTCCTTTTCCCTCACCCAATACCAGATCAGGTTTCCCTCTCCTTCACCACCTCCCATCCTCTTTCGCTCCCAGATAACCTCCCTCCCTCCATATTTGTGATTGCTTTTTTCTCCCTCCCAAGTAGGACTGAGGATTCCTCATTTGGACCCTTCAGCTTGTTAATCTTTTTGAGTTTTGAAGAATGTATCTTGGTTATTCTGTACCTTTTCCCTCTCTCTCTCTCTCTCTCTCTCTCTCTGTGTGTGTGTGTGTGTGTGTGTGTGTGTGTGTGTGTGTGTGTGTGTGTGTGGCTAATATCCACTTGTTAGGGAGTACATACCATTCATGTCCTTTTGAGTCTGAATTACCTCACTCGGGATGATATTTTCTAGTTCCACCCATTTGCCTACAAAACTCAGGATGTCCTTGCTCTTAATAACTGAGTAGTATTTCATTCTGTTAACCACATTTTATGTACACGTTCTTCCATTGTGGTACATCTGGACTCTTTCCAGCTTCTGTCTATCACAAATAAAGCTTCTCTAAACATAGTGGAACACCTGCCCCTGTGGCATGGTGTGGCATCTTTTGAGTATATTCCCAAGAGTGCTATTGCTGGGTCTTCAGATAGAACTATTTCCAATTTTCTGAGGAAATCTCCAGATTGATTTCCATAGTAGTTGTACCAGTTTGCAGTCCCACCAGGAATGGAGAAGTATCCCTCTTTCTCCACATCCTCTCCAACATGTTTTGTTACCTGAGGTTTTGTTCTTAGCCATTCTGATTGGTATAAGGTAGAATCTCAGGGTTGTTTTGATTTGAATTTCTCTAATTACTAAGGACATTGAACATTACTTTAGGTGTTTCTCAGCCACTCAAGATTCCTCTGCTGTGAATTCTTGGTTTAGTTCTACACACCATTTTTGTGATTGGGTTGTTTGGGTTTTTTGGTGGTTAGCTTCTTCACTTCTTTATATATTTTGCATATTATCCCTGTGTCAGATGTGGGGTTAGTGAAGTTTTTTTTTCCAATCTGTAGGTTGCATATTTTTATTATTGACTATGTTTCCTTACAGGAGCTTTCCAGTTTCATGAGGTCTCATTGATCAATTCTTGATCTTAGAGCATGAGCCACTGGAGTTCTTTTTAGGAAATTTCCCCCCTGTTCCAATGAGTTCAAGTCTCTTTCCCACTTACTTTTCTATTAGATTCAGTGTATGTTTAGGTTTTATGTTTAGGTCCATAATCCACTTAGATTTGAGTTTTGTGTAAGGTGGCAAATATGGGGCTATTTTAATTTTTCTACATACAACCAGCCAGTTAGACCAGCAACATTTATGGAAGATACTTTCCTTTTTACATTGTATATTTTTGGCATCTTTGTCAAAGAGCAAGTGTCCATAAGTTTGTTGTTTTATATCTGGGTCTTCAATTCTATTCCATTGATCAATGTCTCATCTCTGTGAGGATACCATGTAGTTTTTATCTCTATTGCTCTGTAGTAAAGCTTGAGGTCAGAGATGGTGATTCCCCCAGCCATTCTTTCATTGGTAGGAATTGTTTTTGCTATTCTGTTTTTACTTGCCTTTTCAGATGAATTTGAGAATTGCCTTCCATGTCTTTGAAGAATTGTGTTGGGATTTTGATGGGGATTGCATTGAATCTGAAGATTGCCTTTGGTGGGATGGCCATTTTTTCTATACTAATTCTGCCAATCCATGAGCATGGAAGATCTCACCATTTTCTGACATCTTCAATTTCTTTCTTGAGAACTTGAAGTTATTTTCATGCAGGTCTTTGACTTGTTTGGTTAGAGTTACCCCAAGATATTTTATATTTTTAGTGGCTTATTTATTGTTAAGGGACCTGTTTCTTTCTCGGCCTGTTTATCATTTGTATAAAGGAAGGCTACTGATTTGTTTGTGTTCATTTTATATCTGGCCACTATGCTGAAGTTATTTATCAGCTGGAGAAGTTCTGTGGTAGAATTTTTGGGGTTGCTTATGTATACTATCACATCACCTCAAAATAGTGACACTTTTATTTTTTCTTTGCAATTTGTATCCCCTTATCACTTTTTGTTGTCTTAATGTTTTAGCTACCACTTGAGTACTATATTAAATAGAGATAGAGAGAGTGGACATCCTTGTTTTGTTTCCAATTTTAGTGGAATTGCTTCAAGTAGGTTTCCATTTAATTTGATATTAGCTGTTTGTTTGCAGTAAATTTCTTTTATTACACTCAGCTTTTTTTTTTAACTTCAATGATTTCAGGGTTAGAGATTTGATATTGTCCCAGTGTCTTTGATTGGCTAAAAACTTGACATATTCCTAATATAGTCTCTGCCTTTTTTTTCCTTCATGTCTCTATTATCTAAATTTTCCTATTGCATGATGTTCCTGTAAAAGATTCATATCTGGTGTCTGCCAGGAGAATTGATCCCCCATTGGGGCAGTGGCCACATGGCCTATCCTTTAGTCTCTGTTCCATTTTTTGTTCCTGTTCTTCCTTTGGATAGGAAACTACCTGGGGGTCCATCCTGTCTGTAGACACAAAACCAGACACTGTTGTCATTGCCACTTGCTTACAGGAACCTACTGTGGCTGCTCCTAGGGGATTCAGCCACCAACTGACCAAGGCAGATGTGAATGCTTGGGGCCAACCATCAGACTGAGCTCAGGGACCCTGGTGGTGGAGCTGGCAAAAGGACTAAAGGAGCTGAGGGTAATTGCAACCCCATCGGAAGAACAACATCAGCTGGCTGGACCACCCAGTGCTCCCAGGGACTAGACCATAGCCAAGGAGTATACGGGGAAGGATCCATGGCTCCAGACAGATGAGTAGGAGACGATGACATCAGTGGAAGGGGAGGCCCTTGGTCCTGTGGTGGTGTGATGCTCCAACGTAGGGGAATGCTGGATGGGTGGGACAGGAGAGGGTAGATGGGTAGCCGAGCACCCTCATAGAGGCAAAGAGGAGAAAGGAGACAAAGGTTATGGGATAGGGGTCTTGTGGAGGTGTATCCAGAATGTGTGATACCATTTGAGATGTAAACAAATGGAATGGAAAAATCTCATTTGAGATGTAAACAAATGGAATGGAAAAAAAAAACTTTTAAAAGGCATATCTGCCTGTCTTCTGCACATGTATCGAAATTGTTTGGCAAGAAAGAATTTTTACTGAAGTGTCCAGAGACCTAGCAAAAGAACCAGCAGTGCCTCACTCCCAGTGTAAGGAGTCAAACAAACAGCTCAAGTTTTAGAAAAATATATAGTGATTGCATTGAATCTATAGATTACTTTTGGGAAGATGAAAATTTTTACTATATTAATCCTGCCAATCCATGAGCATGGGAGATCTTTCCATCTTCTGAGATTTTCAATTTCTTTCTTCAGAGACTTGTGCCGTTTCCCCATGCAGCCTTGAATAGGCTAAATAGACCTTTAGTGCTTGCCACAGTTGGACTTTAACGACCCAGGATGGAGACTTCCACCTTGCTGCACCTATAATTTCCTACAGGAATAAACTGCCTGCTGAGCTTGCTTTGTAACATAATCCGGCTGAAACAAGAGATGGGGCTGTGGGTTCTCCCTATATAAATTTATTGCTCAATATTAAACTTTGACCCTCGATCAGAAACTGTCTTGGCTTCATCCTTGTCTCGTGCCATGTTCCTTTTTCATTTCAAGCCCCCCCTTTCAAGTGCCCAGTTCTCCTTGGGGACCGGATGACTACAGGTAGCACCTGAACAAGGGGACTGAAAAACGGGGATTAGGGGAGGGCACCTACTGAAAAGCTGCGGTCTTGGGTGGAGCTCACAGAAAACAGAAGAAGTTACAATATCCTGCACCGTAAGTAACAAAAAGCATTAATGCTAGTGCTAAGTATAAATTTTATCTTTTGGAGACTGTTGTTGCGGGAGATGTATTCAAAGGGATACCAGCTAGGCTGAACAAGTGTTAACCTGACACCAGACTTCACCTAGGGGTGACAGCGCAATTGGGATAAGGAAATTCTATATAGGCCTTTGTCTGCCACCAAGAGCTGCATCAGGTGAGAGGAGCAGGTTTATAAAACATATGTTAGAAAAATTCTTAGCTCAAGTAGATTTATGCTGTTCTTGCTTCCCAAAAGTAGGAATGGTAAATACACAATTGACAATTGAGAGAGAGAGAGAGGGAGAGAGAGAGAGGTTTCAGAGAAGCAGTTGTCCCCTGTCTGAGACACATTAGCAAAAATTGGATATAAGTATTGCAGAGTTCTCCTAGGACCAGGAAGAAATGGGGAGATGTCCTGCTTCCTCTCTGGCTCCTACTGGTTACATCAAGTTTTCTTCCATCCCGTCTATTGTCTATCTTTAATGCACCAATCTGTCTACATTTGTAAATTTATGTCTGTTTTTGTTTCATTATTTGAATGATTCTTGGTCTTTTTCATGTTGAAAAGAAAAACTGATTAAAACTTTATCTGCTGGCTCTCCACCCCTTGATTTAGTTAAACTTTTTTAACAAACAATCTCAATTGTTCTCTGGAGCCCTGCACCTGTAGTTACTAGTGTAGCAGAGCTGAAGAAGCCCTGCCAGGGGGAGATTGTCTGCAAAAGCTGCTTTTAAAGGGGCCAACAGCTTTTCAGCATCTTTGTAAAAGGGGCTGATGGCTGGTTTTTTTTTCCTAGAAAAATCTCTGCAATTGTGTTTATTGGGTTCAGAAAGTAACAAGGTGCCCTTCTCTTGAAATTACAGCTAGAAAGAGCGAGAAAATTTTGTTTGGTGAATATATAAGGTGTGTGTAGGGACTTCAATTTGTTTCAAATGGTTGTAAAGGTATAAATATGTTCTACACGTCTTGGATATAGAGTATTGACTTATAAGTTATTGGGTAGGATTATAAATTTGTAAATTTGGTAACAGAAAGTAGGAGTCATTCTAAACAATAACATGTGGCATTGCCAACCCAGGAAAACAGGTTTCTAAATTGGGATAATGTTTTATGTAATTCTTATCCTAGAAACTAGACATATATAGGATAGGATTTAAAACAATGTCTCTTTAATGAGGTATTAAAAGTTACACTGTCATATGTTCTTATATAAGAACTGACAACCAAAATACTTTGTAGCATTGGAGTGATTCACTTGGTATTTTTGGAGAGACTATATTGTTTGGCGATTGAGTTTTGCTTTCCAAAGTTGTGGTTGTACGCTGGTGTTACAAGGGAAACTTAAAAATTATAGTTAAACTACCAGTGTTCCAGTGGCTGCAGTTTGCAATTCGATCACAGGCTCAGGATTTTAACTCACCCATATTGGTAATTAAGAAAGAAATCAAACAATTGGAGGTGATTGCAATATGATACCAGCCTGCTGCCCCTTTTAAGGGAGATCTCCATGGGAGTTTATCTAACAGGGTCCAGATGAATTGCTAAAAGAGGCTGGTAGAATTTTTGGAGACAGAAAATTGGACCCTCATACAATCAGGGTCTGTTTATGGCTGCTGCCTTGCAGGGGACTAGAGTACAAGCGATGCTTTTTCAGCGCTGAGGTGATAAAGAATGTTTTAAGTATGGGGGCATAAGTCATTTTAGGAGATAATGTCCAAAAATAAAGGCATAGACAGGCAACAGAATCACTCTGCTGGAATCTGTCCTCACTGTAGAAAGGGTAATCATTGGGCCAGATTATCAGGAAATAGGCCCAGATTAAGAAACATTTACAATTGAGTTAATGCAAAGGTCAGAGCAGCCTCAGCCCAGGCATCTGTGGCATTCCTTTTGGCTCTGTCATACTAACTGGCCCCTAGAAAGGTGTTTACAAGGCCTGTTCAACTCATTGCAGTTTCCTTACATCTGCTATGCTCCAAGTTTACTAAAAGTTAGAAAGAACAAGATGTCTTTAGTTCCTCTGATGTGTACTGGGTCCAGTCCAATCTATAAGAGATCTAACTTTAAATTACTAATTGAAGAACAAAAAAGGGCTTTGAAGGGTTAATGTACACTGCAGTTGATGCATTCACTCATCTTCAAGAGATTGGTTATTCCATTAATCAAAAACAAAGCTCAAACTTAAGATTTATTTAAGGTTAATGAGGCTATGGAGCTTTTGGGGGCTTAAAGCCTGGTTTGCCTATTCTAGCTGCCATTTCAGGAAATGCATGTAGAATTATTATGTATCTGGAGGATTGTTGTTATGCTATTCCTTTGTGTCTTGGTGGTTGTAATAGTTTTACATTTTGTATGTATGCTTGTAATTTTAAAGAACCAATGAAGCAATATCATTAGAAAGTTTTGCCTCAAGGAATTGCTAACAGCATTACATTATGTAATTTTTGTTGTCTCTGCTTCAATACAAGAAGACTTTGAATCCTTCAGTGCATATTATTCATTGCATTGAGGGTACTTTATTAGCTGATCCATCTGATGGAATTTTACTACAAGCATTTGCTCTTCTTATACAACAAGCTTTAAATTTTAGGAATAGTTGTTGCTCCAGAAAAAGATTCAAAGGCAATATATTTTTCAATATTTGGGGTTTCAGTTATATCCTAAACAAATTGTAGCCCAGAAAATTAAGAAAAGATAATTTACTTACTTCAATTATTTTCAAAAGTTGTTAGTAGATATTAATTGCCTAAGACCTCATCTTAAGCTTTCCACAGTAGAACTTAAACCTCTGTTTGATATTCTCAAGGGGAACGCAAATTCAAATTACCTTTGACAATTAACTGAAGAGGGACAAATAGTTTTGCAGAAAGTAGAGGAAGGTATTAGCCAACAACATTATATAGACTATGATCAATTGTTGGCTGTTTATGTTTTTGCTACTCATGTGCCCACAGCAGTTCTATGGCAAAAGGAACCAATAATGTGGATTCATCTCTTCATCTCCAAAGAAAGTATTAACACCATGTTCTGAAGCTTTTGCTGTGTTAATACATAATTTTAGGATAGAGTCATGAAAGTATTTTGGAATGAATTTCTTAAGAACTTGATGAAATGTTTATTCCTTATTTCAAACAGCAAGTAAATTGGTTATTGTAGAATTAAATTTTGTCCTATTGTATGTTCAATTTTTTTGTAAAAAAAAAAAGACAAGTTATAATTTACCTCTATGAATGCTTTTTTTATTTCCTATAAGTTTGCATATATAGCCAACAGAGAAAACACTAAGTGTATTTACAGATAGCCTATCTAATGGGAAGGCAGTATATGTAATTGGATCACATGTTCATTCTCTGGAGTTTTCCCTCTGCTTCACAAATAATTGAATTGCATATTGTAGCCATTGATTTTGAAATGTTGAAAAAAATCAAGCTTTTAATTTGTATAATGATAGCCTATATATATATTTATATATGTCTGTGTGTGTGTGTGCGTGTGTGTGTGTGTGTGTGTGTATTGTTTACAATTGCATGAAATTGTTTCCTTTTTTAGATACTACTAATTATTTATACAAATATAGCTAAATTTAAGAAACATGTACTAATTCCTAAACCTTATAGGACATTTAAGAACTCGTAGTGGATTTCCTGGACAGACCCCTTAGGACAATGCCATAGCACATTTTTATACAAGGCAGATATAGGCCCTACAGGGATGATTGGCCAAAATATCTCAATCTTTACATTATCAAACTAGTAATAGCTTGAGACCACAACTTGGTATTTCTAGAGAATGTGTAATTCAAATTGTAAAGACTTGCCGTCACTTTCTACCTGTACCACATAATGGTGTTAATCCTCAAGGACTTATACCTAATCAATTGTTGCAAATGAATGGTACTCATATTTTGAAAAATTAAAATATGTACATGTGACCTGAAACATTTTCAGGATTTCTAATTGCAACTGCTTTAACAGGAGAAGCTACTAAAAATTTAGTCATTGCCTATGTTGTTTTTCTACATTGATTTGGTGTTCCAAATCAGACTAAAACAGATCATGGAACTGGCTATTGCAGTCAAACGTTTGAAATGTTTTGTAGTAAATTTAGTATTACCCATATTACTGGTATTAGTTATTATCCTAAAGGAAAAGGCATTGTGGAACAGGTCCATGGAACTTTAAAACAGTATCTTCTTAAACAAACAAAACAGGGGGAATTATATCCCCATAAACATTATGTAAATCATGCTTTTTATTATTAAACCTTTAAAACTTGGATGCCAAGGAACTGTCTGATGAGTGTCTATGGCACCCTACAACTTGGCATTCTTATGATTAGGTAAAATGGAAGGAGCTTATTTACATATGGCATATGGCATAATCCCAATTAAGTATTTAATATGAGGAAGAGGATATGGTTGTGTTTTTTTCCACATGATGCTGCAAGAGCATGCTAGCTGCTAGAGTGATTGGTGTGACATGTTGATGCTGGGACAAAGAATGATGATGACCTGTGACCTTGCTGAGTGCCCTGACAATGGTGACAGCAAAGCTGTATTTGACATATGTTCTTGACCTACATTTACTTGCTTATATCCCAGATTAAACAAGCTGCCTTGCTTCGAGCTTTTAGACTTTATGGTACAGAGAACATGGAGACTGTGGAAACTGACTTAGAAAATTTAATAAAAAAGAGAAGTTATAAAGACTCTTCTCTTTCCTTTAATGTGACAAGTTGTTCTGAATCAATCATGGGCTGGTCAGAAATCAATCCAATTTTGGAAAAAATGGAAATGACAGACTTCATTTGGAAGGCTGGTTCTGGATATTCTCATAGACATATTTGGAAGGTAGTTGTAGTTCTTTATGAAGTTACCTTTGCAGTGGATAAAATTGGATAGGATCTGAATTTTGAAAAAGTGTTAGTGTATGTGTTTAAGCTCCTAATCTCTTACTCCTTCAGCAGGAAGGACGATGTACAGCCCTCCATGAAGAATGCTACTTTTACATCAATCGTTCAGATATAGTAAAGGTTCTATGGCTAAAGTTTGAAAAGGACTATCCAAAAGGAAAAGAGAAAAAGAACAGAATCAGGGATGGTTTGAATCTCGATTCTCTACTTCTCCATGGCTTACAACTTCAATTTCTACACTGCTTGGACCATTAATTATGATTTTATGGCTTTAAACTTTTGGACATTGTATCTTAAATAGATTGGTTGCCTTCACACAGGAACCTCAGCTATACACCATGGCAGTTATTGATCGCTATGAAGAAATGCATTTAGTGCATATTCATATGACCTTCCTGGTTTTGGCCTGAATGGGAAAGACTGTGCTTTTCAAGACTGGTATTCAGGGATAGATAAGAGTGTTCTTGAGCTCATATCAACCTAAGACAGACACCTATTTAAAAAAGTTATGTTTGTCCTCCAGGATGGGTAAGAAGGGGCAATATAGACACTGAACTAAGACAGGTGTAGTCACCTGGCCACTCTTTACCCAAGAAGGGATTATGGAAAACAAGTAAATCTTGTGCGTCCCCTCCAGCTCATCTATAAAAAACAAAAGAGGGAGAATTATGCCCTTCCTCCAGCCTTGAGTAGGCTAAATAGACCTTAAGTACTTGCCACATTTGGACCTTAACAACACAGATGGAATCTTCTACCTTGCTGCACCTGCAGTTTCTTATAGGAGTAGACTGCCTGCTGAGCTTGTTTTCCAACATAATCCAGATGAAACAAAGGATGAATCTGTGGGCTTTCCCTATATACATCCAGTGTTGAATATTAAACTTTGAGCATTTGTCTTGGCTTCATCCTTCTCTTGCACCTTGTTCCTTTTTCATTTCCAGCAACCTTTCAGGTACCCAGCTTTCCATGATCACTGGACAGCAACAGAGACTTGAAGTTCTTATCATATAGATCTTTGACTTTTTTAGTTAGAGAACTTAGAAAAATCACACCAAGGTATTTTCTCTTGTTTGTGATTATTGTTAAGTGTGTCATTTCCCTAAAATCTTTCTCAGCCTGTTTATCCTTTGAGTAGAAGAAGGCTACTGATTTGTTTGAGTTCATTTTATATCGAACTACTTTGCTGAAGTTGTTTCTCAGATATAGGATTTCTCTGATGGGATATTTGGGGTCACTTAAATGTACTATCATATCATCTGCAAATAGTAATATTTTGACTTCTTCTTTTCCTCTTTATACCCATTTGACTTCCTTTTGTTGTCTACTTTCTCTGGTGAAGTGTTCGAGTACTATATTGATACGCAGGGGGAGAGTGGGCAGCCTTGTCTAGTCTCTCATTTTAGTTGGGTTGATTCAAGTTTCTCGCCATTTAGTTTGACGTTGGCTACTGGTTTGATGTACATTGCTTTTACTATGTTTACGTGTGTGGCCTTGAGCTCCTTATATTTTCAATTTGAATTCTGCAATGAGTTATCCTTATCTAATGAGAAGCTCATATGGTTTTGCTTCCCCTTTGAGTTTGTTTTTATAGTGGATTATGTTGGTGGATTTCCAAATAATGAACCATCCCTGAACCCCTAGGATGAAGCTTACTTGATCATGAGAGATGATTGTTTTGATGTGTTCTTGAATTCAGTTTGAAGGAATTTTATTGAGTATTTTTAAATCGATAATCATAAGGGAAATTGGTCTGAAGTTCTCTTTCTTTGCTGTGTCTTTGTGTGATTTTGGTATAAGCATAACTATGACATCATCGAATGAACTGGGTAGTGTTCCCTTTGTTTCTATTTTGTGAAATACTTTAAAGATAATTGATACTAGGTCTTCCTCGAAAGTCTGATAGAATTCTGATATAAACCAAGCTGGTCCTCGGCTTCTTTTGGTTGGAAGATTTTTAATGACTTCCTCTATTTCTTTAGGGGTTATGGGACTGTTTAGATGGCTTATCTTATCTTGAATTAACTTTGGTACCTGGTATCTGTCTAGAAAATTGTCCACTTTATCCAGATATTCCAGTTTTGTTGAGAATATGCTTTTGTAGTAGAATCTGATGATTTTTTAAAAAAAATTTCCTTGGTTCCTGTTGTTATGTCTCCCTTTTCACTTTTGATTTTTGTTAATTTGGATGCTGTTTCTGTGCCCTCTTGTTATTCTGGCTAAGGGTTTATCTATCTTGTTGATTTTCTCAAAGAACCAGCTCCTTGATTGGCTGATTCTTTGTGTAGTTCTTTTTATTTATAGTTGGTTAATTTCAGCCATCAGTTTGAATATTTCCTGCTGTCTATTCCTCTTTGGTATATTTGCTTCTTTTTGTTATAGAGCTTTCAGGTGTGCTGTCAAGCTCTTGTGTATGCTCTCTCCAGTTTCTTTCTGGAGGTACTCAGAGCTATGAATTTTCCTCTTGGCACTGCTTTCACTGTGTCCCATAAGTTTGGGTACATTGTGCCCTCATTTTCATTAAATTATCAATTTCTTTAATGTCTTTATTTTTTCCTTAAACAAGTTATCATTGAGTAGATAATTGTACACCTTCTAGGTATATGTGGGCTTTCATGTGTTTTTGTTGTTATTGAAGACCAGCCTTAGCTCATGGTGATCTGATAAGATCCAAGGGATTATTTCAATCATCTTGTACCTGTTGAGGCATGTTTTGTGACTGATTATATGGTCAATTTTGGAGAAGGTACCATGAGGTGCTGAGAAAAAGGTATACTCTTTTGTTTTAGAATGAAATGTTCAATAGATAATCTATTAAAGCCATTTGGTTCATTACTTCTGTTGGTTTCACTGTGTCTCTGTTTAGGTTCTGTTTCCATGATCTGTCAATCGATGACAATGGGGTATCAAAACCTCCCATGATTATTGTGTGAAATACAATGTATACTTAGTAAAGTTTCTTTTATGAATGTGGATGTGCTTGCATTTGGAGCATAGATGTTCAAGATTCAGAGTTCATCTTGGAAGATTTTTACTTTGACAAGGAAGAAGTGTCCTTCCTTACCTTTTTTGATAACTTTTGGTTGAATGTCAATTTTATTCACTATTAGACTGGCTACTGCAGCTTATTTCTTGGGGCCATATGCTTGTAAAAAAATTTTTCTAGCATTTTGATGTGAGGTAGTGTGTCTGTCTTTGTCACAGAGGTGCATTTTCTGAATGCAGCAAAATACTGGGCCCTATTTTCATATCCAGTCTGTTAGTCCATGTCTTTTTATTGGAAAATTGAGTCCATAGATATTAAGGAAAACTGATTGTTGCTTCTTGTTACTTTTGTTGTTAGCAGTGGGATTATGTTTGTGTGGCTATCTACTTTTGGGTTTATTTAAAAGAGAGTAATTTCAAAATTATAAATCATTTCTTCACAGAGTTAGAAAGGGCAATTTGCAAATTCATTTAGAATAACAAATATCCCAGGATAGCAAAAATTATTCTCAACAATAATAGAACTTCTTGGGGAATAACCATCCCTAACCTCAAGCTGTGCTACAGAACAATAGTGATAAAAAAATGCATGGTATTTGTACAGAGACACACAGGTAGATCAATGAAATATAATTGAAGACCCAGAAATGAACCCAAACACCAATAGTCACTTGATCTTTGACATATGAGCAAAAAACATCCAGTGGAAAAGAGACAGTGTTTTCAACATGTGATGCTGGTTCAACTGGTGGTCAGCATGAAGAAAAATGATAGTTAGCCCATTTTATCTCCTTGTACAAAGCTCAAGTCCAAGTGGATCAAGGACCTCCACATAAAACCAGATACACTAAAAACTAATAGATGAGATGATGGTGAAGAGCTTCAAAATCACAGGCACAGGGGAAATTTCCTGAAGAAAATACCAATGGTTTATATTTTAAATTCAAGAATTTACAAATAGGACCCCATAAAATTGCAAAATTTTGTAAGGCAAAGGACACTGTCAATAAGACAAAAGGGCACCCAACAGATTGGGAGCAAACAGATCTTTAAAAAATCCTACATCTGATAGAGAGCAAATATCCAATATATAAAAGAACTCAAGAAGGTATACTCCAGAAAACCAAATAATACTATTTAAAAATGGGGTACAGATCTAAACAAAGAATTTTCAACTGAGGAATATCGAAGGGCCAAGGGCACCTAGAGACATGTCCAACATCCTTAGTCATCAGGGAAATCCAAATCAAAACAATCCTGAGATTCCACCTCATACCAGTCAGAATGGCTAAGATCAAAAACTCAGGTGTCAGCAGATGTTGGGAAGGATGTGGAGAAAGAAAAGCTGTCCTCCATTCCTGTTGGAGTTGTAAGCTGGTACATCCACTCTGGAAATCAGTCTGCCATTTCCTCAGAAAACTGGACATACTACTACCTGAAGACTCAGCTATACCACTCCTGGAGATATACTCAGAAGATATTGAACATGTAATAAGGACTCATGCTCCACTCTGAACAGAGTATTCATATCTATAATAGCCAGCCATATATATAACAGCCAGAAGCTAGAAATAACCCAGATGTCCCTAAACAGAAAAATCGATATAGAAAATGTGGTACAGTTACACAATGGAATACTACTCAGCTATGAAAAACAGTGAATTCATGAAATTCACAGGCAAATTTATGGAACTAGAAAATATCATCTTGAATGAAGTAAGCCAATCAAAAAAGAACATACATTCTATGTCCTCACTGATCAGTACATGTTAGCCCAAAAGTTCTTGATACCCAAGATACAATTCATATACCACATGCAGCTCAAGAAAAGTGAACATCAACATGTGGATGTGTCAGTCCTTCTTAGAATGAAGAACAAATTACTTAAGAGAGGAAATACATGGACAAAATGTGTAGCAGTGACTAAAGGAATGGCCATCCAGAGACTGCCCTACCTGGGGAACCATCACAATTATAGACACCAAACAAAGACACTATTGGGGATGCCAAGAAGTGCTTGCAGAAAGGAGCCTGATTTAGCTGTCTCCTGAGAGGCTCTACCAGAGTCTAACAAAAACAGAGGCAGATGCTCACAGACAACCATTGGAATGAGCAAGGATATCCAAAGGAGGGGTTAGGGAAAGGACTGAAGGATCCTAAGGGGTTTGTAACCCCATAGGAAGAACAACAATATCAACCAACCAGATGCCACCCCAGACCTCCCAGAGACTAAACCACCAACCAAAGGGTACACATAGATTGGCCCATGGCTCCAGCAGCAGATGTAGCAGAGGATGGCCTTATTGGTCATCAATGGGAAGAGAGGTCCTTTGTCCTGTGAAGGCTCACTGATGCAGTGTAGGGGAATGCCAGAGTGGGGATGCAGGAGGCAGGGTGAGCAACCTCATAAAAGCAGGAGACAAGGGAATGGAATTGGGGATCTCTAATGGAAACCGGAGGAGAATAACATTTGATATATAAATAAATAAAATACCCAATAAAAAATAACATATATGCAGAAGGACCAGTGCAGACCCACCCAGGCTCTGTGATTGCTGCTTCAGTCTCTGAGAGACCCTATGAGTCTTGTTTAACCAATTCTGTGTGCCATGCCCTCCTTTTGCCCTCCACTCTAGTTCCTAAAATCCTTCCCCTCCTCCTCTGAGGGATTCTCTGAGGTTCACCTAATGTTTGGCTGGGCACATCTTCATGAACAGAGATTAATTCTCAAGAGTGATAAAGCAAGTATGGACTGAGAAGATAGCTTGGTTAGAATTTCATTGAAAGTGTAAATCAATGAAAAACAGAGACAATACCAAAGGGTCTGAGAGAGATTTTCTGCCTAAGTGGTCTGCCAGAAAAGATATCTAAATGACATATGGAAAAACTGAAATTCTGGGCCAGAGTTCAAGCAACTGCCAGAGAAGAACAAACAGTGACATCAAAGCCCTGGAGCCATGCCTCTGAGCAACACAGCCTCAGCTGGCTCAGTCCAGACTGTTTGGCTCAGTTACCAGTCCAGATGCCTCAATGGAATCTACATCCTTACCAGAGGTTATAGCAGTAAAGATCATAGTGGAATGTTATCTAGGCCAGGTGTGGCACAAAGTGGCTCAGACAAGCACAACCAGTTCACCTCCCTCCAGCCTGACCAGAGACTTCTCCCTGGTACTGTTCAGCATTAATCTCTAAAACTACATAGCTTTCTACTCCTGAATCATTCCTCATCAACTTGAATAATCGCATGATCTCACAGCAGGCAAATAATCACAACTCCTTCAGATAAATAATGTTCTACCAAAGCACATCAGCTTTTTTTGCTGGCCTATCCTCAGCTCTGTTTTACCCCAAATTTTCTCTCAGTATCTCCAGCAATCTAGCATACAGGATAGCCTCCCTCTACTTCCAATTACTTCACCTATATCCTTATACCAACTACTCACTAAATCCTGCCTCCCCAAGGCTATCTGCAGCTGCCCAACATATTCAGTTTTCTTACTATGCCCCCCAGAGAGTATACTTACTCCATCCAACAATACCCACCTTTGTCTCTGTCTGTCTCTGTCTGTCTCTTACTGTCGCTGTCTCTCTCTCTCTCTCATCTGCAGTAGCCCCCAGCATGGTCAACTGTATTTCAACAGCCTTTTTCATAGCCCATGATGCCTATCCAGGAGAATATGTCTTCCTGTGGTTTAGCAGCCTCAGAACCATGGTCTCCTCAGCAACCAGAGTGGGATATGTCAGTCCATATGCAAGGCCTAGGGTTCAGTATCCTGCATTGCTTTCTTTCCAAGCACTACTTGTGAGTGACCTACAAAAGCTTTGTCTAGCCCCCTTTCCAGCTGTCTGTGCTTGTCCCTCACAGACACCAGGTGGAAGTAGGACTTCTAGCAAGGACTGTATTCATGCTCAGTATGATCCTGCCAACTCAAGAGAATTGTATAAGCCTTTCTTTAGTTTCTATAGCTTCCTGGCTCTGAGTAGAATCAAATATTTCAATCTCCCTTTTGCTTAAGCTCACTTCAGAGGCCATGGCATTACATCTTCTCAACCAAATCTATTGATCATATAATTGAATTGGCTTATGGACAAACAGCATGCATTTATACATGCATACAAATCTTTCCATGCCAGTGCATGTAACTTAGTGCAAACACCAAAGTATGCATCATCAAGACCAGAAGCATGGAGACTTGTACAATCCTGACAGTGACCCCCGGCCAACACACAAAGATGCTGCAGCACTCATATCTCTTAGTTTCCAGCACCCTCTTCTGTCACTATCCCACCTTCACTGGGCAATCACCTGCCTTTTCTTATGTGATTCACTGAGCCTGGGGGTCCTTCAGTGGGTGGTGGGGGCTGGTCCCTCTTAAGCACAGTTATTATAGTACAATCACTCGATATTCCCTCCCTTGCTCTATGACTAGTTGATTTACCTGGTGTGCCAGAGACAGAGTGGATTAAGGCAAGAAAACATGAACAAGAGACACTCAGATCTGTCTCCACTGACCTGGGGGACAGCAGATGCTCTGATAGATAGGGTACTGGAAGTTTCCAATCTTCCTGAAGACATCACCTGTACAGAGGTGACACATTCTTCACCAAAGTGGCCCTGTCTGGCACCAAGATCCAGTGGTGAGAGTCACATTAACATACACATTATTTTAGTGTACATACAGATGTTTGCTGAGTATACACACTGTGAATTTTCTTTAATCTATTTTTTGATGTATCAGATTCTAGAGTTGGACTATTTCTGTTTAATGGCATTATTGGTATTCTTGCTACAGAGAGGCTGTTTCTTCAAATGCCGTCTTATGTGGAAACCCATAATGTTAACTCTATTCATCCTCTCCTAATAAAGAAGGGGTGTTTTAAACTCTCTAGTATGTATCCCTTCTAGTCACATTTTTCTGGGTCTATATAATATATGTAAGCACAATAAATCTGTGTGAAAATTGTTATTTCAATTATGTGCCACTTTGAGGTCTTTGAAAAGGTGTCGCAATGAAGAGACTTCCCACAATTCTAAAATTCCTTCTTATAAACTTCCATTACACACCAAAAAAATCTCACAGAATGGAATTGTCTTCTATTTTTCAGCCTACATCCAGCACTCCACAAGTTGGCATCACCTGTCTGATGGCATAATTGAATGGAAAGAATGTTAAGTGAAGTGAATAGTGTAAGGTGCTTTTGTGTCTCTTTTTATTTTATGAAAGAGAACCTTTATGTTCATGCATACCTTGAAACGTATAAAATTATAAGAAACTTGGAAATGATGGTTCATCAACGATCTTCATAAAATTTTACAGAGGTGCAGATATTATCACTATAAAGCATACACATCAAGTACTTGAGATAAAGGTCAACTGTAAATGTGTCAACACGCAGACAGTAAAACAATTTATAAAGAGCAAAAAAACTAACAAAGAATCAAGTTCTTTGTTAGTTGACTGTAAGGATGCCAGATCTGTCCATAAAGGGTAGTCAGTATTCTCCTCCATTCAAGGATGAACCTAATGACCAAAAGCATAGTCAGATAGTCAGACACTTAATATTACAACAAATTATATGATGTTGTCATTTTTCATTCTAAATATTAAATTATATTTAGGGAAATAGTACTATTATAAAATGTTGGCCAGAAACATGGATTTCCATAAGTCTAGCACAAACAACTACAAATCTGGCATATAAAGCTAGATTGGAGATAAATGTATACATTTTCTTACAATAAATTAATGTCAGTTAAAGTAGGGTATTTCATGACTAGATAGAGGTCTATACAAATTATCACCTGAGAGTAGATTTGTGTATCCAAGGGACAATGAAAGCACTATTGACAGTTTTCTCAATAGGTGGTAGACAGGCCAGTGGTGAATGGGATTAGAAAGAATGAAATAATCAGGATATGTCACTTTGCTTAGAAAAGGTACTTTAAATGATTGTGAAGAACAGCTTCATTTTATGTCCATCATTGTAATGCAGCTGCATGTAAGATGGAATGTCTACGTTGTGTTCATGAGAAGTGCTATGTATAAAAATTCCTCATTTACTACAGAAGTCAGATCATTTATGATGGAGTAAAGTGGAAGGCAGGAAGAGAGCTTACCTTGCTGAGTATCATCAGGATAGTCTCTAGAAGTTCTCTGTTTAGGGTCCTGATGGCTTTGGATCTTATTAAAATTGCATCAGGGGCACCTTTCATACAGTGGAGTTCAGTCTCTAGGTGGTACAGTGGTTTATTCCAGGAATTCAATATGCTGACTATAATTTTCAGGAAGTCTTCAAGCTATTCATCATAGAGGAGCAACGATATTGAGATAAATGAAATAAACAAGAATTTGTTACATGTTTTGAATTAGAAAGGATGAACTAACACAACTACTCATGTGGATAAAAGTGATATACAACTGGAAATTTTAACCATTCACTTATATTTTGCCAGAATAAAACAACTTATATAAAGAACTACTTTTTTGTAATGGTCTAGAATACTTATCATATTCTGCTGTCCACATGAAATTCTACCACCTGCTCTGCATGTAAAATTTACATACTTGGCTATTTTGCTTGTTCACAGGCATCTGAGGCTTTGCTTGTGACTCAGAAAGACAGATAACTCCAGCCCAAATTATAAATCATTTAACTCAGATTAACCATTCTAGTCAACTAGAATGATCATAACCATACTAAATTATCATAACTAGGTTATTTTAGAACAACAATAGAAAGATATATTGAGGGCAACCTGTAGTGATAGATGTTCTAGCAGAACCATCTATTTGTCAGCATGTACAGGAGAAGAACAATGGTACAAATAGCTTTAATAACATTAAATGATGATGGCATAGAGGTTGCTGGGAGCTTGATGCCATGGGACTAAGAATGAAGGCTTGAGTTGGATAAGTAAGATACCCATTCTTACTAGTCATGGAAAAGAACCACTTACATTAATCTTTTAAATCCTCACTTTTATTAACTCAGGTTGCTTTTAGGAGGAAATTTTTTCAGTGATATTAAAAATAATAATAATACTCTGTGAACTGCCTAGTCCTGGAGTAGGTCACTAAAAACATTTACAAATATTCCCTTTTTTCTTTAACCGTTTTCCTTCCCCTGTTCTTATTATTTTCAAAATGACATCAAATTAATTCATTAGGAGATAAGTTATGGCATTGAATCACAAGAAAAAGATCATAAAAATTATAAATGCAGTTGCTGGGATATGTAGACCTCATAACAAGTGAGGGTGTAGAAACTTTACATATAAATATAAGACTAATTTGTACAGAAAAAGCCTCAGTAGAAAGTACAAAAGTCAGAAAAATCAGAAGCAGGAGAGTTGTGAGAATTAAGAATAGTCTGTGTGAGGGCCAGTAATGGGAATTTCACCAGTGGGGAGACATAAGTGATAGATGATGAAGACAATTGTGGTTCCATGTCTTAGGAAAAGACAGAAATGTTTTTGTGTTTTTGTTTTTGTTTTTTTATCCAGGCATATCCAACTAAGTTAATAAATAATTATTTATTATATAATAATAAATAATATGCAAATAATAAGAAATTTTTGGGTCACGTCTGGAATTTTATGATTCTCCTACAATATTTTTTAACATTTAGTTTAGGTTATAATTCATCACCTACCTCACATATTTTTTTTTCTTTAATTACTCACTCTTATCCCATTCTTCTGCATGTTTAATTTTAGTGTTTATAAGAACCTAAGAAATGGCAAAAGCAAGGTGTCTCTTCAGTTATTTAGGTGAAAACCCTGGCCCGAGGACTCACTGAGATCTTTCTGGCTTCCTCTAAGGTTTCTGGAACGCTGAGGGAAAATGTGTGGCAGCTGTAGAGAGTCTCAATCATGTGCTTATGGTCCTTGAGAAAATCCAATACCTAAAAATGGGAAAATAGAAACTGAGTTAGTTCCAATTTGGGGATTGAGGAAATAAATCCATGATGAGCATATGGATTAATTCAATAGCTCTGTAATTTTTTCTTTTTACACATGAGCACTACATAAAATCTGAAATGAGGAAATTTGAAAAGTTACCCTTTTACCTATATTTTCCTATTAAATTTGTAATCTCAACTTGGTATTCATCAAATTATTTTTAACTTCTCAGCCTTTTTCCCTCTTTACTATGCTCTCTTATTCTCATACCTCAGTAATTTTTGTTTGGTGGGAAAAAGCTGAAAATATTAAAATTATAAATATAAAATGTTTCAAAGAAAATCTGTTTAGGAAATGATACCAATGCCATAGTTTCTATTTAGCTGTATTTATTAATCTTTATTTTGTGTTTGTATAAACTGAAATGCTTCTAGGTATTATAAAATTATAGATATTACTTTTACTAACATTGAACACTTACAACTTGTACCATACTAAGTTAAACATAACATTTGAATAGAATTTTATTAACAGTAAGTATAAATTTATTAATCTTTATTAATAATTAGATAAGAAATACTTATCCATAAAATAATAAAAAATCAATTAAAAACATAAAATAGAAATTAATGTTTATGTACCCATCAATACATAAACACACAAATATATTAATTTAAATATGGTATTTAAAATACATTTGATGTAATATTCATAAAAGCTATTTTGTGAAAGTTTAATGGATTACTAAGAATGTTCAGAATTAAAGGGGATCAGTCAATATTGAGGAATAAAAAATTCTGAGGAGCTGGGTGGTTGTGGTACACACCTATAATTCTAGCATTTTGGAGGCAGAGGAATCCAGATTTCTGTGAGTTTGAGGCTAGCCTGGTTTACAGTGTAAGTTCCAGGACAGCCATAATTACACAGAGCAATCCTATCTAGAAAAAAAAATCTCAGGATTAAAAAGACAATATAAACACACATTTATTTCAAATACAGACATTCTTGGGATGCTGTTATACTCATTTTCTCTTGCCATTACTGATCTTGAACACATAATATATGACCACCAGTTAGAGAAAAATCTAGTTTCAGTTCTAAACCAACCCTCCAACAAAAGAAACTATGGCTTCTGAGCCCTATCAACAATGACTTCTAGCAGTTGAGAGTTCATAAAAGGCCATTAGCTTAGTGTTCTCTCCTTGTCTGACATGGGGTCCTATTTATGTTTGTAGTCCCTGTGCACATGCATTACAATGCAGTTAAATTTTATAGGAAAGCAGCAATAAACCACGAGAGAAGGGACACTGGAGCGTGAGTCCTGATAAGGATGCCTGGGAGATAAGACTTCCACCCCACTGTAATTGCCTGTAATTTTTTAAAAAGTATATTTATATTAGTTCTTTAAGAATTTTATAAAAAAGGTATTAGACCACCCTCCCCAAAGCCTTCCTAGATAAACTCCCCTTCCCTATCCACCCTAATTTGTGTTCCATTTATCTACCCATCAAGGCCAATTTGTGCTGCCGATATATTCTTGGATATGTGGGCTTCTGTTAGAGCATTGCCAGGTTAACAGGAGTAACACTCCTAAAAACGATCCTCTATCCCCCAATAATTAACAATTGCTAATATCATTCAGGATGTAACTTTGTTGTGAGGTGCCCTCTCTGTGCTCAGATTTAATATGACTTGGGCTTGCACATGTCTTGAATATGCATGCTCTCAAAATTGCTATGAGTTCATATGTGCGAATATTCTGCAATGTATAGAAGATAGTATTTCTTTATAGTCATTAATCACCTCTGTTCTTTACAGTTTTTCACACTGTCTTGTAAAACAAAAAACAAAAAACAAAAAACCACATCATGACCAAGAAGTAAGTTGGGGAGGAAAGGCTTTATTCAGCTTACACTTCCACATTGCTGTTAATCACCAAAGGAAGTCAGGAATAGAACTCAAAAAGATCAGAAAGCAGGTGCTGACCCAGGGGCCATGGACGAAGGGATGTTACTGGCTTGCTTTCCCTGGTTTTCTGAGCTTGCTTTTTTATAGAACCCAAGACTACCAGCCCAGGAATGGTACCATCCACAAGGGCCCCTCCCTCTTGACCACTAATTGAGAAAATGCCTTACAGCTGGATCTCAGGGAGGCATTTTCTCAACTGAAACTGTGATAACTCATTTTAAGTTGATATATATTTGATTTAGAGCTGAATATTTTTTCATTCTTATTCTATTAAGTATTTGGAGGTCTCTCTTAATCACTAACATAGCCTTCTATAAGAGGGCTTAGAGATACATGGATATATAAATGTAACTCAAAAGTCACTTAGAGTTAATTCATTACTATATCCATATAACAGAATTATAATTTTATGTTCTCTTCTAGAGTTCATGATATATATGGCCAGACAATGGTGATAGAAATAGGTTTCATATTGTGAAGCTGTTTTTAAAGCCAATCAAAAGTGATTGGTTGCTCTAATAAAGTTTATGTCTCTCTAGCACCAGAATTCATTTCTTGCCAGGATAATCATTATTGTAGCTCACAGGAAATCATGGCTGGATTAGATTGATGGTTACTTCGCTCCTCTGTTTTGAGCATTCCATCTCCCTATACTATGAAAGTAACCCATAATGATGATTATTCTGGTTTGGAACCAACTTAATGTCTTTATGTTCTATTACTCAAGTATGTGATGTCTTCAGAAATGGGATCTTACCAACTTTCAGAGTGTCACCAAAATCATTGACAACAATCTGTAATGTTTGGGGACTTAGGGCCTCACTAGTCAAAACCTCCAATAGAGGCAAAATATTCTGAGCACTAGACTTGTTACTTTTTACATTGTGGTGACTCGACTAGTAGGAACATTCTTGTCCCAATATAGTCTAATAAGTATTTTTAATCCTTTTTGTATATGTGTATATATACATATTTAGGAAGCTTCTATCAAATAGCATTTGATATAATTTTTTGAAAAAGTTTTTGGTGTTATTTATCCCTCACAGTATTTTCTGCTCTATGCTGCCTTCCCATACTCTAATTTAACCCTTCCTTGCCACAATTCCATTTTAACTCTTTATACCAAAGATTTCTGTTTTTCTTTTCTTGAAAGTCACTTCCCCATGTTGCCTTAGTAATTTCCTGACCTCTGTGTGCTTTCTAACAAAATACACATATATGATGATTCAATGTTAACATTCACAAGTAAGAGAAAACAAATGATCCTCTCTCCTCTCTCTTTCTCTCCTTTCTCTCCTTTCTCTCCTTCCTCTCCTTTCTCTCCTTTCTCTCCTTTCTCTCCTATCTCTCCTTTCTCTCTCTCCCCCCTCTCTCTCTCTTTCTCTCTCTCCCTCTCTCTCTGCATGTGTGTGTGTCTGCCTTTCCATACTCTTATCTCCATCCACTTATCTGTGAATTTCACATGTCCGTTAACTTAATAGCTGAGTAATAGTTCATTGTGAAAATATACCTTCTTTCATCGGTCAGCTGATGGAAATGTAGACAATTTCAATTCTCTGACTCTTGTGTATATAGCAACAACAGAAATATATGATAAGGTATTGCCATGATAGAATATGAAGTCCTTTGCATGTATGTCTGAGAGTGGTATGATTAGTGCCCATGTGATATACAGTGCTTTCAGTTCTTTCAGAGAGCTCCATGCTGGTTTCTGCCATGGTCTCATCCAGTTTGCATTCCCACTGAGTAGCTCTTCCCATCTTTCCACATCCCTGCAGCATTTGTAAATTTTAAAATCATACCCATTCTGCCTGGGATAAGATGAAATCACAAAGTAGCTTCAATTTGCCTTTCCTGAATAGATAAGAATGTTAAATGTTTTTATATTGTTTCTAAGCCATTTGTATATTCACTTTTGATAACTCAGTTTATATCCAAGACCTATTTTCAATTGGATTGTATTATTCCTTAATGTTTAAGTTTTAGTGTTCTTTGTAATTTTAGATATGAATTCTCTATATTATAGAGTCTCTAAGACATATGGTTGGTAGAGATTTTTCTGCTTCTGTATGTTGACCCTTCACTATAATTGTGTCCTTTCCCATAAGGATTGTTTTTAAGGTTCATGAGATTCCCGTTGATAATTGTTGGTTAGAACAGCTACACTATTAGAGCTCTGTTCAGAAAGCATTTTACTAGAGAACTACAAACATAGTTCCAATTTTCCCCTCTATGAGACTGGGGGTATTAGGTCTTCTGTTAAAGGTCTTGATGCATTTGGAGTTGAGTGAGTGATGAGGATGAAGTCTCAACCTCAATGGGTTTTGTTGTTGTTGTTGTTGTTTTGTATTGTTTTAGTTTTTGCTTCTGTGACAAAAACTCATGTAGCTGTCAGTGTCTAGATTTACATCTGAGCCTTTATGTCTAGATTTACATCTGAGCCTTTACATCTGCTCCATTGAGCAATGTTGTTGTGTTTATGCTATTACCATAGTTTTAGTTACTATAGCTTTGTAGCACCACTTTAAATCTAGGATGACAATGCCTCTAGCTGTTGTTTTGCTGTTGTCCTGGATTGTTTTGACTCTGCTTTGTCCTTTGCATTTTTATGTAAAAATTAAGAATTTTCTATTTCCCTAAAGAATTCTATTGAAATTCTGGTGAGGATTACATTGAATTTGTAGATTGTTTTTTGTAGGATAGCCATTTTCACACTATTAATCCTGCCAATCCATGAGCCTGGGAGGTTTTCCATTCTCTGGTGACTGCCTCAGTTTCTCTTTTAGTGTTTTAACATTTTCACTGTGCAATGCTTACATTTCTTTTTTTAATTTTATTCCAAGAATTTAATTTTTAGTTTGAGGAAATTGTTGATGGTATTGTTTCCTTGATTTCTCATTTTTTTTTCCATTTGGTAAATAGAAAAGGCTACAAATTTCTCTGTGTTACTTTAGTAGTCTACTACATTGCTGGATGTCTTTGTAAGTTCTAGGGTATTTCTGGTAATGTATTTAATGTTTTTTATATAAAGAATTATATCATCTTCATAAGATATTTTTGACATCTTCCATTTCCTTAGCATCATTCACTTACTGCTTTAACAAAGACTACAAGTACTATTTGGAAAAATGGAAAGACTTATTATTTTCATATTTTTGGCAATGCTGTGGATGTTTCTCCATTTAATATGATGATTAATGTACATTGCCTTTATCATGTTGAGACCTGTTCCGCACATCCATATTTTTCCAGAATTTTTGTCATGAATGGATTGGAGATTTTATCAGAAGTATTTTCCAGATCTAATAAGATAATAATGGATCTGCCCTTTAGTCAATTTGTGTGAATTTTATGTATCTTTATTTACACTTGCATCTCCTAGACGAATCTAATTTGCAAATATTGTATAGAGAAGTTTGGTATATATGTTCATGAAAGATACTGGCTTATAGTTTCTTTTTTTGTTGTTGTTGTTGTTGGTCTTGTTTTGATATCAAAATAATAATGAATTTATTAAAAGAATGTGGAATTTTTCCTTTACTTTGCAGTCTAACAAGTAATAGTCATATTAGTTCATTGAATGTCTAGGAGAATTCTGTCCTGACCTTTGGATTTTGGGACTTTTTTTTCCAGTTGAGAGGTATATAATTACTTAAAAATTAAGTAATTAAATATTTCTTTCTCGCTTAATGTTATATTTTCAATTATTAACTTCAACTGGATTTGGATTTTAATAGGTTGTGCATATGGAAAATTTTATCTATGCTTGTTTTTATTTTCTTTGGGTTTTGTTTTAATTTCAGTATATTCCAACCTTAGTTTCCTCACCCTCCACTCGCCACAGCAACCCCTTCACTCTCCCAAAGGCCCTCTCCTCTTCCATCTATCTTTAGAAAAAAAAGCAGGCACTTGAAGGATATCAGTCAAACATGGCATAAAAAGTTACAACCAGACTAGATACAAACCCTCACATCAAGGTGGGCAAGGCAGCATAGTAAGAGGAAAATGATCCCCAGAGGAGACAATATAACATCAGATATGCTCACATTCCTACTGTTAAGAGTCCAATAGAAATACAAAGCTAATAACCCTAACATAGAGAGAGAACATCTAGAGCAAACCCATGCATACTCTGTGATAGTTGCCTCAGTCTCTGTGAGCCACTATAAACACTGCTACACTGGTTTTGTTAGCTGTGTTCTCCTGGTTTTAATTTGGTTAGATATAACTTTAAAGTATGTGTCTATAATTCTCTGAATGTCCTTAATGCTTGCTTTACTATCTCCTTTTCATCTCTAATTTTATTAATTTGCAATCTCACTAATTTTTTGGTCAAATGTGCTAATGGTTTTTCAATGTTATTAAACTTTTCAAAGAACCTGAGATATGTATTATATAAATAGCAATCGATTTGTTTTTGTTCTTTTTGTTTGTTTGTTTTTACTTTTTATTGGATATTTTCTTTATTTATATTTCAAATGTTATCACCTTTCCCAGTTTCCCCCACTCCCGAAAATACCCTAGCCCATTCTGCCTCCCCCTGCTTCTATGAGGGTGTTCCTCCACCCATCCCCCCATTCCTACCTCCCTTCCTCCATTCCTCTATACTGGGGCATCTATCAAGCCTTCATAGGACCAGGACTTCTCCTCCCATTAATGCCTAAGAAGGTCATCCTCTGCTGCATGTGCAACTGGAGCCATGTGTACTCCTTAGTTGATGGCTTAGTCCCAGGGAACTCTGAGGAGTCTGGTTGGTTGATATGGTTAAGAACCTGATTTTTATCTCATTAATTATTTGCATTTTTTCCATTTCATTAACTTTATCTCTGAATTTGATAATATATTCATAGAAAATTTCAAAGGTGAATTTATTTTATTTTTATGTATATAAGTGTTTGGGCTAACTGTGGTGGGTACTCACACTGTAGGAAGGCAATGAAAGGTCACAACACCCTCAAGAACTGCAGTTATATACAGTTATAACCTGCCATGTAGATGCTGGAAACTGAACTATATCCTTTACAAGAGAAGCAACTGCTCTGAAGTAGTTTAGCATCTGATGAGGATGTGGAGAAAGAGGAACACTCCTCCATTGCTGGTGGGATTGCAAACTGGTACAACCACTCTGGAAATCAGTTTGGCAGTTCCTCAGAAAAGTGAACATATTTCTACTGGAAGATCCAGCAATATCACTCCTGAGCATATACCCAGAAGATGCTCCAACTTGTAATAAGGACACATGTTCCACTATGTTCATAGCAGTCTTATTTATAATAGCAAGAGGCTTTAAAGAACCCAGATGTCCCTCAACAGAGGAATAGATACAGAAAATGTGGTACATTTACACAACGGAGTACTACTCAGCTATTAAAAACATGAATTCATGAAATTCTTAGACAGATGGATGGATTTGGAAGATATCATCCTAAGTGAGGTAACCCAATCACAAAAGAACACACATGATATGCCCTCGCTGATAAGTGAATATTAGCCCAAGGGCTAACAATACCCAAGGTACTATTTGCAAAACACATGAAACTTAAGAAGAAGGAATACCAAAGTGTGGATACTTTGATCCTTCTTATTCTATTTTGGGGGAACAAAATACCCATGGAAGGAGTTACAGAGACAAAGTTCAGAGCAGAAACTGAAGGAATGACCATCCAGAATCTGCCCCACTTGGCTATCCATCCCATAAACAACCACCAAACCCGGACACTATTGCAGATGTCAACAAGAGCTTTCTGACAGGAGCCTGATATAGCCATCTCGTGAGGGGCTCTGCTAGTGCCTGATTAGTACAGAAGTGGATGCTCACAGTCATCCAGTAGACGGAGCTCAGGGTCCCCAATGAAGGAGCTGGAGAAAGTACCGAAGGAACAGAAGGTGTTTGCAGCCCTTTAGGAGGAACAACAGTATGAACTAACCAGTAACCCCAGAGCTCCCTCGGACAATCAAAGAAAACATACGGAGGCACTTGTGGCTCTCTCTGCATATGTAGCAGAGGATAGCCTAGGTGGTCATCAATGTTTTGATCAAGCTGTCATTTAAAATGTAATAGTTTTTCTTGAAATTGGATGTTTTTTAAGGTAATATATCTTGGGAATGAAATATTTTATCACCCAGCAGGAGTACTAATTTTGACTGGTCAAATGTTTTGGCTGTGCAATTTTCTTTGTGATGGGTCCTAGGTATTTAGAGTCTGGTCATTGCAGTGTTTCTTGGTATGAAACTCTCATCTCTCTATTATTGAGTGAATGTTTGAAATGTGTTACAGTGATTGGCAGCATGTGTATTCTGTTTCTGCCTAGAGATGGAAGCAGGACTGTAGAGTGGGAATGAGTGGTACAAGGTGGAGTAGATGCAGTTGACTGCAGAAGTTTAGCCTCTCTAACCAAGAAAAGAGGTGGGTAATGTCCTCAGTGGATGTGATGTACTTTGTAGAGTAAGTTTTGGTTCACTATCTGAAGAGGAGTGTGGTTGTCCTAAGATTGACCCCATATGCTCATATATTTGAATGTGTGGCCCCAAGTTGGTAGACTATTTTGCAAAGAATTAGAGAGTGTGGTTTGGTGAAGAATGTGTGTCAGTAGAGGTGGGCTTTGATATTTCAAAACAAACAGCTGGCATACTTTATCTTTTTGATTATAAACTGTGAATCAAGATGTAATCTCTCAGCTACTACTCCAGCACTATGCCTGCTTTCGACCATATTCTGTGGTATAATGGACATGGCCTCACCCTCTGTAACAGTAAACAACCCCCCAATTAAATGCTTTCTTTTATAAGTTGCCTTGATCATGGTGTCTTGCACAGCAATACAAAAGTTTCTAAGAAAGGAGCTGAAATATATACTGAAAGGAAGGCATAGTATTCAACACTTCAAACAGGTCTGGAATGCATTTATTTGTTTGATAGTTATTTCCAAATAAATAGAATTGGTAATAACCATAAATTAATTTTATGAATGATTTGTCACATTGTCCTCATAGACTCTGAAAATACTTAATAGAATGTACACTTATATTTTAGACATAAATGTTGTGCATAAAATATATTCTAAGAGAAGTTTTTTGAAATGGTCATATTTTAATTAAATGCAAATGTATATATATTGTAACTATTCTAGTTTTTATGTTTTTCTTATTTTGAATATTTATGTGAATAAATATTTCTAATTCTTGAATATTTTGTTCCACATCTCCAATTGCATTTATTAAAGCGTCTTTGGAACAGAAGTTTTCCAAACTAGTGTCACAAAAGTCAAAGAAAATTTTCCCCTTGGCACATACATTTTGGCTCATTAATCCCCTTGAAAGTGAAAATTATTGAGATTTTAGAATTCTGTTTTTATCCACATGTAAAAATAAATTTATGGGATAACAATAGTGATCATTATAGAAAACTAAGTATTCTAAGTATGTGTTGCACAGAGCAGTTCCTAGGGCCAGTGTTACACTGACTTCCAGAACAAGATGGGGTTTTTTATATATAGCACCACAGAACCTCAGGTGCATAGTGAGTGAATGGTTGCCTTGAGTACAAAATTAAAACTATGAAAATCACATAAGTTTTGTAGTCCATTTTATCATAATAGATTTATGACCATAAAAAGTCTAAGCTATTATACACATTAAATCATTTAAAATGGTTTCTAAAAACTAAATATTCTGCCAAAGATGAAATGAATAATCTTAGAGGGCCAAGTTGGTACTTGCAGGCTGTCACTTCCTTTTTTATGATCTCATCCTTTTCACCATCAGTTTCAGGAAATTAGAAGTTATATGTTTATTTTCATCAGGAAATAAGTTTAAATAAGAAGAGAATGCCTCAACTCTGATCTCCTTAAGACATCACTGTACAAAATGATATTGATATTAAGCTAATATTAAAAATTCATAAGTGTAGTATTACTGAGGATCAGGGAAATCCCACCAGACATTAAACTATTTACCCTGGCTCAATCTAGGTTCCACATGTTACGAGAGTTCAGAAGCACTTCTGGGAGTTAAATGAAAGATACAAGAAGTGACTCTCATTTCAAAATCTGAGCCTATGGAAATATAATTAATTAGTTAAATTTGTACAGTGAAAGATGTTTATTACTCTCCATCAGTAGAAAACACCAGTGTATATAACAAAGGGCACTGTGAACAGACAAAGTGACTCTAAGTAATCTCAGAGAAGATGGTGCGTTAGCTTCTCTACCTTTACAGGAACAGTGTGCTTGGGGTTGGCATCAAACCTGCTTCTGAGGAAGAATGTGGCCTCAGCACTCAACGGTGGCAAGATGAATCCACAAGACAATTTTTCTCATAGATGCATGAATGTACAGTTGAGGAGGCTCTATCTAGAAAGATTAATTCTGAGGCTACAAGATTGTTTGCAGACTTTGTAGGTGTACTCATTGACTTCTGGCTCATTTACATAAAGGGTCCTCACATGAATAGTCGAGATGAGATATAATGCAGAGGAGAAAGACTCTGTATTCAAATTTCAAACAGTGCACCTTCATAGCAAGAAGAAAGTGAAGATACTAATATGTGAAGTAAGGCAATATGGAAGTCAAATATTTGCAAAGATACCTTGATTTTTATTTTGTACTATTTCTTAAAATAGCATTTTGTTTTACTGTTGTGACATAAGGCATGGAAAAGCATGTATGGGGAAGAGATTTGGTTCTCCTTCCATTATTTAGTTGACATTCTATTGGTATTCTTTACTTGGGGCCCTGTAGAAAATACAATAAAAGAAATCAGCAATGGTTTCATTAAAGTAATTAAATAGAGTGGCAGACATTAAGGCTATGTCTGTATATGAAAGGAAATTAATAACTCAAATAGGATAGAGGAAAATTTAGAAGGCCTTGCCATAGTTGAAGAACTATAGGCAATCCATAGCCCCTTAGAAAGGTGAAAGTACTCATCACTGTGAAGGAATCCCTGATAGCTTCTCCAATCTCATGTCCAACTCAAATGCATGTACATAAGAACCACAACAAACAGACTCAACAAGTTTCAGAAACACCTATACATCTACAACAATTATAATTATAAAAGACGAAGTCATGCATGTAACAGAGATAGGGGCGTAGCAGGAGATAGAGAGGTGAGAGGGAGGTGTGCAAAAGGACAAAATAGTGTAAGCATGGATGAAATTCTCAAATAAAAATCATAAATAAAAATTATTCTTTATACATGCACACACACACACACACACACACACACACACACACACACACACACACACACACACATATATATATATATATATATATATACTAATTCCATTATGGCATAATAAAAATTAGGTCTGGTACAGATAGACAAAAGTGTCCAGTCTTTATAGTAAGAGCACTTTAAAGGCTGTATCTTGCCTATCCTGGTTAATTCAGTGAAGCCAAAAGGTATGAAGAACTCTATACATGAGTGGATGTGACTCAATGTAAATACTTTATATGGTTCCTGTCATTTTACTTATTTTTTTTACATTCCCCTGTTTTATGGCCCATATTTATAACATCCTAACAATCTTTTCAAACTATCCAGAACTTTGACAATTTTCTTTGTGCTAGTTACTTTCTATTGCCAACTTAACACAAATTAAAATCATATGGGAAGAGGAAACTCAACTGAAGAGTTGCATACATCAGATTGGCCTGTGGGGAAGTCTCTGGGAATTTTCGTGACTGTTAATTGATATAGGATGGTGCACTCAACAATAGGCAGCACTACTCACTCAAAGTTGGTCATGAGAAGCAAAGAGAAAAAGAAGCTGGGAAGAAACCAGTCAGCAAGCTCATGTGATTCCTGCTTCTGTTCCTACTTCAGTTCTTACCCTGATTTCTTTCAATGGTGGACTAGGAATTTAAAGGATGAGCTGAAATTACCCATTTCCTTTCCTAGTTGCTTTTGGGCAGGATGTTCACAGCATCAGGAAGCAAACTAGAACTGAACCTGGCAGAGGAGAAGCCAAGTATCACTAGGGTGGACCTGACTATGTGATGTCGGGGAAGGATTATGAAAGTATTTGAAATCTTTGGTCTGGAAACCCATTTAGTGCTCAGATCATATAATGTTGCTGTTGGGGTAGTGATAATATTGGTGAAAGTATAGATGATGGAGGACTGGCTTGTGAAGCTTCAGAGGAAAGCATAGATTCTCTCAGGGCTGCCCACGTAATACTTTAGATTCAGAGTCCATGCAAGTGAAATATTAGTGTATCACTGTGTATCTTGTCTAGGTTTCTATTGCTATGATAAAATCACTGACCCATACCAATTTGGGAGGAAAGTTGGTTTGGCTTATAGTTTCTCATCACTGTTCATCACCGAGGGAATTCAGGCCCAGAAATCAAGCAGGAAGTGGAGGTCAAAATGGAAGCAGAGAGCAAGGAGAAATGCCATTCAATGGCTTGCTTCCCATGGCTTACTCACTTCACTTTCTTATACCACTTCATGCCACCTGCGCTAGGGCGGCACTACCTCCATTGAGCTTGGCACTCCCACATCAATCATTAACAAGGAAATTGCCCTCACAGACTTGTTTACATTTCAGGCTGAGGGAAACACTTCCTCAACTGAAGTCCTCTCTTCTCAAATGACTCTGCCTTGTGACATGTTGACAGAAAGCTAGCTAGCACACTACAATAATGGCTGCAGATTAGATGAAGTTGAATAACTGTTATTTACCAAAAAAAGTCACTGCCATTAGAAAAAAAACTCCTGAGATATGATTTTTGTTTTGTGTTTGTTTGTTTGTTTTGTTTTTTGGAGTCAGCAAACAGAATCTGTGTGCCAATTAACTTAGGCAGCACATCAAGTTGGCAGTTGAAAGTGACCATATTCAGAGTCCTTCTCATGGTACTTCTTCTGAAACCAAGAGTGGTCATGGAGATCACTGAAGGCTTGATATTGTGTGATGGGTTGATCGCCCTGCAGAATGACTCTGAGAGGCCACTGATATAGGTGCAGCCTTTGATGCAGAGGGGACCCAAGGGTATCAGCATGCCAGTTTTAGTACTGTTTGTCAAATGATAACTTTTAGGACAGTGAAAAGAGCTAACTCAGAAGGGTCCAGGGGCTTTGAAAGTTATATAACTATAGATCAATGAAAAAGATCAATGTTTGAAATTAAAGTAAAAAGATCATTTCCTTAGTATGTTAATTTCATTTTTCAGAACTCTTAAAATTAATTGCACATCAGATGCATCAGCATTCTGATCATTGGTTAGGTTTTATATTGGGAATCTCCAAGAATTTTAATATTTCATCGTTTCCCAAATACGTAGTCTACCATTACCTTAAGGTTCAAAATCAGGGTTTTCAACAGATGCCATAATTCTTCCTATTCCAGAATGGAGTAAGCCAGTGTGGGAGACACACTGAATAGATTCACATTCATACTATTTGTATGAATTCTACTAAGCTCAGAAAATTCAACCGAAGCCAAACACTGGCTTTGGTATACTGTTGATTGTCACAGGAACCATAATAGATATATTAATCACACTTCCAGGGAAAATGAACAACAAAAGGAATATTATATTGCACAGCTGATAAATTATAAGTGAAATCTTGTAAGTGACGATTTAACAGTATAGGACCCTTGCATAATTCCTACCCTATCGCTTTACTTACTACTCTGTAGGAAAGTTTGAAATAACATTGACTTTCATGCTTAAATATCCATTAATATAAACTTGTGTGATGCCAACACAATTGCATTTATCATATGTTATTATTGCAAGCTGTGTTGGCAGAGTTTAGTATACCTACAAGTTCACTAATTTCTCTTAGCTTTCAAGTGTCTACTGTTTCTATTTCTGCTTCTTTTTCCAAAAGTTGATGTCTGGATGCTCTGACTCTACCTGGGTCATAGTTGAAATCCACCTGCAGAAATATATTGAGTATATGCTGTGTGGTTTTCTTCACTATACAGCTGTCCCTCTGTGTAATGACAGGTCTCCAGGTCATGCCAGTCCTAACACACAGATGCTTTCATCTCTCACTTCTTCTGTTTCTCCATGCATTATCTATGATGTTTTATATCAAGCTTCATTATGTATCTCAATATACTCCTGCACTTACAATCCAGTCTTCATTCCTGCTCAATGGCATAAGCCTTCTGTGGGTCAATAAGTCTTGCTTAAATAACTAATATAATAAAATAAACAGGAGAAGAAAAATAGGAACTGGAAGAGATAACATTCATGGGTTTTAGCACTTCACTAGAAACTTCATAAGCACTCTAGTGACATTTCTGAGTTTATCCCCTCTAAAAGTCTGTAACACATGGTAAGTGCCTACATTTTACAATTCTACCCTCCTATCACCTTCAAATGATTTTTTGTTGTTGTTGTTGTTTGTTTTTCGAGAGAGGGTTTCTCTGTATAGCCCTGGCTGTCCTGGAACTCACTTTGTAGATCAGGCTGGCCTCGAACTCAGAAATCTGCCTGCCTCTGCCTCCCTAGTGCTGGGATTATAGGTGTGTGCCACCATGCCTGGCTTCAAATGATTATTTTAAATATGCACATGGATAGTAAAGTGAAATGATATAGCAGCCTCTTTGAGCAAGTATTATGTGAACCCGCTGTTGTCTTCTTGTTTTAATAGATTATTTGATTCCAGTTGCTTAGTGAGAAGTCCTAGGAAAATAGTGTCAAAATGCACGGATGCCTGAAAAAACCTTTTGAACCATCTAGTAATTGAAGAATCTTCAATAAATGATCTTCAATAAATGTAAGACCTAGAAGTGGTTACATAATTATGCCCCAAGGCAAACAGCTGCTTACACTCCTTTGCTTTTCTCATTGTCACTGAGTTTTTCTGTGCAAATGTGATTGAGTTTTAAAACACTTCTCTTTGCAAGGAAGAAATGCATCTTATCTTATCTTTGGAGATGTTTTGTTTAATAAATACTTAACATTTGTGTGTCAGTTTGAAAACAAATGTTCCCCATAGACTCATAGAGAGTAGCAATACAGAAGATGTTGTTTTGTTAGAGTAGATGTGGTCTTGGTAGAAGAGGTGTGTTGCTTTGACATTTTAGAAGCTCAAGAAAAGGCTCAGTGGCTCATTGTCTTTCCTGCTGATCAGGATGTACAACTCTGAGTTACCTCTCGTGCCATGTTTGTTTGCATACTGCTATGGCTCCTATCATGATAAAAACGGACTAAACCTGTGAAATTTAAGACACCCTCAGTTAAATGTTTTTCTTCAATCAAGAAGAACAAAGACCAAAGTGTGGACACTTTACCCCTTCTTAGAATTGGGAACAAAACACCCATGGAAGGAGTTACAGAGACAAAGTATGGAGCTGAGACAAAAGGATGGACCATCTAGAGACTGCCATATCCAGGGATCTATCCCATAATCAGCCTCCAAACGCTGACACCATTGCATACACTAGCAAGATTTTGCTGAAAGGACCCTGATATAGCTGTCTCTTGTGAGACTATGCTGGGGCCTAGCAAACACATAAGTGGATGCTCACAGTCAGCTATTGGATGGATCACAGCGCCCCCATTGGAGGAGCTAGAGAAAGTACCCAAGGAGCTAAAGGGATCTGCAACCCTATAGGTGGAACAACATTATGAACTAACTAGTACCCCGGAGCTCTTGACTCTAGCTGCATATGTATTAAAAGATGACCTAGTCGGCCATCACTGGAAAGAGAGGCCCATTGGACATGCAAACTTTATATGCCCCAGTACAGGGGAACACCAGGGCCAAAAAATGGTAGTGAGTGAGTAGGGGAGTGGAGGTGAGGGTATGGGGGACTTTTGGGATAGTATTGGAAATGTAAATGAGGAAAATACCTAGAAAAAATATATTAAAAATGTTTTTCTTCATAAAATTTGCCATGGTCATGTTGCCTCCTCACAATTATTGAAACCCAAACTAAAACAGTTTGCATCCACTACAAATGTTAGTTTCAGTAACAAATAAGAAAAATCTATTTATATTTTTCAACTATAAATTTACAAATTAAATAATCACTCATAATCTATGGATTAGCTTTCCCTGTTCTCAATTCTAAATTCTTCAAATTATTTGTCTTTTCCAAATCATATCTAGAGGCAGGATATATAAATTTATCCTATATCATCATAAAACATACTGATTTTTTGCATTGATATAAACATGTAACAAGCCTTTCATGATATACATTTGGAGTATAAAATAATAATTTCTGCCTGATAGTCTACAAATGTCTATGAAAGAGGCTTCCTACAGTCCCTTTACACCATCATTGACCTCAGAAGGATAGAAAATAAGGACATTAAGAAACATAAGAGCAGTATTCCATTTAATTCTATTCCATTTAATCCCAGTGACATTATATGTCAAAAGTTCTGTATTTACAGAGTGTTGGAAAAATGAACCAAGGGTACTTCATACAAAAAATCAAATCCATGAATCACCGTAGAAAATAACTGCTATTTGCAGTTGCTTAAACTGTACCTTCTTGGGCAGAAAGATGGATGCCTAACTATCTCAACAGATGATGCTAGCCTAGTATCGTCTGACTATTTGAGTCTCAATCACAAATTTCTACTTTTATTGGGCCTAAAGTTTAAGATTCAGAACTGATGTGCTCCAAAATACAGGATAATAGTATAACATTAGAATTCATACTACATAAAGAATAGTTAAAGACTAAGGACATATAATGTTCATTTAGTAAGATAAACAAAACCTGTTTATTCATTGTCCTTTTGTCAAATACATGTCTAAAATCAAGGAACATCTCATTTCTTGAGCATCTGTCAGCTCCTATAAGAACACACTTTGGTATGCTAGGCATGAAGGAAGCCTATTAACATGTGTTACTAAGTATATACATGAATATATATATATATATATATATAATTCATAGTATATATTATATTTTATACATAAATTTAGCTCAACAAGGGAATTTACCTTTCCAAAACACTGTACCAGAACCCAAACCAGGCTAGCAAACCCATTTAGCAAAAATAGCTTCTGTGTTTTATTCCTGCCATAGAACATGAGAGTGTTGTATTTCAGATTTGGGAGCTCAGTTTCACAATTTGATCTTATTGGCCAATTAACATTAGCAGGAAGGAGGAGGTACTGGAAACAGGAGCCCTAACCAAAAAATGTTACAAACATATGAATCTTGTAGAACAAATACAACTGCATCTCCCACTTACGTTGCTTAGTACATCTCCTTTCTCTCTGTATGTCATCGTCACACTGTTTACACTCTCCCCTTATTCCATGCACCTCAGAATCACCATGCTTAGTATTATCCCCTCATCCTCTAGTGGTTGAGATCACAAATCCAGGAAGACAGGGATTAGCAGTTCTGTGACCTTTCTTCCCCCCTTTCACATATTAGTCTCTATTCCTTTGACTTTCTGATATTTGGACAGAGAATTGGGAGACATGAGAACATTTTGACATTATTAACATGATAGTGAATATTTATTAACAATTGGAGTGCAAAATTAATTCACTGAGAATGTCAGGTTCCTCTCTCATAGGACACAATAATTAGTTCCTTAGATACACAGTTGTGATGACTCAGAGTCCAGTGTCTTTCACAGTAAGCCACTTTACCATATATGGTGTCTTTTTCTGTCTCTGCTGCTTCTCCTCTCATGTTGAAAGACATTGATTCAAACTGCAGTTTCTACCAAGAAGCAGGGAGGAGTGTCCCTCATCACATCAGGCTTTGAAACAGCATGGAATCCCTCTTATTCCCTCTTGGGTTCTCTAAAATTGTTATTTCTTCTGTTCACTAGATGCTAGGTCTTTTTGAAAAATCTCTTACTTCATAGGCATTCAGCTGAGGAATAATGTCACATTTTCCCTCCATTTGCCCCTATGAAAGAAAAATTTTATCTACTCATCTCTCAAGGAATAAGCCAAAAAGACACTGTCTTCATTAAGTCAGGAGAGATGAGATGTTTGGGCGTAGCTCAGCTTGTCTTCTGATTCCAAGAAACATAAGATTGTGACTTCCTTCACTCTGATCTTTAGTGGCTTGTGGTTGTCAGACAAATCTTATTGTCCATGGTATTACTAGGGGAACTAAATACTCCTCTTGGATTCTTAGTCTTGTTAAAAGAACTCTTGAACAGTCTCAGCAGGAAGTGTGAGGACAATTTTATTAATGTTTTAAGGAAAAACAACAGAGCAAACACACTCTGAATCTTGGCAGTTGCCTGAAGGAAGGTTAGGCAGAAGAAAAAGACAGAAATTCATGTCTTATGAATTAGAATTCAAGAATCCTGGTAGCTTTATTACTGGAATCTGGCAAGCAGCTGTATAGCAATGGGGTGGTGACACCATGGAGTGTAACTTCATCTGTTTGACAACGGCATTAGCAAAATAAATTTTATCTTGACTTTTATTACTAAAACTTCATTTAACATTTCTGCACAACATAGCAAAAAAGTTTAAAATAAATACTTAAATAGGCCCAGGGTAAATTTGGAAATAAGAGTAGGGGACTCATTGGACTGAAAAGTCATCCAAAGACCATGCACGGATGGACCGAGCCCCTTTACACATATGTAACAGATGTGCAGTTTTTCTTCATGTGAGTTCCCTAATAATTAGAGTTGGGGCTGTCTCTGACACTGTTGCCTGCCTTTGGACTTCTTGCACTAGCTGGGCTCAGTAGGAGAGAATACATCTAGTCTTGCTGATGATTGGTGTGCCAAGACCAGTTGGTACTCATTTCACAGAGGAAAAGGGGAAAAGAGATGTGGAGATGGTAAGTATGAGGGAGGGACTCAAAGGAGAAGGGGAGCTACAATCAGGATGTAAAGTGCATAATTAAATTAATGATAAAGCTAAGAAAATTTAAAAAGCTCATCAAAATAATCAAAAAATTTAAACACGTCAAATCTTTACTTAAATGCCTTACGTTTAAGTCTTTGCAGCTAATGACCACTGTTGACAGATTTTGTTTGCTTGTTAGTTTTATGCATCCCCTTGGTCTAATAAAAGATCAGGCTCTGGAAAAGAAAATTGTTCAAAAAGTTACATGAGAGCGTCAATGTTACAGACATTGGTTTGTACAACATAAAACACAAATTTTATACAATATTCCGAACTTCTAATGCACAATTAATAATGAGTGGACATCAGCTTGACATCTGAAAATATGGCTGTATCTTGGGCACTTTCTGTTGTCAGTTTTGTCAATATCTATGTTCAAAATAAACTATAAGAATGTACAATGCTTCTCTCTAACTAGTCAGCTACAGAGCATAGCCCCAAGCATTGCATGGGGCTGTAGCAACTAGAGCAAAATGGCATTGTATTTTCTATCTGAAATTTATCTTTATCAAATAACTCTTTACATATTTTTCTTTCTGGAACTCTCACAGGTAAATACTAATAATAATGGTCCTACTTATGCTAGCAAGTGAAATTTTAATATTCATCATATTACTGAAATCCAGTACTACTTACAGGGTCAAGCTATTATGAAATGACACCATCAGATACTTAATTGGAAAATACATACATATATGCATACATACATACATACATACATACATACATACATCTATACATACATACAGGAAAAATTTAGTCTGAACTGGTTTCTCATTCTTACCTCTTTATGGATCACTCTGCATTGACATCTGTGGGTTCCTCTCCAGTCAATGTCACCCAAAACATAGAGACCTGAACATCTTGTACAAAACCTAGACATTCTCGGTTATCTCTTGCAGTGTATTTGCCAACCATACAAGAATAATGCTAAAGCTCAATGTGCTGTGAATTTTCAAAAGTTTACAACTTGTTGGGATGTGAACATTAAATGCTTCTAGGTTTCTCTAATTACCATCTCCAGCTATATTCCTCTGATTTTGTCTCCTTAGTATCATCTTAGACACTTTCCCAGTATTCTATTCACACTAAACCTAACAAGGCTTCTCTGTGTTCTTTCAAGTTCATCTCATCAGGACATTATTTGTTACTTTCTCCTAATCTGGTTGCTGAAGTGACACAGTAGGAAAGGGAGAATAAGCAGTTCCTATAACATTCCATCGATGTTCTAAGTTTTCATCCCAATTGAGTATGTGAGAATTAGTCCTATACGAGAAATTCTGAAGGGTTGCCATCACTGATTTATGGCATGATATCAACAATTTATTGTATACTGGTGCTGAAAATGAATTCCCTAAGAGACAAGTGCTTGTCATGAGCACTCTGGTGATTTTTAGTGGGTATCTGTCAAGTTAGGAAGTCTTCATCAGGAGAAATACCATTGGTACATTTTTCTTATCAACTCCACTGCTCTGTCATCTGTTTTCTACTTTACAATCTGCTCTTATGCCATCACTTTTAAAGAAAAATTAAAGTAGGACTTATGCCAGCTTATACAGTAGAATCCTGTGCATTGTAACTATCCACTATACTAGATCACTACTGAGCCCCTCCTGAGTTTCAAATTTAACTTTCTTCTTGTTCAGTTAGATTCACAGTGAATCATAAGTACAGGTGGGTAGAAACTGGTAGTAGGAAGGACTTGCCAGATTAATTTCAAACCCCAAGTAATATCCCTTATCATAAATGATTATAGATTAAGCAAAGTAGACATTTTCTTTTTTTAAATATTTTTATTAGGTATTTTCCTCATTTACATTTCCAATGCTATCCCAAAAGTCCCCCATACCCTCCCCCCAACTCCCCTCCCCACCCACTCCCATTTTTTGGCCCTGGCATTCCCCTGTACTGGGACATATAAAGTTTGCAAGCCCAATGGGCCTCTCTTTCCAGTGATGGCCGACTAGGCCATCTTTTGATACATATGCAGCTAGAGTCAAGAGCTCTGGGGTACTGGTTAGTTCATAATGTTGTTCCACCTATAGGGTTGCAGATCCCTTTAGCTCCTTGGGTACTTTCTCTAGCTCCTCCATTGGGGGCCCTGTGATCCATCCAATAGCTGACTGTGAGCATCCACTTCTGTGTTTGCTAAGCCCCGGCACAGTCTCATATTCACTTTGGAGAGTCATGATTCGTTTAGGGTAGCTGTTTGTCACTTGCTTCTAACCTAGAATAAGCGTTCATCTCACTATTATATCATCATAAAAGTATTTCCACTCTGTCTTTAAAACACATCACGGATATTACAGAGATTTCTAGACAATAGGAGACAGCCAAATCAGCATGCTCTTAGGCTCATTGTTGCTGAGCTCATTCTTTTGATAGGTAGAACTCAGGAGCTTTTAACAAAATAGGAAGTAAGCTTGAGAGCTTCTAACCTTCTCTGTGGTTTTGAAAAACACACTACTTTTGTAAATGCACAATGATGATAATCTGATAGAAGAAGAGAGGGATTTAAGAGCTTCTCTCTTTTTTTTTTTTTTTTTTGGTTTTTTTCGAGACAGGGTTTCTCTGTATAGCCCTGGCTGTCCTGGAGAATAGCAATTCCCTCACTGGCTAGGACATCAGCCTAGGGTCACATTTACGGTGGGACGTTTAGATGAGTCTAAGAAACGGACTGGAGGGTAAATGAGATTACTAGGATGCCAAAATATTAGTCGTTTTTAAAAAAGAATAAACAGAAAAAGGTGCAGCAATTGTGCTGGCCTTAAGGCAGAGTTCCTAGGAGAATATAAGTAGAGCAGGTCACAGGAATGAAGAGGTACAATTGGGTTCCCAGAAATGTACAAAATGTAGCTTCATGAATGTCAGACCTAGTAAAAAAAGAATCTATGAAAAAATTCCCCCAAAATGGACTGATAAATAAAGAGCATAAGTTACTGAGTATAGAGTAAGATCAGTTATAGTAACAAATGTTAGCATGTCATGGGTGAGCAATTGTCCTGCTTTAGATAATAGAATGTACAACATTCTTTTCTCCACTGAAAGAAATTATGATGAGGGGTGGATTTGCTGCTGAGACTCATGGTGTATAACAGAGTTGGAGACTCTTGTCTGTGCTGTGAAGTGTAGGATGAACTTGTGGTAAAACAGAAAATATTCAGCCATGGAGACTTTTAACAAAGCCCGAGGCCTGTTCAGCAGACATCTCTGATCAATGAAAAGGCAATGGCCACAGGGTAGCCTAGAGAGAATGGAGACGGGAAGCATTCTGAAGCTACAGGAAATAATGCATCCTGTTTGCTCTGACCTAGGTCAGTTGATGTGAATTGTTCTCCACCCACCTATTGCAGGTGATAAAGCAAAAAGTCTCCCTGATAATGACAGTTCATTACAGAGAGCTAAGTAAGCTGACCACACATTTTCCCTATTATACTCAACAATAAATAAAAAAAGAAAGATGAATAATAGCTTTTCTTATTGGAACAATCTAACTTTATTATTTTAAATGCTAAATACTTATATCTGTCATATTCTGTACAACGCGTAGGGTCTGAGCTAGAGCAATAGAGAAGAAAGAGAAAAAAGGGAGACACAAGAGATACAGATGTGGCAGACAGAAGCCAAAGACTCCCCAGTTGAATAGCTTTTTTAAAAGTCTGTTTAAAAAGTTCATATGGCCTTACTTCTTTAAGAGAATGAACATTTTCTAAATAGGTTCTGCTCTGCCAAAGGCCAGGGAGTAGGGCAGTCCTCATTCCCACTTCTCCCACCGCAAGCCAGGAAAGTCCTGGGCCTGGTGACCCCTGGATCCCACAACCCAGGCCTTAACATTCCCATGAGTTACACCTCTGTGGCCTCAAAAGAGAAGTTCTGCTTCTTGTGAATACTGCTGGCCCTAACCCAAGTGCTACTTGCTTTTATTGTCCTTTCGCCTCTTGCTTTTCACATGGCTCCAAGTAGCAAGTCTCACTAAGGGTCAGTTTCAGGAACCAATTACCGGATGGATGGATGGATGGATGGATGGATGGATGGATGGATGGATGCCACAATGGGGTTCTTAGCCTGAGACACCTACATTATTTTTCCTGTGTGGCTTCCTCTGGATCTATATTAAGGCCCAGAGGACCTCTTGTCTTGAAGACTCTGTTCTGGCTGCTTCCCCTAATCAACTTTCTTTGATCTAATTTTTCTAAAAACCAAGGTGTGTCTCAATCTGAGAATCTTTCTGTGCCTGTCATTGGAGCCCTTCTTTGATTCAGCAAGCCAGACTAATTTCCCTGAATGTCCCACCCTCCCAATGCCAGCAAGTCAAATGTTTGAAGAGGTCCAAAAGCAGGTTACCTCAGGATACAATTGGTCTCAGGCATTGTTTTTTTTTCTGAAGACACTTGGTTCAATGAGAAAGTTTAGCTGAAGTTCAAAGCAGGAGTCTTCATCGAATGCATGCCTGTGCACCCTGTCCTCAGATGATACCCGAACAATCTGGACACTACCAGCTCTGAGGAGAGTAAGGACGCAAAGTTCTCTGGTTCACAGTTTCTTGTTCCTGAAGCATCTTGGAAGTAGAATTCCTCCCTGTATATTAGCCCCGCCCTGAGGAGAGTAAGGGCTTCTACCCTTTCATGCCAACAATGTCCAGAGAGTCATGGCACAGGCGCTGAGCATTTTGGCCACTGAATGTGAGTTTGTAGGGAGCATACCTGTGATGGCCATGGTGGGGCCAGCTGAAGGTAATATTGGAGCCCTATACCTGGGAACTAGAAAAGATGTTACAGAAGGCTTTGCTGTCCCCTGACTGTATGAACATGGGGGCAGAGCAAAGCTGAAATGGAATGACCAACCAAGAGACATTTGGCTGGCAGCTATAGCTCTCAGATCCTTCTACAGTGGCTGGTGCCTTCTGTTATTTCTAACAGAAGGCCAAGGGTTTTGTGGACTTCCAAAATGCAGCCATTGCATTAGTATCCCTGGATGAGAGTAAGGAGTTTGGAAGACCTGTCTTGCCTGGTGTTTGGGCTCTTTGCTGGAAAGCAAGCAGAAGGACCTGGCCACTTGCTTCAGTACCATCCTCTACCTGTTTCTGAGTTTATCCTGTCCTGTTGCCTTGACTTTGTATGCAAGGATCTGTTAAGCTGCCAAGGCCTCTCCCTTTGTCAATTCCAGACCTCCCTCTATGACTCTCTGTATGGAAAGCATTTCAGAACCTACCTACACCAACACACAACCCTCGAAATGCCTCCCAAATACGAAATGCCTCATGCACAACAAACCCACTGTCCTAGTCAATGGTACTGTACAAGCCTCCAAACAATACTGTGGCTGAACACCTCAGTCGCTCATGATTCCTCAGCTCAAACCCAGCCCTGCTCTATTGACAGTGCCTTAACCACATCTCTGCTTCTGTTTGATTGGGGGAGGGGTGACTATTACTGTTTGTTTTCTGAGTGTATTTTAATTTTTTTTTGGTGATATTTTTGTAAAAGATGATTATATATATATATATATATATATATATATATATGAAAAACTGAAGCTCGCCGGGCGTGGTGGCGCACGCCTTTAATCCCAGCACTCGGGAGGCAGAGGCAGGCATATTTCTGACTTCGAGGCCAGCCTGGTCTACAAAGTGAGTTCCAGGACAGCCAGAGCTATACAGAGAAACCCTGTCTTGAAAAACAAACAAAAACAAAAACAAACAAACAAACAAACAAACAAACTGAAGCTCAGAAAAAAATATTCTGAAGATACCAAGACATAAAATCAAGCAAAAACTTAGTAGCTCTCGGTAGTGTTCCTGAATGCCAATAATAATTTTTTTCTAAAATATAGTCAGAAAAAAATATATTTATGATAGCTCCAAATTAAATTAAAATAACTAGGAATAAGTCAAACCAGGGTATGAAAGACTCAAGCTAAGAAAATTATAAGTAATGGAGAAACAAATTAAAGAACAGACTAAAAATACTACAAGATGGGAAGAACTCCATGTCCACAGATTAGCACAAGTGACACTGGGAACATGCTTGTTTTGCCAAGGATTATGTACCTATTTCACGTAATCCTAGTAAAATATGAATGACATGCTTTCCAGACCTAAAAAAATAATCCCCAGAAGAACTGAAACCTTCTGAGTAGCCAAAGCAAGCTTGACCTAAGAACAAGATTGGATACATGATTATAACTATATTGCATTTTAAAAATCAGAATCTTAGTAACAAAAATTCATTTTACTAGTACAAATTCAGTGATGTAGAATATAGAAAACCCAGGAAGAAAATCATGTGTACACACACAAACTGTGTTTCAATATATATTGCAAAGCACACATTGGAGAAAGAGCTTTTCCCACAAGCAGCACTGTAGAGTCTTTATCTAACATAGAAGAAAAAAATAAATGAACAAGAACAAAACATCCAGATTTGTCTCTCTCACCCATTAAAAATAAATTCAGTTCAAAATATGTCAAAGACCTGAGTGTAAGACCTAAAACCAAGAGCTACAAGGTTAAAACATTTCAAGCTACACACAGAAATAAGGATTTTCCACTCATGGACTGTAATAGCAAGTCATACTATCACCCCCTCCCCCCCATCCAAAGACAAATGGGATTAAATGAAATTAAAAAACTTCTTTACATCCAAAAAGAAATACTGTGCAGAAAGAAGATAAAAGTGTACAAGATGAGAGAAAATAATTACTAATAGGTCTGACGTGAATATCTAGACACTCTACATAACTTTAAAAAACCAAACACAAAAATAATCATCCAATCAAATGTCCACATGAGCTATGTGAATATTTATCAAAGAGAAAAATAAATATTTGAAAAAATGTTTCCTCTAGAAAACAGGAAAATTAGAACTAAAATTTCTTTGATATTCCCTCTCACCCAATTCCAGAATGGCTGCAATTCAGAAAATGAAATGAGGGACTATGATGACCAAGATTAGGGAAGACAAGAAACAAGAACCATCATGGCCAGCTAGATGTTCATATACTATGCAATATACTGTCAATATAAGTGTAATTGGATGGTTTATAAAAGTGTGCATGAAGTTGGGAAGGGAAAGTACTGGTGGGGGTTAAAGGAAAGTTTGAAAGGGAATAGATTAATTGAAACATTATATACATGTATGGGATTCCAAACAGCAACTAACTAGTATTTGGTTAAACCTTTTGAACTTCATGTCAAAGTCAACAGAACTATGAGACTCTGGAAAAATGTCCATCATCTCACATGCATTTATCTTTCTGTCCTATATTCCTTCTGATACTTCATTTTGTACTAGCAATTAAATACAATCTTAGAACAAAGGAGAGCACTCTTGAATGTACAATTTCAATAACCTCCTGCATTCAAATACTCCTTTCCCTCTCAAAATTGTTTTGCTAAATTCTCCTCTGCTTCATTTGTTTTTCTAGGTGATTTCAATTGTGTGAATCTATGAGATGGTAGATATTAGCATGACATAATGAACAGTTGTAATAGGATGGATGAGATCCTTAAAAGTCAATGATAGTACTCTAACAATTATGAGCTAATATTGAAATTCAGTGCCTAGGAGGATTAAAGAAAACATCAACAATAAAAAACTATTGCTCTTAGTGTGTTGAAAGTAGCTTGGAAATGGAAAAAGAATATGTGTCTGTTAACTGATGAATAGATCAGGAAAATGTGGTATTGATATACAATGGAATAATATTCTGATCTAAGAAAATCATGAAGTTTTCAAAGAAATAGACCAAGAAAACTTGATATTGAACAAAGTAACCCAGGCCCAGAAAGACAAGTGTCACATTTCCTCTGTCATTTGCAGTTCTTCAGATGTGAGTCTCCAACATGGAGTATGCATGGAAGTCAAGAACTTATGAAGAGACCATAGGTGTGGGTGTTAGCTGACAAGGCTTAGAAGAGAAGTTGGAGGATATAGATGATATAAATTGAGAAACAAAGAGGTGGCTCCAAATGGGAAAGATGAATGAATCAATATAGGAGGAGAAGGAATGACAAATAACCCCAAGGTTGTTAAACAAAGCCTCAAGAAATCCTTTTATATTTACCTTAATTAAGCACAATAACTTAAGTACATGTGCATATAAAAATATACACATGTCCTACCCTATTCCTACACATATACATATTAAAGGAAATTCAAGCACTCGGTCTGAGGATGTTTCCCACAACAATAGTCTAACAAAAGCCCCACTATCAGACATGGGAAAACCTTTGAAGGGTTGGTCATGGAAGTTCAGGTGACTCCTAAAACTATGTAACTTTTCAGTATAGCCATTGCTAGCCTCTCAGAGGTAATGGGAACCCCTATTAATGAATACACTAATCACTTAGGACACACAACTCAGATGATTCAAGTTGGATTTGTCCTTAAAGCCTCTTTCTTGTGGTTTACCTGATCTGACTCCAGAAAATACCTTGCAAGATGCCAAGAGAGGGAAAAAAATTAAACAGTCCTACCCAGCTTCAACATCTATGAACTATAACAATTACCAGCAAGGCAACATATGCATAAAGGTACTATAAGTGTCACTCACATGTTGAGAGTAACAAACAATTTTCTAATTTGACTTAGGGTTCACTCAACACGAGAAAATCACCCCTTGTGCTGAAAACCCAACATTCTCTATGCTAGGAAGATCATGAATCTTAGAAAAACACTTCCTTCACATCTTAGACCTGCATCATTCCTTATTACTCTGTAAATATTACCCTTTAACCCAGAGGTAAGTGTAACCAGCCACCCCCTCATTAAAGTATCATCATTTTTCAACAAATGGAGAACAAAACTGAAAACCAAAACTAGACACAATGTAGAGTTCAAAGGACTATAAGGACCCCAGCGCTAATAAACTGATATAAACCTCACAGTTTCTGTGTTCAAGGCTTAGGGAACATCACAGAATAGGGGACAGAAACATGGAAAGAACAAAAATATCAAAAGGTAGCTGTCAACCACTCTATCCTAGAAATTACTCCATTAACAAAAGCTGAATAGCAGTGGGCATCTTAATATGGAAGGGGAAAACCTGCAGGCTTTCACTCCTACACAAAGAATCACAGGCAACTATTGACTGCTGGGAAAAAAATGTAGCCTCTCCCAGGAATGAGCCCTCTTACTAATTGTTCAATGAAAATAGTCAGCTTTAAAACTATAGTCATACAAACAGCAAAAATAAACTCATTGGTTTCTAATTTTACATATTTATACATACACATAAATATATGTGTGTGAAAGAAATATAATAAGAGACTGTCAACCTCACAATAGGGGCAACATAAAAGGGATTCAATGAAGGGTGATTGGGTGGGCCTAGGGGAAGGAAATGGAGGAGGAAGTGACATAGCTCTACTTTAACAAAAACATTAATAAATATATTCTCAAGAAATAAAAAAAAAACAAAACAGAACAGAACAACAACAAAACAAATGCAGCGAGGAGAGATGGCTCAGTGGTTTAAGAGTACAATGTTCTTGCAGAGAAAATGAGTTTGATTCCCAGCATCTGTGCAGGGTGGCTCACAGCTACCTAGAGATATAGCTTTGCTAAATAAGACACTCTTTTCTAGCCTTCATGTGAAGTCGCTTTCGTGCACAAATCCACACTCAAACACATACACACATGCATATAACCATTAAAATGAAAATGAAATCTTTGAAAAAAACAAGTAAGATACAACTTTAAAATTAAATACCCCATGGCTTATTTTTAGTTGTTTCTTTCAAGTGTCAATTTGAACACAACACAATCAATGGGAGTTATGGCCACATTTACTTCTCCATAAGACATTGTCTTTCCTAGGAGTAAATTGTTGTGTGGAACCTTCCAATTGACCAAAGAATAGGTAACTTTGGAAGAACTCAGATTGATAAGGACAGTCCAGGTGAGTGGGGAAAAGGTCAACTCACACCTGCCACCCCAGCTGGCTTATTAAGAACAATCCTGATGTGATTGCCTCCAGAAATCCCTTTGGCCACTGCCTTTTCATTGGTCGCATCTGTCTGTGGAAAGAGTTCTGGATTAGATGAACTATTTCCATCAAAAATGCTCTCATTTTCTCCCAGTTAATGAGTTCAACCTACTTGTCTTATATCCAGGCAGGGCTTTTCCAATTCTGATATACACCATGATCAAAAGCAGCGATTTGTCCATAGTGTATAAGACTTTACTTAAGAAAAGTATACTATGTAATATCTGGACAGGATAAGTAACATAGGAGGGGTGGGGTCATGGTCATCTTTATGACCCCATTTCTTAGTACATCCAACTAAGCCCAGTGATCCAAATATCATTTTGCATTTATCATGAATTGCTTTTCATTTGTCTGGTAGTCATCAAAGCCAAAGAATCCTACATACTACCAGGAAACTACACGTTGTAGCTCTTCTTCATTTACATTAATTCTTCTTCAGATATCAGAGCTTCCCATAGATTTCCAATGAGCTATTTGATGTAGAGGTTCCAGTGGCCACCTGTATAATAAACGTGTTCGATTTAAACAGTACCCAAATAAGGGCCTATGGTATGAGAAGTGACATATTTTGGGTTCATAGAAAGAAATTTTTTTGATAGAAGATAACATAGTGTTGCTTGTCTTCTAGAGTGCCAGATGATAGGCGGCTACTGCTGAGAACTGTCACTAAGAGATGCTAATTTAGGCCAAGTTAAGGTAATTACCAAGCCAAGCCAGATGTATCAACTCATCTAATGGTATCACAATCCTTATAGGTGTCACCAAATACATCTAAGTTAGATTTAAGCAAAGATTCATGGACAGAACATGATTGTTACAGTAAACTTTGTTCAAGGTCTATAGCGATCATATATTAGGCAGTAATCAGAAATTATTTGGTAGTGTTTGAAGGCATGAATATAACTTTCTACCTAAAGGCCTTCTAAACATCTGGATTTGAACACTGTGTGACTCTCATGGGCCTAGAATATAATGGCAAAACGTTGAGTTGTCCCATGAGTATCTGCTGAGACTCAAAAGATTTAAGCTGCTCATGCTGTGTGACTATAACTGTGACCTTGTGTTTTAATGCTCAGAATTAATTTAAAGTTATCTTATCCAAGATTCAGTAAATATTTCAGAAGTGGTCACCAAAGTACTTGAGAGCAAAAGGAAAGTCCTGACTGTTTTCCTAGGTCATGAAATTCTGACCAATCTTCATGGTGTAGAGATGACTGTTTATTCATAATTTAATTCGGAACCTGCTCTTAGACTTGAAATAAGCCAAATGATGGAGAAGAGACTACCTTAGTCCCAGTTGTTATGGTGCTTTTGACATCATTGAGGCCAACGAAATATGGAGCCATCATTGCGACTGCAGGTGTCTACTTCCTCCTGCCTCATAGCAGCTTGTGGCCTTGGGCATGGTACACTGCAATATGTAGAGGTGGGAAATTAAAGCAGAACTACTGTGAAGCAGATTTCCAGAATCAGTAGGCTAGCCGTGGCTGGACTCATTAGAGATGCTGCTGTCTTTGACTCATCCATCATTCTCTAAGTAATTCTGACCCTCTTTCTTCTAAGTAAGCTTAAACAATGCACTATGTTGAAAACTTTGTTCGGACAACTTGCTTCTTTGGTGATATTATTCTTACACATGAAGTGAATGGACCTTTATTTATGCCTAACTCACAAAAGGAAGGCCAGATGTTACTGAGAAGTACTTTCTAAGTTTTACTCTAGAAGAAAGCAACTGCACAGTAGGCTCTTATATCTGTGGTTTTGAAAAAGAAGCCTTCTTATCCTGGAGATTGACAGTGATGTCTAGAGACAATATTCATCATCTTAGTTGACCTAAGGAAAAAGCGGAATAGTACCTGAGTATAATGGTAGAGACCATCAATGTGTGTGGTCAATACTGATCCATCTCTAAAAGTAGATACTGATATTTGACTGTAATGATAACACAGAAGTTGATAGCTTCAATATATAAATACCTTAGAAGGAAGTACTATGCTATTGTTTCTGGGAATCTGCTATGAGTTACATGACTTGAGTAATTTTAAACTTATCTCCAATTCTGGAAACATAATAGACATTGAGAGAAGATGTGGATCTATATTGCTTTGGTAATTTTGTACCAATTATGTGTAACACCTTTTCAATTTTTCAAATTACATTCATTAAAAATTTAATGCAGGAGAACATTTTTTTCAGATTTCTATCACTAGTGGTGAATGGATTTTGCATGCTGAGACATTTGCTGGTCCATCCTGCTGAGTGTATAAATTATTGATATGTTACAGTTTTGTTTTTATCTATCTGTGAAATAGAATTAATGATGAAACCAACATCAAAATCATTATAAAAAAGAAAGGAAGATTTTGATAGAGCAATGGAAGTCGACAAACATATAATCTACTGAGTCATGTGATCACAAGTAAAGATTGGACTTTACAAATAACAATGCCTAGTGATACTTATATTTGATTATGGGCATCATTTCTGTTACCCTAATCTATATGAAAGTCCAATATGGTTAAGACATCCCACTGTGGAGTACAAAGTCTATAGTGCTGGCTTTTTTCTTCCTACACCACCTAAGAATAGCACTTAAGGAAAGTCACTTAATCTCATAAGTGTCCTCTTTTGTTAATATAGCTTAATTGTATTACACTGGCCCAGTCTGCCTACAAGGTTATTGTAAAGCTCAAATTCAGTAGAAAATAATCTGAATATTTTGGTAGAATGGCAAATGAATGTGTGTATTATTGTGACCAGGCAAAGCCAGGTTACATAATCCTTTCCATGACAAAAGTCTCTTCACCCTCAGTATTGAACAACAGGCAAGCATGTCTATATTCTTGCTAGGAATGAAGTTGAAATGGTAGTGTGCTGCTGTCCTTGCTATGAGGCAAATATTGCCTATTCAGTAACAAGAGTGTCTGGGAGAAGGTGACTACTTAAGATCAGCATAAATTTCCAATATACTAATCTGTCTCCAGAGAATGACTTAAAAACACTCATTAATTTAAGAACCAAAATTTCAGAATAAGTTCTGATAATCCACAGCCAGATAATGTCTTCAAGTTTAGTAACTTGTATGAATGTAATTATTTAATTGAAGTTTTTTATTAGAAATTGTATATTCACTACCACATCTGTACAGTGACAGACCCGATGGTAGCAGGCAATGGAAAAATATTTTTTTTGATAACTAAAGAAGAATACCACTGATAACCTGAGATAGGTAATCCAATGTAACTTGTGTTTCTATACAATAGGAATACTTCCAATGTTGTTGATGTCAAACGTACTCTAGTGGGAGGGTGTGACTTCTGCTTCCATTCACCACAATGAGGATGACTATGGTGAGGCATACCTCAAAGACTTGTTTGATCAAGCCATCAAACTGTCAAATGACACCATGGCTCTCACTATAGAAATGCGCATGATATTTGTAAGTATCTCACTTATTTCTGATGTCTTCAGCCAATGATTCTAGTATATTTCAGAAGAGATCTAGTATATTTCTGACAATACAAGTTTCATAGAAAAAAAGAAAGCACATGCTACTGAAAAATAGGACAAGGAGAACGGCACAATTTTGTGAGATTACAAAGACTTTAAAAGAATTCAATGACTTAGACATGATTTTCCTCCAGTAACATGATATTTTCCTTAAAATAAATTCTCCTTAAATTGACAAGTGTAGCATAAAACCCAATAGTTATATCTCAGAGAGAGTTTTGATTTCCTTACGTTATTTGCAGGAGAATGGTCTCTATTGGTGTCTTCAATTGGCAGACATCCCATAGAAGAGAAGTGTAGTATAGTGACTTGCATAGAATGCAAAGAACAAATACAAATTGTACTGGTGCCAGTAAGGAAATATAAAAATAATATAAAGCCTCTTAGAAACTCCTAAATACCAGGGGTCATTGTGTCAAAGTTTTGTAGGGGATGCTTATTAGAAAGAGGGCCGGTTTAGAAGGAACATGGTTTGTCACTTTCCAGTGGCTGTATGTTATCAGTTTGAAGCCAGGCATCGTTAGTGAGGAGATAAGGGAGCCAGAGAATGCATCTCTGCATTTTCAGTAGGCACACTCTCATCCTATGCTCACTCACAATTTTCCTTTTATCCCCTCATGCTGTTACAGTTCTCTGATGTCTTCTCCTCAAATATGTTCAGAAAAATTGTAAGTATCTCACTGATTTTTATCTTCTTCAAAACCAACCAGCCAAAAAACAAGAAAGCAAAGAACCAAACAAATAACAACCCAGAATCTTCATACTATGATTTGGACTGTAATTTGAATGAGGAGAACCCTACAACAATTTTCAAGACTATTCCTCCAGAAGTTAAAGAAAACCATACTTAGAAAAGAGAATGAGAGGGGGGCAATCTAATAAATCTTTAAGATATCTGATTGATGATAAGGGAAAGAAGAGAAGAGGAGAGAAAAGAAAAGCAGAAAATAAAAGGAAAGGAAAACATAGGAACTTTAATGTGATTAGACTATAAAGTCTCAGGAATCATGTGTAAGAATTACAGTAGGGTGGAAGTCTTATCTCCCAGGCATCCTCATCAGGACTCATGCTCCAGTGTCCCTTCTCTTGTGGTGTACTGCTGCTTTCCTATAAAATTTAACTGCATTGTAATGCATGTGCACAGGGACTACAAACATAAATAGGACCCCATGTCAGACAAGGAGAGGACACTAAGCTAATGGCCTTTTGTGAACTCTCAACTGCTAGAAGTCATTGTTGATAGGGCTCAGAAGCCATAGTATCTTTTGTTGGAGGGTTGGTTTAGAACTGAAACTAGATTTTTCTCTAACTGGTGGTAATATATTATGTGTTCAAGATCAGTAATGGCAAGAGAAAATGAGTATAACAGCATCCCAAGAATGTCTGTATTTGACATAAATGTGTGTTTATATTGTCTTTTTAATCCTGAGATTTTTTTTTTTCTACATAGGATTTCTCTGTGTAATTATGGCTGTACTGGAACTTACACTGTAAACCAGGCTAGCCTCAAACTCACAGAAATCTGGATTCCTCTGCCTCCAAAATGCTAGAATTATAGGTGTGTACCACAACCACCCAGCTCCTCAGAATTTTTTATTCCTCATTATTGACTGATCCCCTTTAATTCTGAACATTCTTAGTAATCCATTAAACTTTCACAAAATAGCTTTTATGAATATTACATCAAATGTATTTTAAATACCATATTTAAATTAATATATTTGTGTGTTTATGTATTGATGGGTACATAAACATTAATTTCTATTTTATGTTTTTAATTGATTTTTTATTATTTTATGGATAAGTATTTCTTATCTAATTATTAATAAAGATTAATAAATTTATACTTACTGTTAATAAAATTCTATTCAAATGTTATGTTTAACTTAGTATGGTACAAGTTGTAAGTGTTCAATGTTAGTAAAAGTAATATCTATAATTTTATAATACCTAGAAGCATTTCAGTTTATACAAACACAAAATAAAGATTAATAAATACAGCTAAATAGAAACTATGGCATTGGTATCATTTCCTAAACAGATTTTCTTTGAAACATTTTATATTTATAATTTTAATATTTTCAGCTTTTTCCCACCAAACAAAAATTACTGAGGTATGAGAATAAGAGAGCATAGTAAAGAGGGAAAAAGGCTGAGAAGTTAAAAATAATTTGATGAATACCAAGTTGAGATTACAAATTTAATAGGAAAATATAGGTAAAAGGGTAGCTTTTCAAATTTCCTCATTTCAGATTTTATGTAGTGCTCATGTGTAAAAAGAAAAAATTACAGAGCTATTGAATTAATCCATATGCTCATCATGGATTTATTTCCTCAATCCCCAAATTGGAACTAACTCAGTTTCTATTTTCCCATTTTTAGGTATTGGATTTTCTCAAGAACCATAAGCACATGATTGAGACTCTCTACAGCTGCCACACATTTTCCCTCAGCGTTCCAGAAACCTTAGAGGAAGCCAGAAAGATCTCAGTGAGTCCTCGGGCCAGGGTTTTCACCTAAATAACTGAAGGGACACCTTGCTTTTGCCATTTCTTAGGTTCTTATAAACACTAAAATTAAACATGCAGAAGAATGGGATAAGAGTGAGTAATTAAAGAAAAAAAATATGTGAGGTAGGTGATGAATTATAAGCTAAACTAAATGTTAAAAAATATTGTAGGAGAATCATAAAATTCCAGACGTGACCCAAAAATTTCTTATTATTTGCATATTATTTATTATTATGTAATAAATAATTATTTATTAACTTAGTTGGCTATGCCTGGATAAAAAACAAAAACAAAACCAAAAAACCACAAAAACATCTGTCTTTTCCTAAGACATGGAACCACAATTGTCTTCATCATCTATCACTTATGTCTCCCCACTGGTGAAATTCCCATTACTGGCCCTCACACAGACTATTCTTAATTCTCACAACTCTCCTGCTTCTGATTTTTCTGACTTTTGTACTTTCTACTGAGGCTTTTTCTGTACAAATTAGTCTTATATTTATATGTAAAGTTTCTACACCCTCACTTGTTATGAGGTCTACATATCCCAGCAACTGCATTTATAATTTTTATGATCTTTTTCTTGTGATTCAATGCCATAACTTATCTCCTAATGAATTAATTTGATGTCATTTTGAAAATAATAAGAACAGGGGAAGGAAAACGGTTAAAGAAAAAAGGGAATATTTGTAAATGTTTTTAGTGACCTACTCCAGGACTAGGCAGTTCACAGAGTATTATTATTATTTTTAATATCACTGAAAAAAATTCCTCCTAAAAGCAATCTGAGTTAATAAAAGTGAGGATTTAAAAGATTAATGTAAGTGGTCCTTTTCCATGACTAGTAAGAATGGGTATCTGTTATTTATCCAACTCAAGCCTTCATTCTTAGTCCCATGGCATCAAGCTCCCAGCAACCTCTATGCCATCATCATTTGATGTTATTAAAGCTATTTGTACCATTGTTCTTCTCCTGTACATGCTAACAAATAGATGGTTCTGCTAGAACATCTATCACTACAGGTTGCCTTCAATATATCTTTCTATTGTTATTCTAAAATAACCTAGTTATCATAATTTAGTATGGTTATGATCAATCTAGTTTACTAGAATGGTTAATCTGAGTTAAATGATTTATAATTTGGGCTGGAGGTATCTGTCTTTCTGAGTCACAAGCAAAGCCTCAGATGCCTGTGAACAAGCAAAATAGCCAAGTATGTAAATTTTACATGCAGAGCAGGTGGTAGAATTTCATGTGGACAGCAGAATATGATAAGTATTCTAGACCATTACAAAAAAAGTAGTTCTTTATATAAGTTGTTTCATTCTGGCAAAATATAAGTGAATGGTTAAAATTTACAGTTGTATATCACTTTTATCCACATGAGTAGTTGTGTTAGTTCATCCTTTCTAATTCAAAACATGTAACAAATTCTTGTTTATTTCATTTATCTCAATATCGTTGCTCCTCTATGATGAATAGCTTGAAGACTTCCTGAAAATTATAGTCAGCATATTGAATTCCTGGAATAAACTGCTGTACCACCGAGAGACTGAACTCCACTGTATGAAAGGTGCCCCTGATGCAATTTTAATAAGATCCAATGCCATCAGGACCCTAAACAGAGAACTTCTAGAGACTATCCTGATGATGCTCAGCAAGCTTAGCTCTCTACCTGCCTTCCACTTTACTCCATCATAAATGATCTGACTTCTGTAGTAAATGAGGAATTTTGATACATAGCACTTCTCATGAACACAACGTAGACATTCCATCTTACATGCAGCTGCATTACAATGATGGACATAAAATGAAGCTGTTCTTCACAATCGTTTGGAAAGTAACTTTTCTAAGCAAACTGACATATCCTGATTATTTTATTCTCTCTAATCCCATTCACCCCTGGTCTGTCTACCACCTATTGAGAAAACTGTCAATAATGCTTTCATTGTCCCTTGGATACACAAATCTACTCTCAGGTGACAATTTCCTAGTCCTCTATCTAGTCATGAAATATTATACTTTAACTGATATTAATTTATTGTAAGAAAATATATACATTTATCTCCAATCTAGCTTTAGATGCCAGATTTTTAGTTATTTGTGCTAGATCTATTGAAATCCTTGTTTCTGGCCAACATTTTTAAAATAGTACTATTTCCCTAAATATAATTTAATATTTAGAATGAAAAATGACAACAACATATAATTTGTTGTAATATTAAGTGTCTGACTATCTGACTATGCTTTTGGTCATTAGGTTCATCCTTGAATGGAGGAGAATACTGACTACCCTTTATGGACAGATCTGGCATCCTTACAGTCAACTAACAAAGAACTTGATTCTTTGTTAGTTTTTTTGCTCTTTATAAATTGTTTTACTGTCTGCGTGTTGACACATTTACAGTTGACCTTTATCTCAAGTACTTGATGTGTATGCTTTATAGTGATGATATATGCACCTCTGTAAAGTTTTATGAAGATCCTTGATGAACCATCGTTTCCAAGTTTCTTATAATTTTTTACTTTTCAAGGTATGCATGAACATAATGGTTCTCTTTCATAAAATAAAAAGAGACACAAAAGCACCTTACACTATTCACTTCACTTAACATTCGTTCAATTCAATTCTGCCATCAGACAGGTGATGCCAACTTGTGGAGTGCTGGATGTAGGCTGAAAAATAGATGACAATTCCATTCTGTGAGATTTTTTTTGTGTGTAATGGAAGTTTATAAGAAGGAATTTTAGAATTGTGGGAAGTCTCTTCATTGCGACACCTTTTCAAAGACCTCAAAGTGGCACATAATTGAAATAACAATTTTCACACAGATTTATTGTGCTTACATATATTATATAGACCCAGAAAAATGTGACTAGAAGGGATACATACTAGAGAGTTTAAAACACCCCTTCTTTATTAGGAGAGGATGAGTAGAGTTAACATTATGGGTTTCCACATAAGACGGCATTTGAAGAAACAGCCTCTCTGTAGCAAGAATACCAATAATGCCATTAAACAGAAATAGTCCAACTCTAGAATCTGATACATCAAAAAATAGATTAAAGAAAATTCACAGTGTGTATACTCAGCAAACATCTGTATGTACACTAAAATAATGTGTATGTTAATATGACGCTCACCACTGGATCTTGGTGCCAGACAGGGCCACTTTGGTGAAGAATGTGTCACCTCTGTACAGGTGATGTCTTCAGGAAGATTGGAAACTTCCAGTACCCTATCTATCAGAGCATCTGCTGTCCCCCAGGTCAGTGGAGACAGATCTGAGTGTCTCTTGTTCCTGTTTTCTTGCCTCAATCCACTCTGTCTCTGGCACACCATGTAAATCAACTAGTCATAGAGCAAGGGAGGGAATATTGAGTGATTGTACTATAATAACTGTGCTTAAGAGGGAACAGCCCCCACCACCCACTGAAGGACCCCCAGGCTCAGTGAATCACATAAGAAAAGGCAGGTGATTGCCCAGTGAAGGTGGGATAGTGACAGAAGAGGGTGCTGGAAACTAAGAGATATGAGTGCTGCAGCATCTTTGTGTGTTGGCCGGGGGTCACTGTCAGGATTGTACAAGTCTCCATGCTTCTGGTCTTGATGATGCATACTTTGGTGTTTGCACTAAGTTACATGCACTGGTATGGAAAGATTTGTATGTATGTATAAATGCATGCTGTTTGTCCATAAGCCAATTCAATTATATCGTCAATAGATTTGGTTGAGAAGATGTAATGCCATGGTCTCTGAAGTCAGCTTAAGCAAAAGGGAGATTGAAATATTTGATACTATTCAGAGCCAGGAAGCTATGGAAACTATAGAAAGGCTTATACAATTCTCTTGAGCTGGCAGGATCATACTGAGCATGAATACAGTCCTTGCTAGAAGTCCTACTTCCACCTGGTGTCTGTGAGGGACAAGCACAGACAGCTGGAAAGGGGGCTAGACAAAGCTTTTGTAGGTCACTCACAAGTAGTGCTTGGAAAGAAAGCAGTGGAGGATACTGAACCCTAGGCCTTGCATATGGACCAACATATCCCACTCTGGTTGCTGAGGAGACCATGTTTCTGAGGCTGCTAAACCACAAATAGACATGCTCCTGGCTAGGCGTCATGGGCTATGAATAAGGCTGTTGAAATACAGTTGACCATACTGGGGGCTACTGCAGATGAGAGAGAGACAGAGACAGAGACAGAGACAGAGACAGAGAGAGAGAGAGAGACAGAGACAGGGAGAAAGAGACAGAGAGAGACAGAGAGAGACAGAGACAGAGAGAGACAGAGACAGAGACAGAGAGAGACAGAGGTGGGTATTGTTGGATGGAGTAAGTACACTCTCTGGGGTGCATAGTAAGAAATCTGAATATGTTGGGCAGCTGCAGGTAGCCCTGGGGAGGCAGGATTTAGTGAGTAGTTGGTATAAGGATAAAGGTGAAGTAATTGGAAGTAGAGGGAGGCTATCCTGTATGCTAGATTGCTGGAGATACTGAGAGAAAATTTGGGGTAAAACAGAGCTGAGGATAGGCCAGAAAAAGAAAATAGCTGATGTGCTTTGGTAGAACATCATTTATCTGAAGGAGTTGTTGTGATTATTTGCCTGCTGTGAGATCATTCGATTATTCAAGTTGATGAGGAGTGGGTCAGGAGTAGAAAGCTATGTAGTTTTAGAGATTAATGCTGAACAGTACCAGGGAGAAGACTCTGGTCAGGCTGGAGGGAGATGACCTGGTTGTACTTGTCTGAGCCACTTTGTGCCACACCTGGCCTAGATAACATTCCACTATGATCTTTACTGCTATAACCTCTAGTAAGGATGTAGATTCCATTGAGGCATCTGGACTGATGACAGAACCAGACAGTATGGACTGAGCCAGCTGAGGTTGTGTTGCTCAGAGGCATGGCTCCAGGGCTTTGATGTCACTGTTTGTTCTTCTCTGGCAGCTGCTTGAGCTGTGGCCCCGAATTTCAGTTTTTCCATATGTCATTTAGATATCCTTTCTGGCAGACCACTTAGGCAGAAAATCTCTCTCAGACCCTTTGGTATTGTCTCTGTTTTTCATTGATTTACACTTTCAATGAAATTCTAACCAAGCTATCTTCTCAGTCCATACTTACTTTCCTTATCACTCTTGAGAATTAATCTCTGTTCATGAAGATGTGCCCAGCCAAACATTAGGTGAACCTCAGAGAATCCCTCAGAGAAGGAGGGGAAGGATTTTAGGAACCAGAGTGGAGGGCAACAGGAGAGTATGGCACACAGAATAGGTTAAACAGGACTCACAGGGTCTCTCAGAGCCTGAAGCAGCAATCACAGAGCCTGGATAGGTCTGCACTGGTCCTTCTGCATATATGTTATTTTTTATTGGGTATTTTATTTATTTATATATCAAATGTTATTCTCTTTCCCGGTTTCCATTACAGATCCCCAATTCCATTCCCTCTTCTCCTGCTTCTATGAGGTTGCTCCCCCCTGCCACCTGCATCCCACTCTGGCATTACCCTATACTGAATTAATGAGCCTTCACAGGACAAAGGACCTCTCTTCCCATTGATGACCAATAAGGCCATCCTCTGCTACATCTGCTGCTGGAGCCATGGGCCAATCTATGTGTACCCTTTGGTTGGTGGTTTAGTCTCTGAGAGGTCTGGGGGGGGCATCTGGTTGGTTGAAGTGGACAATTTTCTAGACAGATACCAGGTACCAAAGTTAAATCAAGATAAGATAAGCCATCTAAACAGTCACATAACCCCTAAAGAAATAGAGGAAGTCATTAAAAATCTTCCAACCAAAAGAAGACCAGGACCAGTTTGGTTTCTATCAGAATTCTATCAGACTTTCGAGGAAGACCTAGTATCAATTATCTTTAAACTATTTCACAAAATAGAAACAGAGGGAACACTACCCAGTTCATTCTATGATGCCATAGTTATGCTTATACCAAAATCACACAAAGACACAACAAAGAAAGAGAACTTCAGACCAATTTCCCTTATGAATATCGGTTTAAAAATACTCAATAAAATTCCTTCAAACTGAATTCAAGAACACATCAAAACAATCATCTCTCATGATCAAGTAGGCTTCATCCTAGGGGTTCAGGGATGGTTCATTATTTGGAAATCTACCAACATAATCCACTATAAAAACAAACTCAAAGGGAAAGCAAAACCATATGAGCCTCTCATCAGATAAGGATAACTCATTTGACAGAATTCAAATTGAAAATATAAGGAGCTCAAGGACACACACGTAAACATAGTAAAAGCAATGTACATCAAACCAGTAGCCAACGTCAAACTAAATGGAGAGAAACTTGAATCAACCCAACTAAAATGAGAGACTAGACAAGGCTGCCCACTCTCCCCCTGCGTATCAATATAGTACTCGAACACTTCACCAGAGAAAGTAGACAACAAAAGGAAGTCAAATGGGTATAAAGAGGAAAAGAAGAAGTCAAAATATTACTATTTGCAGATGATATGATAGTACATTTAAGTAACCCCAAATATTCCATCAGAGAAATCCTATACCTGAGAAACAACTTCAGCAAAGTAGTTCGATATAAAATGAACTCAAACAAATCAGTAGCCTTCTTCGACTCAAAGGATAAACAGGCTGAGAAAGATTTTAGAGAAATGACACACTTAACAATAATCACAAACAAGAGAAAATACCTTGGTGTGATTTATCCAAGTTCTCTAACCAAAAAAGTCAAAGATCTATATGACAAGAATTTCAAGTCTCTGTAGCTGTCCAGTGATCATGGAGAGCTGGGTAGCTGAAAGGTTGCTGGAAATGAAAAAGGAACAAGGTGCAAGAGAAAGATGAAGCCAAGACAAAGGCTCAAAGTTTAATATTCAACACTGGATGTATATAGGGAAAGCCCACAGATTCATCCTTTGTTCAATCTGGATTATGTTGGAAAACAAGCTCAGCAGGCAGTCTACTCGTATAAGAAACTGCAGGTGCAGCAAGGTAGAAGATTCCACCTGTGTTGTTAAGGTCCAAATGTGGCAAGCACTTAAGGTCTATTTAGCCTACTCAAGGCTGGAGGAAAAGCATAATTCTCCCTCTTTTGTTTTTTATAGATGAGCTGGAGAGGACGCACAAGATTTACTTGTTTTCCATAATCCCTTCTTGGGTAAAGAGTGGCCAGGTGACTACACCTGTCTTAGGTCAGTGTCTATATTGCCCCTTCTTACCCATCCTGGAGGACAAACATAGCTTTTTGAAATAGGTCTGTCTTAGGTTGATATGAGCTCAAGAACACTCTTATCTATCCCTGACTACCAGACTTCAAAAGCACAGTCTTTCCCATTCAGGCCAAAACCAGGAAGGTCATATGAATATGCACTAAATGCATTTCTTCATAGCGATCAATAACTGCCATGGTGAATAGCTGAGGTTCCTGTGTGAAGGCAACCAATCTATTAAAGATACAAGGTCTAAAAGTTTAAAGCCATAAAATCATAATTAATTGTGCAAGCAGTGTAGAAATTGAAGTTGTAAGCCATGGAGAAGTAGAGAATCAGGATTCAAACCATCCCTGATTCTGTTCTTTTTCTCTTTTCCTTTTGGATAGTCCTTTTCAAACTTCAGCCATAGAACCTTTACTATTCCTGAACGATTGATGTCAAAGTAACATTCTTCATGGAGGGCTGTACATTGTCCTTGCTGCTGAAGGAGTAAAATATTAGGAGCTTAAACACATACACTAACAGTTTTTCAAAATCCAGATCCTATCCAATTTTATCCACTGCAAATGTAACTTCATAAAGAACTACAACTACCTTCCAAATATGTCTATGAGAATATCCAGAACCAGCCTTCCAAATAAAGTCTGTCATTTCCATTTTTTCCAAAATTGGATTGATTTCTAGACCAGCTCATGATTGATTCAGAACAACTTGTCACATTAAAGGAAAGAGAAGAGTCTTTATAACTTCTCTTTTTGATTAAATTTTCTAAGTCAGTTTCCACAGTCTCCATGTTCTCTGTGCCATAAAGTCTAAAAGCTCGAAGCAAGGCAGCTTGTTTAATCTGGGATATAGGCAAGCAAATGTAGGTGAAGAACATATGACAATTACAGCTTTGCTGTCACCATTGTCAGGGCACTCAGCAAGCTCACAGGTCATCATCATTCTTTGTCCCAGCATCAACATGTCACACCAATCACTCTAGCAGCTAGCATGCTCTTGCAGCATCATGTGGAAAAAAAAACACAAACATATCCTCTTCCCCATATTAAATACTTAATTGGGATTATGCCATATGTCATATGTAAATAAGCTCCTTCCATTTTACCTAATCATAAGAATGCCTAATTGTAGGGTGCCATAGACACTCATCAGACAGTTCCTTGGCATCCAAATTTTAAAGGTTTAATAATAAAAAGCATGATTTACATAATGTTTATGGGGATATAATTCCCCCTCTTTTGTTTGTTTAAGAAGATACTGTTTTAAAGTTCCATGGACCTGTTCCACAATGCCTTTTCCTTTAGGATAATAACTAATACCAGTAATATGGGTAATACTAAATTTACTACAAAACATTTCAAATGTTTGACTGCAATAGCCAGTTCCATGATCTGTTTTAGTCTGATTTGGAACACCAAATCAATGTAGAAAAACAACATAGGCAATGACTAAAATTTTAGTAGCTTCTCCTGTTAAAGCAGTTGCAATTAGAAATCCTGAAAATGTTTCAAGTCACATGTACATATTTTAATTTTTCAAAATATGAGTACCATTCATTTGCAACAATTGATTAGGTATAAGTCCTTGAGGATTAACACCATTATGTGGTACAAGTAGAAAGTGAGGGCAAGTCTTTACAATTTGAATTATACATTCTCTAAAAATACCAAGTTGTGGTCTAAAGCTATTACTAGTTTTATAATGTAAAGATTGAGATTTTTTGGCCAATTATCCCTGTAAGGCCTATAATCTGCCTGGTATACAAATGTGCTATGGCATTGCCCTAAGGGGTCTGTCCAGGAAATCCACTATGAGTTCTTAAATGTCCTATAAGGTTTAGGAATAGTACATGTTTCTTAAATTTAGCTATATTTGTATAAATTATTACTAGTATCTAAAAAAGGGAACAATTTCATGCAATTGTAAACCATATATATAAACTATATATATATATATATATATATATATATATATATGCTATCAGTATACAAATTAAAAGCTTGATTTTTTTTCAACATTTCAAAATCAATGGCTACAATATGCAATTCAATTATTTGTGAAGCAGAGGGAAAACTCAAGAGAATGAACATGTGATCCAATTACATATACTGCCTTCCCATTAGATACGCTATCTGTAAATACACTTAGTGTTTTCTCTGTTGGCTATATATGCAAACTTATAAGAAATAAAAAAAAGCATTCATAGAGGTAAATTATAACTTGTCTTTTTTTTTACAAAAAAATTGAACATACAATAGGACAAATTTTAATTCTACAATAACTAATTTACTTGCTGTTTGAAATAAGGAATAAACATTTCATCAAGTTCTTAAGAAATTCATTCCAAAATACTTTCATGACTCTATCCTAAAATTATGTATTAACACAGCAAAAGCTTCAGAATATGGTGTTAATACTTTCTTTGGAGATGAAGAGATGAATCCACATTATTGGTTCCTTTTGCCATAGAACTGCTGTGGGCACATGAGTAGCAAAAACATAAACAGCCAACAATTGATCATAGTCTATATAATGTTGTTGGCTAATACCTTCCTCTACTTTCTGCAAAACTATTTGTCCCTCTTCAGTTAATTGTCAAAGGTAATTTGAATTTGCGTTCCCCTTGAGAATATCAAACAGAGGTTTAAGTTCTACTGTGGAAAGCTTAAGATGTGGTCTTAGGCAATTAATACCTACTAACAACTTTTGAAAATAATTGAAGTAAGTAATTTATCTTTTCTTACTTGAATTTTCTGTGCTACAATTGGTTTAGGATATAACTGAAACCCAAATATTGAGAAATATAATACCTTTGAATCTTTCTCTGGAACAACAACTATTCCTAAAATTTAAAGCTTGTTGTATAAGAAGAGCAAGTGCTTGTAGTAAAATTCCATCAGATGGATCAGCTAATAAAGTACCCTCCATGTAATGAATAATATGCACTGAAGGATTCAAAGTCTTAACTTCTTGTATTGAAGCAGAGACAACAAAAAATTACATATTGTAATGCTATTAGCAATTCCTTGAGGCAAAACTTTCTAATGATATTGCTTCATTGGTTCTTTAAAATTACAAGCATACTTACAAAATGTAAACCTATTACAACCATCAAGACACAAAGGAATAGTATAACAACAATCCTCCAAATACATAATAATTCTACATGCATTTCCTGAAATGTCAGGTAGAATAGGCAAGCCAGGCTTTAAGCCCCCCAAAGCTCCATAGTCTCATTAACCTTTCATAAATCTTAAGTTTGAGCTTTGTTTTTGATTAATGGAATAACCAATCTCTTGGAGATGAGTGAATGCATAAACTGCAGTGTACATTAACCCTTCAAAGCCCTTTTTGTTCTTCAATTAGTAATTTAAGTTTAGATCTCTTATAGATTGGACTGGACCCAGTACACATCAGAGGAACTAAAGACATCTTGTTCTTTCTAACTTTTAGTAAACTTGGAGCATAGCAGATGCAAGGAAACTGCAATGAGTTGAACAGGCCTTGTAAACACCTTTCTAGGGGCCAGTTAATATGACAGAGCCAAAAGGAATGCCACAGATGCCTGGGCTGAGACTGCTCTGACCTTTGCATTAACTCAATTGTAAATGTTTCTTGATCTGGGCCTATTTCCTGATAATCTGGCAAAATGATTACCCTTTCTACAGTGAGGACAGATTCCAGCAGAGTGATTCTGTTGCCTGTCTATGCCTTTATTTTTGGACATTATCTCCTAAAATGACTTATGCCCCCATACTTAAAACATTCTTTATCACCTCAGCGCTGTAAAAGCATTGCTTGTACTCTAGTCCCCTGCAAGGCAGCAGCCATAAACAGACCCTGATTGTATGAGGGTCCAATTTTCTGTCTCCAAAAATTCTACCAGCCTCTTTTAGCAATTCATCTGGACCCTGTTAGATAAACTCCCATGGAGATCTCCCTTAAAAGGGGCAGCAGGCTGGTATCATATTGCAATCACCTCCAATTGTTTGATTTCTTTCTTAATTACCAATATGGGTGAGTAAAATCCTGAGCCTGTGATCAAATTGCAAACTGCAGCCAATGGAACACTGGTAGTTTAACTATAATTTTTAAGTTTCACTTGTAACACCAGCGTACAACCACAACTTTGGAAAGCAAAACTCAATCGCCAAACAATATAGTCTCTCCAAAAATACCAAGTGAATCACTCCAATGCTACAAAGTATTTTTGTTGTCAGTTTATATATATATATATATATATATATATATATATATATATATATATCGTATTTTCTTCAATTACATTTCCAATGCTATCCCAAAAGTCCCCCACACCCTCCCCCCTACTCCCCTACCCACCCATTCCCACTTTCTAGCTCTGGCGTTCCCCTGTACTGGGGCATACAAAGTTTGTTGACCTATGGGTCTCTCTTTCCAGTGATGGCCGACTAGGCCATCCTTTGATACACATGTAGCTAGAGTCAAGAGCTCTGGGGTACTGGTTAGTTCATAATGTTGTTCCACCTATAGGGTTGCAGATCGCTTTAGCTCCTTGGATACTTTCTCTAGCTCCTTCATTGGGGGCCCTGTGATCCATCCAATAGTTGACTGTGAGCATCCACTTCTGTGTTTGCTAGGCCCTGGCCTAGTCTCGCAAGGGACAGCTATATCATGGTCCTTGCAACAAAGGCTTGCTAGTGTATGCAATGCTGTCATCGTTTGGAGGCTAATTATGGGATGGATCCCTGGATATGGCAGTCTGTAGATGGTCCATCCTTTTGTCTCAGCTCCAAACTTTGTCTCTGTAACTCCTTCCATGGGTGATTGTTTCCAATTCTAAGAAGGAGCAAAGTGTCAACACTTTGGTCTTCATTCTTCTTCAGTTTCATATGTTTTGCATATTTTACCTTGTATCTCGCTATACTAAGTTTCTGGGTTAATATCCACTTATCAGTGAGTACATTTCATTTGAGTTCTTTTGTGATTGGGTTACCTCACTCAGGATGATGCCCTCCAGGTCCAACCATTTGCCTAGGAATTTCATAAATTCATTCTTTTTTATAGCTGAGTAGTACTCCAGTGTGTAAATTTACCACATTTTTTGTATCCATTCCTCTGTTGAGGGGCATCTGGGTTCTTTCCAGCTTCTGGCTATTATAAATAGGGCTGCTATGAACATAGTGGAGCATGTGTCCTTCTTACCGGTTGGGACATCTTCTGGATATATGCCCAGGAGAGGTATTGCGGGATCCTCCGGTAGTACTATGTCCAATTTTCTGAGGAACTGCCAGACTGATTTCCAGAGTGGTTGTACAAGCTTGCAATCCCACCAACAATGGAGGAGTGTTCCTCTTTCTCCACATTCTCGCCAGCATCTGCTGTCACCTGAATTTTTGATCTTAGCCATTCTGACTGGTATGAGATGGAATCTCAGGGTTGTTTTGATTTGCATTTCTCTGATGATTAAGGATGTTGAACATTTTTTCAGGTGTTTCTCAGCCTTTCGGTATTCCTCAGGTGAGAATTCTTTGTTCAGCTCTGAGCCCCATCTTTTATAGGGGTTATTTGATTTTCTGGAGTCCACCCTCTTGAGTTCTTTATATATATTGGATATTAGTCCCCCATCTGATTTAAGGTAGGTAAAGATCCTTTCCCAATCTGTTGGTGGCCTTTTTGTCTTATTGACAGTGTCTTTGGCCTTGCAGAAGCTTTGCAGTTTCATGAGGTCCCATTTGTCAATCCTTGATCGTACGGCACAAGCCATTGCTGTTCTATTCAGGAATTGTTTTCCTGTGCCCATATCTTTGAGACGTTTCCCTACTTTCTCCTCTATAAGTTTCAGTGTCTCTGGTTTTATGTGAAGTTCCTTGATCCACTTAGATTTGACCTTAGTACAAGGAGAGAGGAATGGGTCGATTCACATTCTTCTACATGATAACAACCAGTTGTGCCAGCACCATTTGTTGAAAATGCTGTCTTTCCTCCACTGGATGGTTTTAGCTCCCTTGTCGAAGATCAAGTGACCGTAGGTGTGTGGGTTCATTTTTGGGTCTTCAATTCTATTCCATTGGTCTACTTGTCTGTCACTATACCAGTACCATGCAGTTTTTATCACAATTGCTCTGTAGTAAAGCTTTAGGTCAGGCATGGTGATTCCACCAGAGGTACTTTTATCCTTGAGAAGAGCTTTTGCTATCCTAGGTTTTTTGTTATTCCAGATGAATTTGCAGATTGCTCTTTCTAATTCGTTGAAGAATTGAGTTGGAATATTGATGGGGATTGCATTGAATCTGTAGATTGCTTTTGGCAAGATAGCCATTTTTACAATGTTGTTCCTGCCAATCCATGAGCATGGGAGATCTTTCGATCTTCTGAGATCTTCTTTAATTTCTTTCTTCAGGGACTTGAAGTTTTTATCATACAGATCTTTCACTGCCTTGGTTAGAGTCACGCCAAGATATTTTATATTATTTGTGACTATTGAGAAGGGTGTTGTTTCCCTAATTTCTTTCTCAGGCTGTTTATTCTTTGTGTACAGAAAGGCCATTGACTTGTTTGAGTTAATTTTATATCCAGCTACTTCACCGAAGCTGTTTATCAGGTTTAGGAGTTCTCTGGTGGAATTTTTAGGGTCACTTATATATACTATCATATCATCTGCAAAAAGTGATATTTTGACTTCATCTTTTCCAATTTGTATCCCCTTGATCTCCTTTTGTTGTCGAATTGCTCTGGCTAGGACTTCAGGTACTATGTTGAAGAGGTAGGGAGAAAGTGGGCAGCCTTGTCTAGTCCCTGATTTTAGTGGGATTGCTTCAAGCTTCTCACCATTTACTTTGATGTTGGCTACTGGTTTGCTGTAGATTGCTTTTATCATGTTTAGGTATGGGCCTTGAATTCCTGATCTTTCTAAGACTTTTATCATGAATGGGTGTTGGATCTTGTCGAATGCTTTTTCCACATCTAACGAGATGATCATGTGGTTTTTGTCTTTGAGTTTGTTTATATAATGGATTACATTGATGGATTTTCGTATATTAAACCATCCCTGCATCCCTGGAATAAAACCTACTTGGTCAGGATGGATGATTGCTTTAAAGTGTTCTTGGATTCGGTTAGCGAGAATTTTATTGAGGATTTTTGCATCGATATTCATAAGGGAAATTGGTCTGAAGTTCTCTATCTTTGTTGGATCTTTCTGTGGTTTAGATCTTCTTTGAAGGTCTGGTAGAACTCTGCACTAAACCCATCTGGTCCTGGGCTTTTTTTGGTTGGGAGACTATTAATGACTGCTTCTATTTCCTTAGGGGATATGGAACTGTTTAGATCGTTAACTTGATCCTGATTTAACTTTGGTACCTGGTATCTGTCTAGAAATTTGTCCATTTCATCCAGGTTTTCCAGTTTTGTTGAGTATAGCCTTTTGTAGAAGGATCTGATGGTGTTTTGGATTTCTTCAGGATCTGTTGTTATGTCTCCGTTTTCATTTCTGATTTTGTTAATTTGGATGTTGTCCCTGTGCCCTCTAGTGCGTCTAGCTAAGGGTTTATCTATCTTGTTGATTTTCTCAAAGAACCAACTCCTCTTTTGGTTAATTCTTTGAATAGTTCTTCTTGTTTCCACTTGGTTGATTTCACCCCTGAGTTTGATTATTTCCTGCCGTCTACTCCTCTTGGGTGAATTTGCTTCCTTTTTTCTAGAGCTTTTAGATGTGTTGTCAAGCTGCTAGTATGTGCTCTCTCCCGTTTCTTCTTGGAGGCACTCAGAGCTATGAGTTTCCCTCTTAGAAATGCTTTCATTGTGTCCCATAGGTTTGGGTATGTTGTGGCTTCATTTTCATTAAACTCTAAAAAGTCTTTAATTTCTTTCTTTATTCCTTCCTTGACCAACGTATCATTGAGGAGAGTGTTGTTCAGTTTCCAGGTGAATGTTGGCTTTCCATTATTTATGTTGTTATTGAAGATCAGCCTTAGGCCATGGTGGGACAATTTCAATATTTTTGTATCTGTTGAGGCCTGTTTTGTGACCAATTATATGGTCAATTTTGGAGAAGGTCCCGTGAGGTGCTGAGAAGAAGGTATATCCTTTTGTTTTCAGATAAAATGTTCTGTAGATATCTGTTAAGTTCATTTGTTTCATAACTTCTGTTAGTTTCTCTGTGTCCCTGTTTAGTTTGTGTTTCCACGATCTGTCCATTGATGAAAGTGGTGTGTTGAAGTCTCCCACTATTATTGTGTGAGGTGCAATGTGTGCTTTGAGCTTTACTAAAGTGTCTTTAATGAATGTGGCTGCCCTTGCATTTGGAGCGTAGATATTCAGAATTGTGAGTTCCTCTTGGAGGATTTTACCTTTGATGAATATGAAATGTCCCTCCTTGTCTATTTTGATAACTTTGGGTTGGAAGTCAATTTTATCTGATATTAGAATGGCTACTCCAGCTTGTTTCTTCAGACCATTTGCTTGGAAAATTGTTTTCCATCCTTTCACTCTGAGGTAGTGTCTGTCTTTTTCCTTGAGATGAGTTTCCTGTAAGCAGCAGAATGTTGGGTCCTGTTTGTGTAGCCAGTCTGTTAGTCTATGTATTTTATTGGGTAATTGAGTCCATTGATATCAAGAGATATTAAGGAAAAGTAATTGTTGCTTCCTTTTATTTTTGTTGTTACAATTGGCATTCTGTTCTTGTGGTTGTCTTCTTTTTGGTTTGTTGAGGGATTACTTTCTTGCTTGTTATAGGGCGTGATTTCCGTCCTTGTATTGCTTCTTTTCTGTTATTATCCTTTGAAGGGCTGGATTCGTGGAAAGATAATGTGTGAATTTGGTTTTGTCGTGGAATACTTTGGTTTCTCCATCTATGATAATTGAGAGTTTGGCCAGGTATAGTAGCCTGGGCTGGCATTTGTGTTCTCTTAGTGTCTGTATAACATCTGCCCAGGATCTTCTGGCTTTCATAGTCTCTGGTGAAAAGTCTAGTGTAATTCTGATAGGCCTGCCTTTATATGTTACTTGACCTTTCTCCCTTACTGCTTTTAATATTCTATCTTTATTTAGTGCATTTGTTGTTCTGATTATTATGTGTCGGGAGGAATTTCTTTTCTGGTCCAGTCTATTTGGAGTTCTGTAGGCTTCTTGTATGTTCATGGGCATGTCATTCTTTAGGTTTGGGAAGTTTTCTTCTATAATTTTGTTGAATATATTTCCTGGCCCTTTAAGTTGAAAATCTTCATTCTCATCAACTCCTATTATCCGTAGGTTTGGTCTTCTCATTGTGTCCTAGATTTCCTGGATGTTTTGAGTTAGGATCTTTTTGCATTTTGTATTATCTTTGATTGTTGTGCTGATGTTCTCTATGGAATCTTCTGCACCTGAGATTCTCTCTTCCATCTCTTGTATTCTGTTGCTGATGCTGGCATCTATGGTTCCAGATTTCTTTCCTAGGGTTTCTATCTCCCGTGTTGCCTTGCTTTGGGTTTTCTTTATTGTGTCTACTTCCCTTTTTAGGTCTACTATGGTTTTGTTCATTTCCATCACCTGTTTGGATGTGTTTTCCTGTTTTTCTATAAGGACTTCTACCAGTTTGGTTGTGTTTTCCTGTTTTTCTTTAAGGACTTGTACCTCTTTAGCAGTATTCTCCTGTATTTCTTTAAGTGAGTTATTAAAGTTCTTCTTGATGTCCTCTACCATCATCATGAGATATGCTTTTAAATCCGGGTCTAGCTTTTCGGTTGTGTTGCGGTGCCCAGGACTAGGTGGCATGGGAGTGCTGCGTTCTGATGATGGTGAGCGGTCTTGATTTCTGTTAGTAGGATTCTTATGTTTGCCTTTTGCCATCTTGTTCTCTGGAGCTAGTTGTTATAGTTGTCTCTGGTTAGAGCTTGTTCCTCAGGTGATTATGTTAGCCTCTATCAGCAGACCTGGGAGACTAGCTCTATCCTTAGTTTCAGTGGTCAGAGTACTCTGCATGCGAGCTCTCCTCTTGCAGGGATGGTGCCCAGATATCTGGTGTTTGAACCTGCCTCCTGGCAGAAGTTGTGTTCCACTCACCAGAGGTCTTAGGATCCCGTGCCGGATCCTGTGTGGGTCCTTGTGTGTGTCCATAGACTCCCCCCGGGCCAGGAACCCTGGTGCTGCAGTGGGCAGGCCGGAAGGGACTTGAGCCAGTTTTCAGTTCTTATATATGAACATATGACAGTGTAACTTTTAATACCTCATTAAAGAGACATTGTTTTACATCCTATCCTATATAAGTCTAGTTTCTAGTATAAGAATTACATAAAATATTATCCCAATTTAGAAACCTGTTTTCCTGGGTTGGCAATGCCACATGTTATTGTTTAGAATGACTCCAACTTTCTGTTACCAAATTTACAAATTTCTAATCCTACCCAATAACTTATAAGTCAATACTCTATATCCAAGACGTGCAGAACATATTTATACCTTTAAAACCATTTGAAACAAATTGAAGTGCCTACACAAACCTTATACATTCACCAAACAAAATTTTCTTGCTCTTTCTAGCTGTAATTTCAAGAGAAGGGCACCTTGTTACTTTCTGAACCCAATAAATACAATTGCCGAAATTTTTCTAGGAAAAAAAAAAAACAGCCATCAGCCCGCCGCATTTACAAAGATGCTGAAAAGCTGTTGGCCCCTTTAAAAGCAGCTTTTGCAGACAATCTCCCCCTGGCAGGGCTTCTTCAGCTCTGTTACACTAGTAACTACAGGTGCAGGGCTCCAGAGAACAATTGAGATTTCTTGTTAAACAAGTTTAACTAAATTAAGGGGTGGAGAGCCAACAGATAAAGTTTTAATCAGTTTTTCTTTTCAACATGAAAAAGACCAAGAATCATTCAAATAATGAAACAAAAACAGACATAAATTTACAAATGTAGACAGATTGGTGCATCAAAGATAGACAATAGACGAGATGGAAGAAAACTTGATGTAACCAGTAGGAGCCAGAGAGGAAGCAGGACTTCTCCCCATTTCTTCCTGGTCCTAGGAAAACACTGCAATACTTATATCCAATTTTTGCTAACGTGTACCAGACAGGGGACAACTGCTTCTCTGAAACCTCTCTCTCTCTTTCTTTCTCTCTCTCTCTCTCTCTCTCTCTCTCTCTCTCTCTCTCTCAATTGTCAATTGTGTATTTACCATTCCTACTTCTAGGAAGCAAGAACAACATGAATCTACTTGAGCTAAGAATTTTTCTAACATCTGTTTTATAACCCTGCTCCTCTCACCTGATGCAGCTCTTGGTGGCAGACAAATGCCTATATAGAATTTCCTTATCCCAATTGCGCTGTCACCCCTAGGTGAAGTCTGGTGTCAGGTTAACACTTTGTTCAGCCTAGCTGGTGTCCCTTTGAATACATCTCCCACAACAACAGTCTCCAAAAGATAAAATTTATACTTAGCACTAGCATTAATGCTTTTTGTTACTTACGGTGCAGGATACTGTAACTTCTTCTGTTTTCTGTAAGCTCCACCCAAGACCGCAGCTTTTCAGTAGGTGTCCTCCCCTAATCCCCATTTTTCAGTCCCCTTGTTCAGGTGCCACCTGTAGTCATCCGGTCCCCATGAAGAACTGGGTACTTGAAAGGGAGGGGGGCTTGAAATGAAAAAGGAACATGGCACGAGACAAGGATGAAGCCAAGACAAAGTTTCTGATCGAGGATCAAAGTTTAATATTGAGCAATACGTTTATATAGGGAGAACCAACAGCCCCATCTCTTGTTTCAGCCAGATTATGTTGCAAAGCAAGCTCAGCAGGCCGTCTATTCCTGTAGGAAATTATAGGTGCAGCAAGGTGGAAGTCTCCATCCTGGGTCATTAAGGTCCAACTGTGGCAAGCACTAAAGGTCTATTTAGCCTATTCAAGGCTGCATGGGGAAGTGGCACAAGTCTCAGAAGAAAGAAATTGAAAATCTCAGAAGATGGAAAAATCTCCCATGCTCATGGATTGGCAGGATTAATATAGTAAAAATTTCCATCTTCCCAAAAGCAATCTATAGATTCAATGCAATCACCATATTTTTTTTTAAACTTGAGCTGTTTGTATGACTCCTTACACTGGGAGTGAGGCACTGCTGGTTCTATTGCTAGGTCTCTGGACACTTAAGCAAAAATTCTTTCTGGCCAAGCAATTTCTTTACATGTGCAGAAGGCATGCAGATATGCCTTTTAAAAGGTGGTTTTTTATTTTTTTGTTTTGTTTTGTTTTTTTTTGTTGTTGTTGTTGTTGTTTTTTATTAACCATTCCATTTGTTTACATCTCAAATGATATCACACTTTCCGGATACACCTCCACAAGACCACCATCCCACAACCTTCGTCTCCTTTCTCCTCTTTGCCTCTATGAGGGTGCTCCTCTACCCATCTACCCTCTCCTGTCCCACCCATCGAGCATCCCCCTACGTTGGAGCATCACACCTCCAGAGGACCAAGTGCCTCCACTTCCACTGATGTCATCGTCTCCTACTCATCTGTCTGGAGCCATGGATCCTTCCCTGTATACTCCTTGGTTATGGTCTAGTCCCTGGGAGCACTGGGTGGTCCAGCCAGCTGATGTTGTTCTTCCCATGGGGTTGCAATTACCCTCAGCTCCTTTAGTCCTTTTGCAAGCTCCACTACCAGGGTCCCTGAGCTCAGTCTGATGGTTTGCCACAAGCATTCACATCTGCTTGGTCAGTTGGTGGCTGAATCCCCTAGGAGCAGCCACAGTAGGTTCCTGTAAGTAAGTGGTAATGACAACACTGTCTGGTTTGGTGTGTACAGACAGGATGGATCCCCAGGTAGTTTCCTGTCCAAAGGAAGAAGAGGAACAAAAAATGGAACAGAGACTAAAGGATAGGCCATGTGGCCTCTGCCCCACCTGGGGATCCATTCTCCTGGCAGACACCAGATATGAATCTTTTACAGGAAAATCATGCAATAGGAAAATTTAGATAATAGAGACATGAAGGAAAAAAAAAAAGACAGAGACACTATTAGGAATATGTCAGGTTTTTAGCCAATCAAAGACACTGGGACAATATCAAATCTCTAACCCTGAAATAATTGAAGTTAAAAAAAAAAGCTGAGTGTAATAAAAGAAATTTACTGCAAACAAACAGCTAATATCAAATTAAATAGAAACCTACTTGAAGCAATTCCACTAAAATTGGGAACAAAACAAGGATGTCCACTCTCTCTATGTCTATTCAATATAGTACTCAAGTGGTAGCTAAAACATTAAGACAACAAAAAGAGATAAGGGGATACAAATTGACAAAGAAAAAAATAAAGTATCACTATTTTGAGGTGATGTGATAGTATACATAAGCAACCCCAAAAATTCTACCACAGAACTTCTCCAGCTGATAAATAACTTCAGCAAAGTGGCCAGATATAAAATGAACACAAACAAATCAGTAGCCTTCCTTTATACAAATGATAAACAGACTGAGAAAGAAACAACTCCCTTAACAATAGCCACAAAAAATATAAAATACCTTGGGGTAACTCTAACCAAACAAGTCAAAGACCTGCATGAAAATAACTTCAAGTTCTCAAGAAAGAAATTGAAGATGTCAGAAAATGGTGAGATCTTCCATGCTCATGGATTGGCAGAATTAGTATAGTAAAAATGGCCATCTCACCAAAGGCAATCTTCAGATTCAATGCAATCGCATCAAAATCCCAACACTATTCCTCAAAGACATAGAATGCAATTCTCAAATTCATCTGGAAAGGCAAATAAAAACAGAATAGCAAAAGCAATTCCTACCAATGAAAGAATGGCTGGGGGAATCACCATCTCTGACCTCAAGCCTTACTATAGAGCAATAGAGATAAAAACTACATGGTATCCTCACAGAGAAGAGACATTGATCAATGGAATAGAATTGAAGACCCAGATATAAAACAATACACTTATGGACACTTGCTCTTTGACAAAGATGCCAAAAATATACAATGTAAAACGGAAAGTATCTTCCATAAATGTTGCTGGTCTAACTGGCTGGTTGTATGTAGAAAAATTAAAATAGCCCCATATTTGCCACCTTACACAAAGCTCAAATCTAAGTGGATTATGGACCTAAACATAAAACCAGATACACTGAATCTAATAGAAGAGTAAGTGGGAAAGAGACTTGAACTCATTGGAACAGGGGGGAAATTTCCTAAAAAGAACTCCAGTGGCTCATGCTCTAAGATCAAGAATTGATCAATGAGACCTCATGAAACTGGAAAGCTCCTGCAAGGAAACATAGTCAATAATAAAAATATGCAACCTACAGATTGGAAAAAAACTTCACTAACCCCACATCTGACACAGGGATAATATGCAAAATATATAAAGAAGTGAAGAAGCTAACCACCAAAAAACCCAAACAACCCAATCCCAAAGATGGTGTGTAGAACTAAACCAAGAATTCACAACAGAGGAATCTCAAGTGGCTGAAAAACACCTAAAGTAATGTTCAATGTCCTTAGTAATTAGAGAAATTCAAATCAAAACAACCCTGAGATTCTACCTTATACCAATCAGAATGGCTAAGAACAAAACCTCAGGTAACAAAACATGTTGGAGAGGATGTGGAGAAAGAGGAATACTTCTCCATTGCTGGTGGGACTGCAAACTCGTACAACTACTATGGAAATGAATCTGGAGATTTCCTCAGAAAATTGGAAATAGTTCTATCAGAAGACCCAGCAATAACACTCTTGGGAATATACTCATAAGATGCCCCACCATGCCACAGGGGCAGGTGTCCCACTATGTTCAGAGAAGCCTTATTTGTGATAGCCAGAAGCTGGAAAGAGTCCAGATGTACCACAATGGAAGAACGCATACATAAAATGTGGTTAACACAATGAAATACTACTCAGTTATTATGAGCAAGGACATCCTGAGTTTTGTAGCAAATGGGTGGAAATAGAAAATATCATCCTGAGTGAGGTAATTCAGACTCAAAAGGACATGAATGGTATGTACTCACTAACAAGTGTATATTAGCCACACACACACACACACACACACACACACACAAAGGTACAGAATAACCAAGATACATTCCTCAAAACTCAAAAAGATCAACAAGCTGAAGGGTCCAAATGAGGAATCCTCAGTCCTACTTGGGAGGGAGAAGAAAGCAATCACAAATATGGAGGGAGGGAGGTTACCTGGGAGGGAAAGTGGATGGGAGGTGGGGAAGGAGAGGGAAACCTGATCTGGCATTGGGTGAGGGAAAAGGACTGAAGCCATGAGGGCCAGCAGAAAGAATGGAAACAGGAAGTAGGAAGTTGGGGAGACCCTCCAGAATGCACCAGAGACCTGGGAGATGAAAGATTTCCAGGACTCATAGGGAAGGACTTTGATAAAATGCCTGACAGTAGAGAGAGGGAACTTATAGAGCCCACCTCCAACAGAGAGATAGGGCATCAAATGAGGAATGGGGTTGCCATCCCACAGTCAAAACTCTGACTCATAATTGTTCCTGTTTGAAAGAACTACAGGGATGGAAATGGAGAGAAGCCTGAGGAAAAGGATGTCCAGAGACAGGCACAAAGTAGTATTTAGCTCAAGGGGAGGTCCCAAGGCCTGACACTATTACTGAGGTTGTGAATCACTCACAAAAAGGGACCTAGAATGACCACACTCTGGAAGACCCAACAAGTAGCTGAAAGTCAGATGCAGATATTTGCACTCAACCAATTGACAGAAGCTACTGACCCCTGTGGTTGAATTAGGGAAAAGCAGAAAGAAGCTGAGGACAAGGGAGACCCTGTAGGAGGATTAGCAGTCTCAATTAATCTGGATCCCAGAATTCTATCAAACACTAGATCAACAAACAGGCAGCATACACCAGCTAATATAAGGTCCCCAACACATATACAGCAGAGGACTACCAGGTCTTGATTCAGTCTGATTAAATGCACCTAACCCTCAGGACACTGGAGGCCCCAGGGAGTTTAGAGGTCATTTGGGGTTGGGGGTGTGGACACACTGTTGGAGAGTTATGGGTTGTGGAACAGTCTGAGTGTTGAAGGGGTCGGGGTGAGGGAGTAAAATCTGTGGGGAGCAGGTGTGGCGGCAGTCCCAAAGGCGCCAGGGACTGCAGCTAAGTCATATGACTTGCACCTGACTTCCTCATATAAGACACAAACATCTTGAGTGCTGCGCAGGTGTACCAGGATACAGGTGAATCCAATTTGGTGGAGATTTGCCCCTGCTGCCCTGATTAGCTGAAGCTGCGTGCCTGGTGAGGCTGCGTGGCCTGCTGTGCGTGGATGGGAACTGAGAGTATATAAGAGTGAGAGGCCCGGGTCAGAGGGATGATGATTATTCGGGGGAGATATAAACAAGGGAGATATAAACAAGAAGAATCAGGACTGAATAAACGTGTGCAGAAGGATCCTGTAGCAGCGTCGTTCTTCCTGGCCTGCGTGAACGCGTGTAACAGTTGGTGCCGAAACCCGGGACGAGAAGACCTGGGACGAGAAATCCTGGGATGAGAAGACCCGGGAACGAACCAGCAAAAGCCTACGCTACCATGGCGAAAGTGCGGGCCCGCACACTCTGCACCTAACACATGTGCCAAACACACACACACTATAACAAGCATACATCCCAGGGCTCTCATCCCCGCTCATCTTCCCTGAAGCAAGGGATAGATGGCCAGAGGGGCTATCTCTTTAAGGGGAATTCAGGGATCAAAAAGCGTGGAAAAATTTGAACGTCATGTTGATCTGGTATCGGCTTCTGGAATACGGAAAGGATCTCTCATCTCGGCTCCATCCTTTGTGCTTGTGGGATCATCCACCACATCCACAGGGGCAACTGGATCAGGAGCCTCATTCTTGCAGCATCTCACCAATCTCTCCGGCACCCAAAGAGGTTCCATCTGGTCCTGTGGAAACACACAAACAGACCCTCTCGCCCACGTCAACACCTTATCTGGTCGATCCCCAGGGGAGATGGACACAATACCTCGTGATGAAACCATAACCTCAATCACCTGTGTGTCCATCTGGGGAGTCAATACGCCAAATCTCTGGACAGAAGGTCCACCTATAGGTGGCTGCTGAGGAGGCATAGGGAGGAGGCACAGAAGCTAATTCGCCTTCCTCCTCCGCCTCAGCTCTTATATTTTGTCCTTTCTGTCCACCTGATAACACTGTGTCTCCTTTCTTTTTCCTTTTTCTTTTTAAGCCCTTTTCCTCTTCCGACATACTTTCTTGTTGCTCTGTAAGGATTTTCTGACCTGTCTTGACTGCCTCTACACACAGTTTCAAACAGTAACAGAGTCCATATATCAGAACAAACAAGACCAAAATTATCAGACCTACCCACAAAGGGTCAATGGGAGAAAAAAGCATAACTACACAGCGAGGATCTCTTGATCACTACACTGAGGTTATCATACTTCCTTAATCTATCCTGAGACCGTGAACCTTAACTTGTCCCAAAGTCATGAACCTTTAGTTACCTTGTACCTGCTTCCTGGCAACGCTATATTCGCCTCTATTTTATCCGAGGTCCTTCCCAAACTCCTGGGTTACTTTGTGCCTACTTCCTGGCAACTTTATGCTCACCTCTATTTTTTCCGAGGTCCTTCCCAAACTCCTGGGGTCACAAGTTTCACTCACCGTGAACTTACCCTGCCAGCAACCACTGACTGCTGAAAGTTCTGAACTCGGTGGGGGAGTTGGTTCCCCGTACGGGCCACCAATTGTCGCGTCCACTCTCGACCAGCAAGAATGACACGACCACCAGTCCTTCTAACAGCAGTTTATTCAGTTCTCATCTTTCTTCTTTCTCTTCATCAGTACCGTTCCCCAGCTGAAGAGTTCTGAATCCACGCCGGATCCTTCTCAACAGTCTGTTTTACGGGAACCTTTATTAACCACTCCTTCCCCGTGATGCAGTTCTGAATCCTCCCTGTAGCAGGGGGTCTTCGCTCATGCCTGAAGATGTTTCTTTTCCCGGGTTTCAGCACCAACTGTTAAACGCGCTCTCACGCAACCGGCCAGGAAGAAAGCAGCAAACCAGAATCTTCTGCGGCAAAAACTTTATTGCTTACATCTTCAGGAGCAAGAGAGAGAGAAAAAAAATGGCAAAACCCCGTCCCTTTTAAGGAGAATTATCCTCCGCCTAGGACTTGTTACTCCCTGATTGGCTGCAGCCCATCGGCCCAGTTGTCATCACGGGAAAGGCAGAACACATGGCGGGAAAACTGCCCCTGCACGTGTGCAGACTATGTTTACCACTTAGAACACAGCTGTCAGTGCCATCTTATAATGGCAAATGTGAGGGCGGCTCCTCACAAAAATCTGGAGTGTAAAAAATAATGAAAAATTTAAAAGCAGAATATTAAATAATATATATAAATATTAATATTAAATATAAAACATATAAGTAGTATAAAATATAATTATACAAACTAAAACTTGAATATAAATAATTTTAAATATCTAATGATAAAATATATAAATAATAAAAAATGAAAGCAATTAATTGTCAACCAATAAGGTTTTGTTCAGGAAGTTATATTTTGATTTTATCAACAAAATAGAATATATTAAGAGAAGCTCAAATCAAGTTAATCCATGACTACTACACTAATATTGTAGAAGTTGCTAAAATAAAACTTTGAAACAAAATGAAAGAAAAAAAAATTCTACCAAAAGAACATTCAAAATGATAGATTATTTGAAAAGAATACAGAAACAAGGAGGAAATAGAAAATAACCAGTCTTTTCTACTGCATGCTCTAATATTACAAGAGGGAGGAGGAAGAGGATGAGGAAAAGGAAGAGGGATAGGAGAACAATGAGGGAGTGGAGGAAGAAACAACAATGGTCTCACAAAAATTAGGTTTCATAAAAAAGGCCACCAGCAAATTTATGCATTTTGTTGACAACTGTGGCCTGTTCATGGTCACAGACAGAGCCATTAATAAGTTCTGATTTATAATCGTATAGGTATTGATTTTTAATCTTGTAGGTCTTCACTTGGAATCTTGTAGAGCTCACTATTGTCAGAGAGGTTTCCAAAACCAGTGTCTTTTATGCTTATATGATTTGCAAGCCATGTCAAACTGCATTACTGCACAAACAGTATCATTCATTATAAAGTGGTGAAGGAATCATTAAAGGCAGCCATGAAGGAACAAACTCCCACATCATGGTTTAGACTTGCTGGCATTACCCTACCAACTCTACCAAATACCAAAGCCCATGTAAATATCTTTTTTTTTATTCATTTCTTTTATTGAATATTTTCTTTATTTACATTTCAAGTGTTATGCACTTTCCTGGTTCCCCCTCCTACAAAATGCTTGTGCCATCCTCCACCCCTTCTTCTATGAGGGTGTTCCTCTACCTACCCAAACATTTTCACCTCCCACCCTCTATTTCCCTACAGTGGGACATCTATTGAGTCTTCATAGGACTAAGGAAGGACCTGTCCTCCCATTGATGCCTGACAAGTCCATCCTCTGCTACATATGCAGCTGGAGCCATTTGTACTCCTTGGTTGATAGTTTAGTCCCTGGAAGCTCTGGGGGTCTGGTTGGTTGATATTGTCCTTCTTCCTATAGGGTGACAAACCCCTTGAACTCATTCAGTCCTTTCTCTAACTCCACTACTGGGAACCCCACACTCACACCAATCAGTGGCTGTGAGCATCTGCCCCTGTATTTGTAAGCAATGTTTGGCTGGGAGCATCCACCTCTGCATTTGCAAGCTCTGGTTGGGTCTCACGGGTGACAGCAATATCAGGCTCCTTTCAGCATGCACTTTTTGGAATGCACAATACTGTCTAGGTTTCTTAACTCTAGATGGTATGAATCACCAGATGGGACAGTCTCTGGATGGCCTTATCTCCATATTTGCTCCTGTGAATATTCTGTTCCCCTTCTAAGAAGGATTGAAACACAGACACTTTGGTCTTCCTCCTTGAGTTGCATGTGGTCTGGGAATTGTATCTTCGATATTTGGAGCTTTTGGGCTAATAGCTACTTATCAGTGAGTGCATACCATGTGTGTTCTTTTGGGACTGAGATACCTCACTCAGGATATTTTCTAGTTCTATCCATTTGCTAAAGAATTTCAAGAATTCATATTTATTAATAGCTCAGTAGTAATCCATTGTGTAAATGTACCACATTTGCTATAACCATTCCTCTATTGAAGGACATCTGGTTTTTTTTCCCAGCTTCTGACTATTATAAATAAGGCTGCTATGAAAATAGTAGAGCATGTGTCCTTATTACATCTTGGATCATCTTCGGGGTATATGTCCAGGAGTGGTACAGCTGGGTCTGAGAAAGTGCCAAACTCATTTCCAGAGGGCTTGTATCAGCTTGCATCCCACCAACAATGAAGGAGTGTTCTTCTTTCTCCACATGCTCACAAGCATCTGCTGTCACCAGATTTTTGATTATAGCCATTCTGACTGGTGTGAGGGGGAATTTCAGGGTTGTCTTGATTTGCATTTTGCTGATGTCTAAGGTTGTTGAACATTTCTTTAGGTGCTTCTTGGTCATTCGATATTCCTCAGTTGAAAATTCTTTGTTTAGCTCTTTACCCATTTTTTTAATAGGGTTATTCTATTCTCTGGAGTCTAACTTCTTGAGTTCTTTGTATATATTCGATATTAGCCCTGTATCAGGTGAAGGATTGGTAAAAATCTTTTCCCAATCTGTTGATTGCCATTTTATCCTATTGACAGTGTCATTTGCCTTACAGACACTTTTCAATTTTATGAGGTCCCATTTGTCAATTCTTGAACTTAGAGCATAAGCCGTTGATATTCTCTTCAGGAAATTTTACACTGTACTCATTTATTGGAGGATCTTCCCCACTTTCTCCTCTATAAGTTTAAGTGTATCTGTGTTTATGTGGAGGTCCTTGATCCACTTGGACTGGAGCTTTGTACAAGGAGATAAGAATGAGTCTATTTGCACTTTTCTACATGCTGACAGTCAGTTGAGCCAGCACAATTGGTTAAAATGCTGTCTTTTTCCACTGGATGGTTTTTGCTCCTTTGTCAAAGATCAAGTGACCACATGTGTGTTGGTTCATTTCTGGGTCCTCAGATCTACTCCATCGATCTTCATGCCTGTCTGTGTACCTGTTTTTATAAGTATTGTTCTGTAATACAGCTTGAGGTTAGGGATGGTGATTCCCCCAGAAGTTCTTTGATTGTTGAGAATTGTGTTTCCTATCCTGGGTTTGTTGTTATTTCAAATAAATTTGAAATTGCTCTTTCTTACTCTATGAAGAATTGATTTGGAATTTTGATGGGTATTGCATTGAATCTTTAGATTGCTTTTGGAAAATGGCCATTTTTACTATATTAATCCTGTCAATCCGTAAGCATGGGGGATCTTTCCATCTTCTAAGATCTTAAATGTCATTCTTCAGAGACTTGATGTTCTCGTCATACAGATCTTTCACTTGCTTGGTTAGAGTCCCACCAAGGTATGTAATATTATTTGTGACTATTGTGAAGGGAGTGGTTTCCCTAATTTCTTTCTCAGCCTGCTTATCCTTTGAGTAGAGGAAGCCTACTGAGTTGTTGGAGTTAATTTATATCCATTAACTTTGTTAAAGTTGTTTTTCAAGTTTAGGAGTTCTCTGGTAGATTTTTGGGGTCACTTAACTGTACTATCATATCATCTGCAAATAGTTATATTTTGACTTCCTCCTTTCTAATTTGAGTCCTGTTGACCTCTTTTGTTGTCCAATTGCTCTAAGCTAGAATTTCATGTACTATTTTGAATAGGTAGGGAGCGACTGGGCAGTCTTGTCTAGTCACTGATTTTAATGGGACTGCTTAAACTTTCCCTTCAATTAGGTTGATGTTGGTTACTAGTTTGCTGTATATTGCTTTGAATATGTTTAGGTATGGGCCTTAAATTCCTGGTCTTTCCAAGACTTTTAACATGAAGGAATGCTGAATTTTGTCAAATGCTTTTTCAGCATCCAATGAATTTTGTTTTGTTTTTCCTTTGAGAGTTTTTATGTGGTGGATTATGTTGTTGGATTTCTATATACTGAAACATCCCTACATCCTTAGGATGGACTCCACTTGATCATGGTAAATGATCATTTTGATGTGTTCTTGGATTTGGTTGGCAAGAATTTGTTGAGAATTTTTTGAACTATATTTATAAGAGAGATTGTCTGAAGTTCTCATTCTTTGTTTGGTCCTTGTGTGATTTAGGTATAAGTGTAATTGTGGCTTCATATTATGAATTGGTTAGTGTTCCTTTTGTTTATATTTTGTAGAATAGTTTGAAGAGTATTGGTATTAGGTTGTCTTTAAAGGTCTGATAGAATTCTCCACTAAACTGATCTAATCCTGGACTTTTTTTTTTTTTTTTTGGTTGGGAGACTATTAATGACTGCTTCTACTTCTTTACGGGTTATGGGACTGTTTAGATGGTTTCTGATACTGTTTTAACCTTGGTACCTGGTATGTGTCTAGAAAGTTGTCTATTTCATCCAGATTTTCCAGTTTTGTTGAGTATAAACTTTTGTAGTAGGATCTGATGATTTTTTTTTGAATTTTCACTGTTTCTGTTGTTATGTCTCCCTTTTCATTTCTGATTTTATTAACTTGGAAACTGTCTCTGTGACCTCTGATTAGTCTGGCTAAAGGTTTTTCTATCTGGTTGATTTTCTCAAATAACCAGCTCCTGGTTAGATGATTTTTTGTATAGTTCTGTTTGTTTCTTATTTGTTGATTTCAGCCTTGAGTTTGATTATTTCCTGATGTCTACTCCTCTCAGGTGTATTAGCTTGTTTTTGTTCTAGAGCTTTCAGGTGTGCTGTCAAGCTGCTAGTGTAAGCTCTCTCCAGTTTCTTTTTAGAGGCACTTACAGCCATATGTTTTCCTCTTACCACTACTTTCATTGTGTCCCATAAGTTTGGGTATGTTTTAACTTCATTTTCATTAAATTCTAAGTGTCTTTAATTTCTTTCTTCGTTTCTTTTTTGACTAAGCTATCATTCAGTTGAGAGTTGTTCAGCTTCCATGTATATGTGGGTTTTCTTTTTTTTCTGTTTTCTTTTTAAATTGAAGATCAGCCTTAGCCTATGTTGATCTGATAGGGTGCATGGAGTATTTCAGTATTTCCTTATCTGTTGAGACTTGTTTTGTGACCAATTATATGGTCAATTTTGGCTAAGGTACTTTGAGGTGCAGAGAAGAAGGTATATTACTTTGCTTTAGGACAAAATGTTTTATAAATATCTGTTAGATCCATTTGGTTCATAACTTCTGTTAGTTTCAATGTCTTTTTTTAGTGTCTGTTTCCATGATCTGTCCATTGCTGAGTGTGGGATGTTGAAGTCTCCCACTATCATTGTGTGAGGTGGGATGTGTGCTTTGAGCTTTAGTAAAGTTTCTTTTACGAATGAAGGTGCCCTTACATTTAGAGCATAGATGTTCAGAGTTGAGAGTTCATCTTGGTAGACTGTTCCTTTGGCAATTATGAAGTTGCAACCTTTTGTTGAAAGTCGATTTTATTCAATATTAGAATAGCTACTCCAGCGTGTTTCTTGGGACCATTTGCTTGGAAAATTTCTTTCCAACATTTTACTCTGAGGTAGTGTCTGTCTTTGTCATTGAGGTGTGTTTCCTGTTTGCAGCAAAATGCTGGGTCCTGTTTAGATATCTACTTTGTTAGTATATGTCTTTTTATTGGGGAATTGAGTCCACTGATGATAAGAAATACTGAGGAAAAGTGATTTTTCCTTCCTGTTGTTTTTGTTGTTAGAGGTGGAATTATGCGTGTGTGGCTATCTTCTTTTGGGTTCTGAGTTTTGTTGATAGAATATTACTTTCTTGCTTTTTCTAGGGTATAGTCTCTGTCCTTGTGTTGGTGTTTTCGATTTATTATCCTTTGTAGGGTTGGATTTGTGGAAAGACATTGTTATATTTGGTCTTGTCATGGAATATCAAGTTTTCTCTGTCTGTGGTAATTGCAAGTTTTTCTGGGTATAGCAGCTTGGGCTGGCATTTCTGTTCTCTCAGTGGCTGTATAACATCTGTCCAGGATCTTCTAGCTTTCATAGTCTCTGGTGAGAAGTCTGATGTAATTCTGATAGGTCTATCTTTATATGTTACTTGACCTTTTCCCCTTACTACTTTTAATTGTCTTTCTTTGTTTAGTGCACTTTGTGTTTTGATTATTACATGGGTGGAGAAATTTCTTTTCTGGTCCTGTCTATTCAGAGTTCTGTAGGCTTCTTGTATGTTCATGGGCATATCTTTCTTTAGGTTGGGGAAGTTTTCTTCTATAATTTTGTTGAAGATATTTACTGGCACTTTAAATTGGGAATCTTTGCTCTCTTCTGTACCTCTTATTCTTAGGTTTCATCTTTTTATTGTGTCCTAGATTTCCTGGATGTTTTGTGTTAGGAGCTTTTGCAGTTTTATTTTCTTTGATTGTTGTGTCAATGTTTTCTATGGTATTTTCTGGCCCTCAGATTCTCTCTTCTATCTCTTGTATTCTGTTGGTGATGCTTGCATCTATGACTCTTGATCTCTTTCCTAGGTTTTCTAACTGCAGGGCTGTCTCCCTTTGTGATGTCCTTATAGTTTCTATTTCCATTTTTAGATCTTGGATGGTTTTGATTATTTTGTCCCACTGTTTGAGTGTTTCCTGTAATTCTTTAAGGCATTTTGTGTTTTCTCTTTAAAGGCTTCTACGTGTTTATCTGTGTTCCCCTGTACTTCCTTAAAGGACTTAAAGTCTTTCATCATTGTCATGAGAAGTGATTTTAGAACTGCAACTTGATTTTCTGGTGTGGTGGTGTAGCCAGGACTTGCTATGTTGGGAGAATTGGGTTTTGATCATGCCAAGTAACTTTGATTTCTGTTGCTTATGTTCTTATGCTTGCCTCCCATTATCTGACCACCTGGTTCTACCTGCTCTCACTATACATGACTTGAGCCTCTACTTTCTGTGATCCTGGTTGTGTCAGAACTCCTCAGAGTCCAGATTTCTCTGTGATCCTGTGAATCCAGTATCTATGATCCTAAGATTCTGGGTTGTCAGAGTTCCTGAGAGTCAAGCTGTCTCTGGGACCCTGAAATCCGGGTGTGGCTAAGCTTCTAGGATCCTTTGATCCTGTGATCCTGGGTGTGTTATAATGCCTGTGAGTAGAGTTTCCTCTGGGTGTTATGGGACTGGCTGTGGGGTTAGCACCTAATGTCTGCTAAGGGCAGCTTCTGAGACTGGAAGAAACCTGAGCCACTAGTTGTGTGGGGTTCCTGTGTCTCTGGTTCCTGCTTGTCCCCGTTACTCCCAGTGGTGTTGGAACAGATGTTGTGTCCTCCTCACCTCTGATCCTATGATCCTGGGCACGTTAGAGCTCCTGGGAGTGGACCTTCTTCTGGGTGTTGTGGGACTGTCTGTGGAGTTCAAGTCCAAGGTAAACTGGTACAGGCCAGAATGTGTGAATATCTGTCTTAGTAAGGACAGGAGAAAAACTATCTGGGGATGAAATAAAAGAAAATTGAGATTATATCTTTAAAAAATGGCCTGCATATGAACATGAAAAAAAATATTGTACTGGCTGGTTTTATGAGTCAACTTGACACAGGCTGGGGTTATCACAGAGAAAGGAGGTTAAGTTGGGGAAATACCTCCATGACATCCACCTGTGGGGTATTTTCTCAATTAGTGATCAAGGGGGAAAGGTCACTTGTGGGTGAGACCATCTCTGGTCCAGGAGTCTTGGGTTCTATAAGAGAGCAGGCTGAGCAAACCGGGAGAAGCTGCATCAGCTCCTGCTTTCTGACCTGCTTGAGTTCCAGTCCTGACTTCCTTGGTGATGAACAACAGTATGGAAGTGTAAGTGGAATAAATGCTTTCCTCTGCAACTTGCTTCTTGGTCATGATGTATGTGCAGGAATAGAAACCCTAATTAAGACACATATATACATACATACATGTGTGTGTGTTCATATATATATATATATATATATATATATATATATATCACAAATATACAAATGGTAATGTGATGATGGGAACATCACCAAAGCTGGCTACAATGAAAAAAGATATATGGATAAAATGAATATATATATCATAGTACATGTTTCATCATATGTAGATTTTGATTAAATCATATAAAAGAATGCATTTTAATGAAGAGATGTTGACATTTCTGTGGTGCTTTATGTCTATTGACAGCATCATGCAATTTGTTTTCAAGAGTCTATTCCCTTATTGTAAATGTACTATATTAGTCCATTAAAAGATATGGAATAAGCTGTAATATACTAGATTCAAACTCAGTTAATCCTGGTCAGTAATCTTTCAATGCTCCTGTTCCTGTGGATTAACAGTAGCTAACTGAAAATGATAATCTCTGATTTAACTGAAAGAAATAATTCTGTAATTGTTGTTGTTGTTTTTGTTGTTGTGTCCTTGTCACTTTTAATATTGGGGTAACATTTTTCCCAATTAAATGCATTATTTTGTTAGATATTTTCTTCAATTACATTTCAAATGTTATCCCAAAACTCCTCTATACCCTCCCCCAAACCTGTTCCCCTACCCACTCACTCCCAATTCTTGGCCCTGGCATTCCCCTGTACTGGGACATATAAAGTTTGCTAGATCAAGGGGCCTCTCTTCCCAATGATGCCCAACTAGGCCATCTTCTGCTACATATGCAGCTGGAGGCATGAGGTCTGGGGGTACTGATTAGTTCATATTGTTATTCCACCTATAGGGTTGCAGAACCCTTCAGCTCTTGGGTACTTTCTGTAGCTCCTCCACTGGGGGCCCTGTGTTCTATCCTATAGATGACTGTGAACATCCACTTCTGTATTTGCCAGGCACTGGCATAGCCTCACAGGAGACAGTTATATCAGGGTGCTTTGAGTGAAATCATACTGGCATATGCAATAGTGTCTGGGTTTGGTGGCTGATTATGGGATGGACCCCCAGGTGGGACAGTCCCTGGATGGTCCATCATTTCCCTTAGCTCCAAACTTTGTCTCTGCAACTCCTTCCATGGATATTTTATTTCCTATTCTAGGGAGGAATGAAGTATCCACACATTGGTCATCCTTCTTGATTTTATTGTGTTTTGGAAGTTGTATCTTGGGTATTCTACGTTTCTGGGCTAATATCCACTTATCAATGAGTGCATATCAAGTGACTTCTTTTGTGATATCCTCCAGATACATCTGTTTGCCCAAAATTTTCTTAAATTCATCATTTTTAATAGCTGAGTAGTACTACATTGTGTAAATGTACCACATTTTCTATATCCATTCCTGTGTTGAGGGACATATGGGCTGCTATGAACATAGTGGAGCATGTGTCATTATACCCAGTTGGAATGTATTCTAAATATATGCCCAGGAGAGGTATTGCTGGATCTACCAGTAGTACTATGTATAGTTTTCTGAGGAACCGCCAGACTGATTTCCAAAGTGGTTGTACCAGCTTTCAATCCCACCAGCAATGGAGGAGTGTTCCTCTTTCTACAAATCCTTGCCAGTATATGCTCTCATGTGAATTTTTGATACGGGCCATTTTGACTGGTGTGAAGTGGAATCTCAGGAATGTTTTGATTTGCATTTCTCTGAAGATTAAGGATGTTGAATATTTTTCCAAGTGCTTCTCAGCCCTTAGGTATTCCTTAGATGAAAATTCTTTGTTTAGCTCTGTACCACATTTTAATGGGGTTATTTGAATTTCTGGAGTTCATCTTCTTGAGCTCTTAGTATATATTGGATATTAGTCCTCTATCAGATTTAGGATTGGTAAAAATTCTTTCCCAATCTGTTGGTGGCCTTTTTGTCTTATTGACAGTATCTTTTGCCCTACACAAGCTTTGCAATTTTATGAGGTCCCATTTGTCGATTCCTGATCTTAGAGCACAGGCCATTCTTATTCTGTTTAGGATTTTTCCCCCGTGCCCATATAGTCGAGGCTTTTCCCCACTTTCTCCTCTATAAATTTCAGTGTCTCTCGTTTTATGTGAAGTTCTTTGATCCACTTAGACTTGAGCTTTTACATGGGGAGAAGAATGGATAAATTCTCATTCTTCTACATGATAACTGCCAGTTGTGCCATCACAATTTGTTGAAAATGCTGTCTTTTTTTCCACTGGATGGTTTTAGTTCCCTTGTCAAAGATCAGGTGACTATAGGTGTGTAGTTCTATTTCTGGGTCCCCAATTCTATTCCATTGATCTACATTTCTGTTGCTGTGCCAGTACCATGCAGGTTTTATCAAAATAGATCTGTAGTACAGCTTGAGGTCAGGCATGGTGATTCCTCCAGAGGTTCTTTTATCCTTGAGAAGAGTTTTTTCTAACCTAGGTCTTTTGTTATTCCAGATGAATTTGCAAATTGCCCTTTTTAACTCAGTGAAGAATTGAGTTGTAATTTTGATAGGGATTGTTTTGAATCTGTAGATTGCTTTCAGCAGGATTGCCATTTTTACTATATTAATCCTGCCAATCCATGAGCATGGGATATCTTTCCATCTTCTGAGATCTTTTTCAATTTCTTTCTTCAGAGACTTGAAGTTCTTATCATACAGATCTTTCACTTCCTTAGTTAGAGTCAAGCCAAGGTATTTTATATTATTTGTGACTGTTGAGAAGGGTGTTGTTTCCCTAATTTCTTCCTCAGCCTGTTTATCATTTGTGTACGGAAAGGCCACTGATATGTTTGAGTTAATTTTATATCCAGTTACTGTGTTGAAGCTGTTTATCAGGTTTAGGGGTTCTCTGGTGGAATTTTTAGGGTCACTTATATATACTTTCATATCCTCTGCAACTAGTGATATTTTGACTTCTTCCTTTCCAATTCGTATCCCCTTGATCTCCCTTGGTTGTCGAATTGCTCTGGCTAGTACTTCAAGTACTATATTGAATAGGTAGGGAGAAAGAGGGCAGCCTTTTCTATTCCCTGATTTTAGTGAGATTGCTTCCTGCTTCTCTCCAGTTACTTTGATGTTGGCTACTGGTTTGCTACATATTGCTTTTATTATGTTTAGGTCAGGTCATTGAATTCTTGATGTTTCCATGACTTTTAACATGAAGGGATGTTGGATTTTGTCAAATGCTTTCTCAGCATCTAATGAGAAGATCATGTGATTTTTGTCTTTGAGTTGGTTTATATAGTGGATTACGTTGATGGATATGCATATATTAAACCATCCCTGCATCCGTGGAATGAAGCCTACTTGCTCATAATGGATGATCATTTTAATGTGTTATTGGATTCGATTTGCGGGGATTTTATTGAGCATTTTTACATTGATGTTCATAAGGGAAATTGGTCTGAAGTTCTCTTTCTTTGTTAGATCTTTGTGTGGTTTAGGTAGCAGAGTAATTGTGGCTTCATAAAATGAATAGGGTAGAGTATCTTCTGTTTCTATTTTCTGGAATAGTTCGAGGAGAGTTGAAATTAGGTCTTCTTGAAGGTCTGATAGAACTCTGCACTAAACCCATCTGGTCCTGGGATTTTTTTTTTTTTTTTTTTGGTTGGGAGACTATTATTGACTGGTTCTATTTCTTTAGGGAAAATGTGAATGTTAAGATCCTTAATCTGATCCTGGTTTAACTTTTGTACCTGGAATCTGTCTTGGAAGTTATCTAATTTATCCAGGTTTTCCAGTTTTTTTTTAGTATAGCCTTTTGTACTAGTATCTGATAATGGTTTGGATTTCCTCCGGATCTGTTGTTATGTCTCCTTTTCATTTCTGATTTTGTTAATTAGGATACTGTCCCTGTGCCCTCTAGTTAGTCTCGCTAAGTGTTTATCTATTTTGTTGATTTTTTCAAAGAACCAGCTCCTGGTTTGGTTGATTCCTTGAATAGTTCTTTTGTTTCCACTTGGTCGATTTCAGCCCTAAGTTTGATTATTTCATGTCTTCTACTCCTCTTGGGTGAATTTGCTTCCTTTTGTTCTAGAGTTTTTTTGTGTGCTGTCAGACTGCTAATGAATGCTCTCTCTAGTTACTTTTTGGAGGCACTCAGGGCTATGAGTTTTTCTCTTAGGACTGCTTTCATTGTGTCCCATAAGTTTGGGTATGTTGTGGCTTTATTTTCATTAAACTCTAAAAAGTCTTTAATTTCTTTCTTTATTTCTTCCTTGACCAAGGTATCATTGAGTAGAGTTTTTTTTCAGCTTCCATGTGAATGTTGGCTTTCTATTATTTATTCTGTTATTGAAGATCAGCCTTAGTCTGTGGTGATCTGATAGGATGCATGGGATATTTTCAATATTTTTGTATCTGTTGAGGCCTGTTTTTTGACCAATTATATGATCAATTTTGGAGGAGGTACCCTGAAGTGCTGAGAAGAACGTATATCCTTTTGTTTTAGGATAAAATGTTCTGTACATATCTATTAAATCCATTTGTTTCATAACTTCTGTTAGTGTCCATGTGTCTCTGTTTAGTTTCTGTTTCCAGGATCTGTCCTTTGGTGAGAGTGGGGTGTTGAAGTCTCCCACTATTATTGTGTGAGGTGCAATGTATGCTTTGAACTTTACTAACATTTCTTTAATGAATGTGACTGCCCTTGCATTTGGAGCATAGATATTTAGAATTCAGAGTTCATCTTGGTAGATTTTAACTTTGATGAGTATGAAGTACCCCTCCTTGTCATTTTTGATAACTTTTGGTTGAATATAGATTATATACAATATTAGAATCACTATTCCAGCTTGTTTCTTGGGACTATTTGCTTGGAAAAAATTTTCCAGCCATTTACTCTGAGGTAGTGTTTGTGTTTATCCCTGATGTGGGTTTCCTCTATGCAGCACAATGTTGTATCCTGTTTGTGTACCCAGTCTGTTAGTCTATGTATTTTTATGTAGGAATGAAGTCCATTGATGTTAAGAGCTCTTATGGAAAAATGATTGTTGCTTCCTGTTATTTTTGTTGTTACAGGTGGAATTATGATTGTGTGGCTATCTTCTTTGTGGTTTATTCATTGAAGTTTTCTTTCTTGCTTTCTCTAAGGTGTAAATTCTTTCCTTGTTTTGGGATTTTCCATCTATTATCCTTTGTAGGGCTGGTTTTCTGGAAAGATATTGTATAAATTTCACTTTGTCATGGAATATCTTGGATTCTCCATTTATGGTAATTGAGAGTTTAGCTGGGTATAGTAGTGTGGGATGGCATTGTGGTCTCTTAGAGTCTGTATGACATTTGCCCAGGATATTCTGGCTTTTATAGTTTCTGGTGAGAAGTCTGGTGTAATTCTGATAGGTCTGCCTTTGTATTTTACTTTACCTTTTTCCTATACCTTTTTAATATCCTTTCTTTGTTTTGTACATTTGGTATTTTGATTTTATTGATGGGAGGAATTTCTTTCCTAGTCCAGTCTATTTGGAGTTCTGAGGGCTTCTTGTATGTTCATGGGCATCTCTTTCTTTAGGTTAGGGAAGTTTTCTTCTATAATTTTGTTCAAGATATTTACTGGCCATCTAAGTTAGGAATCTTCCCTCTGTTTTATACCTATTATCCTTTGGTTTCATCTTCTCATTTTGTCCTCGATTTCCTGGATGTTTTGTGTTAGGAGCTTTTTGCTTTTTGCAATTTCTTTGACTGTTATGTCAATGTTTCCTATGGTATTTTGAGATTCTTTCTTCTATCCCTTGTTTTCTGTTGGAGATACTTGCATCTATGATTCCTAATCTCTTTCCTAGGTTTTCTATATCCTGGTTGTCTCCTTCTTTTGATTTCTTAATTGTTTCTATTTCCATTTTTTTTATCCTGGATAGTCTTGTTCAATTCTTTCTCCTGTTTGGTTTTGTTTTCCTGCAATTCTTTAATTGCTTCTACCTGTTTATCTCTGTTCTCCTGTATTTTTTTAAAGGGGAGTTATTTATGTCCTTCTTAATGTCCTCTATCACCAACATAAGAAGTGATTTTATATCTGATTCTTGCATTTCTGGTGTGATGGGGTATCTAGGACTTGCTATGGTAGAAGATCTGGGTTCTGATGATGTCAAGTAACCTTGGTTTCTGTTGCTAATATTCTTATGCTTGCCTCTCACCATCTGGTTATCTCTAGTGCTATCTGCCCTCACTGTATCTGACTGTAGCCTGTACCTCCTGTGATTTTGGTTGTGTCAGAATTCTTCAGAATCTATCTGTCTCTGGGACCCTGGGATCCTGAGATTCTGGGTGTGTCAGAGCTCCTGGGAGTCAATTTGCCTCTGGGATCCTGAAATCCTGGTGTGACCAAGCTTTTGAGTCTCGAATCCTGAGTGTGTTAGACCAACTATGACCCTGGGCGTGTTATGTATCTAGGAGTAGAGATTCTTCTGGATATTGTGGGACAGGGTGTGCAGCTAGCATCCAAGATCTTCCCAGGGCACTGGCTCAGAACAAAAGGAACATGTGCCACTCTCTGGGAGGAGGTTCTTGTGTCCCTGGATCCCACTGGTCCCAGTAACTCCCAGTATTGGTTTGTTGGGGCAGATGTTATGGCCTCCTCACCTATGATACTGGGCATATTACAACACCTGGGATTTGAATGATTGGGGGTGGAGCTAGTGCCCAATGTCTGCTTAGGGCACAGACTCAGACCAGAAGGAGAAGCCATTCTTATTGAAAGCTCCATCAGCATCTCTGTTGTTTCCAGTTTTGAGCTATGTTGATGTAGCTTCTCTCCTAATCAAGCTATATCCAATTGGCAGACAATTTCAAATGAACAATTAGGTTTCTCCAAAGGAGTCTTACTGGGGAAACAAACCACACTTAAGGGTGGGCCACATGCCTATTAGTAGATGACCAACACAAAACAAACTCAACATCTTGGACTTTCTTTGTCTCATAGTGTTAAGATAGGGAATTTGTTTTTAACCTTTCAGGTTCTTTGTGTATATTAAAGCTTCCAGTTTTCTGTTTTTATGAGATTCATATGGGTAAAAACATTTTATCTCGGTGTCAATATAATTTTCCTAGGCTTTTTCTTCTCTTTGGCTAATTTAATTCGTTTGGTTGATTTTTTTCCTATTACAATTTATTTTATTTATTTTTATGTTTTAATATTACTCCTTACATACCTGTTTGTTTCTATGGTAAGACAGAAAAGGTGTGGATTCAAATGGAAGGGAACATGGTGAATTTTGCAGTGGTTAAGGGAAGGCACTTAGTAGTCAGAATATATTCTATGAAAAAAATCTATATTAAGTGAAAAAAATAAAAGATTTAAAAAAAATAATCCAAATGAATTACTTAGGGATTAATGGTAAAAGCTGACAGAATTTTGTTGCTTTCTGTTAAGATTCAGCAAGTCATATGTACTAACAAGAGCAGATAAAGTGTAGTTAAAGGAATATTGGAGACAAATGTGACAAGCCATATATTTTCAACTAATGTACACAAAAAGTGCAACCAACCACGATTAAATTGCTGAAATTACAGAGATAAAATGATCATTCAAAATATGTGAACTACTAATCCAATGCAGTTAGCAAATAAATTAAAAGAATTAAATAACATGACTATCTCAGTAGAGGTAGAATGTGCTATATGCTATATGCAGAAAATATCACCATTACCTTACAATGAGAGCTCTGAGGACATATGGCACATAATAAAGTGTACATAGGACAATCATAAAGCAAATATTATTCATGATTAGGAAAAAATATATTAAATCTCTAAAATCAAAAACAAGAAAAGAATGTTCACTCTTATTCAGCTTAGTTTTGAGTGTCATAGAAAAGGCATTTTTACATTCTTTAGAAATATTGTGATTATTTTATGAGACAAAAATGTAGCTAGTTTTAATTCAAGCAGTTAGGGTTTCCATTGCTGTGAAGATACACCATGACCAAGGCAACTCTTACAGAGAAAATATTTGATTTGACATGGCTTACAGTTTCAGAGATATAATTGATTGGCATTATGATGGGAAGCATGGCAGCATACAGGTCAACTTGGTTCTGGACAAACCTACTTTCTACTTTTAAATCAGCAGGCAGCATAAAGGGCCCGTGTCACTGGGCATAGCTTGAGCATAGAAGACATCAAAACCTGCCCCACAATGACACACTTTCTCCAAAAAGACCACACCTATCTCAACAAGGCCATAACGCCTAAAAATGTGATTACCTATGGGCCAAACATTTAAATAAATGAGTCTATGTTGGCCATTCCTACTCAAAGCACCACAGGTAAATAAAGACATTAAAACTGGAAACTAAGTATAAGATGGTACAAAGAAAGAGATATTAGAAAATGAAAGAATGCAGAAACATTTTAAAATAGTAACATAACAATTTTAGTATTTAGAAACTGGGCTAGAGAGATTTCTCAATGGTTAAGAGCACCAAGTGATCTTCTAGAGAACTCTGGCTTGGTATCAAGAAGCCATATGATTCAGCTGACAATCCAGTACTGAGGATTCAATGTCTTCTTTTTGCCTCTGTGGGTATTGTAGGCACAGGGTGAAAGATATACATACAGTTCAAACACCAAATACACAGAATAAAAATTAATCTAAAAACAAAATCATTAAGGGCTCTAGACTGAAGAATAGCTAACAGTATATTTAACACGTAGTGACATCACCAACTCACATATCTCAGGAAGGATTTTAATAGACAGAAGATCCAAAGTTATACAGATACCTAAAAGCAAGATGAATAAAAGAACAGAATAAACACACAAAACAAAAAGAAACTACAGTAGTTTCTCCAATAAATATAGAGGAAATAATTTTCATAAAATAGTTGTAATACTAACTTAAACACACAGGGAAAAATATTGAATGAACATTCAATACATGGAAACGAATAAAGTCAAAAGCAATCAGAAGGACTAAGGGATACAAATCACATCATTATCCCAATAGGGGCAGAAATGGTCTGAAAATTTTTGACATTTGATCAAAGTGGACAACATTAAACTGAAACCATAAAGAAAAGAAATAAATATAGGCTAAACATGACAATCTAAAAGCAAATGTAACAAACATATAAACATATAAAAGTCACTCTAAATTCAACAAGAAAACAAAGGTATCCACTCTTTCAACTCCTATTCAGTAGAGTGCTTTTGGTTAAGCTGAAGTGGAAATGTCTGGTTTCTCTGGAGATTCAGTTGTGTCATGTGATGTATTTCTGGAAGCTGTCTTGTGAGAGGATGCTTTGCTGAAGCAGACACACGGTGTTTTTCTGGAAGATGTGTGGTAAAAGGGCAATATTTGTACCTTTAACAAGATTAACACTCATATCAATTAATTATATTTTTATGCCTAACAATTAATACATGATTATCTGAGCCTAAATCTGAGAATGAAAAGAATCTTAGAATGAAAAGGATTCTGGAATGGATTTGCAACTAGAAACAATACCATGCATTTAAAATCTTTTTTTTTTTTTCCTGTAAGGGTGAGATTTACAATAGCCTTCTGAGCAGACTGAACTGTAATGTCATCAAACTATATTGATGAAAGAGAAAGCTTAAAGGATGATGTGATTTTTCCTAAATCCTGTTCTTAGCTAGTATGAGAGAAATAATGTCAATTTAACAGACTTTCCACCCACGTTGTAAGATAATATTTATCTAGAACTTTATAGCCGAATGACAGGACAATATTTTTTCTTAAGAGTTATTGTATGCAGGAGTTGCTGAGTGTTAAACTTCATCTTTGATTGCTTGCTCACGGAAGCCCTAGTAATCTTGATATTTTACCTATGTTTGCTCTGAAAACAAAACTCTTTCAAATTACATCTTTGAAAATGATCAATATTGGTTTCGTCATCAACTTACACCTCAAACATGAAAAAATTTACCATAACAATAATTTACAAACCAAGAACATGATCTAGAATATATAAAATTAAAAACTCATTTACCTTTAGTAACACTAGTCTGAAAAAAATCCAACGGATAAACAGGCTGAGAAAGAAATTAGGGAAACAACACCCTTCTCAATAGTCACAAATAATATAAAATACCTTGGCATGACTCTAACTAAGGAAGTGAAAGATCTGTATGATAAGAACTTCAAGTCTCTGAAGAAAGAAATTAAAGATCTCAGAAGATGGAAAGATTTCCCATGCTCATGGATTGGCAGGATCAAAATAGTAAAAATGGCTATCTTGCCAAAAAGCAATCTACAGATTCAATGCAATCCCCATCAATATTCCAACTCAATTCTTCAATGAATTAGAAAGGGCAATCTGCAAATTCATCTGGAATAACAAAAAACCTAGGATAGCAAAAACTCTGCTCAAGGATAAAAAAACCTCCGGTGGAATCACCATGCCTGACCTAAAGCTGTACTACAGAGCAATTGTGATAAAAACTGCATGGTACTGGTATAGTGACTGACAAGTAGACCAATGGAATAGAATTGAAGACCCAGAAATGAACCCACACACCTATGGTCACTTGGTCTTTGACAAGGGAGCAAAAACCATCCAGTGGAAAAAAGACAGCATTTTCAACAAATGGTGCTGACACAACTGGCAGTTACCATGTAGAAGAATGCAAATTGATCCATTCCTATCTCCTTGTACTTAGGTCAAATCTAAGTGGATTAAGGAACTCCACATAAAACCAGAGACACTGAAACTTATAGAGGAGAAAGTAGGGAAAAGCCTAAAAGATATGGGTACAGGGGAAAATTCCTAAATAGAACAGCAATGGCTTGTGCTATAAGATCGAGAATGGACTAATGGGATCTCATAAAATTGCAAAGCTTCTGCAAGGCAAAAGACACTGTCAATAAGACAAAAAGGCCACAAACAGATTGGGAAAGGATCTTTACCTATTCTAAATCAGATAGGGGACTAATATCCAATATATATAAAGAACTCAAGAAGGTGAACTCCAGAAAAACAAATAACCCCATTAAAAAAGGGGGCTCAGAACTAAACAAAGAATTCTCACCTGAGGAATACTGAATTGCTGAGAAGCACCTGAAAAAATGTTCAACATCCTTAATCATCAAGGAAATGCAAATCAAAACAACCCTGAGATTCTACCACACAGCAGTCAGAATGGCTAAGATCAAAAATTCAGGTGACAGCAGATGCTGGCAAGGATGTGGAGAAAGAGGAACACTCCTCCACTTTTGGTAGGATTGCAAGCTTATACAACCACTCTGGAAATCAGTCTGGCGGTTCCTCAGAAAATTGGACATAATACTACAAGAGGATCCCGCAATACCTCTCCTGGACATATATCCAGAAGATGTTCCCACAGGTAAGAAGGACTCATGCTCCACTATGTTCATAGCAGCCTTATTTATAAAAGCCAGAAGCTGGAAAGAACCCAGATGCCCCTCAACAGAAGAATGGATACATTTACACAGTGGAGTACTACTCAGATATTAAAAGAATGAATTCATGAAATTCCTAGACAAATGGATGGACCGGGAAGGCATCATCCTGAGTGAGGTAACCCAATCACAAGAGAACTCACACAATATTTACTCACTGATAAGTGGATATTAGCCCAGAAACTTAGAATACCCAAGATATAAGATACAATTTGCAAGACACATGAAACTCAAGAAGAATGAAGACCAAAGTGTGGACACTTTGCCCCTTTTTAGAATTGGGAACAAAACACCCATGAAAGGAGTTACAGAGAAAAAGTTTGGAGCTGAGACGAAAGGATGGACCCTCTAGAAACTGCCATATCCGGGGATCCATCCCATAATCAGCTTCCAAATGCTGACACCATTACCTACACTAGCAAGATTTTGCTGAAAAGACCCAGATTTAGCTGTCTCTTGTGAGACTATGCTGTGGCCTAGCAAACAGAGAAGTGGATGCTCACAGTCACCTATTCAATGGATCACAGGGCCCCCAGTGGAGGAGCTACAGAAAGTAGCCAAGAGCTGAAGGGCTCTGCAACCCTATAGGTGGAATAACAATATGAACTAATCAGTACCCCCAGAGCTCGTTTCTCTTGCTGCATATGTAGCAGAAGATGGCCTAGTTGGACATCAGTAGAAAGAGAGGCCCATTGGTTGTGCAAACTTTATATGCCTCAGTACAGGGGAACGCCAGGGCCAAGAATTGGGAGTGGGAGGGTGGGGGAGTGGGTGGGGAGCGTGTGGGGGACTTTTGGGATAGCATTGGAAATGTAAATGAAATAAATACCTAATTAAAAAAAAAAGAAATGTTGTCAAGAAAATGAGGGGAAATATCTACATTGTATAATTTTTTTGAAATGGTTATTTTGATTGAATAAAATTGTCAAAGCTACACAGATCTACATCTATTAGGATTATCTACTATAATTCAAGAATGGAAAATATGACTGAGTTCATCTAGATCCTCCAACACCTGATGGAGACTGAGAAACAAGACAATGTTACTTTTTTTTTTCTTTCTGAAGTTCTTAAAAACTTGGCCAATAAACTTGTATGGTCTCATTACAGCCAAGTTCTCTTGTTCCTTAAATTTGACATTTTTTTTTTACCTGAATCAATACAAGTTGCAAAGATCTCATGGCAATTCAATCTAAACTCACTGTTTCTGCCCCTCGTTCAATTTAAACACTGCAAACTATTTATCTATATAAATGGCTATATTTTAAGGACTAGAAAGAACTTGGCCTAATTTTCTTTCTGTGGCTTTCATAAACACTATGTCCAAAAAGCAACTTGATGACACAAAATTTTATTTCATCTTGTAGCTCCTATCACTGAAGAAAGCTAAGGCAAAGTCTCAAAGCAAAAGCTTGGGAGTAGAAACTGAAACAAAGGCAATGCCCCTTAACTGGCTTAATTCTAGGCTCTTGTTTAGCTATCTTTTTTATACAACTCAAGAACACCCAGAGATGCCACTACCCATAGTGGATTGAATCACCCCATCAATTAGAAAGTACCCCACAGACATGCCCAAAAGTCTGAAGAGAGCAATTCCTCAAATGTGGTTCCCTCCACCTACGTGTCTCTAGATTATGTCAAGTTGAAAAAAATTAATCAGCACATTCACCATTTGAGAACCATTGATATAGTAGGGCATTGTAGACATTTGTTTTCAATGTCAATAAGAAGGATATGTAAAATGTTGTAAGTGGGTTGATCACTTAAGTATGTTGAACTATTCAGGAATCTCAGGGACAAAGCAGACTTGATCATGGTCATTTTGATATATGTCTATACTTAGTTTGCAAGAATTTAATTAAGGATTTTTGCACATATGTCTCTTTACTTCTGTTTTGCTTTTGAAAATCACTTAAGACACATTGGGTATAGATCTTTGAAAGTCTGGTAGGATTCTGCTGTAAATTCATAAACATTTTAAATTTAAATGTTATTTATGTATTTGTTCTTAAATGTATTGTGTGAGTGTGTGTGTGTAAGTAAAAATAACGATTAAAGACAAATAAGTCATTATTTTGAGAGGAAATCAGGGCTATGAGGATTGGAGGTCATGAATTTGGAGGAAGATGGAAGGAGTTACAGAGAGGAAAAAGAGGGGGATCAAAAGCATTTTCATTAAAAATAGAATAAAATAAAATTTAAAAGTACTAATTAGAGCTTCTCAGCCATCAGGTTTTACTTATCCAGCTTAGACAATTTTCCATCCACTTCAAATATCGCAACAATGTCAACCAAAAAGAAATAGTGGAAACCAGCACTGGAAAATACTCAGTATTTTAGGTTACTTAGAGGAACCTAGGGGAAGATCAGCTTATAGGAGCAAGGCTGAGTGGAGGACAGCTGCATCTCTGATGAGTCACCTCCCCCCCACCCCACCCCACCCCCGCATTTTGACAACTGACTCGAGAAATTTCCTTTACTTAAGCCCTTTTTGGGGGGAACTCTTCATCTAGATGTTGTCCAGAACTCTTACCACTCCCAAGGCCACATGCTTTGCGGGAGGTCCAGGAGCAGAGGAGGAAGCAATATCTGCAACTAAAGTGATGATCTCATGACTCATCCCTGGGGTTCTGTAAAGGTCCCTTATCAGGACACCTGACTGAGTCACTTCTGTTAATTGCGTTGGAGCCTCTGCCTTGGGACATAGTGATTTTGTGAATCACCGTAATCTCTGTTCCATGAGACTGGTCTTCCATGATGTACGTAATTAAGTGTATACCAGATTTCCTGACTTCCTCCAGGTCCTTTAGTCATCTACTCATGTCTTGTAAAAAGTTTTCTGAGTCTTAGATGGGGTCTTATAAATATTTCTCAGTTTTATGAACATTAGAATAAAAGATTATAACAACAATCACATATTTTGAATAATTTAACTTTGGGGAATTTTGTCTATATGCGTGAAACACTATAAATTGTTTACCTCTACGTATTAGACAATGAAGAGTAGTAAAGTATGGTAAAAGTATAGATGTTGAAAAAACTATTTTTCATATGCAAAACAAATTAAATGGAACAAACAACCTAGAAGGCCTACCTGTTAGCATCTAGAACTTTTCTAGCACAAATCTTTGGCCAGGATTACAGTAACAAATATAGGTTCTGACCACCAACATGAGATTAAATTTAACCCAAATATATATGACAGCAATTTCTATAGTTGTCCCACTGTGAGTCCATACTTTCTACTTGGCTTGGTATATACTTTAACTTGGGTTTGGGATGCTCCTTGCTGAAACTATACAACAGGAGCCAGCAGTCTGAACTAGTGTAAGTCAATCATCACTATGGGATCTTCTACCTCAGTCCCACTCAGATTTCTACATTTCATTCAATTAAGCTTATTGCTCATCATTTCATCATTTATTACTCTTTGCCTCAAATATACTGACAATAGTCTATATTGATTGATGGCCACTACAATCTGCCTATTGAACAATCATAGGAATCCTATGGGAGACTACTGAGGAACTGGAAATCAGACAGATGCTTAGTAGGTAGAAAGACAGGCAAAAGATGTCCCAGCTAGAAAAGTGTACTTTTTACTTTCAACTCTAAAATGACAAACTTTCAGGCTCTTGTCTTCCTCTAAAACAAAAATTTGGTGTTTTTTGTTTGTTTGTTTGTTTGTTTGTTTCTTGTTGTTGTTGTTGTTTTTACTGCCCTGCCAGAGGAAACTCAGTCATCTTCTGTATTGGGAACGAAGCAGCTCATTCACTTTGGATTATGTCATCTCCTGTGATAGCCCAAACAACTCAAGTTTGAGGGAACAAGAGAACCCATCTCAGTCTCTAAAAGAAAATCTTAATTATCTCAGGTTACTTGATACTACTTCTTTTTTTTCTTCAATTTTTTATTAAGTATTTACTTCATTTGCATTTCAAATGCTATTCTGAAAGTCCCCTCTACCCTCCCCACCCCCTGCTCTCCTACCCACCCACTCCCACTTCTTGGCCCTGGTGTTTCCCCTGTACTGGGCATATAAAGTTTGCAAGACCAAGGGGCCTCTCTTCCCAATAATGGCTGACTAGGCCATCTTCTGCTAAAAATGCAGCTAGAGACAAGAGCTCTGGGGTACTGGTTAGTTCATATTGTTGTTCCACCTATAGGGTTGCAGATCCCTTCAGCTCCTTGGGTTCTTTCTCTAGCTCCTTCTTTGGGGGCCCTGTGTTCCATCCAAAAGATGACTGTGAGCATCCACTTCTGTGTTTGCCAGGCATTGGCACAGCCTCACAAGAGACAGCTATATCAGGGTTCTTTCAGCAAAATCTTGCTGGTGTATGCAATGGTGTCTGCATTTGGTACTACTTCTAATTCCCTCTTCATCCAGGATAGTCTGCTCTGTATCTTTGTGCTGTTTATGATACTTTGACTTTCATGCAGTTATTCTCTTAATTAGAACTCTCATCTTTTCTTGGAAGTCAAGGTAATTCACCCTGATGGCATCAATCTGAAGTCTCTCTCTTCCAGATTTTTATGGTCATTACTTACTTACTTAGCCAAACCTGAGAGGCTCCAGAGACAGAACTGTCCTTTGGTTGATCTTTAAATGGGGCCTCTAAGCCAAGAATATCATGGCTGAACACCCATATCAGTATTTTGGGTTTTTTTTCCTAGTTTGGATAGTCTAGCAAATAACATTTCACATAGACATGCCCCCAACTCTAATTTCTTTGTATCTGAAGGCCAAATGTTCTTTCAGAGAGTTTTTCCTGAAATGCCTTCTAACAGCCATGGTATTATCATTCTTGGAGCCAATGGCAGACAATTTCCTTCACAGAGACTTTGTTAACTTTACTCCAGACACTGTTGAATTGTATTCTTTACCCTTGTAATAATGCTCTTATCCAAACATCAATAGGGGTTTCTTTCACATTCTATCCTTCGCTATCTCACCATACCTGTTTTAATTCAAATAAAGGGATCATTTACAAGGTAGTTAGGAATACACAAAAGTTTTCAAGCAAGTGAAACTGACCCAGAGCAATGGACACCTTGATAAAATATACATCACTGTAGTAAGTTTGGGAAGGACATTATTAACCTTGTTAATACATATGAAAACATGTGTCAAGCATATTTTGATTGGCTCTCCTGCATGTTCACCTTCAATATGGGCCTCTTCATGATAAGGTGGACAATTATTTTTATTAGACTATTGGCACTGATACGATTATCATTATATGTATTTTTGCAGAACTTACATCTTGCATTATAACTGCTCAAAGGAGGTATGCCAGGATCAAAAAGTATACTTTCTCTTAGATCCCAGCCTCAACCACTAAGCTCTACTGCAGCCTAATAATCTTTCCAGGGAAACATGATTGCTGTTGCCAACCATTCTCTTTTCTGTCTTTAATAAATATATAAGGTTGTAGTCACCCTAAAACTGTCAGCAGTGTTTAGTCTGACCTCTGAGAAGGGGACATGTGGGACTGGGAGTCAGACATATCCTTGATAGGCAGAAATATGAAAATGAGGTTCTAGGAAGATGAATAAACTTTTTGTTAAATGTTATGTTGACCAACTTTCAAGTTCTTCTGTCACTCCTAGCAAAGATGTCATCCAATCCTTCCAATCTTACTACCCATCTTACTTTATGATCTTTGAGAATTTAAAGAAAAAGGTATGATATAGATTTGGGGCTTAGGAGTATACTTGTCTTACACTCCAGATTTTTACCTTGTATTAATCCTTGTATTAATCTCTATCTACTACAAAGAAGTAGCTTCATTGATAAGGGTTGAGAATTCAACTAATGTGTGAGGATATATGTCTGAGAAGCAATTTAATAATAATATTAAACTAGGAAATTATAGAAATATAATTTATGTTCAATTACAATAGCAGCATTTTACCCTATACACTCTAGGACTTACCTAGCCATAGGTTCTTTACACAGTTACCAATAAGAGATGTTTCCTTTCTGTGGAACAACCTAATCAGAAAGCACTTGGTTTCTCTCATAATACTCATGCTGCTGTTGTACCAATGGTCATATCTAGACAATCCATTCATTATTATAGCAAACAATGTTCACATCTTGCAGACTGTTGATTTCTTTCCTTCTCCACAGGCATGCACATCCTACAGCACTTTGAAAGCTTGCTGGCAAATATTAAGCTTACTGATGTTTGATTTCCTTATTTCCTATGCCGTAGATAATGTAGACTCTTCAGCACTAAGGTCTTACTGTTAAGTTCTGAAGCATAACTGACTGTAATGATAACAAGCAGTTTTTTTTCCAGTGACAATTTATTTATTTATTTATTTATTTTTTGTTTTTGTTTTTTTTTTTTAATTTTTTTAATTAGGTATTTTCCTCGTTTACATTTTCAATGCTATCCCAAAGGTCCCCCATACCCACCCCACCCCCAATCCCCTACCCACCCACTCCCCCTTTTTGGCCCTGGCGTTCCCCTGTACTGGGGCATATAAAGTTTGCAAGTCCAATGGGCCTCTCTTTGCAGTGATGGCCGACTAGGCCATCTTTTGATACATATGCAGCTAGAGACAAGAGCTCCGGGGTACTGGTTAGTTCATATTGTTGTTCCACCTATAAGGTTGCAGTTCCCTTTAGCTCCTTGGGTGATTTCTCTATCTTCTCCATTGGGGGCCATGTGATCCATCCAATAGCTAACTGTGATCATCCACTTCTGTGTTTGCTAGGCCCCGGCATAGTCTCACAAGAGAGAGCTATATCTGGGTCCTTTCAGCAAAATCTTGCTAGTGTATGCAATGGTGTCAGCGTTTGGAAGCTGATTATGGGATGGATCCCTGCGTATGGCAATCACTAGATGGTCCATCCTTTTGTCACAACTCCAAATTTAGTCTCAGTAACTCCTTCCATGGGTGTTTTGTTCCCATTTCTAGGAAGGGGTAAAGTGTCCACACTTTGGTCTTCCTTCTTCTTGAATTTCATGCGTTTAGCAAGTTGTATCTTATATCTTGGGTATCCTAAGTTTCTGGGCTAATATCCACTTATCAGTGAGTACATATCATTTGAGTTCTTTTGTGGTTGTGTTTCCTCACTCAGGATGATGCCCTACAGGTCCATCCATTTGCCTAGATATGCCCCAGATAATGTAGACTCTTTAGCACTAAGGTCTTACTGTTAAGTTCTGAAGCATAACTGACTGTAATGATAACAAGCAGTTTTGTTTCAAATTTCTATGGACTAAGCTGATAAAAAACTCAAAGGAGGGCAACCTGCACCTGGCAATGTCCTCTCTGTTCAATAGTGTGCCCTGTCTAGAAGGGACCTTACTCTCTTGTAAGAAAATTCCATTTTAATCTTTTCTGGTTAGATATGCATATATTTGGGGGAGATTCTATAATAATGGGTTTCCATGTGGCGTTTTCAAAGATTTTAATGTTATTTATGTTCATATGCACTCTTTTACTCTGCCCTCACATGCCACACACTTGCAACCCCTTAATTCCCCCTTCCTTTTTAATAACTACTATGTTCTTCTATTCATCCAACTCTGCAAATCTTGCTCTTCCATCTCAGGAGGTTTTCTTCTTTCCTGACTTCTACAGGTACTCCAATTTAAACATACAAAATTGAAGCTTCAACCTGGCATTCCATATGTCAGAAAGAACTTGGTCTGGATTGATTATTAGCAACTTCCTCTATTTACCTGTAAATTTCATTATTTCATTTCTCTGTAGAGGTGACTAAACTACCATTGTCTATATGTAACACATTTTTAACTTTTTGTAAGTTGTTGGACATCTAGGTTATTTCTATTTCTCAACTATTTGTTAATATAGCAGCAGTGAACACTGATAAAGCAGTGTCTCTGTAGTAGGATATAATGTTTTTTAATATATAACTAATAGTTATATAGATGACTCATGCAGTAGATCTATTTCTCGCATTGAGAAGAACTTCTACACTGATTTACAAAGTGGCTGAATCACTTCAGTCTCAATAGCAGGCTGTCTTGGGAATGAAGACCACTGGTGTGTCCTTTGATGCAGACTCATGTGATGTTTTCCTGAAGCAGAATCATGAGATGTTTTTGCTGATGTAGACGCATGTGATATTTTGCTGGAGCAAGACAAGCAAGACTTCTGAGAGGACACATGATGCTTGGAGAAATTATAAGTAAGACTCAACAATGACCACACAATTGCCTTGCTTGCCATTCAGTTATTCGTTTGTCTTGCTTCTTAGCTGACCTTTATTTCATTGAGAGAGGCATGACAGAGAACTCTTGGTATTCCTGCTGGTTCTGGGTGCTCCTCCTGACTCATGGTGATTCATCAGAGGCCTGGTTGTTTCTGCTACCTCATGCTGTAGTTGCTAATTCCTCTTTTGTGAACTGGTCTGTTGTTATCTTGACACTACTGAACTGGACTGTTGGAATCCTGACAATGGAGATTAGTATCATCTCCAAAGAACTACTTTTAAACAGGTCCAGATCCTCTTGGATCTGGTAAGGGTTTGAGAACCCTTACTAAAATTGGTTTTGAAAAATCTACACCTATAGACAACCTTAAATGGGCAGCTCCATTCCTAGGGGTATATCTCGGACTGAATAAAATGCACAAATCCAGTACCTCAAGATCGTTCATCATTCTTTCCTTCTTGATTATGGAAGCAATGTGACCATAAGGTTCACATTCCTATAATGAGATGTGTCCCTTCCTAATTAAAAAGAACTGAAATAAAACTCTCACCAAAATTGCTTGAGTTAGGCATTGATCTTCATACTCAAAACAGGAACTTGTACAAATACCATTATAAATGAGCCATTAATTTTCATCATTTTGAGGCTCACCCACAAGAACATTGAACTACCTTAGGATAATCATCTCACTCTTTTTGTATAACAACAATTATATTGCACACCTCTCATGTCCCAGAAGCCCAAAGTTTGATTTCATTTCAAGTTCTCCATTTCTGCTATATGCAATGAATCTATGCAGGACGACTCCCTTAATATCTTTCACTATAAGAAGTACAATGTAATTACTCACTTCTAATTCTAGCCACATATTCTTTAACTTAATGCCTCTTTCTACATATCTATACCTTGCTGCTCAAATTCTCCAATTAATTTCGAGATTACATCTACTTAATGCCCAATTGGCATTCAGCACAGTATTAAGGTTTCAAGCTTTTCTCCCATACAAGTACTAATCAAGCCCAACCCTGTTTAGCTGTGGAGATCAGACAGGATCAGACAAAATCAACATAGATCAGTACATCCATAATTTGTCAGTTAGTCTAGTCATAGGTGCTATGCTCACACATGGGTGGGCAACACTGGCTATCCCTAAGGAACTTCTTTGTAGTGACTCACACCCAGGGAATCTCCTTTACAATATTATCACATTCAGTGTCAGAATCTGTACCTCTTGATTCTTCATTAGACTATCCTTACTGCATACTACTCTTGCAGGAACAGTTATGTATCACATCAAACACTGTCAAATGTCCCCTCCTGGAAACTCATTTGAAACTATTCCTAGTATTCTCCAATGCTTCCTCTCTTGCACGCTTCTCTTTCTTCCCACTAGTCCCATCTAAGTTTATACTCCCTCTATTATAATGTGGATCACTCAAAGCCTTTTCTGTTCCTATGCCAAAGCTCACAAAGCTATTTCTAATGTGAAACACACTAGTTTGTGCCTCCACGGCACCTCTTCTACAGTCCTCATTTATCTACTGACAAAGATTGTTTGTCAGGCACAAAGCATCTGGGAGATGATGCTTATCTTTGAGGGAACACATAACTATCTTCCAATATCTATTAATTAAAAAATGAATCTAACTCTAACAACAAAGCATGACATTCACCTAGAATGTTTATAGACCATAGGCAACACAGTTTCAATGTTTCTTGTACATATAAAAATGTATTTAGAGATCCCACAATTTTGAGGCTTTGTTGCACAACATAGCAAAGGAAGAATGGAAAGCATAGCTCAAGTTTTGGAGTATACAGAGATTTTATTCCCTATCTACACTTAATAAATAGTTAGTCAAGATAAATCCAAATCTTTGCCATACTCTACATATTGATATAGAAATTAACCTCAAATCTTTCAGGTGTGTTCTGTAACTTAGATACTGTGAGTATTACTGCAATAAAACTTGGAGTGTATAAAAAGAGAAATTAATCTAAAATATGAGCAAATGAATGCAAAATAGGCTACACAGATAATTAAAATGAAATCCCTCTCAAACGATAAACATACCCAAAAACTCAACAAAACTGTAAAGATAGGTGCCAGGATCACAAAACAATCCATATTTACACTGGAAGAATTTACTGGAGACTCTTCACTATGTTTACTGAGTAACTATACTTTATTGTTAAGAATGAATATAGATAGTTAGAATGTTTTTCCCAAAGAAAAGTCCATTTTCTAACCAAAATCTCAGTGTAATTGTATGCTAGGGAGGTACATAGATAAGAATTCTCTACACACAAATCACTGGGAATAAATAATTAATCAAAGTTGTGTTTCTGACTACATTAAGCCAAAACTGTTTCTGGCACCTAGGTTCAAACACTTGTTACTCCAATTTTCTATATTCCCCAATGGTTTAAGAAGCAATTTGTTAAGAGAAAACATTGACTTTTTCCCAGACAAAAATACTAAAGGGAGGAGAATATTATCAAATTTAATTCCGTCTTCAAGGCATGTTTCCATTTTATAATTTATATAGAGTCATAAATATGTTAAAGAGAGTAGTAGGGAATCTCAGTGGTGCATTCCTATGCATAAAATGACTAGATACTGAGGCTTTTTACACCTTCTAGTACAGATACAGAGTGTGAAATATATGGTGCTTACTAACTGCTCACCTGCCAGATTTGTGACGCTAGATCTATTGCCATAATAATTGGGGAATAAATGGCCTTCCAACATTGTTTTATTGGAATTATTGACCTTCCAATTTTTTATGTCTAATGAATGCATTATACACACAAGAGGAATAGACAGCAGGAAATAATCAAACTCAGGGCTGAAATCAACCAAGTAGAAACAAAAATATCTTTACAAAGAATCAACAAAACCAGGAGTAGTTCTTTGAGAAAAATCAACAAGATAGATAAACCCAGAGCCAGAATAACCAGAGAGCACCAAAACAGTATCCAAATTAATAAAGCAGAAATGAAAAGGGAGACATAACAATGGAAATGAAGAAAATTTAAATAATCATCTGATTCTACTACAAAAGCCCATACTCAACAAAACTGGAAAATCTGGATGAAATGGACAATTTACTAGACAGATACCAGGTACTAAAGTTAAATCAAGATCAGATAAACCATATAAAACATTCCACAACCCCTAAAGAATAGAAGCAAACATTAAGAGACTCCCAACAACAACAACAAAAAAGCCCAGGACAAGATGGTTGTAGCGCAGAATTCTACCAGACCTTTAAAGAAAACCTAATACAAATACTCTTAATTGTTCCACAAAATAGAAACAGAAGGAACACTACCCAATTCATTCTATGGAGCCCAAATTACGCTCATACATAAACCACACAAAGACCCAACAGAGGAAGAGAACTTCAGATCAATTGATAATAAAATAATAATCAATAATAAAATTCTTACAAACCAAATACAAGAACACATCAAAACAACCATTCACCAATATCAAGTAGGCTTCATACCAGGTATGCAGGGATGATTCAATATATGGAATTCCATCACTGCAATCCACTACAAAAAAAAAACAAACAAACAAAGAAAAATATCCACATGATCATTTCAATAGATGCTGAAAAAGCATTTGACAAAATTCAACATCCCTTCATGTTAGAAATCTTGGAAAGATCAGGATTTAAAGGCTCCTACATTATCATAGTAAAAACAGCAAACCTGTAGCCAATATCAAATAAATGGAAAGAATCTTGAAGCAATCCCATTAAAATCAGGGACTAGACAAGGTTGACCACTCACTCCCTCCCTATCTATTCAGTATAGTACTTGAAGTTTTTGGTAGAACAATTGGACAACAAAAGGAGTTCAAAGCGATAAAAAATTGGAAAAGAAGAAGTCAAAATATCACTATTTGCAGATGATATTATAGCATAATTCAGTGACCCCAAAAGTAACACCAGAGAAATCCTAAACCTGATAAACAACTTCAGCAAAGTGGCTGGATATAAAATTAACTCAAACAAATCAATAACCTTTATTACTCAAAGGATAAACAGGTTGGGAAAGAAATTAGGGAAACAACACCCTTCACAATAGTCACAAACAATATAAAATACCTTGTTGTGACTCTAAACAAGCAAGTGAAAGATTTGTATGACACTTCAAGTCTCTAAAGACAGAAATCGAGGATGATCTCAGAAGATGGAAATATCTCCCATGCTCATGGTTTGGCAGGATTAATGTAGTAAAAATGCCAATTTTGATGGAAGCAATCTACAGATTAATGCAGTACCCATCAGAATTCCAACCAAGTTCTTCATGAAATAACAAATACAAGATTCTTCCAGTTTTGTTTGTTTGATTATGTAGGCACTTAGTGCTATGAACTTGCTTCTGAGAACTGCATTTATTGTACCCCATAGGTTTGGGGTGTTGTGTTTTCCTTTAATTCAATTCTAAATTTAAAAAAAATCAATTCCTTGATTTTTAAAACATTTTTTTAAATTCTTCTTTTATATATTACATCTCAACTGAAATTTCCCCCTTCCTCATCTCCTTTCAGTCTTTTCTGTTTACCTCTTCTCTCACCCAGATTCCCTCCACTCCTGCCTTCCTTCAGAAAAGAGCAGGTCTTCCAGGTACAATTAAATATGGCATGAAAAATTACAATAAGACCAGGCACGTGCCATCACAACCAGGTTGGACAAGGCAAGTGAGTAGGTGGAAAGAGTCCCACAAGTAGGCAAAAGTGTCACAGGCAACCTGTGTTCCCTCTGTTAGAATTTCCACAAGAATATCAAAATACTACACCATAAAATAGATGTAGAGGCTATAGGTCAAGTTCCCACAGGCTCCCTGATCTCTGTGAGTTCCCATGAAACTCAATCAGTTAATTTTGTGAGCCCTGTTTGAGAGGAATGAAATAGGCTGATTCCATGACAGGCTTCAAATGGGCAGTGAAGGAGACTAGGTCTAAATCCGTTTCCTAGAACTGGACAAGTCCAGGAAAACCCAGGTGAGTCAGTTACTGGTAAAATCCCCAGGCAGGCTTCTGGCAGCTAGTCAGAGCCACTTGGCCTGAGGCAAGGGCAATGGGTCAACACAGTTTTGACTTCCCTAGCAACTGTTTCCAGCCCCATACCTCAGTAATGGTTCTGGAATTTGTATAGAGGTTGACCCAACAGATTAAGATGGTCACCTGCCCTGGAATTCCCCTAATGTACTTTAAACTAGGCCTGAGCTCACTTCAGGGTGTCTCTATCTTGGTAATGGGAGACCCCAGCAGGCTTGACTTCTGCAGAATAAAACATTCTTTGTGTTTACATAGTATTTTAATCTGGGGTATCAGTCTTCAGCAAATCATGGACCCTTGTGATATGTCCCTAACCTTTCTGGTTTCTCCAAGTCTTCCTCCCCATCCTTTTAAGGACTCCCCAAGCTCTGGCTATGGGTTTCTGTATCTGCTCCCATCAGTTGCAGGATGAAGTCTCTTTGATGACAATTGTATTAGGCTTTGGTCTCAGCACAAACTGTAAGCCAAAAGTATTTTTTAATACTTTTTATTAGGTATTTTCCTCATTTACATTTCCAATGCTAACCCAAAAGTCCCGCATACCCTCCCACCAATGCCCCTACCGACCCACTCCCACTTTTTGGCCCTGGCATTCCCCTGTACTGGGGCATATAATGTTTGCAAATCCAGTGGGGCTCTCTTTTCAGTGATGGCTGACTAGGCCATCTTTTGATACATATGCAACTAGAGTCAAGAGCTCTGGGGTATTGGTTAGTTCATAATGTTGTTCTACCTATGGGGTTACTTTCTCTAGTTCCTCCATTGGAGGCCCTGTCATGTTTATGTCCAATCGCTCCACTTGAGGTCTTGCCTGGTTACAGAAGATGGCAAGTTTAGGCTCCATTTTTTCTCCATTACTGAATGTCTTTATTAAGGTTATTCCCTTAGATTCCACTGAGACTTCCTTTCAATAGATTTCTACCTCACCCCAGAAATGCCCCTCAACTCTAGTAATTTCTCTTAGCATTTTCTCCCTCCACCCCTACCTTGGGGAGCCCAGCTTGGTCTTGCTGGGGTCATAGTGACATGGTTCCTGCCCTTGGACAGGGTCCCAATGTGAAACTCTGGAAATACTACGGGTATAAGTTTTGTTTGTGGAATAATGTACATATTTTCAGACCCACTAGAAGTGGAGGACTCTTCTTTTGAGGAATATCCTCCTTGTTAATATTAAATGACTCCATGATAATTAGAAAGAGCAGGGGTACAGGGTGAAGCTATGTCTCAACAAAATGGCAAACACTGAGACCTTCAGGATAGCCCTTAAGACTATGAATAATAGCCTAAATATATGGGTTTGGAAATGCATATTTTCTCCACTATGAAAAAATAAGGATGAATATGAGTTATATGAGGGGCTTCATGAATCTAAAGAAATAAAAGTAGCTGCACTATGAGCCAACTTGTTAGAAAATTACTAAGGAAGGAGATTAGAGGCTTAGGGAGTGGTGATGGCAAGAGATCTTACCCAGCTAAGTTTGTTTTGTTTTGTTTTGTTTTTGGGGTTTGTTTTGTTTTGTTTTGTTTTTGGGGTTTTTTTGCGTTTTTTGTTTGTTTGTTTGTTTGTTTATGCTTGTAAGGAGAGATAGATTTCTGAGTTCAGGATCAGCCTAGGACAGAGGAAGGCTAGGCTCAGGCATGGTGGAAATGGTAATTTCTGGACAGAGTCCCATCCAACTAGTTTATTGTCTGTGATTAACAAATGTAGACCTCTTAATTATTTTGCAATGTTAAAAGGGAAAAAATATATGCTTCCTGTCTCCTAAGAATCAAAGGGTTGGGTCTTGGGATGCTTGCTGATTCATAAGATAATCAAGAGGAAAGCCTGCAGTAAATGACTGGATGGATATATAAAATAAAAGACTGGACCTCTTTTCTGCAGAAGATGAGCTATTCAGATACATTTTTTAGGATTATAGGGACATAACTGGTTGGAGAACATGGACACACAAGTTAAGACTGGTCCTTGCACCCTCACCTGATCCCTCTTGTTCCCATCCCACCTAGCCCCAGTTCATCCTCAAAATCAATTGTCCTTCCTTCACAGTGTTGTGCCCAGATTGCAAAATCCCCCAGGAGACCACCAAGAACCACAAGTCCAAAGCAAGCATATGAGAGTCTTTAGAAGGCGTTTCCAAGCCTTGCCATTACATGATTGGTAAGAGGTTTATGGGGAAGTTGATTGGTTTGTGCCAAGGCCACAAACGGCTCTGGCCCAGCTGGGAGAGGAGTAATTAGTACCCTTTGTGGTATTTCCATGAACTGCTTTGTGACTCCCAAGGGTCATTTGGGTGGGGGAGGGTTGCTAGGAAGTGGTATCTACTAAGTGCAGAAAAGTATGTATCAGGACTGGTGACTCCCAACAGCTGCAGCTGGCCGGATGTTTCACACAGGCACTTGGTAATACTCATGTTTCTGGTCCTCTACTTAGGTCTATCACCAGCAAGATCCTCATGTTTCTGTTCCAAACCTTCTTGTTACTTAGCCTTTCTTGGTCTGTGGACTGTAACATGTTTGTCATTTACTTATAGCCAATAACCACAGAACGTGTTAATCTTTCTGTGATGATATTCTCAAGATCCATCCACTTGCATGTAAATTCATGATGTTACTATTGTTAACAGCAGGGTAATACTCCATTGTGTAAATGGATCAAATTTTATCAGTTCTTCAGTTTAGGTATATCTAGATTGTTTCTAATTTCTGGCTCTTATGAATAAAGCTGCTATAAACATAGTTTAGAACGTGTCCTTATGATGGGAGGATCCTTTGAGTATATGTCTTGGAGTGTATGGCTGGGTATTGAGGTAGATCAATTTCCAATTTTCAGAGAAACTACCATATTAACTTCCATAGTGGCTTTACAAGTTTGAACTTCCATGAGCAATGTAGCAGTGTTCCCCTTGTTCCACATCCTCATCAACATGAGTTATTACTTGTTTTGTCTTTTGGGGTTTTTTGTTTTTGTTTTGTTTGTTTTATTTTCGTAATTCTGACAGGTATAATATGGAATCTGAAAGGAGTCTTGACTTAAACTTCCATATGTTAAATATTATTCCTCAACCATTTGAGATCCCTCTGTTTAGAATTCTGTTTGCATCTGTACCCCATTTTTAATTGAATTATTTAGTTTGTTGATGTCTAGTTGCTTGAGTTCTTTATGTATTTTGGAAATTTGACCTCTGTCATATGTATATGTTGAATCATCCCTGAAAATGGGAAGAAGCCTACTTGATCATGGTGAATGATTTTATTGATATGTTCTTAGATTCTGTTGGCAAGTATTGTGTTGAGTACTTTTACATCAAGGTTCATGAGAGAAATTGTTCTATAAATTTTTCCTTTATTGAATCTTTCTGTGGTTTACCTGTGAGGGTGAATGTGGGCACATAATGAATTTAACAATGGTCCCTTGTTTCTATTTTGTGGTGCAATGTGAGGAGTATAGATATGAGGTCTTCCTTGAATGTCTAGTTGAATTCTGTACTGGGATTTTTTTCTTTCTTTTTCTTTCTTCTTTTATTTTTTTCTTTTTGAGGGGGAGACTTTTTATACTGCTTCTATTTTTTAATAGCTATATCTTTATTTAAATTATTTCTCTGGTCTTGATTTAACTTTGGTAAGTAGTATCTATTGAGAAAATAAACCATTTCTTTTAGATTTTCTAGTTTTGTAGAGTACAGGTTTTTGAACTATGACAAAATGATTCTTTGGATTTACCCAGTGTCTATTGTTATGCCTCACTTTTCCTTTCTGATTTTGCCAATTTTGATACTTTTTCTCTGCCTTTTAATTAGTTTTCATAATAATCTGTCAGTCTTGTTGATTTTATTTTTTAAAAATCTTTTATTTTATTTATCTATTTTACACTCCAGATTTTATTCCCTCCTAGTCCACCCACCGACTATTCCACATTCCATACCTCCTCCCCACCCCACCCCTGTCTCCATGAGAATGTCCCCATCCCCATACCACCAGACCTCTAAACTCCCTGAGGCCTACAGTCTCTTGAGGATTAGGTACATCTTCTCTGACTGAACAAAGACCCAGCAGCCCTCTAATGTATATGAGTTGGGGGCCTCATATCACCTGGTTGACTGTCCAGTGTCTGAGAGATCTCGGAGATCCAGGTTAATTGAGACTCCTGGTCCTCCTACAAGGTCACCCTCTTCTCCTCAGCTTCTTCCAGCTTTTCTCTAATTCAACCACAGTTGTCAGCAGCTTCTGTCCATTGGTTAGGGACAAATATCTACATCAGACTCTGTTAGCTGCTTGTTGATTTTCTTAAAGAACCAATTATTTATTTCGTTGAGTTTTTGTATTGTTCTCTTTGTTTCTTTTCTTTTTTTTTTTAAATTTCCACCCTCGGTTTGATTATTTTCTGCCATCTCATGGATGTGTTTACTTCTTTTTTTTTTAGGGTTTTTAGCTGCATAATTAAGTTGCTAGTATGAGATCACCCCAGTTTCTTCATGAATACATTTAGTGCTATGAACTTTCCTCTTAGTAATGCTTTCATTGTGTCCCATAACTTTGAGTATATTGTGCATTCATTTTCAATGAACTATAAGAAGTCTTTAATTTCTTTAATTCCACTTTGACCCTGAAGTCATTTTGTAGGATGTGGTTCACTTTCCGTGAATTTGTAGGCTTTCTGTTGTGTCTATTTCTGTTGACTTCCAGTTTTAATCAATAGTAGCCTGATAGGATGATAGGGCTTATTTAAATTTTCTTGTGTCTGTTGAGACTTGCTTTGTGACCAGGTTTATGGTGAATTTTTGAGAAGGTTTTGTAGGGTGTTGAGAAAAAGGTATATCCTTTTGTATTTGGGTAAAATGTTTTTTATTATTTTTTTTATTAGGTATTTTCTTCCTTTACATTTCCAATGCTATCCCAAAAGTCCCCCATACCCTCCTCCTGCCCCAAAATTTGATTCACAGTGTTTGTTAGCACCAGTATTTCTTTGTTTAGTTTTTATCTGGATGACCAGTTCATCAGTGAGAGTATCAAAGCCTTCTACTGTTAATATATGGAGTTTATTGTGTGATTAAAATTTTAGTAATGTTTCTTTTACAAATATGAGTGTACTTGCATTTGTGGCACAGATGCCAAGAATTAAAAAGTCATCTTGGTGAATTCTTCCTTTTAATTGTCTTTCGCCATCTCTTTTGATATCTATTTTTGCCAGATATTAAGGAAGCTACACCTGCTTGCTTCTATGGTCCATTTACTTGGAATATCTTTTGCAACCCTTTACTCTGAGATAATGTCTATCACTGATGTTGAGGTATAATTCTTTTTTTTTCCATAGAATTGTCATGTATGGACATATCAATTTCAATTTTATTTATTTTTTCATTTTTATTAGATATTTTCTTCATTTACATTTCAAATGCTATCCTAAATCCCCCCCCCCCAGAACTCCCAGTGACTAAGCCACCAACACTTGGCTCCAGCTGCATATGTAGCAGAGGATGGCCTTGTCATGCATTAATCCTTGGTCCTATAAAGGCTCCATAGATGTCCGAGTGTAGGGGAAACAAGGGCAGGGAGGCGGGAGTGGGTGGATGGTTGGAGGAACAGCCTCATAGAAGCAGGGGGAGGGTGGGTGTGACAGGTTGTTTCCAGAAGGGAGGGAAACTGGAAAAGTGTATAACTTTTGAAATGTAAATAAAGAAAATAACCAGAAAAAAAAAGAAAAAGAAAAAAAAATCCTTCACTCTTCAGCAATTAAAGGAATTGACCCAGTATTAGAAATATTTGAAGGACCTACAGATTACTGAGCATCTTATATCCTGGGAAATCTGTATATAAATAGTAATGCACAAAGTTTGCAAAAACAAAATGTGTAGTAGAAAATAACAACTTTTTTTCCTGATGACTTCCCTAGGAAAAGACTATGACTTTTTTTTCTAATTTTTATTTCTAAATGATATAGTGAGGAAGAGTTGTGGTTTATATTGAAAAAGAACACCGCTCATCATGATGGAGAAGACAAGGTAGCCTGTTCTATTGCTTTTAAAATCAAGAACTCAGGCTGAGATTAATGGTTGTTTGCTCTTCACTTCTTTTATTCTTCAAATTCAGTCTTAGACACAATCCATGTAATGATATAGCCTTCATTTATTACAGATCTATGATAAGCCTGTATAGAATCTCCCTTAGTGTCATCAGTAGAGGTGTGTGTGTGAGGAGAATTGCTCACATAAAGCTGGCATTGTATATTAATTGCCACAAACAACCCCTATCAGCATGACTCAGATAATACCACATGCAGAAACTTTGTACATCATTTCCCCATAAGGCCATGGACTTGGCTTAAAGCAAAATATATTAAGTACATCTGTGAGTCGTTGTAGTCTTTCACAATATGAGCTATTTCTAAGTCTAGTGCTGATAGACCTGAAACAATTTCTTAAGTGCTAGTTATTTATAATGAAATCAGTTTGGCTCTAAAGAACTTTTCTAGCCAAAACCCTCCAGTATGTTACCTACAGCACACATAGCCATCCTCCTTGCCTGGTTTCACTTCATGCCTTCAGATTTACTCATTAGAAAATAGAAAGGATTTTACATGTCTAATACTTTGGTATCTGTATTGGAACTTAAATGCCACCTTTGTGGCTTCATACAATGGCATTTAAAACCTCCTTAAAGGGTTTCACAAACTTGCAACACATTGCCTGTCCTGAGGATTTCTCTGTATCCTTATGGAAAACTTAAAGGGTGTTGTTGTTATTCTATCTCCCTTCCTACAAAACTAGTGCCACTTGTACAATGATACCACATTTTCTACCAAGGTAGGCTCCTGTTCACCACTGGAATGGTTAAAGAGTTAATGGCCCCAAACCCTAAAATGAGAAGGAATTTTTATAGCTACTAACACATACAGGTTGCCAGGCTTCAGGAAGCTCCTAATGATATCTAAAGTAATGGTGTGGTCTCTTAAGCAAAGGATATGCTGATACCATCTGCAGAGTGCTAATATCCAGGAGGTTTCTTACAAGGGACCCCAGTAGATGGTGAGGTCACATAAACTAGAAGTTCCCTTCTTCCAAGTAGGACACCAACCCCTCTTGCTAAGGTCACAGCAATCTCCATTGGTAATTACAACTTTGAGACTACAGGAGAAAAGACCTGCAGATACAATTTTCCTGGGCAAGAAATTCCATGGACCACAAAATACCAAGGCCCCTGTGTTACAGGCCCACTGTCTTTACTCCTGTGGAGAGACTGTAACACTTCATTGTTCTGATTAAAGGACAATCTGCTCCTGCTGAAGGTTCATATATTCTTTCTTTTGTTTCCATATCACCTTGATCAATCCCAATCCATCAATCAGTGTCTCCAAAGTGATTCTAGATAATTCAAGTTGAGAGAGAATATTAACCAAAACAACTTAATATTATCTAGATCTAAATATGTTTTTTCTTATAACACACTTCATTGTAAGCAACATTTCTCTAAGGAAGTACCAGTTAAAAGAGGTAGTCAGACCATTTTATTATTTATTATTACTTATTAGCTGTTTTGTTTTTATAGTTAATTTTTTTAAGAATTCCAATTCATGCTAAGTTCTATTAAAGTTGTACTTGTTTGCATCAGGGAACACTGGTCCTTGAACAGATTTGATAAATATCTGTAAGGGTTACACTAGTAAAGACTGTGTACAGATAAGATCTAATGGCTTGCAGACTTGAAAAAAGTGTAGGAAGTAAAGAAACATAGCAGTTTTGAATTCTAAAGCAGAAACCAGGCATGGTTGGAAAATGTAGCAAGTAAAACCACAACGTTTCTGAATAATCCCAAGAACAGAGTACTTAGCTTACTAGGAGCTATTCAACAGTAAGCCTTGGTGTCCATCTATGTAAAACAAAGTATTGTTAGAGAAGCCTATTTAAATACTAGAGATACAGTAAAATACCGTATGGTTTGGTTGCATGATAAGAATAAATTGGACTTGTAGTGAGGTAGAAGGCCACAGAGTTTTGACTTACTCTGATAGTACCCATGTCACACTGCTCTGTCTGTACTAGTAGGAAATGTCAATAAAGGACCTATTCAGCACAAGATAACTTAACCACCAAGGAGAAGCATGTTTTGACTTGTTCACTTTTAATATGACTGTTATCATTGAAATCAAATATGTTCTATTAGCTTTAAATCCAGTTCCATGGACTTAGGTGATGTTTGTAAGCTTGCCTGAGTATCTGTGACAGGAGATGTTCTTGGCTACAAAAATGGAAGCTTTTGATAATTTTTGGTTAAGTTAATATGATATCTTTGTTAAAATAGCCTTCAAGACATCTGTATTTGAATGTTCAATTGTCACTCTTATGTGCCTAATATGAAAAATCAAGCAACTCACAATGTTCCTTGGGTGTTGTCAAAGACTCATGAGGATAAAACTCAATATGGGTGACTTTTACTGAGGCTTTAAGTCCCAACGGTCTAAAGACGATGAAATATATATGACCTTCATCTACGTGTCATTGAAAATTTTAGAATATATAAAATCCTGAAGGTAAAAAGGTCTATGGCATAGCTATTTACTTAAAGCAAGTAATTTCTATCAGTCTTTATGAGGAAGACATAGTTGTGGCTACTCACAGTATGATTTGTTTTAGTCAGAGCATGAACATGAGATGAACCACGTACATAGAACTGACTATAACAGTGAACCTAAAAAATAAGATAAACCATGAACTTAGAACTATATTAGTGTTCATGGTATCTAGGCTACTTAACCCTGAGGGAAAATAACAGGAATTAACACGTCCTTTTCTTCCTGCCAGTGTGTAACCTCAGGGTTACTGGGAAAGACTATATAAGAGGTAGAAAATAAGGACATAGAAGGCTTCCAACTCCAGTGAAGAATCTTTCTGGAATCCACAGCTAAGCCTGGGTAGGACTCTGCAGAGATGCTCCCTTCTTTGATTCAACCATGCTCCTGTAAGTGACTGTTTACAAAATTTCTTCCACACGGCTTAGGTACTGAATTATATTGCAGAGGTGGTGGACAGTTAGCTTTTCTGGTGTTATTCTTTTCTTATCAGGAATGAAGAACACTGATTAATAACTAACCAGGAGAAGTAGAGCCCAGTGGATCTGAGAAAACCTTTCTGGTCATTATTATTGGAGCAAATGCACAGTGCATTTATGGATCTTTGTTTCTTAAAGAGAGGTAATCTTAGCCTAGAGTCATGCAGCAGTGTCTAGAAAAATTTTGCATTTTCTTAGGTGACTGAAGTAGAGAATATGAACATTACCAATGTGTTGTATGAGAAATCATGATGTTTGTTTGTTTGTTTGTTTGTTTGTTTTTCACTCCATAATTTATTTCCACCCTCCACCCTCCAACTGCTCCACCTCCCATACCTCCTTCTCAAGCCCCTGTCTTCACGAGGATGTTCCTACTCCCTATCCCACCTGACATCTAAACTCCCTGGGGCTTCCAATCTCTTGAGGGTTAGGTGCATCATCTCAGAATGAACACACACCCAGCAGTCTATGCTGTATATGTGTTATGGGTCTCCTATCAGCTGGTGTATGCTGCCTGGTTGGTGGTCTAGTGTTTGAGAGATTTCGGTGGTCCAGATTGAGACTGATGGTCTTCCTACAGGGTTGCCCTCCTCCTCAGCTTCTTTCAGTCTTGCTCTAACTCAACAACAGGGAAACTCAGCTGCTTCTGTCCATTGGTTGTGTGCAACTATATGACTCTGATTCTTTCAGCTGCTTGTTGGGTCTTCTAGAGTGCAGTCATGCTAAGTTCCTTTTGGTAAGTGCTAGATAGCCTCAATAAAAGTGTCAGGCCTTGGGACCTCCCCTTGAGCTAGATTCCTCTTTGGGCCTGTCTCTGGACCTTCTGTTCCTTAGGCTCATCTCCATTTCCATCTCTGTAATACTTTCAGACAGGAACAATTATGGGTCAGGGGTGTGACTGGGGCATGGCAACCCCTCCGTCATTTGATGCCCTGTCTTCCTGTTGGAGGTGGGCTCTATAAGTTCCCTCTGTCTACTGTTGGACATTCCATCTTAGGTCCCTCCCTTTGAGTCCTGAGAGTTTCTCACCTCCCAGGTTTCTGGTGTATTCTGGAGAGTCTGCCAAAACTCCCATTTCAGGAGGTTGCCTGTTTTGATTCTTTCTGCTGGCCCTTAGGGCTTCAGTCCTTTTCTCGTACCCAATACAAGATCAGATTCTTCTCTCCCCTACCCAGTTGTTGGATTAGAATGATGCAATCATTGTTATTCCAGGGATAAGTCAGTGAGAATAATAGATGTACATTTATATAGCCTAAAAGTTTTCATTCAAGGAAAATAGACTTTTAGCATCCATAAAACCTGTGCAAGTTCATACAAGACCAAATACAGAATGTGGGGGGGGGGAGCATTAGACACACAATCTTCCACACCTGAAGCTATTGGCAATTCTAAGCTGCTGGGAGGGGGGAGAATAATTTTTTTAATGTGTGACTCCTGGTAACTTGACCAGGATCTAGTAGAAGACTACACCTCCAAGAATATTTGCAAGTACGAATTGATCTTAATTTTTTTTAATGACACAAAATTATGTGGCTGAGAAAGAGGATGTGGAGATGGGAAGAGTTGGGTAATGTGGAGTGAATATCAAAATATATATGAAATCTTAAATGACAGAAGAAATGGCGAGTACAGTTGTTTTAATTTGCTCTTATTTACAAGCAAGATGAATTGACAAGAAGCATAAGCTGGTTTCTATTAAATGGTAAAACAAAATCATTAGCTCTGGTTAAGTTTTTTAAATCCTATATATGATAAACAGAAGACTCTGTGTGTGTGTTCAGATTTTTTCCTGTGAGTAAAATTTACCAATTCCCTAACTTTCAGTTACATATATTCAGTTCTATCAAAGATTATGCTCATCAGAAGATTTTTTTCCAATTACTGTCACTAAATTAATAGAATTTTCTTTGTAATAAAGTCATGCTGATTGATCATACTCAAACTGTTAAATATTGCTGCATCCATTATTGAAGAATAAATTGATGGTGACACCAATCTTTGTCATTATCAAAATTATTAAAACTGCTTTACACAAAGTAGGGGGATAGTGGCAAAGGAGAAAATGTGACATTTTGGTGTAGAAATATCTATTTTAGACTACAGAATAATTTGCTAACACAATTCTCTACATTGTCAGCATTAGTAAATAGTTGTGTGTTTATTCCTACGTAATTTGAAGATATAGCTAATCCACAGAGCTGTCCTTGTCACACTGGTGTCCCATCAAGTATTAGGGGAAATTTAGGGCCTGGATCTGGAGTAGCCATTGCTGCTATTGAACAAAACGTGTGTTCACTTCTTGGTACCCTGTGGCTGCTCTCAACTATACATAACTCTAATTCTAAGAGATCTGATGCATTCATCTAGCCTGTATGGACAACAGATGTAGATATGGTAAACCTATGTAAGTGTAGGCAAAATGCTGATATACATAAAATTAAATAAGATTAAATAAATGTTTCTAAAAAAGATTCTACAAACTCACGACTTACCCCTACTACTGAAAATCAACAACATGTCACAAGGAATTAAATGGTCTGAACAGAATGACTTCAGCACCCTGCCTTGAATCAAATTAAAGTAGAAGTGTTTGTAGAATGCAGGGTACTCTTGGGTGTGATTTTCAAAAGTGTAAAAAGAACATTTGTGACTCAAAATGAGAATATGAGAAAATACAATTACTTAACTTAGGTTTTCCATTGTAAGTTATCCAGTACTCTCAAAGTGATAAAACAAAACAACCAACCAACCAACAAACAAACCAATAACAAAAAACAGTTTCTTCATAGGAGGCTACTGTGACCACAAGAAGGATTCCATTGACAAGATGACTTTTAACACCCTCACAAGAATATATCTGAGAGTGAGTTCTCTACTTTTTTTACAGGGATACTGCTCCTACTACTGGTGAACAGCTCGTTATTGTGGAAGAATGTTGCATCATTGCCCATGTGTGCAATGAGGAATGATCGTTGCTTTATGTTCTTTGAAGACACATTTGAATTAGCCGGCAGTTTGTCTCATAATATCAGTATAGAAGTTTCAGAACTGTTCACTGAGTTTGTAAGTACCCCACTGACTTCTGGCTTCATAGAAAATCAAGCCTCCATCACAATGGTTGATATACTGCATAGCCTAAAGCAGAAAGCACCATAATCTAAATCTTAAATAAACTTTCTTTCTCAAGGAGAACAGAGCAACTACTGAACTATAGGCCAGAAAGAGAATACTAGCTGAAACACAACTATTTTAATGTATATCTTTTATTTAGCATTTATTTTAATTTACTTTTATGACATAAAGACATGCAAGACATAAGAAAGAAAATGTTAATTCACTTTTCCTTTATCTAATGGGCTACTTTCCACTTCTATCAATCTTGTTTATCACCTATCTATCTATCTATCTATCTATCTATCTATCTATCATCTATCATCTATTCTACCTTTTAATGAAAATAGTTTTTTCTCATATAATATATATATATATATATATCTTACACACACATATACACACATATGCATATATATATATGTACATATTTATCATACATATATATATATGTATATATATATATACATATATATATATATATTTGTGTGTATATGTTACAGTTGCCTCTCCATTTATTCCTTCCAGATTCTTTCCATGTCTGTCCCCACCCTTTTGGGGGAATCTACTCCATTTGTGTCTCTCATTAGAAAAAAAAATCAGGCTTCTAAGTGATAACAATAAAAGAAAATAAGATAAAACAAAAATGATTACATAAGAATTGGACAAAACAAATAACAAAGAACTCAAGAGAGGACACAAGAAACAGACCAACTCTTTCAAAACTCCGAAATCCAATTAAAAAAAATGAAACAATAGGTAGAAAGGACATGGTGCAGAACCATCTGTGCCCTGTGCTTGCTGCCTCACTTTCTTTGAGCTCATATGGGTATAAATCATGTTGAGTTAGAGGGCCTTGTTTTTCTTGGTGGCTTCCTTCTCCTTTAGCTACTATATTCTTTCTACCACATCTTCTTCAGGATTCCATGACTTCTAAGTACAGGGAGTTGGTAGAGACATCCCATTTAGAGATGTGTGTTTCAAGGTCTTTCACTCTCTGCATGCTGTCTGTCTGTGGGCTTCTGTCTTTGTTCTTCTGCAGAAGGAAGCTTCTCTGATGATAACTGAGCAAGGCACTGACCTATGAGTATGGAAGAATGGCATGAACTTTCTTTGGTTTGGTTAGTTTGTTTTTGTTTCTAGAAGAATAACATTTGATGTTATCCAGGTCTCAGGGCTCTCCAGTCTCAGCTTTTTGGTCACCTAAGCAGTGTTAGGTATGGGTTCAATATTTTCTGGACTTTTCTTAGTCAGGTATTGATTATTTAATTCCACAAGATTTGTACCACTGTTGTCCTATCATACCTTTTAGACAGGAAACCATTTTATATTAAAGTGTTTGTGGCTGAGTTAGTGTTTATGTTTCTCTTTCGATAGTGTACAGAGTACCTTCCTGTGACAAAGATGCTAGCACATAAGTGTGAAGGTTCTATGGAGTCATCATCTCAACTTTTTCACGTTCAATGAGTTGTGTAGTCAATGTCTTTAGCAATAGGGCCTTGCTTCAGTTTGTGGAGAACAAGCCATAGTCTTTGCAATAGTATATCTTGGACTGTTTGATGGTTTCTAATCCTTTTGACCAATAACTCAATTAGATACAACCCTGTACTCAGTAGAAAGATTCATTTGGTGACAAGAGGAAGTCAGATGGGGCTCGGTCTCAATTAGCTGGCAATTTCATTAGATTTCCTTCATATATGGAAATGTTTTAGGAAGCTAGTACTGTATAGATTGCCATAGTACCCCTCAAATAGCTCCTAATTTTAGCTATCATTTCGATATTCCCTTTCTTTCTCTCCTTCCCTTCTCCTCCAAACTTTATCCTATCCTAACATTCTAGCCTTTTCCCTTCCACTGTACACTGCAAACTTATAATAAAAGAAACTCCATTGCAGTGACCTGCAAGAATTAAGTAGAATTACAGGCACTGGGGAAAATCAGGGAGAGCAAGAAAACTAAAAATTGTTCTTCAGACTCCCAAATCTTATGAACTATTTTTAATGAATTCCAAGATATTTGTTTTTATAATAACAAGGTCTGGTACATGCAGGGAAATTGGTTAGGTCTTCATAATTTGAAGCACTTTTAAGGCTGTATGTTAGATATTCTACTCCACTCTGAAGTCACTTTTGTGACTTCTGAATGACTTTTGAACATGGATGGGATGTGAGAAGTAGGCTCAATATTTGCAAGGCCTACACTCTATCATTCCTATAATTTGCATTTTCCAATGGGGATCATCATCAAAAATCTTTTAAACTATAAAATAACTCATTAATGATAGTATTAATTAATACTTTAAATACTAGTATTAAATAATAGATAGAACAAACAATAAAGATATAGGAGTACTTACAATAGAAAACTGAATGCTTATTAATATGCAAATGCTAAGTATGTTTCCATTTTAGCTAGCTCATGGTGTATGTTCTCTAGTACAATCTATGCAGGGTTTAAGACATATTTAGTCATAACCAACACAATAGTATTCTGCATTACTAATGACCTAAGTAAGGTATTCTTGAGTAAGTACAAAGGTAATTGTAAGAAATGTTCTACAGTGTGGCATTTGTTAGAAATGACACCTAACAGAATTAGTGATTCGGAGATTTGCTGATTTTAGCATCTGCTTGACAAATCACAACATCTAGAGAGACTGCCAAAAGCAAAGAGGAGACTGGGAAATTTGAAATTTAGACGGATATAAACTGATACCACAGAGAAAGGTTAAAGTTGTTAAATGTCTTCCTAGGAATGAATGCCTCAATTGGCTATACAATACTAAATGAGCATCCCTGAAATAATACATACAAAACTATTAAACAGACTCAACATGCATTGGTGTGGGTGTACCCTCGTATATGTGGGATTGTGTGTGTGTGTGTGTGTGTGTGTGTGTGTGTGTGTGTGTGTGTGTGTAACAATAATAATCAAATAAAAACATGCCAAGAGATCAGGTAGTGCTGGCACACACCTTTTATCCCAGAACTTGGGACGCGGAGGCAGGCAGATCTCCGAGTTTAAGGCCAGCTTGGTGTACAGAGCTCTTTCAGGATATTCAGGGACACACAAAGAACCCCTATCTAGGAAAAAAATATTAAAGATGCCAAAAATTAAGATGGAGTCAGACTGGGATGAAAGAAGTTGATGATAATAGAGAGGGTATGTGGGAGGGGTTAAAGAAAAGAAAAGGAAGGAGAAAATATGCAATTGAATTTTAATTAAAATAATTTTCATGGTCATTTATGTAATATATTAATTTCAGTTTTTAGTACTCACTTTAAATTCATTACTTTCTGTTCATTTAACCCTTCCATAATTTCTGGTCTCAACTAAATATCTCATTAATTCCAGGAAAAACATTATTCTAACGTGCCTGGGCTCAGAGACAAAAGCCCCATGAGATGCCATACTTCTTTCCTTCCAACTCCAGAAAACAAGGAACAAGCCAGGCACATACGCGTGAGTTTGCACACAATGTAGTTTTCAGAAAAATTTTGAAAGAGTACACTTGATTTTCAATATTGTAATTTATTAATGGTATTGTACATTTATATGGGAACATTATTATAGGTGTAATAATCATTTATAGAGATAGAATATATAATAAAAGGAAAATGATAATCATTTATGTGGGGAAATAGAGACAGAATGTATAATAAGAGGGAAATTATAATGCACAGTTGATGACTTGTAAATGAAATGGGCCAAGTAACATTTTCTTGTATCTATAAATTGTCCACAGTGAAAGAAACTTTTTCCACTACCCACCAATTGTATTATTCATACTATTCAGTAGGGGATTTTTAAACTGCCATTGAAATTCAAGGCTAAAACTCTATTGATGCAGGCTTAGACAATGACTATACAGTTGTATTTATCATAAGTTAGTATTGACCCTGGGTTGACAGAACTGGTTGTATTAGCAACCAGTTCATCATTTCTCTTGACTTTTAAGTACTAAATATTATGGTTTCTTTTTGTTTCTGATCCTAAATATTGACTCCTAAATGTCCTCACATATGCCATAAATAAAAGCCAACTAAAGAAAGGAATTCACCAATGTGGAATCATCCTGCTGTGCAATTATAAGTCTACATATCATGGCTGTGATATTGATTTTTATCATCTCACACTTATGACTTCCTATATAAACCATCATATTATGTTGATTAAAATTGTCTTACATCCTCATACATTTGTGCAGTTAGAATGTGTCCCCAAGTTCTGCTTAATGGCAAAACAGTTTGTGTCTCTTTAACTCTTATTCAAAGCATAGGGAAACAATGAAGGAAAGTGACAAAAATCAAGATTATACTTCATGAGAGTCATCACTTCTCTAGAAACCTCATAAAGCACTCTATTGAACTTTATGAATTTAATTCACTCTAGAATTCTACTTCACAATACAATGACTATATTTTATACTTTTACAATTGAACTTATACAACTCATACAATTACAAAAGATTGTAAATATATGTTTGTATAGAAAATGGGAAGATTATTTCAGTCTTTTGAAGAAAACCTATTTTCACTAACTCTATCATATTATTCAAATGTGATTACTTAGTATGAAGCTCTTCTGAAATCAGGAGACATGATTTTGGATGCCTGGGAAAACCCTCTGGACTATCTAGTGAGTGAATTATCTACCATAAAAAATGTCCCTGATATAATCATCTCCAAAGCCACAGACATAAAGAAAAAGATCAACGCAGTCCAGAACGGGGTTAATGCCCTCATGAGCACCATGGTGAGTAGTCCCATATGTGTTTTTTCACTCTTCTTCTTATAAGAGAGGTGAGCAGAACAAGCATAGAGTTTTGAAGGAGTTCACTTTAAAAAATACAAACAAACATAAACAAAAACAAAACCAGAAACAAACAAACAAAAAACCCTTTGGCATCCATATAACTACAAGCCATACTACTAATTGGATGATGGCAATTCCAACTGTCTGAGAAGAGTGTTATTCAGAATCTTACATCGCAGGGCTCTCAGGAAAAAAGTAAGTGCTCCTCATTTAATTTGGACATTACCTCTCTCAGTGGAAAAAAAAAACAGACACTACAATGCCTAAGTACCTGAGCAGGTGTTGTTACCACCATCATTCCATGAATATTTGCATCTTAAACCATCAAGTATAAAAATCATTTCATCTCAGGTTACTCAGGTTAAGAATATTTACATTATATGAAGAATTGATTTGTCCAAAAACAAGATATGTGAAAAAGATCTGTTTTCAATAAAAAGAAAAAATGGGCAGCATTTCAATGCCCGGACCTACTATTTTTTTTTAAAGCAAGTCATAGACTTTTGAAGACATAGGGATGATCCTTATGTGATATAATAAACATCTATTGCTTAATTGTCATTCTTTCAAGTCTGTGTCTAAAATCAAGTAAGTTACTGATTGTCCATCTATCAAATTCTGTAAGAAAGTAACTGATCAGACAAAAAAGACAAGCTACACATTCTTCTCTTTTAGCTACCCTCACCAACATCATGGAAATCCATACACTTAGCTTGTTTATAAAATTCTAACCTCTTACAAATTTATTTAGCATTTAGGCACCAAAGTATTATAATAAAACTGATAGTTGAATATATTTTTGATGATTAACTTCAGAATGGAGATGAAGAAAATAAGAACCCTGCCTGGTTCTTGCAATCTGACAATGAAGATGCTCGCATTCGTTCTTCATATGGCATGATCAGCTGCCTAGACAATGACTTTAAGAAGGTTGATATTTATCTCAACATCCTGAAGTGTTACATGTTAAAAATAGATAACTGCTGATACTTCTTTCATGTGCTCTGCTTCTGAAATATCATGTAGCATCCTTTAAATTTGTATCTTTTGAATTTGTTGTTGACTCATTTAAAAATAAAAAGTGGCTCTCAGAAACATAAAAGTCTCAATGGGGAATTAGTCAAAATTTCAATTGTGAATTTCATAAAACAACTATCTATACCACCAACCTGTTTCAAACAAATACTTCACAAGTAGTTGAAGTTAGATGTGCAACCAACACATTTTGTAACTAATTAATTCCTTCAGATATTTTATTACTTGTCAATTTGTAGGAATCAAGAACTGGTGTTTTCACTGGGCAATGGTGGCACACACCTTTAAACCCACACATGGGAGGCAGAGGAAGGTAAATTCTGATTTTGAGGCCAGCCTGGTCTACAAAGTGAGTTCCAGGACAGCCAGGGCTATACAGAGAAACCCTGTCTCAAAAAAAAAAAAAAAAAAAAAAAAAAAAAAAAAAAACCAAAACAAAACAAAACAAAACAAACAAACAAACAAACAAACAAACAAAAAAGAACTGGTGTTTTCAGTAAATTTCCTGGTGATAAAAGTTGAAGTGTTTTTGATAATTAATGAAAGACAATGAAAGACAGACACTCCTGATCACACAACTTGCAGAGTACTGAAAGTCAACATGATTTTGATTGATATGCACAATCCCCAAATATTTGAAAATTTTAAAAATGTTTAAAACCCCTCAGAACACAATAATTGAATGGGTCTTAATTTCTTTAAAATTTTCTTCAAACATAGTCATCTAAATTCTTATCTTCATTGCACCATCTTTGACATATACCACATGTTCTTTACTTTGTGTATACCAAGACTTCTTTGGACTTTCCTCAATTTCTTCTCATATTCACATTATTTAGTGTTAATATACCCTTCTCATCCTCATATTGGGTGAAAGCAAATGGTATATAATGAAATATAAAGAATCTCTTCCATTTGTCTAAGAATTTCATAAATTCGTTGTTTTTAATAGATGCGTAGTACCCCATTGTGTAAATGTACCACATTTTCTGTATCCATTCCTCTGTTGAGGGACATCTGGGTTCTTTACAGTTTGTGGCTCTTATAAATAAGGCTGCTATGAACATGGTGAAGCATGTGTTCTCATTACAAGTTGGAGCATCTTCTAGGTATATTCCCAGGAGTGGTATTGCTGGATCTTCGTGTAGAACTATGTCTAATTTTCTGAGGAACCAAAAACTGATTTCCAGAGTGGTTGTACCAGCTTTCAATTCCACCAGCAAAAGAGGAGTGTTCCTGTTTCTCCACATCCTCTCCAGCATCTGCTGTCACCTGAGATTTTGATCTTAGCCATTCTAACTGGTGTGAGGTGGAATTTCAGGGTTGTTTTGATTTGAATTTTCCTGATGACTAAAGATGTTGAACATTTCTAGGTGCTTCTCAGCCATTCAGTATTCCTCACTTGATAATTCTTTGTTTATTTCTGCACCCTATTGTTTAATAGGGTTATTTGATTTTCTGGAGTTCAACTTCTTATGTTCTTTATATGGATATTAGCCCCCTATCAGATTTAGGATTGGTAAAGATTTTTTTCCCAATCTGTTGGTTGCCTGATTGACAGTGTCCTTTGCCTTACAGAAGCTTTGCAATTTTATAAAGTCCCATTTGTTGATTCTTGATCTTAGAGCCTAAGCCATTTGTGCTCTGTTCAGAAACTTTTTCACTGTGACCACGTGTTCGAGGCTCTTTTTCACTTATACCAATCCTGTGCATATATTTAGGAAATGCTCCAATATGTAATAAGGACACATGCTCCACTATGTTCATAGCAGCCTTATTTATAATAGTCAGAAGCTGGAAAGAACCCAGATGTCCCTCAGCAGAAGAATGGATACAGAAAATGTGATACATTTACACAATGAAGTACTAAGTAGCTATTAAAAACAATGAATTTATGAAATTCTTAGGCAAATGAATACATCTGGAGAATATCATCCTGAGTGAGGTAACCTAATCACAAAAGGTATAGAGGACATTCAGGATAGCATTTGAAATGTAAATGAAGAAAATATCTAATAAAATAACAAACAAAAAACCCAAAAGAACATACATAATGTGCACACACTGATAAGTGGATATTAACCCAGAAGCTCAGAATATCCCATATACAAGTCAGAAAACACATGAAGCTCAAGAAGGAAGACACAAGTGTGGATACTTCGATCCTTTTTAAAAGTGGGAACAAAATAGCCATGGAAGGAGTTAGAGAGACAGAGTGCAGCAGAGACTGAAGGAATGACCATCCAGAGACTGCCCTACCTGGGGATCCATCTCATAAACAACCACCAAAACCATACACTTTTGTGGATGCCAACAAGAGCTTGATGACAGGAGCCTGATATAGCTTTCTCCAGAGAGGATCTGCCAGGACCTGACAAATACAGGAGTGGATGCTCACAGCTATCCAATGTTTTCTCAGCAACTAATGAGAAGATCATTGTGTTGGTTTTTTTTTTTCTTTGAGTTTGTTTACATAGTGGATTATGTTGATGGCTTTCCATATATTGAACCATCCTTGAGTCCCTAGGATGGAATCTACTTGATAATGGTAGATGATCATTTTGATGTGTTCTTAGATTCAATTTTTGAGAATTTTATTGAGTATTTTTTCATAGATATTCATAAGGGAAATTGGTCTGAAGTTGTCTTTCTTTGTTGAGTCTTTGTGTGGTTTAGGTATCATAATAACTGTGGCTTCATAGAACAAATTGAGTAGAGTTCCTTCTGTTTCTATTTTGTGAAAACATTTGAGGCATATTGGTATTAGGTCTTTTTTGAAGGTCTGATAGAACTCTGCACTGAACCCATCTGGTCCTGGGCTTTTTTTTTGGTTGGGAATTATTAATAACTTTATATTTCTTCTGGTGATATGGGACTGTTTAGATCATTAATTTACTCCTGATTTAACTTTGGTTGCTGGTATCTGTCTAGAATATTTTCCATTTCATCCTGGTTTTCCAGTTTTGTTGAGTGTAGCCTTTTGTAGTAGGATGTGATTTTTTTCCTCAGATTCTGTTGTTAAGCCTCCCTATTCATTTCTGATTTTGTTACTTAAGATACAGTCCCTGTGCCCTTGTTAGTCTGGCTAAGGATATATCTATTTTGTTGATTTTTTTCAAAGAACCAGCTCCTGGTTTGGTTGACTCTGTACAGTTCTTTTTCTTTCAAATTTGTTGATGTCATCCCTGAGTTTGATTATTTCCTGCTGTCTACACTTCTTGGGTGAATTTTCTTCCTTTTGTTCTAGAGATTTTAGGTGTGCTGTCAAGCTGCTAATATATGCTCTCTGCTGTTTCTTTTTGGAGGCACTTAGAGTTATGGGTTTTCCTCTTAGGACTGCTTTCATTGTGTCCCATTAGTGTATGTTATGTCTTCATTTTCATTAAACTCTAAAAAGTCTTTAATTTCTTTCCTTCTTTCTTTCTTTCTTTCTTTCTTTCTTTCTTTCTTTCTTTCTTTCTTTCTTGACCAAGTTATCATTGAGTACAGTATTGTTCAGCTTCCCCATGTTTGTGGGCTTTATATGATTTATGTTTTATTGACGATCAGCATTACTCCATTGGGGTCTGATAGGATGTGTGGGATTATTTCAATATTTTTTAATCTGTTGATGCCTGTTTTGTGACCAATTATATGGTCAGTATTGGAGAACATACCATGAGGTGCTGAGAAGAAGATATATCCTTTTGTTTTAGGATAAAATGTTCTGTAGATATCTGTTAAATCCATTTATTTCATGACTTCTGTTAGTTTCAATATGTCCTTGTTTAATTTCTGTTTCCATTATCTGTCCATTGACAAGAGTGAGGTGGTGAAGTCTCCCACAATTATTGTGTGCTGTGCAATGTGTGCTTTGAGCTTTAGTAAAGTTTCTTTAATGAATGTGGATAGCCTTGCATTTGGAGTATAGATGTTCAGAATTGAGAGTTCACCTTGATAGATCTTAACTTGGTGAGTAGGAAGTATACCTCCTTGTCTTTTTTGATAACATTAGGTTGAAAGTCATTTTATTCCATATTAGAATGACTACTCCAGCTTGTTTCGTGGGACCATTTGCTTGGAAAATTGTTTTCCAGCCTTTTCCTCTTAGGTAGTATCTGTCTCTCTCCCTGATGTGGGTTTCATGTATGCAGCAAAATGTTGGGTTCTGTTTATGTAATCAGTCTCTTAGTCTATGTCTTTTTATTGGGGGTATTGAATCCATTGATATTAAGAAACATTAAGGAAAAGTAGTTGTTGCTTCCTTTTATTTTTGTCATTTGAGTTGGAATTCTGCTCATATGACTATTTTCTTTTAGGTTTGTTGAAAGATTACTTTCTTGCCTTTTCTAGGGGGTTGTTTCCCTCCTTGTGTTGGAGTTTTCAGTTTATTATCCTTTGAAGGGCTGGATTCATGGAAAGATACTGTGTAAATTTGGTCTTGACATGGAATACGTTGGTTTCTCCATATATGGTAATTGAGAGTTTTGCCTGGGCTGTCATTTGTGTTCTCTCAGGGTCTGTATGACATCTGTCCATGATCTTCTGGCTTTAATAGTTTTGGGAGAGATTTCAGGTATAATTCTGATAGGTCTACCTTTATATATTACTTGACCAATTTTCCCTTACTGCTTTTAATATTCTTTCTTTGTTTTGTGCATTTGGTGTTTTGATTATTATGTGAGGGCATCAGTTACTGAGAATAGACAAAGATCAGTTATAGTAACAAATGTTAGCATGTCATGGTTGAGCAATTGTCCTGCTTTAGATAATAGAATGTACAACATTCTTTTCTCCACTGAAAGAAATTATGATGAGGGGTAGATTTGCTGCTGAGACTCATGGTGTATAGCAGAGTTGGAGACTCCTGTTTGTGCTGTGAAGTGTAGGATGAACTTGTGGTAAAACAGAAAATATTCAGCCATGGAGACTTTTAACCCAGCCCGAGGCCTGTTCAGCAGACATCTCTGACCAATGAAAAGGCAATGGCCACAGGGTAGCCTAGAGAGAATGGAGACGGGCAGCATTCTGAAGCTACAGGAAATAATGCATCCTGTTTGCTCTGACCTAGGTCAGAGGATGTGAATTGTTCTCCACCCACCTATTACAGGTGACAAAGCAAAAAGCCTCCCTGATAATGACAGTTCATTACAGAGAGCTAAGTAAGGTGACGACACACATTTTCCCTATTATACTCAACAATAAATAAAAAAGAAAGATGAATAATAGCTTTTCTTATTGGAACAATCTAACTTTATTATTTTAAATGCTAAATACTTATATCTGTCATATTCTGTACAACGCTTAGGGTCTGAGCTAGAGCAATAGAGAAGAAAGAGAAAAAAAGGAAAACACAAGAGATACAGATGTGGCAGACAGAAGCCAAAGACTCCCCAGTTGAAGAGCTTTTTTAAAAGTCTGTTTAAAAAGTTCATATGGCCCCACTTCTTTAAGAGAATAAACATTTTCTAAATGGGTTCTGCTCTGCCAAAGGCCAGGAAGTAGGGCAGTCCTCATTACAACTTCTCCCACCGCAAGCCAGGAAGGTCCTGGGCCTGGTCACCCCTGGATCCCACCTCCCAGGCCTCAACATTCCCATGAGTTACACCTCTGTGGCCTCAAAAGAGAAGTTCTGCTTCTTATGAATACTGCTGGCCCTAACCTAAGTGCTTTTCTCTTTTATTGTCCTTTCACCTCATGCTTTTCACATGGCTCCAAGTAGCAGGTCTCACTAAGGGTCAGTTTCAGGAACCAATTACCAGATGGATGGATGGATGGATGGATGGATGGATGGATGGATGGATGGATGGATGCCACAATGGGGTTCTTAGCCTGAGACACCTACATTATTTTTCCTGTGTGGCTTCCTCTGGATCTATATTAAGGCCCAGAGGACCTCTTGTCTTGAAGACTCTGTTCTGGCTGCTTCCCCTACTCAACTTTCTTTGATCTAATTTTCTAAAAACCAAGGTGTGTCTCAATCTGAGAATCTTTCTGTGCCTGTCATTGGAGCCCTTCTTTGATTCAGCAAGCCAGACTAATTTCCCTGAATGTCCCACCCTCTCAATGCCAGCAAGTCAAGTGTTTGAAAGATCCAAAAGCAAGTTACCTCAGGATACAATTGGTCTCAGGCATTGTTTTTTTTCTGAAGACACTTGTTTCAATGAGAAAGTTTAGCTGAAGTTCAAAGCAGGAGTCTTCATCGAATGCATGCCTGTGCACCCTGTCCTCAGCTGATACCCCAACAATCTGGACACTACCAGCTCTGAGGAGAGTAAGGACTCAAAGTTCTCTGGTTCACAGTTTCTTGTCCCTGAAGCATCATGGAAGTAGAATTCCTCCCTGTATATTAGCCCCGCCCTGAGGAGAGTAAGGGCTTCTACCCTTTCATGCCAACAATGTCCAGAGAGTCATGGCACAGGGCTGAGCATTTTGGCCACTGAATGTGAGTTTTTAGGGAGCATACCTGTGATGGCCATCTTGGGGCCAGCTGAAGGTAATATTGGAGCCCAATCCCTGGGAACTAGAAAAGATGTTACAGAAGGCTTTGCTGTCCCCTGACTGTATGGACATGGGGGCAGAGCAAAGCTGAAATGGAATGATCACCCAAGAGACATTTGGCTGGCAGCTATAGCTCTCAGACCCTTCTACAGTGGCTGGTGCCTTCTGTTATTTCTAACAGAAGGCCAAGGGTTTTGTGGACTTCCAAAATGCAGCCATTGCATTAATATCCCTGGATGAGAGTAAGGAGTTTGGAAGACCTGTCTTGCCTGGTGTTTGGGCTCTTTGCTGAAAAGCAGGCAGAAAGACCTGGCCACCTGCTTCAGTACCATCCTGTACCTGTTTCTGAGTTTACCCTGTCCTGTTGCCTTGACTTTGTATGCAGGGATCTGTTAAGCTGCCAAGGCCTCTCCCTTTGTCAATTCCAGAACTCCCTCTATGACTCTCTGTATGGAAAGCATTTCAGAACCTACCTACACCAACACCCAACCCTCGAAATGCCTCCCAAATACGAAATGCCTCATGCACAACAAACCCACTGTCCTAGTCGATGGTACTGTACAAGCCTCCAAACAATACTATGGCTGAACACCTCAGTCGCTTATGATTCCTCAGCTCAAACCCAGCCCTGCTCTATTGACAGTGCCTTAACCACATCTCTGCTTCTGTTTGATTGGGGGAGAGGTGACTATTACTGTTTTTTTTCTGAGTGTATTTTAATTTTTGTTTGGTGATATTTTTGTAAAAGATGATTTTATAAGTAAATATATCTCTATTAAAAACTGAAGCTCAAAAAAAAAAAATTCTGAAGATGCCAAGACATAAAATCAAACAAAAACTTAGTAGCTCTCGGTAGTGTTCCTGAATGCCAATAATATTTTTTTCTAAAATATAGTCAGAAAAAAATACATTTACAATAGCTCCAAAGTAAATTAAAATAACTAGGAATAAGTCAAACCCGGGTATGAAAGACTCAAGCTAAGAAAATTATAAGTAATGGAGAAACAAATTAAAGAACAGACTAAAAATACTACAAGATGGGAAGAACTCCATGTCCACAGATTAGCACAAGTGACACTGGGAACATGCTTGTTTTGCCAAGGATTATGTACCTATTTCACGTAATCCTAGTAAAATATGAATGACATGCTTTCCAGACCTAAAAAAATAATCCCCAGAAGAACTGAAACCTTCTGAGTAGCCAAAGCAAGCTTGACCTAAGAACAAGATTGGATACATGATTATAACTATATTGCATTTTAAAAATCACAATCTTAGTAACAAAACCTCGTGGTACTAGTACAAATTCAGTGATGTAGAATATAGAAAACCCAGGAAGAAAATCATGTGTACACACAAAGCTGTGTTTCAATATATATTCCAAAGCACACATTGGAGAAAGAGCTTTTCCAACAAGCAGCACTGTAGAGTCTTTATCTAACATAGAAGAAAAAAATAAATGAACAAGAACAAAACATCCAGATTTGTCTCTCTCACCCATTAAAAATAAACTCAGTTCAAAATATGTCAAAAACCTGAGTGTAAGACCTAAAACCAAGAGCTAAAAGGTTAAAACATTTCAAGTTACATACAGAAATAAGGATTTTCCACTCATGGACTGTAATAGCAAGTCATACTATCACCCCCTCCCCCCCATCCAAAGACAAATGGGATTAAATGAAATTTAAAAACTTCTTTACATCCAAAGAGAAATACTGTGCAGAAAGAAGATAAAAGTGTACAAGATGAGAGAAAATAATTACTAATAGGTCTGACGTGAATATCTAGACACTCTACATAACTTTAAAAAACCAAACACAAAAATAATCATCCAATCAAATGTCCACATGAGTTATGTGAATATTTATCAAAGAGAAAAATAAATATTTGAAAAAATGTTTCCTCTAGAAAACAGGAAAATTAGAACTAAAATTTCTTTGATATTCCCTCTCACCCAATTCCAGAATGGCTGCAATTCAGAAAATGAAATGAGGGACTATGATGACCAAGATTAGGGAAGACAAGAAACAAGAACCATCATGGCCAGCTAGATGTTCATATACTATGCAATATACTGTCAATATAAGTGTAATTGGATGGTTTATAAAAGTGTGCATGAAGTTGGGAAGGGAAAGTACTGGTGGGGGTTAAAGGAAAGTTTGAAAGGGAATAGATTAATTGAAACATTATATACATGTATGGGATTCCAAACAGCAACTAACTAGTATTTGGTTAAACCTTTTGAACTTCATGTCAAAGTCAACAGAACTATGAGACTCTGGAAAAATGTCCATCATCTCACATGCATTTATCTTTCTGTCCTATATTCCTTCTGATACTTCATTTTGTACTAGCAATTAAATACAATCTTAGAACAAAGGAGAGCACTCTTGAATGTACAATTTCAATAACCTCCTGCATTCAAATACTCCTTTCCCTCTCAAAATTGTTTTGCTAAATTCTCCTCTGCTTCATTTGTTTTTCTAGGTGATTTCAATTGTGTGAATCTATGAGATGGTAGATATTAGCATGACATAATGAACAGTTGTAATAGGATGGATGAGATCCTTAAAAGTCAATGATAGTACTCTAACAATTATGAGCTAATATTGAAATTCAGTGCCTAGGAGGATTAAAGAAAACATCAACAATAAAAAACTATTGCTCTTAGTGTGTTGAAAGTAGCTTGGAAATGGAAAAAGAATATGTGTCTGTTAACTGATGAATAGATCAGGAAAATGTGGTATTGATATACAATGGAATAATATTCTGATCTAAGAAAATCATGAAGTTTTCAAAGAAATAGACCAAGAAAACTTGATATTGAACAAAGTAACCCAGGCCCAGAAAGACAAGTGTCACATTTCCTCTGTCATTTGCAGTTCTTCAGATGTGAGTCTCCAACATGGAGTATGCATGGAAGTCAAGAACTTATGAAGAGACCATAGGTGTGGGTGTTAGCTGACAAGGCTTAGAAGAGAAGTTGGAGGATATAGATGATATAAATTGAGAAACAAAGAGGTGGCTCCAAATGGGAAAGATGAATGAATCAATATAGGAGGAGAAGGAATGACAAATAACCCCAAGGTTGTTAAACAAAGCCTCAAGAAATCCTTTTATATTTACCTTAATTAAGCACAATAACTTAAGTACATGTGCATATAAAAATATACACATGTCCTACCCTATTCCTACACATATACATCTTAAAGGAAATTCAAGCACTTGGTCTGAGGATGTTTCCCACAACAATAGTCTAACAAAAGCCCCACTATCAGACATGGGAAAACCTTTGAAGGGTTGGTCATGGAAGTTCAAGGGACTCCTAAAACTATGTAACTTGTCAGTATTGCCATTGCTAGCCTCTCAGAGGTAATGGGAACCCCTATTAATGAATACACTAATCACTTAGGACACACAACTCAGATGATTCAAGTTGGATCTGTCCTTAAAGCCTCTTTCTTGTGGTTTACCTGCTCTGACTCCAGAAAATACCTTGCAAGATGCCAAGAGAGGGAAAAAAATTAAACAGTCCTACCCAACTTCAACATCTATGAACTATAACAATTACCAGCAAGGCAACATATGCATAAAGGTACTATAAGTGTCACTCACATGTTGAGAGTAACAAACAATTTTCTAATTTGACTTAGGGTTCACTCAACACGAGAAAATCACCCCTTGTGCTGAAAACCCAACCTTCTCTGTGCTAGGAAGATCATGAATCTTAGAAAAACACTTCCTTCACATCTTAGACCTGCATCATTCCTTATTACACTGTAAATATTACCGTTTATCCCGGAGGTAAGTGTAACCAGCCCCCCCTCATTAAAGTATCATCATTTTTCAACAAATGGAGAACAAAACTGAAAACCAAAACTAGACACAATATGGAGTTCAAAGGACTATAAGGACCCCAGCGCTAATAAACTGACATAAATCTTACAGTTTCTGTGTTCAAGGCTTAGGGAACATCACAGAATAGGGGACAGAAACATGGAAAGAACAAGAATATCAAAAGGAACTGTCAACCACTCTATCCTAGAAATTACTCCATTAACAAAAGCTGAATAGCAGTGGGCATCTTAATATGGAAGGGGAAAACCCGCAGGCTTTCACTCCTACACAAAGAATCACAGGCAACTATTGACTGCTGGGAAAAAAATGTAGCCTCTCCCAGGAATGAGCCCTCTTACTAATTGTTCAATGAAAATAGTCAGCTTTAAAACTATAGTCATACAAACACCAAAAATAAACTCATTGGTTTCTAATTTTACATATTTATACATACACATAAATATATGTGTGTGAAAGAAATATAATAAGAGACTGTCAACCGCACACTAGGGGCAACATAAAAGGGATTCAAGGAAGGGTGATTGGGTGGGCCTAGGGGAAGGAAATGGAGGAGGAAGTGACATAGCTCTATTTTAACAAAAACATTAATAAATATATTCTCAAGAAATAAAACAAAACAGAACAGAACAACAACAAAACAAATGCAGCGAGGAGAGATGGCTCAGTGGTTTAAGAGTACAATGTTCTTGCAGAGAAAATGAGTTTGATTCCCAGCATCTGTGCAGGGTGGCTCACAGCTACCTAGAGATATAGCTTTGCTAAATAAGACACTCTTTTCTAGCCTTCATGTGAAGTCGCTTTCGTGCACAAATCCACACTCAAACACATACACACATGCATATAACCATTAAAATGAAAATGAAATCTTTGAAAAAAACAAGTAAGATACAACTTTAAAATTAAACAACCCATGGCTTATTTTTAGTTGTTTCTTTCAAGTGTCAATTTGAACACAACAGAATCAATGGGAGTTATGGCCACATTTACTTCTCCATAAGACATTGTCTTTCCTAGGAGTAAATTGTTGTGTGGAACCTTCCAATTGACCAAAGAATAGGTAACTTTGGAGGAACTCAGATTGATAAGGACAGTCCAGGTGAGTGGGGAAAAGGTCAACTCACACCTGCCACCCCAGCTGGCTTGTTAAGAACAATCCTGATGTGATTGCCTCCAGAAATCCCTTTGGCCACTGCCTTTTCATTGGTCGCATCTGTCTGTGGAAAGAGTTCTGGATTAGATGAAAATGCTCTCATTTTCTACCAGTTAATGAGTTCAACCTACTTGTCTTATATCCAGGCAGGGCTTTTCCAATTCTGATATACACCATGATCAAAAGCAGCGATTTGTCCATAGTGTATAAGACTTTACTTAAGAAAAGTATACTATGTAATATCTGGACAGGATAAGTAACATAGGAGGGGTGGGGTCATGGTCATCTTTATGACCCCATTTTTTAGTACATCCAACTAAGCCCAGTGATCCAAATATCATTTTGCATTTATCATGAATTGCTTTTCATTTGTCTGGTAGTCATCAAAGCCAAAGAATCCTACATACTACCAGGAAACTACACGTTGTAGCTCTTCTTCATTTACATTAATTCTTCTTCAGATATCAGAGCTTCCCATAGATTTCCAATGAGCTATTTGATGTAGAGGTTCCAGTGGCCACCTGTATAATAAACGTGTTCGATTTAAACAGTACCCAAATAAGGGCCTATGGTATGAGAAGTGACATATTTTGGGTTCATAGAAAGAAAATTTTTTGATAGAAGATAACATAGTGTTGCTTGTCTTCTAGAGTGCCAGATGATAGGCGGCTACTGCTGAGAACTGTCACTAAGAGATGCTATTTTAGGCCAAGTTAAGGTAATTACCAAGCCAAGCCAGATGTATCAACTCATCTAATGGTATCACAATCCTTATAGGTGTCACCAAATACATCTAAGTTAGATTTAAGCAAAGATTCATGGACAGAACATGATTGTTACAGTAAACTTTGTTCAAGGTCTATAGCGATCATATATTAGGTAGTAATCAGAAATTATTTGGTAGTGTTTGAAGGCATGAATATAACTTTCTACCTAAAGGCCTTCTAAACATCTGGATTTGAACACTGTGTGACTCTCATGGGCCTAGAATATAATGGCAAAACGTTGAGTTGTCCCATGAGTATCTGCTGAGACTCAAAAGATTTAAGCTGCTCATGCTGTGTGACTATAACTGTGACCTTGTGTTTTAATGCTCAGAATTAATTTAAAGTTATCTTATCCAAGATTCAGTAAATATTTCAGAAGTGGTCACCAAAGTACTTGAGAGCAAAAGGAAAGTCCTGACTGTTTTCCTAGGTCATGAAATTCTGACCAACCTTCATGGGGTAGAGATGACTGTTTATTCATAATTTAATTCGGAACCTGCTCTTGGACTTGAAATAAGCCAAATGATGGAGAAGAGACTACCTTAGTCCCAGTTGTTATGGTGCTTTTGACATCATTGAGGCCAACGAAATATGGAGCCATCATTGCAACTGCAGGTGTGTACTTCCTCCTGCCTCACAGCAGCTTGTGGCCTTGGGCATGGTACACTGCAATATGTAGAGGTGGGAAATTAAAGCAGAACTACTGTGAAGCAGATTTCCAGAATCAGTAGGCTAGCCGTGGCTGGACTCATTAGAGATGCTGCTGTCTTTGACTCATCCATCATTCTCTAAGTAATTCTGACCCCCTTTCTTTTAAGTAAGCTTAAACAATGCACTATGTTGAAAACTTTGTTCGGACAACTTGCTTCTTTGGTGATATTATTCTTACACATGAAGTGAATGGACCTTTATTTATGCCTAACTCACAAAAGGAAGGCCAGATGTTACTGAGAAGTACTTTCTAAGCTTTACTCTAGAAGAAAGCAACTGCACAGTAGGCTCTTATATCTGTGGTTTTGAAAAAGAAGCCTTCTTATCCTGGAGATTGACAGTGATGTCTAGAGACATTATTCATCATCTTAGTTGACCTAAGGAAAAAGCAGAATAGTACCTGAGTATAATGGTAGAGACCATCAATGTGTGTGGTCAATGCTGATCCATCTCTAAAAGTAGATATTGATATTTGACTGTAATGATAACACAGAAGTTGATAGCTTCAATATATAAATACCTTAGAAGGAAGTAGTATGCTATTGTTTCTGGGAATCTGCTATGAGTTACATGACTTGAGTGATTTTAAACTTATCTCCAATTCTGGAAACATAATAGACATTGAGAAAAGATGTGGATCTATATTGCTTTGGTAATTTTGTACCAATTATATGTAACACCTTTTCAATTTTTCCAATACATTCATTAAAAATTTAATGAAGGAGAACATTTTTTTTCAGATTTCTATCACTAGAGGTGAATGGATTTTGCATGCTGAGACATTTGCTGGTCCATCCTGCTGAGTGTATAAATTATTGATATGTTACAGTTTTGTTTTTATCTATCTGTGAAATAGAATTAATGATGAAACCAACATCAAAATCATTATAAAAAAGAAAGGAAGATTTTGATAGAGCAATGGAAGTCGACAAACATATAATCTACTGAGTCATGTGATCACAAGTAAAGATTGGACTTTACAAATAACAATGCCTAGTGATACTTATATTTGATTATGGGCATCATTTCTGTTACCCTAATCTATATGAAAGTCCAATATGGTTAAGACATCCCACTGTGGGGTACAAAGTCTATAGTGCTGGCTTTTTTCTTCCTACACCACCTAAGAATAGCACTTAAGGAAAGTCACTTAATCTCATAAGTGTCCTCTTTTGTTAATATAGCTTAATTGTATTACACTGGCCCAGTCTGCCTACAAGGTTATTGTAAAGCTCAAATTCAGTAGAAAATAATCTGAATATTTTGGTAGAATGGCAAATGAATGTGTGTATTATTGTGACCAGGCAAAGCCAGGTTACATAATCCTTTCCATGACAAAAGTCTCTTCACCCTCAGTATTGAACAACAGGCAAGCATGTCTATATTCTTGCTAGGAATGAAGTTGAAATGGTAGTGTGCTGCTGTCCTTGCTATGAGGCAAATATTGCCTATTCAGTAACAAGAGTGTCTGGGAGAAGGTGACTACTTAAGATCAGCATAAATTTCCAATATACTAATCTGTCTCCAGAGAATGACTTAAAAACACTCATTAATTTAAGAACCAAAATTTCAGAATAAGTTCTGATAATCCACAGCCAGATAATGTCTTCAAGTTTAGTAACTTGTATGAATGTAATTATTTAATTGAAGTTTTTTATTAGAAATTGTATATTCACTACCACATCTGTACAGTGACAGACCCGATGGTAGCAGGCAATGGAAAAATATTTTTTTGATAACTAAGGAAGAATTACCACTGATATCCTGAGATAGGTAATCCAATGTAACTTGTGTTTCTATACAGTAGGAATACTTCCAATGTTGTTGATGTCAAACCTACTCTAGTGGGAGGGTGTGACTTCTGCTTCCATTCACCACAATGAGGATGACTATGGTGAGGCATACCTCAAAGACTTGTTTGATCAAGCCATCAAACTGTCAAATGACACCATGGCTCTCACTATAGAAATGCGCATGATATTTGTAAGTATCTCACTTATTTCTGATGTCTTCAGAATATTCAAGTATATTTCAGAAGAGATCTAGTATATTTCTGACAATACAAGTTTCATAGAAAAAAAGAAAGCACACGCTACTGAAAAGTAGGACAAGGAGAACGGCACAATTTTGTGAGATTACAAAGACTTTAAAAGAATTCAATGACTTAGACATGATTTTCCTCCAGTAACATGATATTTTTTTAAAATAAATTCTCCTTAAATTGACAAGTGTAGCATAAAACCCAATAGTTATATCTCAGAGAGAGTTTTGATTTCCTTACGTTATTTGCAGGAGGATGGTCTCTATTGGTGTCTTCAATTGGCAGACATCCCATAGAAGAGAAGTGTAGTATAGTGACTTGCATAGAATGCAAAGAACAAATACAAATTGTACTGGTGCCAGTAAGGAAATATAAAAATAATATAAAGCCTCTTAAAAACTCCTAAATACCAGGGGTCATTGTGTCAAAGTTTTGTAGGGGGTGCTTATTAGAAAGAGGGCAGGTATAGAAGGAACATGGTTTGTCACTTTCCAGTGGCTGTATGTTATCAGTTTGAAGCCAGGCATCGTTAGTGAGGAGATAAGGGAGCCAGAGAATGCATCCCTGCATTTTCAGTAGGCACACTCTCATCCTATGCTCACTCACAATTTTCCTTTTATCCCCTCATGCTGTTACAGTTCTCTGATGTCTTCTCCTCAAATATGTTCAGAAAAATTGTAAGTATCTCACTGATTTTTATCTTCTTCAAAACCAACCAGCCAAAAAACAAGAAAGCAAAGAAACAAACAAATAATAACCCAGAATCTTCATACTATGATTTGGACTGTAATTTGAATGAGGAGAACCCTACAACAATTTTCAAGACTATTCCTCCAGAAGTTAAAGAAAACCATACTTAAAAAAAGGGAATGAGAAGGGGGCAATCTGATAAATCTTTGGGATATCTGATTGATGAGAAGGGAAAGAAGAGAAGAGGAGAGAAAGGAAAGCAGAAAAGAAAAGGAAAGGAAAACATAGGAACTTTAATGTGATTTGACTATAAAGCCTCAGGAATCAGGAATCAGGAATACTTTTATGATAATATAATAGTGAGATGAACCCTTATTCTAGGTTAGAAGCAAGTGACAAACAGCTACCGTAAACGAATCATGACTCTCCAAAGTGAATATGAGACTATGCCGGGGCCTAGCAAACACAGAAGTGGATGCTCACAGTCAGCTATTGGATGAACCACAGGTCCCCCAATGGAGGAACTAGAGAAAGTACCCAAGGAGCTAAAGGGACCTGCAACCCTATAGGTGGAACAACATTATAAACTAACCAGTACCCCGGAGCTCTTGACTCTAGCTGCATATGTATCAGAAGATGGCCTAGACGGCCATCACTGGAAAGAGAGGCCCATTGGGCTTGCAAACTTTATATGCCACAGTACAGGGGAATGCCAGGGCCAAAAAATGGGAGTGGGTGGGTAGGGGAGTTGGGGGGAGGGTATGGGGGACTTTTGGAAATGTAAATGAGGAGAATACCTAATAAAATATTTTAAAAAATGAAAATGACTACTTTGCTTAATCTATAATCATTTGTGATAAGAGATGTTACTTGGGGTTTGAAATTAATCTCGCAAGTCCTTCCTACTACCAGTTTCTACCCATCTGTACTTCTGATTCACTGTGAATCTAACTGAACAAGAAGAAAGTTAAATTTGAAACTCAGGAGGGGCTCAGTAGTGATCCAGTATAGTGGATAGTTACAATGCACAGGATTCTACTGTATAAGCTGGCATAAGTCCTACTTTAATTTTTCTTTAAAAGTGATGGCATAAAAGCAGATTGTAAAGTAGAAAACAGATGACAGAGCAGTGGAGTTGATAAGAAAAATGTACCAAAGGTATTTCTCCTGATGAAGACTCCCTAACTTGACAGATACCCACTAAAAATCACCAGAGTGCTCATGACAAGCACTTGTCTCTTAGGGAATTCATTTTCAGCACCAGTATACAATAAATTGTTGATATCATGCCATATATCAGTGATGACGACCCTTCAGAATTTCTCATATAGGACTAATTCTCACATACTCAATTGGGATGAAAATTTAGAACATTGAACTGCTTATTCTCCCTTTCCTACTGTGTCACTTCAGCAACCAGATTAGGAGAAAGTAACAAATAATGTCCTGATGAGATGAACTTGAAAGAACACAGAGAAGCCTTGTTAGGTTTAGTGTGAATAGAATACTGGGAAAGTGTCTAAGATGATACTAAGGAGACAAAATCAGAGGAATATAGCTGGAGATGGTAATTAGAGAAACCTAGAAGCATTTAATGTTCACATCCCAACAAGTTGTAAACTTTTGAAAATTCACAGCACATTGAGCTTTAGCATTATTCTTGTATGGTTGGCAAATACACTGCAAGAGATAACCGAGAATGTCTAGGTTTTGTACAAGATGTTCAGGTCTCTATGTTTTGGGTGACATTGACTGGAGAGGAACCCACAGATGTCAATGCAGAGTGATCCATAAAGAGGTAAGAATGAGAAACCAGTTCAGACTAAATTTTTCCTGTATGTATGTATAGATGTATGTATGTATGTATGTATGTATGTATGTATGTATGTATGCATATATGTATGTATTTTCCAATTAAGTATCTGATGGTGTCATTTCATAATAGCTTGACCCTGTAAGTAGTACTGGATTTCAGTAATATGATGAATATTAAAATTTCACTTGCTAGCATAAGTAGGACCATTATTATTAGTATTTACCTGTGAGAGTTCCAGAAAGAAAAATATGTAAAGAGTTATTTGATAAAGATAAATTTCAGATAGAAAATACAATGCCATTTTGCTCTAGTTGCTACAGCCCCATGCAATGCTTGGGGCTATGCTCTGTAGCTGACTAGTTAGAGAGAAGCATTGTACATTCTTATAGTTTATTTTGAACATAGATATTGACAAAACTGACAACAGAAAGTGCCCAAGATACAGCCATATTTTCAGATGTCAAGCTGATGTCCACTCATTATTAATTGTGCATTAGAAGTTCGGAATATTGTATAAAATTTGTGTTTTATGTTGTACAAACCAATGTCTGTAACATTGACGCTCTCATGTAACTTTTTGAACAATTTTCTTTTCCAGAGCCTGATCTTTTATTAGACCAAGGGAATGCATAAAACTAACAAGCAAACAAAATCTGTCAACAGTGGTCATTAGCTGCAAAGACTTAAACGTAAGGCATTTAAGTAAAGATTTGACGTGTTTAAATTTTTTGATTATTTTGATGAGCTTTTTAAATTTTCTTAGCTTTATCATTAATTTAATTATGCACTTTACATCCTGATTGTAGCTCCCCTTCTCCTTTGAGTCCCTCCCTCATACTTACCATCTCCACATCTCTTTTCCCCTTTTCCTCTGTGAAATGAGTACCAACTGGTCTTGGCACACCAATCATCAGCAAGACTAGGTGTATTCTCTCCTACTGAGCCCAGCTAGTGCAAGAAGTCCAAAGGCAGGCAACAGTGTCAGAGACAGCCCCAACTCTAATTATTAGGGAACTCACATGAAGAAAAACTGCACATCTGTTACATATGTGTAAAGGGGCTCGGTCCATCCGTGCATGGTCTTTGGATGACTTTTCAGTCCAATGAGTCCCCTACTCTTATTTCCAAATTTACCCTGGGCCTATTTAAGTATTTATTTTAAACTTTTTTGCTATGTTGTGCAGAAATGTTAAATGAAGTTTTAGTAATAAAAGTCAAGATAAAATTTATTTTGCTAATGCCGTTGTCAAACAGATGAAGTTACACTCCATGGTGTCACCACCCCATTGCTATACAGCTGCTTGCCAGATTCCAGTAATAAAGCTACCAGGATTCTTGAATTCTAATTCATAAGACATGAATTTCTGTCTTTTTCTTCTGCCTAACCTTCCTTCAGGCAACTGCCAAGATTCAGAGTGTGTTTGCTCTGTTGTTTTTCCTTAAAACATTAATAAAATTGTCCTCACACTTCCTGCTGAGACTGTTCAAGAGTTCTTTTAACAAGACTAAGAATCCAAGAGGAGTATTTAGTTCCCCTAGTAATACCATGGACAATAAGATTTGTCTGACAACCACAAGCCACTAAAGATCAGAGTCACAATCTTATGTTTCTTGGAATCAGAAGACAAGCTGAGCTACGCCCAAACATCTCATCTCTCCTGACTTAATGAAGACAGTGTCTTTTTGGCTTATTCCTTGAGAGATGAGTAGATAAAATTTTTCTTTCATAGGGGCAAATGGAGGGAAAATGTGACATTATTCCTCAGCTGAATGCCTATGAAGTAAGAGATTTTTCAAAAAGACCTAGCATCTAGTGAACAGAAGAAATAACAATTTTAGAGAACCCAAGAGGGAATAAGAGGGATTCCATGCTGTTTCAAAGCCTGATGTGATGAGGGACACTCCTCCCTGCTTCTTGGTAGAAACTGCAGTTTGAATCAATGTCTTTCAACATGAGAGGAGAAGCAGCAGAGACAGAAAAAGACACCATATATGGTAAAGTGGCTTACTGTGAAAGACACTGGACTCTGAGTCATCACAACTGTGTATCTAAGGAACTAATTATTGTGTCCTATGAGAGAGGAACCTGACATTCTCAGTGAATTAATTTTGCACTCCAATTGTTAATAAATATTCACTATCATGTTAATAATGTCAAAATGTTCTCATGTCTCCCAATTCTCTGTCCAAATATCAGAAAGTCAAAGGAATAGAGACTAATATGTGAAAGGGGGGAAGAAAGGTCACAGAACTGCTAATCCCTGTCTTCCTGGATTTGTGATCTCAACCACTAGAGGATGAGGGGATAATACTAAGCATGGTGATTCTGAGGTGCATGGAATAAGGGGAGAGTGTAAACAGTGTGACGATGACATACAGAGAGAAAGGAGATGTACTAAGCAACGTAAGTGGGAGATGCAGTTGTATTTGTTCTACAAGATTCATATGTTTGTAACATTTTTTGGTTAGGGCTCCTGTTTCCAGTACCTCCTCCTTCCTGCTAATGTTAATTGGCCAATAAGATCAAATTGTGAAACTGAGCTCCCAAATCTGAAATACAACACTCTCATGTTCTATGGCAGGAATAAAACACAGAAGCTATTTTTGCTAAATGGGTTTGCTAGCCTGGTTTGGGTTCTGGTACAGTGTTTTGGAAAGGTAAATTCCCTTGTTGAGCTAAATTTATGTATAAAATATAATATATACTATGAATTTTATATATATATACATATATATATATACATATATATATATATATTCATGTATATACTTAGTAACACATGTTAATAGGCTTCCTTCATGCCTAGCATACCAAAATGTGTTCTTATAGGAGCTGACAGATGCTCAAGAGATGAGATGTTCCTTGATTTTAGACATGTATTTGACAAAAGGACAATGAATAAACAGGTTTTGTTTATCTTACTAAATGAACATTATATATCCTTAGTCTTTAACTATTCTTTATGTAGTAAGAATTCTAATGTTATACTATTATCCTGTATTTTGGAGCACATCAGTTCTGAATCTTAAACTTTAGGCCCAATAAAAGTAGAAATTTGTGATTGAGATTCAGATAGTCAGGCGATACTAGGCTAGCATCATCTGTTGAGATAGTTAGGCATCCATCTTTCTGCCCAAGAAGGTACAGTTTAAGCAACTGCAAATAGCAGTTATTTTCTACGGTGATTCATGGATTTGATTTTTTGTATGAAGTACCCTTGGTTCATTTTTCCAACACTCTGTAAATACAGAACTTTTGACATATAATGTCACTGGGATTAAATGGAATAGAATTAAATGGAATACTGCTCTTATGTTTCTTAATGTCCTTATTTTCTATCCTTCTGAGGTCAATGATGGTGTAAAGGGACTGTAGGAAGCCTCTTTCATAGACATTTGTAGACTATCAGGCAGAAATTATTATTTTATACTCCAAATGTATATCATGAAAGGCTTGTTACATGTTTACATTAATGCAAAAAATCAGTATGTTTTATGATGATATAGGATAAATTTATATATCCTGCCTCTAGATATGATTTGGAAAAGACAAATAATTTGAAGAATTTAGAATTGAGAACAGGGAAAGCTAATCCATAGATTATGAGTGATTATTTAATTTGTAAATTTATAGTTGAAAAATATAAATAGATTTTTCTTATTTGTTACTGAAACTAACATTTGTAGTGGATGCAAACTGTTTTAGTTTGGGTTTCAATAATTGTGAGGAGGCAACATGACCATGGCAAATTTTATGAAGAAAAACATTTTTTAATATATTTTTTCTAGGCATTTTCCTCATTTACATTTCCAATACTATCCCAAAAGTCCCCCATACCCTCACCTCCACTCCCCTACTCACTCACTACCATTTTTTGGCCCTGGTGTTCCCCTGTACTGGGGCATATAAAGTTTGCATGTCCAATGGGCCTCTCTTTCCAGTGATGGCCGACTAGGTCATCTTTTAATACATATGCAGCTAGAGTCAAGAGCTCCGGGGTACTAGTTAGTTCATAATGTTGTTCCACCTATAGGGTTGCAGATCCCTTTAGCTCCTTGGGTACTTTCTCTAGCTCCTCCAATGGGGGCGCTGTGATCCATCCAATAGCTGACTGTGAGCATCCACTTATGTGTTTGCTAGGCCCCAGCATAGTCTCACAAGAGACAGCTATATCAGGGTCCTTTCAGCAAAATCTTGCTAGTGTATGCAATGGTGTCAGCGTTTGGAGGCTGATTATGGGATAGATCCCTGGATATGGCAGTCTCTAGATGGTCCATCCTTTTGTCTCAGCTCCATACTTTGTCTCTGTAACTCCTTCCATGGGTGTTTTGTTCCCAATTCTAAGAAGGGGTAAAGTGTCCACACTTTGGTCTTTGTTCTTCTTGATTGAAGAAAAACATTTAACTGAGGGTGTCTTAAATTTCACAGGTTTAGTCCGTTTTTATCATGATAGGAGCCATAGCAGTATGCAAACAAACATGGCACGAGAGGTAACTCAGAGTTGTACATCCTGATCAGCAGGAAAGACAATGAGCCACTGAGCCTTTTCTTGAGCTTCTAAAATGTCAAAGCAACACACCTCTTCTACCAAGACCACATCTACTCTAACAAAACAACATCTTCTGTATTGCTACTCTCTATGAGTCTATGGGGAACATTTGTTTTCAAACTGACACACAAATGTTAAGTATTTATTAAACAAAACATCTCCAAAGATAAAATAAGATGCATTTCTTCCTTGCAAAGAGAAGTGTTTTAAAACTCAATCACATTTGCACAGAAAAACTCAGTGACAATGAGAAAAGCAAAGAAGTGTAAGCAGCTGTTTGCCTTGGGGCATAATTATGTAACCACTTCTAGGCCTTACATGGTTATTTTTGTTTGTTTGTTTCTTTGATTTTTTTTATTATATCTGAAATTGGAGATGGGAAAACAAGTGGATCATTTATTGAAGATTCTTCAATTACTAGATGGTTCAAAAGGTTTTTTCAGGCATTTGTGCATTTTGACACTATTTTCCTAGGACTTGTCACTAAGCAACTGGAATCAAATAATCTTATTAAAAGAAGAAGACAACAGCGGGTTCACATAATACTTGCTCAAAGAGGCTGTTATATCATTTCCCTTTACTATCCATGTGCATATTTAAAATAATCATTTGAAGCCAGGGGTGGTGGCACACACCTATAATCCCAGCACTAGGAAGGCAGAGGCAGGCAGACTTCTGAGTTCGAGGCCAGCCTGGTCTACAAAGTGAGTTCCAGGACAGCCAGGGCTATACAGAGAAACCCTGTCTCGAAAAACAAAAAACAACAACAACAACAAAAAAATCATTTGAAGGTGATAGGAGGGTAGAATTGTAAAATGTAGTCACTTACCATGTGTTACAGACTTTTAGAGGGGATAAACTCAGAAATGTCAGTAGAGTGCTTATGAAGTTTCTAGTGAAGTGCTAAAACCCATGAATGTTATCTCTTCCAGTTCCTATTTTTCTTCTCCTGTTTATTTTATTATATTAGTTATTTAAGCAAGACTTATTGACCCACAGAAGGCTTATGCCATTGAGCAAGAATGGAGACTGGATTGTAAGTGCAGGAGTATATTGAGATACATAATGAAGCTTGATATAAAACATCGTAGATAATGCATGTAGAAACAGAAGTGAGAAATGAAAGTGTCTGTGTGTTAGGTCTGGCATGACGTGGAGAACTGTCATTACACAGAGGGACAGCTGTATAGTGAAGAAAACCACACAGCATATACTCAATATATTTCTGCAGGTGGATTTCAACTATGACCCAGGTAGAGACAGAGCATCCAGACATCAACTTTTGGAAAAAGAAGCAGAAATAGAAACAGTAGACACTTGAAAGCTAAGAGAAATTAGTGAACTTGTAGGTATACTAAACTCTGCCAACACAGCTTGCAATAGTAACATATGATAAATGCAATTGTGTTGGCATCACACACGTTTATATTAATGGATACTTAAGCATGAAAATCAATGTCATTTCAAACTTTCCTACAGAGTAGTAAGTAAAGCGATAGGGTAGGAATTATGCAAGGGTCCTATACTGTTAAATTGTCACCAGATTTCACTTATAATTTATCAGCTGTGCAATATAATTCTCCTTTTGTTGTTCATTGTCCCTGGAAGTGTGATTAATATACCTATTATTGTTCCTGTGACAATCAACAGTATACCAAAGCCAATGTTTGGCTTCGGTTGAATTTTCTGAGTTTAGTAGAATTCATACAAATAGTATGAATGTGAATCTATTCAGTGTGTCTCCCACACTGGCTTACTCCATTCTGGAACAGGAAGAATTATGGCATCTGTTGAAAACCCTGATTTTGAACCTTAAGGTCATGGTAGACTACGTATTTGGGAAATGATGAAATATTCAATTTCTTGGAGATTCACAATATAAATACTAACCAATGATCAGAATGCTGATGCATCTGATGTGCAATTAATTTTAAGAGTTCTGAAAAATGAAATTAACATACTAAGGAAATGATCTTTTTACTTTAATTTCAAATATTAATCTTTAGTCATTGATCTATAGTTATATAACTTTCAAAGCCCCTGGACCCTTCCAAGTTAGCTCTTTTCACTGTCCTAAAAGTTATCATTTGACAAACAGAACTAAAACTGGCATGCTGATACCCTTGGGTCCCCTCTGCAACAAAGGCTGCACCTATATGAGTGGCCTCTCAGAGTCATTCTGCAGAGCCATCAACCCATCACACAATATCAAGCCTTCAGTGATCTCCATGACCACTCTTGGTTTCAGAAGAAGTACCATGAGAAGGACTCTGAATATGGTCACTTTCAACTGCCAACTTGATGTGCTGCCTAAGTTACTTTGCACCACAGATTCTGTTTGCTGACTCCAAAAAACAAAACAAACAAACAAAAACAAAACAAAAATCATATCTCAGGAGATTTTTTTTCTAATGGCATTGACTTTTTTGGTAAATAACAATTATTCAACTTCATCTCATCTGCAGCCATTATTGTAGTGTGCTAGCTAGCTTTCTGTCAACATGTCACAAGGCAGAGTCATTTGAGAAGAGAGGACTTCAGTTGAGGAAGTGTTTCCCTCAGCCTGAAATGTAAACAAGTCTGTGAGGGCAATTTCCTTGTTAATGATTGATGTGGGAGTGCCAAGCTCAATGGAGGTAGTGCCGCCCTAGGGCAGGTGGCATGAAGTGGTGTAAGAAAGTGAAGTGAGTAAGCCATGGGAAGCAAGCCATTGAATGGCATTTCTCCATGCTCTCTGCTTCCATTTTGACCTCCACTTCCTGCTTGATTTCTGGGCCTGAATTCCCTTGGTGATGAACGGTGATGAGAAACTATAAGCCAAACCAACTTTCCTCCCAAATTGGTATGGGTCAGTGATTTTATCATAGCAATAGAAACCTAGCCAAGATACACAGTGATACACTAATATTTCACTTGCATGGACTCTGAATCTAAAGTATTATGTGGGCAGCCCTGAGAGAATCTATGCTTTCCTCTGAAGCTTCACAAGCCAGTCCTCCATCATCTATACTTTCACCAATATTATCACTACCCCAACAGCAACATTATATGATCTGAGCACTAAATAGGTTTCCAGACCAAAGATGTGGAGAGCCATGCTGCAAACAATCGCGTGCATGCCATGAGCAATCACCATTATAAGATGGCGCTGGCTTCCTCTACGCCTAACTAGTAAACAAGCCTTATGTGCAAGTGCAAGAGTGAACTCACGCCTAGTCACTGCCCATCTCGCAGTGTAGTAATGGGGTGATGGGCGAGCAACGAATCAGGAGCCGTCACGCCACATCAGGTGCTGTAACGTCACGCTGCTGGCTATATAAGCAGCGCCATTTTCCTGGTTCGGGGTCTTCCCTCCTGAAAAGTAAACAATAAAAGCTTTGCCGCAGAAGATTCTGGTTGTCCTGAGTGTATTCTTGCTGGCGAGGACAAAAGCTCGGGATACAAAGATTTCAAATACTTCATAATCCTTCCCCGACACCACATAGTCAGGTCCACCCTAGTGATACTTGGATTCTCCTCTGCCAGGTTCAGTTCTAGTTTGCTTCCTGATGCTGTAAACATCCTGCCCAAAAGCAACTAGGAAAGGAAATGGGTAATTTCAGCTTATCCTTTAAATTCCTAGTCCACCATTGAAAGAAATCAGGGTAAGAACTGAAGTAGGAACAGAGGCAGGAATCACACGGGCTTGCTGACTGGTTTCTTCCCAGCTTCTTTTTCTCTTTGCTTCTCATGACCAACTTTGAGTGAGTAGTGCTGCCTGTTGTGGAGTGCACCATCCTACATCAATTAACAGTCACGAAAATTCCCAGAGACTTCCCCACAGGCCATCTGATGTATGCAAGTCTTCAGTTGAGTTTCCTCTTCCCATATGATTTTAATTTGTGTTAAGTTGGCAATAGAAAGTAACTAGCACAAATAAAATTGTCAAAGTTCTGGTATGCAATGGGCCAAATATCAATATTCTGGATAGTTTGAAAAGATTGTTAGGATGTTATAAATATGGGCCATAAAACAAGGGAATGTAAAAAATAAATAAGTAAAATGACAGGAACAATATAAAGTATTTACATTGAGTCACATCCACACATGCATAGAGTTCTTCATGCCTTTTGTCTTCACTGAATTAACCAGGATAGGCAAGATACAGCCTTTAAAGTGCCCTTATTATAAAGACTGGACACTTTTGTCTATCTGTCCCAGACCTAATTTTTATTAGGCCATAATCGAATATATATATATATATATGAGTGTATAAAGAATAATTTTTATTTATGATTTATATCTGAGAATTTCATCCATGCTTACACTATTTTGTTCCTTTGCACACCTCCCTCTCACCTCTCTATCTCCTGCTATGCCCTTATCTCTGTTACAGTCATGACTTCATCTTTTATAATTATAATTGTTGTAGATATATAGGTATTTCTGAAACTTGTTGAGCCTGTTTGTTGTGGTTCTTATATACATGCATTTGAGTTGGACACAAGATTGGAGAAGCTATCAGGGATTCCTTCCCAGTGATGAGTACTTTCACCTCTCTAAGGGGCTATGGATTGCCTATAGTTCTTCAACTATGGCAAGGCCTTCTAAATTTTCCTCTATCCTATTTGAGTTATTAATTTCCTTTCATATACAGACATAGCCTCAATGTCTGCCACTCTATTTAATTACTTTAATGAAATCATTGCTGATTTCTTTTATTGTATTTTCTACAGGGCTCCAAGTAAAGAATACCAATAGAATGTTAACTAAATAATGGAAGGAGAACAAAATCTCTTCCCCATACATGCTTTTCAGTGCCTTATGTCACAACAGTAAAACAAAATGCTATTTTAAGAAATATTAAAAAATTAAAATCAAGGTATCTTTGCAAATATTTGACTTCCATATTGTCTTACTTCACATATTAGTATCTTCACTTTCTTCTAGCTATGAAGGTGCATTGTTTGAAATTTGAATACAGAGGCTTTCTCCTCTGCATTATATCTCATCTTGACTATTCATGTGAGAACCCTTTATGAAAATGAGCCAGAAGTCAATGAGTGCACCTACAAAGTCTGCAAACAATCTTGTAGCCTCAGAATTAATCTTTCTAGATAGAGCCTCCTCAACTGTACATTCATGCATCTATGAGAAAAATTGTCTTGTGGATTCATCTTGCCACCGTTGAGTGCTGAGGCCACATTCTTCCACAGAAGCAGGTTTGATGCCAACCCCAAGCACACTGTTCCTGTAAAGGTAGAGAAGCTAACGCACCATCTTCTCTGAGATTACTTAGAGTCACTTTGTCTGTTCACAGTGCCCTTTGTTATATACACTGGTGTTTTCTACTGATGGAGAGTAATAAACATCTTTCACTGTACAAATTTAACTAATTAATTATATTTCCATAGGCTCAGATTTTGAAATGAGAGTCACTTCCTGTATCTTTCATTTAACTCCCAGAAGTGCTTCTGAACTCTCGTAACATGTGGAACCTAGATTGTGCCAGGGTAAATAGTTTAATGTCTGGTGGGATTTCCCTGATCCTCAGTAATACTACACTTATGAATTTTTAATATTAGCTCAATATCAATATCATTTTGTACAGTGATGTCTTAAGGAGATCAGAGTTGAGGCATTCTCTTCTTATTTAAACTTATTTCCTGATGAAAATAAACATATAACTTCTAATTTCCTGAAACTGATGGTGAAAAGGATGCGATCATAAAAAAGGAAGTGACAGCCTGCAAGTACCAACTTGGCCCTCTAAGATTATTCATTTCATCTTTGGCAGAATATTTAGTTTTTAAAAACCATTTTAAACGATTTAATGTGTATAATAGCTTAGACTTTTTATGGCCATAAAGCTATTATGATAAAATGGACTACAAAACTTACGTGATTTTCATAGTTTTAATTTTGTACTCAAGGCAACCATTCACTCACTATGCACCTGAGGTTCTGTGGTGCTATATATAAAAAACATCATCTTGTTCTGTTAAAATTATTTCTGAAAGTGAAAATTATTGAGGTTTTACAATTCTGTTTTTATCTTTTAAACCCTATTCCTCTCACCTGAAGCAGCTTTTAAAAGCTGCGGACAACCACCTGATTCAAAGTCTCTAGTCCTTTGCTGCCGAACCCTAATTGGACCCAGCGCAGGGTTAGCACTGTTCCAACTTAGCCGTATCCTTCCACACTTCCAGCAACACTTTTTAAAATATGAAGTTTAAAGCCAGCGCTAGCATAGATACCTGTTGCATACCATGCCCAATTCAATCTTCTGATTCTTTCCTCCCCTTGGAGCTCAGCGTTTTCCCACCATTCCCAATGTCCCTGTTTGGACACTAATCTGTTGTAAGCTGGCCTGCGGCCTACTTGAACCGGGTATACCTGGGAGGCAGGCTGGGGCTGAAAGAGACTAGACTGTGAGAGAAATTAATGGAGACAAAGACACGATTCTGTTCAAGGCCCGCCAGTTTACTAAGAGAGTGAGCTTATAAGGGGGAAGACCCATCCCCTGCCAGTCCTTTCTTGGTGTCTGGAGCCAGCCTGTAGGCGATGTGTAGGATAGGATGTTCCTCCAGAATATCTCAGTGGCCTCTCAGCAGGTAGCAGTGTCTTGGAGGAGCAGTGACAGGTGGCAGAACAATAGAGCCATCTAGGTCAGAAGGCTCCACCCTAGGTAATCTCCTTCTTAGTGGCAGCAAGGTCAAAGTCTGGATCAGCCTGCTTCAGGTTGTGGGAGGTTACAGCCTATGCTGCCTATTATAATAACTATAACCCCCCTTCCTTGGAATATTCATTGCTGCTACCTGCCCCCTACTACATCAGTGCCCAATTAGTCCCATTGCAGTTAATTCACCCAACTGAACAGAAGCATCTCTGACCCCTAAGGCCTAATGCAAGTCAAAGTGTCATGAAAAAGCTCTTCAAATGTGCTACTGTCTCTCTCATGACTTTGTGTCTTATGGAATAATTGAAGGACCTTATTTCTAGTCGTTCTTATTGTAGAGGATTAGGTTTTGCACAAGGTGACACATTCTAGCATTGGAATTTCCATGAATCTTTAAATTTCATCAACATTACACCAAAGGATATCAGGCATCTTCAGATTCTTTTCAGGAGGTCATCTTCTGATAAATGCTTTGGCCAACCAAGCAAATAAAATATCCACACTCCCTTTTAATAAACTGTGTATGTTTTCCTATTAAACAGAATATTGACTCAGTTGGAGCATGTCAATATACTCAGCTTAATCAAAACCCTTAAAGTCCATTTTCACAATATTCCCCAGATGCCTACTTAAGTTCTGTAGTTTTGTAGCACACCTCCTTATGGACTAAGCTTTTGATCTATAACTCCTCTAGGAGAGTTCTTACTTTTCATTCTGGTTATAGGTCTGGAGGCAACTATAGATGGGTCCTGAAGGACTTCAGTATTGTTTTGTATGGCATCTACTTAAGGGAAATTCAGTGTATTTAAGACAACGAATGACTAATTTCCCCAGGCATAGGCAAAGAAAGTCTAAGGTGTGTGTGTGTGTGTGTGTGTGTGTGTGTGTGTGTGTGTGTGTGTGTGTGTTTATTCTCTCAGTTATGCTTCTGTGGTGGAAGTGTGGTACACCATCTGCTAAGGGCAAAGAGATTTTTTTCTCTGATGATATAAACACTGGAGAAACTGAGGCTTCAAAGTTCAGTTGGATACTTCTACATATCTCCATCCCATTTCATGCTCCCATTTTAAAACCAATTACTGTGTTTACTTCAACTATATACACTGTTGAAGCTTGAATTTTTGCTGTAATTCAGCAAAGCATATAATGATGGCTTCAGTTTGATTTCTGAATCTTGGGTTCTCTACCTGTTGGAGGGAAGACTGATTCCAGGCCAACCTAGAAACATTTACACTGTTTATTGCCTTCTGGAGATAGTTGGTTGTATCACCAATTTTATTGTTGACCTGTTCTTTGCCACTTTATCCTGATATGATTAATGCTGGCTAATTTTATCATGGAGCTCATCCTTTTTCTTCCTAAGTTTATTTAGATATGCCAGGAGCAACCAACAAGCATCATTACACTCCTTATTTTTCCCACAAGTTTTTAAAAGTTATATCGAGTAATTAAATTTCTTGCTTCACACAACTAGTGAGTCACTATAACCAATTGCATCTGTCTTGGTAAGTTTTAAAAATAGTTCAAACCATTTTTTAAAACTGGTTTTCATACATACATCTAGAAGAAACTTCAGTAAGTTGGTGTTGATAAACTGGAAAGTATATCCAGATAGTTTTCATGCTTATTGTTCTGTTGCTCAAGAACCACTCCTAGTACCAACATCTGTACTAGACAGGGTTTGCTATAGAAACATATGAGAGAATAAACACACACACACACACATGATTTACTAGAATTGTTTATAAGGATAGTTGCTATAGTTGCACTATTCTAACAATGGCTGTCTCTTGATGAAAAACAAGAAGAAAAAATTGTTCAATCTGTGAGACTAGATATCTCAGTTGGTCTCAGTATGTGCTAGAATCCAAAAGAACTTGACTTTAATACCATTGAAGAAGTGACCATTCCCATGAGAATTCATTGTAATCAGGCTATCAAGGCAATCAGGCAAAGAACAAGAGCTTCCATCTTCTGATTCTCCATAGGCTGCCTCCAGAAGGTGTGGGCCAACTTTAAGTCTTCCCACCTCAAATGATTCAGATTTAGGATGTGTCTTTCTACCACCAATGATCTCACAAAGTCAAATTCCTCACAGACATGCCCTGCTTCTTGGATTGCAGTTAATTATACATGTAGTCAAGTTCACAACCAAGGATGGTCATCACTTGAGGGTTGATATCGTTGGAATCCTACTTTTTCTCTTTCTGTGAGGATCTCAAAATTTTAGAACATGGTAGAATATAATAATATAATACTGAAAAAGTTGAGCAATACCTTCATGGTAATTATTATTTTTTATTTTATATTACGGGCTCTTCTTTTAGAAGTCAAAAGAATATGGTGAAAACAGAAGTTATTTTGTATTTAAGGTATTTTTTCTTATTAAATATGTAAAACTCTATGTTGCTTCCATTGTTCTTTGATCCTTGAGTTTTACATATTTGTATACAGGGGATTTTATTACTGGGATTAGAAATTGGCAATGAATTCTTTAACCATGAATTTGAAAATTTGCAGGAATCATTATAGGGCTAATGATGAAAGTATTTTCACAATGATTGCGTATTAATGAATTTTGCACTTGTCAGACAAGACTGAGAACTGTGTTTGCTGACAAGGAGTTGATAAGGAATGCTCAATAGAACATGGAGTCAAACATGACATTTACTCTCTTTTCAAATAACATGAGTAAAGATGGTTGATGATGACAAACTTATCACTGGAAACATGCAAGGGTCATTCAAATCATGGATCAATAAAATTTATCATTAGAAAAAAATAATCAAAGAAACAAATCACATGATTGTCTTGAGATATGTTAAATGTTCCTTAGAAAATGTTCACACCAAGGTATTTAACATTACTTATGACTATTATGAAGGTTGTTGTTTCCCTAATTTCTTTCTCAGCCTGTTTATCCTTTGTGTAGAGAAAGGCCACTGGTTTGTTTGAGTTAATTTTATATCCAGCTACTTCACTGAAGTTGTTTATCAGGTTTAGGAGTTCTCTGGTGGAATTTTTGGGGTCACTTATATATACTATCATATCATGGACAAATAGTGATATTTTGAATTTTTCCTTTCCAGTTTGTATTGCTTTGATCTCCTTTTGTTGTCGAATTGCTCTGGCTAGGACTTCAAGTACTATATTGAATAGAGAGGTAGAGAGTGGGCAGCCCTGTCTAGTCTCTGATTTTAGTGGAATTGCTTACAGCTTCTCTCCATTTACTTTGATGTTGGTTTGCTGTATAATGCTTTTACTATGTTTAGGTATGGGCCTTGAATTCTTGATCTTTCCAAGACTTTTATCATGAATGGGTGTTGGATTTTGTCAAATGCTTTCTCAGCAGCTAATGAGATGATCATATGGTTTTTGTCTTTGAATTTGTTTATATAGTAGATTACATTGATTGATTTATGTATATTGAACCATCTCTGCATGCCTGAGATGAAGCCTAATTGGTCTTGATGGATGATCGTTTTGATGTGTTCTTGGATTCGGTTTGTGGGAATTCTATTGAGTATTTTTGCATCGATATTCATAAGGGAAATTGGTCTGAAATTTTCTATCTTTGTTGGGTCGTTTTGTGGTTTAAGTATCAGAGTAATTGTGGCTTCATAGAAAGAATTGGGTAGAATACTTCTATTTTTATTTTGTAGAATAGTTTGAGGAGAATTGGAATTATAATAGCCAGAAGCTGGAAAGAACCCAGATGTCCCTCAAGAGAGGAATGAGTACAGAAAATGTGATACATTTACACAATGGAGTACAATGCAGCTGTTAAAAACAATGAATTTATGAAAATATATAGTATATAATTCTTAGACAAATGGATGGATCTGGAGGATATAACCGTGAGTGAGGTAACCCAATCACAAAAGATCACATATGATATGCACTCACTGATAAGTGGATATTAGCCCAAAAGCTCAGAATACCCAAGGTACAATTTGCAAAACACATGAAATTCAAGAAGAAGGAAGACCAAAGTGTGGATACTTTGATCCTTCTTAGAAGGGGGAACAAAATACACATGGAGAGGGGAGAGGGGAGAGTCTGCTTGACTTCCTACATTGTTGAGAGTGTTGAGGGCTGCCTACACTGCAATAAGGGCTGGCTTGGCTTTATCCTGGTCCTCCTCACAGTCTTTCTGTTTCTGCTGTACCTCCAGCACGATCAGGGACACCTTCTGCTCCTTTTCATCAGCAATGCCTTTCTCTCTGCTCACTTTTCTGGTCTCCACACCCACCACCTGAATCAGCTTGTCTGTATCTTCATTCTTCTGCTTCAGCTCCACTTCCTGGGTGAGAAGCTTGGCTTTCAGATAATCCCCCTGCATCAGGGAACACAGAGCTCATGAGGAGCAGAGCAGATCCAGAGTGCTCATGGCTCCCTGGAAATAATTCTGTAGAACAGACCCAAGAACTTACTCAAGAATGCAGAGATGGAAACCTGCATTCTTTTTTTAAAATATTTTTTATTACGTATTTTCTTCAATTACATTTCCAATGCTATCCCAAAAGTCCCCCACACCCTCCCCCCCTACTTCCCTACCCACCCATTCCCATTTTTTGGCCCTGGCGTTCCCCTGTACTGGAGCATATAAAGTTTGCATGTCCAATGGGCCTCTCTTTCCAGTGATGGCCTACTAGGCCATCTTTTGATACATATGCAGCTAGAATCAAGAGCTCCAGAGTACTGGGTAGTTCATAATGTTGTTGCACCTACAGGGTTGCAGATCTCTTTAGCTCCTTGGATACTTTCTCTAGCTCCTCCATTGGGGGCCCTGTGCTCCACCCAATAACTGACTGTGAGCATCCACTTCTGTGTTTGCTAGGCCCCGGCATAGTCTCACAAGAGTCAGCTATATCAGGGTCCTTTCAGCCAACACTTGCTAGTGTATGCAATGGTGTCATCGTTTGGAGGCTAATTTTGGGATGGATCCCTGGATATGGCAGTCTCTAGATGGTCCATCCTTTTGTCTCAGCTCCAAACTTTGTCTCTGTAACTCCTTCCATGGGTGATTGTTTCCAATTCTAAGAAGGGGCAAAGTATTCACACTTTGGTCTTCGTTCTTCTTCAGTTTCATGTGTTTTGCAAATTGTATCTTATATCTCGGGTATACTAAGTTTCTGGGCTAATATCCACTTATCAGTGAGTACATATCATTTGAGTTCTTTTGTGATTGTGTTACCTCAATCAGGATGATGCCCTCCAGGTCCATCCATGTGCCTAGGAATTTCATAAATTCATTCTTTTTAATAGCTGTGTAGTACTCCAGTGTGTAAATGTACCACATTTTTTTGTATCCATTCCTCTGTTGAGGTGCATCTGGGTTCTTTCCAGCACCTCTCCTGGGCATATATCCAGAAGATGTCCCAACCGGTAAGAAGGACTCATGCTCCACTATGTTCATAGCAGCCTTATTTATAATAGCCGGAAAGCTGCATTCTTAAGTGAACCTAAACTCCTTGGACTGGGGAAAAAGAAAAGGCATACAGGATACCCTTAGGTGTGGTCGAATATTCTCAAATCCACAAGCCTTCTCCTTGTTGCCCAAATCATATGGGATGTCATTCACTTAATTAGCGCTTATGTTTGTTATAACTCCACAGGGCGGCATCCATGTTTGCTGTTTGTACTAGTCACAGTAACCAGGAAATGAAAACAGCTGAGTTTCATTACAAAGACAAAGTTACAGAGACAATGTTCCAGAAATAAATTCTGAGAAGAGACTGAAGCAATGACCATCTAGAGACTAACCCACCTGGGCACCCATCCCATAAACAACCACCAAACCCAGACACTATTGCAGATGCCAACAAGATTTTTTTGACAGGAGCCTGATATAGCTGTCCCCTGAGAGGCTCTGCCAATGCCTGGCAAACACATAAGTGGTTGCTCATAGTCATCCATTGGACTGAGCACAGGGTCCCCAGCGAAGGAGCTAGAGAAAGTACTCAAGGAGCTGAAGGGGTTTGCAGCCCCCTAGGAGGAACAACAACATGAACTAACCAGTAACCCCAGAGCTCCCTGGAACTAAACCACCAATCAGAGAAAACACATGGTGGGTTTTGTATCTCTAGCCGCATATGTAGCCTAGTCAGTCACCAATGGGAGGAGAGGCCTTTGGTCTTGTGAAGGTTCTATGCCCCCAATATAGGGGAATTCCAGGGCCAGTAAGTAGGAGTGGGTGGGTTGGGGAGCAGGGGGAGGGGAAAGGGGATAGGGGATTTTTGGAGAGGAAAGTAGGAAAGGGGATAACATTTGAAATGTAAATAAAGGAAAAAACACTTATAACATTAGGAGAGGAGAGATACAAATATAACACAGCAAAAGATGTATATTAGAAATACAAGAAGTATATTTAGACAGCATGATGATAAATGATGAAAAACAGACTACAGACCCCTTGCTTGCTATTTCACTCACTGTGAGTCAATGTGAGCCTTGATTAGGTTGGCCATGTTCTCCTCTGACACAGTGTTTTCAACATTTCTTCTATATTCATCAGGGTACCCTGATCTCTAAGAAGAGGGATATGATGAAAACCTTCATTTTAGACTCTCTCTGTATAATGTCTGACTTGGGGGAGGGGTGTCTCTGTAACAATTTCCATCTACTCCCAAAGGAAATTTTTCTGATATGATTGGCCAATGCACAGGTTTATGAGTATAGCAGAATATCTTTAAGAAACATTTAACTGATTTTTTTGCCTGTTGTTTTTTAATCTACCCTAAGTTCTGAGCGCTCAGACAGTGTAGGACATTGGCTCCCTATTGAGCAATGGGCCTCAAGTTAAACAAAACATTAGTTGGCTGTGAGGAGCAGGTGTGGCAGCAGTCCCAAGAAGGTGCCAGGGACTGCAGCTAAGTCTTATGACTTGCATCTGACTTCTTCACCTGAATATGAGCCACAACCATCATGAGAGCTGTGCAGGTGTACCAGGATACTGGTGAATCCATTTTGGTGGAGATATGCCCCTGCTGCCCTGATTAGCTGAAGCTGCGTACCTGGTGAGGTGACGTAGCCTGCTGTGAGTGGATGGGGCTGAGAGTATATAAGAGTGAGAGGCCTTGGGTTCGGGGGAGGTATAGATGAAGAGAAAGAAGAAAGATGAAGACTGAAGTTTGCTGAATAAACTGCTGTTAGAAGGACTGGTGGTCATGTCGCTCTTGCTGGTCGAGACAAGCGACAGTTGGCCACTTAAACAAATTCTATGCCATCATTGTCTTAGCACATCTTACATGCAAGACTTGTAAGTCGAGAGGTGTGTGGCAGGATTGGTGTCCAGATTTCTCTTCCCATAGCCTTCTTGCATCAAAAAAGACTAGTACCAGATCATTTGTGTATATGTTATAACTGTTGGCTTAGTTAGCTCAATGTTTTTGTTGGACTTCTTCCAGTACATGCAGGTTCATTTTTGATAATTTGACTACTTTTAGGATTCTTTTCCTCAAAGCCATCCTGTGACCAGACCAACTTGGGATTTATCCCATGGACAGGCACCAAATCCTGACACTATTACTGATGGCATGTTTTGCTTGCAGATAGGAGCCTAGCATTACTGTCCTCTGAGAAACTCTACCAGCAACTTACTGAGACAGATGCAGATACTTACAGACAACCACTGGATTACGATAGGGGAACCCTATGGAAGAATTAGGGAAAGGATTGAAGGAGCTGAAGGGGAGAGCAACCCCATAGGAAGACTGATAGTCTCAACTAATCTGGAACCTTGGGACCTCCCAGATACTAAACCACTAGCCAAATAGCATACCTGGACTGGTCCGTGGCCCCTGGTTCATATGTAGCATAAGACTGCCTTTTCTGGCCTTAGTGGGAGAGGATGTGCCTAATCTTATCAAGACTTGATGCCTCAGGGAAGGGGGATTTGAGGAGGGGTGAGTTGGGGGTGCATGGTTGGGTAAGAGTGGTGGACAGATGGGGTGGAAAGCACCCTCTTAGAGGTAAAGAGGATGGGGGATGGGGTGAAAAACTTTTGGGGAAAGGATTGGGAAGGGGGCAACATTTGGAATGTAAATAAATTAAACGAACAAATAAACAAACAAACAAACAGGTTATTTTTCTCCTCTTAGATTGCCTAATCCAGCCTCAATTTGAGGGCTTTTGCCTTGTTCTATTGAATCTTGCTTTGTCTTATTTGGCTGTAGATTCTTAGAGGCCTATTCTTATCTGAAGAGGAAAATTAAAGGGGAGTGAAACTGGAGAGTAGGGTAAGTGTTGGAAGCTGGGAGGAGTAGAGGGATGGGAAATTGTGGATGGGATATATTGTATGAGAAAAAAATCTATTTTCAATAAAGAAAAATCTAACAACAAATATTCTAAAATCAGGAACACTACCAAGAGGTCCAGCCTTTTTTTTTACTACTCTTTAATTTAGTGATGATGTCATAGAAAAGTGATGCACAGAGAAAGCTGAGATTTCAACATATATAAAGCAATATAAAAATTGGGAAATAATCTCCTTATTTTAGGGGCTTCCTGCTTCATGATGTGCAAAATATTGTACAGATAGTAAAGATGAAACTATGGCACCAGTAATGTGTGTTTATAGAGATCTCTAAGCTGTATGTCACTCTGAGAATCTTTGTATATTCTGTTACAAAACAAAAAAGTGTTGTATTTCAGTTCAAGAAAGCAAATTGGCTACAACTGGAATATAATTATATCAACATGGTATTCAAAGTTGGACCAGTAGAAGGTGTTGGAAACAGAAAGAATCCCAAACCAATAATTATTGATTGAGATAGGTATAAAGAATACTTGGGGATACCAGCACATTGTTATAAATCTGAGACAATGAAGAAGAAGCCTCAAAGAGGCACAAGAATTTATGGCAAGATGAATTTATGAATGAAAGTAAAAATCCAATGAAAGGGAGCTTAGTTTATTTTAGGTTCAAATAAATCAAGCAGTTCTATTCCTTTTATTCTTTTGTTGTTGTTGTTGTTGTTTTTGTTGTTTGGTTGGTTGGTTGGTTGGTTTTTTTTGTTTTTGGTTTTTTGAGACAGGGTTTCTCTGTGTAGCCCTGGCTGTCCTGGAACTCACTTTGTAGACCAGGCTGACCTCGAACTCAGAAATCCGCCTGCCTCTGCCTCCTGCGTGCTGGGATTAAAGGCGTGTGCCACCATGCCCAGCCAGTTCTATTCTTAAACAGTGGTCAAACATAAAACACTCTGCTCAGCAAAGGACCAACATTCTAGAGAAAAGGATGCTTACAAAATGGGATAGGTTAGTATTTACAATATAAAAAGAAATCAAAGAGTTACACATTAATAAAATATATAGCCCAATTGAAAATGGGGTTCATTGATGGTGGAAGTAGAAACTGCTACAGCAACTGTGGAAGTCATAGCACAGGTTCCTTAAAAAGCTGAAAATTGAATTAACAAAAGATTCAGCAATACCACTCTTGAGAGTATACACAAAGGAGTCTACATCTTACTAAAAAGACAATTACTCATGCAAAATCATCATTGCTTTACTCCTACTATCCAGAAATTGGAAAAGGCCTAGATGTCCATTAATGATTAATGCACATGAAACTGGGGTACATTCATGCAATGGATTCTTTTTGTTTGTTTGTTTTGTTTTTGTTTGTTTTGTTTGGTTGGTTGGTTTTTTGTTGTTTTTTGAGACAGGGTTTCTCTGTATAGCCCTGGCTGTCCTGGAACTCACTCTGTAGAACAGGCTGGCCTCAAACTCAGAAATCTGCCTGCCTCTGCCTCGCAAGTGCTGGGATCAAAGGCGTGCACCACCATGCCAGGCCATGCAATGGATTCTTATTCAAGTTAAGAAAAATAAAAGTAAGAAACTTATAGGTAAATGAATAGAACTAAAAACAAACATCCTAAGAGATGTACCACAGGTCCAAATATAAAAATAATGCATGTTTTCTCTTCTATGTGTATATTAGAGTTTAACCTTGCTTTATGTGTGTCTCATTTATCGTACTTACAGGTTAGGTAGCTAGTAAGTGGCAAAGCGGGTATAGGGGATCTTTCAAGGAAGAAAAGAGGTAAATGGGAAATTAGAAAGGGAGGAAGGTAGAGGGAGAAGTATGGGAAGAAATATCTAACACTAAAGCCATTTGAATGGCCATAGAGAAACCCATCACTGTAAAATTCTTGTACATATATTTATTTTAAATGGAAGCACTCACTACCAGGAAGAGGTTACATCTTGTTGAGTTACTGGCCAAAGGGTTCTATAGACCTCCTCAAAAATAGCAGGATATTGAAAGTGATAATGGTTACCCATTTCAACCTGATAGGCGACCCTATGTTTTAAGATAACACATAACTATATCATAGACCATGGGGAAGTTGAGCTCTAGCTCAACTCTAAGCTTCACTTCTGATTAGCATGAACAGTGCTGCAAGTTGTTACAGATTCTACAAATAAGAAAATAAACTTCAGTCTTACCCAGATATGAACCATATAAGCTACAATTACAACCTGCCTGCAAGATATACCCTCTAATGCAATAGTGACCCAAATGATATGAGAGAAACCAGCCATTTTTTACTGCTTTTCAGGCCATATCCATAAGGTGGAACCCATATACCATCCTGTTAATGGAACCAAAACTCAGAGGCAATATAGGTCACTGAGCCTAGGGCAGAACATAGCATCAGTAAGTGTCAGGCCTTGGTGCCCCTCCCTTCCCTTGGATGGATCACAAGTTGTGCCAGTCACTAGACTGCCTTTCCTTCAATCTCTTTATTTTTGATCCTTCAGTTATTTTAGACAGAAACAATTCTGGGTCAAAATTTCTGACTGTGGTTTGGTAACTCTATCCCTCTAACTTGAGGCCCTGCCCATCTATTGGAGGTAGGCTCTTCTTTTTTTTTTTTTTTTTTTTTTTTTTTTGTAAGTGAATTTTTATTGGGAAGGAAGTTGTCAACTTAAACAGCAGCAAATGAAGAATGCATAAGGAAACTCCCTGTTGTCACAGAAAGATGTAACCTCCAGAATATGTGACACAGGAGACATTTCGATCTGTGACCCCAAGCCCGGATGCATTAAGCGCTTTCCCATTCAATCTAACACTTCTGGATTCCTACTAAAAAGGAATTTGTAGTAAGAGCATGGAAAAGTTGCTTCTGAAAGGAAACCCCCAAGAAGGTTCAGAAAAGGAATGTAGAAATCAAGACGTTATTATTACAATTACTTTAAATTGTAATGCACTACATTTTCCATATCTTCGCAGTAATACAAAACACAGTCACTTGTAGAACTGGTTCAGATTACTTAAATACCAAGTGTGCTGTCACTCCTCTACACAAGTGTCTGGAAGTTACTCGTGTTTCTATGAAATGAAGCTATTGATACTTTTCTACAGCAGTAACTGCACACCAGGAAGGCGGAGATAACACAAACCAAGGGATGGAGTTTTCCCAAAGCTGCAGTGTGAAAAGACTATATAAACAGTTGATCCCATACACACGAATGGGCTTCCTTGCTAGAGGAAATCCAAGTGGAATAAGGAATGGAGATGTAAAAAGGTTTTCTTGAGGGGAAGGAGGTTGGTGCCCTGGATGCCTTTAGTTTTCGGCCCCCTCTGCTGCATCACATTCTTCTCCTGCACTGTCTGATGTCCATAATGTTAAGTTGTCTCTAAGCAACTGCATGATGAGGGTGCTGTCTTTGTAGGAGTCTTCGTTCAGTGTATCGAGCTCTGCGATGGCCTCATCAAAAGCCGTTTTAGCCAGTGTGCAGGCAAGCTCTGGATTATTAAGGATCTCATAGTAAAATACAGAAAAGTTAAGAGCCAGCCCCAGGCGGATTGGATGCGTAGGCTGCATCTCCTTCTTGCTTATATCAAACGCCTCTTGGTAGGCTCCTTGGGAATTTTCTATTGTTTGTTTTTGATCATCGCCACAAGCTACTTCAGCAAGATACCGGAAATAATCTCCCTTCATTTTCAGATAGAAGACCTTACTCTCTGGATTAGTTGCATTGGCTATTAAATACTTATCCAACAATTCCAGGACCGTGGTGCAGATGGACCTCAGCTCCGACTCCACTTTCTCCCGATAGTCCTTGATCAGCTGCAACTTCTTGTCAGAGGTGTCGGTCTTCTGCTCAATGCTCGAGATGACCCTCCAGGCGGACCTGCGGCCCCCTACCACGTTTTTGTAGGCCACCGACAGCAGGTTGCGCTCCTCGTTGGACAGCTCGGCGCCCTGCTCCGTCACGGCTTTCATGCAGGTGGCCATGTCGTCGTAGCGCTCGGCCTGCTCGGCCAGCTTGGCCTTCTGGATCAGCTCGGTCTTCTCCATGGCGAGCGAGGGCGAGCGCCGAGCCGGATCCGGAGTCCTCCTTCTAGTCTCCACAGCCGCGACGCGAGTCCCCGAGGTAGGCTCTTCAAGTTCCTTTTCCCCACTGTTGGGCATTTTGGCTAAGGTCACCCTCATTGAGTCCTGAGAGTCTCTCACCTCCCTGATCTCTGGTATTTTCTAGAAGATCTCCCAGTCTTCCACCCCCTGAAGCCGCATATTTCTGTTCATTCTGATGGCCCTCTGGACTGCTCTCCTGCTCCCCCATACCTTATCCTGTTCCCCCTTTCCCCTTTCCCACCCAGGTCCCATAATTACCATAACCTCTCTCTGCATTCCATAATTATTTTCTTCCCCCTTCTAAATGCCACTGAAGCATCCTCACTTAGACAAGTCAACATTCTGTGACCCCAGACCCCTGATTCTCAGAAAAGGACAGCAAGCACATTCTTTTTTTTTAACATTGCAAAAAAAAAATTCAGAGGTCTGCCTGCCTTTGTAAGCAGAGACAATAAGTTTAGCTGAGTGGGATCCCATCCTGAAATAACGAATCTTAACATGCCTGGCCCAAACTAGTTCTTTCCCATGCTGACCTTGAACTCAGAAATATACCTACCTTTGTATCTGCCTGCCTTTTTATCTTTCTGACTAGATGGTACACAGTGCAGCTGTCTCTGGTCTCCATTAAGCTCCTTTATAATTTATATTGCATCCTTACATTTTGCATAGTTAAGAAATTATATGTTTTGAACTTATGTTTCACACTCCCTTAAGGGTTGTTCTGAAGTTCACAGTGTTTACCATTTATGCTGAGGACATAGATATACCCCCTTTTTTAGGACTTGTATTGCCTCTGATTATCATGGTTATTGGGAGTCAAAATGTCTCCCAATAACCTTGGCTGGGAGAATATTTCACAAAGGAAGAACATGAACACACACACACAAGCCTCATGCCTAGCAACCATCAACACTCATGGAGACCCATGGCCTGATGGCTCTGTTTCAGGGGTGGGAACCATGTAAAACTGTCCCTTCCACATGGCCTTACAGGAATCCCCCTTTTTGTTTAAATTTTTTGAGTGTGAGTGTTGATCGTGAATGCAGTTACTGAGTTCTTGAGTTGCTTGATGCAGACTGGAAGGAGAAGTAAAACTACTAAGAGTAAACCAACTGCAATTTCTCCATTTATGAGCAAAGTCATTCTGGAAGATGAGAGAGTGTACGCATGCACCGCAGAGGCAGAACCTGCATACACTTCCTGACTAGGAGTGGATTCCACTCTCGAGTTACTGTCATTCATGAGCTTATGATGTAGGGAATTTGTATCCAAAGCCAAATTAGAATAGTTTCCAATCCTCTTTAAATGAGATTCAATTTTAGACTAGTCATGTTCAGAGGCATATTCCAAGGCATGTTATACAGACCCAGTGAAACAGTGAATGGCATTGCATTGAGAACATGACCTTAATATTTTGAATGTGATTTCCCATGAATAGAACTACTTCCTATAGAGCACTAAGCTTATCTTGAAGGTCCCTGTAAATATTGTCCTCAATCATGAGTACTATTAATACCTTTTTGCCCTTTTATTGAATATTTTATTTACCTTTCAAATGTTATTCCATTTCTAGGTTTCCCCTCAGGAAATCCCTTATTCCATCCCCTCCCCCTGCTTCTATGAGGGTGCTACCCCCATTCACTCCAGCCTCCCAGCTCTGGCATGCCCCTACATTGGGACATCAAGCCTTCACAGAAACAAGGACCATCCTCTGCTACATATGGGGCTGGAGCCATAAGTCGGTTGCTCCATGTGTGCTCTTTTGTTGGTGGTTTAGTTCCTGGGAGCTCTGGAGGTCTTTTTGGTTAATAACTGATCTGCATGAGGTGCTATGTGAATCTGTTTAACCAAAGATGTAGTGGATAAGGTAAAACTAGAAATCACACCTATTAAGACTGTGGTCTCCAATATCAAGGCTGCAACAAATCTTTTAAATCTACTCCTGAGATCCAGAGTAGCTCTATGCAAAGCTTCTATATCAAGGTTGAAGAACCTTGCTCCATTAACATTAACAGGCAGTAAAGCATATGGAAGCTATCTAAGTATAACATAAACATCTCTGGATGAAGGTCCTATACAGTTTGATTAAACACAGTCTGTGCACCTAATCTGAAGGGAGCTGTGGATTGACTGTGTGAGCTCCAGGTTTCCCCTTGTTCTCTGATGTAGCGCAAAAAAAGGAGCTGCAACATGGGACCCTAGATTTGTTTATTGATACCTCTGGAGCACAGAAGAATTACCTTATATGTGGCGGCAAACAGTCTAAACAAATATGACCAAGAAAGACAAACTGTACAAATGTGGGTGCATCATCAAAGAGACCAAGCCTGGAGGATAGCAGGTGATGGCTGTTTCTTTTGGAAAGTAAGGCTTTTCATAAGTATACTTATCATTCAGTTGAGTTTTATAATTGTGCTCCAGATTATTGACAGACCTATCCATGAGCTTAAAAGCTGTTACATTATAAGGGAAGTAATGTACAGTTTTAGCTTTGAATCCCCAAGTAAACCATGAAGGATATCCTTCCTCTCAGGAGCTCCTCTCCAAGCCTAGGCTGGTCCTTGGCAATGTTCCCTGAGCCCTTGGGTATGGGGACTGTGCTGTAAATGAATGAATTGGAGCTGAGCACACCAAGGTCTATTGTTCTATAAATTTTTACCAGTGTAGCTTGTTGCAACTGTTCCTACGTCATGCAAAAGTAGCTTTTCTGATGAGGAGTAAGAGCTCCACTTATCTGTAGGTATAAGTATACATTTTTAGAATCCAGTTAAAACTGCATTCTAAATGCACTGAGGAATGTAGCAGTGGTCAATTCTCTAAGTTCTATGATTTCAGCATTCCTCAGCAGTTGGCTAGGTTTACAGTACCAGATATTATTTCATCTATTGAGCAGATCTTAAGTCCAGTTGGTTTTGTTGGTTAATTCCAGGACATAAATGCCACCACAGTCAGCTGTTGGATGGATCACAGGCCCCCAATGGAGGAGCTAGAGAAAGTACCCAAGGAGCTGGAGGATCTGCAACCCTATAGGTGGAGCAACAATATAAACTAACCAGTATCCTCCGGAGCTCATGTCTCTAGCTGCGTATGTATCAGAAGATGGCCTAGTCGGCCATCAGTGGAAAGAGAGGCCCATTGGTCATGCAAACTTTATATGCCTCAGTACGGGGAAATGCCAGGGCCAAGAAGTGGGAGTGGGTGGGTGGGGGAGGGTGGATGTGACTTTTGGGATAGCATTGGAAATGTAAATGAAATAAATACCTAAAAAAAAAAAAAAGAATATCTTCCCTTGCTGGTATTGTTCTAGTCCATTGTAGCTGAGTAGGGCTATTGAATGCTTCTCTAACCTTGGAGACTTACAAAAAAATCCCTGTAATACTTTGAGAGCTAGTCCTAGTGAGGAGTATTCCAAGTCAGTTCCAGGTCAGTTCATCTAATCCAGTATACAAAGTGTGTGGATATTCAACCATTAGGACTTACCTTCAAAATCAAGGAGGAAATGAAGAGAAATGACAACAGTCAATGTTGTTTAGGGAACTCTTTGGAGTCTGTTGATCAAGAATGCAAAAGGATGACTCTCATTGGTACAGAGGGTTCTGTCAGCTTGGGGGGGGGGAGCATTATCACAACTAGCACTGTACCTGCATCACACACACACACACACACACACACACACACACACACACACTTATGCAAACAAAAGTAATGTGAATCCCTAGGACAAGGCCCTTACTGTCACTTTCCCTTCTCTTCTCTCTCCCTCTGTATTGTGCTCCCTCCCTACTCTTCTGTAGTCAAACTGCATTTTCCCCACTTCTTCCTTTATAGAACCTGCAACCTGTAACCTTCCTTTACCATCTCTAGAGCTCCTTCTGGACCCCCTATGCCCCGCCCCTTCTTACTTTCCTGCTTTTTATGCTCCAGGCTCTAGAAACATACTAAATACTTGGAGCCAAGTAGCACACATAAGATTGTCCATGTAGCATTTGTTATTCTGGATATAGATGACCTCACTCAGTATAACATTTCCTAGTTCTATCCATCTACTACAAATTTCATAACTATATTTCTCTTTAGAGCTAAATAGAATTCCCTTGTGTACATGTACCACATTTTGTCAGTTCATCAGTTAAGGATATTAAGGCTGTTTCTATTTCTTCAGTACAGGGAAAGAAGTAGTGACAAACATGCCCAAGGAAGTACTTGCAAAGTTGATGTTGTGTCTTTTGGGAAAATGTGAAGCAGTGGTATACCTGGGTCACATGGTATATTTATTTTGATGTCTACACACTGATTCCTACAGTGACAAAAGCAGTTTGCAATTTCACTAATGATCAGCAGAGGTTTATCTTTTCCCATATCTTTGCCAGCATTTGTCCTCAACTGTTTTCTTGATCTCAGTTATAAATATTGGGATGATACGAAACAGTAGCTTGGTTTTAATTTGCATTTCTCTAATTGGCAATGATGTTGACTAACTCTTGAGATGTTTATGAGTCATCTTTAATTTCTTCATTTGAAAAATCTCCATTCATAACCCTATCTAATTTTATTGGATTTTTGTTGTTGTTGTTGTTGTTGTTGCCTCTTTTGTTTTTGAAGTCCATTCTGTGTTCTGGGTAGTAATTCTTTGCTGGATGAATAGCTATCAATTTCTCTCCCATGGTAGATAACATATGAATGCAGTACCTCAGGTGGCCAGAAGAGGGCATCCAACGTTCTAGAACTGGACTTAAAGATGGTTGTGATCAGCTATGTGTTTATAGGACACTAAAACTTGGTCTTCTGGAAGACCAGAAAATATCCTCAACATCAGCTATCAGTCTAGCTCCTCTGCCAGGTGGTTTAAAAATTTTTTTTGTGGCATAATATCTGTACTTCATCTTCAAATCCTAATATTCTTTCTTCTACTCTACTTAATGCTTTCCATTTGCTTTTGTAAAGGGGTTATAGAATTTTTCAATTCCATACTAATTTCTTATTATTTGTGTCTTGATGATGAGACATCAGCATTTTTATTTCTTTCCTCCAACGAGTGCCCTGTATTAGAGTCTAGGCTGTTTAACAGCAGGTCAATGTACACTCTGTGAGGCATGGGTTGTGGTTTTGCTATGCCATTGGAAGATGTGGTTTTAAGACCTATCTAGGCTGGCTATATACATAGACATATGTCAGGGGCAAAACCTACATGTTGGATGGAGTACAAGCTAGCTATGATTTGGAGAGCTCAAAAGGATAGGTCTGTGCACAAGATGAACAAGTGTGGCTAGGTCGGGTGTTGGGGAAGATACAGGTGTGCTATGGTGCAGGGGACTCATCCAACTGAATCCAGACATGGAGTGTATCACCAGTACTCGGCTTGTAGGTTGATTTGCTGTAGGCAACTGGAGTGGACAAAAATTGGAGGGAGAATTCATACAGCCAGTCCACCTAGGTTTGTGCCTTTTTGGTAGGTACAGAGTTTCTAGTCGCAGCCAGGAACCTCAGGGCTGTGGTCAGTTGTCAGTCCTAAAAGGAGGAAGACAAGCTGAGAGAAGAGGAATCTGGATTTTATTCTTTGTATCTGTGTGTTTGTTAGTGTATATGTATGTCTGTGCTCCTGTTTGGGTTATATAAAAGCTGAAAAAGAAGTAGGATTAAAAAGGATGTGGAGGGATGGTTTGCTGTAGTAATGATTTGTGTAGTTGCTTCCTAATTTGTATCCTTTTATTTTGACTCTTATTGTTAAAGGTAAAATTTCAAGCATTGTATTTTTACAAGTGGATAGGTCAAAAGTACAGTTACACAATTACATGAAAATAGCTCAATAAAATAAAAATACTATTAAAAATAAAATTTGAAAACTCCAGCTATCTCAAGGTGGTCATTTTCATGAAACATCACATAAACTTTTGGTCTCACATGCAGTTATCTTCATTTTCCCTTTAGATTCAGTATTTCTATTTTAGCATCTGCTATGTTACTGAGCTGAGGTTAGTAATTTGCATGCTCATGAATCTCTAATAAATTTACCAAAGACTCCTGGAATACAGTTTCATAATTTCTCATTTAGTTCATACTGTTTACATAGTGTGTTATTTGCTAACCTATGAGAACAATTAATTTATAGATTGCCTGCACTTCTGTTGGAATAATTTGTGTTGTCATCTGCTTTGAGTGAGATGTTTGAGTGAAATGTAATCTTTGGAAATCCATAGGGGGAAGACACATTTTTCAAAAAAGTAGAATAGTTGTTATATCACCAAATATCATTTTTGTCTAGTCCTTGCTTATCCTGTATAACATGCAAGAATCTACTCAGTCTTCTTAGAATACTTCAGAATCCAGCTAAATGTTACAACTGTGCAGAGGATTTTTGCCACTGAACATTCAATGATTTGACCAAAGCTATAAAAGCAAACATAAAAAAATTTCATAGTGTTATATTTAATTCATTTCTGAATTTCAACCTTGGCAATAAGTTTTCAAAGCTTTAGAAATATCTCCAAATTGATGGAAGAAGTTAAAGTAGGTAGTAAAATAAAATTTTGTGGTTCCAGAAGCATACGTGTTAGAATATAAGGATAAACATTGTTGAATATAAACTTCTGCCTTTCAAAGGGTTGGGGCATCTCAAAAATGTGAGAGCTAACATTTCACTTGCGTCCAAGAGATACCTGAGAAGCTGATAGATTAGTTTAGGACATTGGATTCTGAAGTATTCTAAAAGAATGGGCTCACAAACACTAATGGCAAAAGCAGGATTTAAAGATTATGGTATTAGCTGGTCAACGAACCTATAAATAAAAGGGATATTATTTTCAACATGAAAACGGCCTTGACATATGTTCATGTTTTGCATTTTTCTGAGGCTATGATTTTTGAAAAGATGAAAGCAAATGATATTGTGGCAAATCAATGTAGGAGAAAACAGATGAGAGTAATAATAGATATGAAAGAAGACTATGGGAGAGTACAATGGTAGATTTAGCTTTTAAATAAGATTACATTTAGTTGCTGTCTCCGTTAGGGTTTTACTGCTGTGAACAGACACCATGACCAAGGCAAGTCTTATAAAAAACAACATTTACTTGGGGCTGGCTTACAGGTTCAGAAGTTCAGTCCTTTATCATCAAGGTGGGAGCATGGCAGCATCCAGGCAGGCATGGCACAGGCAGAGCTGAGATTTCTACATCTTCATCCAAAGGCTGCTACTGGAAGGCTGACTTCCAGGCAACTGGGGTGAGAGTCTTAAGCCCACACCCACGGTGGCACACCTACTCCAACCAGGTCACACCTATTCCAACAAGGCCACACCTCCAAATGGTGCCACTACCTGTCCAAGAATATACAAACCATCACATTCCACTCCCTGGCCCTAATAGACTTGTTCAAAAACATGAGTCTATGGGGGCCATACTTAAACATAGCATAATGCAAATGCATTTAGTCCAACTTCTAAAGTCCTCATAGTCTATATCAGTCTCAACAATGTTAAAAGTCCAAAGTTCAAGGGCTCTTCTGAGATTCATTCAACTGCAATCTCCAAAGCAAGGCAGGAAAGCAGCTGGGCAAACTCCAAACTCTGCATCTCCATGGCTGATGTCAAAGCAGTCTTCAGATCTCCATTCCTTTTTCATCTTTGTTGACTGCAACAAACTGCTTTCTCCTGGGCTAGTTCCACTCCCTGTTAGCAGCTTTCCTCAGCATGTATCCCATGGCTCTGGCATCTTCAATACACTGGGGTTTTCCACTCCAACTAGGCTTCACCAATAGCCTCTCATAGGCTCTCTTCATGGTGCCAAGCATCAAATCCTTTGTCTGACCCCTTCAGTCCTGGGCCATCAGCTACAGCGGAGGTTGCACCTTCTCCAATGGCCTTCGATTACCTCTCACAGTGCCAAACCTCAGCTGTTCTTCATGACCCCTTCATGCCTTCAAAACCAGTACCTCCTGGGTGACTCTTACACATTACCAAGTCCAGGTGCAGCAAGAGGTAAAACCTTGGCTATCTCTGGAACACAGCTTCTTTGTGCTCCCAGAAAACAACTCCCAGATTTCAACTCAGTGATGCTGGTCTCTTCTTAATGATTGCTAATTCTTAGCTCCAGCTAACCAGGATCAATTGTTCCTTCCATTCTTAACTCTAGAGCCAGAGCCACATGGCTGAAGCTGCAGAGTTCTGCTGCTTGCAGGAACTAGAACATGACCCTCTTGTACTATTACATTGTCCCTGGCTTTCTGTTTTCCAACTCTTTCACTGCCTCAGATTGGCTGTCCTGGATCTTGCTCTGTAGATTGACCTTGAATGCAGAAATCAGCATGCCTGTCTCCAGGGATTAAAGGTGTGTACCACCATGCCTGGATCTAAATTTAACTGGGTAGGATCTTGCCCCAAGGTCCCACTCCCTTAATCTGTTATCTCCTAGAACACAGGATTTTACTCCATTTCACTTCCTTGTATGCCTTTAATACTCGAACAATATATTTTATATTTTGCCTTTCTAAGCTTGCTATCCTTGTTCAAACTTCTCTTTGTGAGACTTAACCAGAGAACAAAGTCTCTGCTGTTTTTTTTTTTAAACTTCCTTTGTCAATGCAATTAATGAAATTAGTCCAAGTCCCTTCACCTTAGCCTCAGGCAGACTTTTCAGACAAGGGGAAAAAGTAGCCACATTCTTCACCAAAATATCACAAATCAGTCTTTATGCCACATACTGAAATTCTTCTCCTTTGAAATCTCTTGGACCAGGTCAACACAGTTCAAATTACTCCCAGCAGTAAGTCTTCCATATTCCTACTAGGATGACCCATTAAGCCCCATTTAAAGCATTCCACTGAGTTCAAAATCCAAAGTCCAAAAATCCACATTCTTTCAAATAAAAGGATGGTCAGGCCTATCACAGCAATACCCCACTTCTGGTACCAATTTCTGTCTTAGTTAGGGTTTTACTGCTGTGAACAGACACCATGACCAAGGCAAGTCTTATAAAAAAAATAACATTTACTTGGGGCTGGCTTACAGGTTCAGAAGTTCAATCTTTTATCGTCAAGGTGGGAGCATAGCACCATCCAGGCAGGTATGGCACAGGCAGAGCTGAGATTTCTATATCTTCATCCAAAGGCTGCTACTGGAAGGCTGACTTCCAGGCAACTGGGGTGAGAGTATTAAGACCACACCCACAGTGGCACACCTACTCCAACCAGGTCACACCTATTTCAACAAGGCCACACCTCCAAGTGGTGCCACTCCCTGGTCTAAGAATATATAAACCATCACAGTTGCCTCTCTTTGTTCATCCCTTGCCTTTCACTAATTTTCTTTCTGATAATCTTTCCTTCCTTCCCTCCTGGATTTTGTTGTCTCTCACTGTTTCTAAACTCCTTTGAAATCCATCTTGGCAGATGTTAGCAAGTTATGTTGACACTAGGAATGGACATCTCCTGTGTATATTTTGGATGGCACCTGCCACTTTCCTGAAAAAGAAAGTATGTGTTTAGCATGTAAATTATCATATAAAATGTTGGAAGTTTTAGGGCTTTCTTGCAGCTCATTAAGGCAAAGCTACTTCTTCATGGTCAGAAGAACAGAATCTGAGATTTTCTTTCAGACATTCTGAGGTACGTAAAAGGGAGAGAGAAATAATTATTTTCTAGACAAGACACTGAACTACTGAACTTTTGATTTCAAAACTCTCTTATTTGATAGGAGATACTCAGAACAGTTGCAAAGAGTGCTTAAGTAGCAAACCAGTCATTTTTTCTGAGTTATAATTCAGAAACATCAATGTTTCCTTTTACTGCTTTCTATTCTGTTTTCAGATATGGGCCAAAACAGGTGTGCTGCCTGTGATGCTCTGGACATTCTCCCTCAGCTTCTCTGAAGTTTCTCCATCACTTCCACTACACAAATACATGCAAAACTCCATAGCTGCACATGCTAGGTTCTTGGACTGTAACTTAACAGTAATATGGCACTCTCTCTTCCATTTCAATTTGTTTAAGGTAGTTGTCAAGATTCACATCTTGATTATCCTGTTTTTGTCTTTCAAATTTTAAGAAAATTGCCCATGAGCTTCCTCTTGAGTCCTTAAAAAATATTGCATGCCTAACTTCTGCTATTTCTGCACTACATGGCTAGACTATGCCAACAGCTTAGGTAGCATTTGTCTTGACTCAACAGACTAGCTTCTTAGATTCCAGCTTTTTCAAAGACTAAGTTTTTACTTTTTCAAAGAAGTGACCCCTTATATCAAGCATGAATTCAAAAGGGAAAGATCGTAAGTCTCAAAACTAAAGTGGACCAAGAGACATCTTAGGTAGTATGACTTCTCTTAAGTTAATAGGAGTTTTCTGGGGACATAAGAGACCTTAGATTTTGAACTAAGTGTGAATCCTTTGGTAATCTTTATGCAGGCAATATAATAGACTATAATAAGTGCAAGTATGAGGCATTTCCATACATGACTGCAGGGATGGCAGCCCAGGCATAGCAGGGTACTTCCTATTTCCTCCAATTTGAATCTGAAGATGATCACCAGAAGAGTCAGCCAAATAGTTGATATATTTTAGTAATATTCATGCATAGTCATTTTAAATGTTGAAGGTGTGTGTGTGTGTGTGTGTGTGTGTGTGTGTGTGTGTGTGTGTGTGTTTGAGAAATATAAAGTGTGTGTGTGTGAAGATTTGGGAAAAGTGGGATTTACTAAACACACATAGATCACCATAAATGTGAACCAGAAAGAATACATAACACAAATATAATTCCTCCATGTATCTAACAAAAATATGTCCTAATAGCGGTTGACAGCTGGACCACCACCAAGTTGTTCCTTGATTTTAGACATGGATTAGATAAAGTGACAATGAAGAAAATTAATCTTTTTTCCACTCCTTTTATTGAAGGAACATTTCATGTGCTCAGTCTCTGTTCTTCGTGTTTTATTCAAATATTATATAATTTTGCTTCCTTATTTCATGCCAAATTAGTTCTATATTTTAAAACTTATGCCCAATAAGGTATTCACATGATTAAGGTGTCAGTAGTCAAAGAATGACTAGGCTAATGTCATCTGTAGACATAGAAATTTGTCTTTTTTTCAGAAATGTGCTGTTTTGAACTAAAGTATGAAGCAGCTCCTTTCTACTGAGATGTCAGGGTATGAGTTTCTCAGGAAAGCATCCCTGAAAAGATTGGAATAGCAGAATCTATTGATAGTAAGTCTTCCACTTATTTGGATGCTTAAACTTTTTTCTTACAATCAGATGCATTTCAACAGTCAGTTGTAATTGTATAAGTTGCTTCATTAATTCATGAGCAAAGAAGAGAAGTACAAGCAGACTTTTTATTTTGGGAAGAATGCTTCTAATAATCCATAGAAGTCATAAGTTTTTTTTTCCTCAGAGTCTATCTGTCTTTACAGAAAAGAAAATAAGAATCTCCCCAGAAGCTGGACAATTTCTTTGTAAGATGGTACAGAGGTAGTCTAAGCCTTTAGTAGTCTGGGCACCAATATCAGTATGACCTGTGACTAAGAAACCAGAATTGAAGCACACTAAAACTAGAGAAATAAATGGTTCACATAGCTTTTGTCCACAAAGGATATAATACAATTTTCCTTGGCAATTCAATGCATATTTAATACATTTATTTGAAGACAAAAGATGGATTATAATATAAAATGTAGCCACTGGACATATGTTACAGAGTTCTAGAGGGGACTAAATTCTGAAATGTCAGTAGAGAGCTTTAGGAAGTTGATAGAGTAGTAACAAACTTATATATCACCCCCTCCAGTTCATTTTTAGTCTCACTTTCTTTTGCTTATATCAGTTATTTAAATGAGAAATTTTGACCCACAGAGTGCTTATGTCATTGGGCAAGACATGAAGGATAGGTTATAAGTGGACATATACATGGGCATAGGGATATATGATAATGTTGAATATAATCATCTTAGAAAATTTATAGTGGGATATCAGAAGTGAAAGATGGTAAAAATATTGTGTGTTAGAAGTGGATGATATGAAGATATCATGCAGAGGAGCACAGGATTAACAATGGGTGAAGGTTGCTGGACCTGCAAAATGGTCCTGAGAGGCTACTTGTTAAGGTACACTTCAGTTCCAGTTAGACCTTGGGTACTGGTGATGAAGATTTTTGTCTAGTTTGCAACTTTTAGGATGGCTGAGAATAGCCAGCTAAGGAGAGTCTAGGGGCTTCAAGAGTTAGATTATTATAGATGAGACAATAGAACAAGTATGAAATGTAAGTAAAAGGGTCATTTTCACAGTATATAAATTTCATCTTTCAAAACTTTTCCAATTAAATACGTGTGAAATTTATTACCACTCTGATCATTGATTTCTTTTTACAATTTGCAATCCCCAAGTCATTGAATGTGTCAAGGTTTCTAGGAGACAGCACATATTGAGGGACAAGAATTCAAAGACATGGTCATTGGCAATTATCACACTTCTCTTGTTGCTCTAGAAAACAAGGAACAAGCTGAACAGATCCAAGTGAGTCTTCTCTCAGGCAGGCTTGTTTATTTCTACTGAAGCTACCCATTGGCTTTGACGTGCTGTTAGTTGTCCTTATTGCTCTGTAGGAAAGGTTGATGCTAACAATTGTGTTTAAATATCGTTGGGGAAAGCCACAGTTATATTTAAATTATTACTGCACCCTGTGTTGGCAGGGTGTTGCAGACAAGTACACCAACTTCCCTTGGTTTTCAAGTATATTCTGTTTCTTTTTCTGCTGTTCTTCCTAAAAGTTGATGCCTCTGTCTATACCTGGATCATAACTGAAATCCATCTGAAGAAATCTATCCAATGTCTTATGTATATTTTCATAAACTAAACTGATCTATGCAACTTTCCAGTTGAGCTTTCCTCTTTTGAGACAATAGAACGTAATAGGATGTAATCAGCACAAACTATATGGGTGGGTTTTTGACATTTTGAGAGTATTATCATGATTTAGAACATGGTTGTTCAAGAAGGATATAAGTCAGAAAAATAGTATATATGAGGAGTTACAGGAATCTATATATTATAAACATTGAGCCACATCTCACATGCCCTTCGGGAATGGAAGTCCACATTCCCCTTGGCTTCATTGGTTTAACAAGAATAGGTAATGTACAGCCTTCAAAGTACGTTGAGGTCACTCTCCAAACAGGAGAAGATTAGATATGGGGAGAAGAAAGAGTTTCTCTGATACAGAAAAAAAAAGTCAACATTATTTTTTAACTCTTTCTCAAGTTATCTAGAGTTATCTTAGCAGTAGAAGCATTACCTGTTCAGTGTTCTTCTTTGCACAGCTTAGTATTTTTGCATGTATAAAGTAATAAACATCTACTGTGCGATTTTAGTTACTGTATTTATGCAGATTAATATTGTGTTGCCCTCCACATCTTTCCTGTTACAACCTGCAGTGCCTTGATATTCTCTACACTCTTGAAGGTGAAGTGGAGACTGGGTTTTCAAACTGTTCACTTCAGATAGCTCAATATCTCAAAGGATTCTTCTGATTTCAATGACATGACAAAACATCCCATGACTCTTCTCTAAGGGATGTGAATATCTTCATAACAACGGGGAAGATGCAGCTTTAGCTACATTATCTAATACCAGGGCACTACTAGGATCGATTCACATTGTAAATGAGCAAAGTTAACTCTATGCCATAAAGAATAAAGGCATTTTCATGTCCTATGAAAATAGATACCTCTAAGACTTTCACTCTTTTGTCCAGGTATGTATTAGGAAATCACTTCTTAAATGTTTGCTGAATTTTGGGTGATGAATAAAATTGCTTCATTTTTTTCTCCTAAGCACTGGTGCACAAAATCAAGAATTAATCATACACTAAAATAAATGAAAATATCTAAAAAGTAGCAGGTAAGATATCCATCAATTTTGTATTCAAAATAAAAATTTTTATGTTTGCATACTTTGTATAATTTAATGCAAATTAAAAATGATATTTATTCATGATATTTATGCATAATCATTACATATATGTTCCACATACTTTCATCACAAGGATTTTACCAGTCTAAAAACAATAGATGATGGTGAATCATTTTGGATTTCCACTTCTTAAAATCAGTTTTGTTTTTTTGGTTTTTTTTTTTTTTCTAAACTTAAACTCAGGAAAATCTCCAAGAAAATAAAGGCAAGTATTAGACTAGTTTCTTTTTATGAAAAGACATTAGGCTTGAATAGAATTGTTGAAGCTGTATAAATCCACATGCTGGTCTTGTTTACCATGTCTACTGAATTAAAAACACAACTAGGTTAATTGATGTTATTAGCACACAGTGTGGAACTATGAATTAGGCCATTTTACATTTATCCTTCTGCAACTATTCAGATTTGAACCCTGGGCTCATTCTAAATCAAATGTGTCCTTATTAAACTTCTTGCAATATACTTTCCCGTGTATTTTAGATGCCTACTTCAATTTGTACTCACCTAGCTAGCAATTCAAACGTGTTCATAAACAACCCTGATTTCCTTCCCTAGAGAAATTTTATACTCCTTTCTACCTTAAGTCAGTAGGCAGTGTAGAATTTCTCTATATACATTGTTTCATATCTCTAGTGTAAGACATCTCCCTTCCCAGCCACTGGTGTGTTTTGAAGATGCTTTCTACAAAAAGTCTTTTTCAGCTCTATCTAGCTTTACTTCATTGGTTATAAAAACATTAATGATCACTCACTCCAGTTAAGGCAACACCAAAAGACTAAGCTGCCCAAATTAGGTTTGCAAAAATAATGCAGTTTTTAAAACTCAAGTAGATGAATGTAGTGGAAGTTACTTACAGAGGCATGGTAGAGTCAAAGAGGTATCCATTTCTGAGGCACCAGACCAGAACTTTTCTGGTGACTCAAGAAATTGTTCTTGATGCAGTTGTATCTTCAACTAACACCACAACTCCTATATATGTAGGACACAATAAATAAGGCTACCTGCTGATAGGAAGAGCTATTAAGTAATGACTGGAATCCTGTGAGCATCCCATGACTCGTTCCCTGCAGGGATGTTAACATTTTCATTACTCTGGGGAAAAATAGAGCTGTGCCTTCATTAACTTATTCTGGGGCCATTACTAGCATTCATATTAGGTTGCAAATCAGCAGTTATCTCTACTCCGTAAAGAATAAAGGCAGTTTCATGTACTAGGAAATACATGTCCAAAATATTTAAAACATTTGAAAATATATCCAATCATAAGAGCTTCATTCTTTTCTTTAGGTAATTGTGTATATTTCAGTCATTATTTTTTAAATGTTTGCTGAATTTTAGACTCTGGATAAAAATATTTCATTGTTTTCTGGGCACTGGTACTAATAGCATAATCGAAACCAATGGTTCTCAAACTATATGTTGTAGCCCCTTTAGGAGTGGAAAGATCCTTTCTTAGGGGTTGCATATCAGATATCCTGATTATCAGATAGTTACATTATGATTCATAACAGTAAAAGAATTATAGTTATGGAGTATCAAGGAAAATAATTCTATAATTGGGGTCACCACAACCTGAGGAACTATATTAAAGGTTGCAATAGGAAGAAGGTTGAAAACCACTATTCTAAGAAATTTATTACATATGAGCATTGCTAATATTTTCAGAATATTGAGCATAGTTTTGCTTCTACAAATTATGCAGATAAAAACAATGGTTTATGGTACAACTACAAATGTGTAAAGTGCCTTTGGGTATGCAAATCACATCCTTTTATAGAAAAATATCAGAAGAGTTTTGATGGGTCCTAGGATATCTCTGTTTACAGGTATTCAGCCAGACATATATCAATAAATATAGGTTTTATCCATGGAACTGGGCTTAATTCTAATCCAAATACATTTGATTATTCCTAAAATATTAGCAACACTATTGCATAAGTCATTATCTTGCTTTGCTTAATAATTGTTTTAAGTTGATCTTTCTTAGTGATATTTCCCAGCAGTACCTATCATAGTAATATCTGCCATCACAAAAGATAACACTGTAGGATCTTCTTCTACATTAGCATTGTCAAGAATCCCTATCTTCAATGAAAAGAACATGTTATATCATATTTCATAGACTTTATATGTAGGTATTTTGCATGTTGGTAACAGACTGCTTGATCAGTATATCCAAAATTTAACAGTGGAGTCTAGCTATTATTGCTCTGTATCCACATACACAGGCAACAGTAACTTTTCTTTCAAAAGATGCCTAGAATGATCCTTACACAATGAACTCCCTTTACTGCAGCAGTAGGTTCACTGCTAATATCAGCAACTCTTCTTACCTTCAGTAAGCTGTTCTTTGACATTGCAGTCTTTCAGAAATATATATGCAAGTTTTATATCTTGCCCTTTTCAAAGTCTCTCTAGAAACTTGGCTTTTAAGCCACCTTCAATCTTCCCTATTTTTCTTGATCTTCTTTTTTTCCCTACTTATGCAATGTCAATTTCATTAGCACTTAACACACCCAACTTACAGTTCAGTTGCTATTACTCTTCAGTCACTATCTTCTCCTGTTCCTGTGATGTTCAGGGAGAGATTCTTAAAGAAAAACAGGAGCCCATCCCTGCATCTCTTGCTTTATCTTGATGCTTATATTGAAAGTTGCATTGATTACCAGGGATAGACGATTTGGGAACTGATGCCTATATCTAAGTAAATACACAACCATCTTGCACTCTTGTACTCTATACTTATCAAAGGAATAGGCCTAGTAAAAAAGAAGACTAACAGGCATGGATTTCAGAAAGGATTCTGATTAGAAGTTGGAAACATAAAATAGATTCTTTGTTTATGACATTCATCAAAATTGCAATATAGTCTCTCAAAATTTACTTGAACGTATATTTATATACAACATAAACAATATCTGACCCAATATTTTAAAGTTTACCTCTTATTATCATCTCATATTTCAGTGTTATGTAAACTGATGCCAAATATCTATTGTACCTAAAATTAATATATCTGAAACTATAATCTGAGCAAAAAAACACACTGCAAAGAACAGCAAATGAAGTGAGTGCTATATCAAATAAAAAGTTTTCCTGTCATTTAAACAAAACAGCAGTCAACAATTTGCACCCTCTTATGATGGGAACCAAGAGTATGAAAACCACACATGGACTGTAAGAGTTCACAAGGGACTCTTCCACTCCTGAAACTGAGTAACTAGACTGCTTTGACAGCTATTAAAATGAACAGTTAAAGTAATCCTTTCCAACAAGTAACAGTATCTCAAAGGTGACTGATGGGGGAAAATTATCTCAAGAGATTAGAATTACCATCATCTCAAACACTGAGAACAATGAATCAACATTGGTCTCTTACCTGCATTATTCCTAAGAAAAGGAAATCCAGAATAAGGGAGACAATGTACTGTCATGGGAGCATCAGTCTTCTCACTTTGGTGACGCCAATCACCAGGAGATGAGGGGGAAGTAGTAAACAATGTGGGTATCAGTTGAAGTTGATGTGACCTGGAGAAGCATTAGCAGCCCAACTGAAGAGAAGACATAAAAATTGTTAAGACGATGCTAACAAGAACCTTCTGTTTCTAAGAAGCTTATTGATGCACTGAGGTGAAGCATCCTTTAATATTTTCTCTTTGAAACAATTCTGGGTTCAATGAAACTGTTCTTTAATATTAGAAACCTGTTGGGCAGTGGTGGTGCATGCCTTTAATCGCAGCACTTCGGAGGCAGAGGCAGGTGGATTTATGAGTTCGAGGGCAGCCTGGTCTACAGAGTGAGTTTCAGGACACTCAGGGCTACACAGTGAAACCCTGTTTTAGAAAACAAACAAACAAACAAACAAACAAACAATATTAGAAACCATTGTATAGCAACCACCAGCCTTCTCATGATTTTATCATGGTATATTTCAGACTATTTAAAAATTACAGTCTACTTGCATAGTATTTGTAATGTTGTTAACTTCAATGAAAATGTGGGCTGATTAAAAGTGGCTGGCTTTCATAATAGATACAAAGAATTCCATATTTGGAAGATTGATTCATATTAAATACATTTCTTAATTCTAACTATTTGATATATGTTGATGTTCTCTCACAAATAAGTAGTAAATCATATTGTATTCACATACCTAAATTCTGTTATTTGTGAAGCATTTGACTAGAATAAGACAATTATATAGACAGATTTTATATAATATCAATAAAAATTATGACCGACTTGCTTCTCAATATTGCAGGCATTGCTAAAGTGCCAGTTTCTAATATTAAAGAACAGTCTCATTGACCCCAGGATTGTTTTAAAGAGAAAATATTAAAGGAAGCTTCACCCCAGTGCATCAATGAACACCTTAGAAACAGAAGGTTCATATTTGAGATGAAAATATTGTGATGGACCATTTGTTTATTAATTGAGGGTCTTGAGAATTTTTTCAGTCTTACTCCAATGTTTGTGCAGGCAGCAGAACAGTTATAAGAAACAAATAATTGTCTTCATTGGTTGGCTGCAGGGACACCAGTCCTGGTCAGATAGGACACTTCTAATTTTCTTCATCTCATCTCTGAACCTAATCACCAGGAACAGTCAGTGAGATAGGAATAGAATTTTATTATACTTTAGGGCCCTGTTCTTTCTAAGTACTGAATACAGATTTGAGAAAAGTAAGGATTGTGAAATACATATGGTATTTCATGGATGTGAGCTGGAATACCCAAAATGAATAGACACTTAGCTTCTGTAAATCCAAGATAAAGTACGCTCTCACAAGAGTTGACAAATGAACAATGGGCAAGTTGCTACTCTACTGTAGACATGGATTTGACAAAGAAACAGTGAAGACACTAGATTTGCTTCTATTACTAAAGGGATTTTACAAATCTTCAGTAAGGTCCTTGAATTCTTCTTTGTACCTCATGGCTTCTGATATTACACCATCTTTTCTTATTTTCTATGAAATAAATTCTCCAAATAATGCATGAATCCTAGTCCTTCAGGTCAAAGAGGCTTACACTTGATGGTTTAGGATGTACATAGTCAAGGGATAACTATTCAGAAATCTGCTGAGGTAATTTGGCATCTGTCTTTCTGACCATGAACGGTATGATCCCAATTACTGTGAGGGACTGCTATTTACTCTTGACATTCCTGGATGTGAGGGTCTCAGTAATTTACCTTTGAAAGATGTTGTATCGCTGACACTCCCCTAATAGTGAGGCTTTACTATATCTGGATGTGTAAATCATTTTCTTGCAAGGTGAAACATTTAAAAATTCATTTCTTACCACAACCAAGATCTCCTGACTTAAGCATGTGAAAAGCTAAAATGTGTCAGTAGATTGCTCATCTTGCTGAAAATTATCTTACTTCTCAGCAGGAGTTTATTTTCCCCCTTCGCAATCTCTCTGATTTTGAATAGGAGAACAGCAGGAGTGCTTACATGACAGACATTTCAATCACTAGATGGTACAGAGGGTTGTTCCAGGCACTCAGCAGATCATGTGTCACTTTCAGTATGAATCCTTTGTTAAGCAACTATAATTGAACAATCACATGGAAGTTAGATGCCATAGGCAGATTTGGCTTAAAGAGACTGGAATAAACTTTCTCTTTGCCATTCATAAGTGTGTTGGAAACATTACTTTGTGTAAGATACAAATCTTAGAAATATAAAATTTAGCCATTCGCTTTGTATAGTAGAATTTTAGACAGGATTAGATTCAGAAAGGTTAGTAGAGTATCCTGTGAAGATTCTAGAAAATTAGTGACTCTCAAAAAAATATAATGCTTTCTTCAAACTTCATTTTCACTGCTTTTGTATACCACATTTCAGTTTTTATTACATATTTTCTACATTTACATTTCAAATGCTATCCCAAAGGCACCATATACCCTCCCCCTGCGCTGATCCCCTACCTACTCACTTCCGTTTCTTGGCCCTGGTGTTTCCCTGTCCTGGGGCATATAAAGATTGCAATACCAAGGGGTCTCTCTTCCCAATGATGGCCAACTAGGCCATATTCTGCTACATATGCAGTGAGAGACACGAGCTATGGGGGCACTGGTTAGTTCATATTGTTGTTCCACCTATAGGGTTGGAGACACCTTTAGCTCCTTGGGTACTTTCTCTAGCTCCTCCATTAGGGGCCCTGTGTTCCATCCTATAGATGAATGTGAGTATCAACTTCTGTATTTGCCAGGCACTGGAATAGCCTCACAAGAGACAGCTATATCAGGGTCCTTTCAGCAAAATCTTGCTGGCATATGCAACAGTGTCTGCATTTGGTGGCTTATTATGGGGTGGACCCCCGGGTGGGGCAGTCCCTGGATAGGCCATTCTTTCCTCTTAGCTCCAAACTTTGCCTCTGTAACTCCTTCCATGGATATTTTATTCCCGATTAGAGGGAGGAACGAAGTATCCACGTATTGGTCTTCCTTCTTGATTTTCTTGTGTTTTGGAAATTGTACCTTGGGTATTCTAGGTTTCTGGGCTAATATCCACTTATGAGTGAGTGCATATCAAGTGACTTCTTTTGTGATTGGGTTAACTCACTCAGGATGATACCCTTCAGATACATCCATTTCCCCAAGAATTTCATAAATTCATTGTTTTTAAGAGCTGAGTAGTACTCCATTGTGTAAATTACCACATTTTCTGTATCCACTCCTCTTCTGAGCGAGATCTGGGTTCTTTGCAGCTTCTGGCTACTATAAATAAGGCTGCTATGAACATAGTGGAGCATGTGTCCTTATTACCAGATGGAACATCATCGGGGTATATGCCCAGGAGCGGTATTGCTGGATCTAACGGTAGTACTATGTCCAGTTTTCTGAGGAACAACCAGACTGATTTCCAGAGTGGTTCTACCAGCTTGAAGTCCCACCAGGAATGGAGGAGTATTCCTCTTTCTCCACATCCTCACCAGCACCTGCTGTCACCTGAATTTTTGATCCTAGCCATTCTGACTGGTGTGAGGTGGAATCTCAGGTTTGTTTTGATTTGCATTTCCCTGATGATTAAAGATGTTGAACATTTTTTTCAAGTGCTTCTCACCCCTTAGGTATTCCTCAGTTGAGAATTCTTTGTTTAGCTCTGAACCCCATTTTTAATGGGGTTATTTGAATTTCTGGAGTTCAGCTTCTTGAGCTCTCGGTATATATTGAATATTAGTCCCCTATGACATTTAGGATTGGTAAAAACTCTTTCCCAATCGGTTGGTGGCCTTTTTGTCTTATTGACAGTATCTTTTGCCTTACAGAAGCTTTGCAATTTTATGAAGTCCCATTTGTCGATTATTGATCTTAAAGCACAGGCCATTGCTGTTCTGTTTAGGAATTTTTCCCCTGTGCCCATATCTTCAAGGTTTCCCCCACTTTCTCCTCTGTAAAGTTCAGTGTCTCTGGTTTTATGTGGAGTTCTTTGATCCACTTAGACTTGAGCTTTGTACAAGGAGATAAGATTGGATCAATTCTCATTCTTCTACATTGTAACTGCCAGTTGTGTCAGCACAATTTGTTGAAAATGCTGTCTTTTTTACCCTGGAATGTTTTAGCTTTCTTGTCAAAGATCAAGTAACTATAGCTGTGTGTGTTCATTTCTGGGTCTTCAATTCTATTCCATTGATCTACCTGTCTGTCGCTGTACAAGTACCATGCAGTTTTTATTACAATTGGCCTGTAGTACAGCTTGAGATCAGACATGGTGATTCTCCCAGAGGTTGTTTTATTAGTGAGAATAGTTTTTGCTATACTAGGTTTTTTGTTATTCCAGATGAATTTGCAAATTGCCCTTTCTAACTCAGTGAAGAATTGAGTTGGAATTTTGATGGGGATTGCACTGAATCTGTAAATTGCTTTTGGCAAGATAGCCATTTTTACTATATTGATCCTGCCAATCCATGAGCATGGGAGATCTTTCCATCTTCTGAGATCTCCTTCAATTTCTTTCATCAGAGACTTGGAATTTCTTGTCATACAGATCTTTCACTTCCTTACTTAGAGTCACACCAATATATTTTATATTTTTTGTGACTATTGTGAAGGGTGTTGTTTCCCTAATTACTTTCTCATCCTGTTTATCCATTGTGTAGAGAAAGGCCACTGATTTGTTTGAGTTAATTTTATATCCAGCTACTGTGCTGAAGCTGTTTATCAGGTTTAGGAGTTCTCTGGTGGAATTTTTAGGGTTACTTATATATACTATCATATCATCTGCAAAAAGTGATATTTTGACTTCTTCCTTTCCAATTTGTATCCCCTTGATCTCCTTTTGTTGTCGAATTGCTCTGGCTAGGACTTCAAGTACTATATTGAATAGGTAGGGAGAAAGTAGGCAGCCTTGTCTAGTCCCTGATTTTAGTGGAATTGCTTCCAGCTTCTCTCCATTTACTTTGAGGTTGGCTACTGGTTTGCTCTATATTGCTTTTATCATGTTTAGGTAAGGGCCTTAAATTCCTGATTTTTCCATAACTTTTACCATGAAGGGGTGTTGGATTTTGTCAAATGCTTTCTCAGCATCTAATAAGATGATCATGTGATTTTTGTCTTTGAGTTTGTTTGATTAGTGGATTACGTTGATGGATTTCTATATATTAAACTATCCCTGTATCCCTGAGATAAATCCTTCTTGGTCATGATGGATGATAATTTTGATGTTTTCTTGGATTCAGTTTGCGAGGATTTTATTGAGTATTTTTTAATCGATATTCTTAAGGTAAATTGGTCTGATTTCCTCTTTCTTTGCTGGATCTTTGTGTGGTTTAGGTACTAGAGTAATTGTAGCTTCATAGAATGAATTGGGTAGAGTACTTTCTTTTTCTATTTTGTGGAATAGTTTGAGGAGAGTTGGAATTAGGTCTTCTTTGCAGGTCTGATAGAAGTTCGCATTAAACCCATCTGGTCCTGGCCTTTTTTGTTTGGGAGCCTATTATTAATGACTGCTTCTATTTCATTAGGGGAAATGGGACTATTAAGATCATTAATCTGATCCTGATTTAACTTTTGTACCTGGTATCTGTCTAGAAAGTTGTGCACTTCATCCAGGTTTTCTAGTTTTGTTGAGTATAGCCTTTTGTAGTAGGTTCTGATGATGTTTTGGATTTCCGCAGGATCTGTTATTATGTCTCCTTTTTCATTTCTGATTTTCATAATTAGGATACTCTCCCTGTGCCCTCTAGTTAGTCTGGCTAAGGGTTTATCTATCTTGTTGATTTTCTCAAAGAACCAGCACCTCCTTTGGTTGATTCTCTAAATAGTTCTTTTTGTTTCCACTTGGTTGATTACAGCCCTAAGTTTGATTATTTCCTGCTGTCTACACCTCTTGATGAATTTGCTTCCTTTCATTGTAACGCTTCTTGGTGTGCTTTCAGCATGCTGATGTATGCTCTCTGTAGTTTCTTTTTGGAGGCACTCAGGGCTATGAGTTTTCCTCTAAGGACTGTGTTCATTGTGTCCCATAAGTTGGGTATGTTGTGGCTTCGTTTTCATTAAATTTTAAAAAGTCTTTAATTTATTTCTTTATTTCTTCCTTGACCAAGGTATCATTAAGTAGAGTGTTGTTCAGTTTCCACGTGAATGTTGACTTTCTATTATTTATGCTGTTATTGAAGATCAGTCTTAGTCTGTGGTGATCTGACAGGATGCATGGGATAATTTCAATATTTTTTGTAACACTTGAGGCATGTTTTGTGACTGATTATATGGTCAATTTTGGAGGAGGTACCACTCAGTGCTGAGAAGAAGGTATATCTTATTGTGTTAGGATAAAATGTTCTATAGATATGTGTTAAATCCATTTGTTTCATATCTTCTTTTATTGTCCATGTGTCTTTGTTTAGTTTCTGTTTCCAGGATCTGACCATTGGTGAGAGTGGGATGTTGAAGATTCCCACTATTATTGTGTGAGGTGCAATGTGTGCTTTGAGTTTTACTAAAGTTTCTTTAATGAACGTGTCTGCCCTTGCATTTGGAGCATAGATATTTAGAATTGGGAGTTCATCTTGGTAGATTTTACCTTTGATGAGTATGAAGTGCCCCTCATGGTCTTTTTTGATAACTTGGGGTTAAAAGTCAATTTTATTCGATATTAGAATGGATACTCCAGTTTCTTTCTTGGACCATTTGCTTGGAAAATTGTTTTCCAGCATTTTACTCTGAGATAGTGTCTGTCTTTATCCCTAAGGTGGGTTTCCTGTAAGCAGCAAAATGATGGGTCCTGTTCGTGTAGCCAGTCTGTTAGTCTATGTCTTTTTATTGGGGAATTGATTCTATTGATGTTAAGAGAAATTAAAGAAAAGTAATTTTTGCTACCTATCAATTTTGTTGTTAAAGTTGGGATTCTGTTCTTGTGGCTGTCTTCTTTTAGTTTTGTTGAAGGATTACTTTCTTCCTTTTTCTAGGGTGTAGCTTTGATCTTTTTGTTGGGTTTTTACCTTTTTTATCCTTTGAAGGGCTGGATTCGTGGAAAGATATTGTGTGAATTTGGTTTTGTCATGGAATATTTTGGTTTCTCCATCTATGGTAATTGAGAGTTTTGCTGGGTATAGTAGCCTGGGCTGGCATTTGTGTTCTCTTAGTGTCTGTATAATATCTGTTCAGGATCTTCTGGCTTTCATAGTCTCTGGTGAGAAGTCTGGAGTAATTCTAATAGGTCTGCCTTTATATGTTACTTGACCTTTTCCCCTCACTACATTTAATATTCTGTCTTTATTTAGTGCATTTGTTGTTCTGGTTATTATGTTTCAGGAGGAATTACTTTTCTGGTCCAGTCTATTTGGGGTTCGGTACGCTTCTTGTATGTTCATGGGCATCTCTTTCTTTAGGTATGGGAAGCTTTCTTCTATAATCTTGTTGAAGATATTTGCTGGCCCTTTAACTTGAGAATTTTCATTCTCATCTACTCCTATTATCTGTCGGTGTGGTCTTCTCATTTTGTCCTGCATTTCCTGGATGTTTTGAGTTAGGATCTTTTTGCATTTTGCATTTTCTTTGATTGTTGTGTCCATGTTCCCTATGGAATCTTCTGCACCTGAGATTTTCTCTTTCAACTCTTGTATCCTGTTGCTTATGCTCACATCTATTTTTCCTGATTTCTTTCCTAGGGTTTGTATCTCCAAATTATTTCCCTTTGGGTTTTCTTCATTGTTTCTACTTCCATTTTTAGATCTTGGATGGTTTTGTTCAATCCCATCGCCTGTTTGGTTGTGTTTTCCTGTAATTCTTTAAGGGATTTTTGTGTTTCTTCTACCTGTTTAACAGTGTTTGCCTGTAGTTCTTTAAGGGCTTCTACCTGTTTAGCAGTGTTCTCCTGTATTTCTTTAAGTGAGTTATTAATGCCCCTCTTAAAACTTCTGTCACCATCCTGAGATATGATTTCAAATCTGTGTCTTGCTTTTTGAGTGTGTTGAAGTATCCAGGACCTGGCATACTGGGTTCTGATGATGCCCAGTGCTCTTGGTTTCTGTTAGTAAGATCCTTATACTTGCCTTTTGCCATCTGGAAATCTCTGGTGTTAATGTTCAAGCTGTCTCTGGCTGACGCTTGATCCTCCTGTGATTCTGTTAGTCTCTGTCAGCACTCCTGCGAGTCCAACTCTCACCTGAGTTCCAGTGTTCAGAGCACTCTCTGCAGGCAAGCTTTCCTCTTTCAGGGAAGGTGTCCAGCAGTCTGGAGCTCTGATCCACCTCCTGAGTTCTGGGGTCAGTGCCCTCCCTGTAGGCTGACTCTCATCTGGCAAGGAAGGTGCCCAGGGGTCTGGGTCTCAGCTGTGCTTCCTGATTGAAGGCCTGACGGGACCCTGACCAAGAAGCTCTGTTGCTTCTATTGCCCATGTGCTCTCGTGTGATCAGGAGGTCCTGGGTGTGCTAGGACTCCTGCGGCATGGAGAGTCCTCTGGTGCCCTAGACACCCTCAGCCATGTTCACACAGAAGATGGGGAGGCTGGTTCCGATCTGAATGGATCCCAGCCTCAGGTCAGGGGGGTTCCTCTGCCCCTGTTCCTGCTGCCACAAGACCCTCTGCGATTCTTTGGAGCTGATGTTGCATTTCATTCACCCGTGATCCCGAGGTCCTTTGGCATAGAGAGCACTGTGGAGCCCTTGGCGGCCTCCGCTGGGTTCAGAAGGAAATGGTAGGCATATCACATTTTCTAAAGTGAGAATTTTAGGCCTAAAATGTACTTCTGTCTCTCAAGCAAAACACAGAAGATGGATTGGACATGTTGGGAGGTGGAGGCATAGGAAAATATTGATTGAATTAAGTCATCTTTAGATGATTTATGGAAGAAAATCAGACATGGGTGACTATAACAATTATAAATTAGACTTGGCATGATGTGTAGTCTCATCACTAAACAGGGGTGATGGGTTCTTGCTGTAGAATATAATACAGAGAAAATTCGACTTCTTTCTCAAGCGACTTTCATTTATGAGACAGATAAAGGCAGGAGGATCAGTTAGGAATTAACAGGAGAAAACAGAACTAAAACCAAGAGAAGATTTAAAAATGAAGTGTGGGAAGCCACATGTGCCGTTGCAGAGTGGCACTGACTACTGCTGACCACCATGCATAAGTTTGGACAAACAACCAATGTGTACATATGCAGTAAAGTTTTTTGCAAAAACACTGCCTGGCCCGGGCATGATAATGAGGCTTTGAGAGTATAACCAATCAGATGTGAGACATGCAAATGAGGTATGATAATGAGGTACTGTGAGGTACAGAGAGAGAGAGTAGCCAATCAGTTGAGGAACATGCAAATGAGGCATAGTGCATAACCAATCCGGGTGTGAGACATGCCTCTCCTAGGCCTATATAAGCAGCACCAGTTCTGGGCTTGGGGTCTCTTCGCCTCTGAAATCAAGCTCTCCCAATAAATGTGTGCAGAAGGATCCTGTTGCACCATCGTGCTTGCTGGTCGAGTCCAGCGCGCTCAAGAGTGAAGAAAAGTTGTGAGGTAGTCAGTTATATAAACTGCCACCAATGCAGACCCCATCAACAACATATGGTATACACTGAACATCCATGAACTTCTACTAACATTTACTAACCCATGAATGTTAATGCTAGTTCATATTTTCATAAAGAATAATAGGTTGTGTCTTAGTTAGGGTTTCTATTCCTGGACAAAACATCGTGACCAAGAAGTAAGCTGGGAAGGAAAGGATGTATTCAGCTTACACTGCCACATTGATGTTCATCGCTAAAGGAAGTCAGGGCTGGAACTCAAACATGTCCAGAAGCAGGAGCTGATACAGAGGCCATGGAAGGATGTTACTTATGGTCTTGCTTCCCCTGGCTTGCTCATCTTGCTTTCTTAGAGAACCCAAGAATACCAGCCCAGGGATGGCTCACCCACAATGGGCCCTCAAACCACTGATCTCTAATTGAGAAAATATCTTACAGCTTGATCTCATGGAAACATTTCCGCAAATGAGACTTCTTTCTCTGTGATAACTCCAACTTATGTCAAATTAACACACAAAACCAGCCAGTACAGGTTGCATCCTAGAGGATAAGCATTAGTGAAAGGCTCTAATCCATTGACAGTTCATAGACTAGGTAAAATATCCATTTGAAGATTTCACTCATATATTGTAATTTATATTACACAATTTTTGTTGCTTGATATGCCAATATTGTACATATGTGATTATATTCCTATTACAGTGCCTATAATATCCCAAAGCAAGGCAAAGCCTGTCAACTACTACAAAGACTTGAAAAAATACCCAGGGTGAGATCACACTCTGCTGGACTTTGCTCCTTGTTTTTTGGGATAGTGAGGTGAGAAGAATGGCAGGTGCTGAAGGTTTCATGAACGAACCCTCGTTTATCTCACCCTATACTCTCTTCTTGATTCTGATCACCTTACCCCATTCCATTTAACCTTCCCTTTCCATTATTGACCTTTTACCCTTTATATCATTTCATTCTATCTTCCTTCATGCATCCTGGTTTAAACCTTTTTTATTCATAGTTCAGTTATTCCTTTATACCAATGGTTTCTCTCTCCCTTCTTTGAAACAATTTTCTATATCTCATGAGTAATTTCCCAACCTCTCTGTGAATGGCAAACACTCAAAGATAATATTCATAAATGAGAGAAAATGTGGTGTTTTTGTGTCTGAGTCTGGATTTACTCGCTCAGAATGATTGTTTCCAGTCTAGTCACTTACTTGCAAATTTCATAGTTCTCTTCTTTCTTAAAAAGCTCAATTATACTCTATTGTGTAAATGTACCTAATTTTCATTATAAATTCATCAACTAATGGACATCTAGTTTGGTTCCATTTCTTGGCTATTGTCAACAAGATAGTGACATGTAGAAAACTTAAACTAGATATGTATCTTTCAGATTGTACATAATTCAACACCAAATGGGTAAAGGACGTCAACATGATAGCCTGATTCTGACAGAAAGAAAGTTGGGAAAACACTCAAACCTGATTTCTTGCTCCACAGATTAGCACTTGCTGCTTTCTTATCCTTTGAAGGTTTATGGTTTGACATTTGGATCTTTATGCTTTTTCTTTTAGGTTACACTGAATCATAACTTCCATAGCATATGGGCTATAGAGGACATGCTCAGTCACAGTAGCAATTTGGCATCAGCAACAGGGCCCCTGATAAAAGAGAGGAGTGATTCTAAAATCCCTCACTCTTATTCCCAGGTTACCAAACAGTCAGCCTGTGAGAAGTAGTCTCTTCACAGTGTCTTCCTTTGTGTAACTTGGTATATTGAGGTGTGTGGAGTAAGGAACAACTGCCACTGTGAAATGTTAGGTATTATATTTCATAGATTTATATTTTGAAATGTGGGCCTTCTTTTTTATTAATTAATATTTTACTTATTCACATCCCAACTTTGCCGTCTCTTGGTCACCCCTTCAAAGTTCTTCCCTCATCTCCCCTCCCCTCTGCCTCTGAGAGAGTGCTCCCTGTATCCACCAATCCTGTGAATGCTCTATCATTGAGGGCTCAGCCTCTGAAAACTCCCAGGAGTCCAGGTTAGCTAACACTGTTGGTCTTCCTATTGTGTTGCCATTCCCTTCAGTTCCTTCACTCCTTCCCCTTCCATATAGTTCCCTGACCTCTGGCCAGTGCTTGGCTGTGAGTATCTGAATCTTTATATTTGCTTTTATTTGGCATGACTCTCACCAGTACTTCTCCATTTTTCAGACATCTGAAGCTTTAGTTTAGCCTAAGTATACAAGTCACTCTCTTCAGACCATTTAATGTCTCAGGGGATTCAGCTGATGTTCAATACTAAGACACTTGTGAATTTGTAACTTCAGTTTAATCTGTAATGTTAACATTTTGGATGGCAATGTGACAAGGAGAACTCAATTACTTTGTTTGCTTTGTTCATGCCTTAGGTGAATGAGCACATTATTGTTTGTTTATTCATATTTAAGGTGACAAGAATGGTTTTGTAAAAATGATGCCACAGCCTAGAATTGTCAAGTCATCATGGTAATGTCATGCATTTCTACCTTTACTAAGATGTGAAGACCCTTTCTGTGGCCTTTATGCTTGAAACAACTCTGAATAGGCAGAGCCTTCCTGAATAGCATGATGATAAAATAGGTAGCTTACAGAACATATGAATTTCACCACTGCATTATTGACAGGTTTGAAAGGCAGCATGCCACTGGGGACCTTGCGCATCATCTGGAGCTTTATATAGCCTTGGTTAAAGCCATTACCTGCATAGAATATCCTATTGTCCTTGATGACACCTTAACACTGAATATAAACAGGTGCTTTTTTTCTGTTTTCTCAGCTTTGCATCACGCACATTTTTCAAAATTTGGCGAAGATCAGTATTGGCTTTCTCATCAATTTCCTTTTCAAAAATGGACAAATAGGAGCTCTAACACAGCAACAATTTAAACTCTTAAGAGGAAGAAGCAGCACATATATCTCAAAATGATATGTTCTTTCTTCTAAAGTTGTAAATCCAACCCATATCATGGTAGGTTCTCATTCCAGTTAAATGCCTCAATTTCTTTATTTTCCGTTTGAATGACATTTTAATTTAATCCTTGAATATGTATACATCATATTTTGAGACATTTAATCTTTACCAAGAATTTTTCAGCATGATTCACATTCTGTAAGGTTGTGGTAATATCAAAGAGCAAAACATGCCCACTGTAATATTTTTTAAGAAAAGCATCTTAGCTAATATATAAGACAAGGACTTCAAAATTGGATATAAGTATGTCCAAGGGGCTCAAACAGGTTATGAGTCAATGACCCCAAAAGACTGTTTGAACACAGAGTTGAATATAATGAAAACAATTCAATATATGAAAATTTATAAAATTTAATGACAATATAGACTATATAAAGATAATTTAATCTGGAATAAAACTTGATAAAAAAAGTCAGGAATTCAAAACAAAAACTTAGAGGAAGACCTGTTCAACACTGTGGATCAAGTGAAAAGGAGAGTATCTGATTGCCCCAGTCTCTGACCCGCAGAGACAAGAACGACAAGGACACCAAGGCAGGTTCACAAAGCAGCTTCTTTACTTGCAGCTTTTTCACTTCTAGCTCTCTTATCCAGCAGCTTCTTCCCCCTGGCCTTCTTGCAGCAAGGGTTATACTCCTATACTCTCAGCAACTGACCTCATCTCGCTCCACACCACCCCATCCAATCAGGATCACACACGCTCCAGGAACGAGCTCAGGTCGGTCACAGATAGACTGACAGATCTGGATCGTGAGTAATACTACAGCCTGGCAGGCAGCCTACGCATGCAGTTCTGCTGCACATGTTCGGGCAAGGCAGTAAACATGTGGGGTTCACGGGGCCTGACAATGGGCCAGGGCCTATAAAAAAAAAGGTCAGGCACAAACTGTCCATGAAATCTGTGACACCAGAAAAAGACCAAACACATAAATAATAGGTATAGAAAGAGATGAAAAGATTTTCAACAAAATTACAAAATAAATTTCCCAGATTTAAAGAAAAGTATGCCTTTCAATGTTCTCAAGGCAGGTAGAACATCAGACAGGAACAGAAAAGAAACTCCTATGACACCTAAAAATCACTACAATAAGTTGACAGATGCATAAAGGATATCGAAAAATATAAGGGTAAAAAACCTAGTCATAAATAATGACAGAGTTGTTAGAGTAACACAAGCTTTTCAATGGAAAATCTGAAATCTAGAAGGGCTTGGGTTGATGGCATAGAAACTCTGAAAGAACAGATGTCCCATACCAGACAACTATTTCCTGAAAAATCACTAGTCATACTTGGAGAAGAAAATAAAAAATGTCTATGATAAAACAAACTTAAGGAAGTCAGAGCTACAGAGGATATCAGGATTATTTCAATATGAGAGGGAGATTAACAACACACCAATGGACACAAGGAATAAATAAACTGAACACATCTGCGTGAGACATCTTGGATCCCTGACTCCACAGAGACTACTCTGCACAGGTGAGAGTGTGGACTACAGAAGCTAACAGCTACTGGGACTGGCGAGAGCCACAGAGCTTCTGAGGCAGCCCCCTTTTCGGGCTCCAGACATCTGGGCACCTTCCCTACCAGAGGATAGGTGTCTGCCCGGCCCGGCAGGCCTTTGCTTGAGCATCTGCGGGAGACATCTTGGTTCCCGGACTCCACCAAGACTAGTCTGCACAGGTGAGAATGTGGACTACAGAAGCTAACAGCTTCTGGGACAGGTCCTGTTTCGGGCCTTCATCTTCTGCCAGGAGGCAAGTCTGAACGCCAGATATCTGTGCACCTTCCCTGCAAGAGGAGAGCCTGCCTGCAGAGAGTGCTCTGATCACTGAAACTCAGGAGAGAGCTAGTCTCCCCGGTCTGCTGGTAGAGAATAACAGAATCACGAGAGGAACAAACTCTAACCAGAGACAACTATAACAACTGACTCCAGAGTTTAACAGATGGCAAAGGCAGACATAAGAATCTTACTAACAAAAACCAAGACCACTCACCATCATCAGAACCCAGTACTCCCACCTCAGCCAGTCCAGGGCACCCCAACACACCTGAAAAACCTAGACCCAGATTTAAAGGAATATCTCATGATGATGGTATAAGACATCAAGAAGGTCTTTAATAACTCACTTAAAGAAATACAGGAGAACACCATTAAGAGTTGTAAGTCCTTATAGAAAAACAGGAAAACACATCCAAACAGATGATGGAAATGAACAAAACCATACTAGACCTAAAAAGGGAAGTAGACACAATAAAGAAAACCCAAAGTGAGGCAATGCTGGAGATAGAAAACCTAGGAAAGAAATCTGGAACCATAGATGTGAGCATCAGCAACAGAACACAAGAGATGGAAGAGAGAATCTCAGGTGCAGAAGATTCCATAGAGAACATCGGCACAAAAATCAAAGAAAATACAAAATGCAAAAAGATCCTAACTCAAAACATCCAGGAAATCCAGGACACAATGAGAAGACCAAAACTATGGATAACAGGAGTAGATGAAAATGAAGATTTTTCAACTCAAAGGGCCAACAAATATCTTCAACACAATTATAGAAGAAAACTTCCCAAATCTAAAGAAAGAGATGCCCATGAACATACAAGAGGCCTACAGAACTCCAAAAAGACTGGACCAGAAAAAAATTCCACCCGACACATAATAATCAGAACAACAAATGCACTAAATAAAGATGGAATATTAAAAGCAGTAAGGGAAAAAGGTCAAGTAACATATAAAGGCAAGCCTATCAGAATTACACCAGATTTTTCACCAGAGACTATGAAAGCCAGAAGAACCTGGACAGATGTTATACAGACACTAAGAGAACACAAATGCCAGCCCACGACCGAACCAAATTCACACATTATCTTTCCATGAATCCAGCCCTTCAAAGGATAATAACAGAAAAAAACCAATACAAGGACAAAAAACACGTCCTAGAAAAAACAAGAAAGTAATCCTTCAACAAAACTAAAAGAAGACAGCCACAAGAACAGAATGCCAACGTTAACAACTAAAATAAGAGGAAGCATCAATTACTTTTCCTTAATAACTCTTAATATCAATGGATTCAACTCCCCAATAAAAAGACATAGACTAACAGACTGACTACACAAACAGGAACCAACATTTTGCTGCTTACAGAAAACCCATCTCCTGGAAAAAGACAGACACTACCTCAGAATGAAAGGCTTGAAAACAATTTTCCAAGCAAATGGTCTGAAGAAACAAGCTGGAGTAGCCATTCTAATATCTAATAAAATCGACTTCCAACCCAAAGTCATCAAAAAAGACAAGGAGGGGCACTTCATACTCATCAGAGGTAAAATCCTCCAAGAGGAACTCTCAATTCTGAATAATTATGCTCCAAATACAAGGGCAGCCACATTCATTAAAGAAAATCTAGTAAAGCTCAAGGCACACATTGCACCTCACACAATAATAGTGAGAGACTTCAACACACCACTTTCAACAATGGACAGATCATGGAAACAGAAAGTAAACAGGGACACAGTGAAACTAAGAGAAGTTATGAAACAAATGTATCTAACAGATATCTACATAACATTTTATCCTAAAACAAAAGGATATAACTTCTTCTCAGCACCTCCTAGTACCTTCTCCACAGTTGACCACATAATTGGTCACAAAACAAGCCTCAACAGATACAAAAATATTGAAATTATCCCATGAATCCTATCAGATCACCATGGATTAAGGCTGATCTTCAATAACAAAATAAATAATAGAAAGCCAACATTCAAGTGGAAACTGAACAACACTCTTCTCAATGATACCTTGGTCAAGGAAGGGATAAAGAAAGAAATTAAGGACTTTTTAGAGTTTAATGAAAATGAAGCCACAACATACACAAACTTATGTGACCTAATGAAAGCATTTCTAAGAGGAAAACTCATAGCTCTGAGTGCCTCCAAAAAGAACCTAGAGAGAGCACACACTAGCAGCTTGACAATACACATAAAACCTGTAGAACAAAAGGAAGCAAATTCACCCGAGAGGAGCAGACTGCAGGAAATAATCAAACTCAGAGGGGGAAAACAACCAAGTGGAAACAAGAAGAATTATTCAAAGAATCAACCAAATGAGGAGCTGGTTCTTTGAGAAAATCAACAAGATAGATAAACCCTTAGCCAGACTCACTAGAGGTCACAGGAAAAGCATCCTAATTAACAAAATCACAAATAAAAAGTGAGGCATAACAACAGATCCTGAAGAAATCCAAAACACCACCAGATCCTTCTACAAAAGGCTATACTCAACAAAACTGGAGAACCTGCATGAATTGGAAAAGTTTCTAGAAAGATACCAGGTACCAAATTAAAGCAAGATCAGATTAAGGATCTAAACATTTCTATATCCCCTAAAGAAATTGAAGGAGCCATTAATAGTCCCCCAACCAAAAAAAAAAAGCCCAGAACCAGATGGGTTTAGTTCAGAGTTCTATCAGACTATCAAAGAATATATAATCCCAGTTCTTCACGAACTATTCCACAAAATAGAAGCAGAAGGTACTCTACCCACCTCATTCTATGAAGCCACAATTACTCTGATACCTAAACCACAAAAAAAAAACCATCAAAGATAGAGAACTTCAGACCAATTTCCCTTATGAATATTGATGCAAAAACCCTCAATAAAGATCTCGCTAACTGAATCCAAGAACACATCAAAACAATCATCCATCCTGACCAAGTAGGTTTCATCCCAGGAATGCAGGGATGGTTCAATATACGGAAATCCATCAATGTAATCCAGTATATAAACAAACTCAAAGACAAAAACCACATGATCATCTCCTTGGATATAAAGAAACCATTTGACAAAAATCCAACACCCATTCACGATAAAAGTCTTGGAAAGATCAGGAATTCAAGGCCCATACCTAAACATGATAAAAGCAATCTACAGCAAACCAGTAGCCAACATCAAAGTAACTGGGGAAAAGCTGGAAGCAATCCCACCAAAATCACGGACTAGAAAAGGCTTTCTCCCTACCTATTCAACATTGTACTTGAAGTCCTAGCCAGAACAATTCGACAACAAAAAGAGATCAAGGGGATACAAATTGGAAAGGAAGAAGTCAAAATATCACTTTTTGCAGATGATATGAAAGTATATATAAGTGACCCTAAAAATTCCACCAGAGAACTCCTAAGCCTGATAAACAGCTTCAGTGAAGTAGCTGGATATAAAATTAACTCAAACAAGTAAATGGCTTTTCTGTACGCAAAGGATAAACAGCCTGAGAAAGAAATTAGGGAAACAACACCCTTCTCAATAGTCACAAATAATATAAGATACATTGGCATGACTCTAACTAAGGAAGTGAAATATGTGTATGATAAGAATTTCAGTCAGAATGGCTAAGATCAAAAATTCAGGTGACAGCAGATGCTGGCGAGGTTGTGAAGAAAGAGTAACATTCCTCCATTGTTGGTGAAATTGCAAGCTTGTACAACCACTCTGAAAATCAGTCTGGCAGTTTCTCAGAAAATTGGACATAGTACTACCAGAGGATCCCACAATATCTCTCCTGGGCATATATCCAAAAGATGTTCCAACTGGTAAGAAGGACACATGCTCCACTATGTTCATAGCCGCCTTATTTATACTAGCCAGAAGATAGAAAGAACCCCTCAACAAAGGATTGGATACAAAAAATGTGTTTCATTTACACAGTGGAAATACTACTCAGCTATTTAAAAAATGAATTTATGAAATTCCTAGGCAAATGGATGGACCTGGAGGCCATCATCCTGAGTGAGGTAACTCAATCACAAAAGGACTCACACAAAATGTATTCACTGATAAGCGAATATTAGCCCAGAAACTTAGAATAACCACGATATAAGATACAGTTTGCTAGACACATGAAACTCAAGAAGAACAGAGACCAAAGTGTGGACATTTTGCTCCTTCTTAGAATTGGGAACAAAACACCCATGGAAGGAGTTACATAGACACAGTTTGGAGGTGAGACGAAAGAATGGACCATCTAGAGACTGCCATATCTGGGGATCCATCTCATAATCAGCTTCCAAACGCTGACACCATTGCATACACTAGCAAGATTTTCCTGAAAAGACCCAGATATAGCTGGCTCTTGTGAGACTATGCCGGAGCCTAGCAAACACAGAAATGGATGCTCACAGTCTGCTATTGGATGGATCACAGGGCCCCCAATGGATGAGCTAGAGAAAGTAACCAAGGAGCTAAAGGGATCTGCAACCCTATAGGTGGAACAACAATATGAACTACCCAGTACCCAGCAGAACTCGTGTCTCTAGCTGAATATGTATCAGAAGATGGCCTAGTCGGCCATGAGTGGAAAGAGAGGCCCATTGTTCGTGCAAACTTTATCTGCCTCAGTACAGGGGAATGCCAGTGCCAAGAAGTGGGAGTGTGTGGGGGCGATTGTGGGGGACTTTTGGGATAGCATTTGAAATGTAAATGAAATGAATACCTAATAAAAAATAAAATAAAAAATGATCTGAACACAGTTAACTAAAGTTGGTCTAAAAAAGCATACTACTATAACAACATAATAGGAATTAATAAGCAATATTCAACAATAACAACATTGTCTGTCTCTCTTACCCAATACAACAACAGACAAATTGAGTGAACTAAAAAACAGGATCTATAGTTCTGTTTCTACCAAGAGACAAATTTTACTACTGAGGAAGTATACCACTTTAGGGAAAAAATACAGAAAACTTAATTCTAAATAAATGCAACTAACAAACAACCAAGTATAGTTTTTCAAACACCTGGGAAAAAGTCCAAATCAAAATTAGTCAGAAGAGATAGGAAAGGACAATACATACTCATTAAATGAAATATCCTACAAAAGTAATTTCAATTTTAACATTTATACACCTAAGCCAGGAGCACCCAGTTTCATACAAAAACCACTACAAGGCATAAAACCTCATATAGACACAGAGACAGTGGGTGATGACAATACTTCATTCTCACAATAGGCAGGTTATCCAAATAAAACCTATGTTGAGAAACTTTGGAGTTAAATAATGTCATAAACCAAATGAACCTCACAGACATGTAAAGAACATGCCACCCAACCACTGAAGAATACAGTTCTCAAATTGATTTCATTTTGAATTTTTGGGATTGATCATTCTGTGTTTGGGAGCTCACCTGTTCATTCCATGGCATGTAAACTCATACATTAGTCCTCCTACTAAGACATGCTAATACTCCTTTTTTCTATCATAGGGCAATTTAAACTGCATACAATGTCTTCAGACCTTGTTACACATCTTGAGGGAAATGAAATTCTATTAGAACCAACAATTCAAGAGTATATTTTATGTTTGCTTCCCAGTACAATGATTGAAAAATACTTCTCAGGTTCACCTGGCTTTACTTCTCCAAGTAAGGCCTCAATAAATGCCTGGTCACTCCAGATAGGGCAATGATGGCACCTAAAGAAGTAAAATGTTCAAACCAGCTTTGTAAGTGATGCAGTGTCTAGATTCCATTACAGGAACTTGGATGAAGATTACTTATAAAGGAATAGTTGAGCCAGAAACACTGGTATGTCATGGAGTTTCTTGATGAAGACCATCAAGAACTTAGCTGTTCACTCTGGGATGCTGTTTCACTCTATTTCTTTATTCCTTTTTATTATGAGTATAGCATACCACTTCAAGGTCATACCCCTCTAGGGTCAGAAGGAAACAATGTACAAAATCAAGTTGGGACTATATTGATGTTTACCTTTCAAAGTGTGTTAACATCTTCCTTACTATGATAACTAACCATGTGGTATCTACATTGCTTAACTTATGTCACAGTCATGACTACAGTTTAAGTTATACTGTAAACAACTGCCTCTTCTCATGTAGTTTTGTTCCAGAGCCCTGACTAAGGTTGGTGACAGAATAGAGGATGGTGATACTGAAGAAAAAACAGGCACATATGAGAGAATCTGTAATCACATGGGATGTACACAATCAGATGAAATGGTACCAGCTACTGAAACAGCCAGGAACATCAGTGCTTTTATTAGGTACAGCATAAGGGCAGGAGGAGGGTAGGAGTTAGCTGTTCTAGATAGATGCTGTCTGTTATGATCAGGTTCAGCCTGTAAATATATGGCTGGAGGAAGCTGGACTTGCTAGTTTTTGTACAAATTGGTAAATTGTTAATAATCTCTAGTACTTGGACCAAAGGAAGACTGTTTTTCCAGTTCAAATCCTAAACTGTATGGGAAAGTTTTGTCTATTTCTTTGGGGTCTGAGGAATTGGGTTCTTAACCTATTTTGAAATGCATTGAATCTTGGTCAGATAATTATTTTATTTCATTGTTTTCTGAGCATTTGAACATGGGACTATAGTCACATCCAAGAAGTCCGATGTTGTTTATTAACCTTTATGAGTCTTTGCCAATCAATATCCATGGAATATATTTAAATGTTTGATGCTACATAGAGTCACATTAGAGCAGTAATATAGGGTTCAAATACTTGTCTTACAGGAGGCTCTTTGATAGGCTAGCCATATTCTTTAGCCTAGAAACATCAAATGGATTCTCTTCCTTCTTATGTTATGCCCATCTCATTGATTTAAGTCTAACATACAATAACCAATATATGTTGTGTCAGCACAATTAGTCACAAATATAGCAGAAACATATTTGTTTGAAACTATAATATATTTATTGTAAATAGATTAGTTTATATATGAAGCTTGTCTAGGTAACACTCCTTAGAGATAGCTCACAATAGTGGTCACCTATCACTATGAGACCTTCTCCCTTAGTTTCAGTGGAGATTTTTTTATATATCAAGCAAATAGAACACTAGACATCTCTGCATCCAATCTGCTGGTAACAGTGTGCATTACAATTGGTGGCCAATGTGGTCTAACTCTTGTACAGTTATGAACCAGGTTACTTACATTTACAAATATAACTTGGCCTTTGGATTTTTTAATAACCTTGTGGGTTTTGCTTGCCCTTATTCCAACTATGACAGATATTTACTTTAGATTCTTACCTGGTGCTTTTCTTTCTTTCTTTCTTTCTTTCTTTCTTTCTTTCTTTCTCTATCTCTCTCTCTCTCTCTCCCTCCCTCCCTCCCTCTCTCTCTCTCTCTCTCTCTCTCTCTCTCTCTCTCTCTCTCTCTCTCTCTCTCTCTCTCTCTCTCTCTCTCTCTCTCTCTCTCCCTCCCTCCCTCTCTTTCTTTCTTTCTTTCTTTCTTTCTTTCTCTCTCTCTCTCTTTCTCTCTCTCTCTTTCTCTCTCTCTCTCTTTCTTTCTTTCTCTCTCTCTTTCTTTCTGTCTTTCTTGATTTCTTTCTCTCTCTTTCTTTCTTTCTTTCTTTTTTCTTTCTTTCTTTCATTCTTTTCTTTTTTCTTTTTTTTTAGATGTTTTCCCAAATCTATAGCATATTACCTACTACTGTTACATAACACAACCCTTTATATATGGTCATCAGACTTATTAATTGTAATGGAAACAGGTATCTTCTGGAATCCTTAAAAAAATACAGCAGAAAAAAATTATGACCTTCCAACAAACAATTAAAAAAATCTCACTGCTTCTTATACTTATGTCCTCCAAAGGACAATGTTATATATAACACTGCCATGGTTAGCTCTAGGTTATAGTTAACATGCTCCCCCAACTTGGTATGATCTAGAATCACCTAAGACACTATGATTAAAGCAGGAGAATCAGGGAGGCTATCTCTCAAGCCTGCCTCATAATTTGGTACCATTGTACACGTGGCAGTAGCTTTGTAAACATAAAAGAGGCAATACTCAAGGGCTCCTTGAGGTTTGAATCAAAATTCCAAAGATCCCTCAAGGCTAGGAATAGTATATTATGTTTTGGGTCCTTGCAATGAAGCCCCGCAAAACCTGTATGAAGTATGAACGATACAGCTTAATGTCAGTAGAGGTCTATGACATTAAATTGTCCATGCAAGAAAGCTTTAGACATCAAGTGGAAATAGCCAATGAGAGAGGCTATCTGTGCTGCAGGCATCATATGTAGAGGGGTCTGCAAAGCTAACTCCATATAGCCAAAGTGATTCCATCATGAATTACAAATGCCTCACACAAGGCTTCAGGATATGTTCCTTGTTCGTCAAAGGCTTTTAGTATTTCTTTATCAGTAACATTCTCGATGTGCCACATTCCTCACATTTGGAATAGGAATGACCCGTGCAATCTTGCATATTGAAACTGTGAACAGTGTGTTGTAAATTTTACAGGATCTCGCAGTTAAGAGATTGTTTTGGCTTTCAGAAGAAATGGTAGATTTATGGATAGTGTTGTGACAGCAAAAGGCTGTAGAGACTCATAGACTCAATGCATATTGTCTTACAATGACTTTATGAGCTTATGGGAAAATGATAAATTTATGCCTTCAAATTTTATGGTTTTGAGTAACATTGACAGGGTTAAGATTTGTGATAGTCAATACATTTGGCAATTTTATATAATCCAAAATGATCAAAAAGACAAATATGTGTATATGTCAATGAGGAAATTCTATACCTGGATGCTATCGAGGGGTAAATGTGAACAGCACTCATCCAACTGAGTGAATGAAAAAGACAGAATCACTGGACCAATGGAATTTCTTTTTCTCTGGTTCCTGACAACGGAAGCTGTGTGTATAGCTGTGTCACCTCAGTTGCTTTCCTGAACTGTGTCTCTGTGCAGTATAACCTGTAATAAACTCTTTCTCTCTACAGATAGTTTTTAGTCAGGTATTTGATCATAAGTGCGATAAATGCAGTCTGTAAAACTGAGAGACATCCACAGAATTGCTAACAGGTCTTAGTGGAGGTATTCCCCCATTATTTGGACTGCCCAGTACTCAGTGTGGGACTAGACACCTTCTAATCTTCAGAATTTTGTCTTCTCACTTTGCTCCAGTGTGTCTGACTGTCTCCAGGCTGGCCCTGTGGCCACATCCTGTTTACATCAATACCTCTCTGATGTAAGAGCACAGGGCTGTGGGAACATTGTTCATAACCCAAAGGCTATTTTCTCATGATCACTGATGTTTAATTCAATTTTATGTGCAAAAGCAATACTCTCAATACTCTGGCATGCCCCAGATCTCCCAATATGCATATATCATATTCTTAAGGTTTTTTATTCCAACTTAAAATTAACATGTATAGTGTCTTTGGTAGGCATAATAACATTACCTTCATATAAATTCATTTCAACTTAATAACTCTTATCATATCTATACCCTCCTGTTCTCTGTCTCTGATGAATTTCGATCTTATCATGAATCAATGCTTAATTAGCAATTGGCAGCAATATTTGCTCAAATGGAAGCATTCAGTATATTTTTCCAGCATAATAATTATATTGATTACTTGAGAATTTCCATGCTTACTTCCTTGTTCTTCCAGGTCTGACTCCTAGACCTTGTGACCTTCCACCCAAGAAGAAGAAAAAGAAGCAGGCAGAGTAAGAGGAGGGGGGAGGAAGGGGAGTAAAATGAAGAGAAAGAGTCCCATGCTCTCACTAGAGTATGGTCAATCTTATCAGTAGCCAGCCACTTAAAAAAACCTGAGTACCTGCCAGAAGACATCAATTGTGAAAAGTTATAGTTCAGCATGCATATCACAATATTTAGGTGTTGTCTTTGATGTCTTCCTGTCCAACCTGTTACATTTGGGGGGGTGGGTAGGAATGGTCACAGAAGCCTTTTTCGCTCTTTCTTGACTGTGAGTCTGCAGCCATTGATATGACTACAAAAGTAGCTTCTATATTTTTATAGAATAAAAACATTCAAAATGTAACAGTGGGAGTCTAGACAGCAGTAGGATCACTGTTCTCCTTCAGTGAACTGTCCTTTGGACGTTGCAGTTCTCTGAGGCTTTCAGATATGCATAAGGGTCACTTTTACCCCATCTCAAGTTTTCCTTGGATATTCTGCTTTGGAGGAATCCCACATAACCTAAAAGTCCTCTTTCTGCTATCTTATTCAGTTTTACTTTACTTGCACCATACCAGATACTTTCCAAGCCATATTCACAGTGCAATACCTGTTACTCAGATTCTCTTATGTCTTTCCCACTTCTGTGCTGTAGCCAAGGCAGGATCTGAGAGGTTCTAATGAGAAACACAATGTTTCTCCCTGCAACTCTCATACTATTATCATGCATATACTCACACAATTGGTGTCTTTACCAGGCACAGATAAATTGAGAGCTGATGACATGCTGCTGGATAAGTCTGGACATTTGAAGTTAGCAGATTTTGGTACTTGTATGAAGATGAATAAGGAAGGTATGGTACGATGCGATACAGCAGTTGGAACACCTGATTATATCTCACCCGAAGTATTAAAATCCCAAGGTGGTGATGGCTACTATGGACGAGAGTGTGACTGGTGGTCAGTTGGGGTATTTTTATATGAAATGCTTGTAGGTGATACACCTTTTTATGCAGATTCTTTGGTTGGGACTTACAGTAAAATTATGAACCATAAAAATTCACTTACTTTCCCTGATGATAATGACATATCAAAAGAGGCAAAAAATCTCATTTGTGCCTTCCTTACAGACAGAGAAGTGAGATTGTGCAGAAATGGTGTAGAGGAAATCAAATGTCATCTCTTCTTCAAAAATCATCAGTGGGCTTGGGAAACGCTTCGAGACACTGTAGCACCAGTTGTGCCTGATTTAAGTAGTGACATTGATACTAGTAATTTTGATGACTTAGAAGAAGATAAAGGAGATGAAACATTTCCTATTCTAAAAGCTTTTGTTGGCAATCAGCTACCTTTTGTAGGATTTACATATTATAGCAATCGTAGATACTTACCTTCAGCAAATCCCAGTGAGAACAGATCTATCTCCAATGTGGATTTCTAAATAAATATACAATAACTTTACACTATTAACTATTACAAGCACAGACTAGCAAAAAAAACCCTATTTGGTAGAAATTCAGCTAAAATTATTGATTGCAGAATAAATAGCACATAGATTACTTTAATACTATTTTACACATTATTATAATCACAATAGAGAACTTTAAACTTTATCTACATCACAAAAAACAGGGTTATTCCAAATGACTCTAAACTATTGTTTCTAAAATGTACTCATTTAGAATTGACCAGCAGGGCAGGGAAGTGGTGGTGCATGCCTTTAATCCCAGCACCTGGGAGGCAGAGGAAGGTGTATTTCTGAGTTTGAGGTCAGCCTGGACGACAGAGTGAGTTCCAGGACAGCCAGGGCTACACAGAGAAACCCTGTCTCAAAAAAAAAAAAAAAAAAAAGAAAAGAAAAAAAAGAAAGAAAAAAAAAGACTGAAATGTGAAAAACTCCAGGCAAAAATATATTGGTGAGGGCTGTATAAAGGTAAATATAGCCCTTCCAGTCGGTGCCAGCTCTCGATCACCTTGGGCACTAACTCAGTGGATGGTCCCATGGTCCCCAGAGGACTCTCCACATGATCTTAGGATCACTGGTGAGTGGAACACAACATCTGTTACAAACCAATTGTGACCGGCCTGTGACAACAGGAGCAAGGACACCGATACCATGCCTGACCAGCAGCTCGGGTTCCTTCTGATCTGTGCTGGTACACCATGGTTTCAACAAACCAGACAGCTCCACAGTCCTCAGAGGAGACACCACTTCCAGGCACTATAATATGCCTAGGATCTTAGGATTCCAGGATCTCAGGATAACAGGAGCTTGGTCACATCAGGATCTCAGGGTCTCAGAGGAAGCTTGACTCCCAAGAGCTCTGACACACCCAGAATCTCAGGTTCACAGGAGCCCGGAATCACAGGATCCTAGAGAAAGCTGGACTCTGAGGAGTCCTGAATCAACTGGTATTATAGGAAGGACAGTCTCCAATTAGATATACTGAGGGCAGCAAGCACTTGAGATAATCACATGGCAGGAGGAAAGCATAAGAACAGAAGCAACAGAAACCAAGGTTACTTGGCATCATCATAAACAAACTCTCCCATCATAGCAAGTCCTGGATATACCATCACACCAGAAAAGCAGGACATGGATCTAAATTCACTTCTCATGATGATGATGGAGGGTTTTAAGAAGGAAATGCAGAAAAACACAGGTAAACAGCTAGAAGACCTTAAAGATGATACAAAAAATCCCTTAGTAGGAAAACATTACCAAACAGTTGAAAGAATTGAGCCAAACCATCCAGGATCTAAAAATAGAATTAGAAACAATAAAGAAATCACAAAGGTAGACAATTCTGGAGATAGAAATCCTAGGAAAGAAATCAGGAACCATAGATGTGAGGATCAGCAACAGAATACAAGAGAACTAAGAGAGAATCTCAGGTGCAGAAGATTCCATAGAGAGCATGGACACAACAATCAAAGAAAATGCAAAATGCAAAAAGATCCTAACCCAAAACATACAGGAAATCCAGGACACAGTGAGAAGACCAAACCAAAGGATTATAGGTGTAGATGAAAATGAAGATTTGCAACTTAAATGGCCAGTAAATATCTTCAACAAAATTATAGAAGAAAACTTTCCTAACCTAAAGAAAGAGATGCCCATGAACATACAAGAAGCCTACAGAACTTGGAGGAGGTACCATGTGGCGCTGAGAAGAATGTATATCCTTTTGTTTTAGGATAAAATGTTCTGTACATATCAATTAAATCCATTTATTTCATAACTTCTGTTAGTGTTCATGTGTCTCTGTTTAGTTTCTGTTTTCAGGATCTGTCCATTGGTGAGAGTGTGGTGTTGAAGTCTCCCACTATTATTATGTGAGGTACAATGTGTGCTTTGAGCTTTACTAGAGTTTTCTTAATGTTTGTGGCTACCCTTGTATTTGGAGCATAGATAATCAGAATTGAGAGTTCATCTTGGTAGATTTTACCTTTTATGAGTATTAAGAGCCCCTCCTTGTCTTTTTTTTATAACTTTGGGTTGGATGTCAATTTTATTCGATATTAGAATGGCTACTACACCTTGTTTCTTAGAACCATTTGCTTGGAAAATTGTTTTCCAGCCTTTCACCCTGAGGTAGTGTCTGTCCTTTTCCATGAGATGGGTTTCCTGTAACAAAATGTTGGGTCCTGTTTATGTAGCCAGTCTATTAGTTTATTGGGGAATTGAGTCAATTGATGTTAAGAGAAATTAAAGAAAAGTAATTGCTGCTTCCTGTTATTTTTGTTGTTAAAGTTGGGATTCCTTTCTTGCGGCTGTCTTCTTTTAGGTTTGTTGAAGGATTACTTTCTTGCTTTTTCTATTGTGTAGTTTCTGTCCTTGTGTTGGTGTTTTCCGTTTATTATCCTTGGAAGGGTTGGATTCGTGGAAAGATAGTGTGAATTTGATTTTATAATGGAATACTTTGGTTTCTCCATCTATGGTAATTGAGAATTTTGCTGGGTATAGTAGCCTGGGTTGGCATTTTAGTTCCCGTAGGGTCTGTATAACATCTGTCCAGGATCTTCTGGCTTTCATAGTCCCTGGTGAGAAGTCTGGTGTAATTCTAATAGGTCTGACTTTATATGTTACTTGGCCTTTTTCCCTTACTAATTTTAATATTCTATCTTTATTTAGTGCATTTGTATTCTGATTATTATGTGTCTAGAGGAATTTTGTTTCTGGTCCAGTCTATTTGGAGTTCTGTAGGCTTCTTGTATGTTCATGAGCATCTCTTTCTTTAGGTTGGGAAGTTTTCTTCTATAATTTTGTTTCTCCTGTTGTGTCCTGAATTTCCTATATGTTTTGAGTTAGGATCTTTTTACATTTTGCATTTTCTTTGATCATTGTGCTGATGTTCTCTATGTAATCTTCTGCACCTGAGATTCTCTCTTCCATCTCTTGTATTCTGTTCCTGATGCTCACATCAATGGTCCTAGATTTCTTTACTAGGGTTTATATCTCCAGCGTTGTCTCTCTTTGGGTTTTCTATATTGTTTCTACTTCCCTTTTTAGGTCTTCTATGGTTTTGTTCAATTCCATCACCTGTTTGGTTGTGTTTTCCTATATTTCTTTAAGGACTTCTACCTCATTACCAGTGTTCTCCTGTATTTCTTTAAGTGAGTTATCAATGTCCTTCTTGATGTCCTCTACCAGCATCATGAGATGTGATTTTAAATGAGTCTTGCTTTTTGGGTGTGTTGGGGTAGCCAGGACTGGCTGAGTTGGGAGTGCTGGGTTCTGATGATGGTGAGTGGTCTTGGTTTCTGTTAGTAAGATTCTTATGTTTGCCTTTTGAACACCTGGTACTCTCTGGAGTTATTTGTTATAGTTGTTTCTGGTTGGAGCTTGTTCCTCCCGTGATTCTGTTAGTCTTTGTCAGCAGACCTGGGAGTCTAGCTCTCTTCTGAGTTTCAGTCTTCAGAGTACTCTCTTCAGGAAAGCTCTCCTCTTGCAGGGAAGGTGCACAGATATCTGGCATTCGGACCTGCCTCCTGGTTGAAGATGAAGGCCTGAAACAGGGCCTGTCCCAGAGCTGTGTCACCTGTGCAGACTAGTCTTTGAGGGATCCAGGAACCAAGATGGCTCCCCCAGGTGCTCCGGCAGAACTTTTCCGGATGGAGAGGACACCTCTCCTCTGGCAAGGAAGGTGCCTGGATATCTGGAGCCCGAAATGGGGTCTGTCCCAGAAGCTGTATTGCTTCTGCCTGTCCCAGAAGCTGTGTAGCTTCTGTAGTCAGCACTCTTACCTGCAAAGACTAGTCTCCGAGGGATCTGGGACCCAGGATGGCTCCCCCAGGTGCTCGAGCAGAGCCCTCCAGGGTGGGACAGACACCTCTCCTCTGGTGGGGAAGGTGCCTGGATGTCTGGAGCCCAAAATAGGGTCTGTCCCAGAAGCTGTGTAGCTTCTGTAGTCCGCATTCTCGCCTGTGCAGAGTAGTCTCTGAGTTCTTTCCATTTTCTGAGATCTTGATTTCTTTCTTGAGAGACATGAAGTTATACAGGTCTTTCACTTGTTTGGTTCGAGTTACCCCAAGATATTTTATACTATTTGTGGCTATTATGAAGGGAGTTGTTTCCATACCTTCTTTCTCAGCCTGTTTATTATTTGTATAAAGGGAGGCTACTCATTTATCTGAGTTAATTTTATATCCGGGCACTTTGTTGAAGTTGTTTATCAGTTGGAGAAGTTCTCTAATAGAGTTTTGGAATCACTTATGTATGCTATCATAACATCTGCAAAAAGTTATATCTTTATTTCTTCTGTTCCAATTTGTATCCCCTTGATCTGTTTGTTGTCCTATTGTTGTAGCTAGCACTTAGAGTACTATATTGACTAGATGTGGGGAGAGTTGTCTTATCCCTGGTTTTTGTGGGATTGCTTCAAGCATATCTCTATTTAATTTGATATTGGCTGTTAGTTTGCAATAAATTGCCTTTATTTTGTTTAGGTATGGGCCTTGAATTCCTAATCTCTCCAATATTTTAAACATGAAAGAGTGTTATATTTTGTCAAATGTTTTTTCTGTATGTCGAATGATCAAGTGATTTTTTTCTTTGAATTTGTTCATACAGTGGATTATGTTAATGGATTTTCATATATTGAACCAAAATTGCATTCTCTGTGATGAAGCCTACTTGATTGTGGTGAATGATGGTTTTTATGTATTCTTGGATTAGGTTTGCAAGAATTTTATTGAATATTCATAAGTGATATTGATCTGAAGGTCTCTTTTTTAGTTGGGTCCTTGTGTGGTTTAGGTATGAGAGTTATTGGGGCTTCATAGAATGAATTAGGTAGTGTTCCTTTGTTTTCTATTTTATGTAACAGATTTAGGAATATTGATATCAGGTCTGGTAGAATTCTACCCTGGGCTTTTGTTGTTTGGGAGGTTTTTAATTACTTTTCTTTTCTTATGGGATATGGGCCTGTTTAGATAGTTTACCTGCTCTTGATTTAACTTTGGTATGTGGTATCTGTTTAGAAAACCATCCATTTCATCTAGATTTTCCATTTTTTGAGTATAGGCTTTTATAATAGGATGTGGTGATTTTTAAATTTTCCTGTTTCTGTTGTTATGTCTCCTTTTTCATTTCTGATTTTGTTAATTTGGATACTGCCTTTGGGTCCTTTAGTTAGTTTGGCTATGGGTTTATCTACCTTGTTGATTCTCTCAAAGAACCAGCTTTTGGTTTTGTTGATTCTTTGTACTGTTATGTTTGTTTCTTTTTGGTTGATTTCTACCCTGAGATTAATTATTTCCTGGTCTCTAATCCTTTGGGTGTGTTAGATTCTTTTTGTTCTAGAGCTCTAAGGTGTGTTGTTATGTTGCTAGTGTAAGATCTCTCCAGTTTCTTTACTAGAGCACTTAGTACTATGAGATTTTCTTTTAGCACTGCTTTCATTTGCCCCATAAATTTGGGTATGACGTGTCAACATATTCAGAAAATTCCAGGAAGTCTTTAATTTCTTTCTTTATTTCTTCCCTGACCAGGTTATCAGTAAGTAGAGATTAAGTTTCCACATGTACGTGGGTTTTCTGTTGTTTTTGCTGTTATTGAAGACCAGTCTTAGGCCATGGTGATCTGATAGGATGCATGGAATTATTTCAATCTTCTTGGATCGGTTGAGGCTTTCTTTGTAATCAATTATATTGTCAATATTTGAGAGGGTATCATGAAGTACTGAGAAGAAGGTGTATTCTTTCATTTTAGGGTGGAGTTTTCTGTAGATATCTATTAAATCCATTTGGTTCATAACCTCTATTAGTTTCACTGTGTCTCTGCTTAGTTTCCATTTCAATGACTTGTCCATTGGTGAGGGTGTGGTGTTGAAGTCTCCCACTATTTTTTGGTGGGGTTCAATGTGTGCTTTTTGCTTTAGTAATGTTTCTTTTATGAATGTGGGTGGCCTTGCATTTGGGGTATAGATGTTCAGAATTGAGACTTTCTCTTAATGGATTTTCCTTTTGATGAATATGAAGTATCCTTCCTCATCATGCTTGATAACTTTTGGTTGAAAGTCTATTTTATTAGATATTAGGGTGGCAACTCCAGCTTGTTTCCTGGGACCATTTGCTTACAAGAGCTTTTTCCTTCCTTTTACTCTGAGATAGTGTCTATCTTTGTTATTGAGGTGTGTTTCTTGTATGCAGAAAAATGCTGGATCTTGTTTGCATATCCAGTCTGTTAGCTTATGTGTTTTAATGGGTGAGTTGAGTCCATTAATATTGAGAGAAGTTAGAGACAGATAACTCTTGGTTCCAGGTATGTTAGTTTTGTGTTCATGTGTTTATGATTTTCTCCTTTTGGTTTTGTTGTGAGATGCTTAATATCTTGTCTTTTCTTTGGTGTAGGTACCTTCCTTGTATTGTAATTTTTCTTCTAGGATCCTCTGTAGGGTTGAATTGGTAGATAGATACTGTTTGAATTTGGTTTTGTCCTGGAATATTTAGGTTTCTCCATCGATGTTGATTGAGAGTTTTGCTGGATACAGTAGCCTGGGCTGGCATTTGTGTTCTCTCAGAGTCTGCATGACCTCTGACCAGGCCCTTCTGGCTTTCATAGTCTCTATTGGGAAGTCTGGTATAATTCTGATGGGTCTACCTTTATATGTAACTTGGCCGTTTTTCCTTATAGCTTTTAATATTATATCTTTGTTCTATGGGTTTAGTGTTTTGATTATTGTGTTACGAGAGGATTTTCAAATCTTTTAAACTGGGAATCTTTGCTTTCCTCTATTAAATTCTCTTAGATTTGGTCTTCTCCTTGTGTCCTGAATTTCCTGGATGCTTTAGGTTAGGAGTTTTTATGTTTTGAATTTTCTTTGACAGTTGTGTCAATCTTTTCTACTATATCTTCTACACCTGAGATTTGCTCTTTTATCTCTTGTATTCTGTTGGTGATTCTTACATCTATAATTCCAAGACCTCTTTCCTAGGTTTTCCATTTCTAGGTTTGCCTCCATTTGTGTATTCTTTATTGTTTCTACTTCCACTTTTAGTTCTTGGACTGCTTTATTCAATTCCTTTACTTGTTAGATTGTGTTTTGCTGTACTTATTTAAGGGATTTATTTGTTTTCTCTTTAAGAGTTCCTAACTATTTACCTGTGTTTTCCTGTATTTCTTTCAGTGACTTATATATATTCTCCTTAAAGGACTCTATCTTTATGAGATAGTATTTTAGGTCAGCTTCCTGATCTTCAGGTGTGTTGTTATATTCAGCATCTGCTGTAGTGGGAGAACTGGGTTCTGATGATGTCTTAGTATATTGGCTTCTTTTGCTTATGGCCTTGTGCTTGCCTCTAGCCATCTGGTTAACCCTGGTGTTTGCTGGTCTGGAGTCTGCCTCTTTTGTCCCTGGGTTGCTTCAGGTCTCCTGGTAGACTTGTGGCCCTTGCTGTAGTAGACCACCTGTGAGACCTTCCAACTGGGGGCTCTTCAGAGTGGCAAAGAAGCTGCTGATCTGTTGCCCTGGCTACAGTAGATGTCCTGGAAGGCCTTCAGACTGTTGTGACTTCAAAGAAGCAATCAAGCTGTTGTCCTACACGAACATGTTCTATGGGGGGATGGAGGGGTGGGTGTTACAGACTTTGGTTCCTTTTTCTGTCTGTGTAGCAGAACACCAGGAACACTTTCAGTCTGTTTGGCCAGTTCCCCTGCATGCCTTAGAGCCCCCAGGAGGTCTTCAGATTGCAGTGTCTCTTGCCCAGTTGCCCTGTGTACAGAGGAGCTCCTGGGATGCCTTCAAGCTGTGGTGTCAGAAACTCTATGTGCAATGGATCTTCTGGGATTGCTCAGGATGTGGTGTCTTCAGGGGAGCAGACTAGCTAGCAGTCTTCCCCAGCAGAATGGCCCAGGAAAAAGTGGTGCAGTTAGGATTCTTGATATGTACCAGAATGAAAAAGTTTTGCCGTAGTGGATGAGGTATACATTCGACTTTGTTGTTTTAGGAAAAGGACCAATTCAAGGAAACTGGAAACTGTAAAGGTGACCATTGATGCTGGATATATATATATACACACACACACACACACAAATACACACACACATGACACACACACACAGACACATATATATGTATATATATGATATATGATTAATGAGGGAGACGATGAAAGAGAACATTGTGAATCAGAAGAACCTCTTCATTGCCAGCAACTTTTGTGCCACCTGATTTAAGAAAAATTGTTAGTGGAAGAGTTTCTGAAGGTTTCCATGGATCTGATAATGGACTATTTGGAGCTATATCTTATTCAGTGGTCAAAGGAACATTAGCCAGTAAAAGAGTTATTTCCCAATGATGAAAAGGGCAGTGTTCTTGCCAGCAAAATACTGTTTATGAATGCCTGGGAAGTGATAAATTGATAAGTGAACAGTTAGTGATAGCTCTAGAAGACTTACTTGCTGCCTAAGACAATGAACATAGAATATTCCTACAATGTAGAATATTGAAACTACACCAACTGATGAGGCTGCTCTGTCGATGTCTTCTTTGTTGATGAGAACCTCACTCCTATTGAGTCTTATTTAAGACAACCTTCTCTGATATAATGCTCTGGGGTACTTGGTTTAGAATAAAAATCTAGGCGATGTTCTATTTAAATTCAGATGTTCAATTGGCTGCAGACTGTTGCAGGGAAATGTGATAGAGAAGCAAATGCATAGTTTTTCACTAATTTCATCTGATAAATGCTTGTAAAATGCCAGGAACTCTGGCAACATTTGAGAACATAAAGATAAAATAATAAAAATCAGGAAATATTAAATAAATGCAACCTTTATTTTTTATTATAATTGTTTTTTTAATTTTTGAGAATTTTTTTCATGACCATATAATATTTATATCATTTCCAACCCTCTGTTTCTGCTTCAACGTTTTCTTTTTCCTCCTTACTACACCTTCCTTAACTCATGACCACTTAATTGCTTTTTTACACACGTTTACTTAGAACTGACCACCTAGCATTGGCAAACTTAACATTGGGCTTGTAAACTGGAGAAAATGTTTTCTCTCTTATCCATTTTCTGCTTATAGCTCAAGGGGAGAGATCTTATGAGCTAAAACCAAGATCCAAGCTTGAGGATTGATTGGTATGGCTCCTTAAAGCCTTGTGCAGGCAACGATATTGCTGAGAGCTCACAAATGTAACATTATTATCATATCTAGAATACGCTATATTTCAACAATCATCCTATTCTTCTGGATCTTATACTCTTTCCTTCCCTTCTGTGGCATTCCCTGATCTTGAGTGAAGAGGTTTTGCTATAGATGCTCCACTTGGATACATACACCACATTCTCTTCTCTTTGGTCAGTTGTGGTTCTCTGATATAATACCTAAGTGCTGCAAAAAGAAGACTCTTGCATAAAATGTGAAAGAAATACTTACCTATGGATATAATAAGTATTTAGAAGGCAGTTGAATAAGATAACAATTTAATAAAATTCTGGCAGTTGAATCTCCTCATCAACTCTGGATTTTTGTCTAGGGTTACAATTCTAGGAAGAGTTCTGTCTGATTAAGAGGTCTTAAGTCAATTCAAATAGCTGTTGTTTATTCCTATGATATTACTATCACTATTGTACCATTAGTACTACACTGCTAGTCTGGTCATTGATTTGGTTCCTAGTTAGGTGAGACTTTTCTTAATGCTTCTCACTTGGAATAATGTATAGTGCCTTCTGATACTATTAGAGCTTTTCTTTGGATAGAGGTTCCAACTTAATACTAGACTTGTTCCTCCAAGTTCCATCAGTAAATAGGTATGATAATATCAGTATGATATTATCATTAACAGTAGAATATTACCTAAAATTCTGGAAGGAACCAAGACTTAGACAAAGGTGTTTGTTTTAGACATACATCTGTTGGTCCTCCTGACGAACAAAATTGTATTTTGAGCTGAGTAGAGTAATGAATATCTTCCAATGTACATCTGCCCCCAAATACTTAGGGGTATTGTCCAGGGCTATTGATGTTTAAAACAATCTTTGAGAACCTTTCATTATATTTTATTACTACCTACTATCTCACAGATACAGGCAGCCAATAGCGTCTATAAATCAGTAAATGGTGCAGATGCAAATTTGCAGAAAAATATGATATATGAGTGGAAGTGGTACACCCGAATGCACTAAGTGGTTGAAAGTATCCCGTGTTTCTGTGTGGTTACCTTTATTCTAAGATTAGACACATGTGTGATAAGTGAGGAACCAGATCAAATTCAGGACAGTGAGATAAAGACAGCATGTGTTAGGAAAGAAGATTTTTTTCCCTCAAAATATCATGATTTTGTCAAATAAGAAATGGGGTTATAAATGTATGGTTAGATTAGGTTACAATAGGAAGTCAAGAAACCCGTTAATTTTTACAGGATAAATTGATAAGATAAATATTTTATGCATTGTATGTTTCTATTCCCTAGTAATTAAAAATTCCAAATTATTTGACTTCCTCAACATTTAATTTAAATATTTAAAATTTTCTAGAAAGGGAGTACTAACAGACTCATTTATCTGAATTGATATTACTCTGAAAATAAAAATAGACCAGGATAAAACAAAAAAGAGAACTCTAGAAAAATTTCCCCTCAAAATAGAGTATTTCCCACCAACTAGCAGAGGCATTGCCATTTTGGCTTTACCTCTACAAGTTCACACTTTGTCTTTGAAAGTCTCCTTTCAGAGATTCTGACTCTGCAATACATTGCTCATTCTCAACTTTGAGGCAAGTTTAATATATCCTGTAAATTCCATGCCTGAAAATTCAGTGCACTGGGTACTGTGCTGCAATTTCTGTGGCAAGATTAGGAAGACTGGTCCCATTTTTTATCACTTCACGTTGATAAGGAATACTAACTACTTTATTTTATTAAGAAGAGGTATGAAAGAAAGTGTCTCCTATCTCCCTTGCTGCACCCAAATTTGCTTGCTCTATGAAAGAAGTGGAACAAGCATTAAGGTATTTGCATGCTTTGTTAGAACCTGATCCTTTTATTTTCTTTTGTGTTGAATTCCTTAATACCCCACAAACAGAACCAGCATAAATATCTTTTGAGGCAGCAACAGCAGGACCTCCAAATTTTCAGGTACACTGTGTGGAATTTGGAATTCACTTATAATGCAAACATTTACTGTCTTACATGCTTGGAAAAGCAGCTAAAGAAATTGTAATTATATCTGTTGTAAACTTGAAAGTAGGTAGTTAAAATAGACAACACTAAAACCTATGAGAGTTTTGAAAACGTCTTAGGCCAGCTTGATTAGATATTGCCTCATTCTATACACTTATTTTCATTACTGATGTACACCATAAATAAAATGTAAGAGCTTATTTAGAATATATATAATTTTCATTCTACATGATAAGGAGAATTCATGCTGGGACTAATTATAATTTTTTATGGTACTAATCAGTGTTATAGTTCTACATACCAATATATTAGTAAATGGTTTGAAGCATCAGGGTAAACCTGTTTAGCCAAAGATAATTCAATATGAAGTCAAGCAAGATTTAATCACAAGTCCAATTGTGGCACAAACCTTTCTGTTTAATTGGATATTTTCTTTATTTACATTTCAAATGTTTTCCCTTTCCAGTTATCCCCTTCGGAAGCCCCATATCCCATCACCCCTCCTCCTGCCTCTATGGGGGTGCTCACTCACTCAGTTACCCACTCCAGTCTTCCTGCCCTGGCATTCCCCTACTCTGGGGCATCCAACTCCCTCAGGCTCAAGGACCTCTCCTCCCACTGATGTCCAACAAGTCCCTCCTCTGGGAAATATGTGTCCAGAGCCATGGGTCTCTCCATGTTTACACTTTGGTTGGTGGTACACTCCCCAGAAACTGCAAGGGGTCTGGCTGGTTGACACTGTTGCTCTCTCCATGGGGCTGCAAACCCCCTCAGCTCCTTCAGTCCCTTCTCCAACTCCTCCACTGGGGACTCCACACTCAGTCAAATGGTTGGCTGTAGGCATCCACTTCTGTATTTATCAGGCTCTAGTAGAGCCTCTCAGGAGACAGCCATGTCAAATTTCTGTCAGCAAGCACTTCTCAGCATCCACAATGGTATCCAGGTTTTTTGACTGTATATGGGACTACTAATATCCACTTATCAGTGAGTATATACTGTGTATGTGTTCTTTTGTGACTCAGTTACCTCACTCAGGGTGATATTTCCAAGTTCCATCCATTTGCCTAAGAGTTTCATGAAGTCATTGCTTTTAATAGCTGAGTAGCATTCCATTGTGTAAATGTACCACATTTTCTGTATGCATTCTTCTGTTAAGGGACATCTGAGTTGTTTCCAGCTTCTGGGTATAAGGCCACTATGAACATAGTGGAGCATGTGTCCTTATTACATGTTGGAGCATCTTCTGGGCATATGCCAAGGAGTAGTATAGTTGGGTATTCAGGTAGGACTATGTTCAGTTTTCTGAGGAACTGCCAGACTGATTTCCAGAGTGGTTGTCCCAGCTTGCAATCCCACCAGCAATGGAGGAGTGTTCCTCTTTCTCCACATCCTCTCCAGCATTTGCTGTCACCTGTGTTTTGATCTTAGCCATTCTGTCTGTTATGAGGTGGAATCTCAGGGCCATTTCAATTTGCATTTCCCTGATGTCTAAGGATGTTGAACATTTCTTGAGGTGCTTCTCAGCCATTTGAATTTTCTCAGTTGAGAATTCTCTGTTTAGCTATGAAGACCATTTTTAATCATGTTATTTGGTTCTGTGAAGTCTAACTTCTTGAGTTCTTTGTATATATTGGATGTTAGCCCTCTATCAGATGTGGAATTGGTAAAGATCTTTTCCCAATCTGTTGGTTGCCCTTTTGTCCTATTGACAGTGTTTTTTGCCTTACAGAAACTTTGCAACTTTATGAGGTCCCATTTGTCTGTTCTTGATCTTAGAGCATAAACCATTGGTGTTCTGTTGTTCTGTTCAGGAACATTTCCCCTGTGCCCATGTGTTTGAGGCTGTTATGGAGATAAAAGAGCACCATCTCATTTTATGTAAGCTTTTGCCTATAGATAGAATTCATATTCATGTTTGTTAGTCTACATTAATCTGAACATTTGAGACAGGGGATGTCTTAATTTCCAACAGAAAGGCATTGGTGAGCATTTTGTTAAAAGGATGGAATGTCATTAAAATTGCCAAAGAAACATGTGTTTTGTATGACTATATTACTATTCTCATCTGGTCAGTGGGTATAAACTCTTTACAATGTTACATGATTGCTTTCAAAGACTCATGAGGATTAAACTGCTAGGAATAAGCATCTGCTGCTGAGGACTAGCAGTTGAACATTCAAAAATGAAGTATATATCAGTACACTAATCTCTCTGGGAATATTGAAGAACACCTTTCCTGACTAATTTTATGTCAACTTGACACAGTCTAAAGTCATCTGAGAGGAAAGAATCTCAATTAAAAGGCCTCCATAAGATTGGACTGTCAGCAGCTTGTAGGGCATTCTCTTATTCTATTTCTTTCTCTCTTTTTATATATTTGTCCTTTTATTAACCATGAGGTGTTTTCTCTTTCTATCTCTCTGCCTTCCTTCCTTCCTTCCTTCCTTCCCCTCTCTCTTTCTTTCTTTCTTTTTTTCCTTCTTTTTTTAAATTTTTTTATTAGGTATTTTCCTCGTTTACATTTCAATGCTATCCCAAAGGTCCCCCATACCCACCCCCCCAATCCTCTACCCACCCACTCCCCCTTTTGGGCCCTGGCGTTCCCCTGTACTGGGGCATATAAAGTTTGCAAGTCCAATGGGCCTCTCTTTGCAGTGATGGCCGACTAGGCCATCTTTTTATACATATGCAGCTAGAGACAAGAGCTCCGGGGTACTGGTTAGTTCATATTGTTGTTCCACCTATAGGGTTGCAGTTCCCTTTAGTTCCTTGGGTAATTTCTCTAGCTCCTCCATTGGGGGCCGTGTGACCCATCCAATAGCTGACTGTGATCATCCACTTCAGTGTTTGCTAGGCCCCGGCATAGTCTCACAAGAGTGAGCTATATCTGGATCCTTTCAGCAAAATTTTGCTAGTGTATGCAATGGTGTCAGCGTTTAGAAGCTGATTATGAGTTGGATCCCTGCATATGGCAATCACTAGATGGTCCATCCTATTGTCACAGCTCCAAATTTTGTCTCTGTAACTCCTTTCATGGGTGTTTTGTTCCCATTTCTAGGAAGGGGTAAAGTGTTCTTGAATTTCATGCGTTTAGCAAGTTGTATCTTATATCTTGGGTATCCTAAGTTTCTGGGCTAATATCCACTTATCAGTGAGTACATATTGTGCAAGTTCCTTTGTGATTGGGGTACCTCACTCAGGATGATGCCCTCCAGGCCCATCCATATGCCTAGGAATTTCATAAATTCATTTTTTAATAGCTGAGTAGTATTCCATTGTGTAAATGTACCACATTTTCTGTATCCATTCCTCTGTTGAGGGGCAGCTGAGTTCTTTCTAGCTTCTGGCTATTATAAATAAGGCTGCTATGAACATAGTGGAGCATGTGTCCTTCTTAGCGGTTGGGACATCTTCTGGATATATGCCCAGGAGAGGTATTGCGGCATCCTCCGGTAGTGCTATGTCCAATTTTCTGAGGAACCGCCAGACTGATTTCCAGAGTGGTTGTACAAGCTTGCAATCCCACCAACAATGGAGGAGTGTTCCCCTTTCTCCACATCCTTGCCAGCATCTGCTGTCACCTGAGTTTTTGATCTTAGCCATTCTGACTGGAGTGAAGTGGAATCTCAGGGTTGTTTTGATTTGCATTTCCCTGATGATTAAGGATGTTGAACATTTTTTCAGGTGCTTCTCAGCCATTCGGTATTCCTCAGGTGAGAATTCTTTGTTCAGCTCTGAGCCCCATTTTTTAATGGGGTTATTTGATTTTCTGAAGTCCACCTTCTTGAGTTCTTTATATATATTGGATATTAGTCCCCTATCCGATTTGGGATAGGTAAAGATCCTTTCCAAATCTGTTGGTGGCCTTTTTGTCATATTGACGGTGTCATTTGCTTTGCAGAAGCTTTGCAATTTTATGAGGTCCCATTTATCGAATCACAATCGTACAGCACAAGCCATTGCTGTTCTATTCAGGAATTTTCCCCGGTACCCAAATCTTCGAGGCTTTTCCCTACTTTCTCCTCTGTAAGTTTCAGTGTCTCTGGTTTTATGTGGAGTTCCTTAATCCACTTAGATTTGACCTTAGTACAAGGAGATAGAAATGGATCAATTCGCAATCTTCTACATGCTAACTGCCAGTTGTGTCAGCACCATTTGTTGAAAATGCTGTCTTTTTTCCACTGGATGGTTTTAGCTCCCTTGTCAAAGATCAAGTGACCATAGGTGTGTGGGTTCATCTCTGGCTCTTCAATTCTGTTCCATTGGTCTACTTGTCTGTCACTATACCAGTACAATGAAGTTTTTATCACAATTACTCTGTAGTACAGTTTTAGGTCAGGCATGGTGATTCCACCAGAGGTTCTTTTATACATGAGAAGAGTTTTTGCTATCCTAGGTTTTTTGTTATTCCAGATGAATCTGCAGATTGCCCTTACTAATTCATTGAAGAATTGAGTTGGAATTTTGGTAAGGATTGCATTGAATCTGTAGATTGCTTTTGGCAAGATAGCCATTTTTACAATGTTGATCCTGCCAATCCATGAGCATGGGAGATCTTTCCATCTTCTGAGATCTTCTTTTTATTTCTTTCTTCAGAGACTTGAAGTTCTTATCATACAGATCTTTCAATTCCTTAGTTAGAGTCACGCCAAGGTATTTTATATTATTTGTGACTATTGAGAAGGGTGTTGTTTCCCTAATTTCTTTCTCAGCCTGTTTATCCTTTGTGTACAGAAAGGCCATTGACTTGTTTGAGTTAATTTTATATCTGGCTACTTCATTGAAGCTGTTTATCAGGCTTAGGAGTTCTCTGGTGGAATTTTTAGGGTCACTTATATATACTATCATATCATCTACAAAAAGTGATATTTTGACTTCTTCCTTTCCAATTTGTATCCCCTTGATGTCCTTTTGTTGTCTAATTGCTCTGGCTAGGACTTCAAGTACAATGTTGAATAGGTAAGGCGAGAGTGGACAGCCTTGTCTACTCCCCGATTTTAGTGGGATTGCTTCCAGCTTCTCACCATTTACTTTGATGTTGGCTATTGGTTTGCTATAGATTGCTTTTATCATGTTTAGGTATGGGCCTTGAATTCCTGATCTTTCCAAGACTTTTATCATGAATGGGTGTTGGATTTTGTCAAATGCTTTCTGAGCATCTAATGAGATGATCATGTGGTTTTTGTCTTTGAGTTTGTTTATATACTGGGTTACGTTGATGGATTTCCGTATATTGAACCATCCCTGCATCCCTGGGATGAAACCTACTTGGTCAGGATGGATGATTGTTTTGGTGTGTTCTTGGATTCGGTTAGCAAGAACTTTATTGAGGATTTTTGCATTGATATTCATAAGGGAAATTGGTCTGAAGTCCTCAATCTTTGTTGGGTCTTTTTGTGGTTTAGGTATCAGAGTAATTGTGGCTTCATAGAATGAGTTGGGTAGAGTACCTTCCGTTTCTATTTTGTGGAATAGTTTGTGAAGAACTGGAATTAGCTCTTTTTTGAAGGTCTGATAGAACTCTGCACTAAACCCATCTGGTCCTGGGCTTTTTTTGGTTGGTAGACTATTAATGACTGCTTCTATTTCTTTAGAGGATATAGGACTGTTTAGATCATTAACCTGATCTTGATTTAACTTTGGTACCTGGTATCTGTCTAGAAACTTGTCCATTTCATCCAGGTTCTGCAGTTTTGTTGGGTATAGCCTTTTGTAGAAGGATCTGATGGTGTTTTGGATTTCTTCAGGATCTGTTGTTATGTTTCCCTTTTCATTTCTGATTTTGTTAATTAGGATGCTTTCCCTGTGCCCTCTAGTGGGTCTGGCTACGGGTTTATTTATCTTGTTCATTTGCTCAAAGAATCAGCTCCTTGATTGGTTGATTCTTTGAATAGTTCTTCTTGTTTCCACTTGGTTGATTTCACCCCTGAGTTTGATTATTTCCTGCCTTCTACTCCTCTTGGGTGAATTTGCTTCCTTTTGTTCTAGAGCTTTTAGGTGTGTTGTCAAGCTGCTAATGTGTGCTCTCTCTAGTTTCTTTTTGGAGGCACTCAGAGCTATGAGTTTCCCTCTTAGAAATGCTTTCATTGTGTCCCATAAGTTTGGGTATGTTGTAGCTTCATTTTCATTAAACTCTAAAAAGTCCTTAATTTCTTTCTTTATTCCTTCCTTGACCAAGGTATCATTGAGAAGAGTGTTATTCAGTTTCCACGTGAATGTTGGCTTTCTATTATTTATTTTGTTATTGAAGATCAGCTTTAGTCCATGGTGATCTGATAGGATGCATGGGACAATTTCAATATTTTTGTATATGTTGAGGCTTGTTTTGTGACCAATTATATGGTCAATTTTGGAGAAGGTACCATGAGGTGCTGAGAAGAAGGTATATCCTTTTGTTTTAGGATAAAATGTTCTGTAGATATCTGTTAAGTTCATTTGTTTCATCACTTCTGTTAGTTTCACTGTGTCCCTGTTTAGTTTCTGTTTCCATGATCTGTCCATTGGTGAAAGTGGTGTGTTGATGTCTCCCACTATTATTGTGTGAGGTGCAATGTGTGCTTTGAGCTTTACTAAAGTTTCTTTAATGAATGTGGCTGCTCTTGTATTTGGAGCATAGATATTCAGAATTAAGAGTTCCTCTTGGAGGATTTTACCTTTGATGAGTATGAAGTGCCCCTCCTTGTCTTTTTTGATTATTTTGGGTTGGAAGTCGATTTTGTTAGATATTAGAATGGCTACTCCAGCTTGTTTCTTCATGCCATTTGCTTGGAAAATTGTTTTCCAGCCTTTCATTCTGAGGTATTGTCTATCTTTTTCTCTGAGATGAGTTTCCTGTAAGCAGCAAAATGTTGGGTCTTGTTTGTGTAGCCAGTTTGTTAGTCTATGTCTTTTTATTGGGGAGTTGAGTCCATTGATATTAAGAGATTTTAAGGAAAAGTAATTGTTGCTTCCTGTTATTTTTGTTGTTAGAGTTGGCATTCTGTTCTTGTGGCTGTCTTCTTTTAGATTTGTTGAGGGATTACCTTCTTGTTTTTTCTAGGGCGTGGTTCCCGTCCTTGTATTGGTTTTTTTCTGTTATTATCCTTTGAAGGGCTGGATTCATGGAGAGATAATGGATGAATTTAGTTTTGTCGTGGAATACTTTGGTTTCTCCATCTATGGTAATTGAGAGTTTGGCTGGGTATAGTAGCCTGGGCTGGAATTTGTGATCTCTTAGTGTCTGTATAACATCTGTCCAGGCTCTTCTGGCTTTCATAGTCTCTGGTGAAAAATCTGGTGTAATTCTTATAGGCTTGCCTTTATATGTTACTTGACCTTTTTCCCTAACTGCTTTTAGTATTCTATCTTTATTTAGTGTATTTGTTGTTCTGATTATTATGTGTCGGGAGGAATTTCTTTTCTGGTCCAGTCTATTTGGAGTTCGGTAGGCTTCTTGTATGTTCATGGGCATCTCTTTCTTTAGATTTGGGAAGTTTTCTTCTATAATTTTGTTGAAGATGTTTGCTGGTCCTTTGAGTTGAAAATCTTCATTCTCATCCACTCCTATTATGCGTAGGTTTGGTCTTCTCATTGTGTCCTGGATTTCCTGGATGTTTTGAGTTAGGATCTTTTTGCATTTTCCATTTTCTTTGATTGTTGTGCCGATGTTCTCTATGGAATTTTCTGCACCTGAGATTCTCTCTTCCATCTCTTGTATTCTGTTGCTGATGCTTGCATCTATGGTTCCAGATTTCTTTCCTAGGGTTTCTATCTCCAGCGTTGCCTCACTTTGGGTTTTCTTTATTGTGTCTACTTCCCTTTTTAGGTCTAATATGGTTTTGTTCATTTCCATCACCTGTTTGGATGTGTTTTCCTGTTTTTCTATAAGGACTTGTAACTCTTTAGCAGTGTTCTCCTCTATTTCTTTAAGTGAGTTATTAAAGTCCTTCTTTATGTCCTCTACCATCATCATGAGATATGCTTTTAAATCCAGGTCTAGCTTTTCGGGTGTGTTGGGGTGCCCTGAACTGGGAGAAGTGGGCGTGCTGGGTTCTGATGATGGTGAGTGGTCCTGGTTTCTGTTAGTAGGATTCTTACGTTTACCTTTCGCCATCTGGCAATCTCTGGAGTTAGTTGTTATAGTTGTCCTTGTTTAGAGATTGTTCCTCTGGTGATTTTGCTACCCTCTATCAGCAGACCTGGGACACTAGATCTCTCCTCTGAGTTTCAGTGGTCAGAGCAGTCTCTGCAGGCAAGCTCTCTTCTTTCAGGGAAGGTGCACAGTTACCTGGTGTTTGGACCTCCTCCTGGCCGAAGATGAAGGCCCAAAACAGGATCTTTCCCAGAAGCTGTGTTGCTTTGGCCTGTCACAGAACCCGTTGTTTCAGTAGTCCACACTCTCTCCCGTGCAGCCTGCCCTCCGCGGAGTCCCAGAACCAAGGTTGTTCCCGTGGAAGCTGAGGCAGAAGCCTCTCGGGCCAGGCGGACAACTGTGCTCTGACCAGGAAGGTGGCCGGTTGTCTGGAGCCGAAAATGGCGCCACCTCAGAAGGTCTGTGGCTCTCGCCTGACCCAGAAACTGCTGGCCTCTGTTTTCCACACCCTCACCTGTGCAGCCTGCACTCCGCAGAGTCCTTTTTCCTTCTTTCTTACTTCTCCTCCTTTTACAAAAAGATGTATTAATTTATTTATTTTATGTATATGTGTACACTGTAGTTGTCTTTAGACACACTGGAAGTCTGCATCAGATCACATTACAGATGGCTGTGAGCCACAGTGTAAATATACATTTCTTTTATCAATTCTTTGGTTGAGGGATATCTAGGTTATCTCCAATTTCTGGATATTGTGAATAGAGAAAATATAAACATGCTTGAGTAAGTGTCCCTATGGAAGTAAAAGTGTCTTTTAGGTATACATGTCAAACATTTTCTTAATTAATGATTGATGGGATGAGTCCAGACCACTGTGGGCAGTGTAATCTCTGAGCTGGTGGTTCTGGGTTCTACAATAAAGCAGGTGAACAAACCATGAGATACAAGCTAGTAAGCAGCACTCACCCACTGCTTCTGTATCAGCTTATGCCTCCATGTTCCTGTCCTGATGGAGTTACTGCCCTGACATTCTTACAAAAGTGTAAGAGGAATAAGCCCTTCCCTCCCTAACTTGCCTTTAAGGTTTTTATTTGGAAGGTATTTTTAGTACTGTTTCAGTCTCCCCATTTTATATTGGTTAATTTAGGTTATCGATCACTTGGTTTAATTTTGGTGATTTAGCAGATTCTAGAAATTCATTGATTATAAGTTTTACAACTTAATAGTGAACAGATTTTTAAAGTATTATAACATTCTTACTTTTTTTGTGTCAGTTGCAATGTTTCCTTGCTTGTTTCTAATTACATTAGTTTGAAACCACTCCCCCTGTACCCACTTTGGTTAATTAGGAAAAGGATCTGTTTATATTTTTTTAATCTTCTTAAAGTACCAGTTGTTAGGTTTATCGATTTTTTTTTTCGCTTCTATTAACTTGGGCTCTATTTCAAATTTTTTTTTGTTCTTGTTTTGTTTTTACTCATTTTGGATTTTTTGGGTAGCATCATTAAATTATTCATGTGTGTGCTTTTTGATTTGTTTTTATAAATGCAGGCTGAGCTGTAAATTTCTTGGTTTCTTTGCAAGACATTTCTCACACTCTTCATAAGTTTGTGTATGTACGAAACACATTTTAGTTGCTGATTTTAAGTTTTCTTGCATTGTAGTCAGGTACAATTCATGAGGTTATTTCAGTATTTCTGAATTTGTTAAGATGAATTTTGTGTCCCAGGATTGTTCTATTTTAGAGAGGTTTCCATGTGTTGCTAAGCAAAATGCATATTCTTTGGTGTATAGTTGAATATTCTGTAAATATCAGTTAAATTCATTTGATGTGTGATGTCATTTAATTCTCGTGCATATCTCCATAATTTTTGTCCAGATGATAGATGACGTGTATATTGGAGAAAGTGTGAATTGCAACCACCGAGTATTAATGGCTACTGTTAGTCTATTTTCTTATTTCCAGCAGTATATTTTTATGAAATTTGATGTTGTAGAATACAGAGTGCATACTTTTAGGATAGAAATACCACTTGGCTAATAATTTCCCTGATTACAATAACATGCTTCTCTTTACCTTTTCTGATAGTTTTTAGTTTAAAGTCTATTTTGTCAGGTATTAGGAAAGTGACTCATTTTCACAGGTCCTGTTTGATTTGCATGCTTCTGTCCATTTCTTCCCTTTAAGTTCTACCTATCTTTATAGCTAAAATAGATTCACTGTAGACAACAAGAAGATGCATTTTGTATCTTGATTAATTCACTCAACCTGTTTCTTTTGACTGAATATTTGATACCTAATCGTTGAAGTTGTTTGATGCATGTGTGCTGACTACAGTTATTCATGTTCTTTTGTGTTCTCAGTGGGGCTTTTAGCTTTAGCTTCATATTTTTTTCACACTCTCTTGACTACAATCATCTGCCTCTTTAGCCTAAAATGTTTCCTGTATTTTCTTCAGCTTTATATTGTAGAATATAAATTTTAAGGCTATGTATAGCTTAGAACTTTTCATTCATTCATACACAGACACACATAATTTTGGTAGGCATATTAATCTAGTTTGGCCACAATTGTCTTTTAAGACTTGTATTTTCCAGGCTGTTCTGACTTTCAAAATTTCCACTAAACAGGTGTTATTATGATGAATTTTCTTTAGTGTGTATCTTGCCATTTTTCTTCTCTTGAAGGAGTCAATACTTTTTGTTCTGCTTTAACAATGATATAGCATAGACAATATCCTTTCTGTTTTTGTCCATTTGGTGTACCGTGTGCTTCTTGAATCTGTGTAGGTATGTCTTCTATTAGTTCGTGTACTTTTCCTTCTATGATTTTATTGAAGATTTTGTCTATACTAGTGACCTAGGAATCTTCTCCCTCATCTATTTTGTTATTAAAAAAGTATTTATTTTATGTATGTGAGTGCTCTATCTGCATGTACACCTGTATTCCAGACATAGGCATCAGACCCCATCATAGTTAGTTTTAAACCACCATGTGGTTACTGGGAACTGAATTAAGGAACTATGGAAGATCAGTCAGTGTTCCTAACTGCTGAGCCATCTCTCCAGCTCCATATTCTTGTAATTTGAAGGTTCAGTCTTTTATTGGTATCCTATATTTTCTATATGGTTCTTTATTATATTCTTTTAAATTTTATATTGTTTGCTTAATTATTTTATATAAAGATAAAAAATGCTTCACACCTTTACATATCATCCTTGAGCATGGATATGCCAATCTTCTCTGAATTGTTCCCGTTTTAGTCTATAGCTGCTGAAGCCAGTGCAAATTTGTGTGTTCTGTAAACTTAAAGTTTTTTTGTTGATTTAGTAATTTTTCTTTACAATTCTGTTTCCTAGGGTTCATCTAGGCAACTTTGAAATTGGTGAACCTGTCTACAGGACTGATAGATTTTGGGTTTGGGAAAACATCTTGATCTTTGATTTTTTTTTTAATGATTTATGGCTATGTGTATTTGTTTTGTTAGTTCTGTGTCTGAGTAGAGTGGGTTAACAGAGAGCACAAGGTATCTGGGTCTCATTGGGTCTAATGATTGGTGGAATGCAGGAGGTGTATCCTAGTCAAACCCTGGAGTGTGGGTAATAATCTAGGGATTGAGACAATGCAAGTAGAACAGAACATGACCTGATTAGACTCTGGCAACGGTTGTTTAGAATTTTTCTGGGCAGAGAGGTTGGCTACAGCATGGGAGGGGACTGTATACTGTGGGCAAGTAGGGATGGCCTGACTAGTCTGGGGACTAGATATAGAACCCAGGCTAGATTTTCAGAAGTGTGTGTGTGTGTGTGTGTGTGTGTGTGTGTACCAAGGAGACTGAACCTGCTAGACACTGGCAAATTATTTCAGCATTCAGACTCTTGACATCAAAAATCTATGATTTTAAATTTCTTCTCATGTACAATATAACCCTAACACAGAAATCCTTACTTCAGCCTTCCCATAGTGCCTTATCTCTCTTCTCTTCCCCAGATGCACTGCTCCTCCATTTTCCTTTAGAAAAGGGCAGGCTTCCCAGGGTTACAAAATTGCATATGATATAACAAGGTGCAATAAGACTTGGCACAAACCCTCTATCAAAATTGGACAAAGCTACCCAGAAGGAAGAAAGAGGTTGTAAGAATAGGCAAAAATGTCTGAGACACCACCATTCTCCACTCTTGGGGGCCCCACAAACATTAAACTAAACAACCACAATGATTATGTAGAGGATATAGCACAGACCCATGTAGGTTCTTTGATTGCCACTTCAGTCTCTGTGAGCCTCTATGAGCCCAGTTTTGTTGATTCTGTAGCTATGTTTTCCTGATATACTCCACCATTTTGGCTCCTACAAATCCTTCTTTTCCCCTTTTTATTGGGGTTCTACATTTCTGCCCAAATTTTGGCTGTGTGTTTTTGCATCTGTTTGTATCAGCTGCTGGAGGAAGACTTTCTTTTTTGAAAATTTTATTTATTTATTTGTTTGTTTGTATGTTTGTTTTGTTTTGTTTTGTTTTGAGACAAGGTTTCTCTGTGTAGCCCTGGCTGACCTGGAACTCATTTTGTAAACCAGGCTGGCCTCGAACTCAGAAATCTGCCTGCCTCTGCTTCCCAAGTGCTGGAATTAAAAGCGTATGCCACCACCGCCCGGCTTATTTATTTTTTTAATTAGATATTTTCTTTATTAACATTTCAAATGTTATCTATCCCCTTTCCTAGTTTCCCCTCTGAAAATCCCCTATCCTCTCCCCCCCCACCCCCATCCCTGGCCCACTCCCACTTCCTGGCCCAGGCATTCCCCTATACTGGGGCATAGACTGGGCTAGGCATCAGTCTTTATGTACAGTAGAATATTAATAGGAATCATTTCATTGTCTTTCCTTTTCATTTTTTGGCCAGTGGTGTTTGATTGTATCTTAGGTCTCTGCCCCACCTTGCTTCTGTTTCCTTGCCATCCAGGAAGTGTTGGGCATGGATCCCCTTTTGTGATGTGGGACTCAAGTTAGACCAATTATTTGTTGTACACTTCCAAAATCTCTGAGCCACCATTGCCCTGGTATATCTTGCATGGAGGACAGGTTTTAAGTCAAAGGTTTTATAACTGAGTTAGTATCCAAGTCACACCACTGAAAGCCTTGCCTGGTTACAGAAGATGGACTGCTCAGGCTCCATATCTTCCATTACTAGCAGTCCTTTCTAGAGTCACTCACACAGGTTCAAGGAAGTTTCTACTACCATAGGTTTCCACAAATCTCTCCCTGTACTTTTCATCTCTCCCTCTAACTTCAACCTCATCTTTACTGTTCCTATCTCCACCTGCCCTCAGTCCCAGTGCAAAATCTAATTCTTCTTTGCAGGGCAATTCAGTCCTGAGGTGAAAATTTTACGGAAACTTAGCCTCCTCAAACTGTGGCATTCCATATAATGAATGCTCCAAACTTGTCCTTGCGAATAGATCTGTGTGCTTTCTTTCAGTATCGTTTTATTATAGGTGTCTCCAAGCAATGACTTGCCAAATACCTAAGCAAAATTGAACTTTGCTTCCTGGCCTTCACCAATGCCCTAGGTTGTCCTTGAGCCGATCCTGGGCTTGAAATTCAGTAAGAATGTTACCTATTCAGTAACATTCAGAATTGCCTCCAGTATTGTAAGAGAGACAGTGAAAGAAATCAGGCATTACTATCTACTACATAGAGTTAGAAATCTCAGGGCAAGCTTAGCAATGTAAGTTTAGAATTCTTTTTCTTTCTCTCTCTCTCTCTCTCTCTCTCTCTCTCTCTCTCTCTCTCTCTCTCTTTCTTTTTTTCTTTTTTGGTTTTTGAGACAGGGTTTCTCTGTATAGCCCCGTCTGTCCTAGAACTCACTTTGTAGACCAGGCTGGCCTCGAACTCAGAAATCTGCCTGCCTCTGCCTCCCGAGTGCTGGGATAAAAGGTGTGTGCCACCACGCCCAGCTTAGAATTCTTATAACAGTTATGTATGGTAGACTACATTACTTATTAATAGAAAGTTCACACACACAATCACTCCCATATACAGGAATTTAGGAAGTAGATTGGGCTGTGGTTTGAGGAGGAAATAGAATATTATATTATTCATGAGAAGGTTAGCTAAACCTAAAACAGAACTCCCTAGTTAGAACCATGGCTTGGTCATGAAAGCCCTTGTCCCTGGAGTGTAAAGACTTCACACCTGGCTTCTAAGATGGAGCTGACTTTGTCTCCGTTGTTTTATTGTCCAGTTCCTGCCAGTCTTTATGTTTGCATTCCTGTTTTGTATAAAAGTCATTAAGCATCTGGTAACATTGTACCTTGCCAATGTGTCACCTAACTTTCCTATTTTCTTCTGTATTAAAAGTTTGATGCTCGATTTGACAAATTACATTCAAATACACACTCTCTCTCTGTGTCCCTGTCTGTCTGTCATCCATGCCAACTCCTTCTCGCCTGTAACTGGAACCCTGAGTTTTCCTACAGATTGAGGACCCAATTGAGATCTGTCAGCAGCAGATTATCATTTACTTAACAAGTAATATCCATTTCTAAGTGAATAAATATCATGTTGGTCTTTCTGGGTTTGTGTTGCCTCATTGAGAATAATATTTTTGTAGTTCCATTCATTTGTCTACAAATTTAGGATGTCATTTTACGTAACAGCTGAGTAATGCTCTATTACATAAATGTACCAAATTTTCTTTATCTATTTTTCTCTTTTTTTTTCATTATTTTTTAATTAGGTATTTTCTTCATTTATATTTCCAATGCTACCCCAAAAGTCCCCCAAGTTCTCCCCCCCACTTCCCTCTATCCACTCCCTGCCCCCCATTCCCACTTCTTGGCCCTGGCGTTCCCCTGTACTGAGGCATATAAAGTTTGCAAGACCAATGGGCCTCTCTTTCCACTGATGGCCATCTAGGTCAACTTCTGATACATATGCAGCTAGAGACATGAGCTCCACGGGTTACTAGTTAGTTCATATTGTTGTTCTACCTAGAGGGTTGCAGACCTTTTAGCTCCTTGGGTACTTTCTCTAGCTCATCCATTGGGGGCCCTGTGATCCATCCAGTAGCTGACTGTGACCATCCACTTCTGTGTTTGCTAGGCCCTGGCATAGCCTCACAAGAGACAGCTATATCAGGGTCCTTTCAGCAAAATCTTGCTAGTGTGTGCATTGGTGTCAGCGTTTGGAGGATTATGGGATGGATCCACGGGTATGGCAATCTCTAGATGGTCCATCCTTTCGTCTCAGCTCCAATCTTTGTCTTTGTAACTCTCCTTCCATGGGTGTTTTGTTCCCAATTTTTTTTATTTTATTGGGTATTTATTTCATTTACATTTCCAATGCTATCCCAAAAGTCCCCCACACTCTCCCCCACCCACCCACTCCCACTTCTTGGCCCTGTCGTTCCCCTGTACTGAGGCATATAAAGTTTGCATGACCAATGGGCCTCTCTTTCCACTGATGGCCAACTAGGCCACCTTCTGATTCATACGCAGCTAGAGATTCTAAGAAGGAGCAAAGTGTCCACACTTTCGTCTTCATTCTTCTTGAGTTTCATGTGTTTTGCAAATTGTATCTTGTATCTTGGGTATTCTAAGTTTCTGGTCTAATATCCACTTATCAGTGAGTAAATATCATGTGAGTTCTTTTATGATTGGGTTACCTCACTATGGATGATGCCCTCCAGTTCCATCCATTTGCCTAGGAATTTCATAAATTCATTCTTTTTAATAGCTGAGTAGTACTCCATTGTGTAAATGTACCACATTTTCTGTATCCATTCCTCTGTTGAGGGACATCTGGCTTCTTTCCCGCTTCTGGCTATTACAAATAAGGCTGCTATGAACGTAGTTGAGCATGTGTCCTTCTTACCAGTTGTTTCCAAGTTCTGGCTATTATGAATGAAGTTAATATGAACATAGTTAAGGAATTGTATTTGCTTTAGAATTGCAAGTCTTTTGGGTATATGGTCAGCATATTCTAGTTGGGTCTTGAGGTAGATCCTTTTCCTATTTCCTTAGGAACCTCCATATTGGTTTCAATAGTGGCTGCACAAACTTACACTCCCACCACAAAGGAGCAGTGTTTCCCTTTGCTCTACTTTTTCACCAGCTTGAGCTATCATGGGCAATTTCTATCTTTGTTATTTTGACAGGTGTAAGGTGAAATCTCAGAGTGGTGTAAGAATATCTTGAATCAGAGAATCCTCTCCTGGATGGGATTTCAGGAAAGCATAAGATGGAATCTTTTTTGATTTTCATTTCCCTGGTGGATAAGATGTTGTATATTTCTTTAAGTGCTTCTTGCTCATTTGAGATTCCTGTGGTTAATTCTTTGTTTAGGTATGTACCCCAATCTTTAATTGTACTATTTGTTTTCTTCATGTCTAGTTTCTTAAGTTCTTTATATGTTTTGAATATTAGGCCTATATTGGACGTGGAGCTGGTGAAAATCTTTTCCAATTCTGTAGGCTGCCATTCTATTTTTTTTTTTTTGGTTTTTTTTTTTTTTTTTTTGAGACAGGGTTTCTCTGTGTAGCTCTGGCTGCCCTGGAACTTACTCTGTAGACCAGGCTGGCCTCGAACTCAGAAATCCGCCTGCCTCTGCCTCCCAAGTGCTGGGATTAAAGGCGTGCGCCACCACGCCCGGCATGCCATTCTTTATTGACAGTGTTTTTTACCTTACAGAAGGTTTTCAGTTTCATGAGGTCCCATTTATTAATTGTTGATATTAGTGCCTGCGCTAATAGTGTTTTGTTTAGGAAGTTGTTTCCTGTGCCAATGTGTTCAAGGTTATTTATTTTCTCTTCTATCAGGTTTAGTGTGTTTGATTTTATGTTAAGATCTTTGATCCACTTGAACTCGAGTTTTGTGCAATATGAAAGAATACTTCTTTGCATTCTTCTATATGCAGACATTCAGTTTGACCAACATCATTTTTCAAGATACTGTCATTTTCAATGGCCAATTTCTAACTTCTTTATAAAATATCAATTGTCTATTGTTATATAAATTTATGATTGAGTCTTCAATTCCATTTCATTGATCAATATCTCTGTTTTTATGCCAGTACCATGTGGTTTCTATTACTATTTCTTTTAGTACACCTTGAAATCAGGGATGGTGATACCTCATGATCGTCTTTAATTGTTCAAGACTGTATTAGCAATCCTGGCTTTTTTGTTTGTTTGTGTTATTATATGAAATTTAGTATTGTCCTTTCAAGGTCTGTAAATTTGTACTTGTACTGGAATTTTGACAGGCATTGCATTGAATCTGTCTATTGCTTTTGTAGGGTGCCCATTTTTACTGTGTTAAGTCTACTGATCCATGAGAATCAGGGATTTTATATCTTTTGATATTTTTCCTGATTTCCTTTCTTCAGACACTTAAAATTTTCATTGTATAATTCTTTCACTTGCTTGGTTAGGGTTACCCTAAGACATTTTATATCATTTGTGGCTATTGTGATGAGTATACTTTCCTTGATTTCATTCTTAGTCTATTTGTCATTTGTATACAGGAGGGCTACTGGTTTAGATTTTTAGTTAATCATGTACCTGGCCCCTTCACTAAAGATGTTTATCAAGGTCCCTGAAAAGATTTTTGGAATTGTTTTTTTTTTCATTTTTATTAGGTATTTAGCTCATTTACATTTCCAATGCTATACCAAAAGTCCCCCATACCCACCCACCCCCACTCCCCTGCCACCCACTCCCCCTTTTTGGCCCTGGTGTTCCCCTGTACTGGGGCATATAAAGTTTGCAAGTCCAATGGGCCTCTCTTTCCTGTGATGGCCAACTAGGCCATCTTTTGATATATATGCACCTAGAGTCAAGAGCTCTGGGGTACTGGTTAGTTCATAATGTTGTTCCACCTATAGGGTTGCAGATCCCTTTAGCTCCTTGGGTACTTTCTCTAGCTCCTCCATTGGGAGCCCTGTGATCCATCCATTAGCTGACTGTGAGCATCCACTTATGTGTTTGCTAGGCCCCGGCATAGTCTCACAAGAGACAGCTACATCTGGGTCCTTTCAATAAAATCTTGCTAGTGTATGCAATGGTGTCAGCGTTTGGATGCTGATTATGGGGTGGATCCCTGGATATGGCAGTCTCTACATGGTCCATCCTTTCATCTCAGCTCCAAACTTTGTCTCTGTAACTCCTTCCATGGGTGTTTTGTTCCCAATTCTAAGGAGGGGCATAGTGTTCACACTTCAGTCTTCATTCTTCTTGAGTTTCATGTGTTTAGCAAATTGTATCTTATATCTTGGGTATCCTAGGTTTGGGGCTAATATCCACTTATCAGTGAGTACATATTGTGTGAGTTTCTTTGTGAATGTGTTACCTCACTCAGGATGATGCCCTCCAGGTCCATCCATTTGGCTAGGAATTTCATAAATTCATTCTTTTTAATAGCTGAGTAGTACTCCATTGTGTAGATGTACCACATTTTCTGTATCCATTCCTCTGTTGAGGGGCATCTGGGTTCTTTCCAGCTTCTGGCTATTATAAATAAGGCTGCTATGAACATAGTGGAGCATGTGTCCTTCTTACCCGTTGGGGCATCTTCTGGATATATGCCCAGGAGAGGTATTGCTGGATCCTCCGGTAGTACTATGTCCAATTTTCTGAGGAACCGCCAGACTGATTTCCAGAGTGGTTGTACAAGCCTGCAATCCCACCAACAATGGAGGAGTGTTCTTCTTTCTACACATCCACGCCAGCATCTGCTGTCACCTGAATTTTTGATCTTAGCCATTCTGACTGGTGTGAGGTGGAATCTCAGGGTTGTTTTGATTTGCATTTCCCTGATGATTAAGGATGTTGAACATTTTTTCAGGTGTTCCTCTGCCATTCGGTATTCCTCAGGTGAGAATTCTTTGTTCAGTTCTGAGCCCCATTTTTTAATGGGGTTATTTGATTTTGTGAAGTCCACCTTCTTGAGTTCTTTATATATGTTGGATATTAGTCCCCTATCTGATTTAGGATAGGTAATGATGCTTTCCCAATCTGTTGGTGGTCTTTTTGTCTTACTGACGGTGTCTTTTGCCTTGCAGAAACTTTGGAGTTTCATTAGGACCCATTTGTCAATTCTCGATCTTACAGTACAAGCCATTACTGTTCTGTTCAGGAATTTTTCCCCTGTGCCCATATCTTCAAGGCTTTTCCCCACTTTCTCCTCTATAAGTTTCAGTGTCTCTGGTTTTATGTGAAGTTCCTTGATCCACTTAGATTTGACCTTAGTACAAAGAGATAAGTATGGATCGATTCGCATTCTTCTACAAAATAACAACCAGTTGTGCCAGCACCAATTGTTGAAAATGCTGTCTTTCTTCCACTGGATGGTTTTAGCTCCCTTGTCGAAGATCAAGTGACCATAGGTGTGTGGGTTCATTTCTGGGTCTTCAATTCTATTCCATTGGTCTACTTGTCTGTCTCTATACCAGTACCATGCAGTTTTTGTCACAATTGCTCTGTAGTAAAGCTTTAGGTCAGGCATGGTGATTCCACCAGAGGTACTTTTATCCTTGAGAAGACTTTTTGCAATCCTAGGTTTTTTGTTATTCCAGATGAATTTGCAAATTGCTCCTTCTAATTCGTTGAAGAATTGAGTTGGAATTTTGATGGGGATTGCATTGAATCTGTAGATTGCTTTTGGCAAGATAGCCATTTTTACAATGTTGATCCTGCCAATCCATGAGCATGGGAGATCTTTCCATCTTCTGAGATCTTCTTTAATTTCTTTCTTCAGAGATTTGAAGTTTTTATCATACAGATCTTTCACTTCCTTAGTTAGAGTCACGCCAAGGTATTTTATATTATTTGTGACTATTGAGAAGGGTGATGTTTCCCTAATTTCATTCTCAGCCTGTTTATTCTTTGTATAGAGAAAGGCCATTGACTTGTTTGAGTTTATTTTATATCCAGCTACTTCACCAAAGCTGTTTATCAGGCTTAGGAGTTTTCTGGTAGAATTTTTAGGGTCACTTATATATACTATCATATCATCTGCAAAAAGTGATATTTTGACTTCCTCTTTTCCAATTTGTATCCCCTTGATCTCCTTTTGTTGTCGAATTGCTCTGGCTAATACTTCAAGTACTATGTTGAAAAGGTAGGGAGAAAGTGGGCAGCCTTGTCTAGTCCCTGATTTTAGTGGGATTGCTTCCAGCTTCTCTCCATTTACTTTGATGTTGGCTACTGGTTTGCTGTAGATTGATTTTATCATGTTTAGGTATGGGCCTTGAATTCCTGATCTTTCCAAAACTTTTATCATGAATGGGTGTTGGATCTTGTCAAATGCTTTTTCTGCATCTAACGAGATGATCATGTGGTTTTTGTCTTTGAGTTTGTTTATATAATGAATTACATTGATGGATTTTCGTATATTAAACCATCCCTGCATCCCTGGAATAAAACCTACTTGGTCAGGATGGATGATTGCTTTAATGTGTTCTTGGATTCGGTTAGCGAGAATTTTATTGAGGATTTTTGCATCGATATTCATAAGAGAAATTGGTCTGAAGTTCTCTATCTTTGTTGGGTCTTTCTGTGGTTTAGGTATCAGAGTAATAGTGGCTTCATAAAATGAGTTGGGTAGAGTACCTTCTACTTCTATTTTGTGAAATAGTTTGTGCAGAACTGGAATTAGATCTTCTTTGAAGGTCTGATAGAACTCTGCACTAAACCCGTCTGGTCCTGGGCTTTTTTTGGCTGGGAGACTATTAATAACTACTTCTATTTCTTTAGGTGATGTGGGACTGTTTAGATGGTCAACTTGATCCTGATTCAACTTTGGTACCTGGTATCTGTCCAGAAATTTGTCCATTTCGTCCAGGTTTTCCAGTTTTGTTGAGTATAGCCTTTTGTAGAAGGATCTGATGGTGTTTTGGATTTCTTCAGGATCTGTTGTTATGTCTCCCTTTTCATTTCTGATTTTGTTAATTAGGATTTTGTCCCTGTGCCCTTTAGTGAGTCTAGCTAAGGGTTTATCTATCTTGTTGATTTTCTCAAAGAGCCAACTCCTCTTTTGGTTAATTCTTTGAATAGTTCTTCTTGTTTCCACTTGGTTGATTTCACCCCTGAGTTTCATTATTTCCTGCCTTCTACTCCTCTTGGGTGAATTTGCTTCCTTTTTTTCTAGAGCTTTTAGATGTGTTGTCAAGCTGCTAGTATGTGCTCTCTCCCGTTTCTTCTTGGAGGCACTCAGAGCTATGAGTTTCCCTCTTAGAAATGCTTTCATTGTGTCCCATAGGTTTGGGTACGTTGTGGCTTCATTTTCATTAAACTCCAAAAAGTCTTTAATTTCTTTCTTTATTCCTTCCTTGACCAAGGTATCATTGAGAAGAGTGTTGTTCAGTTTCCACGTGAATGTTGGCTTTCCGTTATTTATGTTGTTATTGAAGATCAGTCATAGGCCATGGTGGTCTGATAGGATACATGGGACAATTTCAATATTTTTGTATCTTTTGAGGCCTGTTTTGTGACCAATTATATGGTCAATTTTGGAGAAGGTCCCGTGAGGTGCTGAGAAGAAGGTATATCCTTTTGTTTTAGGATAAAATGTTCTGTAGATATCTGTCAGGGCCATTTGTTTCATAACTTCTGTTAGTTTCACTGTGTCCCTGTTTAGTTTCTGTTTCCACGATCTGTCCATTGATGAAAGTGGTGTGTTGAAGTCTCCCACTATTATTGTGTGAGGTGCAACGTGTGCTTTGAGCTTTACTAAAGTTTCTTTAATGAATGTGGCTGCCCTTGCATTTGGAGCGTAGATATTCAGAATTGTGAGTTCCTCTTGGAGGATTTTACCTTTGATGAGTATGAAGTGTCCCTCCTTGTCTTTTTTTGATAACTTTGGGTTGGAAGTCGATTTTATCCGCTATTAAAATGGCTACTCCAGCTTGTTTCTTCAGACCATTTGCTTGGAAAATTGTTTTCCAGCCTTTCACTCTGAGGTAGTGTCTGTCTTTTTCCCTGAGATGGGTTTCCTGTAAGCAGCAGAATGTTGGGTCCTGTTTGTGTAGCCAGTCTGTTAGTCTATGTCTTTTTATTGGGGAGTTGAGACCATTGATATTAAGAGATATTAAGGAAAAGTAATTGTTGCTTCCTGTTATTTTTGTTGTTGAAGTTGGCATTCTGTTCTTGTGGCTGTCTTCTTTTAGTTTTGTTGAGGGATTATCTTCTTGTTTTTTCTAGGGCATGGTTCCTGTCCTTGTATTGGTTTTTTTCTGTTATTATCCTTTGAAGGGCTGGATTCGTGGAGAGATAATGGGTGAATTTAGTTTTGTCATGGAATACTTTGGTTTCTCCATCTATAGTAATTGAGAGTTTGGCTGGGTATAGTAGCCTGGGCTGGAATTTGTGTTCTCTTAGTATCTGTATAACATCTGTCCAGGCTCTTCTGGCTTTCATAGTCTCTGGTGAAAAATCTGGTGTAATTCTGATAGGCTTGCCTTTATATGTTACTTGACCTTTTTCCCTTACTGCTTTTAGTATTCTATCTTTATTTAGTGCATTTGATGTTCTGATTATTATGTGTCGGGAGGAATTTCTTTTCTGGTCCAGTCTATTTGGAGTTCTGTAGGCCTCTTGTATGTTCATGGGCATCTCTTTCTTTAGATTTGTGAAGTTTTCTTCAATAATTTTGTTGAAGATGTTTGCTGGTCCTTTGAGTTGAAAATCTTCATTCTCATCCACTCCTATTATGCGTAGGTTTGGTCTTCTCATTGTGTCCTGGATTTCCTGGATGTTTTGAGTTAGGATCTTTTTGCATTTTCCATTTTCTTTATTGTTGTGCCGATGTTCTCTATGGAATCTTCTGCACCTGAGATTCTCTCTTCCATCTCTTGTATTCTGTTGCTGATGCTTGCATCTATGGTTCCAGATTTCTTTCCTTGGGTTTCTATCTCCAGCGTTGCCTCACTTTGGGTTTTCTTTATTGTGTCTACTTCCCTTTTTAGGTCTAATATGGTTTTGTTCATTTCTATCACCTGTTTCGATGTGTTTTCCTGTTTTTCTATAAGGACTTCTACCTGTTTGGTTGTGTTTTCCTGTTTTTCTTTAAGGACTGTAACTCTTTAGCAGTGTTCTCCTGTATTTCCTTAAGTGAGTTATTAAATTCCTTCTTTATGTCCTCTACCATCATCATGAGAAATGCTTTTAAATCCAGGTCTACCTTTTCAGGTGTGTTAGGATGTCCTGGACTGGGCGAAGTGGGAGTGCTGGGTTCTGATGATGGTGAGTGGTCTTGGTTCCTGTTAGTAGGATTCTTACGTTTACCTTTCGCCATCTGGCAATCTCTGGAGTTAGTTGTTATAGTTGTCTTTGTTTAGAGATTGTTCCTCTGTTGCTTTTGTTACCCTCTATCAGCAGACGTGGGAGACTAGCTCTCTCCTCTGAGTTTCGGTGGTCAGAGCAGTCTCTGCAGTCACGCTCTCCTCTTTCAGGGAAGGTGCACAGTTATCTGGTGTTTGGACCTCCTCCTGGCTGAAGATGAAGGCCCAAAACAGGATCTTTTTCAGAAGCTCTGTGGCTCTCACCAGGAAGGTGGCCGGTTGGTTGTCTGGAGCCGAAGATGGCGCCGCCTCAGAAGCTCTCTGGCTCTCTCCTTCCCCAGAAACGGCTGGCCTCTGTATTCCACACCGTCACCCGTGCAGCCTGCCCTCCACGGAGTCCTGGAGCCAAGGAGACTCCCGCTGCCAGGGCCTGAGGCACAAACCTCTCGGGCTGGCGGATCCCTGTGCACTCACCAGGAAGGTGGTCGGTTGTCTGGAGCCGAAGCTGGCGCCGCCTCAGAAGCTCTGTGTTGGAATTGTTTATACATATTATCATATCATTTGCAAATAATGATACTTTGATCTCTTCCTTTTAAGTTGTATCCCCCTGATTTTATTCATTTGTTTTATAGCTCTACTTAGAATTTTAAGTACTATAGTCAGTATATATGGACAGCTTTGTCTTTTTCCTGATTTTAGTGGAATTTTATGACAACTACAGGCCTGCTGTAAATTTACTTTATTATGTATAAGCATGTTCCTTGCATCCCTAATTTTTCCAGGCTTTTGATTTGAAGATAAGTTGAGTTTTGTCAAAGGATTTTTTTTCAGCATCTGATGAGATGATCATGTGGGTTTTTTTTTTCCTTTTAGGTTGTTTATGTGATGGATTACATTCATAGAATTTCATATATTGAACCATTCCTGCAACCCTGGGATGAAGCCTACTTGATCATGGTGGATCTTTATCTAGCCCTTAATTCTGAAGTAATATCTATTTCTGATGTTGAGATTTATATCTTGTATGCAGCATCCATTTTTTTTCTTTTACATTAATTCTTTTAGTCTTTTTTTTTCTTTATTGGTGACTTCAGTTTGTTAGCAAGAAATAGCAATGCTTGTTAATTTCCATTTTTTTGTTATTGTTGTTTGTGGAGGTGGTGCTGCTGATTGTGTGTGTGTACTTGCACATGTGTGAGTGCATGTGCTTGTGTGTGTGCATGTGCACATTTGTACTTTCATTCTTTGGCTTTTCTGGTATGGTATTATATATTTTCTGTGTTTGTTTTCATGAATGTGGCTTACTTTCTTGAGTCAGAAATCTCTTTCTAATACCTTCTTTAGGGCTAGGTTTGTGAATAGGTGTTTAATTTTGACTTATTTTTTTTCATTTATGGTTATTGACAGTTTTCCTGGGAATAGTAGTCTGAAGTCACATGCAATTCTAATAAGACTGCCTTTATGTGTTATTTGTCATTTTTCCCTTGTAGCTTTTAATATTCCTCCTTTGTTCTGTATGTTTAGTGTTTTAATTATTGTGTAGTGAGAAAATGTTCTTTCCTGGTCTCATTTATTTTTTGTACTATATGACTATATGAATCTAAAAAGGTATGTCCTTTATAGATTAAGAATTTTTTTTATATTTTTATTGAAAATATTTTCTAGGCCTTTGAGCTGGGAATCTTCTCCTTCCTCTATTCCTATTCTTTGTTTCTTCATTTTCTTTTCCTTTTTCTTCTCCTTCTTTTTCTTCTCCTTTTTCTCCTCCTCCTCCTTCTTCTTATTTCTTCTTCTTCTTGACCTTCTTTAAGATTTATTTATTCATTTTCTATACGTGAGTACACTGTTGCTCTCTTCAGACAAACCCGAAGAAGACATCAGATCCCATTACAGCTGGTTGTAAGCCACCATGTGGTTGCTGGAAATTGAATGCAGGACCTTTGGTAAAGCAGTTAGTGTTCTTAACATCTGAGCGATCTCTCTGGCCCCATTATTCCTATTATTCTTAAATTTGGTCTTTATTTTATTTTATTTATTAGATATTTTCTTTGTTTACATTTCAAATGCTATCCTGAAAGTTCCATATACCCTCCCCCCACCCTGCTCCCCTCCCCACCCACTCCTACTTCTTGGCCCTGGCATTCCACTTGTCCCCCTGATTCCATGAATATTATGTGTCAAGAAATTTATAGATTTAACATTTTCTTTGAGTGCTGTTTCTATTCTTCTATCATATCATCAGTGTTTGAGATTCTCTCTTTAAATCTGAAATATTTAGAGCTTTCTGTAGTATGATAGCTGGGCTCAGGAAGTAAAATATCTTGGATGTTGATTGTATTCTTACATTGCTGTCTAGGCATCTCTGTTATGTCTAGTTCATGGTGTCTGAGTATGGCTTTTATTCCTTGGTTTCTGTTTCATCTCTTGTCTTCTAGATGGTGTGGCCCAAGGTTGAACAGAGGATTTCTACCCAATTTTAAGTCTGGACTTCTGATTGACAGGGGTGGCCTCTAGTTACACAGGAGGTCTCTTTCTGAGATGCGATTGAGACACAGAAATGATGATGCTTTGGGTATTAGGAATCAGTTGGATGGGACTGAAAGAGTAAGAGGAGTTCATGGGTGGGCAACCTACCTGGAGTTATGGAGATTTGCATGGCTTCTGGTCAAGCAGGGTGTCTACCTGACTTGGGGGATAGGACATGGCTATGAGGAGTGGAGGGGGACATGGAGATAGGGTGAGTGGGGATATTTCCTAGTGGATGGACTACCTGGGCTTCTGAGCGCCATTGTGACCTATGGTTAAGGAGGGGTCATCTGTCTGATGTGGAGGCTGGACCACAGTGATGAAGTGGAGAGGGGGCTTGTGGGTAGGGTGGGTAGTGAGAGGGTAGGTGTGGTCAATAGACAGGCAGCCTACCTCGAGATCTTGTGGCTGGCACGTGGCTGGTCATGGAGGGGCAGAAATCTATGTTTTTGACCACTGAAAAATGTTCTTCATACTTATAAGTTGAACCACCCAAAGCATTATCTTCTTATACAATAGTAGTTGTTGTATCTGAATTCTGCTTCTGACTACAATCATGATAACAGACTATTAGGAATGAATTGAATAGACTTCTATAACTGGATCCATAATTTTCTTAATGTTTTGTATTCATCCAAACTCCCAACTACCTTTATATGATTTTTCCCTCTTGAGTTCTTCAAAAACAAGACTGTACACTGACCTTCAAATATATTTTTCTTTTAATGTACTTGGCTATTAAAATTTCAAACTTTATTCTTCTTACCACTTAAAAGTCTTCCATTATTTTAGCCACTGTGTTAGGAATTCCCTTACTGAAGAAGATTTTTGTCAATAAATGAGGATTTATGTTTTTCTTTTTTCTTTTTTTTTTTTTTTTTTTTTAGCTTTTTGAAACAGGGTTTCTCTTTGTAGTCCATGGCTATTATGGAACTCACTGTGTATAATAGGTTGACCTCAAACTCAGATATCCACCTGCCCCTGCCTCCCAAGTGCTAGGATTAAAGATGTGCACCACCATTGCCCAGCTAAAAAATGTTTTCTGTAATTGAATTTAATATGTCACTTGAATTATTAAGCATTAATGGTAAAAGTTCTCTAAAAAATGGAGGTCAACTTCTGTAGTGTTTAGACTAGACTGAATACAGCCATACATGTGGCATAATACATGTATGATATATGTTGTATTGCATAAGCAAGAATTATGTACAAAGAGTATTGGAAGACATGTCAACAGCTCCGTTCCTAACAAAAATATGTATTCTCTATTTCCTCCTCATCTTTTTATTCTCATTCTTATTCCTGTTGCTGTCATTGTTCTCCACCACCAACTCTGCCTTTTATTCTTCTTTTTTATTCACAGTAGAGTGCATCTGAAGAAATGACTCAGTTTTAGTATATAATAGTATTGATCATTCCCATGAAAGAAAGATATTCTAAAAGTTTATTAGGTCATATTTTATGAATCTACAGATTATATGGTGTCTTATTCAGGGTTTCTATTCCTGGACAAAACATGATAACCAAGAAGCAAGCTGGGGAGGAAAGGGTTTATTCAGCTTACATTTTCCACATTGCTGTTAATCACCAAAGGATGTCAGGACTGGAACTCAAGCAGGTTAGGAAGCAGGAGCTGATGTAGAGGCCATGGAGGGATGTTCTTTACTGGCTTGCCTCACCTGGCTTGCTCAGCCTGCTCTCTTATAGAACCAAGACTACCAGCCCAGAGATGGCACCACCCACCAGGGGACCTGCATTCCCCCCCCCACCCCCGATCATTAATTGAGAAAATGCCTTACAGCTGGATCTTGTGGAGGCATTTCCACAACTGAAGCTCCTTTTTCTGTGATAACTCCAGCCTGGTTCAAGTTGAAACAAAACTAGCCAGTACAATTGACCCCTTGTCAACTTGACACACAAATACATCACTAGTAAGCCTCAACCTTTAGTTTCATATTCATCCCCCAAAGATCTAAATAACTTTAAAAGTCCCACAGTCTTTGCAAATACTTAAAATTTCAATCTCTCTTAAAATCCTAAGTGTTTACAATTAAAAAGTCTTTTAACTGTGAGTTCCACTAAAATACTTCCTTCCTTCAAGAGGGAAAAACATCAGTGTACAGTCACAATCAAAAGCAAAAATTAAACTCCAACTGTGCAATGTCTGGGATCCAACACACAATCTTCTGGGTCCCTCCAAGAGCTTGGGTCACTTCTCCAGCCCTGTCCTTTGTAGCACACAGATTTTCTCTAGGCTCCAGATGCCTGTACTCCACTGCTGCTGCTGTTCTTGGTGGTCATTTATGGTCCTGGCATCTCCAAAACACTGAATGACCTCTTCAGTCCTGGGCCATCAATTGCATCTGAAGTCTCATGGCCTTCACCAATGGCCTTCCAATGACCCCTTTATGCCTTCAAAACCGGTACCACCTAGGTGACTCGTACACATTACCAAGTCCTGCTGCAGCACGAAGTAAAACCTTGGCTATCTCTGGAACACAGCCTCTGTGCTCTCAGAAAACATTTCCCAGAAGATTTCACCTCAATGATGCTGGTCTCTTCTTAATCACAGCTAATTTCTTAGCTCCAGCTAACAAGCATCAATAGTCCTAGTAATGCAAAGTTTTTGCTTTAGTAGTTCTGGTATCTTGTTAATCACAGCTGATTCTTCAGCTTCAGCTAACCAGAATGACAGAATCTTCACAATGAAAATAGCAATGGCCCCAATAAGAGTCTTTAATCTTCCCTCTGAAATTTCACTAGCCAGGCCTCCATCTTCTGCACTGTTCTCAACATTATCATCCAAACTCCTACACAACATCCCACAGAGCTCTTAACACTGAATGGATCTTCAAGCCCAAAATTCCAAAGTCTTTCCACAGTCCTCCCCAAAACATGGTCAGGTTGTCACAGGAATACCCCACTCCTGGTACCAATTTGTCTTAGTCAGGGTTTCTATTCCTGGACAAAACATGATGACCAAGAAGCAAGCTGGGGAGGAAAGGGTTTATTCAGCTTACATTTTCCACATTGCTGTTAATCACCAAAGAATGTCAGGACTGGAACTCAAGCAGGTTAGGAATCAGGAGACAATGCAGAGGCTTGCCTCCCCTGACTTGCTCAGCCTGTTCTCTTATAGAACCCAAGACTTCCAGCCCAGAGATTGCACCACCCACAAGGGGCCCTTCCCCCTTGATCACTAACTGAGAAAATATCTTACAGCTGGATCTTGTGGAGGCATTTCCACAACTGAAGTTCCTTTCTCTGTGATAACTAAAGTCTGGGTCAAGTTGACGCAAAACTAGCCAGTACATATGGCTAACATAGAGTACAGAAGAAATGCAAAAAGTCGGTTTCTGGAGAATCTGCTTAATTTGTACTACATAAGAATACACTGGTAGGGCCTACATCTGCACCCACGAGGTAGGGCTGATCCTCAGCCCTCTGTGCACCTTCGCTGTCAGAAGAGAGCTTGCCTCCCGGGAGTACTCTGATTCTGGGACTCAGGGGAGATCACCATTTTCTCTATTGTGAATCTCTAAGGCAGGTCTACTCAGGAGCACACAGGCCACAGAAATGGAAGAGCAGCTGGGACAGGGTCCTATTGGCCTACATCTGCACCCAGACCCAGAAGGTGGGGCTTTTCTGCAGCTCTCTGTGCACTTGTCTTGCCAGGAGAGAGCTGGTCTCCCAGGAGTGCTTACACAGGCTTACAGACTCACACAAGGAACAAGTTCAAGCCAGAGACAACAAGAACATCTAACACTAGAGATTACCAGATGGTGAAAGGCAAACACAGAATCTTAAAAACAGAAACCAATAATACCTGGCATCATCAGAACCCAGTGCTCCTACCACAGTGAGTTCTAGATAGCCCAACACACCAGAAAAGCAAGATTCAGATTAAAAATCATATCTCATGATGCTGATAGGGAATTTTAAGAAGAACATTAATAACTCCTCGAAAGAAATATAGGAGAACATAGTTAAACAGGTAGAAGCCTTAAAAAGGAAAACACAAAAATCCTTTAAAGAATTATAGGAAAACACAACCAAACAGGTGAAATAATTGAACAAAATCATCAAGGATTTAAAAATGAAAGTAGAAAAAGTAAAGAAATCACAAAGGAAGACAACTCTGGAGATAGAAAACCTAGGAAAGAAATCAGGAATCATAGATGAAAGCATCACCAACAGAATACAAGAGATAGAAGAGAGAATCTCAGGTGCAGAAGATTCCATAGAAAAGACTGACACAACACTTAAAATGAAATATGTAAAAAGCTCTTAACCCAAAAACATCCAGGAAATGCAAGACACAATGGGAAGACCAAACTTAAGATAATAGATATAGATGAGAATGAAGATGTTCAACTTAAAGGGTCAGTAAATATTTTCAACAAAATTATAGAAGAAAACTTCTCTAACCTAATGAAAGAGATGCCCATGAACATACAAGAAACCTGAAGAATTCCAAATAGTTTGGACCAGAAAAGAAATTCCTCCCATCACATAATAATCAAAACACCAAATGCACAAAACAAAGAAAGAATATTAAAAGCAGTAAGGGAAAAATGGTCAAGTAATATATAAAGGTAGACCTATCAGAATTACACCTGAAATCTCACCGGAAACTATGAAAGCCAGAAGATCATGGAAAGATGTCATACAGACCCTGAGAGAACACAAATGCCAGCCCAGGCAAAACTCTCAATTACCATATATGGAGAAACCAAAGTATTCCATGTCAAGACCAAATTTACACAGTATCTTTCCACACAAATTTACACAGTATTTTCTTTGAATCCAGCCCTTCAAATGATAATAAACTGAAAACTCCAACACAAGGAGGGAAACAACCCCCTAGAAAAGGCAAGAAAGTAATCTTTCAACAAACCTAAAAGAAAATAGTCATATGAGCAGAATTCCAACTCAAATGACAAAAATAAAAGGAAGCAACAATTACTTTTCCTTAATGTTTCTTAATATCAATGGATTCAATACCCCCAATAGAAAGACATAGACTAAGAGACTGACTACATAAACAGAACCCAACATTTTGCTGCATACATGAAACACACATCAGGGAGAGAGACAGATACTACCTAAGAGGAAAAGGCTGGAAAACAATTTTCCAAGCAAATGGTCCCAAGAAACAAGCTGGAGTAGTCATTCTAATATGGAATAAAATGACTTTCAACCTAATGTTATCAAAAAAGACAAGGAGGTATACTTCCTACTCACCAAAAGGAAAATCTATCAAGATAAGCTCTCAATTCTGAACATCTATACTCCAAATGCAAAATAGAAACAAAAGGAACTCTACTCAATTTGTTCTATGAAGCCACAGTTACTATGATACCTAAACCACACAAAGACTCAACAAAGAAAGACAACTTCAGACCAATTTCCCTTATGAATATCTATGAAAAAATACTCAATAAAATTCTCAAAAATTGAATCTAAGAACACATCAAAATGATCATCCACCATTATCAAGTAGATTCCATCCTAGGGACGCAAGGATGGTTCAATATATGGAAATTCAACATAATCCACTATATAAACAAACTCAAAGAAAAAAAAACCAACACAATGATCTTCTCATTAGTTGCTGAGAAAACATTGGATAGCTGTGAGCATCCACTCCTGTATTTGTCAGGCCCTGGCAGATCCTCTCTGGAGAAAGCTATATCAGACTCCTTTCATCAAGCTCTTGTTGGCATCCACAAAAGTGTATGGATTTGTTGGTTGTTTATGAGATGGATCCCCGGGTAAGACAGTCTCTTGATGGTCATTCCTTCAGTCTCTGCTGCACTCTGTCTCTCTAACTCCTTCCATGGCTATTTTGTTCCCATTTTAAAAAGGATCGAAGTATCCACACTTGGGTCTTCCTTCTTGAGCTTCATGTGTTTTCTGACTTGTATCTGGGGTATTCTGAGCTTCTGGGTTAATATCCACTTATCAGTGTGTGCACATTATGTATGTTCTTTTGTTTTTTTGTTTTTTTATTATATATTTTCTTCATTTACATTTCAAATGCTATCCTGAAAGTCCCCTATACATTTTGTGATTAGGTTACCTCACTCAGGATGATATTCTCCAGATGTATTCATTTGCCTAAGAATTTCATAAATTCATTGTTTTTAATAGCTACTTATACTTCATTGTGTAAATGTACCACATTTACTATATCCATTCCTCTGTTGAGGGACATCTGGGTTCTTTCCAGCTTCTGACTATTATAATAAGGCTGCTATGAACATAGTGGAGCACGAGTCCTTATTACATATTGGAGCATTTCCTAAGTATATGCACAGGATAGGTATAAGTGAAAAAGAGCCTCGAACACGGGGTCACAGTGAAGAAGTTCCTGAACAGAGCACCAATGGCTTAGGCTCTAAGATCAAGAATCAACAAATGGGACTTCATAAAATTGCAAACTTCTGTAAGGCAAAGGACACTGTCAATAAGGCAACCAACAGATTGGGAAAAAATCTTTACCAATCCTAAATCTGATAGGGGGCTAATATCCATATAAAGAACATAAGAAGTTGGACTCCAGAAAATCAAATAATAATATTAAACAATAGGGTGCAGAAATAAACAAAGAATTATCAAGTGAGGAATACTGAATGGCTGAGAAGCACCTAGAAATGTTCAACATCTTTAGTCATCAGGAAAATTCAAATCAAAACAACCCTGAAATTCCACCTCACACCAGTTAGAATGGCTAAGATCAAAATCTCAGGTGACAGCAGATGCTGGAGACGATGTGGAAAAACAGGAACACTCCTCCTTTGCTGGTAGAATTGAAAGCTGGTACAACCACTCTGGAAATCAGTTTTTGGTTCCTCAGAAAATTAGACATAGTTCTACAGGAAGATCCAGCAATACCACTCCTGGGCATATACCTAGAAGATGCTCCAACTTGTAATAAGAACACATTCTTCACCATGTTCATAGAAGCCTTATTTATAATAGCCAGAAACTGAAAAGAACCCAGATGTCCCTCAACAGAGGAATGGATACAGAAAATGTGGTACATTTACACAATGGGGTACTACGCATCTATTAAAAACAACGAATTTATGAAATTCTTAGACAAATGGAAGAGACTCTTTATATTTCATTATATACCATGTGCTTTCACCCAATAGGAGGATGAGAAGGGAATATTAACACTAAATAATGTGAATATGAGAAGAAATTGAGGAAAGTCCAAAGAAGTCTTGGTATACACAAGGTAAAGAACATGTGGTATATGTCAAAGATGGTGCAATGAAGATAAGAATTTAGATGAATATGTTTGAAGAAAATTTTAAAGAAATTAAGACTCATTCAATTATTGTGTTCTGAGGGGTTTTAAACATTTTTAAATTTTTCAAATATTTGGGGATTGTGCATATCAAACATAATCATATTGACTTTCAGTACTCTGCAAGTTGTGTGATCAGTAGTGTCTGTCTTTCATTGCCTTTCATTAATTATCACAAATACTTCAACTTTTATCACCAGGAAATTTACTGAAAACACCAGTTCTTTTTTGTTTGTTTGTTTGGTTTGGCTTGGTTTGGTTTGGTTTGGTTTGGTTTGGTTTGGTTTGGTTTGGTTTGGTTTGGTTTGGTTTTTTTGAGACAGGGTTTCTCTGTATAGCCCTGGCTGTCCTGGAACTCACTTTGTAGACCAGGCTGGCCTCAAAATCAGAACTCACCTTCCTCTGCCTCCCATGTGTGGGATTAAAGGTGTGTGCCACCATCTCCCAGTGAAAACACCAATTCTTGATTCCTACAAATTGACAAGTAATAAAATGTCTGAAGGAATTAATTAGTTACAAAATGTGTTGGTTGCACATCTAACTTCAACTACTTGTGAAGTATTTGATTGAAACATGTTGGTGGTATAGATAGGTGTTTTATGAAATTCACAATTGAAATCTTGACTAATTCCCCATTGAGACTTTTATATTTCTGAGAGCCACTTTTTATTTTTAAATGAGTCAACAACAAATTCAAAAGATACAAATTTGAAGGATGCTACATGATATTTCAGAAGCAGAGCACATGAAAGAAGTATCAGCAGTTATCTATTTTTAACATGTAACACTTCAGGACGTTGAGATAAATATCAACCTTCTCAAAGTCATTGTCTAGGCAGCTGATCATGCCATATGAAGAACGAATGCGAGCATCTTCATTGTCAGATTGCAAGAACCAGGCAGGGTTCTTCTTTTCTTCATCTCCATTCTGAAGCTAATCATCAAAAATATATTCAACTATCAGTTTTATTATAATATTTTGGTGCCTAAATGCTAAATAAATTTGTAAGAGGTTAGAATTTTCAAAACAAGCTAAGTGTATGGATTTCCATGATGTTGGTGAGGGTAGCTAAAAGAAAAGGATTTGTCGCTTGTCTTTTTTGTCTGATCAGTTACATTCTTACAGAAGTTGATAGATGGACAATCAGTAACTTACTTGATTTTAGACACAGACTTGAAAGAATGACAATTAAGCAATAGATGTTTATTATATCACATAAGGATCATCCCTATGTCTTCAAAAGTCTATGACTTGCTTTAAAAAAATAGTAGGTCCTGGCATTGAAATGCTGTCCATTTTTTGTTTTTTTTTAAAACAGATCTTTTTCACATATCTTGTTTTTGGAAAAATCAATTCTTCATATAATGTAATTATTCTTAACCTGAGTAACCTGAGATGAAATGATTTTTATACTTGATGGTTTAAGATGCAAATATTCATGGAATGATGGTGGTAACAACACCTGCTCAGGTACTTAGGTGTTGTAGTGTCTGGTTTTTTTTTTTCCACTGAGAGAGGTAATGTCCAAATTAAATGAGGAGCACTTACTTTTTTTCCTGAGAGCCCTGCGATGTAAGATTCTGAATAACACTCTTCTCAGACAGTTGGAATTGCCAGCATCCAATTAGTAGTATGGCTTGTAGTTATATGGATGCCAAAGGGTTTTTTGTTTGTTTGTTTGTTTCTGGTTTTGTTTTTGTTTATGTTTGTTTGTATTTTTTAAAGTGAACTCCTTCAAAACTCTATGCTTGCTCTGCTCACCTCTCTTATAAGAAGAATAGTGAAAAAACATATATGGGACTACTCACCATGGTGCTCATGAGGGCATTAACCCCGTTCCGGACTGCGTTGATCTTTTTCTTTATGTCTGTGGCTTTGGAGATGATTATATCAGGGACATTTTTTATGGTAGATAATTCACTCACTAGATCGTCCAGAGGGCTTTCCCAGGCATCCAAAATCACGGCTCCTGATTTCAGAAGAGCTGCATACTAAGTAACCACATTTGAATAATATAATAGAGTTAGTTAAAATACTTTTTTCTTCAAAAGACTGAAATAATCTTCCCATTTTCTATACAAACATATATTTACAATCTTTTGTAGTTTTATGAGTTGTATAAGTTCAATTGTAAAAGTATAAAATATAGTCATTGCATTGTGAAGTAGAATTCTAGAGTGAATTAAATTCATAAAGTTCAATAGAGTGCTTTATGAGGTTTCTAGAGAAGTGATGACTCTCATGAAGTATAATCTTGATCTTGTCACTTTCCTTCATTGTTTCCCTATGCTTTGAATAAGAGTTAAAGAGACACAAACTGTTTTGCCATTAAGCAGAACTTGGGAACACATTCTAACTGCACAAATGTATGAGGATGTAAGACAATTTTAATCAACATAATATTATGATGGTTTATATAGGAAGTCATAATTGTGAGATGATAAAAATAAATATCACAGCCATGATATGTAGACTTATAATTGCACAGCAGGATGATTCCACATTGATGAATTCCTTTCTTTAGTTGGCTTTTATTTATGGCATATGTGAGGACATTTAGAAGTCAATATTTAGGATCAGAAACAAAAAGAAAGCCATAACATTTAATACTTCAAAGTCAAGAGAAATGGTGAACTGGTTGCTAATACAACCAGTTCTGTCAAACCAGGGTCAATACTAACTTATGATAAATACAACTGTATAGTCATTGTCTAAGCCTGCATCAATAGAGTTTTAGCCTTTAATTTCAATGGCAGTTTAAAAATCCCCTACTGAATAGTATGAATAATACAATTGGTGGGTAGTGGAAAAAGTTTCTTTCACTGTGGACAATTTATAGGTACAAGAAAATGTTACTTGGCCCACTTCATTTACAAGTCATCAACTGTGCATTATAGTTTTCCTCTTATTATACATTCTGTCTCTATTTCCCCACATAAATGATTATCATTTTCCTTTTATTATATATTCTATCTCTATAAATGATTATTACACCTGTAATAATGTTCCCATATAAATGTACAATACCATTAATAAATTACAATATTGAAAATCAAGTGTACTCTTTCAAAGTTTTGCTGAAAACTACATTGTGTGCAAACTCATGTGTGAGCCTGGTTTGTTCCTTGTTTTCTGGAGTTGGAATGAAAGAAGTATGGCATCTCATGGGGCTTTTGTCTCTGAGCCCAGACCACTTTTGTGAACTTGATGGTAATCAAATAAGTTGTCATTGTCACTTTACCCTGAAGCTTTTTGTAAGACATTTGAACCATTGCAAATATGGCCTGAGTTAGTGCTGCAACATCGGGTTTTTCTGTGGACATTACTACTGATAGTTGCATTTATTAAGAGAGCATGTTTGAGGCCCTGTACTAAGTACTAGAGATATGTTATTTCTTTCTGATCTTTACAGCTTTCTTTAGATGTGTATTGTTCCATGGCTGAGAAACTTGAGCCTCAAAAAGCAAATAGTTTGCTCAAGACCACATAATAGCAAGAGGTTGAGGCATGGTTCAGTCCTAGATCTGAGTCCCAAGCCTGTGTTTTTAACATTCCAACATGCTGTCTCCTGTGGGCCTTCACTTTAGATCACTTGGTTCTAGTTCTGTGAACAGGCCATGAACAGGTCTACTCATAGTGAGCTACTCCCTGCAGTATTGAGGAGGATTCTGACGTGACATCCTCATAGCCCTCTCCTTCCAAGCATCCTTGGAAGGGTGATTGGCAGGCTGTGGCCAGCCAAGTGACTGCCACTTAGCAAAAGAGAATTACAGTAACTCACATTTTCCCGAGAGTATTTCCACTGTGCTGTGTATTCAAATCATTCCTTTGGCCTCTCCCCACTTTTTACTGTAGTGTTAACTTGTGTAAAGTGGGAAAGAACAACAAGCCCCAACCTACACAGATGGAAATGGAACGTGGGAAGCAGAAACTTCCCAAGTCCTTTAGCGTTCTCAGGTGGTTATACTGCTTTGTGAAGATTTGAAGAGGATTCTCAGATTGTCTTAGTTTTCTTTTCTTTTTTTTTTTTTCTTTTTTTTCTTTTTTCCTTTTTTTTTTCTTTTTTTTTTCTTTTTTTTGGGGGGGGGTGTTTTTTGTTTGTTTGTTTGTTTGTTTGTTTTGGTTTAGTTTTTCCAGACAGGGTTTCTCTGTGTAGCCCTGGCTGTCCTGGAACTCACTTTGTAGACCAGGCTGGCCTTGAACTCAGAAATCCGCCTGCCTCTGCCTCCTGAGTACTGGGATTAAAGGCGTGTGCCACCACACCCGGCTTGTCTTAGTTTTCTATTGCTGTGATAAAATACTTCAACCAATGTAACTTATGAAAGAAAGCATTTACTTGGACTTAACAGTTTCAGGGGGCCCGAGTTCATGGTGGCAGAGTGAGGGCACGGCAGCAGGAATAGCTAAGAGCTTACATCTTGAACCTCGAACACAGAGCAGAGAGAGGGAACACCAGCAATGGTTGGAGTCTTGAAGGATGAGCACCTACCCCCACTGACTCACCTCCACCAACAAAGCCACATCTTCTGATCTTCCGAACAGCTCCTCTAATGGTACCAAGTATTCAGACATGAGTGTAGGGGACCATTCTCATTCAGATGACACAGAACTATGCTCTAATACATGTAGATAAGTTACAGAGGGCTTCTGCTGTAGCAGAATCAAGATGAGAGCTGAGAGCTAGAGTGTTCCCATGACTGGATATACCAGTATAGAATCAGAGCAATGTGAAATGTCCCCATTGTGAGGCTTAGAGTAGGTGGTTTTGTTAGAGACACTTTCTGTGGCTGTGTCATCTCTATTTGAGTGGAAATACCTCAAGTAGTTGTTTATTTTATGTCACTATTCTTTCATTTGCTCCGGTTGACAACTCAAGTATGCTGAGTGCCACAACTCATGCCTGTGATCTCTGTACTTGAGATGTGGAGGAGGAGAGAGGATCAAGACCCCAAAGTCAACCTTGGCTACAGTTAGTCTAGCTACGTAAGAGCCTCATCTTAAAAGATGAGCCAAACAAAAAAACCCTACTATCATCACTTCTTTCAGTTAAAAATTAAGCACGGAGACTTTCATATTAATGTATTCTATGAATATATATTACACTCAAAATAGGCATTTCATGGAATTCTCAGGGTTGGCAATATGACTTGGTGGGTAAAGCGCTTGCCTTGCAAGCCCAGGGATCTGGGTTTGAATCCTCAGCAACTATGTAAAGCTGGACATAGTGAATAGCAAGAGATCTTACCTCAAAGTATAAGGCAAGGACAGACAACCACAACTGCCCTCTGATCCCTACATGCATGCTGTGACATGCGCGCACACACACTCCATACATGGGGTTAAAAAAAAATAGCTCACTTCCAATACCAGTATCCTATCAGTCTGCAGGATGATTATTAACACAGAAGTTGACATATTAGATAACCTGTAATATAGTGTTGACAATTTTTTTTGTTTTTTGTTTTGTTTTGTTGAGATAGGGTTTCTGTATAGCTCTGGACGTCCTGAAACTCGCTCTATAGACTAGGCTGGCTTTGAACTTGAGATCTGCCTGCCTCTCCCTCCCAAGTGCTGGGATTAAAAGTGTGCACCACCACCCAGCACTTGTTTGGTTTTTTTGTTTGTTTGTTTTGTTTTGAAGACAGATTATCTCTATTTTGCCCTGACTACCTTGGAACTCATTATATAGAACAGATTAGCTTTGAAGTCTTAGAGATCCACCTGCCTCTGCCTCCTGAGTGCTAGGAAAGGTATGTGGCACTGTCTTAGTCGGTGTTTTATTGCTGTGAAGAGACACCTAGATCATGACAACTCTTACAAAAAGAAAACCTTTAGTTTGGGTTTGCTTACAGTTTCAAAGGTTTAGTCAGTCAGTTATCCACTTGGTGGGGAACATGACAGCAAGCAGGCAGAAACAGTAGCTGAGAGTTCTACATCTGGGTCCAAAGGCAACAAGAGAGAGTACCACTGGGCCCTCACTGGGCCCTTGAAACCTCAAAGCTCACCTCCAGTGACACACTTCCTCCAACAAAGCCATCCACCTAATCCCTCTTAAGTAGCACTACTTCGTAACGACTAAGCATTTACATATATGAACCTACGGAGGCCATTCCTGTTCAAACCACCACAGCCACCGTGACCATTTTAACCAGTTTTTGTTTTTTTAAATACTGTTTTCACAGGACTTGCTGGCACACACCTTTGAGAGGCAAAGACAGGCAGGTCTCTTTTTGAGGTTAGCCTACTCTACTAAGTAAATTCCAGGACAGCCAGAGCTATTCAAAGAAACTCTGTCTTGAAAAACCAATCAAACCAAAGAAAAAATCAAAACAAAAAGCAAACCCCACATTGGTTTCTTAAATTGTACATATGGAAGGTATGTCTTGTGAGTATATTTATTTAGGCAGGTCTTTAGAGCCCAGTAGCTCTCTTACTATAGCTACTCTAGCCTCCTTGCTCTGAGAGGCCCTAGTTCTGCCTCCGGCATGCTGGAGTTATATAGGTGGCCACCATTCCTGTCAAACATTTACCTGGTTCTCTTGGGACACCAACTGTGGTCCTTATGCTTTCAGGACAAGTGTCTTATCCACTGAGACATCTCCCTAGCTCTACTTTAAGATTTAAGATTATGAATTTGAAACACTTATGGCTTTTATATAACTTTATGCAAATGAAGCTATGCTGCATACTGTTACTCTGAATAGCAGTGTCCACCTGTGCCCCAGTGATGTTTACCTATTATTTGTCATTGTTGCCAGGATCCAGGATTGTTGTTTAGATGTGCCTGTTGTATTAATGTCAGTGGATTAAAATTAAAACCTCAAGAATATTCACTCAAGTGTATTCATGAAAATACTTGCATGCACCTGTTTCTGATGTCTTATTGGTGTGACTTTCTCTGTGTGGAAGGAAGAGAATGCTATAGGTGAAGAAGTAGGTTTTCAGTACTTTTGTGGTTTAATACCCACTAACTCGGGGGCTCTCTCTGTTCCCCTGCTAGCATTATACACAGCTGGCTGCTTCCCTCCGTTCATACTTCTGCTCAGATGTCACCTGTTTCCCCCAGGCCCCACACTGGTGGTTTCTGCCCAGCCCACTTTCCAACATGTACCTACAGCCTGTTACCCAGGAGGTTTTGTTTGTGTGCTGTCTGCCTTCTTCAGTTAGACTGATATACCTGTGGACAAGAGCTTGGTCTTTGACTCAGAGATGTAATGTCCAGACTCGTATGTGGACATGGAAGTCCTTAATGAATACTCGGCTAAATGAACAATTGGCCTAAATAGTGTGATGGGCAGGGCGTGTTCATTAATAATTTGAAAACACTGTTCAAAGTAATCGTTTCCAAATCTGCCTGTTACGATTACTTGAACTTTATAAACTATGGATCCTCCTCAAGTGTGCAGACTATGCTTTTATAGCGAATTTGGAACAAATTAGATAAGATTGGCAATGGACTTATAAGCTCAACCAAGAACCTTAACATGTTTAAATCTGTAACGTATGCAACAAGTCTGCACTCACTGTGAGCTGACCCAATGTTACACTGTGTTTTAAGAAAGTGCCTGGGTTGTGTTTGGTACACTAGAAAATGAGGTGAAACCTCATACCACTGCTACTAAATTAGGACAAAGAAAAATTCATTTGGAACTACGCTACATTTATGGCAAGACATATTAAGTTTTATGTATAACCAAATCTGCTTTACAGAGTTTAAAAAATAGCTCAAAGAATTAAAAATATGTAAAATCCAATTTGATAAATTTGCAAAATTAGGAAGGGCAGAATCCCAATCTCTGGATCCTTAGATAATAGTTAGCGTGGCAAAATAGAAAAGATAGCTTTGTAGGAGGAAGAAAACTTCCAGGGAGAGGGGCATAGGGATTATAAGCCAGTGAGAATTAGGTAGGATCAATGTCCTAGCAGACCTGGGTGGAGAATGGCCTCAGCACCACTGTGGGAACTTGCTGCATCACTCACTCTGGAAGAAGGCAGTCCTCATCAGTGTAGGGCAGGGCTTTCCAGTAAATACCAAATAGAAATCTTAGGGTTTTGTAGACCCCCATCTCTGTGGCACTCTCTCAGTGCTGCCAGGGTGATGTGAAAGCAGCCCGTGACCACCACCCCTCCCTCCCAGCAGCAGCCACGTGAGGCGCATGGGTAGCTTGCCAGCTCCCTTACGTGAGCTAACAAATCCTACCCTTTTGTGATTTGAAAAAAGTATTAAAAGATGTTTTAACTGAAAGAAAACCGAGAACAAAAATTTTATTTAATGAGTTAAAAAAAACTTGATATAATTGCTTATACACTTTTTTTTTTAACTTCCTTAAAGTTCTTAGATGATTTGAGTGTGGGTGTACACATTCGTGGTGCTGAGTATCAACCACACATGCTAGGCAAGTATGGTTTCATTGAGCTACATTGCTGACCCACTAAAATATATTGTAAATCGTCATGGTTTGATGTCATCAGTGTAGGGCAGGGCTGGACAGGGCTTTTCAGTAAATACCTTTTCTTCATAGTTGTTGAATGGGTTTTCTGTGGTAAGGAGATTGGTGCAAGTCCTACCTACACACTCATAGCAGACCCTGCACATTATATATAAGAATATATGTGTATAAATACATATATGCATATATTTAAAATGAATATATGTCTATACATATGCATATTATATCAGAATACATTAATGACATTCAGTGATATTCAAGAAGTTTTATTTATAACCAAATCTGCTTTACAGAGTTTAAAAAAATAGCTCAAAGAATTAAAAATATGTAACTGATGTTAGAGACATGCTCAGCAGTTAATGGCTGCTCTTACTGAGGACCTGGATTCAATTTCTAGAACCTAGATGGCCACTCACAGCTCTCTATAACTCCAGCTGCAGGGGATCTGGCGCCCTCTTTTGGCCTTTGTTGGAACTGCACGATGTGGTACAGAAGCATACATCTAGGCAAAATACCCATATGTAAGGTTTTAAAGATGAATGATACAGAAATTAGAAATAAAATGAGAAGGCCATTCTGTTCCTGCCCAGGCCTCTGCTCCCTTGAAGTGTGCTCAGCAAAATTGTCTTTTTATTACTCTGGAAAAAATAGAAACTAAATAGTACATTTTAACATACCGTTTAATCACACTATCATACACGTGTGTGTGTGTATATATATATCCATATATATCCTTTTTCCTCTTAAGGTTTGTGTTTGCTTAAAGGTAGTAAAAACCAGAGCTTCACAAGTATCTCACTTAGCTGCTTCCTGCATCCTTACCCCTACAAAACAATGCTTTAAAAAAAAAATCCCCTACCGCCCTCTCCCCGGGCTCTGTCCTGGTGGCTGGTATGGCGTATAGGGCACCCGCTGCCCACTGATGCACGGTCCCTTTCCACAGTACTGGAGCTGGGCTTGAGTCTGTGCCCGTGTATTCCTACGACTTCTCAGAGTCCCATGGGCAATGACTGAGGAAACAAACCATGTGGGAAACAGTCTTTACAAAAAAACCCTCATGATTTGAACTTTTATTTTTTATTAGAATTTTTAAAATTAATGGCTTCAAGTCAAATTAAACTTCTTGTGAGTTTTTGTATATTCAATTGTAACTTGTTTCCTGTGTCTTTGTGACTAGGATTAGAGATAAGATCTTGCATTCTGTAAAATCATGTTTCCATTATCTCTGTTGTATTCAATCCATTTAATAGGACAATTTATGGTTACCTTTTTATCCTCCTACATCACGATAGCAGCAGGTAGTCCTTGTAGGGCATGGGCCGGGTTGCCGGGTTTCCCTGTGATTATGGGGACAACAGTCAATGAATATCTGATGCATCTTGTTAAAGTGACAGAAAAATACATTACCAAGTAGAAAAGGAAGAGGAAGTTTAAAGACCAAATTATTCTGTAGAGAATAATGGAAAAATCTTTGTAATACAAGATGGAACAAAATAATGTTTCTGAGCCAGGCAGTGGTGGTGTTACCTTTAATCCCAGCACTTGGGAGGCAGAGGCAGGTGGATTTCTGAGTTCGAGGCCAGCCTGGTCTACAGAGTGAGTTCCAGGACAGTCAGGGCTAGAAGGAGAAACCCCGTCTCGAAAAAACAAACAAAAAATAGTGTTTGAGTCTATGTTGAGATAGATAAATTATAGAAAGAAATGACATAAATCTGATTCATTTCTTTTTACTCCTATGTGGTTAAATCTGATTCTGTTATTTCTTTTTATTCCTGGATGGTTATAACTAAGGTGGAGAATGTTACATTCCCTGAGTGAACTTTGAGGAACCAAAGAAAGGAAGGAGTTGTTCTTTTCCCTCTTGAGTAATTTGTCCAAGTGCTACACATTCAGGGTCAAGGGTGGTCACAGGGACTAAGCACCCAACCGTGTGAGGTGGAGTGGACTTGACCCAGGAACTTCTCTGGTTGGAGAGTCATTGTCCTGTGGCTTACCATTTGCTCCTGACAGATGAGCGGTCTCCTGCTGCACAGTATGTGGACCTGCTGCTGAACCCGGAACGGTACACTGGCTACAAGGGCTCCTCAGCATGGAGGGTGTGGAACAGCATCTATGAAGAAAACTGCTTCAAGTAATTGAGGGCCGGAGTAGGAGAGGCGGGTCTTGTTTGTGTTGTAAAAGGTACCACATGTACGTTAAACCATTTTACAGCTCGGTTTTGTGCTCTTCTTCAGGCCTCGATCTGTTTATCGTCCTTTAAATCCTTTGGCGCCCAGCAGAGGTGGGTTTTCCATACATTCCATGCTTTTTCAAATTGAAGAAAAACAAAGTGACAATTTTATATTTGGCTTAATTTTAGTGATATGAATGGTCTATGCATACCCTAGATTTCTTGAGAAATTTAAGCTCTAGAGGCCAGGTCCTGCCCTACAGAGAGTGAGGACCCTGCCCCCATGTTTTTAAACACTAGTTTCATGACTCTCAGCCTTCCTAATGCTGGAACCTTTTAATAGAGTTCCTCATGTTGTGGTGACCCCAACCATAAAAGTATCTTTGTTGCTACTTCATAACTGCAAATTTGCTATGGTTATAAATTATAGTGTAAATATCTGTACTTTCTGATGGTCTTAGGTGATACCTGTGAAAGGTCATTCAACCCCAAAGAGCTCATGACCCACAGGCTGAGAAACAATATCCTAGTTGGTTAAGTGCAGCCAAGGTGGAGAGTCAGGGGCTCATCACAGCTTCCTCCACAGTGCACGCAGGTTACCTGGGAGCCAGGTGAGCACACAACACAGGGGCTGTGTCACACCAGAGCCCTATCTAACACACTCTTTGTGCTGCCTGGGGTACTTACCTATGGACCATGCTCTGTACAGAGAGGGTGATGGGAATGTAGGCAGTCTGGCTGCCCTCATACTGCTCCAGCCTCTGCACTGCTCCACAAAGTGGCCAGTTAGCAGCTGGCCAGTGGTTAGTGTGAGCCTGAATTATAGTTTTGCGTTTTAAGTTTAGTTCACTTGATGTAAATGTGGTGGCAGTGCCATCTGCCATTGTCATCATGTAAGAACTTTCATGTTTAGGCAGAACTCTTGGCCTACAGCATGTGACACTGAGGTTGTAGTGCCCAGGCACACCTCTAAAAACATCTCTTTCAGGTACATAGTAGCCACTGTGCTGTTCAGATGGTGTAGCATGTTGTAGTTAGTGGGGACATTGTCATCCTCTCATCTACGAATAGCAAAGACCTAAGACTGGCCCTGTAGCTGACCTCCCAGTCCAGAGTTCAGGTCAGGACTGAGACAAAAAGTAGAAATTCCTATGAAGATTTGTACCTTCTGGCCTGAGGCCCAAATAGATGTGGAATAATTGAACATAGGCAATGCTTTTAAATGCTGGCTCTATCTAGGCAAAATGCTATTCTCCAAGCTAGTTCTGAAACTGCCTGGTAAGGTTGGGATTATGAACTTATTTTTCTGTGTCTTTTGCTGCTTTTACATCATAACTTTGGTTTTTCAACTTCAATGTCTTAATTACACAAAATTTTAGAAAAATCGAGACACTGGAGAAGCTATCTAAAGGACAAGAGGCCATCCCTGCCTGTCTGTCCCCGTCACAGTTAAGGAAGGCATTCCTTCTGACCTTTCCTGTGGTTACTCTGTTTCAAAGAAGAAAATACAATTTATTTTTAAATAAAAGATGCCAGATACAAAGAAACACTTTGTTTCCATTTACCATAAATTAGACAAGAAACTGCTGGACAGAGGAAGAGGGGAAAGAAATCAACAAAGAGAAGATGGAAGAAAAAAGCTGGGACAAACTTTCAAAGGCAGGCCCAGGCAGTGAGAGTAGGCACAGCTCTGCTGCTGCTCAAGGAAGCCTGCCACTGTGGCTGATGGTATTGGTGGGTTCTTGACTGACATGGAGGGCTCTGCCTGCTCGGGATACAGTTTCATCCACTCTATTCCTGAAGCAGTGTCATCTCTAGGCCTCTGTTTTTCCCAAAGGTTTTAAGCAACAGAACCTTTTCCTGAGAAATAAACTGTGCTGTCAGACTCCGTCAGACAAAGGCAACAGGCAGAACAGCAGTGAAGGCAGCTCAGCCTTGAGCCTTCTCCCTCCCCAGGAGGATGTCCTTGCTCTCGTTCAGGCCGTCTGGGCAAAAGACTAATCCTCTAGAAGAGCACCCAGCACAGCAACTGTGCTGTCCTCACAGGTGGTGGGTAGGGACTGAAGGATATTTTCTATATCTGATAAGTACTGAACTTAGCTGCCTCTGGCCATCTCAGTTGCTTCCTGTCTTTTAATGTGCTGAAGATGGAAATCCCAGGCCTTGTGCACATTCACATTATAGCATAGCTACACTCCAGCTCCCCAGAGTCTCACTGAGCTGCCATCCCAGCCTAAAACTGGGACAGACAGGCCTTGAACTCAGCGAAGGTCCTGCCTTCAGCATCCCAAGTATCTGGGATTATGACCTGTGTTACCAGGCCCAGTTCCTTCTCCCTTCTCAGTTTCTTTCCCCCTCTCCCCGCCTCCTCCATCTGTTTCTTTTGTAGAATGTGAAAGTCTTGTACTCTTAGGCCTGTGTTTTTGTTAAGAACCTTATTTGCAGGATGCTTGCAATAGTGATCAGAGTTAACGATACAGTAAACAGTTTAACAGTGAGGATTAGTGTTGCATTGATTAGCAGGGCTGCAATCTGAGTTGGGTAAGACATCTTATCATGTCTTTCTCTTTTTTATTTTAGGGGAAGATGATGGTGAGTTGAAACTCTTGTGTTTACTTTAACCATGAAAGAAGTCTTTTTACTATTAAATATTTGGTGTTTTTCTTCTTTCTTTTTCTTTTTTTCTTTCTTTTTTTAAAGCAGGTGACTTAATCTATTTTTTTTTTCAGAAATGAATGGTGACTGGTAATAAATAAGATTTTTAAATATAAAGTTGTTTTATGTTTAAAAACAAGCATGAGACCATTTAGCCTAAGTGTTTCGTTTATAAAGTAGGTCCACTTTCTGAGTTTCCCGTTTTCTGTTAATGAAATCTTGAATGTTGGTGATAAAGACCCTTGCTGCCAAGCTTGCTGGCCTGCGTTTGATCTTGAGGACCCAGAAGATGGAAGAAGAGAGTTGGTTCCCTTTAATTGTTCTGTGACTTCCACACATTTGCTAGGCATGCAAGAACCTCTCCTCCCACCCACATACACAATGGATAGTTTTTTGGTTTTTTTGTTGTTTTGTTTTGTTTTTTTTTCCCCGAGGCAGGGTTTCTCTGTGTAGTCCTGGCTGTCCTGGAACTCACTCTGTAGACCAGGCTGGCCTCGAACTCAGAAATCTGCCTGCCTCTGCCTCCCAAGTGCTGGGATTAAAGGCGTGCACCACCACCGCCTGGCATGGATAGTATTTTTATTTTAATCTACATGAAGATTCTGAGAAGATGTAGCAAAGTTACTTTTATCAGATAATTTGTGACTTCTTTATTTTCTTACTGACTTTGAAGTTACATTTTCAGTTTTCAATAATGTGCTTAATTTTATAAAGACTATTTTTCCAGCATTTGGCTATGGAACAGCCAGACAGTTATTCCAGTCGGTTTCCCCTTACCTGTGTCCAGTGGCACTATACAGACTGAGGGTGTATAAACTGCACACGTTCCCTCTGTGAGCCAAGGGCGCACAGAGGAAGACAAATGCAATACACAACCCACACCACAGACACACAGAAACCCAGACACACAGCCCCAGCAGCAGGTGTAACTCAGTAAGGGCGAAACAAAGCCCCCTCGAGCATGAGCTGATGATGAGAAACTTCTTAAAGAAGTGGGCTTTAGATGAACTCTGAATTAAGGGGGCAGGTGTAGAGGAGTAGAATTAGCTAGTGCTGCCTTGCTGGGATAGCAGAAGCCTAGGATCTGAGCAGAAGTCTGTCCTGGGTGCCCCATTTGCAGTGGGAAGGACTGGACTCATCTAAGGGGATGGGTTAAGAGGCCACATGGAAGCTTTTGGGAGCTGCCAGTTGAGGTGGTGTGATAGTAACAGCCCTTAGCCAGTGTAGGAGGAACAGATGGCTGCAGAAAGCTGCCTGTGCTGTTCTGGGATGAGGTGCAGTGGCACTCAGGATGCAGAACAACTCTCAAGGTTCATCCCAGAGACTGGGCAGCACCTCTGTGAGCCAAGGATTCTGTCATTCTCTCAGAAAGTGCAGCAGCACTTCCCTAACTCAAAAGAGCATTATTGAGCCAGGAACAATTTTCTCTTAATGACAAAAGTATGTCCATTTATCAGCAGTGTTTTGAAGCTTGTGTCATGGGGTGTGACTAAACAAGATCAATGCTATATCAGTTTGTCTGTATACTTCACTTCTTTTTGTGGCAAAGGCACTTAAACTCTCTCAGCGGTTTATAAGGACACAAGGCATTGTTGTGCTAACTCTGGTCTTCATGTGTGCAGTAGAAGGGACTACTGCAGCAGATGTGTGCCTTACCACCGTCCTCTCAGTCCCTCTCAGTCTTAGGTCCCACGCACAGGAGTCACAGCCACTCTAAGCATTACATTGAAAATTATCCTTTGAAATTTAGTCTTAGCTAATTGAGGAAACACACCTTCCTTTATTGGCTTAAGAAAATTTGAGTAATTATAATTTAATTTTTATATTCGTGGTTTACTGGTATAATTTAATACTATGCTTGTTGCCTCAGACAGATTTATTGTTTGTGCCTATGCTTTTGAATTTAAGCTTTCAGTGAATAAGATATATTTTAGTATTTATACTGCATTGTTTTATATATTTTAACAAGCAAAACATCTATAAGAAAACTCTCCACAACTATTTAAATTATCAGTGGGTTTTCTAGACACACATGCCCATTTTACTATTTAGTCTAAAGAAGTAGATATTTCTCGAGGGAGTCCTCAAATGATCTGACTTATTGTTTATACATGAATATTTAAAATATTTAACCAAATTTTTGTTTTTGTTTTTTTAAGGAGAATCATTCTATACGTGGCTAGAAGGTAAACTTTATATTTGTGGTTGATTATCTACACAACTGATACTTAATAATATTTGAAAGAAAATACCACTGTTTCATTTGTTATATTTTGTGATAAAACTATGTGAAAATCTTGAGGCTACTGGGGAGCCAAAAATCAGTACCAGATGAATACACAGGCTCGAAGGGCCATTAGGTGCTCCTAAGTGACTCATCGGGCTTACCTGACTTATCCACAGTTTACTAGTAACTAGTAAACATGTCTACTTTTTAGAGATCTTTCCCTTAGTAAGGAACCACTTGTGATATGTAAAACAGGACAAGGTAAATTAGATTCAGAAGTCTATAACATGTTTGCCCATGTCCACATGTCTGCATGTATCTGATGAAAAAGCAATGTAGTGTGCAGTGCACTTTTCACTCTTCATGTTTTCTGTATCAGAAATATAAAGACTATAGGCTAAAAGCTAAATGTTCTAGGAGCTAACAGCTTTGGCTGGTAACTGGGAATAGGATGCTTTTGAAATCATGCTATACTGTTAGTGGAGGATTAGCAAGCTGAATGAGAGAGAGAGAAATGATTGTTTCATAGCCCTAAGCTTTCAACAGTATTAAACTCTAAGTAGTCAATTCCATTGGTTGTTAATTGGCTGTTTTTTTCTTTTGAACATAATTTGTTGGTTCTTAGTCAACTATGTATGTATGTATATGTCTATGTGTGTGTGTGTGTATATATATACATATATATACATATATATTATAAAGTAAACATGTATGAATACTTTTATGAGTTGTGTTGGAAAATACTTTTAGTAAAAGATGGCATAACTTAATAAGTCTACTCTAAAGATGAACATTGTGGAACGTAATTAAGATTGGGGTGTCCGACATTTTGACACTGTGATATGATACTGGGGTTTACAAATGTTCTGGATGCATGTTACACATGGGTCATATCTGGACACTTCTGACTGAGACTCAGAGAGGTAGTAAGAGACTTGAATGCTGATAAAGGGAGAGGATGGAGTCCCTGGCAGTGTTTGACCTTAGGCACTGTGCATCATGAACGCTGATAATGGGAGAGGATGGAGTCCCTGGCAGTGTTTGACCTTAGGCACTGTGCATCATGAATGCTGATAATGGGAGAGGATGGAGTCCCTGGCAGTGTTTGACCTTAGGCACTGTGCATCAACTACTCCACCAGTGCTCTGCTGCCTGGGGTCCCTGAATGTGGTTCCAGAGAGCACCTGGCTCAGCCTTTTCTGAGATGACTTTGTCTTCTGGAGCTGAGGGTGACAACAGTTGTGCTGCTACCTACTCTGTTGGTAGAGATTACACCAGGGAGAGTTCTTGAAAACAGCCAATTGACAGTCAAAGGCAAAATGCTTCTGTGGCAGTAGTAAATTTAACCCTCTTATGAGAGACATGTGGACATATATTCAGTGTCCCCTAAATCCATTGTTGAAAAATAATTTGAGTGCCATTAAATCTAAAAGAGATCTCCCTAAATTGGGTAGTCTAATTTAGAATTAGAAGTTGGTGGAATTGGCTTTGTAGGGTGTCTTTTGTGTGTTATTTCAGAGAAAGAGGTGAAAGCTTTTGTCTGCTCTTGTAGACAAAGCCCAACCTTTTTGGCACCAAGCTGGGCCAGAAGGTCTGCAGCATTTCCTACCAGTGTTGCATGTCTGTGTGGGGCAGTCCGTCGGCATGTCTTTGATGTCAGTATTTTGCTTGAGATCACCCAGGTCACAGAATTTGTATTCCTGCTCCACCTTCCTTACGGTGCCTGCTCGACTCCAGCTTATGAGCTGGGTGAGCTTTGCAGAAAGCAACTCTTCTTAGTTCCCCAGGCTTTGGTTTTAGGCCTGTGAGTGCTCATGAACTTGGCTTTGGTTTTAGGCCTGTGAGTGCTCATGAACTTGGCTTTGGTTTTAGGCCTGTTGAGTGCTCATGAACTTGGCTTTGGTTTTAGGCCTGTGAGTGCTCATGAACTTGGCTTTGGTTTTAGGCCTGTGAGTGCTCATGAACTTGGCTTTACTCGCTGTTCCTTCTCTAGACTTTGGCCATTTTGTAAGACAGAAGCACTGCTTATACAGGTGTCGAGCGCGCCCCCAACTCGCCAGCAAGAACGATGCTGCTACAGGATCCTTCTGCACACGTTTATTCAGTCCTATTTCTTCTTGTTTATATCTCCCTTGTTTATATCTCCCCTGTTTGTATCTCCCAATAATAACAATCCTCTCTCGAATAATAATCCTCTCTCGAATAATAATCCTCCCTCTAACCCGGGCCTCTCACTCTTTTATACTCTCAGTTCCCATCCACACACAGCAGGCCACGCCACCTCACCAGGCACGCAGCTTCAGCTAATCAGGGCAGCAGGGGCATATCTCCACCAAATTGGATTCACCTGAATCCTGGTACACCTGCGCAGCACTCAAGATGTTTGTGTCTTATATGAGGAAGTCAGGTGCAAGTCATATGACTTAGCTGCAGTCTCTGGCGCCTTTGGGACTGCCGCCACACCCGCTCCCCACAATTCCCCCTTTTTTCTTTTTTGGCAGAGAGAATGTCTGTAGATAGCCCCCCGCAACCATGCCCCTTACCTGTCTTTGGGAGACAAACAGCATTGGTTTGATCCCTGTCTTAGGTTGGTGACATGCCCAGGGAGTCTTATCACTGACTACCTCTCTATTATGCCAAGCCACACCTGGGGAGATTGTGTTTTGCTTGCGGCAGGTGCATCAAAAGGCCAGGATGTTAATTAACTTATGGCCAGATCTTAATTGCTGCAAGCAAGCCTCATGGGTGAAGGTAGAGGTCTGATCCCCAGTGTGCAAGCATAGGGGCCCTACACAAAACCATCTCTTAGGCTCATCACCCAGAGAGGTCTTGGCCAGCTCCCGTGTCGTTTTTCCTGGGGGAAGGGAACTAGGACACTGAACCTTCATGCAATCAGACATACCTTCCACAGGATGCCAACAGCAAGCTATCCTCTGTGCAGTGCTTAGCCTCGCACCCCACGGCATAACGCAGCATAATTTCTTTTAGAGCGGCAAACCGAATCTGAGGAGATTGTCCCGCCTCCACTGCAGCAAAAGCCTATGCTACCATGGCGAAAGTGCGGGCCGCACACTCTGCACCTAACACATGTGCCAAACACAAAACACACACACACTATAACAAGCATACATCCCAGGGCTCTCATCCCCGCTCATCTTCCCTGAAGCAAGGGATAGATGGCCAGAGAGGCTATCTCTTTAAGGGGAATTCAGGGATCAAAAAGCGTGGAAAAATTTGAATGTCATGTCGAGCTGGTATCGGCTTCTGGAATACTGAAAGGATCTCCCATCTCGGCTCCATTGTTTGTGCTTGTGGGAATATCCACCACATCCACAGGGGCAACTGGATCAGGAGCCTCATTCTTGCAGCGTCTCACCAATCTCTCCGGCACCCAAAGAGGTTCCATCTGGTCCTGTGGAAACACACAAACAGACCCTCTCGCCCATGTCAATACCTGATCCGGTCGATCCCCAGTGGAGATGGACACAATACCTCGTGGTGATGAGACCATAACCTCAATCACCTGTGTGTTCATCTGGGAAGTCAATATGAAAGTCAAGTTTTCACTAGCTTCCCCTCTGTTGGGCAATGATTTCCGTGCCCTTATGGCAATCCGATTCACCTGCTTAAACACCTGCACTGGATATCCTGTCTGTTGTTGTGCAAATCGACCTTGATCAAGCAGCATATCTCTATCCCATGCAAATTCAGCTTGATCAGTGAAAATAGGACATCCCAGCAAGGAGAATCTATCCTCTTTCCAGACCTCCGGACAGAAGGTCTGCCCATAGATGGCTGCCGAGGAGGCATAGGGAGGGGGAGCAGAAGCTAATTCACCTTCCTCCTCCGCCTCAGCTCTGTTGTCCTGTCCTTTCTGTCCACCTGATAACACTGTGTCTCCTTTCTTTTTCCTTTTTCTTTTTAAGCCCTTCTCTTCCGACATACTTTCTTGTTGCTCTGTAAGGATTTTCTGACCTGTCTTGACTGTCTCTACACACAGTTTCAAACAGTAACAGAGTCCATATATCAGAACAAACAAGACCAAAACTACCAGACCTACCCACAAAGGGTCAATGGGAGAAAAAAGCATAACTACACAGCGAGGATCTATTGATCACTACACTGAAGTTATCATAGTTCCTTAACTTGTCTCCAAACCGGGAACCTTAACTTGTCCCAAAGCCGGGAACCTTTCGTTACCTTGTGCCTGCTTCCTGGCAACTTTATGCTCGCCTCTCTTTTATCCGAGGTCCTTCCCAAACTCCTGGGTTACTTTGTGCCTACTTCCTGGCAACTTTATGCTCACCTCTACTTTATCCGAGGTCCTTCCCAAACTCCTGGGGTCGCAAGTTTCACTCACCGTGAACTTACCCTGCCGGCAACCACTGACTGCTGAAAGTTCTGAACTCGGTGGGGGAGTCGGTTCCCCGTACGGGCCACCAATTGTCGCGTCTGCTCTCGACCAGCAAGAACAATGCGACCACCAGTCCTTCTAACAGCAGTTTATTCAGTCTTCATCTTTCTTCTTTCTCTTCATCAATACCGTTCTCCAGCTGAAGAGTTCTGAATCCACGCCGGATCCTTCTCAACAGTCTGTTTTACAGGAACTTTTATTAACCACTCCTTCCCCGTGATGCAGTTCTGAATCCTCCCTGTAGCAGGGGTTCTTCACTTGTGCCTGAAGATGTTTCTTGTCCCGGGTTTCGGCACCAACTGTCGAGCGCGCCCCCAACTCGCCAGCAAGAACGATGCTGCTACAGGATCCTTCTGCACACGTTTATTCAGTCCTATTTCTTCTTGTTTATATCTCCCTTGTTTATATCTCCCCTGTTTGTATCTCCCAATAATAACAATCCTCTCTCGAATAATAATCCTCTCTCGAATAATAATCCTCCCTCTAACCCGGGCCTCTCACTCTTTTATACTCTCAGTTCCCATCCACACACAGCAGGCCACGCCACCTCACCAGGCACGCAGCTTCAGCTAATCAGGGCAGCAGGGGCATATCTCCACCAAATTGGATTCACCTGAATCCTGGTACACCTGCGCAGCACTCAAGATGTTTGTGTCTTATATGAGGAAGTCAGGTGCAAGTCATATGACTTAGCTGCAGTCTCTGGCGCCTTTGGGACTGCCGCCACACCCGCTCCCCACATACAGGTAGGTTGGAAGAAATAGAAATTGAATCTCAAATGTGACCAATTGCTTGATTATGTGTTGAAGGAAAATTTCCTTGAAGTTAGTACTTACTATTTTAGTAAATCTTTTTATTTGTAGTCCTTGTTATAAACATTTTAAATTGCATATGCTTTTTGGAGAAAGCTACAAAGTAAAATTTAATCTCTATATTTTGGTCTCTATAACACTTTGAATTAGAGAATAAGATCTCAAAAGAATTGTCTTTTCTAGTTTGAGGATGTTTGTTTCAGAGCCATCTGTGGTAAGGAGTAAACTAATAGTCTGAGAGCCCTTAATAAGATCCAACAGTAAGCCATATAGATCCTCTTATGTTAGAATTTTCCAGCACATAAATGAGACTGTGCCCCAATGTTTAAGTTTTCCCAGTACGAAGGATGTTAAAAAGCAAACAACGCCTGTTTGGTGGTAAAGAAAAACTTCATCTAACGACTCTTAAGTACTAGTTGCATTTGCAAAGGGCCTGAGTTTGGTTCCTGTCACCCATATGGCAGCTCACAAACATCTGTAATTCTAGGTCCTTGGGATTCAGCGCCCTCTTCTGACCTCAGCAGGGATCATGCACACTCATAGTACTCATACATACATGTACTCATACATACATGCACTCATACATACATACATACATGCATGCATATATGTATTCATATACGTAAGGTATATAAGAATTTAAATTTATTGTTCTGCATTTCACTTACTTTTAAATTTTCTATAAAATTCTATAAATTTTCTATAAAATTTTCTATAAAAATTCTATAAATTTTCTATAAAGAATATTCATTCAAAATTTTCCTTTCTTCATGTGAATTATCATATTAGCCTTGGGGATTTATTTATTTATTTATTTATTTATTTATTATGTTAGTGTTGGGAGTTGATCTCAGGGTTGTGTGCATGCTAAGCATATTCTTGGCTACTGAGCCTCACTCCAGGCCTATCTTAGCCATTTTCAAGTTTACTATTTGGCATCACTAAGTGTACTTATAATGTATATTACTATAAAAGAAAATCTTGGCGCACACCTTTAATCCCAGCACTCGGGAGGCAGAGGCAGGTGGATTTCTGAGTTCGAGGCCAGCCTGGTCTATAAAAGTGAGTTCCAGGACAGCCAGGGCTATACAGAGAAACCCTGTCTCGAAAAACCAAAAATAAATAAATAAATAAATAAATAAATAACAAATAAATGAGAGGGAGGGAGGGAGGGAGGGAGGGAGGGAGGGAGGGAGGGAGGAAGAAAGGAAGGAAGGAAGGAAGGAAGGAAGGAAGGAAGAAAGAAAGAAAGAAAGAAAGAAAGAAAGAAAGAAAGAAAGAAAGCAAGCCAGCCAGCCTTATGAAGTAGCAGCGGAAGTGAAGGATTATGGGATTATGTGGGTATTTGCCATAAATTTTGAGCAGAAGCCTGTGTGTGTTAAGGAAGCTACATGTAGTGACTTTATATCACATCCATGAATTCCATATGGTGAGGCTTGTGTTATACTCGATTTTTTTTTTAAGTGTTAAAATTCTGGGAGTCTGTTTCCTAGGTTTTGTTTCTCTGTAAGTAGAGTAGTGTGTCAACAGAGGGAATTAGCTCATGCCAAGGCAAGAGCCCACAAAGGCCCTTCTTTCCCACCACAAAGTAGATTCAAAGAACACAGAGGGAAGGTATAAGATGACAAAGGGATCGCTAAGGCAAAGCAGTGACTTCCTCCTGGTAGTTGTGTATAGTGCATTCTTAGTCTAGACTACAACCTGTGCAATTGCGTTCTGGTAGCCAACGAACTACACAGCTGCATCCAGTGTTTGGGCCACCTTCAGGGGTCAGGCTTTTCTGTCTTGCTCTATGTTAAGTTTTCATTGTATTCAGTTAAGTCTATTCTGAAACAATCTTAGTGTTTTCTAGTCAAAAATCTTCATCTAATTGCCTATAGATTATCTCCTGATTTGTTTTTATTATCTGTGTTGGTTACTTTTATGTCAAGGGGCCAACATAGCTGAGAAAGATTTCATATACAGAACAGTTTATGCGGCTCAGAGTTTGAGAGGGCTCACTCCATGGTGACTTGGTCCTGAGCACGCCTGTGAGCAGATCATGACAGAGGGAATGTGTGGCAGAGGACACTGTACTGAAGACAGGAGCAGATGTGTATACTATTGCCCACTCCCAGACCCTGTCCCCTCCCCCCTGCTGTATCTCCTGTAGCTAGGCCCCAACAAGCACCCCAGACCTAAGCCCGCAGAGACACTGCACATTTCAGCCACAATAGTGTCCTTGAATATTACCCTGAAACCCATGTACTAACTGTTTGTGATTTGATATTTTTTATCTAATGGATACTGGTTCTTTTTTCCTGTTTTTCTGAATAGGTTTGTGTCTTGAGAAAAAAGTCTTCTATAAGCTTATATCAGGACTCCATGCCAGCATCAATTTACATCTGTGTGCAAACTATCTTCTGGAAGGTAATCAGATTTCGTAAATGGAGACGTTTTATTTTTTTAGATGTCATAAAAAGTGTTGGAAAGTAAAACACACTCTGCAGAGCCAAAGCAAACGTGCCATGCTAAACGGTGGCGTGCTTCTTTTTCTTTTCAGAAACCTGGGGGAAACCTAGTTGGGGACCAAACATCAAGGAGTTTAGACGCCGCTTTGACCCTGTGGAAACAAAGGGGGAAGGTCCAAGGAGGCTAAAGAACCTGTACTTTTTATACTTGATAGAGCTCCGTGCTTTGTCAAAGGTGGCCCCTTACTTTGAGCGCTCGATTGTTGATCTCTATACTGGCAATGTGGAAGATGATGCCGACACCAAGACCCTTCTGCTCAGCATCTTTCAGGATACAAAGTAAGGCCTGGCTTTTAGTGTCTTGGAATCCTCCACTGCTCAGCTGACGTGGAGCGAGGGGTGATAAAGACTTGACTAGAGGTCAGAAGAGAGAGACAGGAGCAGTAGTAGCACAGTGGTCTTCCAGATGCTGAACACAAAGCTTCTCTGAAGCCTGGCTACAGAAGCATTTACACTGGAAAACAGGCTGTGTATGTTTTACTAAAGAATTTAAGATTTTATGTAGCATCAAAATGCCCCAACAATGGTGGTATTTCTGTTACTGCTGAAAGTTGCATAGTGTCATAAGTATAAGCATTACAGCAAACATAAAAGTAGTTGTCTTAAGGTTTTCTGCTGTAAACAGATACCATGACCAAGGCAAATCTTATAAAGGACAACATTTCACTGGGGCTGGCTTACAGTTTAAGAGGTTCAGTCCATTATCATCAAGGCGGGAGCATGGCAATGTCTGGGCAGGCATGGTGCAAGAGGCCCTGAGAGTTCTCTTGTGGCCACTAGAAGATTGACTCCAGTGGCTAGGAGTCGGGTCTCAAAGCCCACTACCACAATGACACACTTCCTCTAACAAAGCCACACCTACTCCAACAAGGCCATACCTCTTAATGGTGCTACTCCCTGGGCCAAGCATATCCACACCACCACAGTAGTGATAGCTCCCTACCAAACCGCAACCTTTTACAGCTTCCTTATCCTGTAAAACACATTCATTGGTTGTTAAACATGAAGGAGAAGGCAGATGGGGAAGACCTAAAGTAAACTACATATTAAGGTGTACAAGAATATTGAGTGTTGGCATACTTGGAGATTCTTTTTCACTTTTAAATAATTTTACTAATTCCCTTAAGATCCTGCATCCTTAAGATAATACAGTCTTGGGATGACAATCCCCTAGGAAGAGTAACAGTGTCAACTAACCTGGACCCTTGGGAACTCCCAGAGACTGAGTCACCAATCAAAGAGCATGCATGGGCTGGTTTGCACCCAGCCCATGTGTAGCAGAGGACTGCCTTGTGTGGCCTCAGTGGGAGAAGATATGCCTACCCAATCCTGTTAAGACTTGTTGTTTCAGGGAGCAGGGATGCCCTGGGAGTGGGGAGTGGGGTACTCTTTTTCAGAGGTGAAGGGGAGGGGAGATGGAGGGTAAGAACTCTGTGATGGGGGGACCAGGAGGAGGGACAACATTTGGGTTTAAATGAATAAAATAATTAATAAGAAAAATATAGTGTGGGCTGGAGAGATGGCTCAGTGGTTAAGAGCACTGGCTGTTCTTCCGAAGGTCCTGAGTTCAAATCCCAGCAACCACATGGTGGCTCACAACCATCTGTAATGAGATCTGACACCCTCTTCTGGTGCATCTGAAGACAGCTACAGTGTACTTAGATATAACAATAAATAAATAAATCTTAAAAAAAAAATCAACGAAACCAAAAAAAAAAGATAGTGTAGTCTTATAAATTACAAAGTCATATGTAGTTTTCTCTATTAGTGTACATGTGAACTGTTACCCTCCTACCTTATAGATAATAACATATTTTAAATATTTGTAGGGCTGCAAAACTCTTGAGACTAGTATTGGGTTTCTCATTGGTAACTTACTAATAGTCTTGTCATTTCATCAGGTCCTTTCCTATGCACTTCGATGAGAAATCCATGTTTGCAGGTGACAAAAAGGGGGCCAAGTCATTAAAGGTAACTGAGGGTAGCGTGGGAACCACTTCTCAATTCATCCACACTTGCAGGTGTCCTACATCATACTGTTAGTTAACTTAGATTTTGGTATAAATTGAGAGCCAGTGGCACAGTGTGGCATGATGAATTTACAGCAGCGTCTGTCCTGGGGCCAGTGTTCTAACTTAGGTTTCACTCTAGTAACTTTTCCTGTTGCTGTGAGGAAACACCCTGACAAGCTAGATTAGTTGAGCTCTCACAAGTAAAGCCCTCTCACTGTTAGCTTTCCAGCCCTTCATTAAAGCGCCTTCTCAGTAAAATGTGTTGAAATAATGTGCAACATGAATCTTCACCTCTATCAATGTCTGCTGTTTAATGTACTATGTTGTACTACACAAATTTAGATCGTTTTAACTACTGAAAAGCAATAGTCACTTGTAAACCTTAAAAATTTATTTTATATGTGTAATTTGACCAAACGTATCTTAATTTCAAAAGTCTAATTCAGATATTTTTTGCACACCAGGAAGAATTCCGGTTACATTTCAAGAACATCTCCCGGATCATGGACTGTGTTGGGTGCGATAAATGCAGACTGTGGGGGAAACTGCAGGTGTGTGTGATTTTTCCTTTCCATTCCTTCTTCTTTTATCTTTTTTTTTTTTTTCTCCTCTTCTTTTGGTGGTGGTGGTGGTGCATTCTCTGTATAGCCCTGGCTGTCCTGGAACTCACTCTGTAGACCAGGCTGGCCCTGAACTCAGAAATCCGCCTGCCTCTGGAATGCTGGGATTAAAGGCGAGCACTGCTGCCGCCACCTGGCTCTCACATTTTCTTTCTTTTTTTTTTTTCCATTTTTTAATTAGATATTTAGCTCATTTACATTTCCAATGCTATACCAAAAGTCCCCCATACCCACCCACTCCCACTTTTTGGCCCTGGCGTTCCCCTGTACTGGGGCATATAAAGTTTGCACGAACAATGGGCCTCTCTTTCAAGTGATGGCCTATTAGGCCATCTTTTGATACATATGCAGCTAGAGTCAAGAGCTCCGGGGTACTGGTTAGTTCATATTGTTGTTCCACCTATAGGGTTGCAGTTCCCTTTAGTTCCTTGGTTGCTTTCTCTAGTTCCTCCATTGGGGGCCCTGTGGTCCATTCAATAGCTGACTGTGAGCATCCACTTCTGTGTTTGCTAGGCCCCAGCATAGTCTCACAAGAGACAGCTATATCTGGGTCCTTTCAGCAAAATCTTGCTAGTGTATGCAATGGTGTCAGCGTTTGGAAGCTGACCATGGGATGGATCCCTGGATATGGCAATCACTAGATGGTCCATCCTTTCGTCACACTTCCAAATTTTGTCTCTGTAACTCCTTCCATGGGTGTTTTGTTTCCTATTCTAAGAAGGGGCACAGTGTCCACACTTTGGTCTTCGTTCTCTTGAGTTTAATGTGTTTAGCAAATTGTATCTTATATCTTGGGTATCCTAAGTTTCTGGGCTAATATCCACTTATCAGTGAGTACATATTGTGAGAGTTCCTTTGTGATTGGGTTACCTCACTCAGGATGATGCCTCCAGGTCCATCCATTTACCTAGGAATTTCATAAATCCATTCTTTTTAATAGCTGAGTAGTACTCCATTGTGTAAATGCACCATATTTTCTGTATCCATTCCTCTGTTGAGGGGCATCTGGGTTCTTTCCAGCTTCTGGCTATTATAAATAAGGCTGCTATGAACATAGTGGAGCATGTGTCCTTCTTACCGGTTGGGGCATCCTCTGGATATATGCCCAGGAGAGGTATTGCGGGATCCTCCGGTAGTACTATGTCCAATTTTCTGAGGAACTGCCAGACTGATTTCCAGAGTGGTTGTACAAGCTTGCAATCCCACCAACAATGGAGGAGCGTTCCTCTTTCTCCACATCCTCGCCAGCATCTGCTGTCACCTGAATTTTTCATCTTAGCCATTCTGAAAGATGCTGATGCTGATACACCCCAGGACTACATAAGAAGTAGTGCTTTCGAGATTACAAGTCAAATACTGTGGCTCTGATGAAGAAAAGGGGCCTTTTAGTAACATGGAACAGAAAGGTGTTCAACAAGCTCCAGGTTGCTTAGGTTCTGAGAAGTGTTGTGCTTGTGTGTGTGTGATCTGTGAGAAGTGTGCTTGTGTGTGTGTGTGATCTGTGAGAAGTGTTGTGCTTGTGTGTGTGTGTGATCTGTGAGAAGTGTGCTTGTGTGTGTGTGTGATCTGTGAGAAGTGTTGTGCTTGTGTGTGTGATCTGTGAGAAGTGTTGTGCTTGTGTGTGTTGTGCTTGTGTGTGTGTGATCTGTGAGGGCGTAAATACTGCTTCCTGAATAGGCCAGCACTGTGTTGTAAAGCTCCCTTCGTGGATTTTAAAAACAGATTGTCTTTGTTTTTATTTAGGGTGTGGGTGTGTCCACCGAGGCAGTGGAGGGTGTCAGATTTCCTGGAGCTGGGGTTCCAGGTGGTTCTGAGCCACTGGATGAAGAGCTGGGCGTCCCCAGCTGCAGCTGCTGGCTGTCTCTCTAGCTCCCTCATACGGGTTTCAGTGTCCTCCCTGAGTAATTTTTCATAGTAGCTATTGTGTAAAGTTAACTGTAAATTTGTGACTGTTTTCTTCAGACTCAGGGTTTAGGAACTGCCTTGAAGATCCTCTTCTCTGAAAAGGAAATCCGAAACCTTCCGGAGAACAGCCCGTCCAAAGGCTTCCAGCTCACTCGGCAGGAAATCGTTGCTCTTTTAAATGCTTTTGGAAGGTAAGCGGACACCTGATTCCCTCCAGGTTTCAACATATGGCAAAGGTTATCTTTCCCCCAAAGGTATGCCTTGGTTTGGTTTGCTGACAGATAAGTGCTGGCTGTGGTGGCACACACTCATAACCGCAGCTCTGAGAAGTTGAGGCAGACAGACCATGAGTTCAAGGCTAGCTATCATGGCCCATGTAGTAAAGGACCTTGTTTCAAACAAACACCTTAAATCCATTCTTCAGTGTGGCCTCCAGGCTGACATGCAAGTTCTCCATCAGTCCCAGGAAGAACTGAGAGTTTGCAGCTATAGTGCTTTTCAATTTTCTTTCTCAATTTCATGAGGGAAATAGCCTGTGTGTGTGTGTGTGTGTGTGTGTGTGTGTGTGTGTGTGTGTGTATACACACATACATACACATATACATATATATAATTATCACAAATGTTTTTTAAGTAATTTGAATTTATCTACAGAAATATATGCAGTGTTAGGATATAAAGCAGAAGGAAAAGAATCATAGAAAATAATATTCTGTGTTGTAACAGTAGAACAAAATAAGTCAAATCACAGGGGAAAGTTTATTTTTAAAACAGGACCAGGGCTGGAGAGATGGCTCAGCGGTTAAGAGCACTGACTGCTCTTCCAAAGGTCCTGAGTTCAAATCCCAGCAACCACATGGTGGCTCATAACCATCCATAATGAGATCTGACGACCTCTTCTGGTGTGTCTGAAGACAGCTACAGTGTACTTAGATATAATAGTAAATAAATCTTAAAAAAAAAAAAACAGGACCAAATGACAGATTAATATGTATGTTTTATGAGTGTGATTTTTAAGTTCAAAGGAGACCAGTCACACAAAGATGACTTAGATATGCCCCAGCTTAATGCCAAAGCCTTCACCGAGTTCCTCCATGTGCTTAGTTTTGTCTAGGCAGGGTTTTGTTCTAGTGGAACCTGACCACCTCACTGTCCCTGCCTACCCCAAGCCCTAGGGTGAACTGACTGCTAGCCCAGCTCTTGTCTGTCTTTAAAGAGCTCTTGTCTGTGCTAATTGAGATACAAACCACAAGGTAGATAGCATCCTGATTACGTTTTTATATTTCAGGAAATACCAGTTTATGCATTTTTTGAGGTCTGAAAAAAATAGTAAGGATGAGGTGAGGTGAAATGTAGATTATTTGAAATGAAAAAGATGTTAAATAACTTAAATAGTTTAAGCACAAACAAAATTAAATTGTGAAAGGAAAATTTTAATTGAATATTTCATTAAAATGCCATTGTCTTTCATAAATGCTCCCTTTTAGCCTCAGCCCTGTGTCTAGAGCCCATTCTCCCTCCAGGGGGCGCTGGACAGGAAGCAAGTCCTAGAGTCCTGGGATCCTGGCCTGCTCCTGGCCAGCGGTTCAGCTCAGCAAACCTTGGCTCCACACCCACAACCCATTGAGACCTGGGGGATCCTGGAAAAAGATCTGATCCTAATTTTACCTAAAAATGTAAAAGCTCAGCTGTAGCTAACTTCTGTTGTGTTCTTTGAGTTTGTTGCGCGTGTATACTTGACAGGTGGACACTGTGGCTAGGCTGTAGAAGAAATACCAGGTTCGTTAGGTTAACCCTGAGTTCATAAGGGAAAGGAACTTGTAGGTTCCCATTCTTCCCATCCCAGGGTTTGATGTCTGTGTTTGAGCTCTTTATTTATTTGTTGAGTCAGTAATTACTTGTACAATGCCATAAGTATAGACGGGTACTGGGAGTTGGGGGGGCAGTGTAGACAGTGGCACTGTGTCCATAGTTCATCTATAGGCTTTTTGTGGTTGTTTCATTTTTCAAGACAATGTTTCTCTGTGTAACCCTGGCAAGTCCTGTAACTTACTTTGTTGACCAGGCTGGCCCCAAACTCAAGAGATCGGTCTGCTTCTGCCTTAGTGCTGTAGTCAAAGGTGTGTATGTACCACACACCTGCCTCTCATGGATGGTCTCAGTGTGAAGACAGAGTGGTTTCTGTTGCCCTTTTAAGCATGCCCAAAGGTCCACAGCTCCATGACCTGTCAGCTTTGGTAGGAGTCACAGCATTTCTCTTTTAAATGGAATTGTCAGCATTCCATGTTTTGGCTCTTTTAGATTCTTTGCTTCCAGGTTATAGAGCTCAAGGAAGCTGTATTGGCTATTTGAAGTCTGTGTACAGCATGCCCTCTGTATGTTCTAATATGCACTTGTTTTCCTCCTATAGGCTTTCTACAAGCATAAGAGAACTACAGAACTTTAAAGCGTTGTTGCAGCACAGGAGGTAATGAAGATTTTTCTCTGTCTTCATAGACAGAGCAGACTGTATGAAGCCTTTTAGCCTCGGACACTGGGCAAAGAGACTGCGTGTCTAAGACTTCAAGAATTCTGAACTCTTTAAGAGAAAATTCAAATGTCCACTTGAATATTTATGATCTTTAATAGAATATCAATTAGAGATATTTATAAATGAAGTATATCCTTTAAAATTGTAAGTTATACTAATGCCATGTTTGTTTCACATTTTGTTTGTATTGTATTACCCTGCATTTCTAGTTGTCAAACTTTAAACGACTGTGTCTATCCTGAGAAGACTATTGAATCTGCTGTAGAAAAAAGAACCAGGGAACCAGTGTTGCCTAGAGCTGGTCCCAGTGACAGAGATCTATAGCTGGTGTAGTTAGTGTTTTAGACTTGCCTAACGCTGTGTGCCATCCTCTGTAATGCAGGGCTGTCACTATAGTGAATAGGCCGTTCAGTGACTAGCGAGAAGTTCTGGATGGCTTCCCAGGGCTTCAACCCTGTTACCATGTTTAGTTGCTGTTGCTGCTGTGGTTTTGGCCTAAAGGGACCTGCCTTGGTGAAGGTGGGTCAGTGCCCTCCCGTGCTCACTTGGCCCGTGTACCCCAGCCTGGCTCAAGAGTCGTGTCCTTTACCTAAAGCCTACAGCTCCCCTTCTGGCTTTTCTCTTCGTTCCTCTTCTAATTATAGACATTTTCAGTTATTTTATGAAAAGCCCTATTTATTTAATGGATGTTTTTCTTCACAAAATTTGAATGGGATCCTATGGGTTTATAATGCTAATTGGATTACACACACATTTTGCTGTTTTAAAGTAAGCATTTTCAATATTTGATTTTGAACACAATCTATGCAATCCTCTACCTCTTTTGTGCGACTGTCTGGTGAGCTGCTTCAGCACGACTGTCACTTCCTCCCTGTCCCTCCATCTTCAGTTCGTCCCGGATCAGCCATCCTTGGTGACTCTAGACAGTGGAGGACTTGAAGACCCTAAACTGCCATTTTCTAAACCCGGGATTTAAAAATCTTTAAATATTTTAAATCTTGGTTCTTTTCAAGGTGGCAGTGTATAATGGGATTACTTGAAAGGTTTTTATCTATGCGAGTCCAAAATCTCGCTTCTCCTTAGATTCTGTCTTTCTGGAGTAAACAGTAAGTGCTCTTAAATCCACATCCTATCTGCCAAAGCCTTTACCGTGTTCCTTGTAACTTCATGGTGTAGGCCAGATTATTAAGTTGGCTCATTCCCCTCTGAATGCCTCGTCTTCCACGACAGAGGTGTGGTGAGACCTGAGGCCTCGATGGTTACTTCTGCTCCTCATTCCTAATCTTTATAAACTTAATGTTTTGTTGATAGTAGTGAATTTTGTCGGTTGATTACTCTTTTTAAGCTGGCTTGAAGTTTTCTTTTTTCTTTGCTTTTTATTTTTTAAAGAGTTGCAAGTATTGCCATGTGATGGGAACGGGCCACTCTAAGATAAAAAGCCCACCAAGTGAAAGCCAGTGACCTTGCCCTGTACACCAGCGGGTTCTGTAGTGCCCATTTAGAATGTAAGGAAAGGTGGAAATTTTGCACTTTGTCTATTTTTATTTTAAATGTGGAGATTGTTTGGAAATGTCACTTATCACCACTGCAGTTAGATGCTATTATTTAAACTATTCGCTTAAGGGGGGAAAATCTTCATTTCCACTTGCTGAACTTTTCTTAACTATGATTTGTTCCAAGCTTAGGACACACACTAGTACAGTGTGTTCTACGAAGTTGAAAGAAATGGTTGTTAGAATGAATTCCTTCAGTAAGGGAAGTATTCTGAAGTTGGTACTCACTGGATTAATTTTTAAATACGTTAGGGTGTGTTGGTGTGTGCATAGTGACATCACCATGACATCTGAGGACTGTGGAGACTGTGGGACTGTTTGGTGACCCTGGTGATGAATCTGTAGGAGGCTGTCTGCCCGTTCTGTCACCGGTGCTTGGGGGAATTCAAGCACTGCTTACATTGTGAGATTGCTTGTGACAAAACACTTGCTGTTTGTCTGTGTCTCATCACCTGCTGTAAAAATCTAGCACTCGACAGCAAGCCTGACTGAAACGATTGTACCTGGTGCCATAACAATGTGAAGAGGAAGTATTTTCATTGGTGGCCTGTATATTCCTTTAGTGGCATCCATGTTAGACTAAAATGGCCCATGCTCAGTACCCCTCTTGTTTTGGATTATGTGGAGGATCAGCCAAACAAGATAATCAATTTTGAAACTTGCCAACTCAGATGTTGGCCCCTGTATTTTGTGTATGAAATGCTGTGCTGTGTCTCTCGACCTGCCTAGGTGCCACCATGTGTAAGGAGGGACAACTGTGCTGGTCTTCCTCAGCACTGCTTCTCAGCAGTTTGCAGCCTGAAGTTCCTGCAGGAGCCCCTAGTAGTCACCAAAAGGCTCAGACCAGATACACGCTGTGTACACCAAGAAACTCCTTGGTCCAAACCAAGTACATAAACCCACGTGTCCTTTATTTGAAATGACATCTACAGGTGCAGCTTTGAGTTTTCTGAGCAGAATTCCAAATAATTTGCTGTTGTAACCACTGGAGTCTGAACCATGAATTAAAATACATGTTTCTGCAATCTTTTGTTTCTTTGTTTTTCCCCCCTCCTCCTTATCGAGGGCTTCTTATGAGGCTGTGATTATAATTTATGGATTGGGGGAAAATAGACTTCTGCATAGTCTGAAGTATAGTATGATTCTCCTTGCAATCATGATGGCAGCCGTTGGCTGTGTGTGCTGAGGACTTTGCATGGAGCGGCACACGAGGTGGTAAGGACAGGTATTTCCTAAAGCATGAAAACAAATGGTGTCTGAGACTCAGCCAGAGCTTGCTATTCTATTCTAAGCTCAAGGCGTGTAGAGCCTGAGCGGACCACCAGAGCCTGTACTGATAATGTGGACTTAATACCATTCAATCAAAAGGTAGGAACAGTATTCTATGATTTGTATTGAGTCATAGGCTTAAAAAAATGCTTGTTTTATTTAACTTTCCAAATAGGTGGTACATTCACATGGTTAAAAAACACAATATACACTAATACCACAATGTCTTCCCAGTTTCCCATAGTGCACACACATGCCCTCTGTCCCTGGCTTTTTGTATTTCCATCCACACTCTCCTTTTTAAAAAAAAATGCCAACATATATACATATAAAGCCTTATTTCTCTATTTGCTCTTATTTTACTTGGAGTAATACCACAGACACACCATCTGCTTTTTATCACCTAATTATTGCAGTAGCCATGTACCACCAGAGAGATAGCCTTTTCACTTTATTGGTTGCTTGGTATCCTTACTATGGCTATGCCAGTATTTAGTTGAGTGGTACCATTCTTGAGCATTTGAGTTGTTTCTAGACCTTGTCCACATATCATGTCACATTTGTATATGTACATTTCTAAGTGTTCAAAGGTGAAAGACCACACACACTTGTAGGTTTGAGAGGTACTGACTTGGACTCTGCCCTCCACAGGGAGGGACTAGCTCAGCTCATGTACATGTGTGCTTGCTCATCCATGGCCTCACCACCAGAGACAGTGTTCAAATGCTAGATTTGGACATTCTGATAGGATGGAAATTTAAAATGTTCATTTTAAAAACTAAATGTATAAAATTAACAACTAACCCTTAATTTGCTTGGTGTTCTTTGTGCACTAGACCCCACCTTTTAGAGGTGTTCTTCAAGCGTGATGAGCTTCATAGTCTTCCAATTTGTTATGTGGCTTTGTTTTAATGGTTTTACCATGCTGTGGTATGGTCTCATTTCCTATACCAGTTGTTTGATCCTTTGGATCCTAGTACAAAATACAGGTTAAAGAAACCAACCTAACTTTACATAGGTGTAACCTGTTTGGTCCGGGAACTCTAGCCATTTGTTCCATGACTCGTTTGAGGAATCATGTAGATAGGACAGATCTCTGACACCTCTATGGACCTAGCTCCTTATCTAGGTTATGTTTCCATTTCATCAGTCCATTTTCCTATATGTACCAGTAGACATTGTTTTAATTCAATAATATTGAATATTAGCCCTTGGTCCTCTCCAAGAGACTGGAGTGGAACTTTTGATGGATCTTACAGGCAAGGTTAGTAGACCCTGAAGTCACTTTTGACTTAAGATGCTATCCTACTGTGTGCTCAGCTTTTAAGAAACCGGTGTTAACAGTCACCCTTACTTACCCTTGGGTTTCCCTGTGCCTAGCTGTAATCTTAAGTCCTGTGCTCTCCGTGTCTCTGACCAACAGTAACGAATGGGTGTCATTTGCTGAAAACAGCAAACACAGAAGTTGAAAGCAATCTCCTACAGCGAATATCCACCATGAATGTTGAACACAACATTTAAATATTGCTCGATAAACAATAGTGTTTGAGATACTGTTTTCTGGGCCGGTTGTGGTTAATTGGAGTCCGATTTAATAATCCCTTGTAAAACGCTGTTAAAGATTTCTGTTATCCCTCATTCCTTCTCCATGTTATGCTTTCTGGGCTGCTCAATAGAGAACAAAGCCCTTTGTGACAGATGAACACACAGTGGGGATAGATTTACAAGACAGTCTTCAGGCAGGCACAGATTTAGACTCGTGTAGCACACAGAGGATGAAGACAGAAGACACAGGGAACATGAAATAGAAAATAAAATCTGAGCTTACTCTTGGTTAAATGACACCAAGGGGAAATGCTTTCTTTCCTTAATGTGTCACCAACACGTTATTGGTGATTTGGAATTTATTATTAATGTGTTCAAACTGACTACGCGCTCTCCTTCCCCTGCACCCTTTTAATTTTCCTAGATACTATAGATTTTCATGATTCCACGTGAGCTTTGGAAAAACTCCTCCTAGCAATGCAGAACTGTTTTCTGTTGTGGGTCCCTCCTCCCCTCCCTTTCTTTACTTACAGGGTCGTTAGTGTCTCAGACTATCCTCAAAGTCCCTATATAGCCAAGGGTGGTCTTGAACTTCTGATTCTTCTCTGTCTCCCCACTTCCAAGTGCTGGGACCACAGGTATAAACTGCCAAGCCCATTTTATGCAGTGCGGGGAACTGGACACATGGGCAAGCATTCTACCTACAACTACAATCTTAGATTCAAGGTACTTTTAACCTCTTGAACTTAACTGTTAGAATGTAAAGATCTTAGATTTTCTTTTCAGCTACCTTGGGTAGTTCTGAGTTCTTACTAAGTGGGGACGTTCATAGAGGTCCAGCACACCACCATGGAGTCAGAGCTCATCTTGTAAGACGAGCTGGCCGGGCATGGTGGTGCACGCCTTTAATCCCAGCACTTGGGAGGCAGACAGAAGCAGGCAGATTTCTGAGTTTGAGGCCAGCCTGGTCTACCAAATGAGTTCCAGGACAGCCAGGGCTACACAGAGAAACCCTGTCTCGAAAAACCACAAAAAAAAAAAAAAAAAAAAAAAAAAAAAAAAAGAGTCCCCTCCATTTATTTGTCCAAAGAGTTGGGTATCTGTTAGAGACTCGCACAGCAGGCCTGAGAAGACCCTGTTTATCTGAATGCATGCACTCTTATGCTTCAGTTAGGGTCTTGAAGGAAGACCATGATCGGCGAGTGACTAGTGGGTGTCAGAGTCATGGGTAACAGTTACGTAAACAAGAGTTGAGAGGGAAGAATTTTGAGGCTCATATGAGCTGAAGAAAGTGAGGCTCTGAACTCCAGTTCTGAGGAGGCTAAAGTTCAGAACATATGCTCCACTCAGGTTATAGAAAATCAGAATTTGAGGGGTGAACCAGGTAAGGCTTAGGGGAAAAGAAGACACTAGTAAGCTATCTGCATCCAAACATGGAGGGAGATGAGGGTTTGGGGAGGTAGGTGTGGATCCTATAGGCATTTGGGTTCAATGAGTCCATATTGAACACAGAACCTACCCAGGGCAAGAATGAAGCAAAAGCATAAGAAGTGTAATCGTTTGGGACATAGGGATCAGGTATTTGTTCCATTGGGAGAGGGTTTTTCATGTGTCCTGCCAGGAGCGGAGAGGAAGTTTATGTGCGATTCTCTTAGTGTGGTCTCAGATCCAAACTCATGACAACTTCCCAGTCCAACAGAGGCACCCAGTAGACTAAATTCCACTGTCTGTCTTCACAGTTCCATTTAAAAAGTTTTCTCACTTTAATTGTCCTATTTATTTAGTTTTTGATGAGAACTCTGATTTGAGCCTGCTCCTTTTCCTAATAGCTCTACCATCTGGATCCATCAGAAGCTGTGAATAGCTCATGCATACTGGATAAAGTAGAACTGCACACGGATGTGTTTCTGCATCAGTCTGTTGTTTAAATTGCTGTCTGATAAGAGTGAAAGAAGGATTCTTTTTCTACAATAATTGGCTAAACTTGTAAATTTTGATAAATTATTTGTAACCTTGTAGTAGAACAAACAGCAAAGGCTAGAATGTGTGTAGCGCAGTGGCAAGGCATATCCAGTGCTTAGCAGGCCTGGATATGATCTTCCCTGTGAAGGTAGGCACACATGCATATGTGTGCATAACATTCTAACAGACAATATAGACCTCCAAATGAGATTCTCACATTGCTTCTGAAGTGCCCAGTAACTAATACTTCTTTTGCTCTTCATAGGGGTCTAGTGTTGGTTCCACAATAAAATGTGACTGGGACATATACTGTAATAACTTCTAGTTCATAACTCTACTTGTAACACTCCAGACATTAGCTATCTATCTAAGGAATATGTGTCAATCAATGATGGATATGAACACAGGTTGGCCAGAATTCTTAACTGCTCAGGCAAATGGCTCAGCAGCTAAAAAGGTGTGTCCTGTCCTCGTTACAGCAGACAGTTACATTTTCAGTGGTAATGCCTCATTCCCATGAACTTACTTATCTCAGAGTATTGCTATAGCCCAGGCTAACTTCAGACTTAAGCTAGCGCTGGGATTATAACCAAAATACCATGCTTGGCCCCATGTGCTGTAATATCACCAGGTTGTTAGTTTCATGATGTGAACATGAACTTTTCTTTTCCTATGTTTAACACATTAGGAACAGTTTTGTTAGCAGAGGAAGTAAGGGAGAAGACGCAAAGCCGGTTCAGACCTCCTTCCCGACATGTGGTACACAGCCACTGCACGTGTATATTCCAGCACCAGTTGACAACATTTAAGAGCTGTAGTCTTTTTATTGCTGACATGAATGCTGACAACTTTATTGTAAAAATGGATGATAGCTTGCTTGTTACTGTAAGAAAACAGACGCCCAGCATTCACCAACTGTAAAGTGTGCATGTGCTACAAAATGGGTGCAAACAGAACAGCCTTAATGAGGCTGTGCTTTCCAGCAAGCCTTGCCCTTGGCTGCTGACAGGTACCGCCCTGCTAGAGACAAGGACACAGGAGCTGTGGGCACTGGCTGCAACAGCCAAATCATTGCAGGTATGGTGACAGATAAACTTTTATACAGTGCTATCGTACAGGCGATTTGTGTAGGCTTTGCCAGAATTCACCCTGGCAAAGAAGCAATTTTAAATGGCTTGCAACCCAGATGTTTACTCAAACCCAAAGGCAGGGTGTGGGGCGGGGCTGCGCAAGTTCCTCCACGTCGTCCTCTGTACAACGAAGACCCCATTACAACCCACTGGAAACTGGGCTCCCAATCTTAAATATAACAAAATGGGAGAAAGTGGGCGTGGCTCTGTGACCTATAGGACCAGAAGAAGCCAGAGCATCCGGCCTCCAGGAGGGCCACGTTGTTCCAGCGTTTTCCCAGGACAGCACGGAGATGGCACAAGAGGACCACTGTCTGGAACACTCTCTGGCTGATATGGGGATGCTGCCGCCACGTAGGCAGAGCCTACTTTCTCATACACATAGCTTTTAATAGAACACTATCTAAAAATAACAGGCAGTGAGCCCCGTGTCAGCCTCATACAAATGACAGGCATGTCTTACAGAAAAGCTGTCAGGAGTCTGCAATCCTTTAGAGCTTGAAGGCCAGAAGTATTTATTGTTAATACTCTGTGGGGACCTCTTGGCTTGTAGCCTGACTATAGCAAGCACTGGCTGAGTCAAAGAAGGCACAGTCCTTGCATCCTACTGAGGTACTGAGGTAGTGAGTATTCAGTTACACCGGGCTGAAGAAAACTCTACAAAATGGCTACACACACAGCAGAGGAGGTTTAATAGTGTCAGCAACTACATCTTAACAGTATCCACTTGTTACTGGAGTGCTTGTAGTAGTGCTTTCAGATGAAGAAGGACCAGGCTTAGGACAGAGTTTACGAGAAATTGCTGCTGCTGCTGCTGCTGCTGCTGCTGCTGTTGAGCCTGTTACGTACAGACCATGGTACTCTGCTTCTCCTGAACTTGGAATGCTTGAGTGGCGGTGAAAGGAGCCCACCACGTGGCACTCACAAGAGGGACCTTCAGAGGTAAGATTTGTGGAAACTTTCCCCAAAGCTTTAAACTATTAGACCACGTATTCTATACGTTTTAAAGTGAATTATGCATGAAAGTCTGTGCAAACTACAACATACGTTGCAATTAACAATCAAGGAAAAACCTAGTATACTTTAGCATTAGTATTTAAGTTATATAAAATACATCTTTATAAAAGTACAGAACCTCTTTTATAAGTTTAAATTATACCCACTGAAATAGCCAGATTCTCTGCTAGTACTAAAGAGTTTATTGCTCTAAATTATTGCTTAGCCCTGTGGAGCCATGAGAAAGCTATAGCAAAAACTAGAGTTCTGTTTCCTAAGGAAAACTGCCTTAGCAACTCAGCTGTCATCCGGTCTGTCTGGCTGAAGGCTTTCAACAGAGAACTCTTCCATAGGGCTGTGTCAGCTGCTGCTACCCTTGGCTTGCTTTGTCTGGATCCAAAGTGGAGTCTTGATGCAAAGTTCCTGCTTGTGCCAGGAAGCTGTTATTTTGTTGTCCCCAATCATAGTAGTCTGGAGCAAAACTTTAAACAAACAAACAAAACCAGTTCAGTGGCTTGACACAGGGTATTGCATATATGTCATATGTGGATTTTAGCAACACACCTGCGTCTTCAGGCCTAGTATCTTGCCCATTTTCTACCAAACTGCTATGCACACTGCTGCCAGCCTGAATTCAAGTCTACTGAACCCCGCAGAGTTTAGAAGTTTGCAACTACAGAACCTAAAACTAGTCATTGTGGGGAACACAGATTTAGGAGAAAAAAAAAAAAAGGCCGGGCGTTGGTGGCGCACGCCTTTAATCCCAGCACTCGGGAGGCAGAAGCAGGCAGATTTCTGAGTTCTGGGCCAACCTGGTCTACAGAGTGAGTTCCAGGACAGCCAGGGCTATACAGAGAAACCCTGTCTCGAACAAAACCAAAGAAATAAAAAAAAATAAAAAAAAATAAAATTAAAAAAAAGTGACCCCTAAGGTGGGATATTATCGTGCGTTTTGGATAGATAATGTCTATGTCTCAAGTTCCTTGTCTGTGCAACAGGAAGACATTAGCAATTTTCTATTTGGGCTGTTGTCAGGGTTGAGTAAACACCTATAAAAGTCCTCAAGAGCGATCCCTGAGATATCATTGGAACTGAAAAACACCTTTCAGTTTCCTCTATCATAGAAAAGGGTCTTTTCTTGCTCTCGGTACAGGGCGAGTACTGCCCTCTCAGTAACTTCTGGCAAGTAGTGGTTAGGGACGCTCCAGCACTCCAGTGGGGTTACAGGGTGAAAGTGTGGGGCAGCTAGATTAGATAAGAGAGAAGCTTTAGGAAGAGGTGGAGCTCAGACTCTAGGAGGAGAGCTCTTGACCCTGAGAAATCTTTATGTTGGCTTGCTTCCAGAGTCTGACTTGACATCTATGCCTTCCCCTACTGGCTACCTTGTCTTGTTATCTGATCAGGGGGTCTCTCCTCCCTCCTCTCTGAGACAGCAATGTGTTCTATCTCAGCTCTTTATTTCCAAACCAAGGTCCTTTCAGAGCACTTCCCCCATTTCGAAGGACTTTCACTGTTACACAGAGCAAAAGGCAAGCACGACTTTCTGAGCCTTGGGTAGATCCAGGTGCACAGGGAGAGGAGGGGCTGAGGGCCGCAAGATGCTTCCCGTCCTCCCTTTCCTAGCTCTGATCCAGACTCTGGATCTGGCTGAAGGCACCAGGCACAGCTTGTTTACTGTCTTGAGCATACACACACCATTGTGAATGCTACCATGTGTAAGTGCCCACCCCAAAAAGGACACAGTCCAGTCTGCAAGTGAATTTTCAAAGGAGGCAGTTCCCATGTGCTCTGGCATCGAGGTATGTAGGCCCCGGGGCCAGCCACGCTGCTTACCCAGAAAAGGGACTCCCACAGATCTGGAACCATGAGAGCTTAATTATACTGACCTCACAGAACTGTAGCAAACAATGAACGAGATGACACTTGTCAGTATCTTAGGAAATAATTGGTTAAGAATGACAAATTTCAATTTTTGGTTCTTATAATATATTCACTCTAGTGATAATTGTTCATATATTCTCTGGCTTTAGAAGAGGATCCAAGATGTCTGCCTGGATGTCCCAGATCACGTTCCAGTGAGTGAGTGGAGCAGCACATGCCCTGGCTCTCTCTGGGTAGGCTCGGAGAGGTCCTATAAGTAAAGGTGGATTTCTTTTAAAACCAGCACAGCTCTTAAGCATTCCATGGACTACGGAGTAGGAAAAACGCCCCGGGGGTGGGGGGGTCTTTAAGAATCCTTTACACTGGCTAATTCCCATGGTGAACCTGGTCCTGCAGAACTGCTCTGTGCAGTAGGAGTCTTCCACTCACGGCCGTTCCAGTGGCCCAGCACTCTCCAACAGGAGTTGGCTCTTACCTTCCCTGAAGTCCCTGAGGGGCAATGTTCCAGGCAAGGTCATCATCACTGTCATATCTTCGGGGGTTGTCAAAGAAGTAAGATCTGGGACTGAATCCATGGCTGGGGACCATCCCAGGATTGGTCTAGAAGAAGACATCATCCTTTTAGCATCCATGCAGACAACTGCATGAGGAAAGAGTGCTATCAGTAGCTGGGGTGCTTAATGAGTCTGTGCATGCTTGGGGGTGGGGTGGAGTGGGGTTCAGGGTCTCTCGTATCCCAGGCTAGTCTCAAGCTAAAGATGTCATTGAATTTTTTTTATTTTCCTCTACGTTTCAAGTGCTGGGTACTGAATCTAAGTTTTCCTGTATGCTCAGTAGCACTCTACCAACTGAGTTACAGTCCCCAAAATACAGCATGGGGGAGGGAAGAGCCGCTCGCTCCTTGAGGACCTATAGATTTTTTAAAAAGACCTGAAAATAGGAAGAGGACTAATTGGTGAGACAAGAGATCAGTAGGAAAGAGAATGGATAAACAAAAACATGCCGGTATAAACACCACAGTGAAATCCATTATGTACATACAGTTAATAATGCTAATAAATCCATAGCTCTTAACTTCCAGTGGTGAATATACTTAATCCTCACTGGTCTGTCCAAATAGCCAGGCATGGTCATTTGTGACTATAACCCCAGCACCTGGGAGGCCAAGGTAAGAGGTTTTAGCTCAAGGTCAGCCATGCCCTGTAGTGGAATTGTCTCAAGAAGTTCCCCAGACTAAAGCAGCCGGTCCACATAGAGACACAGCTGTATAATGACACAGGCTCTCAGGGGAGTATCTTACCCCAGGATCCTCTCTCGAGCCTTTCATCCTTTTTGCCCCAAACTGAATTCTCAAAAAATGCAAGCGTACATTTTTGGAGTCCATCCCAGCAGAGAAGGCAGAGATAGCCAGGCTGGGCTTCATCTGCCATCTCACGCTGCTCTGTTTCCTGTGCCTGGCTCAGTAGTGACCACCAGAGATGAGTGGGGAAAAGAGCAGCAAGCTGTTATCTGGGTGTGGACCATGGGTGTGCCATGTCCATGGGCATCCTTCTGTGCCCTCCTCCTACTCAAGCTATCCAGAACTTCACTCCCCACCCTCCTGAGTGCATGTGCGTCAGGACGGCAAAGCTGTGGCCTGGCTTGTGTGGTGCACCCTCCAGAGTGCATGTGCGTCAGGACGGCAAAGCTGTGGCCTGGCTTGTGTGGTGCACCCTCCTGAGTGCATGTGCGTCAGGACGGCAAAGCTGTGGCCTGGCTTGTGTGGTGCAGCAAGGCTTCCAGGGGATTCTAACTTGACTTGGTGTTCTCCTCTGTAGTGCTGGTTAAGCAGAAGGTGTGGGTGGCTTTAGCATGGTCACCAAGATGCCACTGCACTACTCTCCCACTCCCTGGACTGGTCATCAAGTCCGAGGATAGAGTGAGTCTGTTTTCCTTTATTTTTTTTTTTTAAGATTTATTTATATGAGTACACTGTAGCTGTCTTCAGACACACCACAGGAGGGCATCAGATCTCATTACAGATGGTTGTGCACCACCATGTGGTTGTGGGACTTGAATTCAGGACCTTTGGAAGAGCAGTCAGTGCTCTTAACCACTCTCCAGCCATCTCTCCAGCCCTGTTTTCCTTTTTTTACTGGTACTTTCAGACAAGGTATCATGTCGCTCAAGCTGGCCTTGAACTCATTACGTAGACAAGGACCACTGAACCTCTCTGATCCACTTGCTTCTATCTCCCCAGTGCTAGGATTACATACCTGGTTTTATGTGTGACTGAGGATCAAACTCAAGGCTTCATTCATATTAGGCAAACACGCTACCAAATGCCCTATCTCCAGGCCTCCATTTTCTGCTAGGAGAGCAGCAGTGTATGTTTGGGGGACAGTGAATACTGTCCCCGGGCTATGAGATGTACTTAACTTTCTTTCTTTTGTAAAATACAGCTAAATCCCCAAACACATTTCTTTGAGAAAATTAAGGGAAAAGAAGATTCTCCTTTTAAGAGTCCTGGATGACCACAGAGATGCAAGGAGCGCCACTGGAAAGGGGAGGGGCGCACATCCTCCTCACCAGTTTCAGGAGGATTCGGGACACCAGCAAACAGACACGGAAGGAGTACTTACAAGATCCTTCGTGGGATTTCTGACTCGGAAGAAATAAACCACCAAGGTGGTGGGTAGGAGCTCCCACACGAAAAGCACCACGCCAAACACTACGTAGCCGGCGTCACCCAGCTGGCTCTTCAGATCTGCCTGTGCCAGAGCAAGGAGAAGAGAGTCACGAGACTTCATGTGTTGGAGGACAGAGAGCAGAAAACTGAAATGCTTCCCCTAAGGCTCGCACTTTGAAACTTGGTCGCAGTGATAGGTCAGGCCTTGGAGGACTCTGGAACCCATTTAGGAAGATAGATTATGACTGGCTATTCATTTACTTTTGTGGTTCAGGAATGAACCCAGAGCCCACATCCCAGCCCTGACTCCTAAAGGAGAACGGCTTGTCTGTCCAGAGTCATCCTGACATTAGACACACTCTATTCTCCAACCCATGAGGGCTGACCACAGGCAGGAAAAGTCCTCTGAGCAAGGCAGAGCCTAAGGAGATGGCTATGGAGGGAATGTCCCAGGATAGAGGGGAACCAGTTATGGCCGCTTCTCAGCCCATTTCCAGGAAGAGAGCGCTGAGCCACAGCCTGGTCTTCAAGCCTTTTCTAACACATCGTGCTGAAAGCCCAGACCAGACGCTGGTCCCCAGAGTGATGATTCTCAGGTCTCCTACTTCTAGATCATCACCACAGCTCAGCCCTGTGTGCTCTCCTTTTCACTGAGAAGGCACAGGCACTTGAAGCCACTAAAAAATGAGCATCTCAAAAGCATCACACCCCAAGCAGAGTTTTTAAGCTCTTGATTGAAAGAAAATTGGAGGTAATTTGTTAAAGTTGCTGCTTGATGGAACTTCAGTTTGGAAAGAGAAAGGCCAAGTGGGTAGCAGTGATGGTTTGAACGCATCCATACCAGTGCCACTGCCTGCTCTTGAAACCCCCGTGCACGAAGAACAGCTCTACGCACAGCCACTGCTTAAGCAAGGTCTAGAAATCCCATGTCTGGTTTTCCCCAAACGGTCCACTTTACCTGAGCGTCCTTTCCTTGCTTTCTCCCTGCTGCACCTGTGCGACAGGCTTGGCCAGTGTTGTTAGGTTACAGTCATAGTTTCATCTTTTCCAGGGCTAAAGTGCATGTAGCCATTTGGGATTTAGCTCACTGCGGTCATTTTATTTTTATATATTTTTTAATCTTATTGTCTTAACAAATCAGCTCCCGTTGTGACCACTGGTGGGATTTTATAGCTAAACTTACACACTTTTGGGTATTTGCTGTTTTTCCAGGTGACACTAGGGAGTGTTTGCAGAACAATCCAGTAGAGACCCGTTTGAGGAGTTATCTGTGTTTACACCTTACTGGGCAGTCAACTCCCACAGGCAAGGAAAAATGTCTGCTTGCTTTTGTGCACCTAACATTGCATGACAGCAGGCACTCGCTGCATGCTACTAACCTGGTCCCCACTGAGGCAGCATCTGACCACATTCCACTGCTCTGGTCCCTGTGCAGGCAGCACCTCGCCCAGCCCCCATGTATCTAGTCCCCACCGATTTGGTCCCCAGTGTCGTAGCAACTCACTACATTCCGCTGATCTGGTCATTGTGCAGCACCTTGTCATGTCCCACCTACCTGGTCGGATACATTGTACCAGTCATAATCAAAGGAATGGACGTTCTTGATCTGAGAAAATGACAAGATGAACAGGTTGTAGCAGGCCCGAGAGGTGTAGAGCAAGATGACGGTGACACCAATGGCAGTTACCTGACACACTGATGAGCCCTGGAAGACAAAGCCAACAGGAATGGACCATTGCTGGTGTACCCACTGCAGGCACACTAGCTGCCTCTCTCCCTGTGTATGTATGTCTGTCTGTCTGTACCTGGAGCTTGCTGATCCTCTGCTTCCTGCCTAGCACATACTGTTGCACTCAGCTCTTAATATAGTTTCTGGGGGACTTGGACCCAGGTTCTTATATCTGCACTTGATTGACTGAGGTATCACCCCAGCCCACAACGATCTTTAAGAACCAGAATATCAAAACGTTCATCAGATCTCTTAAGTCCCACTGCTCAGGAACAAGATCCAGGCTGATCAGCATACCAGGCCAGTCCCAGTCAGGAAGCATATAGCCTTATTCGGGGTTTAGAAGAACCTTTTAGACTGGGAACACAGAAGGCCTGCTTGGCCCCTGGGGTGGGGTCACTTGAGTTATCTGTGACTTATCCCTCTTTAGTTTGTCAGTTCCTGCAGTCAGTTTTAGGACCCTCATCTAGTTAACAGGAGCAAAGAAAGGCAGGACTGACTTGTATCCTGCACCAGGAGTCATTAATCAGAGCATCTTTCATTTTGTCACAGAGGTCAGCTAAGTACACCTGACAATCTATGATATAATCCTTCCTTTAAAAAAAACTGCACTTTTGGGGCTGGTGAGATGGCTCAGTGGTTGAGAGCACCGACTGTTCTTCCGGAGGTCCTGAGTTCAAATTGTATTGCTGGGGCAACGACATGGCGGCTCACAACTACCCGTAACGAGATGTGATGCCCTCTTCTGGAGTGTCTGAAAACAGCTACAGTGTTCCTTCATATAATCAATCAATCAATCAAACTTAAAAAAAAAAAAACCTGCAGTTTTTTCAAAATTTTTGCACAACTCATGTATAAGAGATAAGGTAATGAACTTAATGGCAAAAATCAAGGGTAAAATTCATCAAGATTCATCATGAAAGAACTGGCCCAGCTAATGTGTAGGATTTTCCTGAGTCCAGCTGAATCACGGGTGCCCTGTGAGGGCTTGAAGCAGAAATTTTCATCTACTGATCACTGTTTGTTTGTTTGCTTGTTTTTCAAGACAGGGTTTCTCTCTGTAGCCCTGGCTGTCCTGGAACTCACTCTGTAATGTAGATCAGGCTGGCTTTGAACTCAGAAATTCGCCTGCCTCTGCTTTCCAAGTGCTAGGATTAAAAGCATGTGCCACCACTGCCTAGCACTACTGATCACTTCTAAAGACACAACTTGATGGGAGCCCAGCTGCCCTGCAATTCTCAGGCCGAAGGCATACTAAGGCCAGAAGAGTCCTGGAGAAAAGCTACTGCAGACTCATCACAACCTACACAGGCTCTGCCTTCAGAAGCAGACACTGGAAAAATCACTTAATGTCTTCACAGCTGGCAAGGCCGGGCAAGAGAAATGATGAGGGTAAGGATGGAGGTGGGGGTCAGTCCCCCTGGCTACCCAGGGCCCAACACTACTCTCTACATAGCTACCTACCCCATTCTTACCCACCTAAGCTTTCCAGGGCTCAGGTTGGGAACCTGTCAGAAAAGGAGAGTCAGGGACCTGGCTGAAGCATTTTGGTACCACATTTTGGGTATATCTGCCCATCTCATAATCCTGGGGATAAGACAGCATGGAGCTCAGGCTGTGAGACACGGTGGTGGTTAAGAGACCCGAGCTGCCTCCTCCTTTAAGTCTGACTCCATCTTGCAGCAAGTGCCGGGAACATTCCCGCAGCCAGGGCGAGGCTGGCGAGGGCACTGCCTGACGGAGTCGTTATGGAGGTACAACAAATGTCAGTTGTTGTTAGTGCTGACCCCTGACCCCCGACAGCCCACGTTCACTTCAGCTCTGTATTTGTGAGCACTGACCTGGAACAAGTGCTCTGCCTTGACTTTTTTGTCCACTAAATGGGGATTTAGTACTACCTACCCCACTGAAATGGGAGACTGGCATTATTAGCTCAGGCACTAAAAATGTCCAAGTCACACCTGCAGGTGTTAAGTCCATAATCCCAGCTATACCGGAGGTGGCTGAAGCAGGAGGATTGCAAATCCAGCCTAGGTAACCGTGAGTTCAAGGCCAGCCCAGGCAACTTACAAAGACCTTGTCTCCAAATCATTTTTAAAATGCCTGGGGCTGTAACTCTGTGGTGGCTGCTTGCCTAACAAACATGGGTTTGATATCCAACACCACAAACGTAAGTTAACAGTGCTAAACAGCTGTAGTTCTAAACCAGACTAAGTTTTCCCAGAGACTCTACATGCCCTATACTACGCTAGCTAAACTACTTGGATACAAAGTTCAGTGAACCAGAGTGAGCAAGATCTGTTTGTCCTATGTGTAAGCCAGGAAGCCATTTTCAGACTAAGACACCTTGATCACATTCCCACCTTTACCTTTGACTCCAAGTAGATGTTGGCCAGGGACATCTTGGAGATTTTGTAGAGGCAGATGGAGAGAGAGATAGCACACAGCACAAAGAGTGTGTCATTGATGGCCACTCTCACAGAGACGATAACCTTCCTGTCCCAGTCTCCCGTCTTCACCAGCACAGCACAGGTCAGATTCACCAACAGGAAAACGAGGCTGATGAAAAGTGAGGCCAGGTAGAGGGGTAACCTGGAGGAGACGAGAGACATGCTTCAGGACCTGTCACTTCATATTAGCTATACATCCTGGGTCAGTCTAGAAAGTAGCTGGGATGTTGGGCTCACTGCTGAGGCAGGAGCATGGCTCTTGGCAATAGACATTCTCAGCTCCAAATTACAAAATGGCTACTTTCTGGGCCTCCTTGCCTGAGGATCCTTCCTTCACAGGGTCTCATTTCTAAGAGGTGGCAAGGACTGTTTTAGGTCTGTGCCTATTGGCTGCATTGCCTGAGCATCCTCTCCAAATTGCCTGTACACGAGAACAGGCTTGGGCTCAGAGAACTCCGGGGGGAGCACAAATGTCTACCCCATCACCCTCAGCATGGGTAAAGGGGCCACAATACAATCTTTGTTGAGCCTCATCTTTGAAAACTAAAACTGTGATGCCTGCCTTACAAGGTTGTCGCCGAAGACAGATTGCTCAGTCCCCCATATTCACTGTATCCATATCCCAGACTCAACCAGCCAAGAAACCAAGCAACTGAATTGCATCTGTGCTGAACACCTACAGACTTCTCTTGACATCTGTGGTGGTTTTGAAAAGTTACGGTTCCCACAGACTCTTGTGTTTCAATGCTTGGCCCATAGGGAGTGGCACTTATTAAGAGGTGTGGCCTTGTTGGAAGAAGTGGGGCCTCCAAAGCACTTGGTGGGCTTCGGGGTCTGCTATGCTCAAGATACATCCAATTTAGCACACAGCATCCTCCTGCTGCCTTCCGATCAAGATGTAGAATTCTCAGCTCTATTTCCAGCATCATGTCTACCTGTATCCTGCCATATTCCCCACCGTGATGATAACAGACTAAGCCTCTGAAATTGTAAGCCAGCCCCAGTTAAATGTTTTCCTTTGTAAGAGTTGCCTTGGCCACTTCACACTTGTGAAGAGTTGCGTCTCTTTACAGCAGTGGAACCACTAAGACAACATTATTCCTCAAAACACTATTTTCATAACTCACATTATGTTAGGTATTTAACTTAGGACATGACATATATAATATATAACTATATACACGGCACACCCATGTGGTAGACAAGCAAAAAGGGCTGAAGTTGTGTACCTCAAAAATGGACTGGTGTGAGGGCTTTATAGACAGCTCGGCAGATGCGTATTGGTTTGAACACCCAGAACCCACAAAAAAAGGGCATGGCTATACACATGTGGTGGGGATGGAGTGTGACTGATGGGGGTTGTTAGTCACCAGATTCGGTGAGAGACTACCTCAAAGGAGTGAGGACAGGGATAGAGCTAGATGCACAGTGTCAATGTCTCCTCTGGCTTCTGAGTGCACAAGTGGATTCATATACGCGTATATAAGCCCCCCCCCCACACACACACACACACTAGACTGGCATAGGTTGCCTGTGCTTGTACTCTTAATCCCAGTTAGACCCCATGATCCCATGAAGCCTTTTGCTCTCTGGCTTCCAGTACAGCCTGTAATCAGCTGCGCTCAGCCAGCTGCTACAGAGACCTTTGCCAACGCTGACCCTTCCATACCTACACAGCAGCACTCTCTCTTGATGCTTCCACCTATACAAGGTTCAGAGTCTGAGGCCTAGCTGTGCCCACCACCACAGCAGGCCTGTGTGTGTGTGTGTGTGTGTGTGTGTGTGTGTGTGTGTGTGTGTGTGTGTGTGTCCTGCCACTGTCGTGTATGTTTTGAGATAGAAGGAGCAGGTGGAGGATATAGCTTGGCTGCTAGAGTGCTTGCCCTGGGTTTGATTCTCAGTACTGTGTGTGTAACCTGGGAATGGTGGTCTCTGCCTGCCATCCCAGCACTTGAGATGTGGAAGCAGGAGAGGACCAGAGTCCATGGTCAAATTCAGTGACATAATGAGTTGGAGGCCAGCATGGAATACACGAGACCTCACCTAAGAAGGAAGAACTCGGGCCCAAAGTCCTGTGTGAGAACCTGAACCTGATTCCCTGTCTCTCAAAATACTCTATCACAGCATCTCCCTGTTGGAGACAGCTTGCCATGGACAAGGGACATCTTCCCCGGTGGACAGAAAGGACTATGAGCGCCTACTTGCACAGCCCTGAATCCAGAGCCACATGCACCTCTGAATCTTCTGATAAAAGGGGGAGTCACTTAAGCCAGCCAGTTCTAATGACTAGGAGTTGTTCTACCCCGCCCCCCCCCCCCCAGTGTGTGTCCAGAGAGATAAGGTCCCAGTGGATTGGAGTTGGTCACTGGCACTTGAGCGCAGTTGGGACAGAGGATGGGTAGGGCATGAATTAGCTACATAGGCTGATTCATCACCTGACCACATCCAGGCTTCAGGAGGACGATGGCAGCAGCACTGGGGCAGGAGAGACTGCAACCTGTGCCTTCCCAGGGAGTTCCAGGAACAGTAAAAGTGATGGCTGGGATCTGGAAGCAGGGATGTCAGGGAGGCGGTGGGACCTGAACCCAGAAGTAGAGCTCCTGGGGCACCGTAGAGTCTTGGTCCCAATCCCAGCCCTGTAAACCCAGCACTTTCTCCTTTGCCTCTTCTGTGGCCCCAGTGTGCCCTTTGGTGTGCGATGCACTCACCAATTGAGCTCTACAACATGCACCACTTCGAACCCATCTTAGAAATAAAGCCATTTCTCCAGGGACTGCTTCCCTTCTTGAAACCTTTGCAGCTGATGCTGTGTTCCGTGGCCTATGGCCGAGGGCATCTGGAAACTATAGCTCCTACCAAGACCCAGTACTGCTACAGGATCTGACCTAAAGGTTGACACGAAGAAACCACAGATACAAAAAAGCTTTGCCAGGGCTTTGTGCTCTGATGGAGACTTGGCAGTAGCCTACAAACCCAGCACACTTTATACATGTAATTAGAAGTTTATTGTATATTGAGTAAGGAGGTAGGGTTATTATATACAGCTGAATAAGGAGGGAGGCTTAACGAATTTCAATAGGGATGTCTCTGTAGAGACACACTCTCAGGCTTCCAGGAAGAAGGTACTGTGAACAGTTTCGGCACACATTTGCATACCAACCAGGGGAAGGCTTTGCCACTTTCCTGAGTCTTACCCAGAGTCTTGGTTACTGTTCTGTTGCTATGTGGAGACACTAAGGCAGCTTATAAAAGGAAGCATTTAGTTGGGGGTTTGCTTACAGTTTCAGAGGGTTAATACTTGATCATCATGGCAGAAAGCAGACAGGCATGGCCCAGAGCGGTAGCTGAGAGCTTTACAGCACAGTCTGCTGGGTATCTGTCCAGGTGACTCCTCAGGATACAATCTTACATATCATTAAAACTATGGCTATTGTTCTTTCATCACAACAGCAAAGCACACTGGGAAAGTACCAACAGGATAAAGTGTTGGGAAAACAAAGGGCACCACGGGGCACCATAGAATACCAAGGGGTACTCTCTGTACCACGGGGCACCGACAAGCATCTCAAACACCATCCAGTCGCAGAGAACACTGTGGTACATCATCCAGCAGCATGAACCCTAGCACCCACTGCCAGCTGTGGATGGGCCCTGCATTCCACTTTCTATCTGGCTGCCACAGCAAGAGTAACAAACCTTCATTTCCCCCTTCCCTGCCATCCACCTTCTGCCCTCGGCCCATGAGAAGAGGGTGTGAGATGCACGCTAGATCCACGGTTCTCCACTCTGGTCTACACAGGCTGATCTTCCCACCTGTGTCCTTCCTTTCCTACATGTCTGGGTATCAAAGCCAGCTCTCTGAACCTGCAGGATCCAACAGTCTTTAAAGTTAGAATGTGGGGCTAAGGAACTGGCTCAGCAAGTAAGAGTGCTTACTGCCCGATTGTGAGGAAGTGAAAGGCCAGGTGTGGTTGCATCTGCACGTCATGCCAGCACTGTGGCGGGCAGAGACAAGAGGATTTCTGGGGCTAGCCAGTTGCAAACCTAGTTCAAGTTCACTGAGAAGCCTGAAAACGGCAGAGAGGGATAGAGCAGGACACCTGTCAGCCTCCTCTGGCCCCCACATGAGTATTTGGGGTGGACGTCCCAATATGCGTGATGCACATTTATGACCTAACACTGGGGAGGTAGAAGCAGGAGGACCAGGAGTTCAAGGTTATGCTCTGCTACCTAAGGAGTTTAAGGCCAGCCTGTGCTGTACGCTAGCTAGCTCAGATCCCCACCCCAATCCATGCTAAAACAGAAAAGGAAAGAAGAGGTCAGAACGCAAGCTTTCAGATGCTTTGTTAGACATAGAACCTGGATGGCATCCATCACTGCAGGTCCTGGGAGGTGGGGAGCGCAAGGGGACGCAGTTCTCACTTCTGCCCGTGTGTCTACAGATTGAGCATCACTCGTCCAGACACCGCAAAGGTTACAGGGTCAGCCTGGCTGGCACATGAATGGGGGTTACAGTACAAGGGAACACAAGCTGGTGTGTTACCAATGGCAGCTTTCCACGCGGACTCACTTCTAACTGCATCCTTCATCCAAAATGCTTGTGACAACACAAAGCCCTGGTTTAATCCCAAGTACAATGAATTAATTATAAAAAATCAAGTTGTTTTAGAAAGCTGGGAATGTAACATTAGAATGACACATCTTGGGAACAGACCCCAAGTATAAAGAACAAACAAATCACTTATGTTTTCATCTTCAGGTGCTTGAGTGTGAGGGCATGTGCCATTTTGAGATGCTCTGCCTCCCGGCTCCAACATCCCAGCATGTGAGTGGACTCCAGCTCTCTCTCTTTACAGTGTGATGGAGACACATACTGAATACCCAGCAGTGACAACAAACTGCAGAGCAGTCAGTGGTGGGCACGTATTCTCAATCCATACACAATTTTCTGAACGTGTATCCTGGATACAGACTAGGGGTAAAAGCCATTGCTTCTGGGGGCTAAAGAGATGGCTCTTTAAGAAAGTTAAGAAAGTGTATTGCTCATTCAGGGGGCGTGAGATCATTCCCCAGCAACCCCAGCAAGCAGCTTACAACTCCATATAACTCCAGCTCCAGAGGTCGAACACCTCTGGCCTTCTCAGGTATCCCCGTAAATATGCACACGCACACATGCACACATGAACACACACACACACACACACATACACACACACACACACCCCTAAAAGCATTTAAATAAGTTAAGAGTAATACTCTTAGAATGTTGAATAAAAAATGTCTGAAGAGTCCTCATTACATACACAGTCATCACCTCAGAACCTATAAGGGATTGGTTTTAAGATGCCAAAGATACCAAAATCCAAAGATGCCTGGACAACCCTTACAGAAGATGGCTTATTCACTTAGACCTTATGTGTATGTATCCTCCTGCATCAAGTCCATGTCACGCATGATACCCAATATAATGTAAATACTATCTAAATAACTGACGAGAAAAATGTCTGTATATGATCAGTATGTGTGTGGGTTTATATGTGACAGCACATAGGTAGAAATCAGAGGGCAATATATTGTAGTCACTTCTCTCTACCATGTAGGTCCTGGGGATAGAACTCAGGTCATCGAGCTTAACAGCAAGCACCTTCACCCACTGAGCCCTCTCAGCAGCCCATTTCTTAGTATTTTTGAGCCATTGATGGTTGAATCAAGGATGAGGAAGGCTGATTGTATTTAAATGAAATCCGGGTACATTTCTCTGGTGACACAATGATTCACATTTCCAGCATTTTGTGCCTATGGTAGTGGAGTGCTTTGGGGAAAGCTCATGAAACACAAAGAATGCCTTGTGCCCCAGCCCTCCCGGAGGCCTTTCCTTACAGTGCCCATAGCCAAACCTGACTATTCCTGCTTGCCTTTGATGAAATGGGGTCTCATTAGCCCAGATTAGCTCAAAATTCACTACATAGCACAGAGAAGCCTCAAATGCAAGATCCTGCCTCAGCACCCAAGTGCTGAGAGTACACGTGTGCACCCTCATCCCTGACCCAAATCTGACCATCCGAAGCTTTGAAGAATGACTGATTTCTCTGACAATGCAGGAGGAGCACGCACTGTCACCTTTCCCATAAACTGGGCGTGTCCTTCAAGGTCCCTCCAGGCCGTGCATGTCACTCTCCTAGGCTCCTAGAACAAGCCAGAACAGCCTCAAACTTGGTATCTAGCTGAGATGACTTGGGACCTCTCGTCCCTCTGCTTCCACCCTCAGAGTCCAGTGCACAGGTGTGCAGCACATTCCAGGGATTGAACGCAAGGCTTTGTGTATGCTAGTGAGCGCTCTACCAAAAGCTATATTCTTTTAAATAGTGTTTGAAGCAAGCATGACTGTGCGTACCTGAAAAGCAAGCAAGCAAGAGGCAGAGGAATGCGGATAGAGTGTGCAAGGCAAACCTGGAGGAAATGTGAGGGGGTGTGGTGGCATGTGTGTGTGTGTGTTGTTACAGAGGCCCCCTGCAAATCCTATCACAGGCTCTCATGAACAAGAACATATTCCACCAGGCAAGCAGGACCCCTGCAGGGCTGTCTGGATGTTTACAGAGGGGTAACTGTGTACACATCAGCTGGCAAAACAGGTTCTATGTACAAACACTTCACCTTCTGCCTGAGAAGCAACGTTCTGGGGTACTTACCGGTATTTGAGTAGCTCTGGAGAATATTTTGACTTGGCCTTGAAAATCACCTGCAATGACAGAAAAATAAGGAAGTTGTGCCACAGTTGGAGGATCAAAGTATATAACTTTGTCTAACTATCTACAGTCTCCTACGGCTCTGGTGACTTTCCTGTGAGACTACTTGTCCTTACCCCCAGTGCCTCTGGGAACTGCATTGCCAGCTAGGCACAACTGAGTAGCCCTATCCAATGGGCTTAGCTCCAGGCTTGATGCTGTCAGAAAAGAGAAAGACCAGCAAAGACCGGCCCTGCCTTCAATGGCTTACAGTCTCACTGGAGAAAAGGGGCCCAGAGATAGAGAACTATAAAGAAATTTCTAGCTGTAGCTGGGGGAAGCACAGACCTACAGGCCGTGGACTCAGCCTCAGACTGGGCCACCAACTCTGCTCTCAGCATGTGCTGTAGGTGTGACCTAGGTCACACAATGATACCTGGAAGAGCCTGTGAGTGGACTAGAGTGAACCCAGGACTCCTGTGGTTCACGCCCAGCCTTGGCCAATGCTATGACTGTTTTCCCTGGGACCTGCAGAATGATGTCCTCACTCAAGAGATACAAAACAGCCCAACAGTCCCATGGGCAGTATAGCCCACCTCCCAACTATGCATCTTATAGAAAAAGGAGACAGTTTTGTGCTTCCTACAGTCCCTGGCCCTGCAGCTCCACTTGCCCCCTTTCAGTGAAGGACACATTGAAGGGAGCCGGGTGGGATAGGACAACCCTAGCTGAGACCCACAAAACTCCTCTCCCGGTCCTGAGTAAAGGCAGGGTTCTCAGTGCCAGCACGTGAGCCTTGTAAACATTTACCTGCTTCAGCTCAAGACCTACACCATAAGAATGAGCTCTGAGACAGAACCTGTCACGCTATTCCAACAGAACCGGAAATCAATAATAAGCAGTATTGAAAATTGGAACTATGATCATGTGAGGAAATACATTTAGAAACATTAGAAACACATTTAGTTTCTTCAGTTATGTGTGTCTGTGTGTGTGTGTGTGTGTGTGTGGGCAGAGACATGCCATGCAGATAGAGGTCAAAGAACAACCTTGAGTCTCATGTGGGTCCCAAGGATCAAACTCAGGCCGTCAGTCAGGCTTGATAGCAAACATCTTTACTGACTAACCTATCTGGCTGGTCCAGAAAATACTTGTTCCCTTACAGGAATTCTCAGAGCCTTTAAAAGATTACTATAATGTTAATCTTCAAGAGAAACGATGTTATACAGCAGTTTTCCAAACTTAAATTTAACTACCCAGTCTTCCTAATGGCTGCCCAGGGAACAGACACAGGGAAACACTGCCCCGTGGTACAGATGGGATGTTCATGGCAGCCTGAGAAAGAATAACCATACCAACAATGAAACCAACAATAATTAGGAAGAGCAAGTTTAAAACGATACCCAAGGGCTGGAGAGATGGCTCAGCCGGTAAGAGCATTGACTGCTCTTCCGAAGGTCCTGAGTTCAAATCCCAGCAATCACATGGTGGATCACCTGTAATGAGATCTGATGCCCTCTTCTGGTGCGTATGAAGACAGCTACAGTGTACTTATTTATAATAATAAATAAATCTTTGGGCTGGAGCAAGCAGAGACTGAGCGAATGGAGTTGACTGGGAGCGAGCAGAAGTCCTAAATTCAATTCCCAACAACCACATGAAGGCACACAGCCATCTGTACAGCTACAGCGTATTCATATATGCTGTATTTTATGTATTCGTATACATAAATAAATACATAAGCCAGGTGTGATGGCACACGCCTTTAATCCCAGCACTTGGGAGGCAGAGGCAGGCAGATTTCTGAGTTCAAGGCAAGCCTGGTCTACAGAGTGAGTTCCAGGACAGCCAGGGCTACACAGAGAAACCCTGTCTCGAAAAGCAAAATAAATAAATAAATAAATAAATAAATAAATAAATAAATAAATAAATCTTTGAAAATAAATAAATAAAATGATACCCAAATTCTAGCCCCTGGACATAAACCCAAGTAACACACTGAGTAGGAGAGTCCCACCCTCACCCACCACTACCAAAGAGGCGACTAACTTACCAACACTAACTCACCTCACCACTAGGACTCATCCATGCCTGAAGGGAAGAAGTCATCCCAGATGAAGCCACTCTGATAGAAGGGCATCACTATGATCCTCACAAGCCAACAGCCAGGGTCACATCAAGATAGAGGCAAAAAGCTCCACCCACCCTCCACGTATGGCAGTTACATCTTGTCTGAATCCAGCCAGGCTCCTCAAGCTTTGCTCTTCCTTCATCCTTAAACTTTAGCTCCCTCAAGTTTTTACCAATCCCTGACAATTGAAACTGAAATAACGTGATGTGAGATATATGGATATTCCATAGACAACTTTGGAGAGAAGATCTTGTGTGTTGTATGGATGCTTCGCCTGTCAATTAAAAACTCTATGGCCTATTGGAAAGGGTAGAAAAGAAGGTGAGCCATCCGGGAGGCAGAAAGGATTCTGGGAATTCCACATGAGAGATTGGCCCAGGAAGATTTGACAAGACAAACGCATGGTACCTGAGCAAAGGTAACCACCCATGTGGCAGGATGTAGATTAGAATAAATAGGATATTTTAAGTTATAATCTAGTCAGAGAAGAGCCTAGCTATTTGACCAAAGTTTTTGAAAATATATTTTGAGTCTGAGTCGTATTTCTGGGAGCATGGGGCTGGGAGGAAGAGCCAGGCCTAACTTCTACAGATAACATATGTATCAAAAAACATGTAAATATATTTTGAACATCAACTTTGTCCTCATTAATTAAAAGACATACACATTCAAACTTAAGTTTACAATTTACAAACGTAAGTTGTAAAATAATATCAATAAATCTAAGTTGTCCGTGTACTCACTCTGCCTGCATGGACTTCATTAAAGAGTGCTAAAAACTCAGTCCTCAGTGACCTCCTGGTCCTCGGGAGCTCCTAACCTGCTATCCACCACCACGAGCCTGCACTGACTCCTACTGACTTTGGCAGGGACTCAGTTGAGAGCAGAATAAGGTTCTGGGGGAGATGGGGAGGCAAACATGGATTAATGATAATAGTTTACAGAGCTTTTGACAGCACAGGCACCCGATAGCTACAAAGTCAGATAAAGAGAGAGAGAGACAGAGACAGAGAGAGAGAGAGAGAGAGAGAGAGAGAGAGAGAGAGAGAGAGGAGGAAGACCTCAGCCAACTGAGGTTAATTAATGAATTCAACAAGAGATTAGGGAAACCATTGTAACGGGCCAGTCAAAAGATTCTGGGCAGACACCAGGCATCTGGTGGCCTCTGAAGGACTGTGGAAAGCTGGCTCCTGACCCGGAGACAGACAGGCCACCTCCTAAATAAGCACAAGTGGTAGGAAAAGATGTGAGCAGGTATGGAGAGAAGAGGGAAGGAAGAGATGTAAGGTTTGGAGACGTGTGAGGTGAAGGGAGGTGTGAGATTAACCAGGCATGAGGACGCGGAGCCAGGTGTGGAGAGATGTGGGGTGCAAGAAAGTCTGAGGACAAGCGAGGAACTCTGAGGAGATCTGAGAGGTGTGAGAAGGCGAGAGATGAATGGAGGTATCACAGGAAGGAGTTATTAGAGGGTGCGCAGACTTGAAGTGGAAGAAGGTCTACGGACATGACATGAGGAATTATGGGGAGGTGAAAAGCTGTGAAGCCTGAGGACACATGAGATGAGGAGTGGGGCTGTCAGGAAAAGTAAGAAGTTGAATTGTGAGGATAGGGGAGTGTTGAGTGTGAGCCTGGGGGACCCTGGCACAGCACCACGGCTGCATCAGGTGGTACCAGGTACCAGCCTGGCACTGGGTTGGGAGTGTACATGCCCCAGGTACGAGTGATGGAAGGTTTTCAGTGAGAGCTGCTGGAGTCAGAAGCAAAGGGTCCACACTGAAAAGACGGAGTTGGCAGGCAAATCAGAGCCATGCTGTCAACGACTGACTGTCTAGGCTGGAAGGTGGTGAGAAAGTGACCACTAATGGGCACAAGGCTTCCTTCAGTGACAAGTGACTGTGGTGAGAGTTGTACAATCTGTGAATACAGTGTCCTTTTAAAAGAGAATCGTGTGAGGTGTGCATTACCCCTTAGTAAAGCTGGCTTTGTTTGTTTGTTTGTTTGTTTAGAAAAGAGCTGAAGGAACCAGAAGGAATCATGGGATCTCTTCAGCAGTCAGGGTCAGAGGGTTGTCATATGTGCTGAGAGGTGAGACAGTATGGACTGTGGTCACCGGGCCTGGCAGCTGGGGAGGGCCTGAAGGGAAGTGCACACCCAAAACCACAGGCAGAGGGAAGTGGGAGCCATGAGTCACATCTGGACGTAATCACCCTTTAAAAATGTATGCAGGTGACATGTAAGCCAGAGGTTATTTGAGGGTGTGAGGCCCTTGTTAAAATTTTAAGACTGGGAGGCCTGAGCAGGGTAGAGGCAGGTACTCAGCAAAGGGATGGAGTGGTCGGGCTGTGGTCTCTGGGATGGTTTGAGTAAGAGTGGCCCCCCATAAAGAGAGTCCCAACTGGCCATCTCTTGTCACTAAAAGAAGCATCCAGTACCATGTTTGGGTTCCATCTAATTGAGTTGTTGGCCAAAGGGACCCCATGGGAATCACTTAACAACCCAGGATGTTACCAAGACCAGGACATTTGTTATAGATTGCTCTCCCCAAGCTGACAGCAAGGCCCCATGGCTGAAGAAAACATACAAAGGATTAACTGACTATGGACATGTACAGCTGGTGCCTACATAGAGCCTTCATCCCCTAATTCCAGTGTCTTTGTTATAGGAAGAGCCTTTGCACTTTACCAAAAGAGAACTGTAAACACCAAGCCGGTCACAAACCATTTATCTACAATGGTGTGCTATCGACAAGATATGCTAGGGTAATGGTGGCACAAAGCTTATGGGAGCAACCAACCAATAACAGATTTGATCTTTAAGGCCCACTCTGTGAGATGAAACCCATACCTGACACTGCCTAGGTGACCATGAACCTGAGACTACATAGCCCAGGAGCCTATGTTAAAACCAAATAATACTAATCTAAAAAAAGGTGGGGGGGAGTGCAGTGATAAAATGACTCCTAATGACATTCTGCTATACTCATTGATCAGTGCCTTGTTCGGCTATCAGCAGAAGACGCTCCCTCCTGCAGCAGATGGGAACAAATATAGAGACCCACAGCCAGACATTACAAAAAAAAAAAAAAAAAAAAAAAAAAAAAAGGGAACTTGGAACACTCATCCCTAAACAAAATGTCTCTATTAAATCCCTTCCCTCAGGGCTCAGCAACCACATGGAAGAGGAGGCAGAGTATAAGAGCCAGAGTCAGAATTCACGGGAGCTCATCCAAACTTACAGAGATGAGGTAGCACGCACAGGGCCTGCATGGGTCTACACCAGGCCTTCCTCATGTATATCATGGCTTCCAGTCTAGTGTTTCTATGGGATTCCTGAGTGTGCAGATGAGGGGGTCTCTGATTTTTAGGTCTTCTCTTAGGCTCTTTTCCTTCTGTTGGTCTGTCTTGTCCAACTTTGAGGTGATATAGTTTTTGTTTTTTTCTTATGTTTTATTGTTATATTTTTAAAACATGAATGAATGACTAAGCGAATGAAAACCTAGCCACTAGGGTAAAGGTTAAAGACTGAATGGCCACATATACCTGCCTGCTGGCGGAAGGAAAAGCAGTTTTCCAATGGAGTGACACTGGGTATGTATATCAACCACTCCAGGGCAGGCCTCGTGTTCAGGAGTAGTTGACCATCATATAATGGACTCCACAGTATTTTTTTGTACTTTCATTTGGTTACTACAGTTTGGGTAGTTTCTTGGTTTTGGTTTGTTTTTATTGTTGTATTGAGCCTTTGTTTTTTGACAAAAAATCTACAGTTGGGTGGGTAAAGATGGGGAAAGGATCTAGAAGGACTTGGGGGTGGGGGAGAAGAAGATGATCAAAATATAAAGTTAAAATTTGTTTCAAATAACAAAAATATAATAGAAAATATTTCTTTAAAGAGTGGGTCCAGCCAGGCGTGGTGGCGCATGCCTTTAATCCCAGCACTTGGGAGGCAGAGAGGCAGGCGGATTTCTGAGTTCGAGGCCAGCCTGGTCTACAGAGTGAGTTCCAGGACAGCCAGGGCTATACAGAGAAACCCTGTCTCGAAAAACCAAAAAAAAAAAAAAAAAAAAAAGAGCGGGCCCCCATAAACTCAAATATTTGAATGCTTAGTCATCAGGGAACTGTTTTGAAGGGGTTAGGAGGTGTGGCCTTGTTGGGAGAAATGTGTCACTGGAGGTAAGCTTTGAGCCCCCACCCCTACCCACCTTCTCCAGCACCATGCCTGCCAGTGTGCTACCATGCTCTCTGCCATAACGATAATGGACTAAGCCTCTGAAACTGTAAGCAAGCCTCCAAATAAATGCTTTCTTTTGTAAGCGCTGCCTTGGTCATGTGTTTCTTTACAGCAATAGAACAGTGACTAAGGCAGGCTTCCAGAGACTGGATCGGGAATCGGCATTTCCTCTTTCCTCTCCCAACCCTGAGACCAGGGCTTTTAGGGGATCCCCCACAGTGAGAAAGAAAGGGAACAGGAGTGGCCTGAAGAAGGGAGAAGACACACCAGTCTCATCAGAGACTCCATAGGCCTGCCACCGCTGGCCTCCTCTATGACAGAAGCAAAGGGGCTTTTTTTTGATGGAAGAGGGCTATCAAGACAGGGTTTCTCTGTGTAGCCCCTGGCTGTCCTAAACTTGCTCTGTAAACCAGGCTGGCCTTGAACTCAGAGATCTGCCTGTCTCTGCCTCCCATGTGCTGGGATTAAAAGCATGTTCCACCACTACCACCTAGTTTGCAAAGGGGCTTTCTGAAAGTTTCAAGGGGCTTTTAAAAATGCCTTTTAGTTTTAGCTTAGCTCCGTCAACCTTTTGTTACCATTGTGGGAAGGGGGTCTCAGTTACCACAGGCTGGCCTCAAAAATCAAGATCTATCCACCTGCCTCTGTCTCTCAGGGACTGAGTTTACAAGCCCACACCACCACAGCCCACTTCATCTGCTTTACATTCTACCAGGAGCTGAGCACTGATGATGCAAGCCTCTTAGAAGGCTGAAGAGAAGCCGGGCAGTGGTGGCACACACCTTTAGTCCCAGCACTTGGGAGGCAGAGGCAGGCAGATTTCTGAGTTCGAGGCCAGCCTGGTCTACAAAGTAAGTTCCAGAACAGCCAGGGCTACATAGAAAAACCCTGTCTTGAAAAACAAAAACAAAACAAAACAAAGAAGGCTGAGGAGAGAGGATCCAAGTTTGATGTCTGCCTGAACAAATGGGTGAGCTACTGTCTCAAAATAAAAAAAATAAAAAGGGACTTCGTACACAGTTCAGTGATGGCTCACTCACCTCACATTCAAAGTGACTCAGATTCTGTCTCCAGCAAGAGGAAAGGGAAGGGAGTTAAGGACAGTAATAAAGTCTCACCCAGGTACAGTCTGCCCTAGTAGGACCAGGGCAGGGTTTCATACAAGTCTTAGGTAGCACTCAGTCACTTCTCTATGCTGATAGCTGTATATCTGAGTTTCAGCCTTAAGAGGCAGCAGCTGACAGATGATGGAATTCGGGGATCCTGCATGGTTTTCTGACTCCCTCCAACTACAGTAACCTTAAAACCTCTCAGGAACCCCAGGTCCTTCTCCACATCCGAGAGGACAAAGGAGGCCCAGGGCTCTGCCAGTGACGCAGTTCTTTTGAGAAGTGGCTGACCTCTGCCTCTCTCCCCTAATAAATCATGGGCTGTTGATGTCACAGATCGGCTCACGCCCTTGGAACTCCTGATGCTATGTTTTCAGCCACTGCTTAAAGTTGGCACTGACACTCACATTCACTCCTGTCACGTTAGTTGGTCCTGGCCGAGACAACCCACACTACCTACCTTTCAGTGTGTGACAATGTCCTTTGCAAACCTGCTGTTCCCAGAGACAGCTGTGCCAACTAAGGATCCTCCACGCTTCCTAACTTTCATTATTTTCAGGACTCGTACACACCCAGCATCTGAAAGGCTGGCAGGAGGAGCACTTTGTGTTTGGAGTTTGAGCCTAGCCTAGGGCTACATATTGAGACCCTGTCTCCAAATTACCCACCTCCACCAAAGGGAATTCTTTCATTGGAAAACCTTGCAAAATCTTTCCAAAACCTAACCTTCTTTAAGAGTCCCCAGTTCTGCATTCAACCTCATGAAATGCTGTTCCATAGAAAACGACTGGCTTAGGGGACTCAGTACAGCCCTTCATCCTCTGCAGGCTATGACCCTGCCTGTGGGCTGGAGCCCCGGGAAAGCCCCCAGAAGTAACTGGAAGCTGACAGTGCGCGCACAGGCTTGTGAGCATGCAGACTGGCCTGGGAGTGTGATGAATAGACAGGCTTGCACTTTTAGCACTTCTTTCTTTCTTGGTGCTCGGTATTACACCCAGGGTTCTCATACATACTACACAAGAGTGGTATCGTCGGGCGTGGTGGTGCACGCCTTTAGTCCCAGCACTTGGGAAGCAGAGGCAGGTGAATTTCTGAGTTCGAGGCCAGCCTGGTCTACAGAGTGAGTTCCAGGACAGCCACGGCTACACAGAGAAACCCTGTCTTGGAAAACCAAACCAAAAAGAAAAAAAGAGAGTATTATCATTGAGCTATATCCCTAGACTCTTAAACATTTTATTTCAAAATCAAAATTTTCTTTGTGCATATACCCGCACAAAGAGTAAGTAATTCATGTAACCACCACTCACTTCCAATCGTGATGCTTTGTGTGCCTGTCCCAAGTCTGTGTGTGTGTGTGTGTGTGTGTGTGTGTGTGTGTGTGTGTGCAAGCGTGTACGCGCGCACATACACTTGAACACACACGTGAATGGTCAACATCATGAGTCTTTCTTCCTAAACCACTCTTTGACTAGTTTTTGAGATCATCTCTCACTGATTTGGAAATTTCCAATTAAGCTAGGCTGGTTAGCCAGGGAACTCTAGGAATCCTCCTGTCTCTGTCTCCCCAGTCAGTGCTGGGATTATAGGCATGTGGTACTATGTATGCCTGGCTTTTTTTCTTTTTTTAAATGTGGATACCCAAGATAAGAACCTCATGTTTGTGCAGCAAGCATTTGACCAACTGAGCCATCTCTCTGGCTCTGTTCTGTTTTTAATAAATAAAACCTTGTCACCATTGCCAGCTAAGCCCTACTTGGTTCTGTCCCCTTGCAGGGTGATCTGGTCCCTGAGGCTAGTGTTTTTGATCCAGGCAGGCTTATGCTTTTACTAGGTCTTTGTAGGAATGCTGGTAGTTCCCAACCTTCCTACAGCTGCGACCCTTTAATACAGTTCATATTGTGGAGACCCACAACCATAAAATTATTTTTGTTGCTACTTCATAACGGTAATTTTGCTACTTTTATGGGTTATAATGTAAACATATATATTTTCCGGTGGCCTTAGGCAACCCTCATGAAAGGGTCATTCAACCCCAAAGGGGTCATGATCCACAGGTTGAGAACCGCTGATATATGTATGATGTATGGGACTGTCACACTCAGGTCTGCATCTTCATGTATGCATCCACACCTCCCACAGCCTTCTCCATCAGGCCTGTCTGCCTATGACAACACTCAGGACACACGGCTCTCTAATCCTTATTGTTTCACCCAGTTCCACACTACCGTGTCTCCACAGGCCACCTGTGTATCCCCATCTCAAGCAGAGGAACATCTAGGCCAAGAGTGGGGAGTCTTGTGCTGAGTCCAGGCTTGAACAATGATCAGCTGTGCGTCTGGGATAGGTACCTGACCTTCCTGTTCACCGAGTACGCATAACATAAGATGGATAACAGCACCTGCCCGGTATGTTTCTGAGGCCCAGGTGAGTCAAATGTGTAAAGAGGTTAGTCAGACACCTGCCTCCTGATAGGTACCGTGCATGTAAGCCTGTGCTGGCCTAATATGGCTACTAGGATTGTGTATTATCAGACATGTCTGCAAGCCGTGATTCTAAATGTTAAAAGACTAGCCTGGATGCTTTCTTGACCATAAAAGGAACTCTCATCTGAATCAGGTGATGGACTCAGAGGCACATGGGTTCTCCTTATGGCCCTGATGCACAGCCCACTTCCTGATAGACTGGGGAAATTATTACATAAACCCAGAAGCCCCAGTGGGTCATCCTCCTCCTCCCTCCATTGCCTCCCAGAACCAGACATCATCCCATTGCTTCAGGGTGTGCAGCATAGGTGTTGAGCTTCCCCCTTCACAGAGCAGGACGGGACAGCCAGGGTCCCCGAAATCAGGTGCAGAGTGTGCCCCCTCCTATGAGATTCCCTGGAGAATTCAGAGTCACTGTAGGGGATCTGCAGCTGAGGTCACCATTGCAAGACAGCAATGTGAGAGTGAATGCTTTTGCATTCTCTGTTAATTGTCTCCTTCCAGATGGGAGATACAGCTAATGGGACCAGGGGAGTGTCTGCAATCCACACCTATGCCTGTGTCCATGACAGTGGAGCTGACTGGCCTTGCCAGGCTATGCTGTACACATGGTCCCATAAGGCAAAATCATCCTTGGTCCCATAGGGATGCCCTATCACTTAAGAAGGGCAGTTAGAGCTGGATGTGTTGGTAAATGTCTATAATTCCAGTCTCAGGGAGTCTGCGGTGGGAGGATGATGAGTTTGAGGCCAGCAGGGGCTACACAGTGACTTCAGGGCCATTCTCCTATGGAAAGCTCTTCGAGTTGAACCCAAAGACACCAAATGCTGATCAGTGGTACTCATGCTTCTCCCTGTCAGGTCTACTGAGAGCCAGATTCAGGGGCAAACACACTGAGCCCAGGAGCAGACTGTTGTCCTGTGTGGGCTTAACATCTGTCATATAACCAGGGTGGCACACATCTTCATCAGAATGCTTTCCCAGAGATGTCTGTGCCCTCTGTCCTTGGGTGCCCACAGGTATCACTGTGACCTCCTTCAAAGGGGCCGTGCACACTTCTACCTGTCCAATGGAGAGGCAGAGGTGGCCTAGCAGCCTCAAGGACAGCTTCAGTCTGAGCTCTGCCCTGCCCATCCCAAGCTGACTAACTAGGGAAGCCCTGTCCGTCTGTGTTGGCATGGAAACTAACAACCGAGGACAGCCTCTGTCGCAGTAGCTCTCCTCAGTCCCAGGAGTGGCAGCGCTGTATCTGACAGGGTGCTATAATCATCTTCTCACTGAGAGCCACAATCACAGCTTCAGTTTGGTAGACAGGGCTGCTCGTCTGCCACAACAGCCCTAGGGAGATTAACCAGGTGACAGAGAGGATGTGTTTCTCCCACAGTGAGTCAACTAGGAACTAGTGAGTCAAGCCCAAGGGCTTCACAAAAGAGGGTCAGTTGGCCAGCATGCAGCCAGAACCCCTCCACATCTTACCATAGGATTCCTTCTTGGAAAGCAAAATTTATAAAAAAAAAAAAAAAAAAAACACAACACAAGGTCAGTGCCCAAAATGCCCAGGTTTCCTCTGGTAGAGTCACTTTCTGCCTCAGAAGCAAACATGGAGATTTTCAGACTTTCCCAGGAACCCATGACCTGTGGGTCACGCGGTGCTGGATGGTGTTCCTCGTGTCCTACAATGAATAATAGCTATGGGAAACCCTGAAGGAGAAGTGACCTGGCTGAGGCCTCCCCACCCCCATACTGGGGATGGAACTTAGGACCTCAAAGTGCTAAATAAAGTGTTCTTCCACTGAGCTACAATATCCCGAACCTCCTCTTTACATTTTTAATTGAAGACAATGTCCTACCAAGCTGCCCAAGCTAGCCCTGAACTCATTCTGCAGCCCACGTTCATCCTTCTGCCTCAGTCTCTGGCATATGGCAGGGTTAACAGGCCTGTGCCAGCAGGCCCAGCTACTGAGTAGGACTCTAAAGAACAGCCATCAGGAGGGAAGGGACAAGCCCAAATCACAACAGAGAAACAAGGAGAGGCACTAAAGTAAGGATGGCTGGTTCGAAGTAAAAAGGCAGCTAAGCCCACCATCCTGGCTACTTGGAAAGATGAGACACAAGAATCAGGACTTAGCCTGTCTGGACTACAGAGTGAATTCAAGACAGCTCAGGCAACAGAGGGAAACCCTGCCTCAATCAAAATTTCAAGTGACAAGGGAACTGAGGATCTAGCTCTTAATGGGTGTACTTATGTGGCATAGGAGAGGACCTAGGACCAATCCCCAGAACCAAATAAATAATATACCAAGTGACAGAAGCTAGACACAGGGGGTCACTCTGATATGCAATGTCCATACAGAAGAGATGGTGGTGGCTGTCTGAGGCTGACTTGAAGAGGAAGGAGTGACTAAGTGTTGGATGTGATTTGGCTCCACCCCCACCCCCGAGGTTCTGTATGTTCGAAGTGTGGTCTCTCCTGTGGCCATACTGAGTTGTAGTCTGAACTCTGACACTGAATGAGTGACCTGCCTGCAGGACTTGCTTCAGCAACCCCCACAGAAACGGTGGGACAAGAGCTAGGAAAACAAACAGGCTTGTCCTAACCCCAGGGCTAGCCTACTGCAGTCCACTGACCAAGACCCCAGGGCCAGTGAGCCTACTGCAATTCACTGACCAAGTCCACCCTGGAGGCTATTTTTAAAACCTGTATGTTAAGGATGCTTTTTCACCTTTACAAGGACTATTTAAAAATACAATAAAAGGGGTGAAGGGATACGTGACAGAGACCACATGTGGCCATGGGCTAAAGTCCTGGCCGTCCTGGTATCCCTTCCTTTCTCACTATCTTCACAGGACACCTAGGGAATATGCATTGTGAAGAGGAAACTACTAGGCTTCACTCCTCCCTCCCACATGGACCTCAGCCTAGCTGAAGAATGACTTAGACCCTCCGAGCCTCCGCACCCCTGTAGGTGCTCCTCCGCACCCCCCCCCCTTAGGTGCTCCCTGAGCGCCGGTGCAGCTATTTTTCTGTCTTAGGAGCCCTGGCCAGCTAAAGTTCAAGACTGGCTGGACTTCCAATCTGGAAGTGGCTTCCTCTTCACAAGGACATTCCAGGTGACCAGGAAGGGCTGAAGGAAGTAGACGTAAGACTGGATCTTCCCTGAACCCTGGATCCTGGCAGGGAGGTGTCGCTGCAGAGTGCCTCATGGGGCAATGCCTGGCTGCTCGGTCCTTCTCATGCTCCCTGGCCTGCTTCAGCTCACTCCCATGCTGGGCTCAGAGCTGAGAGCCTGACAGGAAGAACATCCAATGGACAGGGGACAGGGATGGGGCCTGACAGGCAAGCCTGGGAATGCTGGCAGATGCACCCTGGCATGGGCCACTGAACTCATCCACACAATGACACCAACTTAGGACTCGTGTCCTGACCTCTATTTTTCTGACGATGGTGCTCCCAGGGGTGACTAACTACTACTCTGCAGTTTTCTCAGCCAAGCCTCTGAGGGAAGCCACAGTCAGAGGACTTGAACCACAAAATACAGTGGGAGGTGTCTGCCTGTTCCCAGAGGGCCAAGCACTCGAAGGGAGTTTGGGGAAAGGGAGGAAACAACATGCAGAGAATAAAGATGTTAAAGTTACACCTGGTAACCCAGGCTTGCTATCCCAGCTGCTTACTCAGGAGTAAGGTACTTGCAGGCATTTGAATACCTGAGTCAAGAGTTCAAAGCCTGCCTGGGCTATTTGGCAAGTTCAAGACTAACCTTGACAATCTCGTGAGATGTTGTCTCAAACAAAACAAAACAAAACAAAACAAAACAAAACAAAACAAAACAAGTCAAGACAGCACTGAAGGAACAACAGAGAAGCCTGGCCTGCTCAGACAGGAGAGGTTCTACCCAGGAGGCAGTAGGGGCAGGAGCACTGACAGTGAATGCGGGCTCTCCAATGAGCAGGCACACAGACAAACACACACACACACACACACACACACACACACACGTCACACAGCTATCCAAACACTAGCACATACAAATATGCAAAGGCACACTGATTTAGACAAACAGATATTGAGAGACACATATAAGAATGCACAGCAAGCATATATTCAAAGATGCACATAAGCATGGAGATACACACACACACACACACACACACACACACACACACACACGTGCCCACACACAGGAGTATACATCCAAAATGCAGACAAGCCTGTACACACAGCCAAGTTTTTACAGATGTGCAAAGGGGCATGCACACAGGCATACACGCAAGCATGCACACTGACATATATAAGGGTTCACACCCAGTACCCAGGTACAGGTACTTGCAGGCATTTGAATACATATACACACAAGCATGCATACATAACGTCTCACAGGTGCACACAGACACTGACAGGTAAGTGGGCACACGGGGAGCAACTCAGTACATACAGTGTCGGCAACACCTATGCTCATGGGGTCCCACGTGCAGCTGTACAAATGCACACTAAGAAATGCACACAGCTCTAGCTGACCAAGAGCCTAGGGAGTGGCCGCACGCACGGGCCAAGAGCACCTGGGCTATGTGTGGTGCACAGCCCAGACTAGGCACCGTTCCAGCTCTGACATGAGATACCTGGGAACCAGTGGGATCTACCTTGCCTGTTTTCCAAGCTTTAGACTACTTCACAATCGCCAAGAGGCCTCAGGCTTCCTCCTCCCAACTCCCAGAGGTCCAACATACAACAGGTATTTAATAGATAATTTTTGACTAAACTGACTGCTAGAAGCCAGAACAAGAATACACTCAGTCCAAAAGCTGCTACCCCGTGTTCCTGGTGGTGAGGTGACACACAGTTCACAGACTGATTTTCTGATGTCTCCTATTTCCCAAGTCAATGTCCATTCGCCACCCCACCTCTCCACAGAGAGCTCACTCCTCCCATGGCACCACCTTGTCATAGGCTTCAAGAAAATGTCTGCACTCATCTCAACCACCTCAGGAATCTATCAAATTGAAGTCCTGGACCAGAAATTTCTAGGGTGTCTGGCAGACACAGCAACCAGGATTTCAGAGCACCAACCACCTCATGACCTTCAGCCTCTGCTGTGAAAATGCAAGGAGCTGAGGCATTTTGCTTTGGACCATCTCCCCATATAACCCAGTAAGGGGGGCACTACAATGTCCTGTGCACAGAAACTATCACAGGCCTCAATGCCAAAGCCCCATGCTGCCTGAACTATGAAGAAAATAATATGATGTGGTACTCAGCCGACTTTGGGTCCAAGGCTTCTGTGTATGTCTGGCCCTCCCCTGCAAGCTACGTGCAACTCAACTGTCCCACAGAGTTGGTGTAAGAATCCACCACTGGGAAAAGCAGGTCCTTAATACCCTGAATACTAAATAGAGCCCAAATATTTAGGGGTAGCATACACTCACACTGATACAGCTTTCTTTCCATTAACAGGCCAAGCCAGTAACTGGCTGCCCCTCCATCTTTCTGGCTATATCAGAAAGTGAGGCTGAAATGGAGAATCTCATGAGCCTGCTGGCATGAGGGCACCCCCTTCAGGGTCCCCGAGGAGCCTCAACAGACACTCACTAGCCTGAGAATCTGTGGGCCCAATAGGTATAGATATCAGAGTAAGGTGACTTACTAAGAGAGTTGTGGCAGAGCTCACCATACTGAAGTCCTTCGAGTCTGCAAACCTCGGGGTGGTGCCTGTTCCCAGCTCAGTTTTCAGGAGGGGAGAGGGCCCTCCCATCAAGCAAGGGAAACAGGCCCAGATGAGGAATCCAGAAGATACTAGTAGGCACAGAGCCTAGCATCTGTGTGGTTAAACAATACAGGGGATCCTACCACTCCTAAGGCTTCATGCAAAAGAATCAGAAAGCGAGCCAGAAGGAAACTAAAGCCCACCTCATAGACAAAGTAGTCACCCACAGAGGCAGAGATGGGGTAGACAGGTTGAGCTACCAAGCACGACACTGCTCCCCTGACAAGTCCTTGAAGGAGAGCAACAGGCTGACAGCGTGAGCGGGACACACCCTTTTCCAAACTGCTGTGTGTGTGTGTGTGTGTGTGTGTGTACAACAAAAATGCCATGGGGGCATTCCAGGGTGGGGTCATTCCACCTGGGGTAAGGCCTTCTCTTTCTGAGTCTTGGGAGGAGAAACAGCTCACAGATTACAAGGAAGGCCAAGTGACCTTAGTGTGCCAGGTATAAGGTCTTGACAATAGGAGACAGCCTCCTCTACCTCCCAGGCCCTCTTCTTGATCATTTCCAACTCCTAAGCCATCTCGCTCTCTCCTACCCAGCCTCCTACCTCAGGACCTCCATCTCTGGGGATGCAGGCATTGCCCTGCACAAGCAGCCCAGCCCTCCCTCTCTTCAGTCCCTTAAGTCATGACTGGCAGGCGTGTGTATACATATTTTATCACCCCAACTGGATTTGAATATTTTTAGGGGGAACTGAAGTAAATCTCACTCTGTAGTCTAGGCTGGTCTTGAACTTTCAGCAATCCTCCTGTCTCCACCTACCACATGCTGAGACCACAGATACGCACCACCAGGCCCAGCCAATACACACTTCTTTTTTTTTTTTTTTTTTTTTTTGGTTTTTCGAGGCAGGGTTTCTCTGTGTAGACCTGGTTGTCCTGGAACTCACTTTGGAGACCAGGCTGGCCTTGAACTCAGAAATTAACTTGCCTCTGCCTCCCGAGTGCTGGGATTAAAGGCTTGTGCCACCACACCCGGCTACACACTTCTTAATTGGTAGTCATGTCCCTCCCTCACACTTGTGGGTTTGCGTGGTGTGAGATGATCCTTGGAAACCCACATTTCAGCCCAGCAGGCTGGAGTCCAAGAGCCAACTTTCGAAGTCTCCAGAAGGGCCAGAACTCTTGTCAGAAAGTTAGGAATGCCCTCACTGTGGTGCCACCTTCTGCCAGCTCTGAGTCCTCAGACAAAATGCCCACAGGGTGGGGGTGACGGGGCATAAAGGAAACAAGGATAGTGACCGGGGGCCTCCTGACCAGTGGCTCCGTCTGCCTGGTCACTTTTCCCCTTGCTCAGCATTTACCCAGCAACCAGCAGATGGTGCAGAAAATGCACTGGCCGGCCGGCCAGCCCCTAATCCGACTCTAAGAGCAGGCTTGGCATGTGACTGCCAGAGAGCCAGGCCATTGTACTCAAAAGGGACAAGAGATAAGATCTCCACCTGAGACAGTTTTCCAGGTGACACCACCTTACCTGACACGTGCATCTTGCAGGAACCACCTTATTTTCACCCAATTACAAAACCTATGCTTTATGAACAGCCTGGAGTTCAACAGCAGCACTCTGACAGGCCATGCCCATTACCCCTGAGCTGGAAAATATGCTGACCCACAGGACCACTAAGAAGTCTCCAAGCAGAGACTGAATACATATAGTATCATTAAATATTAATATATGTATATTCACACTCCTCTAAATATTACATGTGACTCGGGGAGGGATGCGGGGTCTCCTGCTGTAGCTCAGGCTACCCTGGAACTCATAGCAATCTTCTTGGCTCAGCCACCCAAGTTCTAAGATTACAGGTATGAGAACCACCACACCCAACGTGTCTGATATCTTTCCCCCTCCCTCTTTTAGATTGCCCTACAGAGTCTCATATACCCCAGGCTAGCCATACATTTGCAGTGTAGCTGAGGCTGGCCTAGAACCCCTGATCTTCCTGCTGCCACTCATCAAGTCCTAGGATTTCAGGTGTGTAACAACACACCTGGTATTTGTTAGCCAAAAATATTTCTTCCAAATTTTCAATCATCAGTTTCCACCATACAAGAACATTTGTGACCCTAGCTAGTCTGACCCATTATTCATGGCACCACTGACCTGCACTCTTTTTTTTTCTTTTGAAAAATAGAGATACCGTTCAAAGGCACGGAATGCCTGCTTGCACGGGGCCTCTGCCAAGAAGACAAGTCAATCACCCCAACAGGTGACACAACAGGAGCTCGCCCCTTGGGCAGAGTACTACTGAAAATGCACAACTTAGTGCCTGGGAAGCTAATGGGAACTGGAGTAGTCGGTAAGGGCAACATCAGTATCATTAAGCCTTGGCTAATGCTTTACTCAGCCTCCTGCAATCACTGTACTTTCATTGAGACACAGCCACAAGAGCCCTCGTGCAACCCTTTAGCTCATTAACTACGGGTCTCATAAAACCAAGCTGCTGGTCCTGTAAAAGAGTCCAGGTTCAATTTTATGGCTTATTTCTTGGGGCTTCTCCGATGAGCTCAGACAGCAAGCCAAAAACCTCCTGCAACTGAGGAGTTGGGTGTGCCACCAGACTGCCCTAGTGAAGCAATCCTGTGGAATGAGTTACTAATTCACAGTACAGTAGGGATCCTAATCCCAAAGGTTCAAAACATCTCATCAAAATCAAGCCTGTCTCATCATTACTTCCAACAGGCTGGTGCCTGGCCCCAAAGTGGAGCCAACATGCAGATGGCCTTCCAGGATAAGGGGTAGGTGTCTTGAGATGAGCAAGGGAGACAGGGGAAAGTAGAATCAGACACCTCTTGCATCAGCACCGAATGTGATGTGCACAGAAGACTCCAGGCACCCGGTGGGTCCTCCCTACGTTTGGGAACAACTGGGGGTCGCCTGAGAGTAGGGCCTGCAGATGGGATGGTCTCAGCACCCTAGAACCTGCACCTCGCCCCGACCCTCTCCACCTGCGGCCGAGGAGACCTACCCCTCCCGGAGGATGGTGGGCGACCCCGGCAGGTGAGCGTCTCTCACCTGCGTGAAGTACAAGTTCATGAGCGTGAGGGTGAAGAACTGTAGACACACGGGGAAGCAGTAGAGCAGCCAGAAGACGAAGGGGCTGAACGAGTTGGCTGCCACGAAGTCTCGGAAGTAAAAGGAGAAGAGCACGGTACGCAGCGAGGCCCAGAAGAGGCAAAGGAAGAGGAAGACGCTCTGGTAGCTGAGCCGCTTGTGACGGTAGCGCAGCACCAGCCAGAGCTGCGCATAGATGAACACGAAGAGGAGCGCGTAGAAGACGGTGTAGACCGCGGTGAGGCCGAGCTTCACGTAGGGCGGCACCGCGGGGCTCAGCGTGGGAGGCAGGGAGTCATTGCGCACCGGCTCCCACGGAGGCGCCTCCATCAGGCTGGGGCTGCTCGAGCTTCATCAGGGCTCGCAGCCGTTCGCTCCCGGGTACCCGCGCATCGCGCCGCGCCCGCCGCTCCAGAGCCTAGCCGGGAAAACAAGCCGCACTTCCTCCCGCCGCACCACATGATCTGCTGGGCGGCCTTTGTGTGCGATTGGCAGCGCCGCGCCCCCGGGAGCGCGCGTCCGCACCCGACCCGCCCATCCCGGCCTTGCGCGCCCCTGGTGCGCGCGCCCTGGGGACAGCGGCCTTAGAGCTGAAGCCTGGTCTGGGCTCCAATGCCAAGAATCCTGTGGCTGTGCGGCCCCACGGGCCAAGTCTAGGGTGATTCGCGCCGGTGCAGTGCGTGATCCTAACCTGTGTGCATGGGCCTTTCAGGACCTCACGGCTGCGGCTGGGAAAACATCTGTGCCCCCGACCCGTGTGCTCCCCATTATCCCGTAGGTGGGGATGGGACTAGGGAGTATCCGTGTCCGGGATCCGTGCATTCCACCCCACCCCACTCCCAAGATCCTAATGATGGTGCTGGGAAGTATCCGCATTGTGTATGCACTGTGCGCCCCCTCATAGCACACACCCCTGATCAGTGCATCTCTTTGACATCTTGCGCCGTCTGATAACGGAGGAGATTGTGCCTCTGACCTGAGCATCCCCTTTCTCACACACAAACTACGCGCCCCTGACCCCACAAGCCTGCGCGCGCCAGACGTGGGAGTCTTGAGACTGGCATTTCGCTGGGGGTGTGGCTTGGGGGCGTGTCTGCGCTCTTGACTTAGCGCTTTCTGCTGATGCCTGGTTTTACAGTTCACTCTTTATTTAAAAATCAAACCACTTTGCAAGTTCCTTCTCCCATGCACCCACACGCTCACCCGTATTAAAAAAAATTAATATGTAAGCACGAGTTGGCCAGCTTCTGCGGCGCTGCGGAATTCTAAATGCAAATGACCAAAGGGCTAGAATTTCTTGCCGGCCTGTGTTGGTAGCTACTGCTCTCAAAGTAAGCTGCACAGAGTTCTCCCAGAACCCCTAACTTCCCGCCATAGTGGGGCTGCGCCCTTGTCCTCAGAGCAGAGGAGCACTTAAGAACTAGTGAGACTAGTGCCAGCCGATCCACCCCTTTTCTTCTTGTACCCCCATTCTCTCATCTGCTGCTGCCCAGAGGTTCTCTGATCTCAGATAAAACTGACTCAGTTTATCCCCAACCCTGAGCTACACTACCTTTATTTGATCACATTGTTGTGGTGTGGCTCAGCCCTAACACACACCTTTAATCCAAGAGCTAAATAAAGTCAACCCTAGGTCAAGAGGCAGAGCAAGCAGCCCGCTGACAGAGAGTGAACCTAAGTAAACAGAAAGGGAGGTCTTTGAGTTAAAGGGTATTTACAGCGTGGAAAAGGAGAAAGAGCTTTTCCCTTTTGTGATTTCCGGTGGAGTAGAAAGGTCAGCTGGGTGCTTTCTCTGCCTCCCTGAGCTAGTGGGCTTTCACCAGTGTCTGGCTCCTGTGTCTTCATTTGGTAAAATCCAGTGGCTGGGATTTTTGTTTTATTAAACAATACTGAGCTCTCAAGAAACCAGACTGCCTGTGTGCGGGCTTTCCCAAAGGCACAGCTCCTTCTCTTCTGATTTTCTTTCTCGTTTTTAATTAATATTCAATTTTGTGTCTAATTGCATGTTCTTTTAGCTTAAGAAGCCAGGCCTAACTCAAGGCTGGCTTTTCCTCACAATTGCAATTTATACACTCCCAACTAAACAAAGTCAACGTGCTCTGGAGTGGAGTTTCTTATCAAAAATCTAATCTTTCCTGGTAGGTACCAAGTTGATCTGCCTTCTTCTGACTTGATCCCCTTCAGTGGTTTCTGCACAAAACAACTGCATCTCTCTAAATATCCTACCTGCCTATTTTTCTCAAGCTTGGTTTCCATTAGCTGCATCAGCACCTTCTCAGGATCAATATCCCCACTATGGACTCCTAAGGAAGGATGGACAGTACCAACCACTGCTAAGACCCCTGAGCAAGACAACTCTTCCATACCTCCCCAGCCTCGGGGCCAATCCTTTCACCTATCTTATAGAGTTGGGTGGGTCCTTTTCTTCAGAAACTTTGTTTTCAAGATAGGGTCTCAATTTGTAGCTCAGGCTATCCTGGATCTCGCTGGGCTTTGAACTTAAGGTCATCCTGCCTCTACCTCCTAGGGCACCAATGCACTTAATAGACCACGACTTCGACCATGAGCTGCCCCCTTAGGCTAAATACTCTGTGTCTTTCTGAAATATCCCAGTCTAATTGTCAGTCATCTTAACATCTGTGTAGGTTTCCTTGGGGTAGAAACATTGTCTTGTTTACCATTGGTTCCCCTGGCACATTGAAAAAAAAGTCTCTATTTTCTTATATTGAAGAAATATAATTTGTCCTTAGAAACCAACCTTTAAAACGTGTCCTATATTGTGCAAGAATATACTGTCCTGTATGGCCTCCTACCTCTTGATCCAAGGTGGCTGCTTGCTCTCCGACTACCGAGCCCACAGCCCATGGCATCAGAAAGCACAGAGAACTGAAGAGGATTTGACTCATCCTGTTTTGGAGTCGGCCCAGACATTATGTACCTGCATCTGACCCCTACTCATTAGGAGAATGCTATTACCTTAGTAAGCTAGCTACAGAAGAGGCTGGAGATATTACTCATTCTATACAGTGCTGTACAGTTCTGAAAGTCACACTTCTGATATTATGGATGACCAAATAAATGGTTCCTTCTCCTTCTGCCATCCCTTCTCACCATGAAAGGCTCTGTTCTCAAACTGTGTCCCAAAGCCACCCCATCCTTACATTGTCTCCTAAATACTGGGTATTTTTCCACAGCAACTAGAAAAGTAGCTAATACAGGTGGTTACTTTTATTAAGTATTACAGTGCCTAGCACTAATTGGTCCTGTAAAAAAAACAGTAGAGGAAAACAAATGGAAAAGTATGATCACTTCAAACAGAAATACAGCTATGATGAGGCAAGCTGAAAGCAAAGCAGAAGTTGGGGTCCTTGTTAGACAGCAGCTCCTAAGGCTGGGGATGGTGTTGGTGACCTCTCGCTTTGAGGCACATACTATAATCTCCATTTCCTTTTAATTTTATTCTCGGTGCTGTGAGTGGAACCCAAAATCTGTTAACTACAAGGAAAGTCCTCTAACCTGGAGCCCTCTAACCTGGAGCACTCTAACCCCAGTGCTCCCTTTCTCTATCAGGTCCTTGTCAGGGCAAATCTTCAGGAGGGTCCTAGCTTGTGAGTGTTTGCCTTTGCATATGCTACAAGTGGGAGATCACATTTCCATGGCCGTTTGCCATCCTTTCACTCATCACATAAGCACATCCTTTGGTCATCACTATCATCAGAGCAAACATGGTCACCATAGCCATGATTGTCATCACGGCCATCAACAACAGCAGCACAGTTATTACAGCCCTCACTCACCATAGTCATCACCGTCATCAGAGTCAATGCTGTCATTCAGCCATTACCATCACCATAGCCTTCATAGCCATCATAGCCACCACAGCCCGGAAGAGCTAACGTTTCTTCAACCCACTGTCATGAGAAGGCTGAGAGAACCAGAATGTATTTCCAGGGAGCTGTCCCAGAATCCTCCAAGTTAGAAGAATCCCTTTTGACTCCTGCATTAGTTCGTTTCGACTGTGAATTTGACACAACCTGGAATTACCTGGGAGGAGGGAACTCTCAGATCCGAATGGCCTGTGGCATTATCCTCTGAGCCTGTACAACACTATAGGTGGCATAGTCCTGAAAGAGATGGCTCTAGGCTGTATAAGAAAGCTAGCTGAAGGAGCCTGGAAGCAATCCAGACTGAGCCAGCAGCCAGCAGGCAGTGTTCCTCTATCCTTTCTGATCCAAGGCCTTTCTTGAATTCCTGCTCTGACTTCCCTCAGTGATGGACTGTGACCTGGAAGTGTATGATAAAATAAATCCTCCATTGCCCAGATTGCTTTTGGTTGTGGCATTTGTCACAGCCCCCAATATTCCCTTCATCTTGTATCCCCAGTGTCTAGATTTTTGTGCTGCTGGACATGGCCATATTAGTTCCTTTTTGTGCAGCTGTGACAGAAATGCCCTCAAGAGCAACTTGAAGCTGCAAGGTTTTATCCTGAGGTAATGGTCCTTGTGCCATGCCCTAAGCACTTAAGTAGGAGGTGGCAGCATTGTGTGGTGGAGAGGGTTCTTTACCTCACCACAGGTGGGACGCAGAGGGAGGGACGGGAAGGAACTACGGATGAGATATCACCTCCAAAGGCCCCCACTGACCTGACTCCTCCAGGGAGTCCCTGCTGGACAATAGACAAAAGACCTTTTAGAAAAAGAAGCTGAGATAACACTACCCCTCACAGGAACTGTGTTAGGGGAGCCTTAAGAGCATGGCCATCGGGGATCACAATGAGGAGTTCCATCTGAGGAGGTGGGAGAGTGGGAAAGATAACTGATGTGAATAGCATAACTGGGGTCCTGATGGAGAGAGATGGGAAAGTTAAAGCATCATACCATCTGCCACATGGTGATGGCTTCCAGGGAGAGTCTTTAAATCTATAAGACAAAGGAAGCTCCATCCACCATTCTTAGAGGTTCAAAGGTTGTTAGGCAAGCTCCACATGACATGGCTTGGTCTGGCCCAGCCTATGTGCCAGGAAGCACAAAGCAAGAAGGTATCAGATAAAATGAAAGTTAGAACAAAATTTGGTTGACTAAAGCTGAAAACAAAGAAGCATTGGGCCCAGCACTGGTGGTGCCCACCTTTAATCCCAGCACTTGGGAGGCAGAGACAGGCAGATTTCTGAGTTCGAGGCCAGCCTGGTCTACAGAGTGAGTTGCAGGACAGCCAGGGCTCTACAGAGAAACCCTGTCCTGAAAACAAACAAACAAACAAACAAACAAATCCCAAGAACTCAAAGAAACAGGAACAAATTAAGCAACATGGAAGACCTGGTTTTTTCGTGTCCTCTATGCTGTGGCTACCCTCAGGCTGGTATTTTGTCTCTCTGTCTTTCCCCGGGGTTGGACCAGAACTATCCAAAGTGGCTGGAAAGGAAGACAGGTACAAAAGGTAGAAAAATCTGGCTAAGGACAGCTTACCAATAAATCTGCTTCCAGAATCAACTCAGTTGGCCAAAGTCTACCGGGAACCCTGGCTCTTTCTATTTTTCTTCTTTATCACTCTCAGAAGGTTGGCCTTAATCCTGAGAAGTGTTCCTTTATGGTGGCAAGGTGGCAGCTGTAGTCACTCCAATTATATTCACACTCAAGGCAGAAGTTCCAAGTATACTAAGGTTTCTTTCTTTTTCTTTTTTTGTTTGTTTGTTTGTTTTTAGAGACAGGGTTTCTCAGTGTAGCCCCGGCTGTCCTGGAACTCATGCTGTAGACCAGGCTGGCCTCGAACTCAGAAATCCACCTGCTTCTGCCTCCCAAGTGCTGGGATTAAAGGCATGCGCCACCGCTGTCCAGCTATACCAAGGTTTCTATATCAAGAAGGCGAGGCTTCACGAGAAACCACAATCTGGCTTGTAGGTGAATCTCTCAGGAACACACCTATTCCATCTAGACATACAGTGGTAGCAAGAGGCACATATTTGGCCCAGTTAATATCTATACGGGAGGTGGGGGAGTAAAGGGGTTGTCAAAGGTGGTGGGAGAGCTCCTCTCTCTAGAACAAGACTATGCAGTTCCTCATCTTTGAGTCATGAGCTTCCAACTCAGTTTGGGGCAAGGGTGTCAAATTAAGAGAGCCTCAGCCACATCTCAGTGACAAAAACCAACTGAGAACACGACAATGGTGTATCTGCAGTTCCTCCTCCTATGGTGGGACCTTTTACTTCAGAAATATGATTCCCTAACTGGGGAGGCCAGATGGTAATGAATAGCTTACCATATTGTGTAGGTCTTACTTGATTATTTCATGTATGCCTTCAACAGTGAGAAATTGGGGACTGGAGAGATGACTTGGTGTGTAAGAGTGTTTGCTCAGCAAGCTTGAGGACCTGAATTCAAACCCACAGCACCCACCTAAAAAGCCAGGCAATGCTGCACATGCCTGCAGCCCCAGCATTGAGGAATGTGCCCTGGAGTCCACACACTTGGGGAGTGGAGGGAGGGGGATGCTGAGTTCAAGGTCATCCTCAAGTTACATAGTAAATTTCAGGCCAGGTATGAGACCCCGTCTTCCTCTCTTCCCATGCCCCCCAAAAAGTAACAACTTTGTAAGAAATTAATATACTGTTGGCATAGTATTTTTATTACCTGTCCTTGGGAATTCTTTTTTTGTTTGTTTTGTTTTTTGTTTTTTGTTTTTTCGAGACAGGGTTTCTCTGTGTAGTCCTGGCTGTCCTGGAACTCACTCTGTAGACCAGGCTGGCCTCGAACTCAGAAATCCACCTGCCTCTGCCTCCCGAGTGCTGGGATTAAAGGTGTGTGCCACCACGCCCGGCTGTCCTTGGGAATTCTTAAGTAGTTAATAGGTAAGAGGAAGACAGGCTAAAGAAAGACATTCTTGTTTGCCTGGTAGCTTATTATTATTTTGGACAGGGTCTATCTGTACAGTCCTGGTTCTCTATGTGGACCAGACTGGCCTTGAACTCACTGGCCTTGATCCACCTGCCTCTGTCTTCTGACTTCTAGGATTAATGACATGTGCCACCATGCTAAGCTGTTGACATTAATTTTCTAGTGATAAGAAGCAGCATTTAAAAAAAATTATTTTGGCTCCTAGTTAGCAGGGATACACTCCATCACAGCAGGAAAGTATAAAGGTAGGGAGACTTCTCTAAGGTGGCAGCTTACATCACTCAGAGAGCAGAGACTAGACTCGAAGCACAGAGAACCTTCAAAACCTCCCTTCCCATCGTGACCTACCACCTACCACAAAGCTCTACCTCCCCAAAGTCTCACACTGTCCCCAGATAGTGGTCCCCTATGGGGACCAAATGATTAAACATGTGAGCCAGTGGGGGGACATTTACATTCAAACCATAACACACAGGGAACTTTCCCAGTGCCCTTCCCTGTCTGAGCATCCACAGGAATCTACAGGAAGAATCTGCCCCAGGCTAACTGTTAACAGTAAAAGGTACCAGACCAATCTCTACCTATGCTCCCTGTCCAGTGACAAACATCTGCCTAAGCTCCATCTCAGAGCACACGACATCCCAAAGCACTCAGGGGCTCCTTTAAATAAAAGTCTGCACAAAACTTCCCCTGGTCGGGTGCAAGACACGGCTGTGTGGGTCTGCTGATTCTGGATGTAGACACGCATCATGGTGAGGCCGCATGTAGCCAATGACAACCTGTACTATCTGGAATACTAATACAACTGTGTAGAAGAGGGCAGTCACCAGAAGAAATAGCAGTCTACTGAGGTAGGCAGGCCCTTGTCCTAAGAGCTAGCAGTCTGATCATATCACGTGATTGACTTGTGTTCATGGACATGCCTTGACAAAAGTAACAGACACAGCAACTACTGAATTACTTTCATGTATTTAAAGTATTCAGCCCTTTTTGGCATGGTGGTACACGCTTTGAACCCCAGCATCCAGGAGGCAGTGCCAGGTAGGTCTTTATAAGTTTGAGGCTAGCCTGATCTATATAACAAGTTCTAAGTTAGCCAGAGAAACACAGGGAGATCCTGTCTCAAAAACAAACAAAAGCAGACAGACAATTGAAAGCTGAATCGTGTGGCTCATGGACTCTAGCTCCTGGTCACAGGGACTTGTTGCTTGCTCCAGCTAGTGATGTGTCCTGTTTTTCCAAGCCTTAAGTGGAAGAGCACAGATGACATCTTCCTTTCGACTATCAGCACACATAAGGTGAAAAGTTCACAAGTGGATAAGCATTTGATGTTAGTTTCCTTCTTAGCCATCAGGATAAAAACTGGCACTTGTGAGGTTTTTAGTAAAGATTGAAACCTATAAAATTGAGTGCTCTAAGCTTCCAAAGCTCCAGGAATCCTGGGATCCACTAGGCCGTTAAGTAACAAGAAAGATTTTACAAGGTAACAGTCTGTGCTGCTGCTGCTGTTGTTAGATTTATTATTTGATGTATATGAGTGTTTTGCATGTATGTATACATGTGTACCATGTGTACCTGGCGCCTGTGGAAGTCAAAAGAGGGCACTGGATTCTCTGAGACTGGAGCTACAGGTGGTCATGAGCCACCATCCAGGTGCTGGGAACTGAACCTGGATCGCATGGTCTTAACTACTGAGCTCTCTCTCCAGCTCCCATACTGTAACATACCTGTGCGAGGGCAGCATTCTGATGTTTTAAAGGTCCCTGTTTTATTCAGTGCTCAGTCTGAGAAAGAGAGGGGAGAGGAAGAAAGGAAATAAGATGGGGGAAGAGAGGGAGGTAGGGGGAGAGGGGGGTTGAAAGGAAGAATGGATGGATGAATGAATGAATCAATGATTGAGTGAATGAATGAATGAATGAATGAATGAATAATAGTTTCTATTTTAAAGCCAGGCATGGTGGCTCATATGATCTATAATGCTAGTATAAAGGAGAGTAAGATTCCTATATTCTGGTCTGAAACTCAGTAAGCAGCCCAGGTTGACTTCAGACTCAGGGCAATCCTCCTGCCTCAGCTTCCTGAATGCTGGGATTGCAAAAATGAGCCATCATATCCAGGTTGGTTGGTTTGTTTGTTTGTTTTGCTGTTCTGATGCAAGGTCTTGCAGCCTAGTCTGGCCGACAGAAGCATGATCTTCCTGCCTTGGCTCCGAAGCACAGGGATCATAGGTATAGCCCACCATGCTCAGTTAGGTGTGGGGAACTTCCGTGAGCTTTACTTTCTACTTTGCCTTCAATTCTGGTCACTAGGCTTTCACCGGACACACACCATCTCACAGCCTTATGGGCTGATGATACAACCCAGCTCGTGGCTGTGCTCACATGCTCACACACTCACATGTTACAGCGGTAATCGGCTCTCATATTTCAGCCCTGTGGTATGGAAACCAAGGCCATCCCACAAGAGAAAAACAGTGCAGACCACTTCCGGGGCCTCTGGGACTGGTCACACCCGGGACACCATTTGCATTTTCTTCTGGTACAGAGCACAGTGAGGGCTTTGTGCTTTTGAAGGAGAGTGACCTCCCAGCCCACAGGGCTAGGGAGGGCCCAGCATCCTTCATCTGTAGGGAAGGGATGGAGAGGAAGCACACAAGGCAAGCCTGGGGCCCTATGAGGGGAGCAAACTCCATTCCAGGACTTCAAGGGTAAAAATTGACTAACACAGGTCCCAATCAGGACAGATGCCGTCAGAATGGACTGACCCTTCTAGGCTACAGCAAGAACTTTATAAAAGCCATCTGGCTGCAGTATCTGACACCCCACTGATCGAAAGGATCAAAGCTAAAGATCTGGCTGGCAAGGAGGGCGTCCCTCTCCTCCCTAACTCCTCCAAATGCATCCATTCCAGAGTGGCACACTTAGTCACACCCGAGGAGTACCAGCCGTTGGCCAGGGTGTATGAAAAGCTGCACTCCCTGCTAGAACCTCCAAAGAAACTCTCAAGTACCCACAAGCATGTAGCACTCCATCCTGAAGGAGGGTTTGCTGGGTGTACTTCAAGATGGGGACACATGAGAGGTCCCATTCCAAAAAGAATAGCATGTGACTTTTGTCCATAAGGAATTCAATAAAAGACGTTGTTATAGGACTGGGGAAGAAGGGAATCTGGAAGGCCTGGGGCTCTTCCCAGGAGAAGTGGAGATCCAAGAATTAGGAGGCAATCTGGGGAGTCAGTGGAACCCAAAGCCAAGCTGGGTGTGACAACGAAGGCCTGTGCTTCCAGCACACCAGAGGCGATAGCAGGCAGATCAACAGTTCAAGGACAGCCTCTGCTACACTGCAAATTTGAGGCCAGTTTGGACTATGTGAGGCCATGTCTCAGGAACCAGGAGAAAGAATATAAAATCACCCTGTGGCTTCAGTGGTGACCTTTAATACAGGATGCCACCTCACCACGGCTTGGCTGCTGGGACATGACTGCTAAGGGTCCAGCAAGAGCACCTTATTAGGTAGAGAGCGAGAGGCAACTTGCTGTGCCCCTGTGGGTGAGTGCAGATGTGCTTAGTCAGGAAGTCCTGGAAGCAGTGGGGTCCACAAGGGAGGAACAAGAAATGCATGGCTGTGGGCATGGAAACCACAGACAAGAACAATCCCTGATTTGCCAAAAGCCTGTGAGAATCCCAACTTTCTGCGCCAGTGAACCCCAGTCACTATGAAAATGGTGGACGCTGGATATGTGTGCCCATAGCACAGGATCCCAGGCTCAGGAGATCACAGCACCCCATACAACTCAAACAAACTTCAGGCATAGGGTTAGCCCGCAGACAGAGTCGCTTTTGTAAGGAACATCTGAGTCTAGAAACAGTCCCATAGGTGAGAACGTCTATTGGCAGGAGAGGGTGAGTATGTCACTGGGAGAAGTCTCATCAGAGGAGCTTCCTACTTCAATCTGTGGGCAAGTCTCAGCCCTACTTGTATACTTCTCCTGGGTGACGCCCCACACTGAGCTGTCCCCACCCCCAGAGGTTTCCATATGTTCCTCTTCTTGGTTTTAGAGGCAACAAGATTGACACAGTTGCCTGGTTGCTCCCATGGGTCTGGGAAGGCTAAGTAGCAGGCTAACCAGTAGGTTTACCGCTAGGCTGACCAGTAGGGCACGTCTTCCTTTTTCACTTGTTGACCTCTGTGACGTTTTGTATATGCTTGACCCAGAAGGTGGCATTATTAGGGGGTGTGGCCCTGTTGGAATGGGTGTGTCACTGTGGGCAAGAGCTTTAATACCCTTGTCCTAGCTGCCTGAAAGCCAGTCTTCTGATTGCCTTCAGAACAAGATGTAGAACTCTCAGCTCCTCCTACACCATCCCTGTCTGTCTGCTGCCGTGCTCCCACCCTGATGAGAACAGATTGAACCTCTGAACCTGTAAGCCATATTCAATTAAATGTCCTTTTAAGGGTTGCCTTGATCACAGTGTCTGTACACAGCAGTTAAACCCTAAGATAGTCTCTTTTATGTTATGAGGTTCATCCCACCTAAGAAATATAAATGAGAAAGGGAAAATAGTTTTCCTTCTGACACTACCACTTACTGTAATAGTCACAGTGTGATGCACACAGTTCAGTAGAGAGGCTGAGAGCCCTGAGTCATCTCTACATTAGTGATAGTGAGTGGATTTGAGTCTGCATTCCTTTTATGTGGCCCTCTGTTGCGGCAAAGCAACTCTAGGACACAGTGGCTGTGATATGGCAGTGGCCTCCCAGGGCTCTGAGAGAGGCAGGGAGGCTCCCAGGATCAGCTGGAAGTAGTGTGAGTGGGGAATTGCAGGGACTGCAGAGGCGTCTCAGTCCATAAAGACTTGTCATACGAGCATGAGGACCTTCACACACACACACACACACACACACACACACACACACACACACACACAGACACACACACATAGCCTTCACATGAGTCCGCTGGCACAGACTGGTGGTGAGCCAGCACCCCGGACAGTCATCTGTCATCTGGGAAAGGTCAGGCATAGAGTGCAATAACTTAGAGAAAAGCTGAACCAGCAAGCGAGCAAACAGAAAACCATTTTCTCTTTCAGGTTCTCCCTATATAGGAATCTCCGGCTATCCTAGAACTCATAATTCTCCTGCCTCAGCTTCCAAGGGGTGGAACCACACTCAGCTCATTTGCTAAGGTTGTTGTTGTTGAGGCAGGGCCTGGCTATGCAGAACCAAAAGTGACTTTGAACTCCTGATCGTCCCACCTCTTCCCCCAAATGCTAGGATTACACTACCCAGCCCAGTTAAAACTAGCTATTTTTCGGGTCTTAGCATGAAAATTATTTACAGAGTTTCCTTTATCACCTTAATTTATTCTTTTGCTCTCCTGGCTCATAGGTGGTCAGAGGAACCTCTGAGAGCTTAGAAACCTTCCCCCAACCGCACACAGTTCCCAGAAGGCAGAACTGGTCTAGCATACCTGGTGTCTAGGTTTGAGCCTGAGCAAACCTATTTGAGGCCACCAGATCCATTAAGCGTAGATGAGACCACAACTGTTCCTGTAGCCCCCAGAGCTGGCAATTTTCCAAGCTGTAATTCCCCACTGTCCCAAATGCCCTAGGGACTCGCCTGCTGTCCTTTAATGTACAACTAGATGCTGGACTCTGTTCGGCCCCATGAGGGGCATGGGAGGAGCGGGGAGGACGTGGAACTAGCAGCAGCTAAGTTTTGTTCTGCTGGAATAAAGACAGCTCCTGGTGACCACTTAGCAAGGATATCATGGCTGTCAGCCATTGCTGTGGTCTGGGCTCTGTCTCCATAGCCCGTGACCCTCCAATAGCAGGCAGTAAAGGATCATGTTCTAGACCCGGAGCGCCATCTTTGAGACCACCACGGGTCCTGTGGGAGCTGATGTAATCTGGGAGCTGGGAGATCACCAATTAGGCTAGATTGGCTGGCCTATAAGCTCCCTGAATCCAACTCCATAGCTCTGGTATTACCATGCTGGGCTTTTTGCATGTTGGGTCTAAAGCCTGATAAACTGAAAGGTTTCAAAGCCAGGGTCTCTGACTGTCTCCTACTTCTATTCCCCCTAGGAGTAACAGAAATCAGAAGTACTCTGAAGTCAGAGGGTGAGCAAGGTAGGGTAGAAAGAAAGGTCACTCAAAGTCAAGGTGAGCATGGTAGGAGACTGGAATTAGACAGCCCCAGGGAATATTAAACAAACAAGCAAATAAGCCAATCCCTTATTACACATTGTAACTTACCTTTCTGTTCTCCCTGAACATGGGTGGTTAGAGGAGACTCTGAGAGGTTAGAAGTATTCCCCAATGACATGCAGCTATGGAGAGCAAAGCTGACCCAAAATGCCCTGCATCTAACAATGAGCCACTGAGAGACACTGTCTAAAGTGCCCTGTGGTGTCTGGTCAGCTCCATTAGGGCAGGTTTTGACACTTGACCTATGTCCTAGTCTGCAAATCCTGTCCTTCCTGTCATGACTTCAATATTGCTTGAAGGGATATAGGATGATGGCCTTGACCCATAGCTCAGTGAGATGACATCCTGCAGGCCTCTCTGGGGGCTCCAGCATAGGCTACCCTGGAAGTGACAGCCACCTTGAATTAACAGACTTGGTTAAATAATCTTTGGATTGAGCAGAACCAATCAACAGTGAAGGAAGCCTCTCCCCTCCCTCTCCCCTCTCTATCTCTCTCTGTCTATCATTCATTGATGCATGATATGTATGTATGTATGTATGTATGTATGTATGTATTATCCATCCATCCATCTATCATCTATCTATCATCCATCTCTATCACACACACACACACACACACACACACACATTCCCCTGCTCTCTCCTTTCTCTTCTCTTCTCTTCTCTTCTCTTCTCTTCTCTTCTCTTCTCTTCTCTTCTCTTCTCTTCTCTTCTCTCCTCTCCTCTCCTCTCCTCTCCTCTCCTCTCCTCTCCTCTCCTCTCCTCTCCTCTCCTCTTCTCTTCTCTTCTCTTCTCCTTCCTCTCCTCTCGCTTCCCTCTCTCCCCTCCTACCCCCTCTTCCCTATTCCTCACTCCTCCTCTTCTTCCTTCCTCTCCATTCTCTCTCCTTCCCTCCCTTTCCCTTCTTTCCCCACTCCTCTTTCTCCTCCCTCTCTCCCCTCCTTCTTTTCTGTCCCACCTCCTATGCCTCTGCCTTTTTTAAAGACAGGAGTCTCACTATGTAGCTTGGCTAGCCTCAAACTCACAGAGATCCATCTGCCTCTTCCTTCTCAGTGTTCAAATTAAAGGTATATACCACCACAGCCAGGTTCTACCTCCCCTCTTCATGTCAACATCAAGTCTTGAGCTCTTGCTGGCCAAAGCCAGGTCCTGAGCGCCAGGGTCATTAAATTTGGTTATATTTGCAATTCAAATTTGCAAAAGAAATCTTCAAGTGTGTTCATCTCCTGGACTGGGCCCCTTGTTTGTCTTTAGCACATGCAGCCCATCTGTGGGGGAAATGCCTTCCTACCAATTGGTTGCTTTGAATTCCAGTACCCTGAGACCCAGCATTCTCAGTATTATGAATGCCTCAAATGTTGTTGCAACCATTTAGTGCTGTTGGCAAGCCCCCCAAAGACTGCCACCCAGCACCTCTGAGTCAGCTCTCCCAATCTACCACTACATCCTCAATCTCACCCACACAGTTGGCTCAGGAGTCACCGGAGTGAGCTGAATGCCCTTCTTCAGTTTTCACAGCACATCTCAGTATGCCAAAGCCTCAGTCTTTCACTGTCCCCACCCCATGCAGGCTGAGGGTGCGGGGTTAGGAAACCTTAGGCCTGGTATTACATACACTTGGCTCCATGGGTGCTGCTACCCATCTGTAACCTGGAATTCATAGTGGGGATAGTCATGCTATCTATGAGGTGATGACATACATGAATAGGCCAGGTCATGGGGATTTTTCGTTCTTGTGTCCATTTCTACCCAATGCACATCATCAACCACAGAGATTAAGTCCTCTCAGAAGCTTAGGTATAACTTGATCTTCCTCTCTCTTAGGGACCTTGGCAGGTCACCAGATTCCTCTGACCTGAGCTGGGTCCACCAGCCATGTGTGCTCATAAAATGTGAAGAGCTGAAGTTAGAGCTGCGTGAGGTGTAAAATGCTTCCTGAGCAACAGGAAAGACCAGAGTTCAAATCCCTAGAGATCATGTAAAGCTGGGCACATAGCCTGAGCAACTGAAATCCTGGTGCTCTTTGGCAGAAATGAGAGGTGGAAACAGGAGAATTCTAGGAACACAAAAGAGGGGGCTAGTTAGTCTGCCTTACACAAACCATTAGAGATCTTGTGTCAATAAAGGTGGGAGGTGAGGACTACACCTGAGATTGTCCTCTGACCTCCATACCTTGGTATAAGTATAATACCTGCACATACACACATATACAGAGAGAGAGAGAGAGAGAGAGAGAGAGAGAGAGAGAGAGAGAGAGAGAAAGAGAAAGAGAGAAACAGAGACAGATAGACAGAGACAGAGAGAGATAGACAGACAGAGAGACCGAGACAGAGAATTTCAATTATATATGCGATTCATCCTATATCTCCATGGATAGGTCCATTCTATACTCTCAGAATCTAGAAACTTGCAGACATTCTCTTTCTGCAACCCTCCCTTCCTCTCTCTGGGTGTTACTGTGTATACGTTACAAGACTGATACTCTTCAAGGAAACCACATATAAGGAACCAATCTGGCTTTACATAGGTCCCAAACAGAGTGACTTTGTATCCTAGAAATAACTCCATCAAAACCAGAACGCCTAAGCATAGTGCAGTGGCATATATTCGAAATCCCAGCACTTAAAATATGAAAACAAGGGGATCAGGAGTTCAAAGCCAGCCTCACCCTCAACTTTATAAAAAGTTCAATTCTAACCTGGGATCCATGAAGCACTGTCTCAAGAAACAAAATAAATAAAAATGAGGACACCTGGAATACCAGCCATGGTGAGGTAGATGCAGGAGGAACAGGAGTTTAAGGTGAGCCTCAGATAACTGAGTGTCTGACACACTGAAAAAGAAAAAAAAGGGAGATCTAGAAGATGGGGTTGGGGTGCAGTGATACACTGCCTTCCAGATATGACATGGCCATTGTACTCATGACATACTCTTGCCTACACAAGGCCTGTCAATATTCCAATAGGATGAAACCCTGTATAGGAGTCCAGCAATATGGCTGATCTGGCAAGAGATCACATCTGAAGACATTCTAGATCTATGTGATCTGACTGGGGTGCAGACACACTGGAAGGCAGTTGTGTTTGGAAGTGCCATCTAATTGAGGGGCAGACAAAGTGGCGAATTAGAGAAAGATTTGACAGGATGAGCTAGAGATACCCAACTCTTGGTAGAACAGACAGGAAAGAAGGGCAATATAGAGAGTGGTGTGGAATCATGGGGTGGGGTGGGGTGGGGTGGGGTGGGGTGGGGGGTGGGACAGTTTTACTGGGACAGTTTTACAGAGACAGCTTGCAGAGAGAGCAATATAGACATTGCTGAAGACAGAACAAGCCAGAAAATGAGAAGGAGCCAGAAGATCAGAACATATTGCCAGAGTTGGTTTGAGGCCAAGCAGAGCAATTCAATCAGAATCCAAGAGAAACCAGTTTGAATCAGTCCCCTTGTAGAGGAGTTTGGGCCAGAACAGATGAGTTGAACCAGCCAGCCGGAGTTCAGAAAGAACTAGAAAGGGCAAGCTGAAGAAAGAGCTTCAGCAACAAGCCTCTGAGACAGCAATTACAACAGGCAAATAAAAGTTACTTTTACAAAGTCCTATCCATAGATGAGGAGGTTTTGGTAGTTACTAACTACTGGGGAGAGACAGAGTCATTTTGCTCAGTGATGTAGCCACTGGTAAGGAAATTGTCCATGGTGGAGTAAATAACTTCATAGACATGCATATGCAAAATACCCTGACTAAATACAGGCTTATAAAAACAGGTATGAAAGTAGGTGTAGGGGCATATTAGGAAGTGGAGTGGGTTCAAAGAGGGTTGGGGAGTGATAAAGGAGGAAATGGGGGTTAATACAATCGAACTGCATTATGTACAAATGAAACTGTCAAGGAAGAAATAAAAACTATCTTCAAAAAGGAAAAGTGTTGAGAAGAAGAAGGGAGGGGAGGAGAGAGAAGAGGAAGTGCTGGGGTTTGTGGTGGCATCTGTCCTTGGGCCATCCAAACTCTGCAAACTGAGCTTTTCAGCAAGAAAAGGACATCAGGGGAGCTGAGAATACATCCGGAAGCTGATGTAAACACCCAGGCCTTGAGTGAGGCAGAGTAATTGTGAGCTCCAGAAAACCCCCTCAAATCAAGAAAAGAGACTTTCTGATTCCAGGAATGATGGCCAGGAGGAATTGTGATTAGCCCTGGGAAACTTCTGAGAAAGTTTCCAGTAGAGATCAGAAGGCAAGTGTGGGAAGGATATAGTTAAAGATTTCCCTGACAGTGGTAGAAAGTGGTAGAAAAAAATCTTCTCTACCCCAGAAGTTCTTGAAAGAGAAAAGCCGAGGAAATCAGGCACTCAGTTGACACTGAAAAAGAAAAAAAAAGAAAAAGGCAGAGAAAACTTGCCATGCTAGGAAGACATCAAAAGTCAGAAAGATAATTAAAGATGAGAACTTAATCACCATGTATGGGCTTAGACACTCATCAAAGGCATTGCAAACAACTCTGGAAACAGAGAGAAGGCATTGTCTAATTTAGAGGAAAAGTCCAATTCATTAAGTTACTTCATCTCTCTGGGACTCAGCTTACCTCCCGGAAACCCAAAATTCCATGGGATAAATGGCTGAGTAAAGCTCTCTCTCTCTGTTTCTCTCTCTCTGTCTCTCTACCCCCTCTCTCTACCCCCTCTTCCTTCCTTCCTTCCTTCCTTCCTTCCTTCCTTCCTTCCTTCCTTTCTTTCTAGCCTAGGCTAGCCTCAAACTCACCATATGGCTGAAGCTGACTACCACCACCATGTCTCAAGTGCTTGTAATACAGACAAATGCTGTCACACCCAGATCTTATTTCTTTATAAAAAAAACTCATCAACTTTACAGGAGACTTTTGTTTGTTTGTTTGTTTGTTTATTTTATTTTTCAAGACAGGGTTTCTCTGTGTAGCCCTGGCTGTCCTGGAACTCACTCTGTAGACCAGGCTGGCCTTGAACTCAGAAATCCTCCTGCCTCCGCCTCCTAAATGCTGGGATTAAAGGCATGTGCCACCACCGCCTGGCTATGTTTTTTGTTTTCTTAACCCAGTGTCTGGAATCCCCGGCTGGCCCTGAACTCCTTAATGGTGGCCTTGAACTCCTACTCCTTCTGTCTCTATCTCCTCAGTGCTAGCTAGCATTATAGGAATGTGCCACCCACCCTGCTCCTGGGTGTGTTTAGATACGAAGAAATGAAGGAGGATGAGAAAATGTGTTAGCTTTCCTTGTAGGAGCCCTTGTACTTCACAAGAGGCTTGTTGCCTAAAAACTTTGGAATCTTCAAGGTCTTTCTCTCTCCTCCTCCTCTCCCTCCTCTTCCTCCTCCTTCTCAGTGATTAATAGAAGATTTATTTATGCAAGAGTAGAGTCAGCCTCATTGGGGTCGAGGAGTTACCTCACAAATCACACAAACACTGGTCTCAGTCAGACAGGGATAGTTTATTACGCATTCATCCCAGGACTGATTGATGGGGCAACACACCAGACTTGAGAGCTGACGGCAACCCTAAGACAGACTCCTACAGAGCTTTTAACCCTGAAGTCCACAAACACCTGTGCCAAGTTATTCCGCCAATCAGGATTTAGGGGTGGGGACTTCCTTAGGAACATGTCTTTGTTGTGCATTTATCCTGCTCCCATTGGTTGGGGTATTCAACTCTGGCAGGGGACTTGCTTTGACTAACATTCATGTCTTAACTTGCCAACCAGGATGTCGGTTATCCAGGTAGATGACTCTTTCTGCCTAGTAGGATGTCAGTAATCCAGGAAGGTTTTGGTAGTTTACAACTTTACTTGATCTCTACTCAAAATGGAAGTCTTATTCCAAATGGCTTCTTATATTGGTGCAGGTGCCTTTCTTATGTTGGGGTCCATCCCAGGGGCAGCTTATAAGTGTAAAAGCCATGAAAGCTTGTATGCAGGTGCAGGTAGGACTGCCTAGTAGTTGGTTTGGGTCCATGTTTATTGTGGCTAACTACACAAAGCAGTTCTAACTGATCTCTATTGTGATTGGTTTCAAAGAACACCAAAGCACAGAACATAACAGAATACGCAATTAACTCAGGCATAAGAAAATTTTCTTGTAACAGTAGTAACAACATAAAATGGCTGGCTAGACAACCATCAGTTACTCAGGCCTTTACAATCATTGCCGAGCTAAATAGGAGAGGTGAAATGTTTGGTCAATTTTCCTTCCATGGTAAGTTTGTCCTTCTCTCCTGTATGTTTTGAAAGCATAATATAATATCAGAAAAAGTGCTGGCCCAATTCCCAGCACTAAAAGGAAATTCTTGGGAGTGGGTCTGAAATTAGGATCAACATTTGCTGATCTTGCATAGGTCCTAAGAATCAAAGCAGGATCTTTGATGTACTCTAGGCATTTGGGGTCATAGTACTGCAGCAGATACTCCCGTTTAAGCTGGGTACTTATGCTGGAGCACTCGACTCACATGTCGGAGTCTTAGGAGAGACAATTTAGGGTACTCATGAGAATGGCTAGGGGGGGCAGGTCTATATCCTGGCCTCTGGAGTGAAAGATCCTGACAGAATGTAAAAGGTCACAGAAGCCCTGAAATTGGCAAAAAAGATTTCATTGCTAGCAGAACTAGCTACACTGATTTAGAAAAATAGAGCCAGCCGGGTGTGGTGGCACACGCCTTTAATCCCAGCACTTGGGAGGCAGAGGCAGGCGGATTTCTGAGTTCGAGGCCAGCCTGGTCTACAAAGTGAGTTCCAGGACAGCCAGGGCTATACAGAGAAACCCTGTCTCGAAAAACCAAAAGAAAAAAAAAAAAAAAAGAAAAGAAAAATAGAGGTGCACAATGCTCTGGCCACTCCTTGAACCCATGTGTCTGCCAATGTTCTGACCGTTCCTTGAACCCAGGTGTGTGCCCACTGCTGCACCTCACTGCCAGGTGTTTGTGATATTGGTTGCTGAGAAAGAGTCAGAAAATCTCCCCAGCAACCACAGCCGGGCCAATCCTGAGTTGTTACACCTGCACCAGACTAATTTCTTGTACCCCTCCCATACCCATTTCTTGAGAATAGACATTGTTTAGATTTGGAATCCCCTACTCCCCCCACTTCTCCTTTCTCCCCGAGGGCCTATAAAAACTGAGACCCCTTTCCCCTCGAGGTCGACTCCTCTACCCCTGCATGGGATATGAGTCGTCCCCAGAGCTCTGGCTTTCCCCGAATAAAGCCTCATGTGGTTTGCATCAAGCTTGGTCTCTTGTGAGTTCTTGGGTGTCCGCTATTGTCCCGAGGCCTGAGCGAGGGGCTCCTCTCAGAGTCTTTCAGGAGCACTCTTCTGTGAGGCTCTTGGGGCTTGTCATCTTTCTCCTCTATTTTTTAGGACTGAGCAGCTAACACAGGATCTAGCCAGTGGGAAAGGCTGATAAACATTAGCAAATAAGAATCATGCTGTGCTAGGTGGATCTAGCCACATGCCTTTAGTTCCTGTGTTCTGGTAGGCAGAGATCTGCAGATCTACATGAGTTCAAGGTCAGCTTGGTCTACATAGTGAGTTCCAGGATAACTAGAGCTATACACAAAGAGATCCTGTCTCAAAAAAAAAAAAAAAAAAAAAGAACCATCACCTGATCCCAGTTAGGCCATCAGCAACAGAGAAAAGAAATACCTGCATTCAAGTCTAGCTTAGTGAACCAAAGTGTTTAATTATGGTTACGTAAAGAAGGACGGGTCAGAGGTTACTTATGGTAGTGTGACCAACTCACAAGGGGTTCATGCACTGCAGAATCTCTCTCCCTTCCAGCAAGCACTAACTACTTAGCTATATATATCCCCAGGGAGGTGTAGGGCCACCAGAGCACATCCTCGCTCATCTCCACTCCAGGACAGAATGTTAATGAGCCAATCTTGTTTGAGTATCTCTTGGGTAAATCACACCTGTTTAGAGGTCAAGAATGTACTGGCTAAGTTATGGCCAGGGGACAGCATTCTACAACAGCAGGCCAGACAAACAGATCTTCAGTTGGAACCAGATTCTGACTATCACTGTCAAAGGCCCACCTCAGAGGTCTTCTTCTGCCAGGTAAGTTCAGAAAATGATCAGAGGGAGCTCGACCTTGAACCCAAACCCTGCACTGTTTTCCATTGCTCCCCAGCTGTCAACGGCCTATGTACTGAGAAGGGATTATCACAGCGGGCTGGTAAATGTTTGATCTTCAGCTCTGGGTGGGGGATCCTGCTTGCAGAGGCTGCCAATTTCTCTCCTGAATATTCCAACACTGACTGGAAACTACTGACAGTGGGTTACTGGAGGCAGAAATGTTTGCATATAGCTCAAGGCTTTCCCTGCCATACCCCTGGACATTAATTTTCCTGAAAGTCAGGACCCACCTAAGTTTTCAGTTTGCACAGTAAGGTGACAATATAATCGGGAGACAGTGAAGGAAGGATGACCTAGGTCTAACTGTTTCAGTTTCTGGTTCTCTCACTTTCCAGCAAGGACCTCTGACCTGGGACTTGGGGAGCACTTTCTTTTTTTTTTTTTTTTTTGCCAGGCAATTTCAAGACTTTGAGTTTATTAATTTTAAGTAACAATAATTTAAAAGGTACAATGGCTTTTCATATTACTAAAACATTTATACAATAATCAAGGAAACTGATCAGTTAATGAGGAAGCTAGAGATCATAGTAAACTACCTCAGGGAACACTTGCTTTTTCTGTTTTTTTTTTTTTTTTTTTTTTTTTTTAAAGATTTATTTATTTATATGTAAGTACACTGTAGCTGTCTTCAGACACTCCAGAAGAGGGAGTCAGATCTCATTACAGATGGTTGTGGTTGCTGGGATTCGAACTCTGGACCTTCGGAAGAGCAGTCAGGCTGGCCTCGAACTCAGAAATCCACCTGCCTCTGCCTCCCAAGTGCTGGGATTAAAGGCGTGCGCCACCACGCCCGGCTTTTCTGCTTCCGCATCTGGAATCTGGATCGTGGTAGAGGTTTGAAGTAGAGCTGTGGACCTAACGGAGCAGGGGAGTTCGGGGAGGATGGGCGGGGGCGGGGGACAAAGACTTCGGTTGCTGCAGTCCGGTAAAGAGAGCTTAGGTGTCCTGGGTCCTAGGATCCTAGCTGAAAGTTTGGGGGTGTTTTCACCATGGAGTCAAAGCAGGTGGTGGACAGGAGGTCCCTCAACAGGGGTTTCTGGTTACGACTACAACTTCTGTGGCTTTTTTCTTAGACCATTTTACCAGAATTTTCTTCATTGGCCGAGCCAATGAAGGGGTTTGTGTGGGTGAAGAAATCTTTGTCTCAAAAGTGGTTCCGGGATTGCAGTGGGGCGGGCAAAAAGTGGACCTTGGCGCCATCTGCTGGACTTTTACATTTTTTTATTATTTGGACGGCCGAGAAGCAGAAATTCGTTAGATTGGTCTTTAATCCGAGTCACTTCTGAAAACCTTTTATACGAAGAAGTGTAGAAAAGATAATTTTAATGAAGTTCTACTATTTAAGAGCCTTCAGGAGGTTCATGCCAACACTGGAGAAGCTGAGGCAGAAGACTGACAAGTTCCAAGCCTGGGTCACTTGGTCATTTAGTAAGTTCAAGGCCACTATAGACTACATATTGAGACCCTGCCTCAATATGCCAATAAATAAATAAATAAATAGATAGATAAATAAATAAATAAATAAATAAATAAATAAATAAATAAATAAATAAGGAGGGTCTAGGGAGATAGAGTTGATAAAGAGCTTACTCAGCAGGTAATATGGATCTGAGTTGGAAATACAGAACACGGGTTAAAAGCTGGGCATGGTAGCATGCATTTGTAATCCCAAAGCAAGACCCACAGAGAGGGACCGCTCACTGCAGCCCACTGCTCAGCCAGTCTGGTCTAATCAGTAAGCCCCCAGGTTCCAACGAGAGAGCCTGTCTCAAAAGGTGAAAGCTCTCGAGGAACCACACCCAAGGATGACCTCTGAACTCCACCTAGGCACAGGCATAGACATGCACTATGCATACATGAGCCATATACATAAACCAAGTATTACTTAAATACAACATCTCTACTAAAGAATGTATCAAATCTGATCTCTTCAAAGATGGTCAATTAATTTTTAAAAATCTTTTTCTTGAAGTGCCGAGAGATGTGAACTGGGGGGTGGGGGATCTTATGCATGTTAAACAAGTACTCTGCTACTGAGCAACCGCCTCTGTCCACCAATTATTTGAATTTTTAACTTGATTTCTTCCCCTCCAACATGCCCTCCCTTGCAAATGCAGATGGGGGGCTGGAGAGATGGCTCAGCAGTTAAGAGCTCTGACTGCTCTTCCAGCAACCACCTGATGGCTCACAACCATCTGTATGGGATCTGATGCCCTCTTCTGGTGTGTCTGAAGACAGCTACAGTGTACTCATACACATGAAATAAATAAAATGTAAACAAACAAACAAAAACAGGAAACCAAAACACAGACGGTTAGAACTTCTGATGGCTTGGTGTGACATTTTGGCCATCTAATCATGTGAAAGTGCCAGGCATTCTGTAGCAAGCATATCACTTTCCGAACTTTTGTCTGTTCCTGGGCCAGCACTATTAGGTAAGAGTCAACCCAAGACTGAGAGGAAATGGGACACTCTACAGGTGCGGTGCACTAAGCTAGCCAGTTCAGTGGGTTAGTGTGTTGCCTGCATTTCCAGTTTATGAAATTCTCATCTTACAATTGGTTTATGGGGATGAAGCTCTATCATAGTTTTAAGTCAAGGCACACTTGCCACACTGCACAATGAAATAGCCAAAGAGAGGAGAAGGGACAGCAGGCACCACTGCTGTGCAAGTTCAGAGGAAGAGGTCTCTAACAACTCCTTTTCTGGCTGGAACCCTGGAAGCTGTATCAGAGAAAAGAAAGGTTTCTGCTGTGCCAGAAATCCTTAAGAAATGTGAAGGGATTTTGCAGAGTTAAAAGTGAAGTGCAGGGCCGGGCATGGTGGCACACTCTAATCCCAGCACTCGGGAGGCAGAGGCAGGTGAATTTGAGTTCAAGGCCAGTCTGGTCTACAAAGTGAGTTCCAGAACAGCCAGGGCTACACAGAGAAACCCTGTCTTGAAACAAAACAAAACAAAACAACACAACAACAACAACAACAAAAGTGAAGTGTAGGGGCTGGAGAGATGGCTCAGTGGTTAAAAGCACTGACTGCTCTTTCGAAGGCCCTGAGTTCAAATCGCAGCAACCACATGGTGGCTCACAATCATCCATAATGAGATTTGACGCCCTCTTCTGGTGTGTCTGAAGACATTGACAGTGTACTTACATAGAATAATAAATAGATCTTTAAAAAAAAGTGTGAAGTGCCGTGGGAAGAAGTTTGCCTTAAAGGTGCTTTTAAACGCAAGGAGGAAGCTTATCTATGAAAAAGCAAAGCATTGTTACAAGGAGTCTCTAGGCAGATTGCAATGACTAGGATGTTAAGAAAAGCTGGGGAGCTAAAGGGATCTTCAACCCTATAGGTGGAACAACATTATGAACTAACCAGTACCCCTGAGCTCTTGACTCTAGCTGCATATGTATCAAAAGATGGCCTAGTCGGCCATCACTGGAAAGAGAGGCCCATTGGACACGCAGACTTTGTGTGCCCCGGTACAGGGGAACGCCAGGGCCAAAGTGGGGGAGTGGGTGGGTAGGGGAGTGGGGGTGGGTGGGTAAGGGGGACTTTTGGTATAGCATTGGAAATGTAAACGAGCTAAATACCTAATAAAAAATGGAAAAAAAAAAAAAAAAAAAAGAAAAGCTGGAAACTTCCATGTACCTGCAGAACCAAAACTGGCATTTGTCTTCAGAATCCACAATATCAGTGGTGTAAGCCACAAGATAGTGTAGCTTCTCTGAGCTAGATCTTCAATTGCACCTTTGTTAAATGCTATGAGGGCTCAATTAGCAGGCTAAATATTGTTACATTTGTTAGGTAACAGTTTCCTCTAGATTTAAACAGTCTATCCATCAGGCACTTACTCCTTTTTTTTAAAATGTATTTTAATAGCAAACTTACAGGAACAGCACAGAAGACAGACAACATTAAAAACATGTACTTTTTTGTAGGACAACTCAGTTAGAGTAGCATAGTGTGTGATAAAAATACTGCAAACACCATTTAGTAGCCGTCAATAAGAAATTTACTTATTTTTTAAAAATCCAAATGCTGGCATTGTCCAGAAAATTTTAACTGATTTATTTATAAGTGTTATAAAGTTGAACTGTTGAAATGTGTTCACTGAAACATTTTGCTTGCATTAATGCTTTACATCTTGCATTTATATTAAAAATTCACACACAAATGAACATGGAGAAATGACAATACCTGATTCTGTCCCCTATGTTTCCACTTACAATCATGTACTTAGGTACCTTTGACCCCATGGAAAAAAATATCTAACATTCAGAACTACTGATAACAGGAAGAAGAGGAAAAAAAAATTTTTTTTTTGAGAATGAAATGTTTCCCCTCATAGTGGACTCTTAAGCACGTTCTCCGAGTATGCTGTGTGCTAACTGGATATCTTTTGGAATAACTGTTACACATTTGGCATGGATAGCACACAGATTGGTATCTTCAAAAAGGCCAACCCGATTGGCCTCACTTGCCTCCTGTAAAGCACCAATAGCTGCACTCTGGAAGCGCAGATCTGTTTTGAAGTCCTGAGCAATTTCTTGCACCAGACGCTGAAAGGGGAGCTTATGAATCAGAAGTTCAGTGGATGATAGCGTCTGATTTCAAGGAGTGCCACAGTATCAGGCCTGTAACGATGAGATTTCTTCACCCCTCCAGTAGAGGGCGCACTCTTGCAAGCAGCTTTTGTAGCTAGTTGTTTCCTGGGTGCTTTACCACAGGTGGATTTGCGGGCAGTCTGCTTTGTATGAGCCATGGTATAGATACCTCCTTACTTAGCCCTCTTCTCCTTCGGCTGGAGCTTGGCAAGTGAGAGGCGGTGCTGGCATTGGAGAGCGGCGGCGCGGCAAAGGCTGCAAACACAATTCCTTTTATTATTTTTTTAATATTTATTTATTTATTTTATGTATGTGAGTACACTGTAGCTGTACAGATGGTTGTGAACCTTCATGTAGTTGTTGGGAATTGAATTTTTAGGACCCCTGCTCACTCTGATTGGCCTTGCTTGCTTGGGTCAACCCCACTCACTCAGTCTCTGCTTGCTCCAGCCCAAAGATTTATCTATTATTATACATAAGTACACTGTAGCTGACTTCAGACTCACCAGAAGAGGGTGTCAGATCTCATTGTGGGTGGTTGTGAGCAACCACGTGGTTGCCGGGATTTGAACTCAGGACCTTTGGAAGAACAGTCAGTGCTCTTACCTGCTGAGCCACCTCACCAGCCTCAGGTACCCACTCCTTAAACAGAAATGTAAATAACTCAAATAGCTTCAGGAAGTCCCAGAAACTGATTGGATTCCCTGGGCCCCTCCCTGTCAGAGTAATAAAAGCTGCAAAGAAGACTGAACCCAGATCAGCTGCCTGAAAGAAGCAGAAAACCAGACAAGGTGCCTGGAAAAGGTTTAGATCAGAGTCACTTTGAAAGGACCCTCTCCAATCTGCTGGGATGGCTGTTGTATACTCCAGGTTGTCTGTTGTCACAGTCTCCGCTTGCCGCAGAGACATGAACTACACGGACACCAAGGCGGGTTCATGCAGCAACTTCTTTACTTGTGGCTTTTCCCCCTACACAGCTTTTTACTTACAGCTCTTTTACTTGGGGCACAGCTCTCTCCACTTAGGGCAAGGGCTATATTTATACAGTAGTGGCAACTGACCTCATCTCGCTCCACACCACCTCATCCAATCAGAATCACACATGCTCCAGGCATAAGCTCAGGTCAGTCACAGATAGGCTGACAGATTCAACTTGGCAGGTAGCTTACACATGCAGTTTCACTGCACATGTTTGGGCAAGGCAGTAAACGTGGGTTTCACGGGGCCTGGCAATGGGCCAGGGCACCATCTTGGCCCATGCGGCCACACCTGCTTCCCGAATCTCCCCCTTTTAGTTTTATTAGTAGCTCTGGGATCAGCATCTGTCTTAGGTTGCCCCCATCCATGCCACATCCTTACCTGTCATGGGAGTGATGAACTCACTTTTGCCATCCTGTCTTAGGTTGGTATGCGCATGTGAGGGTCTTACCCGTCATTGATTACTAATCCAGCATGTTGAGCCAACATTGGGGGAATGCTCCTGCTTCCAAGGCTGCCATAGCCTGCACTAAGGCTCGTTTATCAGCCCTGTGCTGCCTTCGCATATGTGCCATCTACCAAAGCATTCCACTACACAGAACAGTCAGCAGGAGTGCCCAAAAGGCCATCCCTCTCCAATTTTTTAAAAGTCCCACAGTTCCCTGGATGATCTTCAGCCATTGCTTTGCAGTTGCAATCTCCACACTGGTGTTGTTCACAGCAACAATCGATGCTCGCAATTCCTTCATCTTTGTGTCGAGATCATGACTCCAATTTCCTAGCAGCATCACACCAATTGCACACGACAGATTTGCAGCTCTGGAAATATTCTGATACTGAACAGAGGTTACACACATTCCTGACATATGAGTAATGCAGGAAGCAAATACTAACTGCTCCAACAACAGCTTGTGCGGATTGATAGGGAAATACACGAGCTTCGGGTTGATTTCCTTCAACATAAACTACTCCCACACCGCCTTTGCAAATACATTAACAGCACCTGGGATTGGCTCAGTCTGGGTCATGACAAACTGAAGCCAATTAGTGGAGGCAAGTACCTCAATCTGTTTTACATCAGGTTGTTTACCAAAAGCTCCTAGCCCCACCTTTAGACCCTTAAGAATTAGCTGGGCTAAGCAGGACTCAACCTGAGTTACAGCAAAGGCAGCCTAGACCCCATAAGTTGAAACTGACTCCTTCAATCTTTGTACAACCTTCCACTCCAGGGGTTCATGATACCATTGCCCCTGTTGGTCCTGAAATACTGGGAAGGCCCCCGCAATGGCGGGCATATTTTTCCAGACTTTTGCATGAAGACTACGCTTTCCCCTTTTGTCTCCCTCACCTTTATAGGGGGGAGGAGATGGCAACGGAGGGGCTGATGGTTCTGGTGGCCTACTGTGCCTCAAACTTCAGTGGGACATCCGACTACAGATGTCACTATTGCTATCAGTCCTGTCACTGTCACTAGTAGACCCTTCAGAGCTAGATTCCTTCTTCTCTTTTTTTATCTTTGGTTTGTTGTCTAAGCTGTTTAGGTTTTTGGCGGCTAGCCTGAGAAGCAATCTCCTTAGCCTCCTCGAGCGCTGCCGCTCCTTCCTCTATTTCAGCACTGTACTTTCCACTGGTCTCCCCCAAGCACGCCCTGACCAAGATCCAGATGTCTAACATTTTTACTTTTAGTTGCAGTTGAACCCATGTTGCTGAAATTCCCTTCGATTCTATTCCTGAGAACCTTAGTGCTTCATCCCCCTTTTCCCCCTGGGGAATCTTACCTTCGTCCTTACCACTGTTTACTAAAGTTTCCTCACCGCTGTCTACTAAGGTTTCCTTATCGCTGTGATGAGTTCCCCGTATGGGCCACCACTTGTTGCAGTCTCCGCTTGCCACAGAGACACGAACGACACGGACACCAAGGCGGGTTCATGTGTTTTTTTCCCCTACACAGCTTTTTACTTACAGCTTTTTTACTTGGGGCACAGCTCTCTCCACTTAGGGCAAGGGCTATATTTATACAGTAGCGGCAATTGACCTCATCTTGCTCCACACCACCTCATCCAATCAGAATCACACATGCTCCAGGCACAAGCTCAGGTCTGTCACAGATAGGCTGACAGATCCAACTTGGCAGGTAGCTTACACATGCAGTTTCACTGTGCATGTTTGGGCAAGGTAGTAAACATGTGGGTTTCACGGGGCCTGGCAATGGGCGAGGGTGCCATCTTGGCACATGTGACCGCACCCTCTTTCTGCAGTCTGTGAGCTATCCCTCATGCTGGGGTGGACTTCTGGTGATGCAGCTGTCTCCGTGTCAGTCAGTTCGTTTCTAAGTTAACCCTTCACCCGCTGTGGTGGTTTGAATAAAAATGGCCCCCATAAGGTTATAGATTTGAATGCTTGGTCACCAGGGAGTGGCACTATTAGGAGATGTGGCCTTGTTGGAGGAAGTGTATCATTGGAGTGGGCTTGCCCAGTGTCTTGGTCTCTTCCTGCTGCCTACCAATCCAGATGTAGAACTCTCAGCTACCACTCACAGCACCATGTCTGTCTGCATGCAACCATGTTTCCTGCCACGATACCAAACTAAACCTTTTAGTTTAAGCTGAATTCCTTTCTTTATAAGAGTTGCCATGGTGATGTCTCGTTACAGCAAAAGAACCCGTAGCTATGACACCTGTATTCCTGTAAGTAATCCCAATAAAACTCACTGGTTCACCAAGCTGGGCTTTGGTGTTATCTGTATTTTGGTCTGTCATGTGCTGAGAAGATGTGTGTATTTAATCCCTCTGGGGAAAAGTTTTGTCACACAACAACATTGCACAGGAGTACCCCAACATGAAGTCAGTAATGAGCTCGCCTACAAGTCTATCTACAGTAAATGAGCATTAATAACTCTGCAATAAACAGTTGTAATAAGTAACTCAGTAATAAGGTAGTTAATAAACGGTGATTGTTTGGGAGATAAAAAAAAAGGATCACTAACACCTGTAATCATTAAAAAATGCAAATCAAAGCTACCCTAATCCCAGCACTAGAGGTTGAGAGGCACAGGATAGCCTAGGGTACTTAGAAAGTTCTAGGATAGCCTAGGCTAGATGGAGGAACTGGAGTATAAATCCCCAGGACTCATGTAACAAAAGCCAGGAATAGCTATATATACCTATAACCCTGGAGTGGGAGCAGACACAGGCAGATCCCAGCAGTTCAAAGCAACAGAGGAAGACGCAATGTCATTCTCTGATCTTTGCAAGTACGTGCACTGCACACATAAAGAAACACACATACAAGTAAAATATAGTAAACCAAAACAGAAATAAAAAAACCTAAATGGGAGCATCACTCCACCTGCAATGGAATAGCCCAGGGAAAGACACGATCACACGTGCTGGTGAGGACGTGGAGTGTCTGCAGCTTCCGAGCATCACTGATAGGAAGCACCAGGGTGTACTTGCTTTGGACGACAGTTGGACAGTTCCTTGTAAAGTTCAACCTGCACTATTTGCACAGCCCAGCAGCCCTCCTCCTGGATATTTGCTCAAGAGAAATAGAAAATTCATATGTTCACACAGAATGTGTACACAGACATTTATAGCAGCTTTATCTCTGACAGCAAAAATCTGGAAACAACCCAAATGTCCATCAGCTTATAAATGGATAAATAAATATTTGCACATTCAAAATATTAAATATCATGCAGCAATTAAGCAGTAGAATGAGCTATGGGCATATGTGGATATTATAGCAAGGAAGAATCTCAAAAACAGTGTGCTCAGCCAAAGCCAGACTCCAAAAGACCATGCAAGATTCCAAGTTCTTGAAACTCTAGGAGTAAAACTGTAGTGAAAAAAAAAGCAGAACCCTGGTTGTTGGCACTAGGGTAGGAGAGGAGGCTGACTGTTAGGGGACAAGAGTGATTAAAATGTTCCATATCACAATGACAGCAGGAGTTACACCACTGTACACATTTGTTAAAGCTAGGAAACTCACATTCCTTAAAATTGGTGGGTTTTACTGCATACAAACTGCACAACAATAAAGCTGATTTAAGGAAAGCTTCCAAAAAGAGGAGTCAGAAAGTGGGACAGGGGGCAGAGCTCTGTAGGCTCAGTGGGAGGGTGTGTGCTTAGTTTGCAGGAAGCCTGCATTCACTGCCCAGCATGAGGTGGGGGTGGAGGAGGGAGCTGAAAGAATAGGGAGAGGAAAAAGAGGATGACAGAAAAGAAAGAGAATGAAGGGGAGAAGAGCAGAAAGGGGAGAGGAAAAGGGGGGAAGAGAAAGAAGGCCATAGAAGCTACGTCATTGGAAAAATCACAGAATTGCCCCATGGTTATGTGTCCACATTTAGACAGTAAAAATAATAATCTCTGGGTTTCAAGAAGCAATGGGTTCAGTCTTTGTGTTCTTGTTTTTCTATACCATCAGTCTGACAGCAATAAACCTAGGCTGTCACTGACTGGTGGTGTTGGTAGTCTAGTCCCTCCTTTGAACACATCCATTGTCTCTCTAAAAGGGAGCCCTTCCTCTGCAGAGAAGAAAGAACATTGGATAATTGCTGGACATATCAGGGAGTACACATTGGGTGTTATTCATAGCGTGTATTAAAATGTAATATACAGCACCTGGGAGGCAGAGGCAGGCAGATATTTGAGTTTGAGGCCAGCCTGGTCTACAGAGTGCACTCCAGGACAGCCAGGGCTACACAGAGAAACCCTGCCTCAGAAAAAAAAAAAAAAAAAAAAAAAGAAAGAAAAAGAAAAAAGAAAAGAAAAGAAAAAGTAATGTACAAGCCCTTCCCCTTAGCAACCCACTACTATGGAGAAGCTCTTAAGGCAGGCATGAATACATATACATACATATATATATATATATATATATATATATATATATGAAAATCTGTAATCCCAACACTTGGGAGGTAAAGGCAAGAGGACTGTGGTAGGTGGGAGGCCAGTCTACATTGTGAGACCCTATCTCAAAACAAAACAACAACAAAAAGCAAATAAAGGCTGGAGAGATGCTCAGTGGCAAGGAGCACTTGCTGCTCCTGCAGAGGACCAGGGATTGGTTTCCAGGACCCACATGGCAGCTCACAACCTTTTGTAACTCCAGTTTAAATCCAGGGAATCAGATGTCCTCTTTAGGCTTCTGTGGGCAGTGCACATATAAGGTGCATATCCATACATACAGGCAAAACATTCATCAACATAAAAATAAATAAATAACTCAAACAACAAACCATGAAAAAGTTATCTATTGATGTATTAGCAAAGGGACCAGCAAGATGGCTTAGGGAGTAATATGCTTGCTGGGCAAGCCTCGGAATCTGAGTTCAGTTCCCCATGTACATTGATAGATGTAGAACGGTCTACCTTGAAAGTGGGCAGCATTAGTCACTGGTCTTGAGCCCTGGGTTGTTTAGGGCAGAGAAAGCCAGCTGAATGCTACCCATGCATGCATGCACGCATTCTCTCTGCTCTTGACCATGATCTTGCTGTTGTAAGTTCTTGCTTTGACTTCCTCTCACTGATGTAACCTGGAACTGTGAGCTAAAATAAACCTTTTCTTTTTCATTTCATTTGTTAGGGTATTTTTTTACAGCAACAAAAGTGAAAGTAGAGCCAGGCATGGTGGCGCACGCCTTTAATCCCAACACTCCGGAGGCAGAGGCAGGCGGATTTCTGAGTTCGAGGCCAGCCTGGTCTACAAAGTGAGCTCCAGGACAGCCAGGGCTACACAGAGAAACCCTGTCTCGAAAAAACCAAAAAAAAAAAAAAAAAAAAAAAAAAAAGTGAAAGTAGGAAGAGTCTACTCTGAGGACAGAGCCCAGCTATTGTGTGTGGGTTGGCACACCTTCTGTCCCACCTGTGCTTCCTGATCCTCCAAGATGTGAGGAGCATCCTCCTCCTCACGCCCCTTCCATCACGAACTCCACTTTGCTTTTCCAGCCATGGTGGACTGACACTGTGAGGTAGAGGAGAGCATCCATCTCTTAAGTAGCTTCTGTCACCTAAGTGTCACAGTGGTAAGAAAAGCAAAGAATGCTTGAAGTTCGAGATTCTTTCTTTCATTCTGGGTCCCCTTGTCTCCAGCAGTGGGCAGCTGCCGCCTGCGTTGTTTTGCATTCTGTGAGTATCAGGAACAGCATGGTCCAGCCCTACACACGAGAACCCAACCAACATCTCCCTTTGGTGCTGGCAAGAGTGAGACACAACATAGAGGTTACATCCTTCTGAAGAAAGCAGCTCAGGATCTCTGTCACCATCCTGTGGCTGGACGCCAGAGGCGTGCCTAGATGCAGAGCGGGCCTCCGGCAAGGGGAGAGGAACTCTGGAGCGGAGGCAGGTGTTGACCAGGCTTCCGTTGCTGTTGCTTCTAGGAAGAGAAGCAAACCTGCAGCTCGGGCGGATGCTCAGAACTTAACCCGTGATTGTAGCTTTAACAACCACCTGTAACACACCCTTTGCTCCTTCTGTGCCCAGTTCTGTTTTGGGCTTCCCTTGTTTGATGCATCAATTTTACAAGGTCCTTCTGCTTCTGCTTCTCTGCTTCTGGGATCACAGGTGTGCCCCACAATGCCCAGTTATGTGGCCCAGTGCTTCATGTGTGCTAGACAAGTACCCTACCAACCAAACCACACTCCGGCACTTTTTGTTTCGTTTTGAGATGTAGTCTCTTTCAAGACCCAGTGGTCTTGAGACCACAGTCCCCCTGTCTCACCCTTCCTAATTCTGAGATCCCAGGCATGCATCACTAGATTTGTTTTGTTTTGTCCCCGAGTTTCTGTATAGCCCTGGCTGTCCTGGAACTCACTTTGTAGACCAGGCTGGCCTCGAACTCAGAAGTCCGCCTGCCTCTGCCTCCCGAGTGCTGGGATTAAAGGCGTGCGCCACCATGCTCTGTGCATCACTAGATTTGGATTAGCTTATATATTCATGTGAAAAACGAACGTAAGGCTGAGTATAGGTGTACACCTGCAATCCCAGTATTTGGGAGGCAGAGGTCAGATAGTTATGACTTCGAGGCCAGTCTGGGCTAATCAGTGGGACCATGTTTCAAAGTGCGAGGGGAAGAGGAAGAGAAGGAAGAAAGGAAGGAAGGAAGGAAGGAAGGAAGGAAGGAAGGAAGGAAGGAAGGAAGGAAGGAAGGGAAAGGAAAGGAAAACGGAGGTGGGAGGAAGAAAGGAAGGAAGGGGCAGCAAAGGAGAGAGAGAAAACATAGTATGAAAGCAGCAGTAACATTTGCTTAAAATACAATTTAAAATCATGTTCACCTGGCAGGGAGGTCCTGGGCAAGCCTCAAAACACACACAGCTGCAGAGATGGGCTGCATCCGTAGAGGACTAAGAAAGTTTCACTGATAGGCTGAGGACCAGCTGCCAGCACGTGCTCTGAAAAGCAGCTGGGGCATGTTTTTTATTTTTCATTGTTTTGTCATAAAATATCTCTATTGTAAACCCAGAAAGATCTGTCAGATAGTCACTTGTCCCCAGAGGGGCTCCCAGCCACACAACTTACTTACATGTGTAAATAAGTATTTGTATTCTAGTCCCTGGAAGAGGAACCCCAAATATGTTTTAGACTCCATTTTCAACACTAGGGTCCACAGCTTAGAACCAAATTTAGATCAAAGTGAGCAAATGGGCAGTGGTGTCCTTTGGGTCTTCCCACTGGGATAGAAGGGACTCGTGGTCAGAGCTACTTAGTCCATAACAAGTGGACTCAAGGGCATCTGCCCACTTCTGAGTATGCACAGCTTCTGGGTTGGACAGAGAGGCATAGGTGTGCCTCATAGCTCGCTCGCTCTCTCTCTCTTTCTGGGAAAACAGAATGTTCTATAGGGTACTTAAAGAAAACAGTAAACGATTAAGTTTTAGGATAAATAAATCACCTGCAGTTCAAAATATTCTCTTTTTAAAACGGGGGGGGGGGGGGGGAGGGGGGCGGCAGACATGGTAGTACACACCTGTTTTGTTTTGTTTTGTTTTGTTTTGTTTTGTTTTGTTTTGTTTTGTTTTGTTTTGAATCCCAGCACTCAGGAGGCAGAGACAGGTGGAGCTCTGTGAGTTCCAAGACAATCAGGACCACATAGAGAGGCCCTATCTCCAAAAGCAAAGAGAAGAGGAGAGAGAGAGAGGGAGAGAGGGAGAGAGGGAGAGAGGGAGAGAGGGAGAGAGGGGGAGAGGGGGAGAGGGGGAGAGGGGGAGAGGGGGAGAGGGAGAGAGGGGGAGAGGGAGAGAGGGGGAGAGGGGGAGAGGGGGAGAATGAGAGCAGGGGGCCTAGAGATGTAGCCCAGTTAGTGCTGTTCTCAGCATTCATGAGGCCCTGGGTTCAACACAACTCAGGCAACTCAGGAGGTCAATTCAGGAGTATTAGGAGTTCTCCTGACACTTGGCTTGGCTACATAGTGAGTTTGAGACCACCTTAGGCTACATGAAATCCTGTGTCAAAAATTTTGTTATGCCAAGCAGTGGTGGTGCATGTCTTTAACCCCAGCACTCAGGAAGCAGAACAGGTAGAAGGCAGCCCTCTGGGGAAAAATATGTATATGTGTATATATGTATATATGCGTATATATTTAGGAGGTTCATTCTTGAATCAGAAGCCAGCTGAGGCTAGGCTACTGATTTCCTGACCAACCTAGACTATATTGTACAAGGACTTCTATTGCTGAGCTACATCCTCAACTTTTTCTAAAATTTATTTCTGGTTATATTTATTTTAATTATTGTGAGGCAAGCTCCTACTGTCCTTGAGCATAAAAGCTATCAGCATCTTACTCAGAGCAGGTGTAATTATCTTCAAGAGGCCTCAGTCCCAGACAAGTTCATGTTTCCCGACATCAGGAGGAAGCGGAAAGATCTTTAGGCCCTCTATATCCTTCACTCCCTCTTGTACAACCCCAAGCCCCATCCAGCTTTATGTACTTGTGCTCCAGCTGACTGCTCTTCTGCCGTATAAGGACTCCAAAAGAAGGCCTGCTGCAGCTGTGTCCACTTTAATCAGAGTTAGGAAAAGTGAGTCTGCTCTCAGGTAGGTTGCTGTAGTATAAGGCTTGTGGAGCTAAGCCTGTCTTCCCAAGGGGTGAGAACAAAGCAAGCAGCAGCTCTGGGAACACAGGAGCAGGGTTTGTTGACACTGGGAGGAGGGGTGTGGATGAAGACTCAGGAGGGAAGGACGTCAGGGAGAAGGGAAGGCACCTTGAGAGGATAGAAGGCTGGGGACAGGGCAGGTGGGACAGAATGGCTGGAAGTGAGAAGAGGGAGGAGCGGGCAAAGCAGGGTCTGGTGTCCCCAAGCAGAGCCAGGCTCCTTCCGCAGCCACAGGCTCTCGGCAAGCACAGGCTGCTGTGGTCTGTGAGAAAGCTTTTATTCACCTGCGGTAAAACTGTTAAAAAAAAAATTGCACGTATAATCCATGTGTATTATACATAATTACATACTCTCTCTATAAAATCACACCAGCACTATATAACTATTACACATATATATGTAATTTATACAAAGTGCGGGTTAAGCCTATATAGTATAGGGTTGATGTCATTTCTCTTTGGGAATTTAAATGTACTATCTTTAGAAGATGAGAACAGGAAGTTGTAATAGGGTGTGGCAGTGCATGCCTGTAATTCTAGCACCTAGGAGACAGAGGCAAGGGAGTCTCCCCATGTTCAAGGCCAGCTTTGTCTACATAGTGAAAAACCCTGTGTATTTTTTTTTAAAAGAAAGTTGTAAAAATGTTTGCCTCTGCCCCCAAACTTTCATAGGCCTAGAGATTCCAAAATTGTGGGAATATTAAAATAGATAACTTGGGAACTAGACAACTCCCAACAGTATTCTGAGGAATGGGCAGGGCAAAATCAGAAGTACTCATTGGGCAAGGCTGCACTGGTGTCCTCCCCGCCACGCCCCCCACCTCCCGCCCCCACCCCCACCCCCACCCCCGCGCCAAAACACTCTGATTTAGGGTTTCTTTCTTGTCTCAGGAGAGGACCTCAAGGCAGGAATCTGGCGGTAGGAACTGAAGCAGAGGCCACGGAGAAATAATGGCTCACTCAGCCTGATCTCTTATACAACTGAAGACCACCTGCCCAGGGATGGAAATATTCACCCACAATGGGCAGGGCTCTCCTACAAGAATCATTAATTAAAAAAAAAAAAAAATGTGGCTGGGAAGTGGTAGCTCACACTTTTAATCTCATCACTTGGCAAGGGTTTCTGTGAGTTCTAGGCCAGCCAAGGCTGCAGGGAGCGAGACCCTGTATCAAAATTTCAATAAATAAAAAGTCTCACAAACTGGCCTACAGGCCAATATAATGGATACAGTTTCTCAGTTGAGGTTCCCTCTTCTCAGATGATTCAAGCTGTGTCAAGCTAACAAAAACTAACCTTCTAGTCTTCATGGGTGGGGTCTGTGCGGGAGTTGTGAGCAGTTTGTGCAGAAGAGAAGTGGGTTTCATCTCAACAACCAGCTCTCTAGGTAAGGAATCCAGTCCTGTGAAAATCCTGCTCCAGGAAATAATTAATTCCTTCAAGGGTGGAGCCCCCAGCACTGGATTACTCTCCACCTGGCCCCACCCCTTAAAGTCACAGCACAGAAGCCCTTCTTACTCTGTTGACTGCTGTGCCCCTCAGCTAGAGAGAACATTTAACATGCTTTTATTTGCAGAGACCAGAGGACAACAAATGACAGCCAGATTGAGTCCATCCATTCTTGTGTCACCTGGAAATGGTTTTGCATTTTAGAATGGAAAGACACTACTCTGGTGAGAAAATTTATTAGAAGGGTTAAGAATTTATGGGGGCTGGAGAGATGCTTCAGCAGTTAAGAGCACTGACTGCTCTTCCAAAGGTCCTGAGTTCAATTCCCAGCAACCACATGGTAGCTCACAACCATCTGTAATGGGATCTGATGCCCTCTTCTGGTAAGTGTGAAGACAGCTACAGTGTACTCATATAAATAACATAAATAAATAAATCTTTTTTTAAAAAAAAGAATTTTACCTTTTACCTCTATAGAAAACGGTTTAATCCCTGCTGGAAATAATGCCCAGCACACAGTAGGTCTGAGCAAATGAAGGAGTTTGATGAGTGCTTCCTTAAGGTCCATTGAAAGAACTCAAAACAGCAGTGGGGAGGTGGCTCCAGGTAGAGTTTGATTTTCAAAGGCATAGTCATGGAAGGGCCAGCCAGCGCGGGACTTCTCTTTATTAGAGGATGTGGCGATAGGGAGCCAGGAAAGGATACAGAATCAGAATGGAGAGGCCAGAAGAAGAATGTAGAGTAACTGAAGGGAATTAGAGGTAGGGAATGGAACCAGCACTGACTCTAGAGTCTGGCAGAAGCCTCTTGCTGGCTGAGAAGGGAGCATTCAAGCACAGTTAGCAGCAATGGCTTAAGGCCTTCCTCCCTTCCCAGCTGTCAGCCTGTAATTTTCCAGTCATCGCCCTAGAAATGGAATTTACAGTAAAAGGACACCAACCCTTACCTAACCTCAAACCCTTATGCAACCCTAGTGGCTCCTGGTTTTATCTTATCAGATTGTAATTCAGAAGTCACCCCTGAAGGCATTCTCTAATCTCAGGTTTGGAAAAGAGAAACAGATGGAGGAGGCTGAACCTGTCGAACAACAAAATTCCAGAAGCTTCCAGAAGCTTCTAAGAAGTCACTTGGAGACGCTCATGTCCTTTCTCTGAGCACCTTTCCGTTTTGAATAAGCTCCAGTTCTGCTCTTCCTGAAATTCTTTTAGGCTGTTTGACCACAATGCCATGGATCCAGTTTTTGTCCAAGAAGAGTCTCTGATAAAGAACTCCAGAGGTTAGGCAAGTGACAGTAGAAAGCCAAGCTCTACCCTGTGTTGATGTTGATGCAACCAGATGTGGCAGATGTAATACACACCCTGGTCCTCACCTGGAGGTGAGGGCAGGGACAGCAGCTCAACACCTGCTTTGGGACTCTAGCATCTGACACATTAAAGCCCGAGGCTACCAACTGCACACACTGGCTTGTATAGAGCTCTGAACTCACTAGGTCTTCTAGGCCTCACAGGGTCATGTAACTCCTGACCGTTTTAGAGCTGAGATGGTTGTGGCGACCCGCAGACTACCGTGACTCTGTAGTCATGGCAACAAATAGTTCTGCCCATAGTGGTGGTAATAGGACTGTTAATTTTACATCTCAGAAGGGGGAAATATGTCAAAAACTCTCACCTGGCCTGCAGGAACTGCTCTCTCCTGTTTCAGTTCCAGCTGCTTGTGGGCTAAGAGGGAGTGGTGCTAAGCTATATAAGAAGTAGAAGGTTGGCTGAGGGTTAGCACTCCATTGATAAGTTGTCACATGCTATGATGGGACTTTTGGTGATCCAACTATCTTCATTAGGGTTCTATTGATGGATGAAACACCATGACCAAAAGCAATTAGAAGAGGAAAGAATTTATTTTACTCCACAGAGTAGTACATCATCAAAAGCAGTCAGGAAAAGAATTCAAATAGGGCAGGAATCTGGAGGCAGAAGCTGGTGTAGAGGCCATGGAGGAATGCTGCTCGCTGGCTTGCTCTCCATGGCTTGCTCAGCCCTCTAGTGATACCCATGACCAACTGCCCAGGGTTGCCACCACCCCAATATACTGGATGCTCCCACATCAAATTATTAATTAAGAAAATGTCCTACTGACTGATCCTTGGATCAATCTTATGGAGGCATTTTCTCAACTGAGATTCCCTCCTCTCAGATATAACTCTAGCCTGCGTCAAGTTGACACAGAGCTAGCCAGAACACTGTTTGGGTCCCCTGAGATCTTGTAAGCAACATCTAGACATGGATAGAACTATATCTTCTGGAGAGTTACAGACAATTGTGAGCTGTCAGATGTGGCTGCTGGGAACCAAACTTTGAGCCTCTGCAAGAACAATAGACAAACTTAACTGATGAACTATCTCTCCGCTCCCACCTTGTTTTTTGAGATAGAACCTTACGTTGGCCTGGAAAGTGCCAAAAACAAACACCAGGACCTCCCTCCCTGGACCCTACCTCTCTGGTGCTGGAATCACAAGCATGGGTCACTGCGCCTATCTTCATTTTTTAAACTTAGATTTTAAAAAGAAATGTTTATAGCATTGCAGATCAACTAAGACCCTTGTTTATACTAAGTGCATGATCTACCATGAAGCTGTACTCCTAGCCCACATTTTTTTAAAAAAGGGTGTATTATGGAATTATATGTTCGTTTGTTGCTAGTGAAGTTATCAAATTATTCTTAAAAGCATCATCAATGCCTTTAGTGGGGACACACATCTGTAATCCCAGTGCTTGGAAAGCTGAGGCAGGATGGTTGCTGTGAGTTTGAGGCCAGCCTGAACTACATGAGCACCAGAGAGGTCAACCTCAACAAAATATCACCCCAGCATTCAAAACAGTATTATTAAAGTTTCATTTTTATTTCCATTCTAATGTGTGTAGTGTGTGTATGTGTGTGTGTGTAGTGAGTGTGTATAGTGTGTGTATGTGTGTGTGTAGTGTGTGTATGTGTGTGTGTAGTGTGTAGTGTATGTGTGTGTGTAGTGTGTGTATGTGTGTGTGTAGTGTGTGTGTGTATGTGTGTAGTGTGTGTGTAATGTTTTACAAGTGTAGGAGCATGTGTAAGGGTGCATGTGCACTCGCAGCACACTGATGTGGAGGCCTGAGATTAGTAATTGGAATCATCTTCAGTTAGTCTTTCACCTTATTCATTAAGGCAAGGTCTCTCAATCAAATCCAGAGTTCATGGATCTGGTAAGTCTTACTAGACAGACTTCTCTGGGGAACCTCTGTCTCCATCTTCAGAGGTTAGAATTCCAGGGAGGCCAGCACACCTGCCTGACATCTGTGTGGGTTCTGGGGATCAGAGTCCTCCACATTCATGCTTGCAGAGCACACACTTTAGCCTAATAAACCATCGCACAAACCCCTTGCTTCACTTATTGAGAGTGGGTTTCATGTGACCTCAGCTGGCTGCAAACCTTTCCATGTAATCAAGGATGACCTTGAACCCTTGCCCTGTCTCTGTCTCCCAAGTATTGGGATTACAGGTGTGTGGCCTACTGAAGTCTTAAAAAGTTAACCCTTTTCATGTGCACACAGTGCTCTAGAGTTAGAATATAGATCCTTGATCCAAAGAAAGGAAAAAAAAAATCACATGAAACAACTAGAAAAAAAGACCATATTATTATAAACTGTATCATTGTTTTGGCCCAGGCTGGCATTGAGCACACTATGCAATTGAGGTTGGCCTTGAACTCCTGATCGTCCTGTCTCCATCTCCCAAATGCTAGAATTGCAGGCGTATACCACCATACCGGGACTTTACATACATTTGAAAAATGTTCAGAGCACAGTTTGTGATGCAGATTATGAGAACTATCTGGAAGTATAACTCCTAAAGGAACAGGGGACACAGCCTGCAGTGTCCCTGGTAAGATATTCAGCAGCAGAATTAGGTCTCCCAGAGACAGGGCAATGTGAAGTGACTGCAGAGCTATAAATAGTGACAGCCAGTTTACAGTACAGGCTGATGAAGTATGGAACCATAAACACACATAGAGTGTGGCTGTTAGCTAGAAACACCGGACCAAATGCATCTACATGTAGAGACTAAGTTCTCTGTTTAGGTGGCAGAAACCTTGTCTGCTATGGAAAGGAGAGATGGTGTAGCAGTTTTGGGGTTAAACAAAGCAAGGCTTAAGCCCTTGCTCTTCCACTAGCTGTGTGAGACTGGATGAGGCTCCCCAAATTCACCACATGGTTCGGCTGTAGCTTCACTAGGCTCCAGAGAAGCCCAAAACCTCACAAGCAGCGTCTAGCCTCACTCGCTGTATATTTGTTGGGCCATTATCTTGCCCTTCCCCCCCCCCAGGATATTGCCATTTTCTCACAAAAGGGATTATGTATTCATGTCTATGGTATCTGCCTGGTACCTTCTCCAGAGATGTTGAGCTAATCAACATGACAACAACTTGTTCAGATAATGATGGAGGCTTTGCGTTAACTAGATTATATACTTTGTCTAATTTCGGGATCACCTTATCTAACCCTCATAACAATTCCTCAATTGTCCCTGTGAATATCCCAATCAAATGATAGGGATACAGAAACTTTGCGCTCTTGCTACGTTTGTGCAGCCAGTAAAGGGGGGGGGTAGGGGGTGGGAAGGTGGAGGAGGAGGCAGGCTCTGCTCCTACAGTCACCAAGAAAAATTCCACTGGCCAATAGGAGTTTCAGCAGCTGTCTGAGTACCAAAAAGGGAGAGAATCTGTGAGAGGGATAAGTACATTCCAGGCACTGACCACAGCTTCGGGACAGCCCTGATGTGTAATGAGCTTGGGATGGGGGTTGAAGGGGAAAAGAAAGGTTGCAGGTGGGAAAAGGCTGGTGAGCTCCTTTTCTTGGCCTCTACTGGGTCTCAGTGTTGTAGGGGGTCCATGAGTACTCTGTGCAGGGGAACCCAGGCCTCTGCACAAAGTTCTCAGTAACTGAAACAAGGCAAGCTAAGGCCTAGGATCTTAGACATCAGCCAGGCAGTGCACAGATGGCATGGGGTTGTCAGGGAGCTAGGAAGGATACCTGGGCATATGGAAGGGATTGGAGCTGCACAGTAGATCTGACAAAAGACTTGAGCACCGGGGATAATGTAGCAGCACAGATGCAACTTAGTGTCAAGGTTTCAAATTCATGTAGTGGTTGAGGGGCTTGCCATGTGTAAAGCCTTGGGTTTGACTCTTCATACTGCAAATATGCTAATAACCAGCTGGATGTAGTGGCTCATACTTGTAATCCCAGCATCCAGGAGTCTGAGGCTAGTAGGCTGCCATGAGCTAAGGCCAGCCTGGACTATGTAATGAGACCCTGTCTCAAAACAAAACAAGGGTCTGGCCAGAGTGTTTGCCTAGCATGATGAAGCCCTAGGTTTCATTCCCATGCTGTGTGTGTGTGTGTGTGTGTGTGTGTGTGTGTGTGTGTGTGTGTGTGTGTTCGTGCATATCCAGAACTTGAGAGCTAGCTCAGCTGGGTAAAGTGTTGGCCATGCCAGCAGAAGGACCTGTTATTGAGAACCTAAGAGGAAATACTGAACACAGAACACTCCGTGCCTAGCAAGCTCTTGGTACCTGTTATTGCTGACCACTCAAGAGCGTCAATGAAAGGGCACCCCCCATAGATCAATAACTTCATGCTCAGGAGCTATGTTCCATTGCCTCTTTCTTCAGGATTTTGCTGGTTCAAGGCTCACGTTCTCCATTAGTCCCATCACACATAGTTTTCTGTATACTGGAGAACTAATGGAGGTTCCAGACCTTTACTCTCAGCTGCTGGGAGGAAACAGGGGCATCCTGTTGACCCCTCTGAGTCAAGGGTCGGACCCCGCCCCCCCATCCTCTTCCGGTGCTCTCAAAGCCTGCACTAGTTTTTCAGCCTTCCGGTGGAATTCAACTTTAACTTCATTTCTTCTCGGTTTCATTCTTTCTTTCATGACAATGTCTATTAATTTCTTCTCTGTCTCAACTTCTTCCCTTCTCACGGGTCACCCCCAGTCCCCAACAGGCTTGGTCCAGTGGTTTCTCTCTATATTTTCACTTAAGGTGCCAAACTAATGATCAACAGCTGACTGGAAATATTACATTGCTTAAAAGTTATCTTTATTCTGCCGGGCGTGGTGGCGCACACCTTTAATCCCAGCACTCGGGAGGCAGAGGCAGTCGGATTTCTGATTCGAGGCCAACCTGATCTATAGAGTGAGTTCCAAGACAGCCAGGGCTATACAGAGAAACCTTGTCAAAAAAAAAAAAAAAAAAAAAAAAAAAGGACTGTCCAGGATTCTCTGAGTTTTTAGGGGAGCTCAGATTCTTGGATTTGTTATTCAGCTTTGCTTGGACCATCGCTCCCAACTTCTCTGCACGGAGTTGATAATCGGGTCCCTGGAACCCGCCCTGCTCCCACCTTCCACCTCCCAGGACCTCCTTTCTCTAGCCTCTGATGAAACTGCATTACTTCCAGAAAACCCGCTTTGATTCCCAGCACGCCACACAGAAGTTTGCTCTGGCCAATTCCTCCATTCCCAAACTGTTTTTATTCCTTGGACTCCAAGCAAATCTGACTTTGAATTGTGTCCCACACTTGAGACTTTGTCTGGCAGGTGTGGGCTCCTGTTTCCTGCGGAATCCTATAACTTAAGGAACCCAGAATCAGGAACTGGAAAAATGCTCACTTAGTGATTGGATGAGTAAAGGCACACACATTTGTCAGGCTTTTTGCGCATTTCGAGCATCCGCTCAGTCTCCTTTCTAGGGTGGGTTCTGTCCCGTCCCTGGCCCCAAAGTGTTTGTTTCCTGGTTGCCCGCTCTCCAGGAACTTGCCTAACTGCAGAATGCTGTTGCAAAGTTCCTTCTTTCTGGATAGGAGCCCACCGTCGGGTTGGATCCGGAATGCTGGGAACCAACGCCCACTGCTGCGCGGGGGAACCTCGGTGTCGGCCCTCTTCCTCCTGCTCGCTGCCATTGGTAGACGGGACAGGCGGGGTGGGCGGGCCCTCCCCCATAGCCCCTCGGTTCTCCTCCCCATTTCCAGGGGTGGGGACGACGGGAGGCGGGAGGTGAGGAGGGACTGCGGAGGGGCGTAGGGTTATATCTGCGCCTCCTCCGCCTGAGCTGCTAAACCGCCGGGATTGTGGGACCACAGTTGGGAAACATGCTGGACGCGAGCGGCTGTAGTTGGGCGATGTGGACGTGGGCGCTGTTGCAGCTGCTGCTACTAGTGGGGCCCGGAGGCTGCCTGAATCGCCAGGAGCTCTTCCCCTTCGGCCCTGGGCAGGGGGACCTAGAGCTGGAGGCCGGGGACGACGTGGTATCCCCCTCCCTGGAACTGATCGGAGAACTGAGCTTCTATGATCGTACGGACATCACGTCGGTCTATGTGAGTTGGGGCCGGGAGGGGAGGAAGGCCAGGCTATGCTGGGGTCGCCAGTCCAGAGAGACAGATGTGGAACTTGGGCGTCGCCCTCCGGGACCCGAGTGCTAGCTGTCCCAGTGAGGGGCTCTCCGTTGAATCTGCGCATCTAGAGGATCGCATTGCTTGTCTGTCACCCCAGTAGCACTCGAAGTTTAGGGTGGCATCTGCCTCCGGGATCCACTCATCTATGCGCGCGCCCTGCCAGGATCTGGGGACCTCGAGTAGAGTTTTCCTTCTCGATTCCGTGCGCTTCTCGCCTTCCTACTGGGACAGGTCCCAGTACCCTGCAGCTCAATGGCCAGAGTTGGGTTGTATCCTGTGAGCGCTCCTAGGGACTCTGCCGATGGCAAGCTAGAAAGGACAGAGGAACCCTCCTGCTCCGCCCCAGAGTTTCAGTGGACAGCCCCTGCATCTGTGTGCGTGGGTTCTGGCTACGTCTTGGCAGAGATTTTGCTCTCTTAGTTGGGCTGGTTTCAGAGTACAGAGGTCAGGACTGAGAACGCAGGGCGCCCCGGTGATCCAATTTCCTGTGGCTGAGGGTGTCACCCAGGGGCCCCAGATGAGGAGCGGGACTTCATGACCTTTTAGCTCCCTTGAACCTCCCCAGTGCTGGCAGGGCCTGGGAGCGCTGTTAGCCTGGTCAAGCCCTTTCGTGCTGCTCCGGCACACCATGTGGATTTGATATAAAGCCTGCGTGCATTCCACAAGTGTGTGTGTGTGGGGGGACTACACAGACGGCGGGGGAGTGGCTATTCTCTCAGCCTGGCCTGGGCAGATAGCATGGGGCAACACCCACGTGCAGCTTGTCAGCTTTGCCTAGAAAGAATGGGTCACACCCACAAAGAACTCTTACCCTTTGCTGGCTAGTTGCCCTGGCCCCACCGTGGGAAGCCCGGAGAAGCCTATAGACTTTTAGCATGCTTTGAAATACACACAATGAAATCCTCCACCTTACCAAAGAAAACAACGTGGTGGAAAAAAAAAAAACACACACACAACATATTAAAGCATATACACCAATTTTATGTAGTATTGAGGCTTCTCCATCTTTCCCAGCAACCGCACTCCCCCACCCCCACCCCCGTTAGGGATGTGTTAGGGAGGAGTTAGGAATCAAAACCAGGACTTCCTGCATGACAGATAAGAACTCTACCAACTGCACTATATACTGGCCCCTCTTGTTTCCTTTTAAACCACACTATGTGTAGTGGAAGCTGGAGCAATGGGTTTGGTAACTATTAAAAAGGGTGGATCTGAGAAGTGATCTGAAGTGTATCAATAGTGTCTGTCAGATTCCACACGAGGCGAGAATATGAGTAGGGGCCATAGTGGTACTTGCCTGAAATCCCACACTTGGGAGGTAAGGCTAGGAAGTTCTGGAGTCAGGCCAGCCTGGACTGTGGAGTTTGTCTTTAAAAGCCAGGAAATAGCCTGTGAGGTGACTCACTGGGTAAAAGGCACTTTATTTGTCAATCCTGACAACCTAATTTCATACCCCCATCCCTAGGACCCACATAGTGGAAGAAAAAAACCTGACTCATCCAAGTTATCCTGTGTGTCCCCTCACTCCTCCTAATTTTAAAAACTCCCCAAACAAGCAAAGCACCAGACCAAACAAGCCAGACAGAGCTAGGGGTCAAGGGCCTGATTTAACTCTGGTGCCGGAAGCCCCCAAGGAAACCAGATGGAGAGTATCCTGTGTCTAGCAGACACTCAAGCTTCAAGCTAACAGTCTGGGAGAGGAAGGAAGGCTGGAGACCTTGGTTTACAAAGGGAAAGAGTAAATAAATACATACATGGACTGGAGGTGGTGGTGTAGGCGTGCACTCTCAGCACCGAGGAGGGAGGAGTAAGAGGATCTCGGGTTTGAGTTTGAGGATATCCTGGGGTACAAGAAACTCTCTCAGTAAGCAAACAGAATTAAGATAATTTTAGAGTTCTGAAAATAACAGCTATCCTTGATAATGCTCCAAAGAGGCAATCTCCCAAGTGTGGCCCACGGACCTCTGGGGTCAAGGAATTCAGAAGATGGAGGTGATTTTAAGGAATATTAAGTTTATTGCTTTTGTCTTTTTCCCCTTATGTGTATTTTATGTATATGGGAGTTTGCCTGCACGTATGTCTGAGCACCACATATGTGTAGTGCCAGAAGAGGGTAACAGACTCCCCGCTGGGACTGGGGATCCTATCTCTGTGTTGGGAATGGAACCTGGGTTAAATGTTCTTAACTGCTGACCCATCTCATCTCTCCAGCCCGTTACTTATTTTACTAAGCATTGTGATGATGATGACGATGACTATGATGATGCATCTGGGCACATGTGTGTGCATGTGTACATATGGGTACATGTGTGGAGCCTAGAGGGCGGGTGACCTTAGGAATGGGTTTTCTTCTGTTGTTATGAGCTGCAGGGATGGGATTTAGGTAACTCAAGACTTCAGGCTGTGAGACAAGCTGTGCCATCTTGCTGACCCCAATGGCTTTTAGACTTTAGTTGCTCAGGAATGTATGATGGAGTTCACTACGGGATGCATGATACCCACATGTCTGTTCCCACAGGCAAACGAAGAAGCATCTATCTGCCTTCCATATAGTTGGACATCAGGTTGATTTGCAGACACACACGTGAAGGAAAGTCTCATCTCTTCATATACTTCATGATGTGTATTTTTAAAAAGATTTATTTATTAATTTATTTAATGTATATGAGTACACTGTTGCTGTCTTCAGACACACCAGAAGAGGGCGTCAGATCCCATTACAGATGATTGTAGGCCACTATGTGGTTGCTGGGAATTGAACTCAGGACCTGTGGAAGAGCAGTCAGTGCTATCTCTCAAGCCCTCTCCAAATGTATTTTTGGTTGGAACTATAATCACCTGCATTAAAATAATGCTGTTTTTGTTCACACGTGACAAATTCATTATTAAAGTGTTTTAAGTATTTAACTTGATCTTTGCTTCCCCTTTCCATACGATTAAATGTTGATTATGGTCTTGGGGGAATCTTCAAAACTGAAATGTTCAAAGGGCTCCAGAAGTCAAAATTCCCGAGGGCTGATCATAAATATATAAAATCAAGACATTGAGTATAAAGACAGGAAGGACGCATTGTTGGGAATGTCTTCTGGAAGAGGCAGGTGCCATGTTGGATACTAGCGCCCTCCTGTGGTCCTCATCAGAATCCCTCCCTGCTTCATGATGTGTGAGTCCCCAGAGGAATGGTCCTGAACGGTCATCATTAGAGTCCAGCCAATAAAACCAGTCATTCACCAGATCCCACGCAGGGGCTGAGCCCCATCCAGAGCACTAAAGCACTAGAAATTTCAGAGCCTTGCTGCCCTGGTCCATGAACCTTAAACTCCCTGGGTGAGAGTTTTTGAAAACTATGGTAAAGTTGTTCCAAGGAATGAAAACATTTCCTGCCTTTGCCTGGAACGTTGTCTCCGTTGGTATGCTTGCTGTCATGTTGACTGGCCACCCTCACTGGGCGTGTAAGGCAATGAGTGATTTCTAGGACATGATTTTAGTGATGATTAAATTACTTGCCCATGAGTCATAAAGATGGATAAGCAAGTTAGATATGACTTAATATTTTATTCAAAAAACCTTCCATACAGTTGGGAATAGAATATCTTTAGCAACAAAAAGATTGTGGGCTAAAAAGCTTGCCCTGCAACCGTGAGGACTGGGGTTTGATTCCCCAGAACCCAGGGGAGAAAAGGCAGGAGTAGCATGCAGCAAGCCTGCAATCTCAGCACTTTGCAGAGGCAAAGCCAGAGGATTCCTGGGTCTTGCTGGTCCGTGTTTCTAGCCCAATCAGCAAACCCAAGGTTCAGTGACAGACACTGTCTCAAAAAGTAAGGAGGAAAGTGACAGAACAAGACAACTGATACAGACATCTGGCTTCCAAACGCACAGGACCATGTGCCTGCACAGACATGCATATATATGTACACACAGAAATTTATCGTATATAGTATATAGGTGTATACTCACGTGCATGAACACATATGAGCACACACAACCTTCTAGTTGTTCATGGGCAATACTGCTTAACTTACTGCCTCACAGGACCTTCAGGACTGCTATCTGAAGCTGCTCGGGATGTTCCACCCTCAGGGCCTCTGGCCCAGGAAGGAAGATGGCGATTTTAGCCTGTCTTAAGCCTTGAGCATCCAGCTTCCGCCTGGGACTGCGAGGAGAAGCACGAGCTCCTCATTTCCCCCAGGTTTCCCAGTGGTTGAGCAATGACTGGGGTTGAATCTCAGAATCCAAGGTTATTAATTCCACCAGGGACTGAAATATAATTGACTAATTATAGTGACCAACTTTTTTTCATTTTTCTTTTTTTTATTGGATATTTTCTTTATTTACATTTCAAATGTTATTCCCTTTCCTGGTTTCCCCTCCTAAAACCCCCTAATCCTCTCCCCTCTTCCCCTGCTCCCCAACCCACCCACTCCTGCTTCCTGGCCCTGGCATTCCCCTATACCGGGGCATAGAACCTTCACAGGACCAAGGGCCTCTCCTCCCATTGATGACCAACTAAGCCATCCTCTGCTACATATGCAGCTAGAGCCATGACTCCCACCATATGTTTTCTTTGGTTGGTGGTTTAGTCCCGGGGAGCTCTGGGAGTACTGGCTAGTTCATATTGTTGTTCCTCCTAGGAGGCTGCAAACCCCTTCAGCTCCTTGGGTCCTTTCTCTGGCTCCTTCATTGGGGACCCTGTGCTTAGGCCAATGGATGGCTGTGAGCATCCATTTCTGTATTAGTCAGGCACTGGCAGAGCCTCTCAGGAGACAGCTATATCAGGCTCCTGTCAGCAAGCTCCTGTTGGCATCCACAATAGTGTCTGGGTTTGATGGTTGTTTATGGGATGGATCCCCAGGTGGGGCAGTCTTTGGATGGTGACCAACTTCTAATTGAAGCCAAATCATTATTCTGATAAAGTAGCAGATTAATGGAATGGAGAAGTTTGAGAAAAATTGTCCCCAGACTAATTTTATTTGGGATTTTCAATACTTTTTCTTTTGCATGGTGGTACAAGCCTGTAATAATGCCATCACTCCAAGAGACATCACGCCAACCTGTGCTGCATAGTGAGTCCAAAGATAGCCTGGACTAAAGAGTGAAATAAAGACTCATTGCTATTATTTTTAGTAACCTGATGGTTAATTTAATTGCGCTTACTTTCTCAGGACATTAGTACCATTTTTATTTTGAATCAGGGTCTCTTGTGGCTTAGACTGGCTTTGAACTCCCAATGTGTCTACCAAGGATTGAATTCCTGATCCTTTTGCCTCTATGTCTTGAATGGTAGTATTACAGGTATGCACTGCCATATTTACTTTATGTAGTGCTAGGGTCTCAACCCTTGGATCTTATGCATGCTAGGCAAACATTCTACTAACTGAGCATATATTCCCAGCCCCATCTGTGTGTGTGTGTGTGTGTGTGTGTGTGTGTGTACATGTATATGCAATACTCCAATGTTAAGCTCAACTATCCATTCATTCTATAGATATTATTATTTTCATCATCATTATTTTGTTTATTGACAGGGTCTCGCTACATAGCCCTGACTGCCTGGAACTCACTATGTAGACCAGGCTGGCTTGGAACTCACAGAGATCTATCTGCCTTTGCCTCCTAAATGCTGGGATCAAAGGTGTGTACCCAGCTTTAATTAACTTCTTAGTGTGCTGGGCGCAATCTGAGGCTGGTGATAGACTGAAAACAAGACCAGCCTTCCATGCCCACAGTGTCATGTCATGAGAGAGGTGACATTCAGCCAATGATCACACTGATAATAGGACTGTTACCACATGCCGTGCTGCATCCTCTGAGGCAGAAGTTCATGTTGGAACAATTTGGAGCAGGGCCCAAGCTAGTGGAGCAGTCTAGAAATGTTCCCCATCATAGCTGCAGCTACGATGGTGGAGATTGGCTTTGGGAAGTGTAAGAGACAGGGAGGGGCATGGTTCAGATATGGAGATATTGCTCCTCATGAAACCCAGTCAAGAGCCAGGAATGGAGGTTGCTCATACAGGCTGCAGTCACCGTGCTTATAACAGGCCTTGGGTCCCAGCCAGCAGAGCTCCATGCTTTTCATTTGGAGTTGATGAACTTCATACTGTTTTCAGTGTGTCTGCACCGGTCTGGCCTGCCTCTTAGCTGTCATGCTATAGCCTGCCCTCCTAGTGTGGCCTCTATACTCATGCCTTCTTTCCCTCTCTGCACCCATTCCATGTAGATCTTTTATAATTTTTTATTTTATTAGTTATTATTACTGTCTGTGTTTGTCTGCATGTGGTATGCATGTGTGATTGTAGGTAAGCTAGTACCACTGAGTGGAGGAGAGGTCAGAGGCTACTTTATGGAGTCCATCCCCCTTTCCACTGTGGGCTCCAGGGATTTTTGAACTCACATCACCAGGCTTGTGTAGCAAAGGATTTTACTTCCATGGCCCCATCTAGGTATTGGCACTTCTTTTCTATCTGGAACAACACACATGCTGTCTCCCAGAGGTACCCCATCCTGCTGCTAGCTCTCAGGCCTCATGCATCCTTTCCAAGAGGGTTCCATATTTGCCCACTCCTTGAGGCATGCTGGAAAGATGTGAACAAATGTCTGATCTCCAGATGTGGCCCCTATAAGAGACAAAAGAAATGATTCCACCCAAGTCTAGCACAGCAAACCAACCATTTTGGGGGTTGCTTACAGACACACGGGTTACTAAAAAATCAGTCATTAAAAAGCCCACCTAACATGGGCAGTCACAAAAACTGTATCCATAGAGCTTCTGCACAGCTTGCAGACTGCTTCATAGAAGAGTCTCTGCACAGCAATTGTTTACTGTGCATATAAGCTTAGGGATGGGCGTCTAGTGAGTCTTGTAAGTTTCCTGAACTTGCTGAACCTTGTAAGTTTTAAGAATGAAACGTTTTATTTGGGAGGATATTTTGGGAAGGAATACCTTGGTTCTTCCTTTGCTTGCTGCCCTGTCTTCACAGTTAATCTGAGCCCTATGGGGACAGGGCTCTACTGTCATATGACAGTCATTTTCCAACACTCAGGTGTGTGTGTGGACAGGTGGCCATAGTGAGTGCTGTGGAGCTAAGCAATACACAAATGACTGCTGGACTCTTACTTATTTTTTCACTTTAGTCTATAAAGCAAGGGAGTCACATGACATTTCTAAGTAAGCTAGTGACATGGTGTGTGTGTGTGTGTGTGTGTGTGTGTGTGTGTGTGTTTGCAACAGTATAGGAAACATGGGCTGTATGGGATAGTTTATGTATAGACAACATGACAATGATATGGATACCTGGCATGGATCAAGATGACTGGTGATAGACATGGGGTGGGAGCATAAGTCAACAAAAGATGGCTGACACTGGATGTCTGGGGAACCTCAAAGTAATCAGAGATGTAAACTGTTATATAAACTATTCCATTCGGAATGTTGCCTTTGTGTAGGCTTTGTATAAATACGGCCTTGAGGTCAGGAGACTGTGTCTTTGCCTTGTCTTCACCAGCCTGTCTATGTGTCTGTCTGTCGTCCAGTGTGTTCACCTCACTGTGGCTTGTCAGGTCTGTATGCCTATGCCTGTCTGTTTGTGGCTTATGTGTGCCTGGATATCTGCAGGAGATCACATGCCTACTGAGTGGTCCTTGTGATGGCCCCTTGCCAGGAGTGATTAGTGTATGCTGCATTTGCCTGTGACTAGGGACACCCTCTTCAATGGCCTGACCCCCTGGAACCCTGCTCTTTTCCCAACACAGAGGTCAGTATGAACCTGGAATCTACCAGTTGGCTAGACTGGCTGGCTCGGGAGCTCCAGGAATCCTGCGGTCTCCACCGCCCAGAGCTGGGGTTACTGGCACGGGCTTTTAGGTAGGTGCTAGGAATCTGAACGCAGGTCCTCATGAAAACATGGCAGATGCTTTGCTGTTGGGCCATCTCCCCAGCCTCTAGCATTATTTTCTTCAGCAAATAAGATAGCATAGGAGTCAAAGAAGCAGAGAGAACCTGTAAAAGAGACTCCAGAGAATGTTAATCCTGGTTGGAGCCTGATTAAAACAATCTGGCTGCACAAAGACCTCTTCCAGACAAACTGCAATTTTCTTTTTCTTTCTTGCTGTGTTGAGAGTCAAACACAGGGCCTCACAGTTTAACTGCTCAAAATGCTGGCAGGTAGGATACTAGGGTATCCAGGATTTCATTTAAAATACTCCCCCCAAAAAGCAGAGCATGGCGGCCCATGCCTGTAATCCCAGCATTCAGGAGGTAGAGGCAAGAGGATTGCTGCAAGTTTAAAGCCAGTCTGGGCTATGTGATGAGACCTCATCCCAAAGCCAAACATAACAACTACCACCAAATGCTCCCTGCCCTCAAAGTAACTTCAAAGAAAACATAAAGATAGGTTGAAGAAATTCTAGCCAGTTTACATGGCCTGACTTACATGGCTCTGGCAGGCCTTGCCCTTTTCCCTAACCCCCTCTGCCTTGCTAAAAACTGTTAGATTATATTCATAAAGCTAGCCAGCAAGGTCTGTTCCCTTATTTGGCTATTTCCTCCTCCTGAGGCTGACTACCAAGGTCCAGCCATCAAAATATTGAAGACCAGCAATCAAAAGCTACCTTTGGTTCACCTAATTAACATTTCCAATTAAAATTGAACACCTCATTCTGACTCGGAGTTTCCCCCTTTGCCTTTATAAACTATCATTTTATGGGCCACATCTGGCCTACATCTGTCTCCTCTCTATCCATTACCTAGAGGCAGTCATTTGTCCTCTAGGACAAATTCCCCTTCCCCTTGCTCCCTTCCCCTTCTTCCTGGTCCTTTATCTTGGCTGCCTTTGTCTCTTAATCTCTGCTCCCTCTGAGACAAACAGATCTCCTTTGTGCTGAGAACGTGGTCTTGGGTGTCCTGAGCTGACACACATGTATGGCAGGAACAGAAGAAAATACAAATGATAGTGTGCTAGGAATTGCAAGAGCTATTGATGGATGGGTGTGTGCTTGGGAGGGGGTTGGGGTAAGTTTACATTCTAGGTTGAAAATTCCCCTAAACAGTAGTGTTTTACAAAAATGTTTTTGAAAAACTATTCTGCCACCCACCTGGAAAGAGGAACTTTAGAGGGTGGAGAGGTGGGGAGTGGCTAGAAGCCTGTTGCCAGGGTCAAGGTAGGGGGTGTGGTGGGGTAAGGTCAATGGTTGAGCCAGACTCTGTGCTGATGGAAACAGAACACTTGTTAGTACTGTGTGCATTTGATATTCTCCGCAGCCCTGGGAGGGGTTCAGGCAGGAGCTGTGCGGTCCATAGTTGCAGAGCAGGAAACATACAAGGTCAAGGGCGTGACCATGGTTGTCTTTTTCAGCCCCCAGCCCAGTCTTCCTTACATCATGATTGAGTGCCATCCCCCTCCCTCCCTCCCTCCCTCCCTCCCTCCCTCCCTCCCTCCCTCCCTCCCTCCCAACACCCCTTCTTGTCTCATTAGCTCTTGTTTTGAGCCCTAGTCTACAGGGTTTGGGGCCACAGTGAGGAGTGACATGCAGTGTGATCCTGCCGCTTATGATGCTCACAGCTGCACAACTACTGAACACACTTAGTTCTTGGTCCCTGAATGTTCACTTAACTTCCTTCCTCCTCCTCCTCCTCCTCCTTTTTCTTTCTTTTCTCTCTCTCTCTCTCTCCCTCCCTCCCTCCCTCTCTCTTTCCTTCTTTCTTTTTTCTTTCTCCGAACACATAAAGTTTCAAACACATAAAGAGGCAAGAGGCACCATGACTCTTGTGGACACCACACCATGACAGTGACACTTTAGTCTATAAAGCAAGGGAGTCACATGACATTGCTAACCTTTTCCAATGTTCATTCCCAGCCAGGGTGGATTAATTCCATACTTATTTCACGGAAGTATCCAGAATAAACTGTGTTCTTCATGATATATCAGCAGCAAATAGCACCTGTGTACCTGCTCTTGTGGGTGACTCCGTTGGCTCTTGAAATGGGAGCCAGTCAGGGGCTTGGTTGAGGTGTTGGTAGAGAGAGATCTCTATTGAGAGAAGAGTTGATTAATCTGGCTGTGATTGGGCAAACCTTTAATCCTTTAATCCCAGCACTGGGGAGGCAGAGGCAGGCAGTTGTCTTCAGTAGATGTTGTTCCAGGACAGCCAGAGTTACATAGTGAGACTGTCACAAACAACAACAACAACAACCCAAAACCAGAGAGAGAGAGAGACAGAGACAGAGAGAGACAGAGACAGAGACAGAGACAGAGAGACAGAGAGAGAAAGAGGAACTATGAGCTACTGGACCATCTACCTGGTAGGTGCCTTCTCACAGACAAGGACTTTGGCAGCATGAAACCAGTCTGACCTTCCTGGTCACCTGGTCTCAAGATCTTTCTCCAGTTTTGTAAATCTCAAGAACAGCAGTGATTACTGCTGTCAAAGGTCATTGTTTCCTCTCCCAATTTTTTAATCTTTGTATGGGCACCATGGCACACATGTGGAGATCAGAGGACAGGGTGGGAGTTGTCACCTTCCATGCTGTTTAAGGCAGGGTCTCTTGGTTGTTTACCACTGTGTGCACCAGGCTAGCTGGCTGTGAACTTCTTGGGTGTTCTCTCTCTCTTTCTTTCTTTCTTTCTTTCTTTCTTTCTTTCTTTCTTTCTTTCTTTCTTTCTTTTTTTCTTTCTATTTTATTTTTTATTAGATATTTTCTTTATTTACATTTCAAATGTTATCCCCTTTCCTAGTTTCCCCTCCGAAAATCCCCTATCCCCTCCCCCTGCTCCTCAACCCACCCACTTCTGCTTCCTGGCCCTGGCATTCCCCTACGCTGGGGCATAGAGCCTTCACAGGACCAAGGGCCTCTCCTCCCATTGATGACCTACTAGGCCATCCTCTGCTACATATATAGCTAGAGCTACAAGTTCCACTATGTGTTTTCTTTGATTGATGGTTTAATTCCAAGGAGCTCTCTGCGGGTATTGGTTAGTTCATATTGATGTTCCTCCTATGGGGCTTCAGACCCCTTTTGCTCCCTGGGTATTTCTCTGACTCCTTCATTGGGGACCTTGTGTTCTGTCCAATGTATGACTGTGAGCATCCACTTCTGTATTTGCCAGGCACTGGCAGAGCCTCGCAGGAGACAGCTATATCAGGCTCTTGTCAGCAAGCTCTTGTTGGCATCTGCCTAGTGACTGGGTTTGGTGGTTGTTTATGGGGTGGATCCCCAAGTGGGGCAGTCTCTGGATGGTCATTCCTTCAGGCTCTGCTCTGAACTTTTTCTCTGCAACTCCTTCCATGGGTATTTTGTTCCCCATTCTAAGAAGGAACAAAGTATCCACACTTTGGTCTTCCTTCTTCATGAGTTTCATGTGTTTTGCAAATTGTATCTTGGGTATTCTAAGTTTCTGGGCTAATATCCACTTACCAGTGAGTGCATATCATGTGTTCTCTTTTGTGATTGGGTTACCTCACTCAGGATGATATCCTTCAGATCCATCCATTTGTCTAACAATTTCATAAATTCATTGTTTTTTGTTTTTGATTTTTTTTTTGTTTTTTTTTGTTTTTTTTTTTGAGACAGGGTTTCTCTGTGTAGCACTGGCTGTCCTGAAATTCACTTTGTAGACCAGGCTGGCCTTGAACTCAGAAATCTGCCTGCCTCTGCCTCCCAAGTGCTGGGATTAAAGGCGTGCGCCACCAATGCCCAACAAATTCATTGTTTTAAATAGCTGAATAGTACTCCATTGTGTAAATGTACCACATTTTCTGTATCCATTCCTCTGTTGAGGGACATCTGAGTTCTATGAGCTTCTGGCTATTATAAATAAGGCTGCTATGAACATAGTGGAACATGTGTCCTTCTTACAAGTTGGAACATTTTCTGGGTATATGTCTTGGGCATTTTCTATCTCTGCTTCCCGTCTTGCCATAGGAACCTGGGTTTGCAGACATGCTACCACTACATGGCTTTGTGTGGGTTCTGGGATCTGAATTCAGGCTTTCAGGTTTGTGTGTTCAGTTCTTTGATCACTGAACCCTCTCCCCAGTGGCCCTCTCCTCTTCTCCTTATTCTTGTTGCTGATGAGTTTTTAAAAGATTTATTATATTCTTGTGTGTGTGTGTGTGTGTGTATGCGTATGCATGCGCGTGCACGTGCGCGCGCGCGTGCGCTACTGAATGCAGTTACCCTCAGAGGCCAGAAGAGGGTGGCTGGAGTTACAGCTAGGTATGAGCTTCCTGACATGGCTTCTGAGAATTACACTTTACAGTATCAGTGTGTGCTCTTAACCACTGAGCCATCTCTCTAACCTTATGTGCAGCTCCGATATGTTACTTGGGGGACAGATTGGAAGGAGTGGCCGTCCAGAGAAGGACCAGAGTCAGCTGATGCTCAGTATTGAGCTTTGTATACTAAGAGAGGGAGAGATCAGGATTTTAAATATGTATATTTTTTTAAGCTTTTGTTTTAAGGGGTGATCCCAGCCTTCAAATGCTGGGATTACATGAGAGAGTTAGTACACTCAGTTTGAGAATTTGCGTTTTGATATTGAGTTTCAAAGAAACACCACCAACAAAAGATGAACAAAAACCATCATCATCATCATCAACAAAACCCAAACCAAACCAAATACATAGAACCCCTCCCTCCCAAGAGCAACACAAACCATTATACTAATACCACACCTATCCAGATCAGTAGTTCCTTACCACCAAGTTATGCTCAAGCTGCTTAAAAATTCTTCAATATCTAGGGGGTGGGGTGCGAGCCTTTAGTCCCAGCACTCAGGAAGCAGAGTCAGACAGACCTCTAAGAGTTCAAGCATCCTGGTTCTTCAGAGCAAGTTCCAGGACAGCCAGAGATACACAGAGTTTTTCTGCCTTGAATAAAACTAAAAACAAAACAAAACAAAATAAACAAAACCACACACAAGAAAAAAAATCAAAGAAAAAAATTCTTGAATATTCCCAAAGCTGCCTTTTACAAGCCTTATTAAGCCAGAGATTCAGAAACGAGCTCACAGGACAATTGTTGTGTCTTCCCCTTTGTTCACTCTTGTTAAAGAATCACTGCCTTTTGTCCTGTAGAATGTTCTAGGTCTGCATTCCACTGTTTCTTTGTCCTAAAGTTTAACTTGTTATTCCATTATGGTATTTCCTGGAAATGGTGATTGGATCCTATTCTGAAAGCATTCAGGTTAAACTGAATACTTTATCCTTTAGATTGGGAAGCACTGAGGAGAGAGTTCAGGGCTCTAGTGCTTGTCCAGCATGCATGAGGCTCTTGGTTCAAGTCCCATTTCCACAAAAAACCCAAAATAAAGCAATAAAATTATTTTGTGAGCTAGCAATACACTCAATGTTTCATTTTTAAAGAGCTTTCTAACACAGTGAAAAGTGAAGTTTTGACTAAGCTGTGGCTGGCAAGCTACAGCGGTCCCCCTGCTGTCTCAGGGGTGACCCCTTTAAACCTGACACCAGGTTATAGGCAGGATCTGCCAGGCCCAGCTTTTTATGTGGTGCTGGGGATCAGAACTAAGGTCCTCATGTTTGTGCACCAAACACTTGGCCCACTGAGCCCTCTTCTGAGCCCTGTGTACCTCTTTCTTCCCTTGTTTTATGTATCCCTGACAACCCTTAATAGTTTTTGTTTGTTTTGGTTTTTTTGAGACACAGTCTCATTCTAGAGTCCAGCCTGGCCTGGGATTTACTGTGTAGCCTAGAATGGCTTCAAATTCATGGCAATGCTTATGCCCCAGCATCCTAAGTATTTGAGCCAGTATGATTGACTTCCAATTTTTAAAAAAGATTTATTTATTTTATGTATATAACTACACTGTACTGTACAGATGCTTGTGAGCCATCATGTTGTGGTTGCTGAGAATTGAACTCAGGACCACTCGCTCTGGCCCTGCTTGCTCCAGTCCAAAGATTTATTATTACATGTAAGTACACTGTAGCTATCTTCAGATACATCAGAAAAGGGCGTCAGATCTCATTACAGATAGTTGTGAGCCAACATGCACTTGCTGGGATTTGAACTCAGGACCATCAGAACAGCAGTCAGTGCTCTTAAACATTGAGCCATCTCTCCAGCCCCCTCATTTTTTTTAAGTTACAGCTTTATTGAGATAGAGTTCATGTGCAGAAAAATTCATATTGCCTCCTCCCTTTTGAGATATGAGTATCAGGTAGCCCAGACTGGCATTTAATTCACCATGTACCCGCAGCTGGCTTTGAACTCCTGATCTTCCTGCATCTACCTTCTAAGTGCTAGGATTCTGTAATCCTACTACACCTGTCAAAAACTTGCCCTTTTAAAAAAAATATATGTGGTTTGGGTCAGTGAGGTGGCTCAGCCAGTAGGGGCTCTTGCCATCAAGACTGACAAACTGAAACCACATGATGGGGGGAAAGAATTGACTTCTGAAAATTGTCCTTTGACCTCCACAGGCATCCATGGCACATGAGTGCCCCCCTCAATAAACAAAGTGTATGCCAAGGAAGGTTTGGTGACACACTATGTTGATCTGAGCACACAGAAGGCTGAGGAAGGAGGAAGGGGTTGACACCATCTTGGGCTATACAAGGAGTCTCTGTTTTAAAAAACTAAGCAAAAATAAAAATCCAGTGGCTTTTAGCTTAGAGAATGACACAGCCACTGTAGATGTCTATTCTAGAAGGTTTTCATCAGCCTGAGGGCAAGTTCTGTGTCTAACAGTCACTTTTGGTTTCTCCTCCCGGAACCCCAGTCTATTTTCTCCATGGATGTCCCCTTCTGGACATTTGAGAAAAATGGGTTATATAGCCTTTTGTGGGTGACACCTGCTACAGCACGGTGTTTGCAGAATCGTCCATGCTGTAGAATTGTACATGGGGTTTACTCTTGTGTTTGGATTCTAATTAATTTTGACACAAACTAGAGTTTTTTGGAGAAAGGGAACCTTAGTTGAGGAATTGTCTCCATCAGGTTGGCCTATGGGAATGTCTTGATTATGGGCACTTTCTTGATTAATGATTGATGTGGGAGGGCCCACTGGAAGTGGTCCTGAGTTGCACAAGAAAGCAAACTGAGCAAGCCACGGGGAGGAAACCAGTAATTAATATTCTTGCATGGTCTCTGCTTTAGTTCCTGCCTCCAGATTTCAGCCTTGAGTTCATGCCAAGATTTTCCTTAGGGCCTGACTGTGATCCCTACCTGTAAGCCAAATGAACTCTTTCTTTCCCATGGCACTTTGGTTATGATGTTTATCACCTAATTAGGACAGCATCCTTATCACCATATTAATTTAATTGCTTACAGTTTTTGAGACAGGGACTTATATACTCCTGGTGGTTGTCCTTGAACTCCAGTATGTACGTAGTTAAGGATAACCTTGAAGCCTTGTTCTTCTGCCTTCACCTCTCAGGTGATGACATCGCAGGCATGAAGCAGAAGTGAAACTGTCTAGGGAACAGAAAAGACTAAGGGGTGAGAGGCGGGAGGGTAGCAGGGCTTTGGGGGGGGCAATATGCTCAAAATCTGTTACAAACATGCTGGAAATAGCCTTGTGCAACCTTGCATGAAAAATAATGCAAAAAGAGCCTTTTCTTATTGGCTGTGTTTTCCACCCCCCCCACCCCCCCCGGGGGTGGGGATCCTGGAAAGACAAGAAGTATAAAGCATCAAGTGTGGAGCTCTTGCCCCCTCGATGTTGAAGCTTGAATTAAGGACCTCTTGTAGGAACAGGCTCCCAGGTACGGTCCTGGTGTCTGTACCCTAGTGTTGGGGAAGCACACAGCTTTGCCTAGAGATTAGGGCTTGCACAGGGCCTTTCCTTTCTTCCCTGGTCTTCTAGAGGCAGAAGGATAGAGGTAACAAGTCACCCCTCCCCTCCCCCCCAGGTTAATTTGTTTTGTTTTATGTGTATGAACATTTTGCCTTCCTGTATGTATGTGCACCATATGAATGTCTGGTGCCTATGAAGGCGAGAAGATAGCATCAGATCCCCTGAAACTGGACTTTAAGATGATTGTGAGCCATTGTGTGGGTGCTGGGAACCAGACTCAGGTCCTTTGGAAGAGCAGGCAGTGCCTTTATCTGCTGAGGCATTTCCCAGTGTCCAGTCATCTCTTCTTTGATGGTTAAGATTTAAAGACCTTGACTCTTCAGCTTTTGAGTTTCATTCTGTGGCCCAGGTTGGGAGGCACTCACTGTGTAGCCCATGCGGGTCTTGAAGTCATAGTGTTCATCTTGCCTCATCTTCCCTAGTGGGGGCGTTTACAGAGGCGCACCCCCACGCCTGGCCAGCAATATTTGTGTCAGAAGATTATCCTCGGTAGAGACTCTCGAAGAAGTGATGAGCAAGCTATCGAAAATCTCTCATTAGACAAAACTGGGTTAAGTTGGAAAAAACCAAACCAAACCAAATGGTGACCGTAACCTGGGGCTGTCCCTGTCTTTATTTGGTAATCCCTTTGTTTCTATTTCTAATTTAAGTCAGAGCCATTTTCTCTGGCTCATGTGTTAATGGAAAACATTTGCAATCTGGAGTACTGGAGTGCTCTGCACTTGCAGTGTCTGGCCTCAGGCAAGTGAAAAGCTGAAGTTCATTTTCCCCCCTCAAGCCAAGAGTGAGGGGGGACACTCTACCCACCTCACGAGGTTTAATGAATTGTCAGAGCAATAACTGCTTCAGACAGGAAGGTAAAGTAGTTGGAGTTTTTAGGGTAAAGGCCAGAGCTTTGGCAGCCCAACTAGTGAAGCTCGGCCACCTGTCTTGATATACCAACTAAGACCAATAATGGCAAAAGGCAACTAGGAGATTTGTTCAATGTGGCCATGTTGAGACTCAGAGGGGTAGATAAAGGGAACTAGGGACCTCATGTTGGGCTACTGGCTTCCATACAGAAGGAATTAGGGCAAGAAGTGTGCATAGCTAAGCAGTCTGGTCTTGGTATAGGCTCCTTTATCATCATCTCAACTCTGGATACTCAAAGGTGGTCCTGAAGAAGTACTTATTGCTAGGTTGTTCTGAGGAAGTACTTATTGCTAGGTAGTCCTGAAGAAGAACTTATTGCTAGGTGGTCCCAAAGAAGTTCTTATTGCTTGAGGGGACAAAATATTCTTAGGGAGATGCTCACTTCTGCTCCAGGGTACAGCCTCACCCTCATGGATAATCATCTTCATCTGAGAGTGAATGAAGGCTATATTGAGACGTTCTTCTCTGGGAACTGATGGTGGCTGCAGGTTTAGGATGAGGGCCTATGCCTGTGCTTTGAGCCTTGAAGGGGAATGAGTTGGATCATGGAGCAGAGTCAAGCAGTTATGAGCCAAAGTGAAGGACACAGACATGAAATGAGGACCAGGGTGGTAGGCTTTCCTTCTGCTTCTGATGACCTTGAGGGTCCAGGTGAGGAGTCAGTGCTCTTGGGCATTTGAAGGGTCTAAGTACCTGTGCTCAGGTGGACAGTCAGGCCCCAGGTTTACCTCTGAAATCAATGTCCACCTCTGTTATAAATAGGTTTGGATATTTCCTAGACTTGGTTTTTCCATGCTTTTTCTTTTCATGGGCCCTTCCCATTTTCCAGCTGTTTCTAGTTGGAAACATGACATCCCTCCCCTCAGCACAACCTCCTCTTTTATGCCCCATGTCCCTAAACTAAGCAGCTACATAAAAACAGAAAGATGTCTGGGTATGCATCCTGCAGATGTGAGCTGCTGCTTCACCCAGTGGCTGTGTGAACATGTTAAGCTAAGGGCTTGTCAGTTCTCCGCTACATATGTGTGAATAGCAGACTTGTAATGGAATGCCCATTATGTTAAACGTTTACAAATGTGCACAGCCATAGGAAAGGACCTCACACTCAGCACACACTCCAGACACGTTTGTTCCCTTGCCATTATTTATTGTAAATTCTCGGAGCCTGAGTTCCCACCATCTCCCACCCAGGGAGTTTGCTTTCTTCAAGTTTCATTGTCTACCCGTGCAGCCATTTGTGTTTCTCTGCTGCTCTGTTTCTTATTTGGGTCTACCTCAAGCATTCCACTGCCTCAAGCATTCCACTGTTCTGGAGAAGGCCTCTCCCTCGAGGATTGTAGGCTGCCCTGGGGACTGCCACTTGTTGCATTTAAGATGCATGTCTCTTCGGTGTATTTATGTGGAATCTGACATGATTTCCTTCCATTGACTGTCTGCAAAGACCGTTCCCAGTGATTCCCCATGTCTGAATGTTCACATTAATGTTGGAAAAGAGACAGGGAATGCTTTTAAAACAGGAAGCACCCTTCCATTCCAAGTGGCTCTGACCACCTCCTCTGCAGTTGAGTTGAAACAATTAGACCTAAGTGATTCCAGCTGTTGCTCATGTAGGGTGTGTGTGTGTGTGTGTGTGTGTGTGTGTGTGTGTGTGTGATATAATTGACATGGGTTTTTCCAGGGCACGTGATGAAAAGCCAGGTGGTTTGGTGTATGTGAGGATGAGAGAGTTAAATCTTGCAGTGGCAATATCTGAATTCTCTAGGGCAGTATCTGCGTTGGTCCACATGCTGGAAGTGGATGGTTTTCAGTGAATTCGTTTTTACTCTGTAGTACAAAGTCATCAAATATGTTTCTTAGGCAATGTTTTGTGAGTTTGAGTTAAGTTGTCACTGGAATTTTCAGGGAAAGAGGGCTCCAGGAGTCCCCCAAACCCAAGGCACCCATCTACAATAAATAGAAGAGATTTAGTAATGCTAAAAGGTAGAGAAAAGAGGTTCACTCAACGTGGCCACACTTGGGGGAGGGGCAGATAAAGGGTACTGTGGCCCTCTACTTTCTAGGTGCTGATGTGAGCTTTAGATTCAACAGAGAAAGAGAGCAGGGAGCAGGAGTTCTGTGATTTAACAATGCCAATGTGGGTGTGAGCTTGCTGATCATGGTATTCACCTTGGTTCTGTGAGGTGGTCCAAGTCTTTAAGAAGGAGTCAGTCTAGTTCCTACCAGATGTTTACTCCTGCTCCAGCCATGGATAGCAACCCTCCTCTAGGGCATGGGACTAGGGGTTGGGCAGGGCCCTGTCCCAAGAGGGTTTGCTACTGTGGAAATTCAGAAGAACGCAAGAGGAAAGGTTACCGATATTGACTTGGTCTCCATATCTTCAGGCAGAGTATGGACAAATGAAAGCAAAAAGGGCCAGGCTTCTATTCATTTAGTTAATCTGTGATAACTAAGTGACTGTTTCCATAATAATATAACAACCTTAATTATTATTCTGTGATTCAGGTGGATTTTCTCAAAAACATGTTCAAACTAGGGTATTTGTGTTTTGTTGTTTGCTTAAAAAAATCTTTGTGTGTATGTGTTCATATATGTGTGTTCATATGTATGAATGGGGTACATGGATGCCATGGTACACATGAAATCAGGACAGCCTCAGGTATGGGACCTCACTTCCCAGCTTGCTTGAGATAGAGCTCTTGTTCAACACTGTATGTGCTAGACTAGCTTGCTGCCCAGAGAGCTTCCAGAGATTTTCCCATCTCCTCCCTGCAGGAGTGCCCATGTGACAGGCACTTTACTCTTCAGTCCTGCTTTGGGTTTAGTGTGAGAGGGTCTCATGTAGCTGAGGCTAGCCTAGAACTCTCTATGTAGCTGTGGCTGGCTTTGAACTTCTGCTCCTCCTCTGTTTACCCTCCTACGTCCTGGAATTACAGGTGCACACCTGTTTCATGCAGTGCTGGAGGTTAAGGCCAGGGCTTGGTGCATGGTAGGCAAACCTTCTACCAACTGAGCTATAGCCTCAGACTTTAGCACAGATATGGTGGACACAACATTGGTGTCTGCTGCACAATGCTTTTGTTAATATTAGATTTTCTCTAGACTCTGGAGCAGTTCTGGAATGCCACAGGATTGTGTGACTTTTGATGGACTTTAATCAATAGGCATTGCTTTTGCCAGAGCCTTCTGCTCATTGGCACAGGACAAGTAACATGCCTAATTCTGGGGCTGGGTGGTGAGGAGGGAGGCCTGGCTGGGTAAGATGCCAAGCAGCAGTGCTCACCTCTTGTTTAATTTTGCTTCTGTTGTTTGTGCTTTGGGTGCCAGGGCCCCAAAATTTACCGCAAGACTAATGTCAAGGAACACTTCTTCACGTTTGCTTGCTTGTTTGTTTGTTTCAGCCTTACATTTAAGTCCTTAATCCATTTACAGTTAATTTTTTGTGGGTGCCATAAAATAAGGAGTCCATCCTTATTACTTTAAATGGGCAAATGCAGTTTCCCTGGCACTGCTCATTGAAGAGAATGCCCTGTCCCATGGTGTGTTCTTGGCAGGCTTGACTGTGTCTGTTTAGGTTTATGGCTACCCCCCTTTCCGCCGCCCATTACCCCACTTCTTCGTGGGCCTCTGAGTCCCTGTGTGGTCCATGGGCCCCACATGTTTGTCAGCTTGGTTAGGAAGCTTGATGGTGTTCATCATTTCACAGTTTATACGTCATATTTATATGCTTCTTTGGGTCCAGTATACCTCATTGTAGCTGGGAAACAAAACAATCAAAGACCAGGGCCAACTCCTGACTGATCTTTAATGTTGGTTTATCTACTTGCCCTGATTTCTAAACAATCCTGCTCATTATCATTGTTGTGAGGCAGTTTCCTCTGGGGCTGTCACAGCTCTTGCCTTCATTGAGCAAGGACTTACAGAATATCTGGCCATGCCAAATAACAAGCAAAACAATCCAGGCATAGTTAAGTCTATGGTAGTCACATTTCCTTGTAGAAAGAATCATTTTTTTTTCAGTCTATTACTGCCCTATCTGAGTGGAACAAATATTTCTTGTTTTTGCTTTTTGAGACAAGGTTTCTCTATGTAGCCCCCTGCCCCCACACACCAACTGTTCTAGAACTTGCTCTGTAGACCAGATTGGCCTCAAACTCACAGTGATCTGCCTGCCTCTGCCTCCTGAATGCTGGGATTAAAGGCGTGTGCTACCACTGCCTGGCTTTAGTTTCTATATTTTTTAAAAGGTTTACTTTTTAGCCTGGTATGGCAGTGCATACCTTTGACCCCAGCATTCGGGAGACAGAGGTGAGTGGACCTCAGTGAGTTCTCACTCATACTGACCCACAGTGAGTTCTAGACCAGCTCGGGTCCTGTCTCAAAAAAATATTTTTATTATCTTTAATTATGTGTATGAGTATGTATCTATATGTGGATATGTGCACATGAGTGCAGGTGCCCCTGGTGTCCAGAGGTATCAGGTGCCCTGGAACTGGAGCTACAGGTAGCCGTTAGCTGCCTGACATAAATGCTGAAACTAAACTTTGGGTCCTCTGGAAAAGCAGCATATCCTTGTAACCACTAAGCCATGTCTCCAGCCCTTTGTTATTATTTTAAAATACGGAACACTTTAGCTTGTCATGTCATCTTTAGGGCATGCTAATCTCTGTATTTTAGTACATGTGCTGCAGAAGGGAACATTCTTGGAAAAGTTTTTTTTTTTAATTAGGTGTTTTATTTTTTAATTAAATGTTTAATACTAAATTAATGTTTAATTAAATGTTAAATGATTTAATTAAATTATTATTATTACACTTACGCGTGTGTATGAGTGCATTGCCACAGCACACATATGGAGACCAGAGGAGACCACTTGTGGGAGTGTTTCCTTCCCTTCCACCTTGTGGGTTCTACAGATGGGACTGATGTCCTCTGACTTGGCAGCAAGTAAATGCCTTTAGTCACAGAGCACTCTTACCTGCCCATGAATACATTTTCCTTTATGTGTCCTCGGGAAAAGCTACACAATACTTACCTCTTTGGAGGAACTAAGCTTATTTTAGAAAAGTTCCAAACATTAAAAAATAAAACAGAGTGAACTCCCACATCCCCATTACCGAGCTTCGACAAATATCAGCCTCTGACTAACATTGCTTCATTTATAGCCCAGATGTCTGTCGCATTCCCTTCTCCGCCCCAAACTGGGTTATTTTAAAGCAAATTTTAAGCATTCTATTTCCTTGTAAATATTTTGGAATGTGTCTCAAAAAGACCCTTTTAAAAAATAGCAAAACAAGAAGATCACAATTACATCTAAATACTGTAATCTGTAATCCCTTTCCCTCCTTCTGGCTCTGGCTGTCTGTGTGTCCCCCCCCTCCCCCCGCCCCCACCCTGCTGCCCACCCTCCCCTCCCACCCCCAACAATGTCTGGCTGTGTAGCCTTGGCTATCCTGGAACTCGCTATATAGATCAGGCTGGCTTTGAACTCAAAGGGACCCACCTGCCTCTCCCCCTGAGAGTCAAAACACTTAGCTTGTTGTTGTTGTTGTTGTTGTTTCTTTTTCAGTGAGAGGCTTAAATCAGAATCTAGTCAAACTGTACTTCATGTATATACATCCTTCTTAGGACCTTCTTTCTTTTTAAAGACAGCACACACTGGCCTGTAACTCTGTAGCAGGAGATGTCTCTGAACAACTGATTTTCCTGACTCCAGCGCCCAGTGGATGGGATTATCACACCCAGTGCATGCAGTGCCTGGAACCCTGTAAATGAAGCCTCACCAAGTGGGTTCCCTTGCACTCTGAGGGACTATAGGGCTGCCCTTCTCTGGTCTGTGTGATTCAGTGGGGCTCACTCCAGGCACGTCCAAAGTAGCCTGCGTGCACAGATCTTGTCCCTGCCCTGTACTGTGGAGGAAGTCAAGAAGCTGGAGGGGACATTAGGTGATGTATAAGCTTTGGAACTGTAGTGATGACTAAGACAGAGGGTCACTGACCCTTGGTTTCTGAGTGCATAGGGCAAGGGCCTACAAACAGGGCTTAAGGGAACAGGAGGCAGAGGTAGTGTGGGAGGAGGAGTGAAGTTTGAGGAGGAGCCTGTGAAAGGCACCTGTGGTGGTGGAGGAGACTCTGAGTAGCTGCTTGAAGGACTGGGTGGACCAGTCAAGGGAGCCCAGGTGTCAGCACTGGGAATGCTGGGACTGTAGGGAAGGAGAAAGGCAAAGGAACAAAACCAGCAGCTGACTCAGGCCTGTAATCACATCATGTGGGAGATGGAGGCAGGAGGACAGGAGTTCAAGGTCATCCTTAGCTACTTATTTAGTTTCAGGCTAGCCCTCTCCAAAACAAAAACAACAAAACAACAAGCCAAAGCCAAGATACTTTCCAAGTGTCCCAGTTGCTACAGGTGGGAGAATGCAGCCATGGCCAGCTGCATGGTTCCTTCCGACTGGGTGGGGAGCTTCATGCCTGACAGGGGGAGACATTGTTCCACCAAGCTGGCTATTCTTTGACACATTTCCAAAAATAAAAAGCTTAAAGGGAGAAGCCTGAAGTTAGGAATCATCAGAAACCGAGTGATTTAGCCCCCTTATAGCACCTCTCTCGGAGTTTGGCTTTCTTCGTTCTCACAGATGTCTGAGTTGAAGGTCAAACGGGCTGAAGGAACAGCTTTCCCAGTAATAATACCAAGGAGAGTTATGTGATCTGGCGTCAAATAGGCACCCAAGGTCCTTGCATGAAAATTGATTTCTAAGGCAAGCATTCCTTGTGAAAATAGAGTCAGTCCAGTGCCCAGATTCCAAAGAATAGATGGATGTTGGATGATTTGAATGTCTTTGGAAAATAGCCTTGTGGAAAGGAGCTGTCTATATGTGGTCTCCGCAGGATCGCTTCCTACCAGCAGCCAGTCACTGCCAATGTCTGGTGTGTGCTTGAGAAAGTGAGCGGTTTCCCACGCTCCCCCATCACAGCAGTTGGGATGTTTGTGCTGGAGGAGGTTAGATGCTGTGAACTGGGCTGCAGGAGGCATCTTGCCTGACTCCCATCCCTGCAGACTGTCAATTTATTCTGGAAGAATCTTACTGTTGCCAAGTGATGGAAAATATGTTACTTGAGGTAAAACTAATAGCCTGTGACATTTATAAAAAGAGATGGTTTTAGGACAGGGGAATGTAGCACAGTAGGTAGAGGGCTTGCCTGACATACACAAAGTCCTGGGTGCCATTCCCTCACATGGTATAAATTGAAAGTGATAGTGTATGCCTGTAATCATAGCCCTTGTGGGGTAAAGGCAGGAAGGTCAGAAGTTCAAGGTCAGAAGGCTGGAAGTGGCTTAGCCCCTGAGTGTGAAGCCCTAAAGTCAATTCTCAGGACTCCTTTAATTAATTAATTAATTAATTAATTAATTAATTAAATTTATTGATTAATTAAAAATAAATGATGCTTTTGTTAAGTTCCAAAGCTCTAGGTTTTTTGTTTGTTTTGTTTTGTTTTGTTTTGTTTGTTTGTTTTTTACCAGCCTAGGTTGGAATCAGCTCCACCATCTCTAACCTTATTATCATGTTCTGGGGAATGAAAGCTATGTCTCCAAATAAATATATAAAGTGGAAAGCAACCCGACCTCTGGCTTCCATATACCCTCTCAGACACACGACAGTGACAATACTTTTTAAAAACTAGAAGAGATTCTGAGAACTCTATACATGCCATGATTAAGCTGGCCTTGAACTCATGATGTAGCAAAGGCTGACCTTGAGTTCCTCCTGTCCCCACCTTCCCAGTGCCAGCATATACTACCATGCTCAGTTTATACACTGCTGGCAATTGAGCCCAAGGCCGCGTGTAGCCAGGCAGGAATTCTACTGAGAGCTGCAGTCCTGAGATAGCTGACCTTGAAGTCAAGATCTTTGGGTCAGAATTCCAGTGATGTTATTTATATATGGTGACTTTGGACAAGTTAATTGCTTTACTTAATTTTCCTACTAGAGAAATATGGGTACCGGTGACACCTAGCCTTCTGGTGTTTTCCCAAAGATTAGATGCTACCTACAAAGTGGTGAACTGTTAATGCTGTTAGGTGGTATTTTATGCACTAAGCTAGTCACAGTAGTTATCAACAGTATGCAGGTTTACCTCTTAACACATTCATTTAATCATCTGTGTTAGCCTTCCCTTCCTTTGGACTTTGGGTTCCTTTAAAGTGGGGCTGTATCCAGCTCTCTCTGGTACCAAGAGTGGTATAACACTGACCCAGTGTGGAAGCCCTTGCAGAGTTAATTAGTCATTTGGATAATGTTGGCAGTCAACAAATCTCTGTTGCTCTCACTATTTTGGTCAGGAGGACACAGAAGGGAAAGGAGATATTTGAGAGACTGCCCGTATTTGACACACTTGACATGAAGCACCCTGCATCATGTTCTAAGATTCTTGTCTACCATATCCTTCATACCCCCACCCCACCTGCGTATCATGTTGGTGGTTTTGCCAGTCAGACTTATCACTTTCTCCCATTCTGTTTATTTTGTGTTCCACGGGCAACTGCAACAGTATCCGGTGAGGGAGAGATCACTTGCTGTGTTAGTTACATCTGTGTCTTTGTATCTGTTCTAACCACTTGATAGCAACAACTGAATGGAGGAAAGGCTGGTTTATTTTGGCTCATGGTTCTGGTGAGCTTTTATCCCATCATAGTGGGGAAGGTATCGTGGAGCATCGTGAAGCTGCACAGTCTGTGTGATGAGACCCTGTGGCAGAGGCTGTTCACATGATAGCTGATTAGAGCACAGAGAGCAAGGCGGGAGCTAGGAGCAAAGGCCTGTTCTTGGTGGTCTCCTTCAGTCAGACAGGCTCCAGTGGTGGCTCATGATCCCACAGCCTCTCAAAATAGTACCACCAGCTGGAAAATTTGTAGAGATTGTTTTAAAATCGAACCCTAACATTCCCTTAAGGAGTTCATCTTTGCATTCTCTCTAACCACACTCGGTTCCTTACAGGTCACCACAAATGGTATCATCGCCATGAGCGAACCCCCAGCCACAGAATACCATCCCGGAACCTTCCCACCCAGCTTCGGCTCAGTAGCGCCTTTCCTGGCTGACTTGGACACAACCGATGGCCTGGGGAATGTGTATTATCGAGAAGACTTATCCCCGTTCATTATTCAGATGGCAGCAGAGTATGTCCAGAGAGGCTTCCCGGAGGTCTCTTTCCAGCCCACTAGTGTGGTGGTTGTCACTTGGGAATCTGTGGCCCCTTATGGAGGGCCCAGCAGCAGCCCTGCCGAGGAAGGCAAGGTGAGTGCACCCCACATGGAGATGCAGGTATCTGGTCTGGTATGTTGACTGTAGTCTTTGCGCTTGTTCCAATGGACAACATGCCTATCCTGTTGCTCAAGACAGGAAGTCTAGAGCAAAGTCCAGTGAAATTTGCCTGTTGCATGCAGGTCAGCAAACTCCAGATGCTTATCTGTAGGGCTGTCTGAATCACTTCTGTGACTGTCTGATGTTGAGAAAGCCAGGTATTTGAGGAGATTGCTCCATGGCAAACATATGCCTGGGAAATAGTACCTGTGTTCCTTCTTTAATTGAGAAAGAGTGGGACGATAGCTTCTAATTATAGAGAAGTTATTAATAGGAAATGCTAGATATCAAGGTTCTGATCAACGTGCCCCTCCTGAGTGGAGAAAAGTCCTTTCGTAAAGAAGCTGCCTTACTGACACTTAATGGAACGATCCCCAAACTCTTAGCCTTATCTCCTCTTATCACTGACCTCCATGGGACACATAGCATTCCACAGAACACATTTTGGAGAGGCCTGTGGTGGGTCTGCATATCTCATATGCTTTGCAAAATTGGAAGATTGCCTGACCCAAGGATACTCAGCTCTTGCCTGCCTCTTGGGACTAACCTAATAAGACTCCATATACCCTCTTCAGCAGTTGTATCAAACTGTTTTTTTTTTAAGATATATTTCATTTTTAAAAAAAGATTTATTTCTTATTAAAAATAAGTACACTGTAGCTGTCTTCAGACAGCACCAGAAGAGGGGGGTCAGATCTCATTATGGGTGGTTGTGAGCCACCATGTGGTTGCTGGGATTTGAACTCAGGACCTTCAGAAGAGCAGTCAGTGCTCTTAACTACTTAGCCATCTCTCCAGTCCTATATCAAGCTCTTATATTTGCCTGAAGCATACCTTTTCCTTTGTTCTGGTATGTTTTGCCTCACTGTCGTTTGTCTTTGACATGACCTCCTCCTGATTGTAAACCCAGGCCCTCCTGTGAAGCCTTGACCATCACGGGCTTCCCAAGAACTACCCCTACCCTACCCAACACAGGATTCTTCCTCATTTGACCTACATGTAGCACGCTGCACGCATCTCTGTTACAACATCTGTCCTCAGATTTAGGCTATATTTGTCTATAGATCCACCTCTCTGTGTAGACGGCACAGTCTCAATTGTAGGAAAGTGAGGTGGAGTGCTGCTGGCTCTCCCCTGTCCTTTCTACAAGGAACCCAGTGAACAGCATGCTTTGAGAGTATGGTTGTATTGCTAGAAACTGACTTTTAACTCATCTTCACAGAGAAACACGTTCCAGGCTGTTCTGGCCTCCTCAAATTCCAGCTCCTATGCCATTTTCCTTTATCCTGAAGATGGTCTACAGTTCTTTACAACATTCTCGAAGAAGGATGAAAGCCAAGTACCTGCTGTGGTTGGTTTCAGCAAAGGTCTAGTAGGATTTCTATGGAAGAGCAACGGAGCCTATAACATATTTGCCAATGACAGAGAATCAATTGAAAATTTGGCTAAGTATGCATATTCTTTATTTGTTTTTCTTCATTAGATTCCCCTTAATTATATTATTATATTGTTTTACCAAACAAAATGTAGTAAGTATTAAATTACCTAAAAATGTTCTTATAGATTTAAATTTTATAGAGAGATATTTAAATGGTGAAACTGTATTTTTTTCCTGATGAATCTTAGGGAATTTATTTAGCATGAAGAGGTCTTTTGTTTATTTTCATCTTTATTTGTATGTATTAGCATTTTGCATCATATGCATGCAGTGCCTGTGGAGACTAGAAACACATTGGATCCCCTGGGACTGAAATTACAGATGGTTCTGAGCCACCACATGGAAGCTGGGAATTGAACCCAGAGGGTCTCTCTGGAGGACTTACCAATGCTCTTAATTTCTGAGCTGTCTCTCTAGCCCCAGTAGTGTGTTATTTAGAGTGCACCTTCATGCAAAACTGTCTCTACTGTGTCCTCTGAGTTTGAAGTCAGAAATAATGGAAATTTAAACCTGTCTCCTGCCAGGAACCTAAACTAAGTGTGGTTTTCCTCCACACTGATGCAGAACAGTTCTTTACTGCACGCAGTGAAGCCTCGTTGTAATGTTAGTGTAGAGAAGCAAGAGATAACAGGATATTATACAAAAGAGAGGGATAGCCAAGATTATTGGCTTTTTGTTTTGTTTAGGTATTTTGAGACAGGATCTCATATAGCCCAGGCTGTCCCCAAACTTTCTACATAGAGAAGGATGGATGACCTTGAACCAGAGATTCTTCAGCCCCCACCTCCAAGGTGCTGGGGTTACAGGTGTAAGACATCATGCCTGGTCCCAGACTGGTTTTTAAGAGTTAAAAATCTTACAACTCCCAATATTCTTTAGCCTAATCCCCTTTCCCCATTTTGTCTTCTGTAACTCCAGCTCAGCTCCAAGGGATCTGATCTCCCTCTTTGGCCACTCTGGGAACTTGCATGTACATGTACATACAAATATAGACATACACATACATCTATATATGCATACATACACACACACACACACACACACATATATATATATACATGCACACACACACACATATATATATGTATATATATATATATATATATACACATGCACACATACACACACACACATATATATACATAAATAAATAATAAAATTCATCCTAAAGCGAAGCAAAGTAAAACAAAAGAAAATCCCCCAAACACAACAGGACTAGAGAAACGGTTCAGTTGGCACAAGACCTGACTACTATTTCCATACCCCCATAAAAAGCCAGACACGGTGGTGTCTGCTTATAAATCCAACCTTGGGAAGTTGAGATGGATGGGCCCCTGGCATTTTGCCAGCCATTCTTGTCTACTTTGTGAACCCCAGGGCAGTGAGGTACCCTGTCTTAAAAACAAAACAATAGGCCAGGGCCTAGCAAACACATAAGTGGATGCTCACAGTCAGCTATTGGATGGATCACAGGGCCCCCAATGGAGGAGCTAGAGAAAGTATCCAAGGAGCTAAAGAGATCTGCAACCCTGTAGGTACAACAACATAATAAACTAACCAGTACCCCGGAGCTCTTGACTCTAGCTGCATATGTATCAAAAGATGGCCTAGTAGGCCATCACTGGAAAGAGAGGCCCATTGGACAAGCAAACTTTATATGCCCCAGTACAGGGGAACACCAGTGCCCAAAAGTGGGAATGGATGGGTAGGGGAGTGGGGGGGAGGGTATGGGTGACTTTTGGGATAGCATTGGAAATGTAATTGAGGAAAATATGTAATAAAAGAAAAGAAATTCAAACAACATGTAACAAAAAACAATATTTAAGGAAGTGAGATAAGAGAGATAACCTGCTGGCCAGATAGCAGTAGTCTTGCTGAGAAAATGAGTCATATTGGGCTTCTTGTTTTAGTTGCTTGTCTGTGTTAGCCATCTCTAGAATGTAGATGTGAAAACAGCTCTTTTGATCTTGTAATCTAATATCAATTCTAATTCTAGTTGCTTTAGCTATTTCTTGTTCACAATTTATAAATTATTGATTTAATAAAATGTTTTATGTGTTTGTGTAAAAAAACAAAACAAAACAAAACAAAATCAACAAAACAAAACAAATAAACAAAAACCAAGGTAGCCAGGCAAGGTGGTGCATCTCTTTAGTCCCAGCACTAGGGAGGCAGAAGCAGGCAGATCTCTGTGAGTTTGAGACCAGCCTGGACTACAAATTTAGTTTTAGGACAGTTAGGACTGGTACACAGAGAAATTCTGTCTCAAAAAACAAAAATCAAACCAACCAACCAACCAAAAACCCCAAACCAAAAAAATTAAGTAGGTTTTACTTCATGCAATAAAAAGAACATAGTGGTGAAATGACTCTCTGGTCCCTCATGAGACAGGGCATATAAACTGTGAATAGTACAAGCTGGAGGCATTGAGAGTGTTTGGTGTCCTGGGACCCACCCTAGAGGGTAAGCTCTTCATGGTGTTGTGTCTATTTAGATTCAGTCTCACTAAATAGTCCCTGCCTGTATGAGTTCTTGGATAACCACCCATGGCATTGCTGCCCTCCTGGACAGCAGCCCTTGCCAAGGGTAGACACATGCCACACCTTTCAGATGGACATAGGTTACTGATCTCCTCCTGCCTGCTTGGTAAGTGGGGGCTGCTTGTGGGCTGTGGCCTATTCTCAAGATGCCTTCCTTGCCTCTAGGAGCAGCAACGCTGGGCACCAGGGTGTGTGGGTGTTTGAGATTGGAAGTCCTGCTACCGCCAAGGGCGTGGTGTCTGCAGATGTGAACCTGGACCTGGACGACGATGGAGCAGACTATGAAGATGAAGATTATGACCTAGTAACCTCTCACCTTGGCCTGGAGGATGTAGCCACTCCCTCCCCCTCCCACAGTCCAAGAAGGGGATACCCTGACCCACACAATGTACCTAGGATCCTCTCTCCTGGCTATGAGGCTACAGAGAGACCCCGTGGAGTCCCCACTGAGAGGACCAGATCTTTCCAGCTGCCAGCGGAGAGGTTCCCTCAGCATCACCCCCAGGTCATTGATGTGGATGAAGTAGAGGAAACAGGAGTTGGTAAGACATCCATTTTACGAGTTGGAACATGTATTTGCCTGCTTGGTTTCTAGACAGGAGTTGGCTAGTGTAGGGTGGGTCATGTGCCCCATGAGGTGACTTTATGGGGGCGGGGCATATAGCCTGAGGGAGCAGAGACTGAATGCTTTCACAGGAGAGCAATGGGTGCTTAGGCCCCATGACTTCTCAGTGACCCAGTGATCTTTTAGGATTAGAGATTTGGTTTTGGACACGGTGGGAGTATGCCTCATTTCATGATTTCTCATAATGTATTCTATTTTAAAGAGAGTCAGGGCCAGGGAGAGATGGCTTAACAGGTAAAGGTACTCATGACTTAAGTTTGACCTTCTGAAGCCCACATAGTAGAAGGAGAGGTATGACTCCCTCAAACTGTCCTCTAACACAGACAGACAGACAGACAGACAGATGGATAGATGGACAGACAGAGAGATTTATTTCTTTTTATAAGACAGGGTCTCATTTATGTGGTTTGGATGGCCTGGGATTTAACATAGACTTGGCTGGCTTTGAACTCATGGAGATCCGGATGCTTTTGCTTCCCAGGCACTACCATAATCTGCTTAATACAGTTTGTTCTTTTAAAATGTCATTGTTGGCTGGGCTGTGGCAGCACACACCTTTAATCCCAGCACTTGGGAGGCAGAGGCAGGTTGATCTCTGTGACTTGAGGACAGCCTGGTCTATAGAGTGAGTTCCAGGACAGCCAGGGATACGCAGAGAAACCCTGTCTCCAAACCCAAACCCCAAACCGAAAAGATCACTGTTGAGTGCTGTTAGCCCAACACTGAAGAGGCAGAAGCAGGAGAATCAGTTTCTAGCCTGGGATACAGTAAGATCCTGTCTCAAAAACTAAAAGACCTTGAATATTTTGGAACTCAAGTGTCTTCTTTGTGACTTCTGAGATGTGTTCACCCACCTGAAAAAACATTCTAGAAACTCCGTTGGCTCTTTATGCTGCTTTTCTTTCACATTTTTTTCTTTTTGGTTTTGGAATTCAAGCAGCTGATTATTTTTCCTCCTGTCAGTTGCAGTTGCTTTCTAAAGAATACTCTCTCTCTCTCTCTCATACACACACACACACACACACACACACACACACACACACACACACATCAAATCTCTCTTAAAATGTAGTTTTATACAATGTGGTATCTCCTTCTCCTTCTGAGTTATGGTTTTTCCAGGGTAGCCCTAGCCTTGAACTCAGATCTGCCTGCCTCTGTCTTCTGAATGCTGGGATTAGAGGTGTGAACCACTACGCATGCACTGCACAGTGTGATATATTCTAACCATATTTCCTACATTTTGAGGAAAATTACTTGAGCATTCTTTAAGTATTATAAGAAGTTCTCAAAATGTGCCTTTATTTTTCATGAGATACATACACAGAGAGAGAGAGAGAGAGAGAGAGAGAGAGAGAGAGAGAGAGAGAGAGAGAGAGAGAGACAGAGAGAGAGAGAGAGAGAGAGAGAGAGAGAGAGACAGAGAGAGGGGCACAATGGTTAGTTTCAATTGTCAACTTGATACAATATAGAATCACCTGGAAAGATTGTCAGAGAAAGCTGTCTACATCAGGTTGACCTGTGGGCATGTCTGTGGTTGCCTAATTGCCTTGATGGATGTAGGAAGACCCAGACTTCTAATGAGCTGCATCCTTCTACGGTTTGGGGTGTTGACTTGAATAAGAGTACAGAAAGCTGGCTGAGCAGTAGGCATGCATGCATTAATTCCTTTCTTAAAATGTAACCTGTCAGCTATGACCTGACTGACTTCTTTAAGTTTCTGACTTGTATAATGGAGTTATAAGACAGATAAACCCTCTTCCCCACTAAGTTGCTTTTTGCCAGTTTTTTATTTTGTTTTGTTTTTGTAGACGTGGTTTCTCTGTATAGCCGTGATTGTCTTGGATCTCCCTCTGTAGTCCAGGCTGGCCTTGAACTCACAGAGATCTGCTGCCTCTGCCTCTCCAGTGCTGAGATTAAAGTGTGTGCCAATACTGCCCAGCGTTTGTCAGAAATTTTTAAATCATAGAAAGAGGAAGAAAAATAGGACACCAATTGAGACTATTTTAAAAAGATTTACTTATTTTTATTTTCTGTGTATGTGTGTTTTACCTGCATGTATGTATGTGCATTCCTGGTGCCCAGCGAGTCCAGAAAAAGTCATCAGATTCCCTGGACCTGGAATTACAGATGGTTGTGTGTTGCCATGCAGGTGTTAGGACTTGAACCTGGATCCTCAAAGAGCAGCAAGGGCTCTTAACCACTGAGCCATCTCTCCAGCTCCCATCAGGACTCTAAATGAGATCCGCGGAGCCTTTAAGCCTTTAAATGTATCTCATAGGACCCTTTTCTCTTTCTACTAAGAGGTTACTGTAAAACTTCTTAGAAACGTTTAGTCCATTCTTCCTACTAAGTCATGCTAACTCATGCTGATTTCTCCTTTCTTGTTCTGATGGACCTCATGGCCATAGTCATTACTGTCTGTCTGTCCATACTGAGAACCCAGAATGGGCAACATGGGGATTTATGATCACCACTGAGCCACAGGAGTGACCACGATGCTATTCCATGGAATGATGGTTTCGTGGGCTCCAGCCTTATACCTCACAAACGCTGCTCTCTGGAATTAGAGAAGAGGAGGGACTTCCCCTGACTTCCCCACCAGCAGCATCCAGCCTCTGGTTCTGTTATTGTCTATGTTTGCTTACAGATGTTAAGTTTTGAGCCTTATCTTTTTCCCTCTACCCTTCCTAAATATCTGAAGCGATCATTTATGGAACTGTCACATTTGTTTACTCCCAACAACAAATGGTGGTGACAGTCACAGAAGCCCAGACTTCAACTCAAAGTGTATCTGTGACAGATGGCTTTTTTTTTTTTTTTTTTGGTCCCTTTCCCAAGTTATTTCACTGTGTTTATTAGAAACATCAGCTGTCTGAGGCCTACAGTAACATTCTGGTGTTGTTTAAATGGTTGCCCTCAGATACACGGAACACAGCAGACCCATCAATGGGGGATTGCTGGCTGGATCTTATGCAATCACAAAACCTCGGGTTTACTCAGGTGCCTTTTGGTTCAGTCATGACTCATCTTTGTACACACTGGAAGTTCCAAGTACTTGCAGCCAATAGAATCTACCTGAGGATGCATTTCATCTTGACCTTCACTCATGAAGTCAATTATAAACAGGATTATTGTTGTTTCTAGAAGGTCACTCCTCTTGAGATTTTGAACTTCATTCCAAACGAATTTGCTCTAGCTAGATCATTAAGTTTAATGGGCAGGTTTGCAAGTCTAATAAAACAAACTTGGGTGGTGGAAATCTAAACCAGAGAGGGATTTTTTTGAGTCTTTGGTCAAATGATCCTAGAAGAGATGTAATCGAAGGATTGTTTCTGATTGGCTGTTTTTAAAATTTTATTTATTTATTTATTTTTATTTTTTAAAGATTTATTTATCTATTATTTGTAAGTACATTGTAGTTGTCTTCAGACACACCAGAAGAGGGCGTCAAATCTCATTACGGATGGTTGTGAGCCACCATGTGGTTGCTGGGATTTGAACTCAGGACCTTTGGAAGAGCAGTCAGTGCTCTTAACCGCTGAGCCATCTCACCAGCCCCCTAAATTTTATTTTTATTTTGGAGATTATAAAATAATTACATCATTTCCCCCTTTCTTTTCTCCCTCCAAAGCCTCCATGTTTATACTCCCCCCTTACTCTCTTTCAAATTTATGGCCTCTTTTTCTTAAATTGTTGTTGTTGTTGTTGTTGTTGTTGGTGGTGGTGGTGGTGGTGGTGGTGGTGTGTGTGTGTGTGTGTGTGTGTGTATTTTTATAATGATCAACTTTTGAGTATATATATGAAATACATGCACACACATACTCACATATATCTGTGGCAATTTTTAAGCATGATTTCTCAGCTTCTTTTAGACTTGTTTACATCGGTGATCTGAGTTATAGAGCCTTATCTTAATCCAAATGGCCACACTCATGCCATGGGCTTTAGTTTGCTGTGGTTGGCTTGGCCCCTTGAAGGTCTTAGGTAGATGCGAGTCCATTTGGCTCAAGGACACCTGTGTGGAAATGCCTCTCAGTTGAGAACCTGCAAAGCTTTGACAGGTTTGCTTTTGTTTTTTCCAAACAGTATTCAGCTACAACACAGGTTCCCAGCAGACTTGTGCCAACAATAGACACCAGTGCTCCGTGCATGCAGAGTGCAGAGACTATGCTACTGGCTTCTGCTGCAGGTGTGTGGCCAACTACACAGGCAATGGCAGACAGTGCGTGGCAGAAGGTAAGGTACTGTTCCTGCACGTTTTCAGCTTCACAGAGAAGGACAAGAGTGGCTTTGGGTCTTGGAGCTTGTTTATAGATGTGTCCTTTGCCCTGGTCTCTGGAATGTGCAGTTTTTAATGATGTCATCTCTGTTACATTCCCTGTGGACATTCCTCCCAGGATATACTCTTTTTTTTCCTCCCCCATTTTCCTTCACTCATAGCTTTGTCTCTGGAGTCCACTCTGTTCGTTGTTTGCTTTTGAGACACCATCTTGCTATGTAGCCTGTGCTGACCTCAGACTTGAGATTCTCCATCTGAAGAGTGAATGAGGGGCTGCACTTATGCACCCCACACTTGGCTTGAGTCTCTAGCTCTGAGTGCATTGCTTGTAGATCTCTCTCTCTCCTTTCTCTCCTTCCTTCCCTTTTCCTTCTTCCCCCTCCCCCCAGCTCTGTCCCTCTCTATCTGGCTTAGACCAGGGTCTGTAGTAGGCTCAGGTTTTCCATTGCCTCTACCTTCTCCTCATGTCCCCGAAACTACATCATGCTTGAGGTGAAGATGACAGGGTGTTGCCCTCAGTGCTAGCTTGTCGGACTCAGCGTGCATCCAGCCCCAAAGCGGGTTCTGTGATAGCTGAGGTTAGCTTTGACCTCTGTCCCCAAAGGCCTGGCTAGTCACTATGCCCACACAGTCAGAGGACTCTTTTGTGTAAGTCTAAGGGTCTTTGTCACAGACATTGGAGACCTTTGGGGCTATAAATTAGAATGAATTAAAGTGACAGAACCTTGTATTTGGCCATTGTCTCTTCAGATGCCACCAAGTTGCATCATTTGACACAAGCTACCTTCACGTGGGGGCTTCAGTTGCTTTGTAAAATCTGACTAACTAAAACCTAGTTGGAGAAGTAGGTTCCGTTTCCAGACTCCTTACCCTTGCTATCCTGAAATCAGTTATTTTAATTTGCCACACACACACACAAAATTGTTTCCTTCTGGGTCATAATTAAGGAGAGTAAGATTTGTTTTATTTTCATCCCTCCTCAGCAATGAACCAACAGGCAGTTTAGATGTCATATTAATTTAGGAGCATGTTTTTAACATTAAACTGGTTTTTATTTCCTTCCAAATTTTGTCACCCCAGGGGTGGGGTGCTTTTAAGTATTTGTGCTAGGCTTGGCCTTTATACCCTTTGCCCTAGGAAAAGCTTCCAAATTCCACATGGAAGTGTATTCCCTCCCTCCCTCCCTCCCTCCCTCCCTCCCTCCCTCCCTCCCTCCCTCCCCCCCTTCCTCCTCCCCTCCCTCCTCCGTTCATCCCTGGGTACTGGGTATTGAGTCTAGCACCCTGTGCTTCCCAGGCAAGCACTCTACCACCGGGGCCATTTCCTCGACCTCAAAGCATATTCTTTTTTTTTTTTTAATATTTTTTATTATTACGTATTTTCCTCAATTACATTTAGAATTCTATCCCAAAAGTCCCCCATACCCTCCCTACCCACCCATTCCCATTTTTGGCCCTGGCATTCCCCTGTACTGGGGCGTATAAGGTTTGCAAGTCCAATGGGCCTCTCTTTCCAGTGATGGCCAACTAGGCCATCTTTTGATACATATGCAGCTAGAGTCAAGAGCTCCGGGGTACTGGTTAGTTCATAATGTTGTACCTACAGGGTTGCAGATCTCTTTAGCTCCTTGGATACTTTCTCTAGCTCCTCCATTGGGGGCGCTGTGCTCGGGCCACTTAGCTCTCCTCTCTCCCATATCAGAGCTAAAAATGCTAAGCAAACTGGCATTGAGCTCAGGTGTGACAAACTGCTCAGCTACACATCTTGACATTTTGTACACACCCTGTAATTGCTTTGGGGTTGAAATATTTGTTGGATTTTGCTACTTAATTTTTTTTTTTAATGTAGGCATGCATTTTTATACAGGTACCTCATGCCTATAATCCTAACACTGGGGAGACTGGGGCAGGGGATGGCTGTACGTTTGAATTCCAGGCCAGCTAGGGCTACTGAATGAGAGAGACCCTGACTCCAATAACCAGGGGGGAGAAAGGCCAGCGTAGAGTCTGGCAGAAGCGCTTTATTTGCCTTTCTTAACTTGGCTTCCTTTGTTGTTTCTGTAATGTTCTTGGAATGCATTTCCCCCCCCCCCCCCGCCCCCATTAACCTGCAAGGGGTCATAGGATCCCCAGTGTAATGACACAGTGGAAGTGCAGAGTTACTTCATGTCAGATATGTCCTGATTGGTCAGTGATCTCATTTAGCAGCTTTCCTCAGAGAATAGATAACGTCCAGGAATATGAACATGTGTCTGGGAGGAGGGGATGGAGGCCATACTTCTGATCAGTCACAACCTAGAAAAATAAATATGATATATCATGTGAGGCTAATGGGGTGGAGTTTGGTGGCAAACTCAATCTCCTGTGCCAGAAGAGAAAGGAAAAACCTGCAAAGAATGTAATTCTGTGTCAGACTTCAGCAAGGCAAGGTGACCTTAATTTGACCTTTTACTTACTTCTTCCTTCAGTTTTTTTTTCTTATTTTGTAGTATAATTCTCATGCCTGTGTGTGTGCTTGTGTGTGTCTGTGTGTGCATGTGTATGTGTGCCTGTGTGTGTATGCCTCTGTGTGTGTGCCTGTGTGTGTGTGGCTGTGTGTGCATGGCTGTGTGTATGCCTCTGTGTGTGTGTAGTGTTTGTATGTGCACACATGTGGATGCCAGTGGTCCACATTAGGTGTTTTCCTCTCTTGCTCTCCACTTACTCTTTTGAGATGGGTCTCTCACTGAACCTCAAGCTTACCAGCTGGTGAAGCTGATCAGCCAGCCCCAAGGGTCCTCTCGTCTTTCCTCTCCATCCTAGTGCTGAACTTACAAGGGTACATTGCCACACCAGGCTCTTTATATGCTGGGGTCCTTATGCTTATGTAGTGCTGGGACTCTTAATGTCTGTGATGCACATTTGTGGGTGTGGTTTTTATTCTGTCTGTTATCAGTCATGTGGGAGAGACGAGAGGTGTTAGGATCCCGAGGCCCCTGGTGCACAGTGGTGGGTACCTAGCATTCTGCCCATTAGTAGCCACATGCAACAGAGGCAGGGGCATTGGGATATCCAGGCTTATGGCACACAATCACAAGTATTTCCCACAGCAATGCCACCTCTTTGCTTTCCTAATGAACAGACACATTCCCCTCTTTGGAAGGTAGGGGAAAGCTATCTTCACCTTGTTCCTTTGTTTCTGGCCCAGGCTCTCCACAACGGGTCAATGGCAAGGTGAAGGGAAGGATCTTCGTGGGGAGCAGCCAGGTCCCCGTGGTGTTTGAGAACACTGACCTGCACTCCTATGTGGTGATGAACCACGGGCGCTCTTACACAGCCATCAGCACCATCCCTGAAACCGTCGGCTACTCTCTGCTCCCCCTGGCACCCATTGGAGGCATCATCGGATGGATGTTTGCAGTGGAGCAGGATGGGTTCAAGAATGGGTTTAGCATCACTGGTAATTGACATTCCCAATTAGAATAAATGGGCTACATAGTCATGGGAGAGATCTGAGAATGAATGGGTTTGGAGCTCTGTCTGCAGACACCTGGAAGCATTTCATTTGTGGACAGGGGCCCTCTAGTTCTTCCTCAGAAATAAGGACCAGGAGAAATTCATGTATAGCATATTCATTAAAGGAGACCATATAGAATTATATTTTGGTGGAGGAATGGTTTCTTGATGGGGATTTAGAAGCCCCCATGTTTGGTGCTGAGGAGGAAACATAGCTGCTGAAGTGCTTGTCTTGCAAGCATAAGGACCTGTATCCATTTCCTGGAAGCCACGGAGAGAGCCAGGTATGATGGCATGTACTGATGATACCAGCCTTAGGAAAGCAGAGACAGGAAAAATCTCCAAGGCTGACCTCTGGCTGCCACACATACCCATACACATAGGTATAGCCCCACACCCACAACCATGCACACGTCCCTTCACCCCTATGTCCAAAATGCAGTCATGCACACAAACCTGAGCATACAGATACACCCTCACACATACAAACTTGCAGAGACCTGCACACAAACATAGAAAGGCCTCCAAGGTTGAACAAGAGTTACCAACTCCTGCATCTCATCCATCTGAAAGGGGCCTAACCTCTTCATATCTCCAGGGAAAAGAGCCTGCCACTTCTAGCTGGTAAATCTAACTTGATCAACACCATCCTCTTGAGTACCAGGAACCTTTGGAGGCTCTCCGAGGCCATGCCCTGTAAGGGAAGGCTGAGTCTTTTGTGAATGTGTGGGCGGATCACTGAGGGGATCTCAACTTGAGGTTACAGTGTCTTCTTCCTGTTCTTCCAAGGTCAACTCCAAGTAGATGCTGGGTGGAGCCCAGGGTGGAGGAGTCTTTGCCTTAGGGTTTCTATTGCTATGGTGAAATACCATGACCAAAAGCAAGCTAAGTGACCAAAGCAGCTTGGGGGAGGAAAGGGTTAATTTAGCTTACATTTCCACAGCACCATGGAAGTCAGGACTGAAACTCAAACAGGGCAGGAACCCAGAGGCAGAAGCTGATATGGAGTCCATTGGAGAGGTCCTGCTCACTGGCTTGCTCTCCGTGGGTTGCTCAGCCTACCTTTTTATAGAACTCAGGACCACTTGCCCAGGGGTGGCACCATCCACAATGGGCTGTCTCCTCCCACATTAATCATTAGTTAAGAAAATACCATACAGGCTTGTCTATAGCCCGATTTTATGGAGGCATTTTCTCAACTAAGGCTCCTTCCTCTCCAGTGACTAGCTTTTGTCAAGCTGGATAAAACTCATCAGCATTCCCAGGACCTTCACCCATTGTCCTGGGCTGGGCACACTAGCCCTGCCTCCTCCTCCTCCTCACTAGATTTGCCTTCTCCCTCTGCTCTTCCTTCCCGAAAGCACTCCCATCATGTCACAAGTATCCACGTGTCCCTTCCCACATCCCTTTAGCTCTTTTCTTCCCTCCTCATGCTCTCCTTTCTACTTCCATGTGTTCTATAAATACGTATTTAAATACATAATGATGAACATGTGAATTTAAATCTAGATTATGGAGAGATACCACACAACATTTGTAGCTCTAAGTCTAGCTCAGTTAACAAGCCAGGTCACAATGAGTTGTTCGCTTGCCTCTCCCTTCAAGAACCTAGGGCCAGCAGGAGGGTGTACTTGCCCGATGGGAGGGTGACAGGCCTGTTTTACTTTCCAGGGGGCGAGTTTACCCGGCAAGCTGAGGTGACCTTCCTGGGGCACCCAGGCAAGCTGGTCCTGAAGCAGCAGTTCAGCGGTATTGATGAACATGGACACCTGACCATCAGCACGGAGCTGGAGGGCCGCGTGCCGCAGATCCCCTATGGAGCCTCGGTGCACATTGAGCCCTACACCGAACTGTACCACTACTCCAGCTCAGGTAAGTCCCAGACCTGGAGTCCCAGGGCAGGCGGCTGCCAGGCTGCCTGTGCCCACCCACTGTGATGACCTTGAGTTCCTGGGGCAGTCTCCTGGGATCTGTAAAGGGAAACACAGAAGGCTATTCTTTATTTTAATCCCTTTCTCCCTAAGCACTGCAGAAGACACGCTTGAAGAGAATTGAATATAAAAAAAGAAAACAAGGTGTATTGGGACACATCAGCCATTCCTGCCCTTGGGAAGCTGACCTAGGCCAGCCTGAGCTACATAGCAAAAACCAAAACACCCAGAAACTGGAGTAGGAACTATCTCAGTTGGCGAGGGCTTGCTTACATACATTGAATGTTTGAAGCCCTGAGTTCCGTCCCTGGCACTACATAAGCAGGTCGGGTGTCATATGCCCGTAGTTCCAGCACTTGGGAAGGGGAGCCAGGAAGATTAGAAATTCATGATCATCCTCAGGTACACAGTGAGTTTAAGGCTAGCCTGGGCTACATGAGACCATGTCTTAAAAAAGGAAACAAAATGACATAAAAGAACTCCACAAAATAAGCCTGAATACAAAGATTTAAATATATTTTTGCAATTTTCCCCTAGAGTCTACCATCTATATTAATATTATATGTCGCCACTATTATATAATTCAAGATTTTATTATAATGTATTTATTTGTAGTCTTTACACTTATTTTCCTTCTGGCGTCTGTTTGGAGCTGAAAAGAGTGCAAGAGCTTCTATCTGCTACTTACTCAGCTTGGCTAGTTCCTAGCACTCGCTACCTGAATTATAGCGCGCGCGCGCGCGCACACACACACACACACACACACACACACACACACACAGACAGACACACAGACACACACACACACACACACACATGTACATACGTACACACGTACACTTATGCACATACACACTTCCTTCTCCCTAACTGTCCTCATAGGTCATTGCTTAAGTGCTTCAAGCACCTCTGTCCTAAGAAAAAGAACATTTTCTTACACAGTCCCATCAAAATTATTTAGAAAGTCAGGATTATCTTTAAAACTCTGTAGCCCAAACTTGTCTCCAACTGAAAGTCAACCTCCTGCCTCTGTCTCCCACATGCTGGGATTAGGTTTGAGCCAGCACATCTGGCTTCTGGTATTTAGCATAGGAACCTCAGTATGTAATCTTTGGCCTGTCATTTCCGCTTAAGTCAATTGTACTTCATTATCACATCCGATCATGAATGTTTACTGGTTACGTTAAGTGGCTTTGAAGGACTCTGTCCCTGTCCTCTCGGTGGTCTTCCTATTCTCAGAAGTATAAATTACACTAGTTCCCCACCCACATCCCCACTGAGTTGAAATGACCTTTTGCATGGTGAATGTTGGCCACATTTCCATCTGTTGTTTGTTTGTTTGTTTGTTTATGCTGCTAGGGCCTGAACTGACTCCCCAGGCAAACACTGCAATGCTGAGCTACATCCCAAGATCTTAGTCAAATTTCTGTCTCTTGCAGTATTGGGGATGGAGCCCTGGGCCTTGCATACATACTAGACAAATGCCCCACCACCGAGCTACACCCTCAGCCCCTCTTTTTTTTTTTTAAATAAAGTTTTAGTTTTTTATTTTTTAATTAGTATTGGATGAAAAGGAGAAGAAGGATAGGAAGGGACATGACTGCCCCTAGGTGTGGTGGAAGAGAAGTTTATTTTATAGAGGGAAAGCACAGTCTGAGGCAGAGATGTCTGACAGAATCCAGAGTGGATTCAGTGCCACGTGAGGAGAGGGAGGGGGGAGGGGAGATGGGGGAGAGGAAAACCAGGCGCAGCAACCAGGAGGCCCACAGCTACAAAGAGAGGAGGTAACATAAATGGTTGGATTATACAGGGAAGAGCAGCTGGGGAAGGACAGCCCAGCCCCTGGGCTGAAGAGTTCAGAAAAGGGGGGGGGGGGGTATGCCAGCTTGGAGGACCCAGTAACAGGACTGTAGAAACTAAGGGATGTAGGGAGAACCTGGCTAGTGTCTGCTTTGATATGCTAAATAGGTACCTGAGCCATTTGCCCCGGATTGAATTTTTTTTAACTTTTTTTTTTTTTTATAATTAGGTATTTTCTTCATTTACATGTCCAGTGTTATCCCAAAAGTCCCCCATACCCTCCCCCGCCCACTCCCCTACCCACCCACTTCCACTACTTGGTCCTGGTGTTCCCCTGTACTGAGGCAGATAAAGTTTGCACGACCAATGGGCCTCTCTTTCCACCGACGGCCAACTAGGCCATCTTCTGATACATAAGCAGCTAGAGTCAAGAGCTCCCGGGTACTGGTTAGTTCATAATGTTGTTCCACCTATAGGGTTGCAGATCCCTTTAGCTCCTTGGATACTTTCTCTAGCTCCTCCATTGGGGGTCCTGTGATCCATCCAATAGCTGACTGTGAGCATCCACTTCTGTGTTTGCTAGGCTCCGGCATAGCCTCACAAGAGACAGCTCTATCTGGGTCCTTTCAGCATCATCTTGCTGGTGTGTGCAATGGTGTCAGCGTTTGGAACGTAACACGTGTGTCACTAAGTTGCCTAGACTGAACTTGAACTCATCCTTGTAGCTCCAGCAGGCCTTGAACTTGCAGTCCTCCTGCCTCAGCTTCCCAAGTAGCTGGGATGCAGGCCTGCATCATCAAGCCTGACTTTCTGACCCTTTCCTGAGGCTCAATCCCTAGAAACAGATGCTGAGTCAAACAGAATGATGTTTAATAATGCCAGCCACTGTTAAAGCATCCTCCAGGCACGTGGTGCCATGGCCAGGGCTCTGCAACTCCCTTCTCAGGGCTGGGAGCCTGAGAAAGGAGGGAGAGACAGCGCTGAGGTCCCCAGACGGCCTCCAGCCAGATGGCCTGCTGGCAGTCAGCACATGGAGCTGGATGGGAGACAGCGGACACTGGCCTTTTATTTATCCTCTGTCTTTCATGGCTCTCATATGGAGCAGGCTGCAGTAGAACTCAGAGATAAAAAGGGCCTTTATACTTAACAGAGCGGGGTGGGGAGTGGAGGGCTTTGTTGCCTGGGCTAATACTGGTCCTTTTCTGGGCAAAGAAACTTTCTCCCCTCTCCTTGGCTAAGATTTGCTCTTGATAATATTTCTAATATTGGCTGCTACAGAACGTTCCATATTGTATCTTTTAATATCACACAGAGCTATGTAATCTAAGGTGGTTGGGAGCAACCACTATTTATTGATTCCTGAGTGAGAAATTCTATGGAAGCTAATCCAAATGCCGCTGATTGTATAGATTCCATGTAATTTACAAATGTGCCCTCATCAGATTCTCACCACAGTTCCTTCTGCAAGAGAAACAGAGGCAAAAGCAGCTTAGTACCAGGTTGGTGGTTCCAAGCTCAGCTGGTGCGTGGTGGGAGGAAGGAGGCCAGTGTGCCTCCTTCTGAGCCGCTGCTCTTTCTGTTGGACCTCACTTGTCTCTAGATGATGGGAATCAGCAAGTACTAACTAACGCCATCCCTGATGCTGCTACAGGAGAGGAGAAAGCAGTCCAGGCACAAACAAATGGTCCTGTTTAAGTTGCTCCAGCAGGCCTGTCATCTGATTTCATTGTAGGCAGGAACCGCTCACTACTAATGTCCTCAAGGCCTTTGATGAAGTTCCTCACATCTGTCTGTCTGTCTGTCTGTCTCCCACACCTCAGTGATCACTTCCTCCTCCACCCGGGAGTACACGGTGATGGAGCCTGATCAGGACGGCGCTGCACCCTCACACACCCATATTTACCAGTGGCGTCAGACCATCACCTTCCAGGAGTGTGCCCACGATGACGCCAGGCCAGCCCTGCCCAGCACCCAGCAGCTCTCTGTGGACAGCGTGTTTGTCCTGTACAACAAGGAGGAGAGGATCTTGCGCTATGCCCTCAGCAACTCCATCGGGCCTGTGAGGGGTAAGGAGGAGGGAGCTCATGCAGGCTGGACATGGCTGTGCGTTTGCGCATGCTCTGCGCCCTCTGCACTCATACCTGTCAATCTCTGCCTCTTGGATTTGGGGTTTTAGTCTCTTACTCTCTGTCTATAGAAGAAAAGGATGGTCAGACGTCCCGTGAAAGAAAAAAATGCATGGTCATCAGTGGCTCTTGGCAAACAGACCTGCTTTTGTTCATTCAACCAAAGGCCTATTCATGGGGGTGTCTGGGCTATTTATTCATGAGCTATCACAGCAGAATGCTATCCTGATGAGTTCCCTCACAGAGCCAACCAGCCAAAGGCTCTACTACTGCTGGCTCTAGTGAACATTTTTTTTTTAAATTCTATTTAAAATTTAAAACTAAAAACATTATTTTTTTAAAGGACCACATTGATAATTGTTCATAGTGTGGGATATGAGCTAACTAATTTCAACAGGCGTGTCTAGTGAGCAGTGATCACATGAGAGAAACGGGCATGTCCTTCCCGAAACGTGTCATTTCTCGGTGTGGAGAACATTTAAAATCTTCTCTGTTAGCTGTTTTGATGTGTAATTAATTGTTTTCATCTTTAGTAACCCCACCGTGCCACAAAACATGAGACCTAGCCATCCAGCAGCACCCTTGGCCTGTTAACCATCCTTTGGCCTTCTCCCTACCCCTCCACCCTTCCCTACCTCAGGTAGCCATTATTCATGCTCCTTCTGTCAAATCAACATTTTTAGCACCCACATGTAAGACCCGGCAACATTCGTCTTTCTGTGTCTGACTTATTTTCATGCAACACGATGATTTTCAGGCTCTTCCATGTAGTCAGAATCAAAGGTTGTCATTTCTTTTCATGGGCTAAATAGTATTCTACAGTGTATAGACATATTAGTTGCTTTTCTGTTTCTGTGATAAAATACCAGGATCAACTTATGAAAGAGAAAGATAATATTACCTTAGGGTTCTAGAGAGAAGCCATCTGTAATTGTGGGGGAGGGGTGGCAGCAAGCAGCTGGAACAGGAAGCGGAGAGGATGTCTTTAGCCACAAACATGAAGCAGAAAGGGTTACCTGGAAGTTGGGCCAGGATGTAAAGTCAAGGTTTTCACTGGTAACTTTCTTCCTCCAGCAAGCCACCTCCCAAAGACTCCACAACCTCCTTAAACCACGTTACCAACTGGTGACCAATTATTCAAATACATGGGCCTACGGGGAACATTTCCCTTCTAATATATATATGAAGGGTATAGCTTGGTGGTCCCATTGTAGTACAACACAGAGGGCCCTGGTCCCCATTACTCTGTTCTTTTACAGTAGTGGCTTACTCCCTGTGGCAGCAGGGCTTCTGGAAGGTTCTTGAACACTGTGTCTCCCTTCACAGATGGCTCCCCTGATGCCCTTCAGAATCCATGCTACATTGGCACCCATGGGTGTGACAGCAATGCTGCCTGTCGCCCTGGCCCTGGAACACAGTTCACCTGCGAATGCTCCATCGGCTTCCGAGGAGACGGGCAGACTTGCTATGGTACTGCTTTGGGGTCTGCTGTGTGAGGTGCTGGCATATCAGGCTGGGAGGAAGCCTCCAGGTTCTGTAAACCAGAAAGCTGGGTGTATGTAACAAGAATGAATGTGCTGAGTGTGTGACATGGAAACATACCATGACAGGCATACCTGAATTGTTTATGCTTTATGTATAACCACTTGCTATCTCCTCGGTAATGTCAGGGGGTTCTGTCCCTTTCATCATCAGCCCTAACCTATTTCTCAGCAATAGAGCAAAGTTTCTGGTTTGGTTTTATTTTTACTTTAAGATAGGGTCTCCTTGAGAATCCCAGGTTGGCCTCAAACTGAAGGTCTCCCAGCCTCTGCCTACCAGGTGGTGGGATTAGAGGTATACATAGCCTGGCTGTTTTCAACTGTTTCTAAATGTGCAGTTCAGTGCTATTCAACACACTCACACTGTTGTGAAGTTGTGACAGTCACCCTTTGCTTGGATCCCTCTTATCTTGTACAGTCAACTGTGTTCATTAGAGCACAGCGCCCAGTACACGGTGGTGCATCCCAGGGAGTGCTCCTGTTAAGAGACACAGATGCTCTCCGCTCCCTGTGACTTTGTATACTCGGCCACTGTCCCTGGAAATCCTGGGCCAGCTTTGTCCATGCATGTGCTTGCTTTTGTCTGTGGTCAGTCATTGTCCTAGAATATTAGCCTAGTGGAATGTGGAGCTGTCCTGAGTCAGGCTCCCTGCTGTTCTGAGTTGCCAGATGAGCCTCAGTGTTAATGCATCTGGACGTGAGGATTTTGACGGGAAATCACATTAAGCATCTGGATTTGCGTGTTGTTTTAACCCAGGGAGATTCCTGAGAGAGGAACTAGGGTGAACCTCTGTGGTTCAAGTCTGTGGGGGGAGATAGATGACCCGTGACATGCAAAGCGAGGCTGGTTTTAGCTAACTGTCTCTCAGTGAGCTTCCCATGTAATTGGGAAGAGACTGTTTTGGGGTTGGGGTGGATCTCAGAGCTTAGTGATTTGCCTGGGGTTCACATCACAATGTCACTCACATACCCTTCAAATTGTAATCCAGAGTAGCAGCATCAGCTAATATTTCAGGGAATATTTTTGAGTTTCTAGAAAGCATTCCACATGTCAATAATCTCCACAAAGGGTAAGGCATTTATAAAAGAAATAACTTGTAGAAAATGTACCAAGACTAGTCACTGTGGGGGAAAAAAAAATCAAAGGATTAACCTAGAACTGGTGAGATGGCTGCTGTCCGAGTCTCATAGCCCAAGTTCACATCCCAGCACCCATGTCCAAAGCTGGATGTGGGAGCATACACCTGTACTCCCAACACTCCTACAGCAAGATGGGAGGCAGAGAGAACCACTGGGTAGCTCAAGGGCAAGCTAAGCCAGAGTACACGGCACAGCAAAAACAACAGAGAGACCCTGTCTCAGCTGACTCCCTAAAGTTGTCCTGTGACTTCCACATGCATGCAGAGGCCTGTGTGCACGCGCACGCGCACACGCACACACTACATACCACACAACAATGACAACAACAACAATTAAAAAGTAATTCCAAACAGTGTGTGGGACAAATCTGTGATCCCAGCACCAAGGATTGTGAGTTTGAGGGCAGCCTGGGGTACATGAAGATACCTGGTTTAAAAAAAATTTTTTTTAATAATAAAAATAAATAATTCATGATTTTCCTATTTATATAAAAGGGGTTCCCCTCTTTTCAGAAAGGATGTTGACCAGATGTTGAAAAATCCTTTTCAAACAGATGTTATGGGGTACTATGAACAGATGGTTGCCATAGTTACCAGGCTACAATGTCCATCAACAAAGGGTTAAGGTCATGGACTCAGTTAAATCAGAAAGGATTTAAATCACACATGAGGAACAATTTACAAACTGTAAAGACCATGAGATCTTAGTGGGGACACTGGGAGGGTCTTGTCCCTAGAGAAACAGTGTTGTCCAGCCTGGCTTATCCTTACAGACCTGATTGTGTGGGAGCAGTCCTCCTGGACCCCACTCTGCCAAGGTCCTGCTGACCTGCTGTGGCCTCTGCTACTCTTGCATAACATGTCTTCCATGTCTGTAGATGTTCCCAGCAAGAAAGGGGCTTGGACAAGTTCCCTTCGTGACTTGGCCCTGGCTTTCAGATGGAAAGCTGATGTTCTCTTCTGCCGCTCTGTTTGGTCTGGGTCTTCAGACCGCAGCCCAGCACAGGGGTCCAGCCACCTGCTGTGAGAGCTCTGGGAGCAATACAGAGCACAGGCGATAGGTGTGACAGATTGTGCTCTATGCGTGGGAGCAGGGGCTGGCGGAGGGGGGCAGAACCCCCATCTTCAACCCTGGCTCCAGCCCATGCTGTTCTCTACCCATCCAAAGTCCACTGTCTAAGATCCTAAATCTTGAACTGTACACACACACACACACACACACACACACACACACTAAATAAGTAACTAAAAATTCTCAATTGGCCATAAGTTGTCCAGCTTTTCTTTATAATCATAACTGCAGAAAGGTAGTTTATTTTAAAGATTTGCTTACTTTTACTCTGGGAACCAAACCTGGATCCTTGCAAGAGCAGACTTCTGCTTCTTCCAATGTGTTTTTGTCATACCTTGGTAACTCATTCAGCAGGAAACACACACACATCACTTAGAAAAAGCAAACTGAGGGTTGGATCCTAAGTTATGTAAAGGGCAAAAACCAATATCTATTCTATATTACTTTAGGTATGTAGAAAAGTGTGTCTTCAAATGGATCTCTTCTCTGAGGAGAATGTTTTCTATTTGTCTATGTTCCATGAGGTTTAAAAACTCTGCCTTTTTATCGACAACTTACTGCAGATATTGATGAGTGTTCAGAGCAGCCTTCCCGCTGTGGGAACCATGCGGTCTGCAACAACCTCCCAGGAACCTTCCGCTGCGAGTGTGTAGAGGGCTACCACTTCTCAGACAGGGGAACATGTGTGGGTAAGTGCTGCAAGAAAATCTCCTGGGGAAGCTAGCTCTATGGGAAAGGCCCCGTTACAGGTTTTGATCCTGGTGGGGAAGCAGATACCAGTTCCTGCGGACAGAGAGGGGCTGGTTACAAGGGGCATGAGAAGACCTCCTTAGACAGTCGTGGCTGCCAGGATCAAAGAGTGTCCTTATAAAATATACACTACCACATGCTGGCGATACATCATCCCACCTGCTGTCAGCTTTCTGTGGTGCTTGCTTCTTATACATTTGCTCGGCCCATTTTCAGCATACATTTAATGGCAATTGAAGCTGTTAGGCTTCATTCTCTGTGTCATTAGCAGCCATGGAATTCATGGCCGAGCACCTTTATGTTCTTAGCTGTCTTAGATTGAATTCTACCTGAGTTACATCAGAAGGGATATCCCACTTGGTAGCATTCCGTTTATAGTCTTAATTTAATAAACCACAAGCCAAAACATAGCTTTTAAGGCTTCCTAGGCTACATTGATTTTATTAATTCATTAGGCCAATTATGTTCTTGATTGATGTTGATAAGGAAGATACTGGGCCAGTCAAGAAGAACAAAGTTTTTGAAATGCCCCCCCCCTCCACTTAACATTGGCGTATTATTTCCATGACATTTTTTTAATGTTTTTTGTTTTGTTTTGTTTTGTTTTTTGAGACAGGGTTTCTCTGTGTAGCCCAGGCTGTCCTGGAACTCACTTTGTAGACCAGGCTGGCCTCGAACTCAGAAATCCGCCTGCCTCTGCTTCCCAAGTGCTGGGATTAAAGGCGTGCGCCACCACCGCCTGGCTCATTTTTTTTTTTTTTGAAACAGGGTCTCATGATATGATCATAGGTCAGCCTCAAACTCACTGTGTAGTCAAGAGTGACCTTGAAGTTATCTCCCCACTCTACCCTCTAGGACACCGGAATGACGGGCATGTATCACCATGCCCAGTTTATTCAGTACTGGGGATGGAACCTATAGCCTCATACACTCTCAGCAAGCACTCCCCCTACCCTTTATGCCCAGTCCAAGTTCCAAGAACTGAAGCTCAAAGATTCTTGGAGATTCCCAGATCTACAGGCTAACATGATGAACAGGGCATGCATGTCTGCATGAGTCAAAACAGAAACCAACTGTGCCAGTCATTGTCCTGTCCCTGTGTGCTCCCTGACTGTTTACTGTGTAGTACACATGGGTTCTCTTTGCTCTGTCACAGAGCTTGGATGAGGAGCTAAGGTCTGGATGAGGTGGTGTCTGTAGGGCGGGAGGGAACAGGCAGTTCTCATGATTTGAGTGGGAACCAAACATCTGTGCACCCAGGAGGCCAGCCCTGCATTGCACAGAGCTGAGATTTTAGCTTGCTGTGTTGAAACTATTTTTTTTTTTCTGTCTTAGCAGAGAACATCAGTTTTCTTGGCCTGACTTTTCTTTCCCTGTGAGGTTTGCTCTGAGGGAGGTTCTAAAGTTTGCTTTTAAGGCAACAACACTCATTGGCTCAATATGGGTGGTGGAAGAGTTAGACCTCACTGAGATCTAACCTGTGATCTATATGAAGGAGGCAGGTTGGCCTGAGCCTGCCCATTTCCTAAGGCCACACTCACTGGAGAGCAGGGGTGGGGTGGGGGTGAGCCACTGGGGCTGTGTCAATGTCTTCTCCCAGACATCAGTTCTCAGCAAGAAAAACAACCTCCCAGGCCTTAGCACTCCATCTTCAAAACGAGGCGATTGGACATGATCATTTTTTAAAGCATGTGGAGCCCTTGGAGGTGCCTCAAGGAGCTGCCTAGGAGAGCACAGATGAGTCACAAGCCAATCCTTGTCCTCGTCCCTGTCCAGCCTTCCGTTTGTCTATAGATCAAATTCTGCATAATCTGTTTGAATAAAGGATTCCACTGCTCAAAAACAAACCAGGCCTGCAACCCTCTGTCATTTCAGCTACTTGGGAGGCTAAGGTGGGGTTGGTGATCACAGTTCAAGGTTTCCTTGGCCTACAGAGTAAATTCATCCTGGGCTAGAGATGCAGCTCATTGGTAGAACACTTCAAGAGCATGAAACCAGGTTCAATGGTAGGAGAGGTGACTGCATGGAATGGTATGGTCTGGACCCAGGCAGAATCCAGACATTGTCCCCTTCTCAAAGTACCACTGAGCCAAATCACTGATGTGTAGAGAGCTTGGAAGGATAGCTGCCTGCTCTGAGACTTTCTTCTAAAGGCACACATTCATTTCTTTGTTCTTAAGCTGCCGAGGACCAACGTCCCATCAACTACTGTGAAACTGGTCTCCACAACTGTGATATCCCCCAGCGAGCCCAGTGCATCTATATGGGTGGTTCCTCCTACACCTGCTCCTGTCTGCCTGGCTTCTCTGGGGATGGCAGAGCCTGCCGAGGTATGTGGTAGTTCCAGATTTCCTTGTATACCCTGAAACGGGGGTCTGGGTAGTACTTACTGCATGCTAATTGTCAACACACCCTGTATATAAGGAACATGTGCTCCTTTTGTGCCATTGGACAAGAGGGTGGCCTTTTCTATCTTGCCAGCAACTGGAACTATGCATTTTCTTGGATGGTTGTCCTCATGTGGGACCTGTTTAGCTCTCCCTGACTCCAAGGCAGCAGTTAGATAGCTGCTCTTTCCTGGGAACGGAGGCTGTCTTGTTTTTAAAAACACAAACAGTCCTTGCTTGTGAAGAGCTTAACATCCATCTTTGTATGTAAAGGGTTTGCTCTTACCTGTGTAAGAAGCGAAATTCCCAGTTTGAAGACAGAGCAGAAATGACATCATAGAAGTTTTCCAGGCTTGAGATCAGCCTATAGTTAGCTGCCAGGGGACTTGTAATAGTAATTAACAGCATAACTTAGGGCTCTTGGTTTGCAAAATTATACAACATTTATACTGAACCCATTGCATTTAGTTCAGCAAAGACTTCAGAGATTCTGTCTCTCTATTGTTGACTGTATAACTTTTCTCTGTAAACACTCAAGAGTTCTAGGCACTCCTTATTACAATAAAGAAAGAACATCTGACAGTGCAAATTTTCCCTTTTCTAAGTTCGATGTTTCCTGAAAACATTATTGTCACGTGAAACACATTTGTAAATGTACTAGATAGAAGTTAGGGTATGAGTGTCTCAAAAATTAACATTTAGTGAGTTTAAAGTCCCTGGTCTCTAATTAGAAGCAGATTTACATAGATTTGAGTGTGTGGATTAAATTATTGTATCAAGCACAAATTCTGGAAGCAATCACATGGTCTCTGGGCCTGTGGCTGTTTTGCAGACGTGGATGAATGCCAGCACAGCCGATGTCACCCCGATGCCTTCTGCTACAACACACCAGGCTCTTTCACATGTCAGTGCAAGCCTGGCTATCAGGGGGATGGCTTCCGATGCATGCCCGGAGGTAAGATGGGGGTGTTAAGAGTTGATGGCCTATTGATGTGTTCATAAGCTTTGATGACCTGGGGAGGAGGGGCTCTGAGGAAGTGGTCCATGGAAAGTTTTCAGAGTTCTGTACAATGGAGATTAGACCACAGGCCTTAGTGCAGAAGTGCATAGTACACAGCTTTCGGGGATACTTCAAAGGACCCAAAGCCATGCTGGAATTTTAGATTGTATTGGTTCCTAGGTACCGGAGTCAGCAGCACAGGATCAAAACGGGCACTGAGCTTTATTTACCAGAGGACTGTAGAGAAACAGAGCCAAGAGAATATATGTGTATATATGTGTACACACACACACCCATCCACACACACACACACACACACACACTTATAAGAAATTGAATCTTGGGGCTGGAGAGATGGCTCAGCAATTAAGAGTACCGACTGCTCTTCCAGAGGTCCTGAGTTCAATTCCCAGCAACCACATGGTGGCTCACAACCATCTGTAATGGTTAACCTCTTCTGGTGTATCTAAAGAGAGCAATGGTGTACTCACATACATAAAATAAATAAATCTTTAAAAAAAAGAAATTGAATCTTATCATTTTGAAGACTGTCAAACCCTAGCATCTGTTTTCAGGAAGCAGGGAACCCAAGAAAGCCAATACCATTTAGTTCAGGTGTGAAGGCCATAGAACCAAGAAAGCGTATGTTCGAATTCCAGTCCAGAAGCTAGTAGCCTTGTGACCTAGAAAAGGCTTATGTTTGGTTTGATCAAAAACATAGGAAACAAATGATTTCTGGTTTGGAGGCTATCAGACAGAAACAATCTTTCTCTTTCTCTTTCTCTTTCTCTTTCTCTTTCTCTTTCTCTTTCTCTTTCTCTGTCTCTGTCTCTGTCTCTGTCTCTGTCTCTGTCTCTGTCTCCCTGTCTCCCTGTCTCTCTGTTTGTCTGTCTCTCTATCCCCTCCCCCCTCATAGGTCTTACTATGTAGCCCTAGTTGTCCTGGAGCTCCATATGTAAACTAGACTGGCCTTGAACTCACAGAGATCCTCCTAACTCTCAGAATGCTGGGATCAAAGTCGTGTGCTACCATGTCTGGGCAAGAGTTCTCTTTATTCAGAAGAGGAGCAAGTTTGTCTGTGTTCTGTTTATGTCTTTACATGACTGGATGAGGCCAGAAAGAACAATGTACATAGAATGTCAACCTTAATAATGCCATCCAGAAACAGGATGATGTGACCAAATGTCTGGTCTAGCCACATGGACATAAGATCAACAGAAGCCTGGGAGTGTTGGGGAATGGAATGTATGATGGGGAGATGGGATGAAGGGCCCAAGATGGGGGGAGGTTTAACTAAAGTATGGAATGTTTTACATCACCTGTTACTGACCTGAATATGCAGCCTTGGGAATTGCTGCTTACCTGAGACTTGAGTGGCCCCTCCTTGGCATGTAGGCATCCCAGAAGCCTCAAGCCAGGTTAGGTTTGAGACTAGGAACTGGTCAGACTCTCAGGAAACACTGTTGAACAAATGCTCATAGATGGCTGCCAGCTATACAGAACCTACTAGGCATACCCAGTGTCTGTGTTTGTCAGTTTTCAGCTGAGGGAACAAAATACCCAAGACATCAACTTGAAGAAGGGAAGTTTTGTTTTGGGTCACGGTGTCAGATCATTGTCGAGGTTGTTGCTTTGGGCTGGGGTGAGGCAGAACCTCATGGTGGGGAGCACGGAGCAAAGCTGAGGACCTCACTGGCAGCTAAGAAGCAAGAAGAGAGTGGGAGTGTGGTGAGGTGGCTCAGCAGGCAGAGTGCTTGCTGCCTCGAGTCTGGCAACCTGAGCTTGATCCCCTGAAGACATGGTGGGAGGAAAGACTCTCACAAGTTGTTCTTTGTGCTCTCTCACATGGGCTTGCATGTGTGCATGAACACACACACACACACACACACACACACACACACTGCTTTAAAAAAAATCACTGCTAAAGGAGAAGAGGGCCACCTTCTGTTTCTGAAATTACAGGTTGTGGCTATAGCTCTGCCCACAGATTTTGATGGGAGGGACACATAAAGAAGCAGTCCTGGCCACTAGAGCTGAGTGAGGTGTTCCAGCTGCTGTTAAAACAGCCAGCATTCAGCATTTCTGTGGGCTGCTTTCACATCTCCAGTTCAAAGAGAAACAGATGTCTAAGTTTTTGTTTCGATTTTTTAGAAAGTCTGACTCCTTGCCCTATCTTTAAGGCTCTGTTTACTAAACAGAAACAGATCTAGACTTGTAGTCTGGGATGTGGCGATGGGACACAGATAATGTCAATAAGGGCCATCTGCTAAGATGGCTTATTTATTTAATGTTGTTCTCAGAAGAAAGCCAACATCCAGTTATATACCCAAGGGGGCATGCCCTAGAAATAAATGTACAAGAATGTTTATGTATCATTTATAATAAAAAAAAACAATCTAAATATCTAATGTCTTAGTCAGGGTTTCTATTCCTGCACAAACATCATGACCAAGAAGCAGTTGGGGAGGAAAGGGTTTATTCAGCTTACACTTCCACATTGCTGTTTATCATCAAGGAAGTTAGGACTGGAACTCAAGCAGGTCAGGAAGCAGGAGCTGATGCAGAGGCCATGGAGGGATGTTCTTTACTGGCTTGCTTCCCCTGGCTTGTTCAGCTTGCTCTCTTATAGAACCCAAGACTACCAGCCCAGAGCACTAATTGAGAAAATGCCTTACAGCTGGATCTTGTGGAGGCATCTCCCCAACTGAAGCTCCTTTCTCTATGATAACTCCAGCCTGTGTCAAGTTGACACCTCAAACCAGCCAGTACATCTAGCAACAAGAAGAATGGAAAGATGAATTTTAGTTTAAATTGTACTATGAAGTAACAGGCAACAGCCAAAACAAATGGACTGTAGCAATAGATAAACCTCAAAAGATAATGTTGAAATACATTACAAAAGGTTTTACACACACACACACACACACACACACATTGAATAAGTGTGTTTTGTTTATCTGTTTGGTTTTGTTGTAGAAAGGGGATATAGCCTAGTGGTAGAGTGTTTGCCTAGCATATGTGAGGTCCCAGCTTCAATCCCCAACACAGATGAAGAAGAGGGGAAAGAGGAAGAGGACTCATTGCAGGGGAGGGAACTTTAGGAGGTAAGGCTGGAGATCATAGGTTATTGGAGGGAGCGCTGGAACGCCAGCTCCTTCTTATTCTTGCTTTTTTTTTTTTAATTAGGTATTTTCCTCATTTACATTTTCAATGCTATCCAAAAAGTCCCCCATACCCACCCCCCAATCCCCTACCCACCCACTCCCCCTTTTTGGCCCTGGCGTTCCCCTGTACTGGGGCATATAAAGTTTGCAAGTCCAATGGACCTCTCATCTTGCTTTTTGGTCACCATGACGTGACTCATCTTCCTCTACCATGAATTCCCCTCCATGAAGCTATGCATCACCACAGACGCAAAGACAAACAGTAAGCCTCTCCTTTGTTTCCATAACAACCACTTCTCCACCCCCCTGAACTCCCTGAGAAATGATTCTCATCTTCCCTCCCACCTACATGCTCTGAGGCCTTTCATGGTTCTCGGCTCATGGCAGTTTCCAGTGAGTGTTTATAACACACTTAAAGCAGATAAGCAGTCTGAGGATCCCCCAGGGCTTTGGTCTGGGAAGAAGTTATGTCATTTCCCACAGTGGCAGCAGCAGCACAGAGAACAGAAGCCATTGCCTTTCCTGGTGTTTAATGCCTTTTTCTGTTCCCTCTCATTATCTGCCTTTTCCTTGTTGCCTATTCATTGCCTCTTCCTGAGCTTCCCTCCCATCCAGCATCCTTGGGCTCACATTGGGCAGAAGTTTGACACATTCACGAGTAGACACCTAAGGTTTTTATTGTAATTGGTGTTCTTCGGAAATAGCTAGGGACTTCAGGTTTAGGACCATGTTGGAGACATTGTATTCTGTCCTTTTAAATTCTCATTCTGGGAACCATAGCCATGCAGGGCAGATGCGTCTGTTCAGCAGCTAGTGATGTCCCAAAGCCAAGAAAGAATGGGCACCATTCATGGCATCCACCTTACTCTATTCACAGATCTGTGTCATGGGTTGTGATAGAGTCTGTGTAGTCAATGGGAGCAGCTGGGCCCTACCAGGAGCTCACACTGTATAGGAAGCAAGTGAATGGGTGGCACCCCTGCACATAATTTCCCTCCGAGTAGTAGACACAGGCTTCCCATTGCTCTGACAGAGAGACTTGGCTCTTCTTCTTCTTCTTCTTCTTCTTCTTCTTCTTCTTCTTCTTCTTCTTCTTCTTCTTCTTCTTCTTCTTCTTCTTCTTCTCCTCCTCCTCCTCCTCCTCCTCCTCCTCCTCCTCCTCCTCCTTCTTCTTCTTCTTCCTCCTCTTCCTCTTCCTCTTCCTCTTCCTCTTCCTCTTCCTCTTCCTCTTCTTCTTCTTCTTCTTCTTCTTCTTCTTCCTCTTCCTCTTCCTCTTCCTCTTCTTCTTCTTCGTATCTGTGTGTTTTGAGACAGGGTTTCTCTGTATAGCCCTGGCTGTCCTGGAACCCACTTTATAGACCAGGATGGCCTCGAACTCAGAAATCTGCCTGCCTCTGCCTCCCAAGTGCTGGGATTAAAGGCGTACGCCTCCACCGCCCGACTGACTTGGCACTTCTTAGCTATGCCCTCTCTCCTACTCCAGGGCTGCACTGGCCATTCATTCGACAGCATCACAAATGTGACCAAGAGAACAAATAGCATGCAAATCCAGGAACCATAAATGGACTGCCTCTCCTTTTTCCTCATTTCCTCTCATTCTCTTTCTTGCCATCTCAAGAAAAGCCACCCCAGACTTCCTGTTTGCTTTCAGATGTATCAAGGGACCATTCGTTCCTTCTCACAGCTGAGCCAGACAGAAGAAATAGTTTGTCTGATAATCATTTTACCAACCAGAAATAAACTCAGAAAAAGTGACCTCTTGACTCTATTGTCCCCACCCTATCTACCAGACCCTTGATGCAAAATTCCCTAGGGTGTTAATCCTCGTACCCTTGGCTACTCCTGCTACCTGTTTGCCAGACTACGGATTCATTTGTGGAAATCTGTGAGAACACATCATGTTTTATAAACACTCTGTTCTTCAAGTTCTATTTCCTGACTTAGAGTTGAGGTTTTTCTTTCCTTATACGTTCAAGATAATCCTAAAAGTTTTACAGTCTATTCCAGACGATTTGAACTTTTGAATGTCTAACAGGATATCAACACAAAAGCCTGTCTGCTACATAAAATGAAATCGCCCTCGCTCTCTTAAATGCCCTGCTTGGAGGCTGGGGCCATAGCTCAGTTGGTAAAATGTAAAAAGAAGAGGAGTTTAGTCTCTAGAACTTGCATTTAGAAACTGGACACATTTGTGCTCAAAACTGTAGAGCTGAGGAAGCAGAGACAGGCGGATCCTAGGCAGAAAGCCTCATGCCAAGGAGTCTGCCACAAAAATAACCGAGGAACACCGAAGACTGACATCTGGCCTCTTCATACATGTACACAACTGTATTCACACACACATGCACAATCCCATGCAGACATACACTCAGAAGTTTCTGCTTAGTTGGAGACACCTAGAACATCAACCCACTGTAGCTGGAAAAGTGGTTAAGGACAGAAATACTGAAAAGAAATACTGAGGACTTCTGGGGACTTTCAGACCACTTCACTGGGTGTGTTAAGAAAGTAAGAATATGATTGTGCTTTTTCATTGATGTGATAATATGCTCAAGAAAACCAACTTAAGAAAGGGTTTATCTCGGCTCATAGCTTGAGGGGATGCAGGCCATCATAATGGGAAGGCACAGCAATAGGAGTAGAAAGCAGCTGGCCACTCTTGGTCTGCAGTCAAGAAGCAGAGGGGTGACCTCACATACCCAGCTCTCTAGGAGCCTACCTCATGGTGCCACTTACATTCAGGGTAGGCTTAACCTCCTCAGCTAATTCTTTCTGGAAGCACCCTCCCTGGCATGGGTCTCCTAGTGATTCCAAATCCAGTCACACTGACAATGAAGATTCACAGCCATCGTGGTATTATTGTGCTCACTGTGTGGGATCCAGCCTGACTGATGGGAAGGTGGATGCAGAAACTCAAGGCCAAAAGGAACAGAGGGGCTGGATCAGGAATCCACAGGCTTCAGTTGTAATTTGCAACGAGTCACTTCCAGTGCTGTGACTCTGAAGGAATTCCTTAATCTCTTTGAGTTTTAGGTTCTTCCATTGGTGTTAAAACTAAATTCCTATCCTAATGGGCATTAGATGGAAACTGGAGCAATGACTAGAGTTAAGAGTACTTCCTGCTCTTACAGAGGACGTGAATTCTGTTTCCAGCACCCACCTGTCAATCATGGCTCATGACCACCTGTAACTCCAGATCCAGGGGATAGAATACCCTCTTTTTACCTCAGGGGGCACACATACTATGCTCTCACATAGACATTACATATATACATATAAATGGGCATTAGGAGACATATATGTAGACATGGAAATAGCTGGTATGGAACTTCTAAAACCCTGAACAAATCTAAGGTTGAGAAAGTAAGTAAGTTTTATATCCAATAGAATACAAAAATCAACATTTTGATTCTAATCAGATGGCTAGATGGCTCGTTCTTATTTTTGCTTGGATCTTCCTACATCAAGTATTTTACTTTTTTTTTTTTTAACACTATCCTCAGAGATAAAAGAAAAGTGCACTCAGCCCTTTTCTTACTAGGCTCAACAAACACGTTTTTGCCATATTAGCAGTTTCTGATCAAGGGGGCAATTGTGTTAGGCCAGCCAGCATGAGAACTGGCCATTCAGATGAGACACCAAGTACCTTAGCTGTATTTCCCTTGAAGTCATTGTGTCTGCCTTGTGTAGGCCAGAGCACAAATGAACATCTTCAGGCTCCATCCACATGTGTTGTCTTGTAGTTCCCAGCTATAAAAGAATACCAAAGGCTGGTGATAATAAAGACCTGAAATCGAGTTGCCTTGGGATTCTGGAAGCTGAGAGGTACACGGTTAAATGGTGAGGGCCTTCTTGCCACATCAAAACATGGAGAGAGGCTCAGATGGTTGACTTAAGGAGCAATGCCCTAGAGCCAAGATTGGTAACTATTATCCCCACAGGCCAACATGCCCTCACCCCCAACTAGCCAGGTTTCTCTGTGTAGACCTAGCTGTCCAGGAACTAACTCTCTTTGTAGACTAGACTAGTCCAGAACTCACAGAGATCTGCCTACCTCTGTCTCTACCGTGCTGAGTTTAAAGGCAAGAGCACCACACCGGGCTTGTAAATAAAGTTTTATTGTCCATTAATTTGCACATCAAGCATGCCTTCTCCCACTCTGACATCATGGAATTAGGTAGTTGTACCAGTCAGTGTTGGTACATAAAGCCAGAAAGTTGGCCAAGCTCTAAGAGCTGTTTAATCACGATCCCCCAGCCACCCTAACAGACCTGAGTGCACTCCTGTGCTCTCTTGTGTTCTCCTGCCCACTGGAGAGAGACTCTTCTGTGTGTCTCCTTGCTCCATGTCTCTGGCTGTGGTTCCCTGATGGCAGGCCTGAAGATCGTTGTGTGTCTACCCAACCTAGGTGCATTTCCTCAGTAAAGGCAGAGAAGAGCCAGTCTCCATCCTGTGAGAGCCCCACGTCCGCCCAGGAGCCAGAGAACAGCTCCTTCAGTCATGGGACCCTAGAGTCTCTGGTCTTAGATACCTTGGGTACCACCTGGAAGGTTTGAGAGCTCACCTAAAACACTAAACCCAGCATGGGGATGGTGGTTGAGAAGTCCTTCCTGCAGGAAATTAGTGCCTCAACACAGTTTCTGAGGATTGATCAGGCAATGGAAAGGGGGTTCAGCTGGGAAGTTAAGGGGGGCTTCACACAAAGACCAACTCATGGAAGGAAGAAGCTCTAACACTTGGATAAATGTAGCTCTCAGCAATAGTAGCATGGAGAATGGATGCCTCTCAATGTCTCTCTGAGATTTATGCTTCAGGGGTGACCACTCTAATGGCCCCCCATGGTGGCTTGACTTCAGAGAATGTCAAACCCAGCTGTAGCTCTGCACGTTTAGGAGTTGTTTATTCTATGTCAAGTTTTATTTTGCTTGAGACAGATTGTTCTTGAACTTCTAATCCTCTTGCATTAGCATTCTCCCAAGTGCTGAGATCTCAGGTTTACTCCATCACCCAACTTCCTAAGCTTCTTGTACAGCGGTATTTCCCAGCTTTGGAATCTGAGCTGTAGAGTTTAGACACCAGGCTTCATGGCAGACATGGGCCTTTACTAGGGGGAAACATGCAGAAACTGGTGAGTGTCTCATGATCTTTGGTCTCCAAACTCTTTGGCTTGGACTCAATGTAGATCATATGGAGCTTGAGAGGGTAAAAGAAGAGCTTAAGATTAACTTAACATACCTTAGAACAGAGTCCAGGGCCATCCATCAGTGGAAACATGGTTGAAAACTATGGGGCTTTTCTGTAAGGTGCAGTATTGTCCAGTTGTTGAAAGAAAGGGAGGATTGAGGGGCCTGAGTGCACTCCTGTGCTCTTTTGTGTTCTCCACAGTGGGGATGGGCCTGGGTGATCTGCTAAGAGAAGGAAGTCAGAGGCCGGGCCACGTGTCCTATGATCTCACTGGTATGAAATATACAGAATGGGGACATCCACAGAAAAGATGGAGATTGGGAGCTTTTAGGGTGGGGAGGAAGAAGAGAAGAAGACATGGATGGAAGCATCTTCTCTCGAGGCATGAGGTTTCCTTTTTAGGATGATGAAATGGTTCAGATAAAACCAGCCATAGCTGGTCATCACTGTGAATGTGCCAAATGCCACACAATTGCTCACTTAACATAGTTCCTTTTATTTTAAGTCTGTTTTGCCTTATTTTTTTTTTAATTTCAAAAGAACTGTGTAGGAAAGAAAATCTACATGTATAAATGATATTTTGATTTTTTTTCAAAGGCAGGATATTACTACATAGACAAGGCTGGTCTTGAAATCAGAGAAATCCATGTGTTTCTGCCTCTCCATATTAGGATTTAAGGCATGTGCCATCATGCATGGCATGGTGTAGCTTTTAAAAATCATAAGTCTTTTTTTTTTTTTTGAGAGAAGGTCAAGCTAGTCATGAACTCATGGCTGAAGATGACCTTGAACTTCTGAGCCAAGGATTCATTGTATGGTATGCAAGCATTCTTATCAACTAAGCTACATCCCTGGTTCTCATAAATGGTGTTTTAAGTTTCAAAAGAAAAATGAATAAAAAGCCAGTGATGGCAGGTTACCTTTGTGGTCCAAGTTTGACAAGTAGCATTTGGGAACACCATGTTTGGCACAAATGACACTCTGCTTGTCTCTGACAGAGGTGAGCAAAACCCGGTGTCAACTGGAACGAGAGCACATCCTTGGAGCAGCCGGCGGGGCAGATGCACAGCGGCCCACCCTGCAGGGGATGTTTGTACCTCAGTGTGATGAATATGGACACTATGTACCCACCCAGTGTCACCACAGCACTGGCTACTGCTGGTGTGTGGACCGAGATGGTCGGGAGCTGGAGGGTAGCCGTACCCCACCTGGGATGAGGCCCCCGTGTAAGTAGACAGCTGTTACATAGACAAGTGGATGTGCTGCCTGGTCTCTGTTCACATGCTCCCAACTCTCCCTCTGCCACCTTTTGCCCAGGTGGTCATGTTTCTGCTTATGAGGTCTGAGGATGCCCCATCCCATAGCAATGGGCAGGTGCCCTCCCTGATAGCTTTCTCCATTCAGTGTTAAAGATAATGTCACTCCCTGAAGACAGAGGTATTGGTGCTATTGCTCCAAGTGTTGCTTTGGCTCTCATGCCAGCCCAACATCCAGCCAGAACATAAATAACCAAGTCATTGTGTAAGATGGAGCAAAGCTCCTGCTTTACCCCACTGGACCTTTGTACTAAACTTATGTTCTGCCCTGTCTTCTTTGTAAATGCCCCTTGACTGGCTGAAGGCATTCTGTCTCTGGAAGTTTCAGACAGAAAATGGATATTGTGTGGTTGGCTATGCTGTTTGAATATAATAAATGTGACAATGGATATGGGTGATATGTAGATGGGTGCATGAGCACATATACACATATCTTCATATGCACATGTATGTGTACCTGTGTGCTCACACATGGGTGCATGGATGTGTCTGCATGCTTGAGCATTAGATTGCACCTGTGCATTTATGATATTCACAACCCTCATTCATTAATATCTCTTGCCCTCTAGGTCTGAGTACAGTGGCTCCTCCTATTCACCAGGGACCAGTAGTACCTACAGCTGTCATCCCCCTGCCTCCAGGGACACACTTACTCTTTGCTCAGACTGGAAAGATTGAACGCCTGCCCCTGGAGAGAAACACCATGAAGAAGACAGAAGCCAAGGCCTTTCTCCATATCCCTGTGAGTATCAGCTGAATAGCTCTGGTGACAGTCCCAGTAATAGGGGCCTGGCTACCAAGATAGTTAATGGCTATATATAATATAATAGTATAATAGAATACCAAGATAATTAATGTAATATAATACAATATAATTTAATATTAGTGTGGTTAATATCTATGTATAATATAATATAAAATATAATGTAGCATAATACCAAGATAGTATAATAAAAGACAATATAATATCAAGATAGTTAATAACTAAGTATACTAGAGTATATAATGTATGATATCAATATAGTATGACACAACAACTATAATACCAACATAGTTAATAGCTATGTATAATATAATATTATACCAAGCTAGTAGTTATATTTGTAATCTAATATAATACAGTATCCATTTGTAAATATAATGTCATTCTTTCTTGATTATAGTAGATCTCAAAGTCAGGGAGATTTGAGTTCCTTTCTTAGACTGTTTGGACTATTTTAGATATTTATTTTATTTTATATTTTCTAGGCAGTCTCATTCTATAGATCAGGCAAGTCTTGAACATGTTATTGCAGTCAAAGCCAGCTTTGAAATCTTGGCTTCTACCTTCTGGGTTCTGAGATTACAGACATGAGCAGCCACACTGCTGCTGTTGTTGTTGTTCACATGTTCATGTAATATTTAAAATAAACTTCTTGTTCCATTAGAAAAACAGCAACAATAACAACAACAAAAACCCAGCCAGCCACGAGTTGTAGTTCACACCTTTAATCTCTGCACTCAGGAGGCAAATCTCTGTGAGTTCAGGCCAGCTTGGTCTCCATAGCGAGTTCCAGGCCAGGCAATGTTACGTGTAAAATCCAACAACAATTAAAAAAAAAAAAAAGCAGACCCAAACAAGTTGGTAACTTTAACAAAGGAGACACTGGGTCACTGAAACCATCACTAAGAGGAACTGATGTCTTAGCAGTATTAAACTGTAGAATCCATTCATGTGATCTTGCTCTTTCTAATTACCCAGGTCATCTTTAATTTCACCTGTTAATGCTTTGCAGTACTCACCGTCGGTTCTTGTGCATTTGTGGGCTGGAAAGAAAGGTCAAAGGTGAAAGGCACTTGCTGCTTTTTAGGGACAATTCACTTGGTTCCCAACACCCAAGTACTGTCAGTTCATGGGCTCCGGTGACTCCAGCTCCAGGGGACCCAACACTCTCTTCTGTCCTCCAAGGGCACAAATACAGACACATAAGCATACACATATAGACAGAAGTAAAAAAGATGAAAAAATGAAAATCAAGCTGGAGAGAAATATGTATGCACACATACATACATGTGTGCAAGTGCAAACACATGTTTTTAGACAAGAGTTTTTTTTTCTGAACTATATAGTTTCTACAATTCAATAATTAAAAATGTGAATGGACAAAACATTTATTTCATTTAAAATACTATCTGAGATGTATACGCAAGCACTGGGAAAGATCAAGGTAACACTAGTTAGTGATTTTTTTGAACTATATAGTTTTTATAATTCAATAATTAAGGATATGAATAAAAACATATTTATTTGAAATACTATCTGAGGATGTATATGCAAGCACATGGGAAAGATCAAGGTAACACTAGCTAGTGATTTTTTTCTGAACTAGATAGTTTTTATAATTCAATAATTAAGGATATGAATGGACAAAGCATATTTACTTTATTTAAAATACTGCCTGAGGATGTATGTCACATGGGAAGATTCAAGGCCACACTAGCTAGTGGGTAAGCTGCTCTCAATCACTGGTATTACTTCCAAGGCAAAAGTCATCATTGGACTGGCCTTTGACTGCGTGGACAAGGTGGTTTACTGGACAGACATCAGCGAGCCTTCCATTGGGAGAGCCAGCCTCCACGGTGGAGAGCCAACCACCATCATTCGACAAGGTAGGCAAGCAAACGTTGCTCCTCTTGGGTGTTGCTTCTAGCAGCCCACGCTGCTCTTGGTAGGAAGTGAGGAGTGGAGAGTAAGCCGCTTCGCTCGTTCATATGTTCGCTAGGAAGCAGGTCTTTTGCCTCTTCACTCTGTCCTTTTCATCTCCTCTGAAGTTTTCCATAGGCCAGTTGAGTCATTAAACCAGGGACTTTCTGGCTGAGGTTAAGTCTCAGGATAATTAAACTGAAACAAGGCAGAGGCCTGTGCCCTTTCTCTGGAAGCTTACATGGTCCACCTTTGTGCATCATAAAACCAAACTCAACATTCTATTTCTTCCTTTAGCTTCTAAACCTGCACTGGCTTCTCACAGAGTGCTCTACCGTGTGCTGCATGGGGGTTTAATCAAAGGCAGTGGATGGAAGGAATAGTCCAGAAACCCACTATATTGACGGATACTCACCCAAAAGTTGAAGATTATTTATTTTATTTTTGAGATGGGATTTCATGGGAACCATGCTACCCTCATTAAGTAGCTGTGGATGGCCTTGAGCTCATAATCTTCCTGCTTTCTGCCTCCTCCATGTCAGGATTATGTTCATGCATCACCACTCAGTTTGCTTAGTTAATTGAATTAATATGTCAGTCTAACATTCTCCCAATTGAGCTACTTTGGCTACTATTTACTTTAAACCAATGTTTGGCAGCCTTACGTAGTCTGCAACTCCTGCTTTTCTTGCCTCTTTCTCTCTGGCCCTGGGGTATAACTGTGTATCACCACACCCAAATCTGAAAGTAGAGTCTATTCCCCAAGGCAATGTTAAAGAGTTATTTCAAAATACAGCATCTTTGGTAGGGGTAGTTTCTTTTCCCTACCTTAACACATCTCTCCTCTCCCTAGTTCTCACTTGGAATCCAACTAGCCAGGATCAACTCTCACAGAGAATTCTGTTTTGCTTAATATGATAAAGTATATTTTGTGTCGACAGAGCCTAACTTAAACATTTAACCTTATCTAACGTGCCTGCTTGAATAAAGAAATCTGTAACATTTTAATACCTTCATTCAATAAATAAAGAATAGCCAGGCCCTCTGTTGTAGGCTTGTCATTCCAGCTATTTGAGAGGCTGAGGGATCACAAGTTCTAGGTCAGTTGGGGCAGCTTGTAAGACCTTATCTCAAATAAAAAGTTACAAGAGGGCTGAGGGACATAGCTTAGTGCTAGAGCCTTTGTGTAGCATGTGCAAGGCCCTGGGTTCAATCTTCAGTTAAAAAACAAAAAACATTTTACACAAAAAGGTCCCCAGTACTGAAATGGTTAAGAAATTTGAGTGGCTTCAGTCGTGACTCATCAGATTTGGGAATAGATTTGCTCAGAAGGTATTGTCATGCTGTATGAAGCTCTGCTTCCTCTACAAAGCATTCAGCTTCTAACTTAGCAGCCCCCTAGCAGTTAATATTCTATAAGCATCCACCCCTTGGCCATTTCTCCCCCTCCTTGCTTCCTTTTTAGAGATAACACATCAGGAATCAAGCTGAGGCTGACTGAAACACCCCTGGCTTTGCACTTGGCTCTTGAATCCCTTTTTGGAAAGCCAGTGGGCTGTTTAAATGATCTTGGTTCGCCTTCAGTCTCTGGTTTATGAAGAGAACTTTGAAAATGCCTTTTACCCGCTCGGTTGGAAATGTTGTTGCTGTTATCTGATTTCAAATCCTAGTGGAAGAGGGGAATAGGTCACTGTCTGCTATTTCCTGTTGCTTTTGGCACCAGAAATCAGCCAAGGGACCTTTAAGCACAGTGAGAGCTGTAAGAAGCCAAAACTGACTGACTGTGAAAGAACACAGAATCAGCCAAACATCTTGACTGAAACTGACTTCCAGAGAGTTTCTGGGGGTTCTTGAGACATGGGGTTCTTCTCCTCCTGACACCTCCTTACTAGGTATCATACTCATTTTTTTTTTTCACACAGCAATAAAGGAAAACCTATTCTCTTGCCATCTCCTTGTTCAGCAACATAGGCGAGTATGTGTGTGTGCGCACGTGTGCCCTCAGTGGTTTGAGATCAGGACCAGCATTGTGTAGAAGGTGCCAGTGTGACATAAATTCCTGACAGGCTTCCTCTGGATGCTCGGTGAAGATACTGGACAACTCCCATCCCTGCAGCAGTAGGAGCTGGTCAGGGAACCCCACAGGATGTGCTCATTCCAAAGTCTCCCCCAACTGAGTGGTTTCTGGTGTGCGTGTGTGTGTGTGTGTGTGTGTGTGTGTGTGTGTGTGTGTGTGTGTGTGTGTGTATTCTGTCTGAAAGCCACGGGGAGCTCCTGGGAGACAATTTCATTGTTCTGAGGCCTCTTATGGTGTGGGAAAGAGCTTAATACTTGAAAGATCTCTTCTTTGGATATGAATAATAAACCATATGAACATTTTATTTATCTGAATCACTGTCCTCTGGTTGGGCTCCTGTCAGGGGCTTGTGCGTGGTTTGTGTGTGTATGTGTGGGTTGGAGCTGTACACACACACATATATATGCATGTCAGTATCAGGCAAATACCACAATCACTCCCCCCACTCCTACTGTCCCCCGCTTTGAAACAGGGTCTCTTACTGAACCTAGAGCTCATCAATTGCACTACCCTGGGCAGCCAAACAGCCCCAGAGATCCTCTTGTCTGTGCTTGCCCAAGGCTGGGATTACAAGTGCCTTTGCCACACCTGGCTTTTCTGTGGTGCTGGAATTGAACTTGGATACTCATGCTTACACAGCAAACGCCTTACCCACGGATCCATCTCCTTAACCCCCGACAGAACCTCTGCAGTCCCTACACCATTCTCTGTTCTAGGAAAGGCTGAGACGAGAGCTTGACTTGCTTGTATATGGATGAGAGGGTGCAGGGGTGATTTTCTCAAATGCTTGATGCCTGGGGTAGCACAGCCTGGTTCCCTTCCTACTTACACTCCAGCCAAGCTAAACAACACCCAGTCCTCTGGTTAGGACAGGGGGAGAATCTCAGGAATGCCAATAAATCCTACAATGTCATTTCGTATTTTTTAGCTTACAGTGACTTGTATGGAATATTGGTTTCACAGTGCCAATCTGTGTCTTGATTGCTGTTGCAATCAAGTGGGATGTATAATTTGTAGTCATCAAACGGCTCCTTTTTACCCTTCATATTTGTATTTAAGTACTAAGAGTGTGATCAGCAGTATCATTCCCTGAAATGCCTCCCTGTCCTGTAATTGCTAAGGAAGAAAGATCTACCTTCCATCCTCACTTAAGACTCCGTGTCTCCTGTTTGTCTTAGATAAGCTCTGGCTTCTCTACCTCCTTCCTCATCTCACTGAGGGCCACTCCCTCACTCTCACGGTCTCTGGCCATATAAAATTAATCACAGCCCACCTCAAGCCGCTTGCAGTCTTCTTTATACCTGAAAACACTTATGCAAGATCCTTATTTGATAAACTCTCGTTGGTCCTTCAGGAACTAGCTTCCACTTCCCCAGAACCCTTCCCTGGTGAACTCAAGCTGATTCTGCATCTGCACCTGCCCATAGAAACCAGACCCCAGTTTGAATGGTGGTTGGCTGTGGGCTTCTTAATGGACAGGGCTCTATCTTTGTCATAGTGACTCTCCTGGTTCCCAGTGTGGTACCCAAAGGATGAGTGAGGATGGTTGAATTTGTTACTTGAAAAATTGATCATCTTATAATGGTAAGAATTTCACATTCCCATTTGGTTTCTCAAGGTTTGACCACCATGTGGAAGACAACTGAATAATCAGAGAACTCTTAGGCTGGGATATGACCCAATATTTGCTTCCTTCCAGATCTTGGAAGCCCTGAAGGCATTGCCCTTGACCATCTTGGTCGAACCATCTTCTGGACGGACTCTCAGTTGGATCGAATAGAAGTTGCAAAGATGGATGGCACCCAGCGCCGAGTGCTGTTTGACACGGGTTTGGTGAATCCCAGAGGCATTGTGACAGACCCCGTAAGAGGGTATGTTTGCCTACATGTGTGTCTGGCTTTTTTTGTTTGTTTGTTTGTTTTGTTTTTAGTCTCTGGCTTTTCTGGATGATCTTTGGTGAGGTTCTAATGCCAGCCTTGCTCTCCTGAGCCGTTTCATTCATGCAAGATAAAACAGAGTCTACCAGCCGATGAGATGCTGGCACACTCAGCACAGTGCTGACACCTTGCCATGTTCCAGTTTCACAATTCTGTCAAGAAACTTTGTAGGGTGACAGCTCAGAAGTTGAGTAATCTCTAGATAGATGGAATGTGAACTAACACTTCAATTGCATGAATGCTGTAGAGTGTTGGGTTGGCCTAACCACGCCCCCAGCACTCCTTGTTGGAGCAGCTGTGGCTTGAGCATCATGGGGGGATTCTTCGGCCTATTGCAGCTTTCTCTCTTTTCATCGTATGGCAAGCTCTCAGTCTTACATCCCAGGCCCCAGCTCCTAGAGACCATTTCCTTAGAGACAGTATCCCTTGTGTTGAGGCCATTCCACTACCTCGTGCACAGCAGACATCTCTACCACTCTCTGCTGGTGTTTGAATCTTGCTTTAGGCAAATCACATTGCTCCACTGTCGCCTCCCGAATAGGTTTATCACCCAGGCAATTACTGTTAGTGACGTCCAGCCCACAGTTTATGTGTCTGTATGTGTATTTGGTAACAGACCTGTGTATCATTCCTCAGTCATTGTCCACCATGTTTTGAGCAGGATGCCTCACTAGCCTGTACCTCCCCCAAGTAGTGCAGGCTATCTAGCCAGAGAGACCCAGAGATCCCCATCTCCTTCCCAGCACTGGGATCACAGCCCTCAGTCCCCACTCTCAGAGTTTTGTTTTGTTTTGTTTTGTTTTGAACACAGTGCTGGGAATTGAACCCAGGCCCTCACTTTGCCCATTGAGTTTTTTCAAGGTACTACAAAGGAACTATTAAAGGATACCTGTTAGTTACAGATAGCCCAATTTGAGCGAAGAGCCAAGTAACCCTAAAATCCACCCTAGTACCTCAGGATCTCACTTAGCTGATGATCACCTTTACAGCGTTCTCAAGATCTTGCTTCTTCTTTCTACTTGGATATCTCTTTCAGGAACCTTTATTGGACAGATTGGAACAGAGACAATCCCAAAATTGAGACTTCTCACATGGATGGCACCAACCGGAGGATTCTCGCACAGGACAACCTGGGCTTGCCCAATGGTCTGACCTTTGATGCATTCTCATCTCAGCTTTGCTGGGTGGATGCAGGTAACATGGAGCCTGAGATCATCCACACATAGCTCTTCACTGTCTTATTCTTCTTGCTCTAGAGTTGGCAAATCTCACCCACTGCCTCTTTCTGTCTGGCAAATAAGCTCAGAACAAAATTTACATTGTTAAATGTTACCATTTTAAGTGTTATAAATACCTGGTGGTATCATGCTTGCTTTTGCCTTTTGGCCTGCAGAACCTGAAATAATTGCTATATGGCTCAATAAAAAATGGTTGACTCCTATTTTGGTGGGAGGTTACTGAGAATTGCATATATGCTATATTTTCAGAGGTAATAGTGCATTCTGAATAGAGTCCCTGATGTGGCCCTGCTTCAGCTCTGCAGGTTGTCCCTCAGGCTTGAGATGAGATGGGGAGAAAGACCAAGAAGGGCCATCCTTCATCTCTCTCTATGAAAGTCTATAACTGAGTACCTTCTCTGCCCCACAACTAAGTAGGACAAAGAGTAGGGTGTGAAAGCTTACATGTGTATAGAAGCCTGTGATAGCATCCATGCTGGAATTAGTGGCAGGCTAGTCCCATGCTGATCAGTCCGAGTTCTTCAGTGCCCCAACTTTGGGGAGAAAGGTTCTAAAGAGACTTAGAAGGGAGGGACTTAAACAAAAGCCAGAAGATGGCAGGGCCTCTCCTGAGACAAAGGAATGGGAAGGCCAGCACAGGCTGCCATTTCTCTGTCCTGGGCTCCCCTCTCCTCAGTTAGGGCCAGGTGTGGGTGCCAGAACTCAGGTGGGTGTAGGCTGATGAAAGGGAAAAGACAGAAAACAGAGACAGAACGCCAATGCTGAAGAGCCCGCCCTCTGTGTTCTCCAGGACATGCCATTGAAACACTGAATTCCCCCCATCCTTGTCTTTTAGACTCTTGTTTTCTGACACAAAGGACCCATTTCTTGCGTGAACAATGACCAACTTGTATTTGCTTCACACAGGCACCCATAGGGCAGAATGCCTGAACCCAGCTCAGCCCGGCAGACGCAAAGTTCTCGAAGGGCTCCAGTATCCTTTCGCTGTGACTAGCTATGGGAAGAATTTGTACTACACAGACTGGAAGACGTATGTAGGCTGCCGTCATGCTGGCTGGGCCAAACTATGCCCTTCCCTTTGTCTCTATGGAGGTCTTTGCCTCTTGTCTTTTCTCCTGACTGTTGACCCTCCAGTGATCCCCCTTTGTCCTGGCTGTCAGATATGGAGGAGGGTAGAGGAAGAGGGCTGTCTAATCTTAGAGGGAACAGAGGAGCCATTTATCATACCCAAACCTGGGCCTTCCTGAGCTACCTGGGGTCACATGGCTGGAGGTCTCTTTGATTATGTCATACCTCTACATCAATGTAGTTTTTAAACTGCAATATTTTCACAGCTGTTTCTGGATCAGACCGTCCTCAAATGGAGGGTCACACCAAGGAAGTAGCTGGCTAAGAGAGGCTATATGTCACCTGGAATTTAGAGCAGAGGGGAGAGTTAGATTGTTTTGGCCCTTTTTTAAAAAAGCCAGTGAACTACTGGCTTGACCCAGCCTAGGGGGAGGGAGAAACAGATCCACAGAGAGCAAGACCACCATGTCTTTTCCAAGCCACAGAAGAGGCTGCCTGACCCCATGGAGAACATCAGATGCATGTGCACTCCCTGTGCTTTTGTGCTTTGCAGGAATTCAGTGATTGCCATGGACCTTGCTATATCCAAAGAGATGGATACCTTCCACCCACACAAGCAGACCCGGCTATATGGCATCACCATCGCCCTGTCCCAGTGTCCCCAAGGTAACATCCATGCTGCTGAATGGAGGTCAACACTCAGAGTCTCTAAGAGAATCAGGGTGGCCTAAGTACATCCATGGGCCTGCTTCCTATAGGTATCTCAGCCTGGATATCCCTTCCTGAAGGATTCTTGGATTTTCCCACCTCAAGGAACTTAATCTAGAACCTCCTTATAGACATACCCAGAGGTGTATTTCTGTTGTGATTCTACCAACTTGATAATCAAGATTATCACACACCTCCAAGTCAGGAATACATGTACTTGCCTGTCTTATTTATGATAAAGAAACAAACAGCAGCTCAACTTGGCTCCTTGAGCCCACAAGGAGGTAAATGGGGAGCCTGCTGTAGGTACCAAGTCAGTCAGAGGTAAGACTATGATGCTGATTTCCATCTTTTCCAGGCCACAATTACTGCTCAGTGAATAATGGTGGATGTACCCACCTCTGCTTGCCCACTCCAGGGAGCAGGACCTGCCGATGTCCTGACAACACCCTGGGAGTTGACTGCATTGAACGGAAATGATGTCAAGAATTCCTTGTTCCCTCTCCAAGTATTTCATAGTAACACTCTACTTGAAGTGACTTGATCCAGACTGAAAAGTGTCCTGCAGTGGAATGACCACCAGGCCCAGATCTAGCCTAGCCTGAGCTCTCACAACCTCTCCTTAACCTTCCCTAGAACAATTACCTTTAGCTCAGTAATGGGAAAATCTCTACCCTAACATGAGGGCAGGACACACACACACACACACACACCCTTTGATCTCAGTCTTTAGACAAGTTTATAAAGTTCTGGATAAAAAGCCAAGGGTAGTGGTACATGCCTGCAACCCTAGCACTTGGGAGGCAGAGGCAGGAGAATCAGGAGTTCAAGGCCAATTATCTTGTCTGTATAGCAGGGTTTAGAAATAACCCGAGTTACGTGAGTCCCTTCCAAAAAAAAAATCAGGATAAAAATTATGTGTCCATTCTAGAGCCATAGGACTTCTTCCTAATTCTAGACTCTCCCATGGTAAGCAGAGCCTTAGCGACCTAAGGAGGCTACTTCTTGGTGGCATTACAAACTCAGATATTACCCAGTTTCTCAACATACCACCCAGATCCAGCTTAGGCAAGGTCATACTTTTTCTCTTGGTTATGCTCCCATCTAACTACTCTCCTGTTGTATACCTTCATTCTGCCCAAGACTGCTTTCAGTGCCTTCTCTGCCATATGATCAAAACCCAACCATATTCCAGGGATTCATGGTATTTGGTAGATGGTAAAAAGCAACCCCTCCCAAATTACAAAGTCCTGGCATTTCAGCAGTGGCCATTGATAATCACATAGGTAAGTCAAGGAAAAGTCCTGAGAGAGGGATTTGAAGTCAAGATGTTTGAAGATAGGAGATTATTATCTTGATGTGTCTTGAATTGTAGCAAATTCTTCTTCTTTGCCAAAGTACCTGTATTAGTTTCTGGTCTATGACGTCATGGGAATCTTCAGCCCACTCCTGGTACCAGTTTTCAAGTCTTCTCATGGAGAGTCATCTGGAGCTCAGGTTGGGGTAGGACTTTGACAAAGTAGTGTCCAGTCATAGTCCCTCACCTTTAGAATTGTGTCTCTGTTTCTCCCTCTCTCTGTGGCCCTTTCTGACTAGATCCTCATCTGAAGACACAATCTAGGAAGATCTAGTTGGGCATTTCTAGTAGTGGTTCGGATCCTTATTTGATCATCAGTATAGTTTGAGGGACTGTTGCTGCCTTCCATGTTTCTGTCTGTGATTTGTTTCAAAAATATCCGCTGGCCAGATGCATAGCTACTCTCCTGTCTGTTTTGAGGTGTCTGTGTTATTGATTCCATTCTAGGGACAACAGTATAAACTTAGTAATCATTTGTTCTTTTCTTTTTAAAAAACAAAACAACCCTTGTCCCCTCTCTCTTCCTTCTATCTACTATTATCTATCACCTATCTCTCTACTTATCTGTCATCTATCTCTATCTATCTCCTGTTTTCCACTGCTTCCTAGACACTCAAAGGATTAATAATTTTGGATTGGAAGTCAAGCATCAGAAGTTCGGTTTGCATGGTGTAAGGTGAGGGCACAGACAAGACTCAGGCAGAACTATTACAAGTGGTGGATAAGGATGGAGAACAGGGATGGAAAATCCCAGAAGAAACAGCAGTGGAGAGGCTTAAAGGCAGCTAAAACTAAAAGCCTTAAACAACTTCAGAGAAAAGTGGCACATTTGCCAAAAGAATGTTTATCCTTGAAGACATAAAAGAACTTGGCCTGATGTTTTTCTTGGGGAACAGAGCCCCCTACCTCCTTTTCTTCTACTTTCACTGTACTCAGCCCCCAACCCTATCTCCTACCTCCACCTCGACCTGCTTACATTGGACTGGGAATCTAAATTGGGAGGGAGTCTTTACTTAAATAATTGGAATTTAAATCACAAAGTTTAGGGAACGTGTGACTCTTTCATGCACCCTCATAAAGTACCCCTAGTTTTTTTTGTCATGTTCCTCATGATATATATCTTTTATAACTTTTATTCATTTTTACTAGATTCCTTCTAAAATGTTTTACATGGTAAATTGTTAAGCTGTGGAAACCACTGAAGGTGCTTATTAATGGTTCTCCAGATGTATACAAGTATTGGATGATTCCTCAAGTTTACAGCTGTACAAATATTAGTGCAGAAAAAAAATAATTAAAATACAACTGTTAAAAATAAAATCTTATTTTGATGTGTTTTTGCTGTTTTGTTCCACAACGGGGTGTTGCAGTGTTGATGCCCAGACTTGACCTCAGACTCTCAATCCTCCTGCCTCAGCTTCTTGGGAACTGGGATCAAAAGCATATGCTACCATAGCATAATGTTGGAGCTAGTTCATGGTGGAAAAACAGAGACTTAATGGTTGACAAAACCTAGGGGACATTACCTAAGACAAAACCTAAGGCTTTACCTAAGACGCTGTTCATTAGCCACACAGTTCACAGAAGAGAATGGCTTTAAAATTAATTATATCCCAGACCCTTTATTTTTTTTAACACAAGAACTCATATAGCATACTAGCCTCAGATTCTCAGTGTATCTAAGAATGGCTTTGAACTTCTGATCTTTCTGTCTCTATCTCCTTGAGTATTTGGGAGCACTCAAGTACTACCCCAGGCCCAGTTTAGGCAGGGCTGGGGATCGAATCAACCACCAGGGTTTCTTGAATGCTAGGCAAACAATCTACCAAAACAGCTATTTCCTAAGTCTCCACTATTTTCCTTATTTTAGTCTCCACTATTTCCTTACTTTATTTCCTGCCCCAGTGTGGAGATAAGCTGCCACACCCTTCTTCTCTCCAGAAAGAGGAAGGACACTTCCTGACCGGTACAGGGCATGGGACCTGATCTGTTTCCATTTCACCAATGGGAGGTGCTACTACCCAGAGTCCCCATAATGGGAGGTGAATGGTCTCTGAGTTGGACTGAGGAAGGGGCCCAGGTAGGACTAAGGTTCTCAGAGCTCAGTGCTACAGAGCAAGGAATCTATACTTGAGATGTCCCTGTGACACTATGTCCTCAGTACTAATAACGAGTACCTATCTGCCTGCCTGTGAATGTTGTTTGTAGGAGATACCCTGTACAAGAACTAAAATTCAGTGTTTTATTCTGGCCATCGTTCAGTGTTCTATCCAGAGGGCATATAGGAAGATGCTAGAAAGAGAATCTCCAAGACCTATCCCTCCATCAGAATCAGCAGCTGTCTTGGGCCCTTATACAATATCCACCTATTCTAATGAACAATACTTGAAACACCCAGGAGAGAGTGCGGAAGAGGCTAGTCAGTTGCAGTTAATTTCAACCTTAGTCAAGCGTACCATTTCCAAACAGCTTAAACCATGGCAGGAAGATCTTGGGGCAGTAACATATATTCATGGTCTGGTTTACTGGACTCATCACGGGAAAATGATGGATGGAGAACTCTGCTCTCCAAACATCTGATATATTCTAACACAATTTGGCTATGCTTTTTAAAAGAAAAAATTTTAGTAATCCTTTAAGACGTTCATAGGCGAATGCAACATATTTTGCTCATGTTTACTTCTCATTTCCCCTGCAACTCCTCCCAGATCCACTCCCATGCTATCCCAACTTCCTGTCCTCTCCTTTTTTGTTGTTTTAAAATTACCCATCAAGTCCAATTCGTACCGCTTTTATATTCTTGGGTATAGGTACAACCACTGGGACAAGATTGATCTACTGGGCCCACACCCTTAAGGAAAAATTACCTTTCCCCCAGAACCGCCAATAGCTTCTCACATCAGTCAGGGCTTGGGTTTATAGGCCCTGCCCTACCCTGTGCTGAAAGACTGACTGGCTTGGTTCCATGAAAACATCAAAAGAAGCAAAAACTAGATGTGCATCAAAGCAAGCCATCAAGAGAACAGAAGGCGACCTACAGGAAGGAAAAATGCATTAGTCTTTTTGTTTGTTTTTGTGTTTTTATTTTTTGTTTTTAATTTAATTTTATTTTTACGCTCCATATTTCATCCCCCCCCATCCACTCTCCGTCTGCTCCACATCCCACACCTCCTCCCCCCTCCACCCGTCTCCACGTGGATGCCCACACCCCCCTACCCCACTTGACCTCTAAACTCCCTGGGGCCTCCAGTCTCTTGAGGGTTAGGTGCATCATCTCTGAATGAACACAGACCCAGAAGTCCTCTATTGTATGTGTGTTGGGAGCCTCATATCAGCTGGTGTATGCTGTCTGTTTGGTGGTCCAATGTTTAAGAGATATCGGGGGTCCGGATGAATTGAGACTGCTGGTCCTACAGGATGGCCTTTCTCCTCAGCTTCGGGTCAGCTGCTTCTGTCTATTGGTTGGGTGCAAATATCTGCATCTGACTCTTTCAGCTGCTTGTTGGGTCTTTGGGAGGGCAGTGATGATAGGTCCTTTTTGTGAGGTCTCTATAACCTCAGTAATAGTGTCAGGCCTTGGGACCTCCCCTTGAGCTGGATCACACTTTGGGCCTGTTGCTGGACCTTCTTTTCCTCAGGCTCCTCTCCATTTCCATCCCTGTAATTCTTTCAGACAAGGAACATAAAGATCTTTTGCAGCTCAACAACCAAGAGAACAAAGTTCAAAGATGAATGGTGGATCTGAATAAGTATTCCAGTAATGAAGATATACCATTGGTCAATAAGCACATGGAAAGATGCTCAAGGCTTGGGATGCTGCTCAGAGGTACAGCGATTGCTTAGCACGCACGAGACCCTGGGTGTGACCCCAGCTCAGAAAGAAATGTCCTTATCATTAGTCATTAAAGTAATGCAAATTAATCCCAAAACTTGACGCCATCTCATATCCAGAAGGCTATTTTTAAAAAGGGAACTGCCAAGAAAGATATGGGGAAATGAAGTCTTTGTACATTGCTGGCAGGAATATAACATGGTATAGGTCCCATGGGAGACAAAATCCGGGACTGACCACACGATCCAGCCATCCATCCCACTTCAAGCTGTGTCCAAAGAGCTGAAAGGAGGGCTGGAACAGACACGAGCAAACAAATCTTCCTTGTTGCATTCTTCATGGAGGCTGAAAAGTGGAAATGACTCACAGGTCTGCCAACATATGAGACATGTTATCTGCAGATACTGCACATACATACAGCCTGGCTGTGAAAACAAATGGAAGTTCTGCTACATGCAACAGCATGGGCAAACCTCCAGGACATTGTGCGGTGACAAACAGACCAGTGGCTAAGGGACAGGTATTAGATCATTCCACTTACTTGAGGAACTTAGAATAGGCAAATTAAAACAAAACAAAACTGGAAGTAGATTTTAAGTCACCAGAAGGTAGAGGGAGGAAGAATGGAATTATTAATAATTAGAGTCTTCGAGGTGATAAAAAGCTTTAGGAAATAGGTTGGGGAGGGCTGCATCATTTTTAAAATGTAGTTAATGACACTGAAGTATGCACTTAAAATAGCTACAAGGGAAACTTTTGAATTATATATTCTCTTTTGTTTAATTACTTTGTTAAGAGCTCATCGTGTAGCTCAGGCTAGCCTCAAACTCACAATTTTTCTGCCTCATCTCCCAGTTCTGGGATTAAGGCCTGTGCCATGGCACCAGTTCTGTAGTACATACATGTATACAATATGTATACATGTTTATATATTACATAACAATATTTTACTATAATTTAAAAATTGTCATGTACAGCCTTATGAGCTTTGCATATTTATTATATTATATTTATATTGCAATAAAGTTGTTTTGTTTTACTGCAAAGCCAAATTTCCTAGTTACCTAAAAAGGGCAAAATACTGGTCTGGGCATTGTCGCAGCTGACTAGTCCTATGAAGACTATGAGGCTTTCCTTAGGATCCTGTCAGGAAGGGACTTTGCAGATGACCTGTCACTCTTTTCTTTCTCCCCACCCACCCCCTCTCTCTTGTGAGACAGGGTTTCTCTGTGTAACCCTGGCTGTTCTGGAACTTAATTTGTAGACCAGACTGGCCTTGCTTCTGCCTCCCAAGTGCTGGGATTAAAAGCGTGCACAAACTTTTATTATTATTTACATTATATTGTTATATTATATTATTATTTATTATACTAATAATATATTTATTTTAAATTTATGTGCATTGGTGTTCTGCCTGCATGTATGTGAAGGTGCCAGATCTCATGGACTTGAAGCTGCAGACAGCTGTGAGCTACCATGTGGGAACAGGGAACTGAACCAGGGTCCTCTGGAAGAACAGCTAGTGCTCCTAAATGCTGAGCTACCTCTGCAACCCCAACAGGCCGGCTCCCCCGACTCCCAACCCCCATGGCCAGCTTATTTTAAAAACATGGATTCTGGGGATCGAACTCTGGTCTTCTTGTTTTGTTTGGTGTGGGGGATGTAAGCTTGACTAGCTAGCATGTGTGTGGAGCCCTGGGTTTGACCCTTAGCTCTTAGCTCCGAATCCTGTAATCCAAGCACTTCGGAGGTGGAGGCAGAAGGATCAGAAGTTCAAGGCCATCCTTGGCTACACAGTGAGTTCAAGGTCAGCCTGGGCTTTGTGCGATCCTGGCGCTGGGGATCCAACCACAGTTTCGTGAATGCTAGGTAACTAACTACCAACGGAGCTACAGCCCCATCCGTGCGATTTTTAGAGGCTTCTCGAACAAACCCATCTGAAGATCACAGTTCTGAAGGGGAGGTTAAGGATCCTTTAGTAGCAAAACTATCTCTGTTCATTTCCTCTTTCACCAGGGTGTGGAGCTCAAAGGCCACAGCCAAAATCTTAGAGGAGTTTAGCAAGAAAGAGGGACATCTACAAAGTGATCCTTGTTAAGATGGCACAGAAATTAAGACATGGAAGTGCCAGAAAGCTCGAGAACTTTGAGAATGGCTTCTTGGACACTTGCCTCTCAAGAGGGGCACCGATGAGCATAGAGAGCATTCAGCCTGTTTTCAGCCTAGCTAGCCTCTCAGTTGAAATCTCGCTGGTTTGCCAACGCAGTTCCAAATGTGACCACAAGAGGTCAGAGCCGCTCAATGCACGAAGCATCACAAGATGACCTTAACTCATGCTGGTCACCTCCCAAAGGCCGACCTGTAAAACATAAAGGTGGAGTTAGTTATTCTGAAACTGCTCCATGCCTCACAGTGGGGGTTAAACTCTGGAAGAAGTTTAAAAGGGATAAACTTTTATCAAAAGTGGCCACTCCCGTGGGAAGTCACCTTTAACAGTGAACAAGAATTTGAATGAAGCTTGCTAGAAATAAAATGGCTTGGCCCGGACGAGTATGAGACCTTCGGAGACTGGCACTAGAAACACACGTTAGCATCTTATAAATACAACATGTTCTTCAAAGTAGTGAAACTGGGTCAACAAAGCCAGAAAGAAAAATAGGCTGTAAGTCTCAAGTGTCACTTGAGAGCACACTCAGGTGTCACCAGTTGTATACTAGGAATTGAACCTGAGTCCTTGTGCATGCTCGGCAAACACTCTACCACTGAACTCCATTCCTAGCCCAGACTGCCGGTGTTCTTAGTATTAGGTAGGACCATCATTTGATGGTGACAGTGCAGAGGGCCTTTTGTGATGATTCTTCAGCTCGTAGAAACCTCTAACCTTCTGGTTGCTTTGACTGAACCAAATGAAGTTATTTTTTGTTTTTTGTTGAGACTGAAAGATCCTGACAGAATGTAAAAGGTCACAGAAGCCCATTGGCAAGATAGATGTCAGTGTTAGCAGAACTAGCTTCACTGATTTAGAAAAATAGAGGTGCACAATGCTCTGGCCACTCCTTGAATCTGTGTGTCTGCCAATGTTTTGACCATTCCTTGACTCATGTGTGTGCCCACTGATGAAGCCCATTGCCAGGTGTTTGTGATATTGGTGGCTGAGAAAGAGTCAGAAAATCTCCCCAGCAACCACAGCCCGGCCAATCCTGAGTTGCTGCACCTGCACCAGACTCTTTCCTTGTACCCCTCCCATACCCATTTCTTGAGAATAGACATTGTTTAGTTCTGGAATCCCCTACTCCCCCCACTTCTCCTTTCTTCCCGAGGGCCTATAAAAACTGGGACCTCTTTCCCCTCGAGGTCGACTCCTCTACCCCAGCGTGGGATATGAGTTGTCCCCAGAGCTCTGGCTTTCCCCAATAAAGCCTCATGTGGTTTGCAACAAGCTCGGTCTATCGTGAGTTCTTGGATGTCTGCTATTGTCCTGAGGCCTGAGCGAGGGGCTCCTCTGGGAGTCTTTCAAGACCATTGGTTCCCTTCTGACTGTTTCCTCTTTTGTGGTCAATATGATGGTAGCCTCCAGCTGGAGGACAGTCTTGGGGCAAAGTACTGCATTGCATCGAGGACACTGTGTGTGTGTGTGTTTGAGCCTACCCAAGCCAGAGATTGATGGAGCACTTCATAGTTTGTCTTTACAAGTCTACATGAATTTTGTGTTCAAGTCCAATAGTAACTGATTAATTACGTTAGTTTATTTGACTAGGCTCTCCTGCAGCCCATCCCTCCTGGATCTCTGTGTGGCTGAGGATGACCCTGACCTCCAGGCCCTCCTGCTTTCTCCTCCCACGTGCTGGGGTGCTGGGGGCAACCAACAGAACAGTTTTATAATAAATGTAAAATACCACATATTTTTCAACAATAAATTTAAAATGTTTATGCATTTGTGTGTGTGTGTGTGTGTGTCTGTCTGTCTGTCTGTCTGTCTATATACACAGTACTCACAGAGGCCAGAAGAGGGCATAAAATCCCCTAGAACTGGAATTAGGTGATTGTGAACCTACCAATATGGGTGCTGGGAACTGGCCTCTCATCCTCTGGAAGCTCTTTTAACCACAGAGTCATCATCCCTACTCATAAAATGCCATTTTAACCCCTTAACATTTGCCTTGGGTTGAATTGTAGCCTGCCAAAAAGATAGGCATGGCTTTAACCCCAATACTTCACAATGTGATATTTAGAAATAAGGTCTTTTCAGATATAGTCAAATGAAGATGAGATCATGGGATAGGCCTTAACCCAACTGGACCAGGGTCTTTGTTAAAAGAAGAAAGTGGACTCAAAGATAGTACACACAGAAAATTTCTTAAGAGAGGAAGACAGAGATAGGGTGATATAAATAAGAGGTATGGAGACCCAGAGATACCTGCAGCCTAACACATAAGTCCCCTCACAGCCTCCAAAGCCACCCTGCAGCATCTTGACCTTGAACGCTGATATCAAAAACCAGGGAAATACTCTTCTGTTGTTTAAGATGCCCAGCTGTGGCTTTTTGTTTCAGCACCTTCAGCTGACTAATACACTAACAAAAACACTGAACCTTAAGGGGGATAGACCAACTTCATCCACTGTTGCCGACTGCCACCTCAGTTGATGCCCATCTCTATAGAACACAGCTGGTGTGTATAGATGCTTGAGAGGTTGGCGAGAATATGTACCTGAAAGCACTTTACCAATTCTCAAAGGATGATGGGATAGTCAGCTGTTGCTAAGAGGAGGAAGGTGGGGCTGAGAGCGAACTCGGTTGGTAAAGTGCTTGCCACTCAAGCCTAAAGACCTGAGTTTGATTCCCAGATATCACATAAAAGAGCCAGCAGGAACCAGGCAGCGGTGGTGCACTCCTTTAATCCCAGCACTACATAGGCCAAAGCAGGCAGATCTCTGTGAGTTTGAGGCCAGCCTGGTCTGTAGAGTGAACAGCCAGGGCTACACAGAGAAACTGTCTCAATAAAACCAAATAACAAAACCAAAAAGTGCCCATAATTATATAATCATAGGCAGAGATAGGCTGACCAACCAACTCAGCCAAGCCTTATTGGCAAGTTCAAGGCCAATCAGAAACCTTGCCTCAGAGAACCTAAAGTTGACCATTTGATCCTGCCTGCAATACACCCCCCCCACACACAGCCTACACACACACACCCACACACACCCACACACCCCCACACACCCACACACACACCCTACACACATGGAAGGGACTGGGGACTGAGGATACCATTTAAGTCAGGAAAACAACTGACTTAGAATTCTGCCAGGGGCCTTCCCTGCCACCTCTGTAACTGCTCCAAGTAAACAGGGTCCAAGTGCAGGGTGCTCCAGCTATAGTTCATGAAGATGAATTTAGAAGAAGCTATATCCTGTTGAAGGTGGATATTGATCACTGAAGCCCAAGCTACTTGGACACCATGTATCCAGTGGAAAGACAACAAACAGAGATGCTCAGAAAACAAGAGCTCCACTTGGGAGGCAGATTTCTGAGTTCGAGGCCAGCCTGGTCTACAGAGTGAGTTCCAGGACAGCCAGGGCTACACAGAGAAACCCTGTCTCGAAAAAGCAAAACCAAAACCAAAACCAAACAAACAAACAAAACACACACACACAAAAGAGAAAACAAGAGCTCTAATGGGTATTTAAATGGGAACTTATTCCTAGGAGAAAAGAGATTTGGGCCAAGATTTTGCTCAATAGAAAAATGCTAGAAGTGGGTTTAGAGCACCAACCTGGGAAAGCCACAGTAGCAAGTATAACGGAAATTTGTTAACCGCTCTGTGCTCCCAATGGGTCACATGTGTGCACCTGCTCAAGAGCTATCCAGATTTGCAAATGAAACACACACACACGCACACACACACACACACACACACACACACACACACGCCAGTTAATTTTAACATGCCTTGACTGTTAATGGCTGGGCATTTCTAATCCTTCTCGCTGCTAGCAAACACTCTCCTCTGGTACTTCTGAGTTAATATCTTTTAAAATCTAGATTTCATCTTTGCTACCCCAAACACAATTGGGGAAGTGGCATGTGTGGCCACTTTCCCTGATTCTCACATGTTGGTGGGCCTTTAGGTCTTATCTTCCCTTTTCCCCGTCCTGGTGATCTGTGCGTCCTCTCTCCTAGTTCTCTCCTTTGAAAATCTAAAGATCCTGCCTCAGTATGCCTGTCCAGCTATTGGCCATTGATCAATCAAAAACCAACTGGAGACAAGGACCTTCAGTGTTTGAAAAACGCAGATTTCTGATTTTGGGGGCTGGGCTAATTCAAAGCATTAGAACCAATCCCCAACAAGCAAGTCTGTCAAGAAGATTGTGAACACAGCTGGCCTTGACCATCACTTTCAGAGGTGTGCAGGAAGCTCAGACTGAAAGCTGGCTTTCTAGTTGGTCCCATTATTATACCAAGAATGGGCTCCACCATCCCTACTCTAAGAGGTAGAGTATGCTTGGAGGTGCTATTTGTAGAAATAACCACAAACAACACAATCTGACAAGATAAGTGCCGGAATGCAGCGGCACTGGGGTGTCTATGGTACTTATGGTGTGAGAAAGAACAATATGCAAGCTCATGAAATGTCAATCTCATGGTGTGAGTCCCCAAATACAAATCTGTAAATATTGATTTTAAGAAAAATGTGTGGAGAGAAAAAAGGATCATTGGAAATTGTGTGTGTGCATTCATAAGTGGGCAGAGTACTCTTGCGCGCGCTCGACTGGCCAGGAAGAACGACGCTGCAACAGGATCCTTCTGCATACGTTTATTGGGAGAGCTTGATTGTAGAGGCGAAAAGACCCTGAGCCCAGAACTGGTGCTGCTTACATAGGCCTAGGAGAGGCGTGTCTCACATCTGATTGGTTAACTTGTCTTGGCAAAAGAACCTTCACTGCCTATGTATGTGTGGTGGCCAGCAGTAGCCAACTGCCACTCTGCAACTGCCACTCTGCAACGGCTTCCCACATCTCCTCCTTTTTGTTTTAATAAAATGAGGCTGGTCTAGGCCTGTGCAATTATGTCCATCCGCCGTGGCTCCTGTTTTAGGTCGTTCCTCTAATGTCACAGCCTTTCCCGTCATAGGGTAACCCTATCGCCACTGGGCCCCGTGTCTTAGGTTGGTCTGTGCATGAGGAAAGTTGCCCGTCTTTGGATACCGCAGTACTGTGTGACAGTAACTGCTAAATGACCTAGGGCAAACTTATGGCCCACAAAGGTATACTTATCCCCGTCTCAATCATCAGGAGCAGGATCATCTCCGGATTCATCTTGATCTTTCACGAACCCAAAGTGGATTTTCTTCACCCGGTACCACCGTTCCTCAGCTGAAGAGTTCTGAATCCACGCAGTCGGATCCTTCTCAGCAGTCTGTTTTGCAGGAATACTTCATTACCACCGTTCCCCAGCTGAAGAGTTCTGAATCCACGCTGGATCCTTCTCAGAACTCTGTTTTACGGGAACCTTTATTAACCACTCCTTCCCCGTGATGCAGTTCTGAATCCTCCCTGTAGCAGGGGGTCTTCGCTCATGCCTGAAGATGTTTCTTTTCCTGGGTTTTCGGCACCACTTCTTGCGAGCGCTCAACTGGCCAGGAAGAACGACGCTGCAACAGGATCCTTCTGCACACGTTTATTGGGAGAGCTTGATTGTAGAGGCGAAAAGACCCTGAGCCCAGAACTGGTGCTGCTTACATAGGCCTAGGAGAGGTGTGTCTCACATCTGATTGGTTAACTTGTCTTGGCAAAAGAACCTTCACTGCCTATGTATGTGTGGTGGCCAGCAGTAGCCAACTGCCACTCTGCAACTGCCACTCTGCAACGGCTTCCCACAGAGTACATGTATATGTCAGAGGCTAACATTGGGTATCTTCCTCAATCACTTCTCCACTTTAGTCCATGTTCAATGCCAAGTCTATCATTGAACCTGTCATTGATTTGTCCAGTCTGGCTTGTCAGATGGACGGGTTTGCCTATGTCCACCCTGCCTAGCACTGTGGCTACAGAAACTCGGTGCCATGCTCAGCTTTTTAGATGGGCACTAGGCTTGCAAAGCAAATACCTTACAGACCCAGCCATCTCCTTCTACCCTAGAAGGGTAGTAACTCTTGAGCAGTTACCACATTCTGGCCCTAATCTTCATTTTGCTCACACAGCATCTGAGCCCAGTGTCACCTATGAAGGTGAAATGTTACTGGTGGGCTGGGATTCCAGACTGTGTTTGTCTGACAGTTTCTACTTGGTTGTAGAACAATAATTCCCCATTCCCCAGGTCAGCTATAGCTTAGATGATTTCACTTGTATAAACAGCGTCCTTAAAAAGAAGTTTGAACACGAACAGGAGGTGGATTCATCTTTAGTGATACTGGGGAATGACCAAGACACAGAGACAAATGAGTAAGGAGGCCATAGAAAGGTGTCTGCTATGTGACCTGGTTTTGTATAATCAAAGATTATATATATATATATATATATATATTTTTTTTTTTTTTTCAAGACAGGGCTTCTCTGTATAGTCCTGGCTGTCCTGGAACTCACTTTGTAGACCAGGCTGGCCTTGAACTCAGAAATCCCCCTGCCTCTGCCTCCCAAGTGCTGGGATTAAAGGCGTGCGCCACCACACCTGGCTGGTTTATGTATATTTGCACTCAGGACAGCCATGGAAGGGGGTCCCAGGAATTCTTAGGCTGGCCCACCACAGGGAGGGCAACAGTGGTAGCGTTCTGAGTGAAAGGGGGCTATGATCTGTCACCGTCTAGAGTCTTCTTCTGTAACTAGAATGTTCCAGTATAAGCACACAATGCCCTTACAATTAAAACCATTTCTAGTTGAGAGTGAGGTGAGGAAAGATCTCCCCCGAGAACTGCCAGTAACAGAACTTTGAAAATGGAAAGTCACTGGGTTCCTCTTCCCAGCGGCTGTGGTTGCTGGGTAGTGTCACGCTCCAGTGGTATCCCTTAGGACAGGAAGGTGTGCACAGACACACACGGGCCAGAGGGAACACATTTGTTCTGTCCCTCCTCAGGCTCTCTACCAGGCTGACCATCGGCTGCTGCTCTGAGACCATACTGCAGGTGGTCCCTCTGGGAGCTAAGTCTGCTTACCCTGTTGTCAGGGCTGCAGCAAGCATGGCTGTCTGGGGCCTTGTAGCAGTTCCTTTCTGGGGGTAATGAAGGTACCTGTGGAAGTTACAAAGAGGAAGCTGTGGTGACTGGGCTGATGTGAGTGAAGGGTGGGTCCCTGGCCCTTTGTCCTCTGAGAATGGGATGTTCCCAGACACCTGGCTTAGTAGGTCAGCTGATGCTCTGCTGTGCCCACAGAGGATGCAGGACCACCTGGTGGCACCTTGCCCCTTAGCGTCTAACCTGTGTTGTCTACTCTGGCCAGCTCAGGGTCTGCTCTGCATGTTGTCATTGCTGTGTGACAAAGCGGGAAGTCCCATTCTAAAGTACTTAGGTCCTTTAACAAAGTAGGTGGCTATTTACAGCAGTTCCTGCTTCTCCACAGTTAGGGGCCCTTTGCCTCTGGGGTTTTCCACCCTGCACTTACTGAGGACACTGAGGAGAAGACACGCACTCAGCTCTACTCTGCTACATGACCATCTTGGCCTACGCTCAAAGCCTCCATCTTGCACATAGCCACAGAAGCTCTTTGCCTTGGGCAGGAGGCAGGGATGGGGGAGGGGGGCTGGCAAAGGGCCAGAAAAGCTGCTTTTTTTTTTTAAATAGAGCCCTATCTGTTGGAAGTAGCTCTCTCTCTCTCTCTTTCTCTCTCTCTCTGTACACAAACACACAAATACACATGCACACAGGTGTGCATGAATGTGTCACATGTGTGCCTGCATCTGCTCATGTGTGTTTAAGCATGTGGAAGCCAGAGAACAAACTCAGGTGTCATTTCCTCAAGTTCCATCTATCTTTCTGTTTCTATTTTTCTTTTCATGTATATGTTTATGTTTGTGTGTGGTGTGTGCATGTGAGGCCTGTGGACACTTGAGGTTGGTGTCAGGACTCTTCTTTAGTCACACTTCTACCTTGTTCTCTGATATAGGGTCTCTAAATCAGGCCCAGAGCTTGCCCATCTGGCTGGCCTAACTAGTCAGCTTGCCCCAGGAGCCCCTATCTCAGCCTTCTGAGGGTGGAATGGCAGGCTGGCTGTCATGCCACCAGACATTTACGTGAGTTCTGGGAATCAGAACAGAACCAGTGTTACTGTGTTTGGAAGCTGCCCTCAGTGGCCCTGATTTAAGGAGACAGTGACACACCCAAATTGCAGACAATCCAAAATTGCAAGGTGTGGGGTCAGTCTCTTTCAAAGAACAGAGCCAGCTGAATAGATACAGAGAACCCATGGAACATGTCCCAGGTTGAGTTCATAAAAGGCCAAGCAGCTGCATTCCCTCAGGTTAACGTGACCCTCCCAGGTCTCAGGATTTGAAATGCATTTCTCCTAAACTTATATGTTTGAGGTCTTGCCCTAAAAGACCCCCTCCTTGGACCCTTGTCATGTGGCTGTCTGGCCTCACAAGGCTATTCTAGCTAATGTGCCCATGCAACAGAAGAGAAGTAGCCCGGAGTCTGGCTGCCCTCCAAGGACAGGGCTTATGTACCCCAGGAACTGCCCTCTTCCACCAGCCCTGTCCTCTCAAGCTATTCTCCTTTGTGTGCCATAAAAGCTGGTATCCTGATTTTTGTGGTGTGTGTGTGTGTGTGTGTGTGTGTGTGATTCTCACAAGTACAGAGGCCAAAGGAGGATGCTGGATGACACCCTCTACCTCTCTGTGCTTATTACCTTACGACAAGGTCTTTCACAGCAAAGTCCCAGCACCCTCCTGATCCTGCCCCGAGTGGTGCTGGGGCTACAGGCCCAGGCTGGGTCAGGCTGGGTCAGGCAGGCTTTCACACGGTCCCTGAGGATTAGGTCCTTCTGCTTAGACAGCAAGTGCTCTGACCTAGTGAGCCATCTCCCCAGCTACCTCCTTGTTATTTGGTTTGCTTATTTTTTCTTTTCTTTTAGAGACAAGGTCTGATTATGCAGCCTAGGTTGTGCCTCAGAGTTGTGGCAGTCTTCCGGCCTCAAACTCCTGAGTACTGAGACTAGAGGCACGAGTCCTGACAACCCACTCCTTGGTTTTTAAAGCGAGAAGGTCGTTTGAGACTTCTTTAGCTTAGCTTGTTCTTACAGTGAAAGAACTGTTTGTGGCCTGCAGGTGTGTGGCAATGGGTTCTCTGGTGTGTTCCTCTTGGCCTGTTCCTTTCCACTGGACTTGTTACCCAACAGGACATCTTTATGGGAAGTGAATGCAGCCTTCTGGAGCCTTCTCAGTCTCAGGCTGCTTCCAGGACAGTGAGCATAAACGAAAAGGCTAGGAGACACACAGGCTTTGGTTTTAGCTGCAAGAAAGCCCAAGAGACAAGCTGTCCATGAAGGATCTGAGGTCTCTGGAGAGCTTTGGACCTGTGGGGTTGGCCATGAACAGGCACGGCCTGCTGTGAACTACGTTATAGCTGGCGCTCAGTTCTCTTTCTCCCTCTATGTAGCTGAGGGTGACCTTAATCTTCCTGCATTTAGCTTCCAAGTGCTGAGATTTCAAGTGTACACCACCAGGCCTAGTTTATGTGCTGCCTGTAGAACACCCCTCAAGGCAACTAAAGCCCTTCATCCAGGCACACTAGGAAGCCACTCCACCAACTGTTCCATGTCCCCAGTCACTGTGTGTGAACCTAGTGAAAGATTAGGATCACAGTTATTTCCAATCTTTCAGCACTGGGACATGATGCTGTCACCAACAAAGTCCATTCTTGAGGATTGTACAAGCAAGTTACAAACAAATAATAAGAAGCTCATAATAGTTTAGTTACATTTGTAATTTTTTGTTGGGCTGCATTGATGGCTAGTTATCCTCATGAAAAAAAAAATGTATAGTTTAAAGGGATGCGAACCTGAGCCAGGCTGGAAAGAATGAGAATGAGGCGAGGTGAGGCCTCCAGTGTCCTCTGGGAGGCTCACTGCAGTGGCCATATGCCCCTTCAAGTAGGGGACATGCCAGCCTGCCCCAAGGACTTACTAAGCATCCCTCATCTGGATGCAGAGCAGTGGACCTCAAAACATGCCTTTAGGGTGTCTATGTCAGCTGGACTGTGGTGGGGCAAATCTTTAATCCCAGCACTCAGGAGGTAGAGACAGGCAGATTGATATGAGTTTGAGGCCAGCCTGGTCTACAGAGTGAGTTCCAGGACAGCCAGGACTACACAGAGAAACCCTGTCTTGAAAACAAAGAGCCCCCTATTACCCCTGCCTTCCCCCCAAAGAATGTCAATATCCAGGTGTTTTTTTCTCATGGGAGAAATCTAGGTGTGTGTGTGTGTGTGTGTGTGTGTGTGTGTGTGTGTGTGTGTGTGTGATGAAAACAGAAGGGACCTTACAAGGGGCCTGTGAGAAGGTCTCGTGGGTAAAGGTGCTTGCCACCAAGCTTGAAAACCCAAGTCCAGTGCCCAGGTCCCCAATAGTGGGAGGAGATGATGATGACACCTACAAGATGTCCTCTGACCTCTGACCTCCCACAAGGGCTGCGGCATGTGCACAGATACAGAGCAGATAGCCACAAAAACAGACAAAGCTTCCTCACCCCCAACAAAAATCCCAAGATGGGCATTGCCCGAAGAACAGAACCACAGGCTGAACTCTCACATGCATGAACACACAGAACTCTCACATGCATGAACCACAGGCTGAACTCTCACATGCATGAACACACAGAACTCTCACATGCATGAACACACAGAACTCTCACATGCATGAACACACAGAACTCTCACATGCATGAACCACAGGCTGAACTCTCACATGCATGAACACACAGAACTCTCACATGCATGAACACACAGAACTCTCACATGCATGAACACACAGAACTCTCACATACTTGAACACACAGAACTCTCACATGCATGAACCACAGGCTGAACTCTCACATGCATGAACACATAGAACTCTCACATGCATGAACCACAGGCTGAACTCTGACATGCATGAACACACAGAACTCTCACATGCATGAACACACAGAACTCTCACATGCATGAACACACAGAACTCTCACATACATGAACACAGAACTCTCACATGCATGAACACACAGAACTCTCACATGCTTGAACACACAGAACTCTCACATGCATGAACCACAGGCTGAACTCTCACATGCATGAACACACAGAACTCTCACATGCATGAACCACAGGCTGAACTCTCACATGCATGAACACACAGAACTCTCACATGCATGAACACACAGAACTCTCACATGCATGAACACACAGAACTCTCACATGCATGAACACACAGAACTCTTACATGCATGAACACACAGAACTCTCACATGCATGAACACACAGAACTCTCACATGCATGAACCACAGGCTGAACTCTCACATGCATGAACACACAGAACTCTCACATGCATGAACCACAGGCTGAACTCTGACATGCATGAACACACAGAACTCTCACATGCATGAACACACAGAACTCTCACATGCTTGAACACACAGAACTCTCACATGCATGAACACACAGAACTCTCACATGCATGAACACACAGAACTCTCACATGTATGAACACACAGAACTCTCACATGCATGAACACACAGAACTCTCACATGCATGAACCACAGGCTGAACTCTCACATGCATGAACACACAGAACTCTCACATGCATGAACCACAGGCTGAACTCTCACATGCATGAACACACAGAACTCTCACATGCATGAACACACAGAATAAATGAATTAATAAAATGCCATAGAGCAGAAGGGGCAGGTGAGTGGGGAGGATCGAGGCGAGGGGTAGGGTATCAGTGGGCGCAGGCATGACTGAGTACGATGATACATATGTGTAATAATGTCGTCATGATGGGGCCCATCAGCTGCCTCTAGTGCCCCCCTCCCCCCCGGCCATCCGTCTCAGTGCTTCCAGTGTGGACACGCTCCTGCCTCAGGACATGCACCATGAAGGGCAAATGAAGCTGCCAAAGACCCATCCCACTATCTGTCATAAGACCTAGAAAACCAGATGTGAAAAATCTGCAACTAGTGATGTGTTGGAGTGTACACTCGTACCCCAGTACCTGGAGGCTGATTATGAACTGTGGGTCAGGTTGAGTTATATAGTAAGTTCCAGGCCACCGAGAAACAGAGTGAGACTTTGTCTAAAAATAATAATTAATTAGCTAATTAATTTAAAAGGCCGGGGAGTCACTGGGAGGTGCATCAGTGATTACAAAATGGCCAGTTGGGTGGCCCCAGGTCTAGACACTGCCAGGTCTCTGCCAGCGACAGCAACGCAGTTGCTGCAACAACTCAGAGGAAACCAGAGAGAGGGGTTGGTTTCCATGCAGATTGAGCAACTTCCTTCCAGGGCACTGCTCTGAGCTTTCGACACAGGCAGTCAGGTAACACCAGACGATGTGATCTGGCTGTGGCATAAACATCTCCAGGCGTCTGTGAGAAAACCCAAAGCAAGAAAGAAAAATTAAAATTCTTCAGGTCATTGTGGCTGTCAGAGTGTCTGAGGTCAGGCGGCCAGTAACCCAGCGGGTATAGGGCTTGAGGCCAGGTGTGTGACTCAGCCTGAGGTTTTTGCCCACGCGGCAGCAGGGCAGAAAGGTTCCCTGAGCCTACCCTCCTCCGCTTAAACCAAGCCTCTGCGAAACTCCCTGGTGAGTTGAGCAAGTTCCCATCTGTAAAGTGGACATGATAACCATTCCTTTACAAGATACAATGGCTGTGTGGATGAAGCAGGGAGTCTGCCCCCGTAGTAGTTGTTTTTCTTCTGGGGACTGAACCCAGAGCCTCATGCCTGCTGGGTAAGCGGCTTTACCTCTGACCTACATCTTCAGTCCCCCTTTTTACTTTTTATTTGTGACAAGCTTTCATTGTTTCCTAGGCTGGCTTTGAACTCACTCTGTAGTACAGGTGGGTCTTGAACTTGCAGTCCTCTGCCTCAGCTCACCACGAATCTGGGATGACAGGCTTACGCCATCCTGTGACCCTGAATTTAACACGAGTGCAGACTTTCTTAAGCTTACTTTGGAAAAAAAAAGCCTTACAGAAAACGTGCAAGGACGTTTGGGTGGGGGCTGGAAAGATGGCTCAGCTGTTAAGAGCACTGGCTGCTCCTTCTGAGGTTGTGGGTTCAGTTCCACATGTGAAATAATCACACGGCAGCGCACAACTGTGTGAAACTCCAGTTCCTGGGGGCTCTGACTTTTGCTGGACTCTGCAGGTAGCAGGCACATATACAGCGTACAGGTACACATGTAGGCAAACATTTTTTATTAGATATTGTCTTCATTTACATTTCAAATGCTATCCTAAAAGTTCCCTATGCCCTCCCCCTGCTCCCCTACCCACCCACTCCCACTTCTTGGCCCTGGCCTTCCCCTGTACTGGGGCATATAAAGTTTGCAAAACCAATGGGCCTCTCTTCCCATTGATGGCTGATCAGGCCATCTTCTGCTACATATGCAGCTAGAGACACGAGTTCCAGGGGTATTGGTTAGTTCATATTGTTGTTCCACCTATAGGGTTGCTGACCCCTTCAGCTCCTTGGGTACTTTCTCTAGCTTCTCCATTGGGGGCCCTGTGTTCCATCCAATAGCTGACTGTGAGCATCCACTTCTGTGTTTGCCAGGCACTGACATAGCCTCATTTATACACATTAAATTAAATTAAATTAAAGAAGGTTTGCATGGACTCTGAGCAGTCTTCAGACTGGCTGATGATTGATTACGATTGTGTCCCATATTTGCCTTCTGTTTACTCTTTCAGTTTGTAAACTTGGTTGTCACTGTTTTGGGTGAAACCTTCAAGCATTTGACCTCAGGTACTTGATATTCTGTCTCTTAAGACAGGATCTTCTCTCACAGAGCTACATCATATGCAACAGTCGCAGCGTTAATTAGTCCTGTGACCTGATAGTCAATCTACACTTAAACCTTACCTAAAGACGATCTAAAACTAAAAGAATTGCTTCCTCCGCCTCTTTCCCCTTCAATTCGGAAACCAATCCAGGCCATTAATCGGGAACTGCTCTTCAGTCTTACTTTTTTCCTTTACATGGTAAGCTTGGCCTTACTTCCTGTCACCACCCCTCCTCCCTTTGTCAGTATTTTTTTGTGTACCCCAGGCTGGCTCCAAACTCTCAATCCTTCCACCTCCACCTCCGGCGTGTGGGTTTTGGGTGTGTACCACAAGCCCAGCAGCACACAGCATTTCTGAAGAGTACAGTTGGCACACACAAGCCCAGCAGCACACAGCATTTCTAAAGAGTACAGTTGGCAGAATGTTCCTCACATGGGCCTGCCTAACGCGTGTCTTGTGATTAGCTTCAGATTAACTTTAGGCACAATTGCTACAGAAATAATGTGTTCTCATGCTGGGAAGTGCATGATGCTACATCTAACCTTTGGGAAGATTTTTTGAGACTATAAATATCCTGTCTATCTCAAACTGGTTCCCAGGGGGTGGGGGAGTTCTAGAACAGACTGGAAGACTATACACTCCACCACACAGGTACCCATCATGTACCTGCAGGCTTCCAGCAAGCCTTCCAAGAACTTCATCCTGTTGCCAGCTTGCCTCTCTGCATTCAGGGCCTTGTGGGCCCCTGAAGCCCCTTCCTTGCCCTTCAGAAGATCACATAGAGCAGGGCTTTGCAAATGCTCTGCAGACCAAAATAAACCAAAGAGTAAATCTAGGTCCTGTAATCTCCTCCAGGGAAAATGCTGCAATAATGGCCTTTGACAAAGATTTCCCCTCTTGGTACTTGGGATAGGGTCTCCAAGAACACAGTTAGGCTTTTCTCCTGGCGGGGAGTTACACAGAACGAACTCTGAATGGCTTTATACCCAAAAAGGAAGAAAGAGGGGGGAGGATGATAGAGGGAGACAGGATGAGGGGAGAGATGTGGAGGAAGGAAGAATTTAATATGAGCACACCTCTCTCAGTCAGCCAGTCTATTCCATAGGTGTCTGCATGCGTCCCTTGAGATCCGTGTGCTGAAGACATAATCTCCGGTGCAAATGTTGAGGAGTGGGACCTCTAGGAGCTGATTAGGTCCTGTACAAAAGGATCAACGTCATTACTGCAGAAGTAGGTGGGTCATCACAGAAATAGAATTCAGATAAAAGGATGCACGTGCTCCCTCTCTGTTCTCCAGTTTATGGTGCACTCTGGTCTGTCTGCCTGCAGGACAGCTCTCACCACACCAGGCCTGGTGGTGCCTGACTGTAATCCCGGTACTGAGGAAGCAGATGGAAGTGGGTCACCACAAGGTTGACTCAGGCTGGGTTTAGACAGTGAGTGCCAGGCCAGGCCAGGGCTACACCGTGAGATTCCGTCTAAGAAACAGTGGAACGGGGCAGGGACCTGGGGAAGTATGGGCTTGATTGCTAAAAGCACTTGCTAAGTAAGGCGAGAGCCAGACTTTACATCTCCAGAATCCAGGTAAATGCCCAGTGGGCATGGCAGCCTACCTGCAATGCCAACTCTCAGAAGACTCTGGAGCAAGCCACTGAGTTAGACTATGGCCACAATGCAATCTCAGGGCAGCACAGGCTGGATCCTGCCATTGCATGAAGCAGAGAGTGAGCATGGTGGCAAGAGGGGACAGAGCCCTACCAGACTGTAGGCACCTCCCCTTGGCCACCCAGGCCCAGCTCACATTCCAATCCTTCACTGGGAGGTACATGATCTTGGAGCAAGCTGCCTTATCTCTCTAAGGCTCTTGTTTCCCACAGGGCAATGGGAATATTACCAGGAAGTACTGCAGGGTGACCCAGTGAATTCACTCTGAGCCAGTACATGCAAGCCCTCAGCACAGGCCAAAGGGTGTGGTGTATTCTTGGACATCCTCATCTATTAGCACCATCTTAACAGGATTATCAAACTAGCTTAGTTCTGGAACATCGATACCTGTTTGGGACCTACGTCTGATCTGACTGATGCCTCTAGCTTTTGCTTTCCAGATATAGCAAGCGCACCAATGGACTAGGCTGAGATGTGCTGACACAAACTTTAGGCCAGAGTTTTTGTCAATGTGATGCAGACCCAGACATATCTGTGAAGAATCTCAACTGAAGAACTTCTCCCATCAGGTTGGCCTATGGGTAAGCCAGTAGGGCATTTTGTTAATTGCTAATTGGTACCGGAGGGCCTATCCTACCAGGGATAGGCTGTGCCATCTCTGGACAGCTGGGCCTGGGCTCTACAGGAAAGTAGCTGAGGAGCTGTGGGGAGGAAGGCAGTAAGCAGTGTTCCTTCATGGCCTCTGCTTCACTTCCTGCCTCCAGGACCCCGTCTTGAGCTCCTGTCCTGGGGTCTCATGATGATGGGCAGTAACCTGTAAGGTGAAATAAGCACTTTCCAGCCCAGGTTGCTTTGGGTAATGTTTATCCCAGCAACAGAAACCTAACTAGGACGTTCCACCTAGGCGTATCTCTGTGAGCACAGGAAACCAAACCCTTCCCCACTCCTCTCCTGATGGGAAGAAGCTCTTGAATTTCTTGTGACTATTTTCCAGTGTGCTGCATTCAGGATCACTTCCTTGTTCTAGAAACTGGGCATGGGAGTGTGTAGACATGATTCTGTCAAAACACCTAGAAGAGGGGCATGGGCTTGCATGAACATGCATGCGTATATCTTTGCAATGCACACAAGGCATACACACATGTGTCCATGTGAGCACGCGTGATCCCATCCTTGGTGGCTGCAGAGTTCCTTTCTGTGACTTTCACTTCATGACTCCTTACTCAGTCCTTAGCTGTGCCCAGCTTGTTCACTTTGGCAGGAATTAGGAGCTCCTTTTGAAACAGATCCTTATCAGATGGCACCAGGTATCATGTGGCAACAATAACAAGACAAGCCGGAGTTTCTCTGGGACAAAGGGTGGGACACCTCTCTGTGGTTGAGATTTCAAAGCCACCCAGACTCTCCCACCCTCTGTGAGGTGGGGAAAGGAGGGAAGAACTGGCCCTGGAAGAAGCAGTCACTCGGCTGGGAGCACCCATTGACCCCATTTCTACCCACAGATGCTATTCAGTATTTTAGAAACAGAATCAATGATTGAGGAAATTTAATGAAAATTTAGTAACAAAACAAAACAAAACAAAACAAACACCTGTCAGTATATGCTCAAAGCCCTGAGATTGATCCCCAGTAGTGCAACCAATTAACTAATCATTTGAACATTAGGGTTTCAGCATACAAGGTCATTTTACTGCCACATTCTTGGCTTCTGATACCAGTATTCTTTACTTAGAAATGTACATTTCAATGTTCCTGGATGTCACACAAATGAACACTCTTGCCAGCTAAGTGTGTGTGTGTGTCTGTGTGTGTGTGTGTGAGTCTGAATATATAAACAGTTATTTTTTTGCATCCCTGTGACCATAATACCTGGATAAAACAAGAGAGATATTTAATTTGACTCTTGGTTTCAGAGGGACAAGTCCATCCTGGTAGGGAAAGCAAGACAAAGGATGCAGATCAAGATGGCTGAAGCATAAGACAGATGCCATTTACATCATGGAAGACCAGTAGGATCCAGGGTACTGGTATAGCTTTCCAAAGCTCACCTCTAGTGGTTTCTCTCCCCAGTGGCATTCTGTCCCCTCAAAGGTCCCACAGCCACCTAGACAGCACTAGCAGAGGGAGACTGAGCGTTCAAGCCTGGGACCTAGGGTGATGGCTCAGTTGGTAAAGTGCCGTACAAGCATAAAGACCTGAGTTCAACCCATGGAAAAAAGGCAAGGCCTGGCGGGTGACACACTCTTGCAATCCCAGCTCCAGACAGGCAGGTCTTCAGGGCTCATCGACCAGCCAGCCTAGATTACTTGGCAAGTTCCATGCCAGTGAGAGTTCCTTTCTCAAAATAAGGTAAATTGTTCCTTAGGAAGGGTACCCCTGGCTTGTCTCTGGCCTTGATGTGCACACATAAACATGGCATGCACATGTGTGAATGTACTTGTGGGATGAATTTGTTTGTAACAAGAATGCTTGTCACTTTATGACACTAGAGCCTCATGCATGGTGTTCCATGGCTGCAGTGACATCACTGAGGCAACTCTCCCTGCCTTCATCTCCACATGCATTCTCCTCGTGTGCCTGCCTTTGAGCCAAATGTCCCCCTTTTATAAGGACATTAACATATTAGAAAAGGGCCCTCCCTAGTGACCTCATTTTGATTGCCTCTGTAAAGATCCTGTCTACACATTTTGGATAGGAAGGTAGGACTCCAAGAGTGACAGGAATCAACTCTTAATATCTAGTAGCCTTGGTTTTAAGACCTTAAGAAAGTAAGTGAACCTCACAGAATCTTAGTGTCTGTACCCATTTAATGGGGACTTTAAAAATCTCCACTATAAAGGCTTTTTCTTAATAGTCTTATCAAATTAGATAAGGCTCACAACACAGACTAGTTGCTACAGTTTGAGCTAAGAGAAGTGGACAACTTTCTGCCCATTACCCATGTGTGTGTGTGTGTGTGTGTGTGTGTGTAGTGCCACGCTCTCCAGTCGAGTCAGCTTGACAGGAGAAAGTTTGGAAGCTTTCTCATGAGGAAAAGAGTTTCAAGGAAACTCCCTCCTGGAGTCTGGCCATCCCCCAAACCCATAAAATTAATTTCCCACTCCCGCGTTAGTCTAGTGTATGGATCCACGTGCCCTCTATTAAGCATTACCCTATAATAAGTGCCTTTTAAGATTGAATTCTGACATAGCTAAAGCCTTTCCCAGTGTTCCAAGATCCCAGATTACAGCAAGGAGTTTAACCTATTCAGTAACTAATTAAGCATTGCAATAAAACAGAGCCATTAGCTCAGTTGTCTGCAGAAAGAGCCTGGGAATCTCACTGAGATAGAAATCTTTACTACAGGCTACATTCCATGCCAAGAGCAAGTTGATATACTATCCTGATAAATGGGGAATTCTCCAGACAAGATAAGATTTTGCAAGGCCTAGGAATTTAGGGGTCCGTGACACTACATTATTCTTGAGGCCTGTCAAGAGTTAAAACCCCCTGGTGCTTTTAACACTAAAGTGTGAAACTCTTGCCTGGCATTAGGTTGATCCTAGGCAGGGCTGGTAATCTTTATTGTAAACATTTATCTAGTTCCTGAAAATTCCTTTCTGCTTGTATCTGGTAAATTTCAGTGTAACTTGTCTTATTGTGATTTGTAGCTCCTGATAATTCGTTGTATTATATAATAGTCTAATGCTCGGCCAGACATTACATTCAGATTCAACACCTCTCCTGTGTGCATCTGTTTGTCAATTCCTACGCTTTCCCCACCTGCTCGAGAGAACCCGTTCCACGCAGACACAGGGACCCAGAGGGTCTGTGGCATGTGTGTGTGTGTAGTATATATGGTATTTGTGTATAGTTTTTTATATAGTGTATGTGTCTTAGTATACATATGAAACACTATAACTAAAAAGCAAACTGGGGAGAAAAGGGTTTATTTGGCTTACATTTCCATATTGCTGTTTATTACTGAAGGAAGTCAGGACAGGAACTCAAATAGGGCAGGACCCTGGTGGCAGAGGTTGATGCAGAGGCCATGATAGGGTCTTGCTTACTGGCTTGCTTCACATGGATTGTAAGCAATCCTGGCTTATAGAACCTAGGACCTCCAGCCCAGGGATGGCACCACCTTCTTCATTGATCACTTATTGTGAAAATGCCTTACACTCAGATCTAACGGAGACATTTCTTTCTCTTTGATGACTCTAGCTTGTGTCAAGTTGACACACAAAACCAGCCACTCCAACATGTAAATTGAATGTGTATATGTGGTATGTATACATGTGATGGGGTGACTTTGTGCCTATCACTTTAAGGATGTGCTCTCTAGTTTTTTTATCTCTACCACACCATTCTGCATCAGCAAGGCATAAGGACCTCTATATCATTTAAAGAAACAAAACAAAGCCAACACCACACAGACTGTGGGTACACTTTGTGTGTGTGTGTGTGTGTGTGTGTGTGTGTGTGTGTGTGTGTGTGTGAATGCATAAGTTTGTGCACATGCGTGTGAGTGTGTTTATGTGCAGTTAGTGTGTGTGCTGGCTGGTCAAATGCTGAGACACAAACTAGAGTTATCTGAAAGGAGGGAATCTTAGTTGAGAAAATGCCTCTTTAAGATCCAACTGGGAGGTATTTTCTTAATTGGCGATTGAAGAGGAAAAAAAAACCAAAGATATTTTCAATGTCTTTTCTGGGCCAGCATGCAGGCCTGGGAGGGCCCATCTCATTGTGCCATCCCTGGGCTGGTGGTCCTGGGTTCTATAAGAAAGCAGGCTGAGCAGGCTGGGGGAAGCAAGCTGGCAAGCAGCACTCCTCCATGGCCTGTGCACCAGCTCCTGCCTCCAGACTTCTGCCATGTTTCTCTTCTGACTTGTTTCCATGATAAACAGGAACATGAAAGTGTAAGCAGAATCAAACCTTTCATCCACAACTTGGTTTTGGTCATGGTGTTTCATTGCAGCAATAGTAACCCTAACTAAGACAGTGTGGGTAGTGTGTACAGTGGTCATAGGGTACATGTATGTACACTCTGTAGTTATGTGTGACAGATATGTGTGCCTAAGTGTACATAGGTCTGTGCAGCATATGTATGTGTAGTATATAGTATGTGGGTAGTATTTGTCTAAGGTGCATAGTGTATATATGTGTGTACTGTGTGTGTATAACACAGAAGGCATTAAATAACACAGAATGGTACCTTTTAAAATGGTTCATGCTGTCAGGAAGGGTTCAGTGGAGAGAAGGGAGGAGGGATGAAAGAGAGGATAGGAGGTATGTTATATATGGACCTGTAAGTTTCCCTGTGTTTGAAAAATCATGTGACCACTTGAAATGGAACAGTTCAAGTACACCACCTTAGCGTGTCCTCTGAGGTCTGGGAGTGATGTCATTTCCTTTCTGCCAGCAGCAGCCTCTGATATGGAGTCATAAGCTATGGCACCGGCATGTGATGCAGCACCAATGCAGTGTCTTTGGCTTAAGGAAACAGCCCCCCCAGTGATGTCCCAGGCAGGCATCTCCAGAACAGAACTCTCTATTTCCCCCCAGACTGTGGTAACCACCTCAGGGTTCAGGGCATCCCAAGCCCACATTGGAAGAGTGTGAACAGCACTGGATGGACATGTGGAAGCTCTTGGATATGCAAATCGTATTTCCTAGATCTTGGCAAGGTTAAGATGTGAATTAAAAGAAAAAGAGAAACAGAGGCTGGAGATGTAGCCCCTGAATGTTTGTTAGTAGGATGCTTGCCTAGTATACCAAAAGTCCTGGATTCTGTCTCCTGCAACTTCACCTGGTTTGGTGGTTCATGTCTGTAATCTCAACATCCAGAAGGTGATGGCTGGAGGATCAGAAGCTCAAAATCATCTTTGTCTACTTCACAAGTTTGAGGTCAGTCTGAAATGTGTGAGATCTTATAGGCATGCTGACTCCTGCAATCCCAGCATTCCGGATATTGAAATAGGAGGCTAGTCACAAGTTCAAGTCTCGCTTTGCTAAACAGCAAGAGTTGTTCCAAGACACTCAATTAAACAGACAAAAGGCCCAGACTGAATAAAGGCTGGAGCAGCAGGTGAAATGCGCAGGTAGCTGGTTTCCAGCCAGCATCTGGAAGGTTGTCAGCATGTGCCAACTGATGCTACCTCCCCGCGGCCCCCACCCCCTCTTCTTTCAAGTACAGCCTACTTGGTAAGTCTGCAGCCCTGACTGCTCAGAAATGCGCATGGCTGCCTGTCCAGCTGATGTCTCCAGACCAGCTTTCTCAGTGCCCATCACGAGTGACAACTCATGCCTCTTAATCAGACCATCAAGTGATTCTGTCAACATCACTGAGCTTGTTGTTTTACTGCATATCACTCCTTTCAGGCCCACACCGAGCTTCCTGCTGGTCCTTGGCTCTTTTCCAAAGGCCTGACTAATTTCCTGTGCTGAAGGCTCAGCCTCCTTATCGTGAGAGCCCCAAGCTTAGAGAGTCTGAGCCAGTTTCAGAGTGTTCCTTCCAGGCACTTTGCACCCACAGCTTGGGTAGATAGGAAGCCCAAATCCAGGCCTGGATTCTGCCTTTACCAGAGTAGATGTGTGTCTCTGTAAAGTCAGCTAACATCTCTCAGCTTCCATTTCTGTATCTGTAAAACAGGGATTATGAACAGGAGGCCAGGCAAGCAAGGAGCCCTGGCCTTGGAGTTGGCTGGAGCTACATCCAAATCTGAACTCTGCTGCCCACTGGCTCACAGCTTGGCCCTTGATTAGGTCTGCAGAAGTCTTTCCACTGACTATAAAAAAGGGCTCAATTCACTCATCTCTAGCTCTATGGAGGTTTTGAAAAGGATCAAATTAATGTGAAACTGTAAGCCACAAATTAATATAAAATGTCATCATTTTTGTTACACTTTTACTCTGCCTCTCCCCCATATACTTCTTTTGGGGGCTGGGGATAGGGTGAGACAGGGTTTCAGGTTGTACTTGGACTGACTATATAGCTGAGGCTGACGTTGAATTCCTCCTGCTTCTACCTTCTCAGTGCTATACTTACAGGCAAGAACCACCACACCCAACTGAAAAAGAAAGTCATTTACTTTGTATAGGAGTGTGGTAGTTGGGTGTGAGGAGCGGGTGTGGCAGCAGTCCCAAGATGGCGCCCAGGACTGCAGCCAAGTCTTATGACTTGCACCTGACTTCCTCATACACCTGAAAATAAGCCACAACCATCGTGAGAACTGCGCAGGTGCACCATGATGCAAGATCGGACCATATGACGAGTGATGATTCTGGCCAATGGACTGCTGTTACGTGGACTGAGCTGATGGGGCGTGGTTGAAGGGTTATATAAGGGATTGCGATTGGGGGCAGAAAGAGAATTACTAGAAAGATTACTAGAGAGATTGATTTCTGGAGAAAGATTCCTGCATGCATGTTGAAAGCTTCCTGAATAAACTGCTTTGAGAAGAACGTAGTGTGTTGTTCCTTGATGCTGGTCAGAATCGGAGGTGACAAATGGTGGCCCGTACGGGGACGTTCAGAACTCATCACAGTCAGGGCAGCTAGCTGGTAAGGTTCCCAGGTAAGTGGAACAATTTAAGTTCTCGGATTGAGACTATAAGGTTCCCGGTTTTGGGACAAGTTGCACCAAGCACCATGGGAAATTCAACCTCTGGTCAAACAGTGCACCAAGCCCTTAAGGACTTGCTGAAAGTGAAAGGAATCGGGCTGAAAAAGGAGACCCTGGAGAACTTTTTAAAAGCAGTGGATCAGATCGCTCCTTGGTTCTCCGTATCAGGATATCTTACAGGGCCCAGTTGGGAGAAGTTAGGGAAGGACTTGAAGTTTGCAGAAGAACAGGGAGTTCTCGCTAAAGGGGTGCTGCCAGTGTGGAAGCTAGTACGGAATTGTATCGAGGATAAGGAAAGATGTGGAGCGGAACTCAAAAAGGGTAATGAGGCACTGAATTAGGTGAGTGAGGAGCAATCCCAAAAGTCAGAGGCAGAAGGAAGTTCTAGTGATGGGGATATGTCTGAGGACGATCTGGAGAGCATAGCCGACAGTCTAGAGAAAGTGAAAATGAAGGTAGAACCTTCGGGGCCAGGGCTGCCGCGGCCGCCTCCATATGCCCCTGACGGAGCATGGGGCATAGTCTGCATCCAGAAACCTGGAGGGAACTGCGAGCCCAGTGCTTTCCTGTATTTCAGGATGCGCAGGGAGGTCAGTAAAGCTAGCTCCTCCAGTGCCAGAGAGTCTCATTTGAGCAGGTGAAGCGGATAATGGAGCTGCTGGAGTAGTAGTGGCCCCAGAAAAGGTGCAAAAGGATGTTGTAGTGAATTATTTAGGAACAAAAATTACAGCAAAATATGTGTCCCCTCAAAAGATTCAGTTTCACAAAGATGGATTATGCACCCTGAATGATTTTCAAAAGTTATTGGGAGATATTCAATGGGTCCGAGCCTATCTCTCTTTGACCAATAAACAATTACAACCATTATATGATATCTTACCAGGCAATACAGATTTAAATTCTCCCAGATATCTTACTAATGATGCCAGGAAGGCTTTGTTGTTAGTAGAACAGTGTGTTCAGAGTGCTGCCTTGAAACACCCAGATGAGTCTGAAAAAATATAAAAGCAAAATTCTAGGCCTTTAGGCCCAGGCTTGGGAATGTGACCTCTGTGACTCAATGCTCCAAGGTATGCTAATCATAAAACAGATAGCGACATTCCTCCACCCACCCGTTTCCTGAGTTCAAAGAGTGTTCATTCAAAGAATGTGCTATTGTTAGGGGCTCTTAGAAACTGTCTTGAGAGATAACCCGAACAATTACCAGGTATTTCTTGTGACTCTTGTGACTTTGCACTTCCTTGGGACTCTTAACTGGTATCTTTGGTATTTTCCAACAACGCCCTCCCCACTTCCTTGAGTTGTGGTTTCTTCCTTTAAATACCCCTTACCCAGCTACTTGGGGTGCCACGGTCCTCTACCCCTGCGTGGTGTATGACCGTGGGCCCGAGAGCGCTCTTAAACTAAAAGGCCTCTTGCAGTTTGCAGCAAGACCATTTCTCGTGAGTGATTTGGGGGTGTCGCCTCTCCTGAGTCAGAACGTGGGGGAGTCCTCACGTTGTGGGTCTTTCAAGTCCAAACAGTTTATCTTGTGTGTACTGTAAACAGAGTCGCAACCCACTGGGGTTTTATGGCAGGGAGCTCCCCTGTTATGGACACACCCAAAAATCTCCCCAGCCAAGACACTTGTTTATTATCCTGCCTCAGTAGCTCAGTTGGCTCTGATTGGTATACAGTAAAGCATGCAGTTTTTTGGAGTTGCACCTGAAAGTCTAATAGTACCGCATAATGCTAAGCAATTTGAAGTGTTAACAGCCACGGAGGATAATTGGGCTATTTTGAGGTGTAGTTTTCAAGGCCTCAGAGATAATCATTACCCCAAGGATCCAATATTACAGCTGGTTAAAGTACATCCAGTAATCTTTCCTCGTATTACTGCTAGAGATCCGTTACCAGATGCTCCTCTTGTTTTTACAGATGGTTCTAAAACAGGACAAGGAGCCTATTTAATAACAGGATCATCCCCAGTTACCATTCAGTTTCCCCCTGCATCTCCACAAGTCACTGAATTGCAAATTGTGATTAAAGTATTTGAATTAATTCCAGGTCCCTTTAATTTGATTTCTGATAGCCAGTATGTTGTAAATGTGCTGCAGTGTTTGGAGATAGTAGGCAAAATAAATTTGAGATCTACCATTGGAGGATTAGTTATTAAGTTGCAAAGAATTATCTTGAATCGGCATTCACCCTTTTTTAGTCAACATATTCGTGCTCATACTGGATTGCCAGGACCCCTTGCAGAAGGGAATGATATAGTTGATAAAGCTTCCAGAAAATGCATGGCCTTTTTAATGGCCTCATCTATTGTTCTGGCACGTGATTTTCATGCACAATTTCATGTTAATTCAAAGACTTTGTCATCACGATTTAAAATTTCTCGAGCAGGGGCGAGAGAGATTGTGAAGGCATGCAAAACCTGTGCCCCTTTATTGCCTCAAGTCAGTGTGGGGGTTAACCCCCGGGATTGAGCCCCCTACATTTGTGGCAAATAGATGTTACCCATTTTCTTGAGTTTGGAAAGTTAAAATATATTCATGTCTCCATAGATACAGCCTCTGGCATTATTTTTGCCTCCTTACAGACAGGCGAGAAGGCACGCCAGGTCATTGCACATTGTTTTGAGGCTTGGGGTGCCTGGGGACAGCCTAAAGAACTAAAGACTGATAATGGACCAGCCTATACTTCAGCCTCTTTTGTTCCCTTTTGCCAGATGATGGGCATCCGTCTGGTGCATGGGTTGCCATACAACCCTCAGGGCCAAGGCATTATTGAACGAGCCCATCGTACTTTAAAAGAATGTTTAATTAAACAAAGGGGGGGGGGATTGCCCCTGCTGGGTCCACACCAAGAGAGAGATTAGCCATTGCCTATTTACTTTGAATATTTTGAATGAAGATAAACAAGGGCATGGTGCAGCTGAGTGACACGATAATCCTGATATTTCTCCAAAAGGCATGGTCATGTGGAAGGATAACTGGTTGTTGGAAGGGCCCTGACCCAGTGTTGGTTTAGGAGAGAGGGTCTGTTTGTGTGTTTCCCCAGAATCACCGGCAACCCCTGTGGGTCCCAGAACGGCTGACCAGAGCAAGCCATGGCAAGCAGAACGATGAGGACGTGGATGTTCCTGTGGCTGGGAATGCTTCCGCTAGTGAGAACTGAAGAGTTGGGGAATTATGTCTGTGTTCCCGAAACCCATGCCAGTTGACGCATTCGGCCCAAGTGTTTCCTCGGTTCTTTACATCTAATGCTTCGCTGCAGTTGCCTTTTTTACCATGGGATGGAGATATAGCTCCAGTGCAGGAATCTATGCAGCTTCAGCTAAAGGGATTGTTGTGTTTTCAGATGATTCAAAATATTTCACAGATGAGTGATTGTGTTCAGCTGTATCTATTAAAGCTAATGCTACCTGGATTCGAGGGGTGTGGCCAGTCAGTATATCCAAGGGCAATGGCACTATTCCCTCCCAACCTAGATGGGCCCCCCTTTTTGTAGGAGTGTTCCTGATTCCCTTCCACCTTGGGCAGTGAAGAATTATTTTTTCTTTCCCCCTTATATAGGTACAGTCCATAATAGTTCCTTTTCAGGGTATAATTGGACATATCAAAATCCAGCTCAAGTAGGAGCTAGTAATCCTTTTAATGTATGGTTGTTATGTGGGGTGAATGTTAGTTGCACTGATCTTTCCCCCTTAAGCATGGTGGTAGGAGGGGCCTGGGGCAATGCAAATTTTTATTTAAATGGTTCTAATGTGTTTAAAACTTCTGTATTTCAATCTGCTGGAGGAAGGAATGTTTCTTTTTAGGCTACGCATGTTTGTATGTGGCCTCCTTTTGTGTTTATTGTTTATAATGGTAGTTATGAGAATAATGTTGTTAATTGTAGTAGTGATATTTGTTATTATAGTATGTGCTGGAATGCATCTGAATATCATTTGGCTGTTGTGACTAGGATACCTTGCTTTGTACCTTTGCCTGTTCAAGCTACTTTGTTTACAAACTGCCTCGGCTGTGAATAATTTATCCGCAGGTGTTGCAGAAGCTTTGGATTGCTGACAGCTGTCTCCAGCTTGAAAGAGTGAGCCGGAATTGATGGACTTGCCCTGTGTCTGATATTAATCAGCATCCTGGCCTTCTGGTGTACCTGCCTCATGCAGAGTCGTCAGCGCAGAGCCCAAGCCTTGGTGATACAGGCTTTTGCGGCAGTGGAAACAGGACAATCTCCTCAAGTGTGGCTTGGCATGCTAGAGAAGTAGTCAATGATAGGTAAGACTCCCTGGGTGTGTCACCAACCTAAGACAGGGATCAAACCAATGCTGTTTGTCTCCCAAGGACAGGTATGGGGCATTGCTGCAGGGGGCAACCTAAGACAGACATTCCCTCTGCCAATAAGTAAAGAAGGGGGAGATGTAAGGAGCGGGTGAGGCAGCAGACCCAAGATGGCGCCCGGGACTGCAGCCAAGTCTTATGACTTGCACCTGACTTCCTTATACACCTGAAAATAAGTCACAACCATCGTGAGAACTGCGCAGGTGCACCATGATGCAAGATCGGACCATATGACAAGTAATGATTCTGGCCAATGGACTGCTGTTACGTGGACTGAGCTGATGGGGCGTGGTTGAAGGGTAATATAAGGGATTGCAACTGGGGACGGAAAGAGAATTACTAGAAAGATTACTAGAGAGATTGATTTCTGGAGAAAGATTCCTGCATGCATGTTGAAAGCTTCCTGAATAAACTGCTTTGAGAAGAACATAGTGTGTCATTCCTTTCTGCTGGTCAGAATCGGAGGCGACAGTTGGGAGTTTGACCCTATGGCCTTGTGTATGCTAGGTAAGTGCTCTACCATTGAACTGCATCTCTAGCCACTCCAGCCCCATATACTTAGATTTAAAAAAATTTTTTTAAAGATGGAGAAAAGCTACAAAAAATATCTGGATAACCTTCCCCCAGATTCACCTGTTATTAAAATTGCCTTTTGTTTGCTCAAGCATTCTCTCTCTCTCTCTCTTTCTCTCTCTCTCTCTCTCACACACACACACACACACACACACTCCCTCTCTCACCTCTTATTTATTTACCATTTACCAGCAATTTATTGCACCACATAGAAATAAACCACAGCCTTCGCAGCTTTTACTGTAAACGCCCTGGAGTGTAGAGAATTGACTGAAAGCAAAGCAGTGTCTGGCAGGCAGCACTGGGCCTAACCCTCAGCTTGCATTTGACTGCAATGTTGCAGCCTATGGACATAGACACCTTATGGTTTTTTCCCACAGTCCCAAAGTTGAAAACCCAAGGCCAAGGTGCTAATTGCCATGGTAAGATCCTTGTCCTGATTTGCTCTTGGCACTGTCTTCCTGTATCCTCACATGTAAGAGGAGAGGAAGGGATGAAGAGAGAGAGCATAGACAAAAAAGAGAAGAAATAGGAGAGAAATAAATAGATACAAAAAGAGGGGTGGAGGAGAGATCATGCAAGGACAGGGCCCCACCCCGTGACCTCACCTAAATCCCTTTCCCTCTTAAAACCCTGGAATAGAGTCTTCATTTAGGGAGACAGAAACATCCAACACACAATTACCATAGACAAAATAACAGGATCCAAAACAGCCTGCACTCAAACGCTCCAATTATCGCACAGTCTTCCTCGCGTACACTTTTCTGGTTATTATGTCTCTTTGGTCATCTCTTATCCACTTCTGAGCCCTTGAAAGATGACTGGTCTGACCCCATTCTAGAATTCTCCCTCTTTCCATGAATGTGTGTAATTTGTGATGTGGACAAGTTCGAAGCCCCTGAGCCCCTTGCAGAATGCCCCTCAGCATGGATTAGTCTGTTCATTTCTAAATAGGTTCGGATTACATCTCTCAGACAAGAATGCACTCTGAGTGTCATGGATACCATGCAAGAGGAGGCCCCATTTGTGTTTACATTCTCTCTCTCATTCTCTCTCTCCCTCTCTCTGCTTTTCTTTTAGGAGACCTAAACACCCTGCTTTAACACCACTTAACTCTTTTTAGATGATCTTTACCTCTCTCAATTGTTCATTAACAGCATTTTAACGTTCATTTTAACTCAGCAGCTTGACAGTTTTCCTAATTGCATTTTTTTCCTGCTAAAGCACACAGAGAGCAATTCACTATTTTTAAGCCTCTCATTTTCCTCCCCTTGACAAGGCCTTATATAGCTCATGCTAGCCTCAAACTCCTCACATGTCGAAGGATAACTTTAAACTGTTGTGTGTGCACATGTGTAAGGGCTGGTATGCAGGTGGCAGAGCACCCATGTGGAGGTGAGAGGATCACTCCCATGTCATTCCTTGCTTTTTGTCTTGCTTGAAGTAAGTCTCAACTAGTTTGCTCCTGTTTAAACACCATGCTAATCAGCATCTCCACCTCCCATCTCACCACAGAGATGCTGGGAACAGACAGCTCCTGGGAATCCAAACCCAGGTCTTCACACTGTGAGCAAACACCTGGTCCACTGAGAAATCTCCCTAGTCCTTGGATTTCTTTTCTTTTTCGCAAGTTTTCAGGCTGGCCCTCAACTCACAGAGATCTTCCTCCTCTGCCTCCAAAGTACTGAGATCAAAGCATCACTTATGGGTGACCCTTGAACTCCTGATCCTCCTGCCTCTATCTCCCAGGTTCTGGGATTGTAGGTATGCACTACATACACATGCCTGGTTTATCTGAGTCTCATTATTCCACTGTCCTGTGCTTCATTGCACACGATGGAGAATAATACAGTGTAGCTTATTTACTCTTTACTATTATTTAGGCTCTTGTTATTGGTGGTGTTTGTTTTGCTTTTGGAAATGCTGACTGCATGAAAGTCTTTGCACTGTCTGCCTGTCATCCTCTCCTTTAAGAGACATTCCTGGAAGTGTACTGTACGTTCAGTTCTGTTTTCCATGCAAGCAGGCAGACTGCTCTCCAGAAATATCACACAGTTCACACCTTCAGTGAATCAGCTGTAAGGGAACAACAGCTCCAACACACATGGAAACAGGCACGACCAGATGGCAGAGCATTTTGCAAGAGAACTGGCTGGCCCAGATGCTTCAAAAATGTTCACATCTCAATAGACACACATATGTATGCACTCACATAATACATGCATGCTTGCCTACACATGTCACCCGCAAGACATAGGGTTAAATAATTTCTCAGAGCTCCAAATGAAAGGTGTCAGATGCTCTATTTTCTCCTTGGCTTCATTTTATTTTATTTTATTTTATTTTAAGAGAAACATTGGACAGGGGCAGAGAGATAACCCAGTCTATAAAATACTTGTAAGTATAAGAATCTGTGTTTGGTCTCCCGAACCTGTGTGATCTAAGCTTGGTATGGTGGTCCAGGCTTATAAACCCAGCTTTCATCCCAGCAGTAGGTAGGTGTAGATAGGCAGATTCCTGGGCCTCACCTGCGTGGTGAGTTCCAGGAAGATGAAAGACTGTAGCTCAAAGGCAAGAAGAGCAGCACTTGAGGAATACACTCACAGTTGCCCTTCAACCTCCTCTGCATGTGAGCACGTGTGTACAAGCACCTACATACACATATGTAGCTCCACACACATGAACACTCACACAATCAAAAATAAGAAAGCACTGGTGACAACTGATCAAGGCGGCTTGTGCCTCAACCACAGATAATGACCAACAGCTTAGAAAACAGTAGTTTGATGCTGTTGAGTTTCCCTCTGGATCTGAGGGTAAGGAAATGACTTTTGACTCTTGTTAAAAAGAAAAGAACAGACTCCCATCATCTTCTCCATTGGAGTGGCAGGGTTATCTCCCTGCAGGCCCTCCCCACCTTGACCATCTTTTTGTTTCTCACACTTTTGCCAATCTGTAAGTCAATAACTCGCCTTGCTTTCCACAGCTCATCTCTGGTGCACTCGGAGTTCTCCGGCATATTAGCTACTTCCACATCTTTGTCATGAGATGCCTGACAAAACAAAAGAAAGAAGGAAAAATGGGGTTTGCCCATTGTTCCAGAGGGTTCAGCTCATGAGTGCTTGGCTGCATGTACATGAGAGAGCATCATGGCGGGAGGAAGCTGTGGTGGAGGAGAACTGGACTCTGACAGAAAGGAAATAGATTCTAGGAAGGAGCTAGTGACAAGCTATTTCCCAAGGACCCACCTGACTTCTCTAGCTAGGTCCCTCCTTTCAAAACTTTACAAAATTAACCCTCTGCTGGTGACTTTTATGTCAATTTGACCCAAGCTAAAGTCATTCAAGAGGAGGGAATCCCGTTTAAGAAAACAGGGGGACTTTTGGGATAGCATTGGAAATGTAAATGAAGAAGAAAATACCTAATAAAAATATTTATTTAATTAAAAGAAAAAGAAAAAAGAAAAAGAAAACACCTCCATAAGATTTGGCTTTAGGCAAGCCTATAGGGCATTTTCTTAACTAGTGATTGATGTGGGAGGGCCCAGCCCATTGTGGATATTGCCATCCCTGGGCTGGTAGTCCTGGAAAGCTGAGCAAGCCATGAAGAGCAAGCCAGTAAGCAGCACCCCTCCATTGCATCTGCACCAGCTCCTGCCTGTAGGTTTCTGCTGTTTTGAGTTCCTGTCCTCACTTTGATGATAAACCACGATGTGCAGCATGATCCATATAAAGCCTGTCCTCCCTAAGTTGGCTTGGTCATGGTGTTTCCTCCCTAAGCCCAACCCTACCACCTGGGAGCCAAGCATTTAACATGGGAGCTGCGAAGACATATCACACTCAAACCATAGCAATGGGTAAACAATATTGTCTAGTGCAGGCATGACAAGAGACATGCCTGGATTTCCTATCTAAGCTAGGTGACTTATATCACATTATTTAAACTTTCTGTGCCCCTGGCTTCTGGTATCTGAAATAAGGACGTTAACAATCCCACTGAGTTGTGGCGAGAGCCCAAAGAGACTGTTACATAAAACACTTGGAATACATTCCAAAGCCATGCTTCAGAAAACAGCAGCATTTTCACTGGCACATTACCCCTGCTCTGTGGGGATGGAGCCTGGGTTTGAAACAGCCAGACAAGGGAAAATGAGTCAGTAGGAATTGTGCTTGCCTTGAGCAGCGACCGTGGATCCTCAGGTACCATGTAGCATGTGGTCTGTGGAGAGTGCTGGACATAAGTAGATGTTGGGAATGGGGACACCTCTTAGACAAAGCTCCTAGTCCCTGAGACTGCAACCATCCCTGGAGGAATGGAGATATATTCTAAAGAGATACTCATGCCCTTCCCTTTGGCTAACAGTCTACTGCATTTGGAATGTCCTAGGAGTCCATGATTAGGTCTCTCTCTCTCTCTCTCTCTCTCTCTCTCTCTCTCTCTCTCTCTCTCTCTCTCTGATACACACACACACACACACACACACACACACACACACACACACACACTCATCAGAAGAAACTGGTGCAAGAGGCAATGATAGATCCAAGATGGGCAAGATGACACCTTGATTAGGACTGCTTAAATTTTTGCCCTCTATTTAAACCCCAGCCATGTGTTTGGACCCCTAAGCGGTGTTGTAGGAATGACTGGACCTTTGTTCTTTTTCCCATTGTGGCCACATTGAAAACATCACCTTTCACTGTTGCTTGTCTCAATTAGCTTGATGAGGCTGGGTAGCTGGGCCTAGCTTGTTAGGTTTGCCAGGGCTCAGGATTTGCCCCTGACAACTTCAGTAACAAGATTAAGGGGGGGAATAAAGATGTGTTCTGTCCTCTCGGAGCTTATTAAGGAAGAGAAGGGAGAGAGCAGCCCTCTCGAGTTGCCCTGGCTAGACACAATTTTTGCATATGCTCTAAGTAGCTACTCAATCTGGTTTGCCCCTGCATGCGATTAAGCCTCTGATGCAACGAAGTGCCATTTCTTCAGGGGTGGAGCCTGTCTTCCCTCAGTCCTCCATTTTCTCTACACTCCCTAAGGTTCTCTGCCTGTCTGTGTACCAGGCACTATCTTGGGGATCTGCCTGGCTTGGCCAGAACACCCAAAGATTTCAGCTCTCTGAAGGGGAGCTGGAGCAAGGTGGGCTGCAGGGCCTTTTCTGTGGCTGCAGCTGCCTCTGAGTCCATGGCTAGGAGCCAAGGTCAGGGCCACTCAACAGGAAGTGGCTGCTGTAGGCTCAAGTAGCTTCCAGGGAAGGAAACTTCAGGAGAGAAGTTTCTCTTCCCTGGAGTGTTACCTCGATAAGACAGGCACTCTCAGACGATCTTTGGTGAAATAACTCGTGCACTTTATTCCTTGTGGATAGGATCTTATAAATAATTTGGGGTGGGTTGGAATCCACAGGCAGATGCTTTCCACTGGCTTGGTCTGAGATGTTAGGGATGCCTCATTGGCAAGTGAAAGGGCTTCAGGTGTTGTCCCTATGTGACTGATTATCACAGTGCTCTCCATAGGGTGTTGTGGTCATGTGTTACAGGACAGGCACTTGGTTGGGAGTAGATTTAAATGCCTACCGTTCTCAATTATGAGAATTGCTGGGGTTTCTGAATCTGCTCGACCTTGCCAGGTTTTCTAACTGATAGCACAGTCCACTGCCCCAAAGTCCCCATTTTTTAAATCCTGTACAAAGGCCAGCCTCTTGCCTAAGGGACAACTTGGGAGCACTGAACAGGAAGTGGCTGAGCAGGCTCAAGTAGCTTCCAGGGAAGGAAACTTCAGGGGAGAAGTTTCTCTTCCCTGGAGTGTTACCTCAATAAGACAGGCACTCTCAGACGATCTTTGGTGAAATAACTCGTGCACTTTACTCCTTGTGGATAGGATCTTATAAATATTTTGGGGTGGGTTGGGATCCACAGATGTTTTCCACTGGCTTGGTCTGAGATGTTAGGCAAAAGCCTGACTTACCAATGCCGTTGGTCACTGTGTCATGGAGGATGTTGGCTTCATCAGAGTGTAGTTTTCTCCTTAAGTATCATTTCTGCTCCTGGAATCCTGGTACTCAGTGTGTGAAGTCTTATGGTCAGTGAGTTCCCAGGCAAGAAGGGAAGCCATAGTATTGGGGGTAGGGAGAATTGGAAGTGGCTGAGGATGAAGGAGAAGAGTGTCAGTGACTTAGTGTCTCAACATAAAATATCACCAGAGGGCTGCAGGCACAGCCCAGAGGGAGAGCCTTTGCCTCTCATGTTGATGGGGCTGGGTTTGGTTCCTAGGGCAGCCAGAATTTTTTAAAAAGGGAAAGAAAAGAAGTGTTGTATGTTCCTATGAAAGAGAAGGGCTCTCAGACAGTGATGGGCGGCTTGCAAAGGAGCCTGTAAAACCACCCTGGCATCTGCAGGCCTGCGGGCTAGTAGCAGCCTTTGAGCCTGTCTCTGATCTGCATGCTCCTGCTCTCAGAGCAGTGCATACAGACTGATTTCGGTGAGTCTGGTAAATAGAAAGTGGACAAGTGAGGGTTGGTGAGATGACTCGTCAAGTAAAGGCACTTGCCACCAAGCCTGACCACCTGAACTTGGTTGCTGGGATCCCACCTAGAGGAAGGAGAGAACCAACTCTCTTAGGTTGTGCTCTGAACTCCAAATGTGTGTCCATGGAATATAAAAAGATGATAGATAGATAGATAGATAGATAGATAGATAGATAGATAGATAGATGTCAAAAGTTGACAGACAAGAGGGGCCTGGTGGTACAGCTCTGTCATTCCAGCTACAAGGGAGGCTAAGGCAGGAAGATCTTTTGAGTTTGATGCCAGCCTGGACTGCAGAGTGGGTAAACCTAACCTTGGCAATTTCCCTCGAGAATTGTCATAAAGTAAAAAGAAGTAAGAAGACAATGGGGAGGGTAGCTCAGTGGTGGAGAGCTTGCCTAGCATGTGTAGGCCCTTGATTCAAAGCCCAGCACTGCAAAGGAAAAACAGAAACAACAACAACAACAACAACAAAAAGGAAGTAGAGAGCAGAGAAACAGTAAAGGAGGCACCAATGTCCCCAGAAAGGTAAGATATCAGGCTGATATCAATTGGCACCATCAGTTGTGACAAGTGACAAAGCCATGAAATCGTAAACAAAGTCAGGGCATGACCCTGGACTGTCAGAGAATAGAGATGCGGAAATCTCTAGAAACTTCAGAAACTACCTGGGGCTGGAGGGAGGGAGCCTTCCTCAGCCTCTCTGTGAGGATAATGGGATGGAAGTCCTGTGACTAATACCCACTTCCAGGGCTTTAAGAGTGATGGGGTGACTCAGCCACTGAGACACAAGCTTTTACTGATGACATGAAACACATGGGCTAAATCCTATTAGCCAGCCTTTGAGAGGAGCTGGAGGGGAGGTGACATCAGCATCTTTCAAAATGGGATGAGTGCAGAGGTTGTTAATGAGTGCAGAGTTCTCCTCCGTTTGGGAAGCCTGACTTCCCTATTTCCTGCAAACAAAGTTCTCTGAAAAAAAGAAAGAAAGAAAGAAAGAAAGAAAGAAAGAAAGAAAGAAAGAAAGAAAGAAAGAGGGAGGGAGGGAGGGAGGGAGGGAGGGAGGGAGGGAGGAAGGAAGGAAGGAAGGAAGGAAGGAAGGAAGGAAGGAAGGAAGGAAGAAAGAAAGAAAGAAAGGAAGGAAGAAAGCTCACACCTGTGTTAAAGATGCTATTACAGGAGGGCTGGAGAGATGGCTCAGATGTTAAGAGGTCCTGAGTTCAATTCCCAGCAACCACATGTTGGCTCACAACCATCAATAATGGGATCTGATGCCCTCTTCTGGTGTGTCTGAAAACAGCCACAGTGTATTCATCATATATAAAATAAATAAATCAGTAAAATCTAAAAAAAAAAAAAAAACAAAAAAAAATAAGACGATATTACAGGAGGAGGCTGGGGAGGTGGCTCAGTGGGTGGTAAAGTATTGGTTGTACAAAAAAGACCCAAGTTTGATTTCCAGCTGTTGTGTAAAAAACTGAGCATTATAGCCAGGGAGGCAAATAGGAAAATCCTGGAGCTTCCCTGCCAGTCAGTCCAGTCCAGTTTAGAGAGAGAATCTGTCTTCAAAAACAAGGTAGACAGCAATTAAGGAAGACACCCAGCATCCTCCATGTACATGATCATGTATATACACACAACGCCCAGTGACTGACCTTCATGATTATTGGAAAGTTGAAATTCTACAGATCAAAATCAAATCATCATATCCTGTTTTTAGTCCCTTTGAAAGCCATTCATTGCCCACCCTATGACTGTCCTAATATCAGGAGCTTTTTTATGTATTCTTACCAGGCTACCTCCCCCTGCTCCCCAACCCACCCACTCCCACTTCCTGGCCCTGGCATTCATTTCCCTATACTGGGGCATAGAACCTTCACAGGACCAAGGGCTTCTACTTCCATTGATGACTGGCCAGTCCATCCTCAGCTACATATGCAGCTAGAGCCATGAGTCCCACCATGTGTTTTCATTGATCGGTGGTTTAGTCTCAGGGAGCTCTGGGGGTACTGGTTAGTTCATATTGTTGTTCCTCCTATGGGACTGCAAACCCCTTCAGCTCCTTGGGTACTTTCTCTAGCTCCTTCATTGGGGGACCCTGTACTCCATCTAATGGATGACTGTGAGCATCCACTTCTATATTAGTCAGGCATTGGCAGAGCCTCTCAGGAGACAGCTCTATCAGTCTCCTATCAGCAAGCTCTTGTTGGCATCTGCAATAGTGTCTAGTGTTTGGGTTAGTGTCTGTTGTTTATGGGGTGGATCTCCAGGTGGGGTACCTCTTTTAAGAAGAGTTTATTTTTTATATTTGTATATGCTAATTGCACATAGTAACTGGTTTCATTATGACAGTTTCTACATGTAGTTAGTATATTTTTATCCTATTCCTTTATTGGTCTCTCATGCCCCCTCCCTTTCCTGCTGATCCCCTTCCTCTTCCTATTTCTTCTTTTAGTTTCATATCCTTTTCTTTTCTTTTTTTTCTTTTTTCTTTTATTGTGACCCCATGAGTTTCGTTAGGGCTGCCTAGGGGCTATTTCTAGTAGCATGGGTGACTTACCCATGGCTCCACCACTGAGAAGAATGTCTCTCCATCTCCCAGCCAATTAACTGTCTGTAAATCCTGAGGGAGGATGAGGCCTCATGAGTGCCTCTTCTCCTAGTCAACACATCCCTTTAATTTTGAAGTAAGCTCTGTCTGGGATCAGTTTAGGGTGCTGGCATCCCAGAATCCTGGCCCTAGGACACAGCTGCATAGTTATACTGAATATACTGCAGAGGTAAAAGGCTAGAACAAAGACTCTTGTCACTAATAGAATCAGCCTGAGTTTTTAGCCTTAGTCTTATGTTGCCTTTTCCTAACTCAAATCCAGGCTTCCTTTAGCTTCTGAGTACAATAAACCTACTCCCTGCTTCAAACTTGTCAGCATTTCTCTCGCTCAGGCTAAAATTCAAAGTCCTTCATGGTTCAACTCTGCTTTTTAACTGCATCCTTTATCGTAGGAGTGAGTTATGTTTTTTTAATTGGCAGATAAAGATGTATGTATCTATGGGCCTAGATGACTCAGGCCTGTTATCCCAGCTACTTGAGAAGTGGAGGCAAGAGGATCAACATGGCTGTGCTGCAGAGTAAGCTCAAGACCAGTCTAAGCAACTTAGTGAGACCCTATCTATCTCAGAATTAACATTGAAAAGGTGACTGTGGACAGAGCTCAATGGCAGAGTGCACAAAGTCCTAGTTCAAGCATCAGTACTGTAGGTACTGTAGGTCGGTAGATAGATAGATAGATAGATAGATAGATAGATAGATAGATAGATAGATGATAGAATTATTGATCCCTGTACCAGAGGTGCATTGAAATACATAGCATCTTTCAACATGACCTACTTCTTCTGTCCCCAGGTAGGTCACACGTCAAGATCACTACTACATGGAGCCTCTAATGTCCTGGTGATCTTAGGCCATCCCCCTGGCCTTGAAAAGTCCCATTATTACCTCTCCACCCTCACCTGACTTGTGCTTTCCATTCGTCTCAGCTGGGTTGCTTCTTTCTAGAAGTTTCCTTTATACCCTCTAACACACGTGAGCATGTCTCCTTCATCTTCCCACAGAAGAGTCCTGCTGCCCTCATGGTGTGTCTGAGCCTAGGTTTTCCTACCTCCTTCCCCAGCTGTCCTTCCCAGAGAGGAAGGGTCAAGCCATCTCCATCTCTGCCACAAGCCATCCATCTCCTCAAAACTCTCTTGTGTTGTCTGGCACAAAGCAGATAAGTGACAATTATTTGTGGCTGAATGTTCTTCATGTCCATATGATTTTCATAGATTTTGCTATTTCAGATATAGTTGTCTGTGCATCCTTTTTAAACCTTTGGCTGCCTACTGAATATGGCCAAGTGACTCATAGTTTCTCCCACCGGAAGCTGCCGCCTACTTGTGCTGTGCACAAGACAGCCTCCAGCATCCTAGCATCTCTGATACTGTGTAGAAGCCCTAATGGTACACAGAGAACCTGGCTTTTCCATGGGCAGCATGAGTAAGGAGATATATGTTTAGGACCATGAAACAAGTGGGGACAAGTCTGTGCAAGGATGAATATTCCAGTGATGCTCACGTGGAATGGTGGTAAGAAAAACCTGAGAGTTGAAAGACTAGATAGAGAACCAAAGGGATATTCTATAGAAATTAACACACTAGGGACAGGAGCCAGATGTGAATGGAGAAGTGGGACTTGGTAGGTGACTTTGTGTAGGATGTAGAGACAATCTCTTGTGCACTGTGTAAAAGCACTCACCTGTCAATAAAATGTTGATTGGCCAATGAGCTGAGGCAGGACTAGAAGGTAGGACACCTGACAGAAAGAGAGAGGAATTCTGGGATTGAGTGAGGCACAGGAAGATTCCCGTGAACACAGAAGATGATTGTATGAAACTGAGGACCAGATAACCAGCCACGCAGCAGGACTTAGAATAGAACAAATGGGATAATAAGTTATGAGCTCGTTGGGGAACAGGTCCAAGCTTATGGCTTAAGCATTTATTCATACATATAATGAAATCTTAGTGTTGTTATTTTGGAGAACTTATGCAAGGGTGAGAAAGCCTGCCCTTACAGTGGGAGCAGAAGAAATAGGCTCTAAGGGCCAAGTATGGTAGTATATACTTATAATCCCAGAATTATATACTTATAATTCATCCAGTGACTGGGCAGGTGGATGGTGAATTTGGAAGTCAGCCTGGGAAACATAATGAGAATCTGCTTCCAAACAAGCAAACAAACAAACCAACCAAAAACATCAAATAGCTCCAAGATGACTCAATCTTTTAGGTTTAAAAAATAGGAGTGCAGTTGACACTGTTAACAGAAATAGAGATGGTTAGAGGGATTGTTTTGTTTATTTAGAGAGGTGAGATGACTATAGAATTGGCTAACAGATCATTCAAGTTCTGACACTCAATTATTCAAATAAAATTGTAGATAATATTGATTATATGACTATCATAGCCAAGCACTTTATAAGGCTAACTTTCTGAATGCTTACTGTAAGGTAGACTCTATTATTCTCCCCCTTTTAAAGGTAGGAAAACTGAGGCCTGAATCATATGTTCATGTTCACACATCTGTTATCAGTGGCAGAAATGAGATTCAGCCTTGGCTCTGCGACCTGGTGTCCTTTGGATAGGGATGTTGGCTTACAAAAGGGCTTACCACCCACAGTAGGCTGCAGAGTGGTCCACACAGGGTGTGATGGGAGCCCTGAGATTGGATGCAATTGTTAAGGGAGGTAACATGCAGAAGAAAGAGCGTGACTGGAGTGTGGCAATGGAAGGGTGAGAGCGGGCAGAGAAAACATTAGAGGTGGGAACTGAGCCCAGCAGCTATGGAGAGGGAGTGTGCCCAGTTAAGCATCATGGACTAAAAATACAAAGGAGAATCCCATGCTGTACTTCAAGATAAAGAAGGCAAGTAGTTCAGAGCTGTGTAATGGTTAGTTGTTTACTGACTGAGCTACTAATATGCTTTTCTGCATATAAATGGGCATCTCTAATACAGGAAGAAAAATGTAAAGGAAGCAGCTGGTATGCCAGCAGCACCGTTCGTAGACCTGTCCTGAAGACCAACACACTAAACAGAAGGAAAATCTGTGCTGTGGTTTCCATGCTTCAAAGATGCAAAGCTGTGTCATGCAAGCACCATCAGTAAGGTTGCACGAAAACCCACAGGTTAGCCTTCTAGCACAGCAAAAACCTCAGAACCACACAGTACCACAAACTGTCCTTGCATATGAATTCACCATCTGCAACAGCTTGGCGCTCTAGCACCCTAGGAGCCCCAGATCATCTGCCAATGATCCAGATCTTATTCCAAGTTCTTATGCTAAGCTCCCCTTTCAGTCTCCAGCACCTGAGGACATGGATATAGCCACTGTGCTGGCTAGTTCTATGTCAATGCCACACAAGTGAGGGTCATCAGAGAGTAGTGAGCTTCAGTTAAGAAGAAGCCTCCTTAAGACCAGGCTGTAGGCAAGCCTGAAAGGCATTTTCTTAATTAGTCATTGATGGGAGAGGGCCCAGCCCATTGTAGGTGGGGCCACCCCAGGGCTAGTGGCCCTGCAGTATATAAGGAAGCTGGTTAAGCAAGCCACAAGGAGCAAGCCAATAGCAGTACATCCCCATGACCTTGGTATCAGTTCCTACCTCCAGGTTTCTGCCTTGTAATGGGTTCCTGTCCAGATTTTTCTTCAATGACGAGTAACAGTGTGAAAGTGTAAGCCAAATAAACCCTTTCCTCCCCAAGTTGTTTTGATAATGGTTTTTTATCACATCAATAGTAATTTTACTAGGACACGGTCGTAACCAGCCACCATCCCTACCTTTCTTTTCTCTACAAGGCCAAGCTGGTTTTTGAGCTTTGTGTAGCTGAAGTTGACCTTGAGCGTCTGATCTTTCTCCCTCTACCTCCCAAGTCCAGGATTTCAGATGAGCACCACTGTGCTTAGTTTTACATAGTGCTGGGGGTAGGATTCAGGGTCTCATGAATGTGAGACAAGTACTTTACCAACTGAGCTATATTCCCTAGAATACTTTTTTTTTCCCTTTGGGTCAAATAAGTCTTCACGTACAGTGTCATATTTGAAAATTATGGTGATCTTCTCTAGCTTGGGTGGTTGAAAACAATTTCTCAGGTCACTGGACACAAGGCCTGAGTCTTGGGGCATTTCAGACCATCTCCACTAATGTGGCTTTTGGGGAAGGAGAGAAAATCTCTCTCTCTCTCTCTCTCTCTCTCTCTCTCTCTCTCTCTGTTTAATAATAGGTGAACTGTCACCAAGTGGTTTGGACAGCAAACCGACCTGGGACTTAGATGTGAGGTTTCATGGGAGGAGGGCAGGCTGGGCTGCAATCTGACTGCCTTTGACTGCAGAAGCCTAAGACTAAGAACCACAAATCCCATTTAGCCTGAGCTGACTTTTTTTTTTTTTTTTTTTTTTTTTGCAAAGGTAGAAAAAAAAAATGAAACCCAGAAATGGGTTTTTGTTCCATTTTTAGAACTGATTTGTGGTAAAGCTAAGCTAAGACTGGAACCTAGGTCTCTCATCTATTCATCCATTCGTGTATCCATTTGTTGTCTGTCTGTCTGTCTATTTGTCTTTGAGACAAGGTTTTTCTGTGTAGCTCTGACTGTTTTGGAACTTGCTCTGTAGACCAGGCTGGTCCTGAACTCACAGATATGCACTTGTCTCTGCCTCCTGAATGCTAGAATTAAAGGCATTGGACCACCATAGCCCAGCTGGAACTGCTAAGTCTCTGAATCTAGTTCTTTTATACTCTCCAAAAAACAAAAGTAAACAAACAGTTCACTGATCTGTAGGTATTTGTCCCATGTCTTAGTACTCGGCATTTTAGCATGGAATGCCACTTGTGTAGTTTTGTGCCTTAGACAACAGATCCAGGAGACAGGGAGACATACTTTACAGTGAACGAACATCACAAGAGAATGAGTTGAGCTCTCGGGAGAGGCCCTTTGGGTTCTAGACTTGGTCACACTTCATTTCAACTCGGGCTTTGTTGCAGCATACGGCAAATTCTTGCTCAAGTTCAATGTCATTTCCTATTGCACAGCTAGGAGTTTACAACACACATTTACTCTCTTGCAGCTGCAGAAGTTCACAGGTTATCTTCAGGCCACACCAGCTGTCAGCAGGACCGCTTTCTCACCTTTTCTGAGTCCTAGAAGTGAAAGCCACCTGTGTTCCTGTGTGTGTGGCCCTCTCTCTTATCACCAAGCCTCATCTCCTAGTATTAACTTGATCTTTTATTTTCTCTTTGGATGTATGTGTGAACATATATACCTGATTCACTGCCCCCCCCCCCCATTAACCTCCTTGTCCTTCCTTCCTCATAATGGCCCCTATCTGGACACAGTCCCCTTTCTGTCTTTCACACCACACACCTCCACATCTAGAGTCCACGTCTGAGGAGAACACACATCTTTCCTCCTTCCATTGCCCTTTCTTGTTCCTCTCTTCCCTTCCTCTAGACCTCTTAATTAATATCAGCAAAGTCCTTTGTATTTTTATGTTAGACAATATATTCACAAGGTCTGGAAATTAAGATGTGGGCATCTTTGAGAACATTATTCTGATTTTTTTGTTTTGTTTTGTAAACTATGACAATAAGAGATAACTTTGGGGATAATACGTATCATGTCATAATGCCTAGGCATCAATAAGTTCCCGTGAGGCAACTTCTCTGAGGGTTGCAGATGATGTTAGAGTCTCCTTCTGTGTGCTTCCTCAGTCATCTGTGCTCTCACCTCTCATTGGAGCCTTAGGGCAAACCTCATTACTTATCAAGATTGCATCTTCTTCATTCAGGACAGTTCTGGGAAGCAGGGACTGTGCCCTATTTATTTTATGTCTTTTCCTGAGACCAATACATTATCTGACATTTGGAAGTTACTTAAATATTTTTTTGTCCTGAGGATAAAATGAAACTATATAGTTCTCCACCTAGCTGACATGTATGTTCAAGAGATGGTAGGCTTTGTTCTTAGCAACCACTGTGTCCAAGAAATTAGAAGACTCAAGCAAACATCTCTCTATCCCTAATGTTAATGGGTGACTTTTCCAGGGAAAGACATAAAGGAATATCTCTATAGGTAGAGAAGTCCTAAAGATCAAAGAAAAGATGCAGTCAAAGTCTACTTGGGAAACCAATGAGTTTATTTGGTTTACTTAACAGGAACATAGATAACTTAAAGGCAACAACATAACTCGAAAGTCCCCCAGGCTCCAACTCACACCAGTCAGAATGGCTAAGATAAAAAATTCAGGTGACATCAGATGCTGGCAAGGATGTGGAGAAAGAGCAACACTCTTCCATTGCTGGTGGGATTGCAAGCTTGTACAACCACTCTGGAAATCAGTCTGGTGGTTCTTCAGAAAATTGGACATAGTACTACCGGAGAATCCCGCAATACCTCTCCTGGGCATATACCCAGAAAAAGTTCCAACTGGTAATAAGGACACATGCTCCACTATGTTCATAGCAGCCTTATTTATAATAGCCAGAAGCTGGAAAGAACTCAGATGTCCCTCAACAGAGGAATGGATACAGAAAATGTGGTACATTTACAAAATGGAGTACTACTCAGCAATTAAAAATGATGAATTCATGAAATTCGTAGGCAAGTGGATGCATCTGGAGGATAACATCCTGAGTGAGATAACCCAATCACAAAAGCAGTCACTTGATATGCACTCACTGATAAGTGGATATTAGCCCAGAAACTTAGAATACCCAAGATACAATTTGCAAAACACAAGAAAATCAAGAAGAAGGAAGACCGATGTGTGAATACTTCATTCTTCCTTAGAATAGGGAACAAAATACCCATGGAAGGAGTTACAGAGACAAAGTTTGGAGCTAAGATGAGAGGATGGACCATCCAGAGAGTACCACACCTGGGGATCCATCCCATAATCAGTCACCAAACCCAGACAATATTGCATATGCCAGCAAGATTTTGCTGAAAGGACCCTGATATAGCTGTCTCTTGTGAGGCTAGGCCAGTGCCTGGCAAATACAGAAGTGGATGCTCACAGTCATCTATAGGATGGAACACAGGGCCCCCAATGTAGGAGCTAGAGAAAGTATCCAAGGAGTTGAAGGGGTCTGCAACCCTGTAGGTGGAATAACAATATGAACTAACCAATACCCCCAGAGCTTGTGTCTCTAGCTGCATATGTAGCAGAAGATGACCTAGTTGGCCATCAATGGGAAGAGAGGCCCCTTGGTCTTGCAAACTTTATATGCCCCAGTACAGGGGAATGCCAGGGCCAAGAAGTGGGAGTGGGTGGGTAGGGGAGCAGGGCGGGCGGAGAGTATTGGGAACTTTCGGGATAGCATTTTTATTTATTGATATTTATTACATTTGAAATGTAAATAAAGAAAATGTCTAATAAAAAAGAAAGAAATTTCAGAAATATGACATAAAAAAGTCCCCCAGGTATCGTACAGGCAGTTACACCACAGAAGAGTCCCACTGTAATCTCAAGGAGGGGAGGAGGGGTCTTGTGAAAATCTAGTCGACACCTAATGTCAATATCAATATATCAAATAATATCAAGATTTCTGAGTTTTGTAAACCTCCTTAAGTGTCTTCATAAGGGTTGTTATTATGCCTGATCTGTCCTGAAGGTCTTACATGGGCCATCACCACTGGTGATGGACACATCCAACCCTGAGGAACCAGCTATACCATGGGGACTGGCCGACTGCATTTCTCCCAATGTAAAGACAAAGTGTTCATGAACAGTGAGAAGCAGCATCACGGGGCACTTTTCAACTTTTCCTGTGATATTGTTATGCTCAGAAAACCACTGTACATTTCCAGAAAAGCAAACCAATACAAAACCACATGGCTGACCTCCAAAGGCTTTGAGACAGGTAGGGTAGGTGAGGAGGAGACATTCACCATCATGATGATGAATATTTGCCTTAGTCAGGGTTTCTATTCCTGCACAAGCATCAGGACCAAGAAGCAGTTGGGGAGGAAAGGGTTTATTCAGCTTACACTTCCATACTGCTGTTCATCACCAAAGGAAGTCAGGACTGGAACTCAAGCAGGTCAGGAAGCAGGAGCTGATGCAGAGGCCATGGAGGGATATTCTTTACTGGCTTGCTTCCCCTGGCTTGCTCAGCCTGCTCTCTTATAGAACCAAGACTACCAGCCCAGAGATTGTCCCACCCACAAGGGGCCTTTCCCCCTTGATCACTAATTGAGAAAATGCCTTACAGCTGGATCTCATGGAGGCATTTCCTCAACTGAAGCTCCTTTCTCTATGATAACTCCAGCTGTGTCAAGTTGACACAAAACTAGCCAGTACAATATTTATTATCAGCCTGACAGACTCTAGAAACACCTAGGAGACAAGCCTCTGGGCGTGCCTGTGAGGGAGCATCTGGATTGGGTTAAAGGATGTGGGAGCATCCACACCAAATGTGCAACCAGCCTATGGACCTGGATCTGAGCAGTCATTATGCTTTGCTTCTTGCCTATAGATAAGATGTGACTGCCTTCTCAAGTTTCTGCCTCCAGGACTTCTATCTGTGCAGAAAAGAGATGCATCCTGGGGTGTCTGACCTCAGGGGTCACAGGCACTTGGTTTGTGTTGCACAGCCCCTCAGTGGTTCATCATTGCTCTCTACTAGTAGTGTTTACATCTGACTTGATGGCAGACCAGGGACAGGGAAGAGGCCAAATGTGTTGTTCCGGTGACCCCGAGGCGCTGGATTTATGGTATTCTTTGACTTACTGTCTGACCTTGTGTAAGTCATTCCCTTCTTAGTTTCTGCAGCCATAAGATGCATGAATCATCTCCGCAGATGCCAAGAAATTCAGAGACATTGTGTTCTGGTTATTAAAGTCATAAAGTTAAAAAAAAGCTGCCCCAGTCATATCATTCAGACTGCCATCAGACAATAGCTAGGCCAGAACTTTAACGATCCACACTGTCTATCGTGAGTCTGCCCTCCAAACAATTCAGGCTCATGTTCAAGCTTGTCTGTGATGGTAGAAACCTTCTTTCCTTATACATGCACTCAGTGTAACACAAACCAATGGTCTGCCTTTCTAGCAAAATGACAGCAGGTATTGAGTGCTCCCATAGCTAGACTAGTCAGTATATGTCTTAAGCCATTTTCTGTTGTTAGTGGCTTAGTACTGTTGACTGGGTAAATTATGAAAAAAAAAGTCATGGGAGGAAAAATGGAGACAAAGTGTGGAGCAGAGACTGAAGGAAAGGCCATCTAGAGACTGCCCCACCTGGGGATCCATCCCATATACAAACACCAAACCCAGACACTATTGTGGATGCCAAGAAGTGCTTGATGACAGGAGACTGATAAAGCTGTCTCCTGAGAAGCTTTGCCAGAGCCTGACAAATACGGAGGCAGATGCTCACAGACAACCATTGGAGTGAGTATGGGGTCCCCAATGGAGGAGTTAGAGAAAGGACTAAAGAAACTGAAGGGGTTTGTAGCCCCATAGGAAGAACAATAATATCGACCGATGAGACCCCCCAGAGCTCATAGGGACTAAACCACCAACCAAAGAGTACACATGGAGGGATCCATGGCTCCAGCTGCATATGTAGCAGAGAATGTCCTTGTTGGGCATCAATAAGAGGAGAGACCCTTGGTCCTGTGAAGGCTCGATGTGTAGGGAAATGCCAGGGCAGGGAGGTGGGAGTGGGTGGGTGAGGGAACACCCTCATATAAGCAGGGGGAAGGGGGATGAGATGGGGGGTTCTGGGGGCTGACCAGGAAAGGGGATAACATTTGAAATGTAAATAAAGAAAATATCCAATTTAAGAAACAAGACATTGTTTGGGCTTCACTCACAGTGTTTGCTAAGCAACAATGTAGAAGGCCATATCTGATGCTGGCTTTCTTTCTGGCAAAATCTTTAGGTGGCCCAGGGCATCACATCCAGAGAGAGACAGACAGACAGAAACAGAGAGAGAGAGAGTGAGAGAGAGAGAGAGACAGAGACAGAGACAGAGACAGAGAGACAGAGAGACAAAGAGACAGAGAGAGACAGAGACAGAGAGAGAGACAGACAGACAGAGAGACACAGAGAGAAAGAGAGAGACAGAGAGAAACAGATATACACAGAGACAGAACACACACACACATGTTTTTGTGCTTTCCTTTTTTCTTTTCTCTTTCCATTCTTTCTCTTTCTCCTCTTCTTTCTCTCTGCCCTCATCTTTCTCTTTTCCTCCCAGTGTTCAGTCATGGGGTTCACCCCGAGGACCAGCTCCTATTCATCTCCCGAAGGCCCCACCTCTAAATACCCTAGTCAGGCTGCTCCCACCCCTAAGCAACTCATCAGTGATTAATGTCAATATCACCTTTCAGATAGGCAAGCCACTGAAGTCACAGAACCAAGCCTGGCTGTATTTCAACTGTAGGTTAACTTCAAGCTCTTCTTCCACAGAAACTCCTCCTTGATATGAGGAATTAGGAGCTGAGCCTTCATAACTCTGGGCCACTCAGTTTTAGGGAGTCATGATCCTCTTTGCTGGAGTGTGAGTCTCAGGGTAAAGTAGGGTCATAAGATGACAGCAGCCCCAATTAATTTAAGTCCTAACAACAAGGGGCTGGGAGCATTTGCAGGCACAAGAGACATGATGTTCCTAAGCCCAGCATCTGGTGGAAATGTTGGCTGCTGCAGGATGCTCTCAGTCAGCGTTAGGAAAGGCTGTGTGCCCAGAGTGCCAGTGAGATCAAGCAATGTTGATATCACACTGCTTCCGGCCACCTCATGCACGTATGTTTCTGAAAAACTACCACATCCTGACCCCATTCACAGGTGGTTCCTTTGTTGTCCTGTTGTCTCCTACAGGGCTACCAAACTGAACTTCTAAACCCCCTCCTCCCGCCAAACTCTTTCTTGATTCATTTACTCTTTTTTCTTACTTATTATCCCCTCTTTTTTTCTTTTGTGACAGGGTCTCCAAACCTAAGAAAGCCCTCAGACTTTAGTACAACTGACTCCATGATGGAAATACCATTCAGGCCATAAAACTCAGCGCATAGACACTACCACCTGCCAAAACAAAAACTAATCTATCAAACTCCATAGTTCTGGGAAAAATCTCTAAATATATACTAATCTTGTTTCTTGGCTGTTGTAGTCCTGCTTCTGGTTAACTGTGCTTGTTAGATGAAGTTCGTTATTCCAGAACATGGGTTTTATGCTTAAAAGTTCACCCTGAGAAAAAGTTCACCCTGAGAAAGGGTTGGTGCCTCACTGGGATCCTGAGCACTGGGATCTCCAACACACAGCAGAGTTGCTAGCTGGCTAATAAAGACTTTCTCTTGGATTAAACTTTTACATCACACAGAACACTTTTTCCCCCCAAAAATTATTTTATTTTGATATGTATATGAATATTTTGCTTGAATGTAGTAGGTTTGCACGCCACTTGCATGTCTAATGCCCCTGGAGGCCAGAAAAGGATGTCTGGCCCCCTGGAACTGAAGATACAGATGGCTGTGAGCATTCATCTGGGTGCTGAGAATGAAACTTGGGTCTTCTAGAAGAGTGACCAGTGCTCTTAACCACCGAGCCTTCTCTCCATCCCCATCCTCTCTGTTGTGTGATATGTTAGTGTCACTTTCTAAGGTGGGGATAGGAGGCAAATGGTTCAGATGAGGGAACTAGGAATTCTCTTTGCAGTTAGTGGAACTGTAAAGAGAGACACTCGACTTTATGCTGGACTCTTCAGAAACACACCTCTGTGTAGCGGGGTTGCAAGAAGTCTGAGGTTTTGCATCTTGGCAAGTTCTAGATGATTCTATACAGCTGTCTGGAGATCAAATCTAGATTTCTAGAAGTGGAATCCTGATGAGGATCCAGTATGATAGTGTGGCAGAAGCCAGAGGCCTTGAACCAGACCAACAACTCATCATAATGTACATTTGCAAGTGAAGCAGTTTGAGAAAAAAGGTATAGTGTGTGACACTGTGACACAGCGCAGCTTCCATGACAAGTTGTTTTTGGTTTTGTTTCATTTTTATTTTTTATGTTTATGTTTATTTTTTATTTTCTTTTGGGGGTATTCCCAAGGGTAGGGACAGGGATGTGAGCAAGCTTGGGGTGCATGATGTGAAATTCACAAAGAACCAATAAAAACATTTTTAAAGAAATAGTCAATAAAATAAGGTATAGATCTTGTGGTTTGGATATGTCACATCATCCTGGCCCCAATGTGATGACACTGTTTTGGGAGACTGTGAAAGCTTTCAGAGGCCTGGCTGGCAGAAAGCAGATCACTGGAGGCAAGCCCTGAAGGTCATAGTGTGGACCTACTTCTGGCCTTGGTCTTTCTGCTTCCTGGTCTATAGAGAGGTGAGGAGTCCTAACAAGGTCCCTATTGCTATGCCTTCTTCACCAGGATGGACTGAATCCAAAGCAAACCCTCCCTCCCTTAAGTAGTTTCTGCCAGGGAGTTTTGTTATGGCATCAGTACAACCAACGAATATAGTCCTGAAGCTTTAACAGGAAAGTGTCTATTAATATACAATTTAAACTCAGAAATCATGAAGTGAGCGTAGGGATGGACTTTAAAGCTTGTTCATCCTCCCTTGGAGCATCTCTGATCTATGTGCTTTGTGAGCAGCACACAGATTGCTTCTCTCTCCCACTCATGCCCAACTTCCAGAACAAAATGTGCTAACAGGCACGGTGTGGACCCCCTGCCTTTCTCAGCAGCATTTGTTCAGTTTCATAAGGGCTCCAGAGGGAATCCAACATTAATTCCTGAAGAGCTTGTTTAAATCCTGACATGATTGGGAGATGATTTCTCCCTTTCAAAATTGGTCACATGTGTAGTTAACAGTCAACACTGGGCCTGCCTTTTTGTCTATGAGAAAGGTGGGGGGAACTGAAAGACGTATTTGGCAACTGACTCATGAGGGTCAAGTAACACTATCATTTACCTCTCCTCCTTAAAGAACTCCATCCCCCAGGGATGCCTGTCTCCACTTACTGATTAACAATTGGAATATGGGCAAATTACTTCTAGGGACTTTGTAGAAGATTAAAGAGATCAATACAAGCAAAGAGTCTATTAGATATTGGTATCCAAGATGAGGACCTGTCTTAAGACAATGGGACTTAACAATGACTGGGCAGGCCGGGAGTGGGGGCGCACGCCTTTAATCCCAGCACTCAGGAGGCAGAGGCAGGCGAATTTCCGAGTTCGAGGCCAGTCTGGTCTACAGAGTGAGTTCCAGGACATCCAGGGCTATACAGAGAAACCCTGTCTCGAAACAAACAAACAAACAAACAAACAAACAAACAAACAAATCTGTTAACAATGACTGGACAGGTAAGTAGAGGCTGTTATTCCCTTTCCTCACCAAGCCCATCTCTGGGTCCTGGCTTTCCACCGCTCGTATAGTCTACTGAGGGTCAGCTTTCTTTCTCATCATTTTTAATTACTTTTAAGTCAATGACTCCAAAATCTAGAATTCCAACCCTGACCTTAGCATCACATTTATTCCCCTACCTGCTTCCTTGGGGTCCCAAGCCATCCTCAATTTCTGTCTCGCTCTGCTTCACCCCTCTACCCTATAACCTATCTCATGCTGAATCACTAATCAGGTCCTGCCAGTTTTCCTTCTTCAAGGCTCTTAAACCTGCTTATGGATATCCGCTGTCACCAAACTGGGTTCCATCCTCGTTATACTTCATGTGCTCTGCGTGGCTCTAAGTGTGCCTTTTTCAAATCCAGTATCATCTCGCCCCAAACCTGGCCGAAAACTTGCCACTTCCTCTGTTAAGCCCTCTTTGGTTCCCTTCTCTCTCCAGTTGGGTAAGAATTCCTCTCCTCCACCCATCTTTCCTTTTATGCAGCACAACTTTGGCCTTTGCATAACTTGCTCTTTTTCAGGGTCATGATGAAATACCTCGCAAAAGCTACTTTGTGGGGTGGTGAGTGTGACTAGACTATGTTATCTATAACACATAAATAAATTAATAGTTGAAAAGAAAGAAATATATATACTCAAGCACTCCTCAAGAACAAAAGGCTTATTTGGATTCACCTTGTCAGGGTAGAGCCCATCTTGGTAGGGAAGTCAGGACAGCAGAGGCTGAAGCCGCTGGTCACATAATGTCTATAGTCAGGAAGCAGAGAGAGACAGACTCTAATGCTCAGCTTGTCCTCTCCATTTTATGTAGCCTCTACTCCAGTCTATGGAATAGTGCCATGCATGTGGGCGGATCTTCCCATTTCAATCAACCTAATCTAGAATCGCCGTTGCAGACAGACCCAGAAACTCATCTCTTGTGTAATTCTAGATCCTGCTGAGTTGATGAGTGATATTAGCCACCGTCCTTGTTATTTAATGCTAGAATAACCTGCCTCCTTACCAGACCACAGAAGACCAGGAAATCCTACGTCTCACCTACCTTTGTATTATGCTCAACGTAGTACCTGACACTTCATACAGTGGTGTGAAGTAAATGGCTATCAACTGAGTCCCCCCAGAGACAGTGCCACTTGACACAAATTAGTGCCATCTAGTGCATGGCCCCTATGGTAGGAGGAACACTTCAAACTCAAGGAACACTTGCAAAGCAGCAGGCACTTCACCTGTGAGCTGCAAGAAGCATCAGCCTGTTGGGGCTGGAGGATTGGGAAAGGCATCAGAAATGGCCCGAGGAAGCTCTGACGAGGAAGAGAACAAAGGTAAGGACAGATCACAGAGACTGACAACCACCTCTCTGTGTCACATGGCTCTGGGCTACACACTGCCACACCAAAAGGAGGGAAAGTCGAATGGCTATTCACTCATTCACCAGTTTGGGAGCTATGTTTTTATTTGTTGTTTTGTTCTTTTTGTTTGTTTTATGTTGACAGGGATTCTCTGGGTAGCCCTGGCAGTCTCTGTAGACCAGGCTGCTCTCAAACTCAGACATGCAGCTGCCTCTGCCCCTCAAGTGCTGGAATTAAAGGCGTGGGCCACTACTGCTTGGATACTTTTGGAGCTTCTATCTTGAGGGAGCTATCAGACCAGGCTCTAGTGGCTACAGCAGTAAGTGGCTGCCTGTGTTTTCATTGAGATTAGCAGGCAGTAGAGAGACAAAAGGAGAGCAAGCAGACACCTCACTGTATGTGGTGATAAGAAGTGATATAGGGAGGGATGGAAGAAAGTTTCTTCAGGGATTCTGAGAATATGGTTCTGAGCTGAAGTCAGTCAGGTAGGAAGGATGGGGGTCGGGGGAGGTGGTCTAGAGTCTTAAGAACCCGGTGAAGCCTTGAAAGCCCAAGAAGTCAGGGAGGAGAGGAGAGAACACAGAGATCCGCAGCAAACAGGAACGCAAGTCAGTCTTACATCTTCCTCCCTAACAAAGCCAGGAGTGGCAAATCATTGGCTCATGTCTAACACCATGGCTTTTTGTCCCACCCAGGGGAATGAGAACAAGAATAGTTAGACTTTCTTTAGACACATGTTTCTGCAGTTACTGTTCAGAAACCCCCTTCACAAGAACAGTGTCTAGAAGCCAAAAATCAACAAGCAAATGCATTTATTCCCCTAGAGATGCTGGCCATGCACTTTTCCCTTTTCCTGGCTTCCTGGGCCCTGGGCCCTGGGCCCTGGCTCCCATCATCAGTCAGCTTTTGCCCACCTCTCCCTCCCCCCTAGCTCTCCCTGGTGGCTCCCCTGTGTCTTCTGTGTTTCTGGTAGGCTTGAGCCTCTTAGTGATCTTTATTAAGTCACTTTGGAAGAAAAAAAAAAAACAGATGAATTTGGACTCTGAGCTGTCCCCTTTCTCTTGACCTCTAGGCATTGTGAAATACCTTGGCCTCACAGCTGTACACTGTCCTCTGAACAAGGGCTGGACACTGGAGCCCAGGGCTGTGGTCTGGGTACACAGCTTGAGTACTAAGTAAATATAGAATTTTCTGGACTTCTATAGGAATTCCAGCTCTTAGAACATACCAGGTAAGGGTCTGGAGATGTGGCTGGGTTGCTAGAGTGCTCACATAACATGCATGAAGTCCTGGATTCAACTCTCAGCATCTCATAAACCGTATATGTACACATCTGACACACTAGCACTTGGAAGGTGAGAGGATCAGAAGTTCAAGGCCATCCTTGGATACATATCAAGTTGAGGCCAGCCTGGGCTAGAGACCCTCTTTTTTAAAAAAAGAATACAGTATGTTGTATATAAGTTATTTCCCCTATGTGTCTAGGGTGCCCAGAGACTCCTGCCTGGTAACCCAGAAGGGAACAAAGACTATCAGAGGGCAGAAATTGTCATTGGACCATGGATATTCTAGCTTTGCCAATATTTTCCAGAGGAGATTTTCCATAAGATCTATATAGTGTGGCCTATAGAATCTGTCACCTCATTTTTCCTAAATCATAACTCTTTGGGCTGGCAGGGAACAAACAAACCTATAAGAGCCAGTTCTCTGTGACAAAGCTGGAATTAGGAAAGCTTCAAATACATGGAGAACTTTGCAAATGACTCAAGGGGTTGGGGAAAGCACTGTTAACATTTGTTGCAGAACCTGCCCCAGCAAATAGAGGAATTTCCCAAGAGCAAACTAACAACCATTATTTATTTTCTAACAGCAGATGGGTGGATAAGGGGCCACCACCATTCCAATGTCCCTTCACATTGTACTGCCTTTAAATTTATTTTATTTTATTTTTAGTCTTATGTATCTATTTGTGTGTGTGTGTGTGTGTGTGTGTGTGTGTGTGTGTGTGTATGTCTGTGTGTGTGTGTACTCCACAATACACATGAGGATGTCAGATGACAACATATAGGAGTTTGATAAAGTGTTTCTTTCTTTCCACCATGTGTGTCCTGAAAGGTCATTGAAAAGAGGAAAAAAAAAAAAAAACCAGGCAAGGCAACAAACCACTTAAGACAATGCAGGCTTTTGTTTGGGGAAAAACCTGAAAAAGGGGGTCTCTGAGAATCAGAGCCCTGACCCTTACAAGCTCGGGTAGTTATAGGGCAGAAAGAGGGGTGGCGAAAGCAGATGTAAAGGTTTCTATTTTGATCTTTAGTTGGGCATTTCTAGCAGTAACCAGTGAGCAGTCTATTAAAGAATGTCAGATGTGGCTGGCAAGATGGTTCATCAGTTAAAAGCACTTATTCTTGCAAGGGATCCAGGTTCAATTCTCGGCACCTAAATGGTGTCTCACAGCTATCTGTAGCTCCAAGTTCAGAGGATCTCATGCTGTGTTCTGACCTCTTTAGGCTCTCAGCATAAACATGGTACACATACATATGTGCATCCCAAATACTTATACACATAAAATAATCTGAAAGAGTGTCAGATGATTAATAACACTTGTGTCTAGCCATTATAGGGGTTCACAGGTCAAGGATTTAGAGAAACAAGTTCATTTATTTCAAGAAACCAAAATGCTGTAGTTACTGGAATAGTCACAGTTCAACCAAAATGAGTTTTACAAAAGTGTGTGGTACAGGCTAACAGATCCTGGCATCAAAGTCAAGTTGTGGGATTTGGCAGGAAACATCTTTATCCACTGAGCCATCTCCTCAGCTCCTGATCTTGTCTTTGACTAAAACCCTAGACAAAAAATTTCCCCCACAAGCCCATTCTGTTTGTTGACCCAAATTATTGATGTTTTAGGCTCTTCCAGAAGGCCTAACATTCAACTATGCTAAATCCCACACTGTTAACATCATCCCAGAATCTTTATAACCCTTCATTTTATTATCCAGTGTGTCTCTTCTCCCTCTGTCTCTCTGCTTGCTGGACATCACGATATGGCTGTCACTTAGGTCCATCCCACTGTAGCAGCTCCAGAAGAATGTGTTTCTGTGTTCTTCAATGAAAGGTAAACCATTTGGAGGAGGCACTTATATTACCCACCTTGTTTCTCTTTTTCCTTGATAATATTTGAGTCTGGATTCAGAGCTCCACTGTAACAAAAGATCATATGAGGAAACTGGTTGCATTTGTAACTTTTTGTACAAAATTGGCCCATTTTTACAACATGCATCCACTTTCTCAAGCCACTCGGTGTGTGAGAATTTTTAAATGCTAGCAATCTGCAAGAGAATACCAGCTTCTAGAGGAGCACTTTTTCATACAACTTAAGGATGTTCATGTTCACCACAGGGCCGTGACAGGCTTGCCTCCCCAAACCCTTAGAAAACAATATTAATTCAATACACAGGGATGTGGTGGGTGATCCCACAAGCAGAGAGTCAAAAGAGGCAGGAAGCACTGTGAGCGATTCAAGCAGCACCTAGAGGTGCAAAGTCGTCACACGTATTCCGGAGACTTCAGAGAGTCCTGAGTGAGCTATAATGTGAAACAGATTTGAAAACACTTCAATGTAAAAAGAGCTCACTATCCTTTCCTGGAAATAAACATCGGTGGTGGTGGTGGTGGTGGTGGTGGTATGTGTGTGCGTGTTTACATATGAACATATACTTATCTTCAAGTTAGCTTCAGTCTGAAAGTACCAAAGAGAGTCTCAGGTGGGGAGACTGTCTTGATCAAGTTGGCCTATGGCATGTCTGTGAAGCATTTTTCAAAAATTACTCATCAACGTAGGAGGATTCAGGCCATTGTGGGTAGTCCCACCCCCTAAGCAAGTGGTCCTAGGTTACATAAGAAAGCTGGCCAAGCCTGAGCCAGAGAATGTAAGCCAATAAGCAGCCTTCCTCTGTCGTTTTGTCCGCTCCTGCTTCCTTCCCTGACTTCTGGCAGTGAGGAACTGTGACTGGGAGGTGTAAATGAAATAAATCCTTTCCTCCCCAAGTTGCTTTTGGTTGTAGTGTTGATCACATAAGAGAAACACAAACTAGAACAGTGCACATGGAAGCCAGAGGTCAATGCTGAATATAATGCCTCTGCCTTATATTTTGAGATCATTCTTTGCCTTATATTGTGAGATGTGATCTCATGCTGAACTTGGAACTCACTGATTTGCCTATATACCAAAGGACATAAAAGAGAAAGTTCCCTATTTTTCCAACAGGAAAACTGGCTGAAGGTTCCAGGCAATAAAAGCATTGCCAAGGGGCCGAGGAGATGACTCAGTTGGTAAAGTGTGAACTTGAGTGGAGATCCTTGGAATCCATGTGAGAGTTAGGCATGACATAATTCCATGTAATCCTGTGCAACCTAATGCTGAGAAGTCAGGGGCAAACAGATCTGTGGCTATCATTGGCCAGTCAGTTTAGCCTAACTACTGAGCTCCAGGGTGGTAAGAGCCCCTGTCTCAAGCAAAACCTTAAGTGAATAGCACCCGAGAAATAACATCCATGTGCACATGCCCCTGCACACATACATGCTTGAACATACATGAACATATACTCACAAATATGAATTCAGAAATCCATATCTGATGTGGAATAAGAATGACAGTAGTTTATAATGAACATATAAAAAAAAGAATTAATATCATAAGCATGAAAAAAGAGAGAACCGGTTCTCAGCATAAAGGAAAGGACATTTTATGTTTAGTGACAATTTGCAGCCAGAAGGCGAAAGGCAGTGGCTCTGGGTCCTCCAAGGATTGAAGAATTCTTAATCCAACTTCTGAAGCTTCTCTCAGAAACACAATTAAGGCTTGTCCCTGGGCAGGAGCATCCAGGAACAATGACTCAGGAGAGTGATCATGCAATCTCTAACCCAAAATCCTCACTGCAGACACACTGCAAAGGAATGGGGCTTGCTTTGCCAAATTTCCCATGTGATTCAAACATGGCCACTCGCCAGAGAGCCAAAGGGAGAAAGGGCCATTCCGAGGAGACTTGGAGATTTCCTAGCACCACCAGCGGGTGAAATGGCAGCATGGGGCTTTCAGAAAGCCATTCCCAAGGACGATTTGGCTTGGAGAGGAGCAGGAAGAGTGCCAGAGTTGCTGATGCTTTGGCTTCTTTCCACAACTTGCATGGAGACATTGTGTACTTGCAGTGACTGAGAGTTACTGATTGCCTTTACCATCTGCTGCTGTGTCTTCTTCAGGTGACATCAGAAGGCACAGAAAGGTTTGCCCTTGTCATCATCCAATGAGGCCCTGGGTTGTTTGAGTCAACTGTTCTTGCTCCTCTAATGCTGGCAAAATGATGCCACCCTAAGTCAGCTGAGAGGAAGCCAGGATTTAAGTGCAAACAAGACACACAGCTTGCTTAACAGCATGGAGCACTTCTGCTGCAACTAGGTAGATGAGTGCTAATGGGGCTGCAACGAAAGTGCCCACAGAGTCACTTTGAAAGGAAAGCCCTCCTTCCTCTTCTGAAGAAGGTACTTACAGTGCAGGTAGGCAAACATATTTCTGAGATTGCTTAGCCCCGGCAGAAAGCATGGGCATTTGGGGCAGGCAGACTGGGTTTGGGTTGAGAGCTTGGGTACCACAGGACAAGGTAATGATAAAAAAATCCTTGGCAGCACTGGTGCTGCAGGATGCTGGCTCTTGCACACTGCTTGTTCTGAGGGTGGCTGGTGCCTTGGCGTAACCTCTGGGAGGGTCTGATGTAGGAGAATAAAGCTCCTTCCCAGAGTTGGGTGAGCTGAAGGCCTTTTCTGGGGAGAAGCCAGTCCTGATTTTCAGGTGCCAGAAACTTGGTTTGGACAGGACATTACGGAGTTAATAAAGGGGCACTCTATAAATGGGAGCAGATGGGCTTATGTGGGATCCAACAAAGCGCATGAAACCAAGCCTATTCAAAATATACTTTGTGGGCTGAGGATGTAGCTCAGTTGCCAGAATGCTTGCCGAGTACGCAGGAAACCCTGGGCACCATCCCCGGTACCACATACGCTGAGTGTGGTGGCACAGCTCAGCACTTGAGAGGTGGAGGCAGAAGAACTGTAATCTCAAGGTTAGCCCTCAGCTACACAGTGAGTTTAAGGATAGAGTGGGTTCCGAGGGACCCCTGCCCGGTATCAAATGATCTATAAGGGCCCTGGTTGCAAGTGACCAGGAGCCATTGCTCTGTAGGCTGGGACACTTGAGGATGTGGAGGGGTCAGCTTGGCTGAGGGTAGAGAAGTCAGGAGTAAATAATAAGACAACTCTTCTCCCATCTATCCGCTGCTCGACAAGTCACTGCTCTATCCTTGCATGGGCTCCTTGTTTCTCCTCCCTACCCTCCTCCATCCTTACCTCCTTGCTGAGTCTCTGTGAGGGGGGGAGGGGGATACACAAGTGTCTCCTTGTCGTTACCACTCCTCTGTCCCTTCCACCTTCCATTCATTCTTTATTCCGCTTTCCACATGATCTTTCTAAAACACAACCTGGTCAGCTCTCCACTTTGAAAGACTCCAGTGGTGCAGCTGGGGCGAGAGCTCAGTCACTGAAGTTCCTGCTGAGCATGCGCAAGGCGCTGAACTCTATCCCTAGAAATGATTTTTCAAAAGCCTTGACGTGGTGCTGTGCACCTGTAATCCCAGCGCCGGAAACAGACACAGAAAAGTCCCCTGGGCTGCCAGTCCTGCTAGCCTAGCCTACTTGGTAAATTCCAGGTTAGTGAAAGACCCTGTCTTGAAACCCTCATAGCCTCTGAAGGTGTCCTCTGGCCTGCATACACATGTGACTGACTACACATGCATCTGTGTAGTTTTACACACACACACACACACACACACACGCACGCACGCACGCACGCACGCACGCACGCACGCATACCTGCACACCTGCACACCTGCACACCTGCACACCTGCACACCTGCACACCTGCACACCTGCATCTTTTTTTTCCTGTTCTTTGCTAGGAATTTCTAATCCCTTTCTTATTTCCTTGTGCTATTCCCTTATCTGGAATATCTTTTCCTTTTGTCTGGCTGCCAATCCCTTCCTTGTATTTCAAAACAAAGCTGTCTCCTCTGGGAAACTTTATCTGTTCTCCTTTCACAGTAGGGTTAACTGTCCTGCTTCCTAGCCATACATGTATATTTAAATATATATAACAAAATTTACTATTTTAACATGTATTTGTGTGTATGTTCACATGCACGGAGTTGCATGTGTGTGCAAGTGTGCTTGCAGATGTTTCTGTGTGCCTGTGTATGGCAGCCAGAGGCAACCTCTTGCTGTTGTTCCTCAGGATCTATCCACTTTACCACCTGAGATAGGGGGCTCTCACTGGGACCTGGCACTGGACAATTCAGCTAGTGTGGCTAGCCAATTACTCCCAGAGGTCTCTGCCTCCCCAACACTGGACTACAAAGGTATGTGGCAAGCCTGGATTTTTATAAGGGTGCTAGAAATTGAACTCAGGTCCTTAAGCTCGCATGGCAAATACCTCACATAAGTGCACAGATCAGTGGTCATAAGAACATCGCGTCCATTTCCACAACTTCATCTTCCCCAGCTGAAACTCTGTCTTATTAAATACTCATTCTTCGCTCTTTCCTTTCCTAAGTCTTGGGAACCACTATTAGATTTTCAGTCTTTATGTATTTGACTATTCAAGATGCAGTCCAATAACAGAATCACACAGTATATATCCTTTTGTGATAGGCTTACATCACTTCCCATAAGTATCCTCATGGTATGTTCTTACAGCATTTCCTCAGAATCCCTCCCCCGCTCCCTCCCTGCTGTGTGCACGTACCACATTCCTTTAACCCACTAGATCATCAGTTCAGGCTTGAGTTGCTTCCATCCTTGGCTGCTGTGAACAGCAGTGATAGAACAATCAGCGCAGACATCCGAGACCCTCCTTCCTGCTTCTTGTGCTATGTTCCCAGGAGTGAGATTACTAGAGCATGCGACGATCCCAACTCCTACTCTTTCCCCTCAAAGGTAATTGTGTATGTTAAATGTGAGTCTTCATTATGGTAATGGAGCTGGACATGAATTCCCTTGGAGTCATTTTAGATAATTAAAGTACCACATGAATCCTGCAAAGGATGCCTGACTCTACCCTGCAGCGAAAGTATGTTTTCCACTGAAGTCGCAAACTGGCTGAAATGTAACAGTGCTAATAACACATGAATCTAAAATTAGATGCTGGGAAGTGCTGGGAGGAGAAAATGCTCTTGAGAAATCTAGTTAGTAAGTTTTATAGTTTTCACTTCCTTGTGATTTGCCTGGGACTCTGGAATCTGGAATTCCCTGTGTCCTCTCTGCTCTGATCTTTGCTTCAAGTAAATTACTTCACCCTCTAGGTTAATTTCATCTCCAGCAAAGCATCAGATGCCTCTTTACATTCAGGAGCACAAAGCAATCCAAATGAAAAATGTCGATGATCCCAAGACAAGTGGGTCAGCTGAATTAGCACAATGGCCAACAGTGGGACTTTAAGCAGAGCTGCATGGCAGACAAGCCGACACACTCCGTCATTCTCCTCTACATAAGAACATTCTCTGAGAATTAAGTACACTCTGGAGTTAGAGCTCGTCTTTAGAGCTGAAAAACAAAAACCAAACCAAACTAAACCAAACAAACACCCAATGTTAAATTCCAAGAACAGTAGGAGTGATAAGAAAGCTGCTGGTAAGGTTTAAAAGTACAGAATTGGAGACAGCATCTTCAGAGAATTAGGATTAGACACTGAGAAAGAATGTCCTGGGCTAAGAGAATTTAAAAAAGCCCTTGGTAAAAATACATAGTAAGGGGTTGAGACTGTAGCCTAGTGGTAGAGTGTTTACCTTGTAAGTGTGTTTGACCTGTGGTACACACACACACACACACACACACACACACAAACACACAGAACTCAGTAAGTCCTACATGATATGCATACATTCTGTTCAAAAGATATTGAATCTAGTGTTAACATAAGTGATCTAGCCTGCTTCTCACAGTCATCTCTGACTGGATGTGTGCCTGTAAGGTTTGGCAAAAACGTGTTTATTGTCACTACAATGATGTTGGTTCCAAATGAAGATGCTGAGTATGAAATCAACATAGTTTCATTGTCTTAGTACAGGTGGCCAATCAACTCACTTTAGATCGTATAGTTCCCATCTTTATCTTTCATGTTTTAAGGTGTCTGTGTTATTGATTCCATTTTGGGGACAACAGTATAAACTTAGTAATAATTTGTTATATTCTTTTTAACAATAAAACAAACCTTTTCCCACTTTTCTCTAACTTTCTCTCTCTCTATCTACTATTGACTATCTATCTATTTATCTATCTATCTATCTATCTATCTACTATCTATCTATCTATCTATCTATCAGCTATCTACTTACTTACCTAATGGCAGTGTGTATGTGCATCTTAGCACACACGTGGAGGAGGATGAACAATTTTCTTGAGTAAGTGGTCCTCTTCCATATGGTAAGTTCCTGGTATTGAACTCAAGTTCCCATCGTTGGCAGCAACCTTACATTCTAAATGGTATTGTTGGCTCTTGGTTTTGCTTTAGGGAGGCTCAGATTGGCCTGAAGACACTATGTGATAGAAGAGACCTTGAACTAACTTCTGATCTTTCTGTCTTTACTGCCTAAATTCTGGGATCATAGATAAAGGCCTCCATGATGGAAATCTAGGGCTTCTAGCACACTAGGCAAGCACTCTACCAACTGAGCAACATCTGGAGCCCCCAATTTTTATTTATTTGTTTTCACACAAACTGGTAATGCAAACTTGCCCCTGGGGGAGAGGGAGGGTCAGGGGTTAAAAACACACAGCACTTTTTCAGGGGACCTAAGTTTGGTTCTCAGCACTCATGCTGGGCAGCTCACAACTGCCTATAACTCTAGCTCCGTGGAATTCTGACACCTCCAGCTTCAGCAGGCACCTGCACTCATGTGCATATACCACACATAATTTTAAAAATTTTTAAAAATTGCAGGAGCGTACTCAACTGCCATCATTAACTCACTGAAACTGAGGACGTGGCCAGTAAAGATGAAGCATGTTTGGAATAACTACAGAGCTCAGGAGGGGTAACTAACCACTCTTGACAGGAGACTAAAGAGCATCCTACCAAAGCTGTGGTAGCAGTTAAGTCCAAGGGACAATAAAGAGTAGTTTCTTCTATAAAAATTCAGGTCCACTCGAGTCTGTGCTATCAGTTTATGGATTTCAGTTTTGCTATTCTGGAGAGACAAAGCCCGGACCACAGGATGAGCTCAGTATTCAGTTAAGAGGCCACTTCAGAATAGACTGGAATGGTGAGCATCTGTTTGGAAGGGAATGTTTCTCCCCTCTACCATTTCCTTTCAGATGCCATCTTCCACCTGTGTGTTCTCCGGCACTGGTTGGGAAGCAGGGACACAGGTGGAACCAGTGCATGCCACTTAGCAGAACTAGATGTGAATGTTACTGGTATTCAACCCTTCTTGCTGTATGTACTGCCTTTTGATAAGCCAGTCCCTAACATCCAATATTTTTTCTCTCTTTGGAACATTTACTGTGTGCTTGCTTTGAACAGGCAGGCTTCAGGAAGCATCCCACACCTGCAAAACGCATTTTCCTGGTAATGATTCTCCAAATGTTATTCTGGATGCCACATTTTTGTCTGAAACAGTGTCTTGATGTGTAGTCCTGCTGTCTTTAGACTTGCGACAATCCTGCCTATGCCTCCCGAGTGCTGGGATTACAGACAAGCACCATTATGCTTTGCTACTATTTATTCTCTCTCTCTCTCTTTCTCTCTGACTCTCTTACACACACACACACACACACACACATACACACACACACACACACACACACACACACACACACACACACACACTTACGAACATGTGGAAGCCAGAGGTCAATTTCAGATGCCCCCTCTAATTTTCTTTACCTTACTTTTATCTTTCACTAGACCCGGAGCTTGCTATTTTGCTAGACTGGTAGCCAGCAACCTCCTCACATCAGTTTGTCTCCACTGCCCATGCACTGGGGTTACAGGTGAATGCTACTATGCCTGGCTTTTATGTGAGTTCTTGGGATCTGAACTCAGGTCCCCAAGTTGAAACAACAAGTACGTTACCCACTAAGCTACCTTCCCAGACTTTCATTTGTTTTTGGTAATAGCATACTGTTAAGAATCAGCCGATGGTTAACACATTCACCCAATAGCTGCCTATAAAGTGTGAAGACCTCAGCCTCCTGTACTACCTGAGTCTGATGTGGTGGATGGCAAGCTTAGGGTTAAGTCACGTTTGCAATATTGAGCAGAGACACAGCTGCCTATAAATATAGCAAGTGCTGCCTGCACACCACCAGGAAGTCTTCACTCTCCTATTAGATATAATTATCAGCCAGCCACTGAGATGCAGAAATGTTGCTGTAAGTTCAACAGGAAATAAGCCAGGGATGGGAGAGTTATCCTGTAGGGGAAGAGCTCCTGGGATCACAGGTTTCAGTGCATTTCCTGGTCAGGTGTGGCTTTGATTTGTTGATTCCAGATTCTTAGCCAACGACTTTAATATCCGAAGAAGAAATTCGCCCAGTATGAACTAAACAGGACTCCCAGCACTGTTGTCACAGTAGTCATCACCACCATCATATATGTCAGCACCATCATCATTACTATCATCATTATTGCTATCATCCCACCATCATCATCACCACCACCTCCACCTCCACCACCATTGGGGTAGCAGGGGAGTTTATGAAGCTCCAGAACTCAGCCGAAGGAAAATCAAATGGCAGTGTCCAACCCCCAAGGCCGGATTCCCTCAACAAGAAGCTATTCCTCCTTGTCCTGGGAGGAAGTGCGCTTTCTCAGTCTCACTCCTCATCTGGAGTTGCAGCTGAGCCCACCTACCCTGTAAGCTGCCTTGGAGCTCTCTGCTTACATGACCACACCTTCACGGCAGTTTCCAATGGGCCCAGGCATCTCTAAATGCATGTACAGGTGCTTTGTCTTCATGTGTGTCTGTGTGCCATGTGTGTGTGCAGTACAGGAGGAAGCCAGAAGGCTTCAGATCTCCTAGAACTGACAACTGATGGCGGCTGTCAGCCATTATGTGGATGATGGGAACCAAACCTCAGCCCACTGGAAAAGCACCCATTGTTCTTAACTTCAGAGCTGTTTCTCTAGCCCCTGTCCTCCTTTTCTTCCTGGGGTACCTTGGACTGAAGTCAGATCCTCACATAAGATAGGCAAGTGCTCTATCAATGAGCTTAGCCCCAGCTTTTTTTTTTTTTTTTTTTTTTTTTTGAGATGGGGGTCTCACTAACTTGCCCAGGTTGGCCTTGACTCATTTGACAACCCAAGCCAGACTTAAATTTGTTATTCACCTGTCTCAGTGTCTTGAGTTGCCGGGTTGACAGATTGGTGCTACTAGGTCTTGCTGGGTCCCTGCTCCCCTTCATTTGACATTTGCATGGGCTTCAATACCAATGTATGTCTTGAATCTCTTTTCTGGGATGGACATTGTTACCCTTCTGGAAGGACCATGTATTTTATTTCTAGTAAGATGGTACTACACCTACTCCAACAAAGCCATACTTCCTATCCCTTGTAATTTCTAATCCTTTCAAACAGTTCCACTCTCTGGTGACTAATCATTTGAATATATGAGCTTTTGGGGGCCACTCTCATTTGAACCAGCACAACCATAAGTCAACTGCCTGCTAAATTGATGTCCCCCATGGGTTTTTGTATTTTGGCAGCTGCTGCAATTTTGGAATAAGCTAATGAGAGGGGGGAGGAGGGGAGGAGGAAGGGAAGGGAGAAGGATCGGGAGAGGGAGAGAGATCATTTGCTTCCATTCAAACCTTCAGGCAAGCATTTAGTAAAACGAATATCTTCTCTTGGCTGTCACTGGCATCCCGCGGAACCTATACACAGTGAGCAGGGCCATCCTCCTGAATGTGGGTCATACACTGGGTTCTTTGCATCATCCATGCTGCCTGAGACCAGCAATTCTACAGATATTTTGTGGAAATAGGCCTGGCCTTCTGGTGTCAAATTTAGTCACACTTGGCATTTGAACAAGCTCCCTAGGTTATTTAAATGCACATTAAAGTTGAAGAAGGGGAGGAAACAGCATGGAAAAAGTGGTGAGCAAGATGCTGGTGGCTTGAAGATACTTAGTAAAGGAAAAGGGCCATGTTTCAAGCAAGGGGAGGGAGATGCTAAGAGGGCAGGCAGGTGGGTAAAGATGGCTCTTCTTTTCATCTTTGGTATCTCCTTACTGCTCTCTAGCCACATCTGACTTGGTAAGTAAGACTTTGGTTAATTTTGTCGCCAGTTGTTTGAGAAAAGATATCAAAGGTATGCCAACATGTTATTTCTCTGCTGTAAAAGGAAGGCCACTGCAATTTCAAAAGAGTAGGAAGGGTGGAGTTTCAGAGGAACAGGCAGCAGTGAGTCAGCTTAGCTTTGAGGAGGGCTCACTTCATTGATCTTCACTTCTCTTTAAAACGCATCGCATAGTTAAGAGCATTTGGGAGAAGCTGGCCTGTCTCCGAACTTCCTGGTCTTTAATTCTTAGGTCTAGAGTCAACCTTTCAAAGTTTTTTTTCCTGACATTGGGTAGGCATGACCATGCTCTTCGAGAGACTCCTGTGCAGGCTGGTGAGAGGTGTCCTCTCACCAGTCTCTGTAAAACCTGCTTGTTTTCCTACCTGGAATCCTAGCAAACCTAGGATGTCTTTCAGCTATATTTTGGTCCTAGTACTGGAACATTGCAAGTATACAGAAAAAAATCCATCAGTGAAATGAAGGCCTATAACAGTGCTCCAATTTTGGGATCTTTTTTATTTTATTAAAAAAATTTTTTGGAGACAATCTCATATACCTTGGAATTGCCTTGGTCTATAGATCTTTCTGCTTTATATCTCCCAAGAGCTGGGATTATACTTATGTACCATCATGTCTAGTCAGTCCTGCAATCTTACCAAAAGATTTTGATATTAGGTAGGGTTAGGGATGACTTTTTTTTTTCAATAGGAAATTGTGATATTATCAAAAATGATTGAGAAAATATACCTATTAAACTTTTTATTGGCTGGGGTGTATCTTGGTGGGATAATGTTTGCCAAGGCCCTTGATCTTATTCCCAGTACTCCAAATTGTACAACATGGCTTTATGAGTAGGCAGTGAAACACACACCTTCACCTATTCCTTACCACATGTACTAGATACCATTTCATGTCTGTGATCAAATACCTGACAAGAAGCAATTTAAAAGAGAAAAGGTTTATTTTGGCTTAGTGTAGTTAGTTCATCATGGTGGAGAGGTATAGCATCAGGAATATGAGGTGGATGGTCACATTGCATTTGCAGTCAGGAAGTAGAGAGTAGACAGGAAGAATCCTTAAGGACCCCTCCCCCATCTCAGCCCAGGTACCCACTTCCTCTAATAAGTTCCCACCTCATGGATTGGCTCCCAGCTGGGGATCAAGTGTTCCAACAAATGAATCCAAGGGGGATATTTCATATTCGATCTGCAACACTATGTTTGCTTGCCAATGTGCCTGCTCCTCCTCACCTGGCCTTTTCCTGCCTCTTTGCACCTGCAGCTTTGTGAGCAGGCGATACTCTGTTCTGTGGATCCACTGATGAGTGGGAGTGTGTGTTTCTGGTTTCCTTCTGAATTGCCTGTCTTGAGCTCTTAAACTTAGATGCTCTCATGCTCTTTAATATCCTCTGGCAATCTGGGTTCCTGGCTTTAGAAACAGGACTACATAGGAAACCTGCTTTCCTAATGATAGCTCTTTAAAATCCCTTTTCACTTCTACAGCCCGTTTATTATGTAGGGCTGACTCAGTTTGCTTTTCTAAAGTACACAGCTCATGTAGGTTACAGCTGAAAGTTAATAAAAAACTTGCCAGCCATGGGACTATATTGTGTATAAAGACTGACAAATATTTGCTATTTAAATATGAATACCAAGTACCTGAATCGGCTTATGCTTAATAACTGACCAAAATCCTACCCTCCTCCTCTCCTTCCTCATTTAATTTTGCAATCTAAAGAGTGAACCTAGGATTTGGCACATGCTAGGCAAATGAGCTATACCTTTTGTTTTGGGATTAACTCTTGCTAAATTTTCTAGTTGAACCCATTGTATAGCCCCAGCAGTGATTAAAGTTGTGATTCTTCGGGTAGTTAGGATTACAGGCCTGGATGAAATACTAGTTGTTTTTTTTTTTTTTTTCAGTGACAGTGATGGTGATAATAATATTAAAAACAATAATGTGTGGTGTACGCCTTTAATCACAGCACTTGGAAGGCAGAGGCAGGAGAACTTGTGAGTTCCAGGAGAGCCATGGTTACATAAAGAGATCCTGTCTCAAGAAAAAAAAAAGGAACAGTAATGTGTATGTGTTTCAGTGTGTGCACTAAAACATCTGTGGAAAAGTATCTCAGCAACTAGTAATTGCCTTTGGCATAACACTATACTTCATTTTCTATATTTTGTATTTCTCTTGAGCCTGGCTTATATGATTCTCTCTCTCTCTGTCTCTCTCTCTGTCTCTCTCTCTGCCTCTCTCTCTGTCTCCCTCTGTCTCTGTCTCTCTGGCTCTGTCTCTGTCTCTGTCTCTGTCTCTGTCTCTCTCTCTCTCACACACACACACACACACAGATTTCCAATAAGAAGCATAAAATAGGTCATATTTTGAAAAGAAAATAATACTTTAATGGGAAAATGACACTATTGCACGCAAGCAGTCTTTCCTACACATGAAATCGAACCTCAAGTCACACTTAGCACAGGGTTTCCACAGCAAAGAGGAAAATCTGAATCACTTCAAGACTTCTCACTAGTTCCAAAGGTCATCTCATAAAGGAGCTTTTGAATTTCATAAATCTTAAATAAAGTGTCCACACAATAAGGACATTTGCTATCACTGAAACAGCAAAGAAAATTGCATTAAAGGCTTGCACTAAAATCAACTTTGATAGTATAGCTTTTGTAAAGAAGAAGAGAAGATGATAGTTATGAAGATATTAATTATGAATTAGACACTTCAATAAAAATTTAAGGTATCTGTTTAAAACCACATTTTAAAGATTTATTAAGGTAAAGCATCCAAAACTCAGTCTATATGTCTAAAATAGTAAAAAAAAATAGTTATTATACTATTATCTCTTTTGAAATACTGGGAATCAAGCCCAAGGCCTCATCCACACTAAACTCTACTGCTAAACTAATTTCTCAGTCTGATATGTCTCTGACGTTTTTGGATGTATAGGTGTGTGTGTGTTGACATGTGTGCTGGTGAACATATGTGAACAGTTGTTGTGCAAGTCAGGGTCTTCTTTAATTTTTTACTGAGTCAGGGTCACTCAGATGAACCTAGAGCGAGACATGTGGTAAGCCTGGCTTCCAAGCACTGGATTGCACACACATTGGGTCCACACACATTGGTATTTATGCTAGGTTCTGGGTATCCCAACTCCTGTCCTCACCCTTTTTCAGTGCAACTCACTCATATACCATGTTCTACAGTGTGGGTTTCTCATTGTGAGACAAATCTTCATCAAGTGGACCAACTTCCCTGATTTTTTTTTTTATGGAACCATTACTTGGTCTTGAGTTAGATGTATAAATATAGCTAAATATATTATTTTGACTATTATATTATTATAGAAATTGCATCCTGCCACACTTCACAAATCCACTAGGCATATAAACTTAACTCAGAATTATAATCAATATACTCTTTGGATGCTTATTTGGAATTTAAGCAGGTTTTCTTTTTTGTTTTGTTTCTGAGATAAGGTCTTACTCTGAAATCCAGGCTAGTCTTGAATTTACAGTGATCCTTCTGCCTCACCTTCTCTGGTATTCAAATTACAGGCAAGAGACACTATGGCTACCTACAACATTTTCTTAATGAAAGCATTCATTCAGATATCCTGAGTGCCTGGTAATAGTGTGTGTGTGTGTGTGTGTGTGTGTGTCTGTGTGCATGTGTGCCAGTGACTACAGAAGACAGAGGTATTTTGAACTCAGGGCTTTGTGATATATCATGTGGTGCAAAGCTTGGATCATGTAGTCTTAAGTGGGAGAGATGATTACAATAAACATGCTAGCCAGGCCTGGGCAATATAATGAGACTGTTTTAAAACAGAACAGTAAAATGTGGGCTGGACATCTATCTTGGTGCTAGAACACTTGCTTAGCATGTTCAAGGCTCTGGAACCAATACCAAGAAAGACAAAAAAAAAAATAAATAAACAAATCATTTAATATGTTACAATTGATAGGTGCTATGAAAAACATGTTTAAAGTTACAAATTACATTTCATGACTTGCACTCATGGTACACTGTCTAGCATAAAATGTGATGTTCTTGTGGGTCTTGTATTCTAATCGAGAGTGATGATAAAAATAAGCAAAGCAGCTGGGCATCGTGGTGTAGGTCTGTCCTCTCAACTGCTCTGAAGACTAGGGAACCAAGTGGCACATCACCTATATTAAAAAAAAAAAAGCAAAGCAGTTATTTAGAGTGTCTTACGGAAGAAATTCAGGCACAGGGTCCAGGGCAGAAGCGGTTGTTGCTGAGTTTTCAAGGTGGTACTGAGGGTAGATCTTACTAGAAGATAAAAATTAGATTATAGCTAAGGGAATTATTATTGTGGCTATCCAAAGAGAAAGCACTTTGTGTGGAGGGGCCAGACAGTACCAGATCTTAAAAGCAAGAACTTGCCTGGAAGTATATGCCTAACAGTGAAGAGGCCACTCTGTTTGAGAGGAAGGAAGGAAGAGGGAAGTGAGGTTCGGGCAGATACTAAGCTCTGAAGGTCATTGCAAGGACTTTGGCTTTTGCTGAAGTGAAATGAGGAGCCATGTGACCTCTTAAAACATTTGAAGTATTTAGGGAACAATTAAATATGAAGATGTGCACATTAGAATATTTATTTTAAAGTCTTAATGTTATAGTCTCATTTTAGCATTCATTCTGAGACAAGTTATATTGTCAATTTACCGCTATCAAACTCCTCCAGGGGAGCAAATAAACATAAGTACAGTTTCCTTTTTTATTATTCATTTTTTCTATAGATGTTTTTTACTTTTGTATGTTCTCAATTACTATCTTGATATCCATTTGAAATCTCTTAAGCTAAGTGTCTCAAGCTTAGGTATACTTAGTGTTCTACAACTTATTAATATTTACTCATTTCTGGTTTTGTTGTTTTGAGAAAGGGCCTCAAACTCATTATGTGGCCAAGGATGACCTTGAACTCCTGATCCTCCTGCCTCCACTTCCTGAGTGCTAGGCATGCACGATTATACCTGAGTATTAATTTTCTAATATGCCATGTTAGTTTTGTTTTTACATGCACTTACATGTTTATTTGTCTGCTCGGTATGTGTGTGTGTATGCATGTGCACAAGCCATGAAACACATATGGAGATCAGAGGACAACTTTTAGAATTTGGTTCTTTCCTTCTGTCATGTGAGTTCTGACAATCAAATTCAAGTTGTCAAGGTTAGTGTTGAATTTGTGGCAATTGTTCTGCCTCAGTCTCTGAAATGCTAAGAATGCCAGTGTTCACTACTACACTTGTCTTAATTCTAAGTGTTCTTGAACAAAATAAATACTGTAGTATCTTGTTTAAAATCCTTTATGATGAAGACAGATAATGTCACAAATGCCATTACTTTGGCATTTTATGAATAAAAATATTCTGAGGGACAATGTATACCATTATGTAATGTCTTTCATTTTCTTTCCATTTAATGAAGTCTTGCTCATTCATCTATAATCTCTCTTCCAAGGGAACTAGAAAGCAGTTTGTCAGTTTGTTACTTGATATTTCTGTGACTTTTTGTTCATTAGAAGATTTGTTTGTTTGTTTATTGTTGTTTTAGATTAGCAGGAGAACTTTGAGTGAACAAGACTAGATTCAGTCTGGGGTAAATACCTGACCAGTAAGGTGTAACTACTTTCCCTCTCTGTGTTTGCAGTGTTTCAAGTGTCTGGTACTGAGTTGGGCACAGATCCTAGTACTTAAGAGATGCTCTTTACATATTTGTTAAACGAGTGCATTTTGTGGCATTTCTTTCATTTGTTTCTTAGAGACTTTGTATGCTGCCCATCCCTAGAGTACTGGTATTTTGAGAGCCTGCCTGCCAGAGGAAGTGGGTAACCTCTGCCTAAAGATATGAGCTGTTAATGGTTAATACCAGAATCAGATAAAGTTATTTTAAAGAGAGGAATTTTCCTAGAGAGACCCCTTCAGCCACATCAGTGGGTAACTTCATACTCTATCATCAGGCCATAAGGGAGTTGAGAAACTGAGAGTTGCACTTGGTAAATAGCCTTTGAATATAATGTCCTGAATTATTTTTATTTCAATTCCTATGCAAAAAAAAGTGACTGGAGACCTTAGGTCTACAGTGATCCCTACTATTATAGACAGATTATGGAGTGTGGAAGCTACCCACTGGAATTTCCAGGGTTTTGTGTCTTAGAGCAAGGAATTGGACCAGGGACACATAAGACAGTGGCAGAAAGACAGGGAGCTTATTAAAGAAGAAAAGCTCAAGTCAGAGCTGGAGAAAGATCAAAGGCTCAAAGCATGGGCCACGGTGGTTGTGAGTCTTTATGGGTCTTTCACACAGCTCCTGCCTTTCCTCACATGTGTATGCTATGGGCTTTTCTCAGACATGTTCTGACTGTCATGTGTATTCTTTGGTGGTGAACATGGGGGTTCCAGTGTTTTTTTCTGTCACTGATTGTAAATCTCTCCACCCTCTCTTCTGCTACAGGATCAAGCTGTAGACTATTTGATTATTAATTGTATTATTTGGGAAGACCTTGAAAACTGCCAAATGATACCAAATATATCAATAGCTTTGACTTTCCCCCCCATGCCTCTGTTATCTCAAAGGCCCGCCACAGTTGTGGCTGGAAGAAGAGGAAGGGTGGCCCCTAAGCTGTCAAAATGCCTACAGCAGCATCATTTTGTCAGTCTTAGGTTTAGTTGGACTGTAGTGAGGATCAGATATCCTTTTGTTTAACTTGTGGTTCCCACACTCAGAAGAGGTTGGTATATTAAAGTGTATAACATTAATAGTCATGAGAAAACCAAAGCTGGGCACAAGTTAAAATGGCAAAGACAAATTTTATCCAGGACTAGCATAACAAAAAGAACCCAGGTACATAGTTGGCCTCTGATTTAAACACACTAGGGATACCTGGGGATTTATAGTCAAGAAACGTGGAGCTCATGGTTGATACCAACATAGGTGAATGTTGGTAGCATCAACCTCACAAGATTCATGCTGAAGGCAGGCCAGCATGAATAGATACCAAAGGTGGGGACTGAGAGATTTTGTAGATAGGGAGGGTGTGATTGTGTATGTGTGGGTTCTTGCTAAACTGCCTTGGCGATTGCTAAACCTAGAGTTTACAAAGATGTGCACACATAGCACATGGGCCAAGGAGAAGGTTCAAAGTCTGACTAAAGTTTGCTTTAAGCAAGGATCTTTGTCACATTGCCCACTGTATGCTAGCATATTTGAACAGGGCTAGGTAGGGTATCATACCTGGACCCAGAATTTTTGCAAGTTTCTCTCTTTCTGTTTGACAGAAATATAAGTTCAGGCCCCAATGCTATCTTGAGGATAGCCCTGCTTCCATCTTGGTGAACCTTTCCGTTTTTTGTCTTTTGTTTTGTTTTTTTTTTTTTTTTTTAATCCTGTGACCTCCAACAGAAAATAGGACAACAGTTTATTGCACATACTGTCCATGAAAAAACAAAACAAAACAAAACAAAACAAAAACCAAAAGAAAGTTTATTCTGAGGCAACTTTGAGTGAATAGTGCTTAGTAACAGAGATTCGGGTTTCCCAGAATTACATGTTCTACTGTGAAAGAGGTTTACACGCAGTCTTATAGCCATAGAACAAAAGACCATAAATCAATACATTTGCCAAATATAGCGGAAAGGACATCGGGGAGGTAGGCTACAGCATAGCAGGAAAATCTCCAGCTGATGATACTCTTCTTTTGAGCACTGCTGAAAAGCCAGTCGTTGGCTAAGTTTAACAATACATTCCAAACTTTTTACATAACAGGCACAAAGATCTTAGGTCAGCTACAAAGGTTGGTAATAAGCAGTTTTTTTAAAGAACCTAAAGATAGTCCAAGATAATCTTGGTTACTGATCATCATCTCTCCGTAATGGTAAAGTTCTAGACAGTCAGTCACTTTGTACAGTCTTCAACAAAGATGTAATTTTCCCAGTAAACGTGAGTTTACAGTAGAAAGAAGACACTAGGCTTGCGCTTTTAGGGGCTGAATCGCCTGGGATGGACGAAGCTTTATGCGGCCGGGAGGGGTGGAGTTCAGAGAAGCTGCACAGGGCCCTCCTCGCTGCATTTGTCCCGCCTTCTTCCTCTCATTGGCTGAGATTCTCCACGCATCACGTCGGCGACCCCAGCGTGCCCTCCCGGTGGGGCGGGACTTTAGGCGCTCGAGGCGGGGACGGTGCGCACGCGCAGAGGAGCGGGTCTGGGTCTGGGCGGGGGAGGAAGGGGGTGGTGTTCCCGGTTTCCCGGGTTACCTGAGGGGGCGGGGGTGAGAGCTCACGCTGGCCTGGCAGCCTTGGTGAGTCGGGATTCTCCTGCACCGGCGGGCGAGAGCGCGCGGCGGACCACAGAGCGGAGGTAAAGACCGCAGCGGGCTCCTTTAGAGGGTCAGGGTCTCGACCTCAGCGGGGCATGGCGGGAAGGTGGCGGGCCGCCCGGGCGGGGTCGTGCCGCGCTAAGGGAACGGGGTGGTGCCCGGAGCTCGGCCCGGCCGGGGTTCGCTTGCCTTCTGAGCTCTGCACAGTTGCTGATTGAGGCGGACCCGGGCCCCGAGGGCTGTGGCGGCGGCGCGGACCCCATAGTAACTTTACTTACCGGCCGGCTGGTGCGGCGGACGGTGTCCTCAGGGGGCGCTTCACCTCGGGAAGCGCTTGTCCCGGACCGCCGCTACCCTCAGCCTGCCCGGTCCTTCCCAGCAGGTGACAGCGGGAGCTGACAGGTTCAGGGCGTCTCACTTCGCGCCGCGGGTCCATCTGTCATTCCCCACCCTGGTGCTTCGGAGTCCTTGCTGTCCCTTCCCTGCCCGTGACACCTGCTGCGGGACTCTGCAAACAACCCTTCGTGGTTCGCGCGCACCTCTGGAGCGGTGGCTGAGATGCTAATATAATAGGGACGTGACCCAGGGAGATTTCCTCTGCCACCGGAGGCCAAGGGTTCATGATGGAGGGTTGGAGCTCAGGGAGTCAAGAAAAGTGTCCTCATCCAATCCTCAGAGGGATAAACAAAACAGCAAAACATCCTTGATGGAGAGAGAGAGAGAGAGAGAGAGAGAGAGACAGAGACAGAGACAGAGACAGAGACAGAGACAGACAGACACAGCTCTTGCTTGGTAGTTGATGGTGTGAGAAAAAAATTTTAAGGTGTTGACTCGTGTAGAACACACATTTGTGTTGAATTCTGGCCAGTATTTCCTTAAGGATCAAATTCATTGTGCATTTTCTCCAGGGTTTGTTTAACAGGTTGATATGGCACATTAATTTGAGCTTTTTCTTCCTGAAAGGCATTTGGCTGGTCTGCCTTTACTTTTAACTTCCACACCTAGTAACCTTATACTAATAAAGATGTTGGCTCTTAGCTTTTATTATGTAGCTGATTGGTAGGGGATATCTGTATTTACAGAGCATTGCAAGTAACTTTTCTGCTGCTCGTTGCTGTCATCCACGTTGACACTAACACATACAGATATTGAGAGACTTTGGAAGATAGAGGACGTAAGGGGGAGATGAGTTTCTGTTATTTAGTTTCCATTAAAATACTTCCCAGACAATAAATTGCATATAGAGCATATGCATTTAGTAAAGATGTTTAAGTACCTATTGTGGACCAGACACGTTTTATAAACAGATAAATACCCCCTTTCTTGGGTCATACATATTCTGGAAGAACCTCAGACAATAAGTAAGAAGAATATGTCCTTGTCAGATGATGTTAAAGGACTTAGAGAAAAAGCAGGGAGAAGACAGAGCCAGAAACGGGCTGCAATTTGATTAGAGGTAGTTAGGAAAGGCCTTCTGGAAAAAAAATTTGATAACCGGAAGGAAGTAAGGGGTGATCCATGCTCTTTTCTGAGGGAAGGATATGCAGTGAGAAAGCCACTTGCAAAAGCCCTGAGGCAATAGTGTGGAGACTGGAGTCAGAAGAGAGCTGAGAGGCGGGTCTGGCCGTGTTGGAGCCAGTTAAGTAAGAGTCGTAGAGTACCAACAGATTAAAAGGGTGAGAGATCAGATTGTGAAAGGCTTTATAAGCCTCTGTAGGGAGAGGAGACCTCTTTTTGATTACAAGCTGATATAATCAAACTTGATTTTCAAAGGAGCCATATTATGACTAATTGGAAAATATACCACCATTTGGGGGAAGGGATAGCAGAAACAGAAGCAGAGATACCAAGTAATGAGGCCAGAAATGATTTAGGAATTTGTGGCTGTGGTGAGAGGTTATTGACTTTTTAATACATTGTGTATAGAAATGTAGAGGACAGCAACAATTTTGTCTTTAGCAAGAAAGATAGACTAGAATAGGGAGGTACTGAGAGCTTTCTGAGAAGAATAGGCTTGGTAAGGAGGTTAGGTTTTAGGGGATAAAATTAAACACCCAAGTGGAGATTATTCGTAATAGACATTAGTGACTTTGCATTACAGGAATTTTTGTGTTTCTTGACTATTCCAGCTTAACCATTTTGCCCATAAGTGGACAATTTCCATTCCATGCTTACTACTTTTTTTTCCTCCCAGTGTTGGGACTCAAACCCAGTGCCTTGAGCATGCTAGGAAAGTTCTCTTACTAAGCCCTTTCTTTCTCTGGCTCTGTTTTTAGTTCTTTTGAACCAACGTAGTCATTTATGTTCCCAATGTAGCTCTGGTTTTATTTGCTTGGATTTAGTCCATGTGTTTGTTAGTTTTAGTTGTAGAAAAAGCTGTACAGAATTCCAGAGTATTTTTTATAGTCTGCTGCTATATTCAACTTGAACACCTTTCTCTGATTTTTTAAAATTATTTTTAGATGCCTGTTAAAAAGAATTTAAGTCCCAGAAATATTATCAAATGTGGCTTTTCTTGGCCATTTGTGAAATTACAATGTAAGTGACCTGAATTTTTGAAATGATGTTCTATAAGCAACAAAGAGATTATTTTAATTCTTTTGTTTTATTACAGATGACTTGAAATAAACTATCACATTCTTAATGGAGATTTTTAAAATATCACAATATAAAGTATTAGGCCAATATACTTTGATCTGTAAGGCTTGCTGGAGCATCTCTGTAGTCCCAACTACTTGGGAGGCTGAAGCAGGAGGATCACATGTTCAAGACCAGCCTGGACATTTAACAGATTAGTGGGACTCTGTCTCAAAAATGAGAAAATGGGGTTGAGAATATGGCATGGTGGTAGAGTACTGTCTGGCATATACAGGGCCCTGGGTTTGAAAACAATAACAAAATACTTGTATCAGAAAATATGTAATCCTGAGGTCTATTCTTTATAATAAAGAACCAGAAAAGAACTAATACTTTATAATAAATTTTCAGCATATCTGTCCCCAATTAGATTGGTAACTGTAAACTGATCGTGGAGTCAGTGAGGCAACTCTGTTCTCATTGGCACTACTTTTTCACTGTTGCTTCTCATCAGTGCTTGTCCTTGTGCCTCTTAATTTCCCTGGCCTTGCTTATAATAATTGAGAGAGATATGATACATTCGGAATTTTTGAATGCTTACTAAGTCTAAGCACTGGAAAGAATAGAATAAGGAAAAAAGTACCTAATAACATGAAATAGTAATGCTTAAAACCAGATGTCTTGATTAGTTAAGAAAGAAATAAAATTATTTTCCAAAAGGATAGCCATTGTTTCATTCAAACGTTAGTCTTTGAAATTGAAACCCACAGTGGTGAGGAAATGGGAGCTTCCAGCCATTTTAAAGAAATGGACAAATGAGATGAGCACTAGGGTTTCATGCACTTAGTCATGCTTATAAAACTGTTTTTACCGATCTTTGAAAAGTAAAGAGTCATTTCAATAGTGGACTACTAATTGGTAATTGAGGAATGGACTATAAGATCATACAATGTAATTATGTTATGTGTAGAAAGCTAGCCACCCCCAACACACACACACACACACACACACACACACACACACACACACAATCACAGTCCAACAAAAATAACCCACTGTGTACTTTGTAGTTCCATCTAGAAAATGTGTTCTTATCCATAGTGGCAGAAATGAGTGGTGGGCTGAGTGCAGATGGAGTAAAGGAAGGAGGCATAGATGGGAGGGATAACAAGGACATACTAGGAAACTGCAGGGAGTGGTAGACAGGTTCCACTGAACAAATTATATACTTTAAAGGTGTACAGTGTGTTACGCGTCATGCCAATTACACCTTAATAAGTGGTATTTAAAAGTATCTCAAGCTTTAAAAGACAGAGGAATCTTAAGTTCATATTACCCAATGAAAGAAGCTAGTCTGAAAAAGTTGTGTACTTTGTTATTCCAAGTCTGAGATATTCTGGAAAAAGCAAAGCAAAACTCTGTGGAGGCAGAGGATCAGAAGTTAGAGAAAGGGAAGAATAAATGGGCAGAGAACACAGAGGATTTTTAGGGCAGTACAATACTACAGTGGTGGATATATATCATACATTTGTCAAAACCTGTTGTATGCACAACTGTGGGTCTTAATGTAAGCTGTGACTTTGGGACGAGAATGATCTGTCAATATAAGTTTGTTAGTAACAAATGTACCTATGCTGTGGGATGTTTGTAGCCAGAGAGGCTGTGCATGTGTGGAGACAGCTATGTGTGATTTCTTTTTTCTATTTGATTTTGAGGTGAACCTAAAACTGCTCTATAAAGAGTAGATTTTTGCCAGAAACTTGAAGAATTGCCATTTTGCTTGTTTTGAGCCCGGGCTGGCTGGAATTTGTGATCCCCCTTCCTTGAATGCTGAAATAAAAAGTGTGCACCATCATGCCCAGCAAGAATTGACTATTTTACATTTTAAAATTGAAGAATTAGAGGTGAATCTGAGAAATTGTACATTGAAACATTTGACACCGATTCTCAGAAAAATTATGTTAGATTGCCAACTACTTCATGACTCATGATCAGAGAAGAAAGCATTGATTGCTGAGACCCATCCATTTTTAAAGAATAAGTCAGTGATCTAACCTCATGTTCACCTTGCTAAAGACAGCATAAGAACAGTATATTTTTTTATAGCATATCACCATGTGTAGCCTGTACATCCAGTATTTGATTTAATCTTTAAAAGCCCACCCCCTGAATTAGTTCATTTTGAAATGAAGAGGAGACAGTGTATGGAAACTTAACTGGGAGGTGCGGTTGGCCAAAGGTATGTTTCTTTAAGGAGTGATGTCAAGGTATTTGTGTGGATTGAGGGAAAGGTAGATCCTGTAATAGATGCTAATTGATTGAAAATAATATGAAAGAAAGGGAAGGTGTGGGCCCAGGAGAAAAGGTAAAAAGGGTTACTCAGAAGAATAGCAATGCATCTTCCTGTTTGCAAAAGAGAAGGAAATAAGGGAGTGGGTTGAGGTAGAGCTGAGCATCCAGGGTGCTGTCTCTTCTCTACAAAGCAAGGTTATCTGATGAGACAGAAAAATGTGAGTTGGAGTATTCTTGGGGAAGCACTTTACGCCTAGTGTATTGGAATTTCTTGTTTTTGTGGCTAATTGAGTCCAGAAAAGAGTTCTTGTGTGGAGATGAAGGAATTTAAACAAGGGCTAGTGACCTAATTACTGAGTCCTGATAAATATTCTTCCAGGATTTGAAATCACAAATATACACAGAGGTTACCAGAATGGTTAAATAGCTTTCTCCATGATCTGCTTTGGTTAGGTGAAAAAGCAAGTGTAGTCAACTGAACCTGGGTGAGAATAGGAAAGAAGAGTGTAATGAAGAACCTGGCAAGAAGGACGGTGTGACACCAAGGAATGGAGGAGGCCGGTGGGGTCATTGTTCAAAGCAATGACACACAGAACTCCTACTCAGTTAGGAGGAAGAGCCAAGCCAACTTGAGGCTGATACATGCGGAGAGTAGAGAAGGTGAAGAATCTTAGTGAAAAAGGATATATGCTTAGGATTTATGGTAGTAATGGAACACTAGAGGTGGAAAAGGGGGTACACATGAAAATTCTACATTTAAAATTCCAGATATAGCTGTCTCTTGTGAGACTATGCCAGGGCCTAGCAAACACAGAAGTGGATGCTCACAGTCAGCTATTGAGTGGACCACAGGGCTCCCAATGGAGGAACTAGAGAAAGCACCCAAGGAACTAAAGGGAACTGCAACCCTATAGGTGGAACAACAATATGAACTAAGCAGTACCCCGGAGCTCTTGTCTCTAGCTGCATATGTATCAAAAGATGGCCTAGTCGGCCATCACTGCAAAGAGAGGCCCATTGGACTTGCAAACTTTATATGCCCCAGTACAGGGGAATGCCAGGGCCAAAAAGGGGAAGTGGGTGGGTAGGGGAGTGGGGGGGGGTATGGGGACTTTTGGTATAGCATTGGAAATGTAAATGAGCTAAATACCTAATAAAAAATGGAAAAAAATATTTAAAGGCAAAAAAAAAAAAAAAATTCCAGACGGGTAATTTTAAGTAATAAGGATTAAAATATAGCTGCCGTTCCTGGGAAGCCAGTCTTAATAGTGCTAATCGCAATAATAGTAATGGTAGTTCTTGTCAGTAGCCTTCCTGAAGGTACTCAACCAAGAGTACCTGAGACTGGGTAGCTTGAAAGTCCTTATGAGCAGCTATTAACCGAGCCCCAGAAGATCAGCTCTTGTGGAGAACATATGATGTTGATAATAAGTGGTAATGTCCTACTAAGAACTTGGCCAGTTGGTGACAGCTATAAACGCAATCCTGAAGTAGATACCATGAAACACTCTGGTTTGGGAAGCCCTGTGAATACTGACTTTTCCCGGACTGAGGACTTGGTGATGTCGTGATGTCATTGAGAAGAAGAGGTGAAGGTATTCTAGCTTCATAGCAACAAAGATAGGGCTCAGGGAGGAGTAAAGTACATGGGGAGGGGCCTGAGGAGTCAACTCAGTAAAGTGTCTGCCTCATATGTGTGAGACCTTAATTTTGATCCCCAGAAGCCCTGTAAAAATGGTGGCCCTAGTAGTATGCACTTAAAATTGCACCTCTGGGGAGGCAGAGACAAGACCCCTTGCTAGTTGTCCAGTTTAACCTAACTGGTGAATTCTAGGACAGTGATATACCCTGTCTCAAAAACGATGGATGATGTTTCTGAGGTCATGCACACATGTATATCTGCACACGCACGCGCACACACACACACACACACACACATACATATATGAGTATATATGTATGTATATATATTCATAAGTAAAACAACAAAAAGTATATATACATATGTATATATGTATGAGTATATATCTATTTATATTCATTTATTCATAAGTAAAACAACAAAAAGTTTTAGGAGGACTTACTTAATAGGGTGCAAAACCTCAGAGGGGTGCTTGAGTATGTGGGGCAGTTGTACAGTTTGTTGGTCAAATAGATGGTATTTTGAGAACAAAGGGTGTCATTAATAGTTACTCTTAGACATAAGCCAGGACTAGGCTGGGCACCACAGTGAAGGTAAGCAGAGGCGTTACACTGGAAAGGGGTAGATACTGAGAATGAGTGCGCTGAGTCTTATTAGAGGGGCTTGTGTGGTGTCAGCTCAAGACTGTTTTCTCTAGTGTCATGGTACTGTCCCGAGACTTTCTGCTACCTCTTATATAAGAAAGTCTGGGCTCATCTTTGTATGAGCATTTAGGAAGTCATTAAACATGTAGGTGATAGTTGAAACCTCAGAAGTTTGAGTTCATAAAAGGATAGTAAACACACAGAGTAAAATGAGGAGGGTACAATCCAGAGCCTCATCAACACGAGGAGCTGACACAGAAGAATCTAGCCAAGGACAATAGACAGTAATCAGAAGAGGAAACCCGCAAAATATAAGTAGAAGTATGTGTATGAGTATGTATGTGATTCCATAGGTCAGAAGAGAGGGTTAAGAACAGGACAATTATTGTTTTTCATATGCTTTGTATTTTACAGAGAGGTCTGATCAGATAAGTACTAGTACGTGCTTGTTGGAATGAATTTGGCAATTAGTTATTGTTGCTCTTGGCCTGAGTAGTTTCTATAGAGGACTGTGAGCAAAAGCCAGGTTGCAGTGCACAGAGCAGAGGTGAAGTGGCTTCCTTATAGACACTTTTGAGTAATCTTGAAGGAGAGGTGTCAATGGGATACTTCCTCTGTTTTAAATGCAAGCAATGAAGAAGCTAATAGAGTTGAGGGATTAAAAACTAAGAGGGAGCTGGGAGATGTCAAGTCAGAAAGTGTTGATTGTCATTACAAAGGCAGAAGAAAGAGGAAAATATGTTCTGTTGTTTTGGGCTTTTTTGAGATAGGGTTTTGCTTTGTAGCCTAGGCTAACCTCACTCATACTCACAATCCTAGTTGCTTATCTTTTTTCTGTTCTGAGATTCACTGCACCTGGCTTGGAAGATTAAAAAAAAAAGATTTAAATATGTATGCGTGCTAGGAACCAAACTTGGGTTTGCAAGAGCAACAAGTGCTCTTAACCTGTGAGCCCTCGATCCAGCTCCTGGGAGATGTGTTCTAAATAAATAAGACAAGCTTACTAATTACAAGTGTCAAGCCCTACAGTGCTTGGAAGCATTCAGTTTCCATCTCGTGTCGATTAACTCTACTTGGATTTTCTTGTACTGCTTTTAGCTATGAGCTATCCAAACGATTGTTGGGGTGCTTGATATTTTCTGGGGCTTTTTTTCCTTTATATGTATCTCTTTTTTAAAAGTTAGCTGTGTTTTGTACATTGGAGATGTCTTATGATTAAAGATAGCCATCCATATTTACATACCACAAACAGAATTAAATCCGTATGTTTTTAATGTATTGCGACTTTTCAAAAGCAGTAAGAATATTCTTTAACATTGATCTGGTCACCTGTGACTTGCTGCAGTTTTTATTGGTTCTATAGTTATCTTCACTCCTTAGAAGAACAGTAGTCATAATTACATTCATTGTATTGTAGCAGCAGAGCTATTAAATACATTGAGTTTGGGTGAGTGTAAAATTAAGACAGTGGTAAGAACAGTTTCTTCCCTTTTTTATCATAATAATGTGACATCTTTAAAAGGGCAGCAAACATATTTATCAGTTCATAAAATGCACTCATTGTTGTAACCTCTTGGTATTCATCCATTGAAGTGGGAAATACAGTGTGGCCAGTGGAAGGAGGCTGTCCTGGTGTAACTTGTAGGGCAGCTATGCATGTCCATCAGCTCCCTCATTACACTGCTTTCTTTTTTTTTTTTTTCCCATTTTTTATTAGGTATTTAGCTCATTTACATTTCCAATGCTATACCAAAAGTCCCCCATACCCACCCACCCCCACTCCCCTACCCACCCACTCCCCCTTTTTGGCCCTGGCATTCCCCTGTACTGGGGCATATAAAGTTGGCGTGTCCAATGGGCCTCTCTTTCCAGTGATGGCCGACTAGGCCATCTTTTGATACATATGCAGCTAGAGTCAAGAGCTCCGGGGTACTGGTTAGTTCATAATGTTGTTCCACCTATAGGGTTGCAGATCCCTTTAGCTCCTTGGGTACTTTCTCTAGCTCCTCCATTGGGAGCCCTGTGATCCATCCATTAGCTGACTGTGAGCATCCACTTCTGTGTTTGCTAGGCCCCGGCATAGTCTCACAATATCTGGGTCCTTTCGATAAAATCTTGCTAGATTACACTGCTTTCTATATTTGCTCTTGACTGCATTTTGACTGTGTGTGTATGTGTGTTTAGGCCAGCAGACTTTCTTCAGGTGAGGTGTATCTGTTATTTAAATTTCTCAGTGGCCCTGGAACTATCGGATTAGGCCAGGCCGTTTGGCCATTGAGCCCCAGGGTCCACTTGTCTTCACCTCCCCAGTACTGAGATTATGTGCATATACCACCATGCCCAGCTTGCTTGCTTTCTTTCTTTCTTTCTTTCTTTCTTTCTTTCTTTCTTTCTTTCTTTCTTTCTTTCTTTCTTTCTTTCTTTCTTTCTTTCTTTAACATGGGCTCTGAAGATCAAACTGAGGTCCTTGGATGCTTGCAAAGGAAGCACTTTGCTGATTAAGCTATTTTCACAGCCCAGACTGATGCCTTAAATGTGTGTGTGTGTCTGTGCACGCCTGCACACACATGTGTTGCACCCAGGATCTTGAGTGCCAGACAAGGGTTCTGACACTGAGCTGTATCCTCAGTCTTGACTTGGAATTTCTTTTTCTTTTTTTTTCTTTCTTTTTTTTTTTTTTTTTTTTTTGGTTTTTCAAGACAGGGTTTCTCTGTATAGCCCTGGCTGTCCTGGAACTCACTCTGTAGACCAGACTGGCCTCGAACTCAGAAATCTGCCTGCCTCTGCCTCCCAAGTGCTGGGATTAAAGGCATGCATCGCCACTGCCTGGCTGGGATTTCTTAAAGATTAAAATGCTTTGTTGCTTTTTGTATTTCCTTTTAATGGTGTTTCCAAAACAATAATGCTGATAATTATTCCTGCATTTTCTCCTGTTAACTTTATTTAAATGTTTCGAAGACTATTTTTAAAGTCATTTGTTTCAAGTTACTGGCATAGTCTTCTCTATTCCTTATATTTTACATTATAATTTATGTGTGTCTGAGAGAAAGCATGTCTGTGTGTCTGTCTGTAGGCACGAGTCATGGAGGTTAGAGAACAACTTTCAGGAGTCTGTTCTCTCCTTCTACTATGTAGGTTCTGGGAAGTGAATTCAAGTTGTCGGGTTTGGTAGCAAGCACTTTTACCCACTGAACCATCTCACTGGTTCACTATTATTATTGTTTGTATGTATGTGAGCCTGAGTCAGTGTAAGTGCAACACATATGTGATGGTGCCCACAAGATCAGAATAGGTGTTAGATCCCCTGGAGCTGGAGTGAAAAGCTGCCGTGAGCCTCCTGATATATGTGCTGGGAACAGAAACTGGGTCCTCTGCAAGAGCCGCAAGTGCCCTTAACTACCAAGTTAACTTTCCAGCCCCACTCCTCATTTTTTTTTTAAATAAAATACTAGCAATGTTGTTTTGGCAGTGTAATCTGGTTTTACTCACATTAAGGAAACAATGTAAATGGATCTTCATGCTTGTTACATTTCTTTTTTAATTAGTGTACTGTCATGAAAGTTCACAGTCCAAAGAGACATTTAGAAATGATCTAGTTTTAATTTTTCTGAATATAAGAGTAATAGGGAACAGGCTGGGATTAATAACATATACCTAGTTCTGGGGACTCAGGAGTAATAGGGGACAGGCTGGGATTCAAAACATATACCTAGTTCTGGGGACTCAGGAGTAATAGGGGACAGGCTGGGATTCATAACATATACCTAGTTCTAGGGACTCAGGAGGCTGGATCAGGAGCGCCCTAAGTTTGGAGTGACCTAGGCTGATTAGTTAGACCCTGTTTCAAAACAAACTGACAAACCAACATCAAGCCAACACTTAGAAAGCGAGGGTGGGGGTCATAAATATTTGAGGAAAAACAAAAGTTCAAAAATATCTTTTATTTTTAGTCTGACATTTCATACACTGTATTACTAATACCCTGAACATTTTTGTGTGTTTTAGGAATGTAATTCTGTAGCCAAAATATGTCTGAGTACCATAGGAACATGTAGCAATTGGCTTCTAGTATGTGATTCATGAATATTTTTATTTTTCTTTATATGTTATTCTTGTTTTTGTTGTTGTTGTTATTATAGAAGGTGTCTCACTAGCCCTGGCTAGCCTAGAATTCACTTGAGGCATATTTCATGTTTTAACCTAAGTGCTAGAATTGCACACGCGTGTCACCATGCTGAGCTTACCTGTCCATATTCTTTGTGTGTGTGTTTTATTAGATATTTTCCTTATTTCCATTTCAAATGTTATCCCCTTTCTTCGTTTCCCTTCCAAAATTCCCCTATCCCTTCCCTCCTGCCCCTGCTCACCAACCCACCCACTCCTGCTTCCTGGTCCTGGCCTTTCCCTACACTGGAGCATCAAGCCTTTACAGGACCAACGGCCTCTCCTCCCTTTGATGACCAACAAGGCCACATATGCTACATATGCGGCTGGAGCCATGGGTCCCTCCATGTGTACTCTTTGGTTGGTGGTTTAGTCCCTGGGAGCTCTGGGGGTACTGGTTGGTTTATATTGTTGTTTCTCCTATGGGGCTGCAAACCCCTTCAGCTCCTTGGGTCCTTTTTCTAGCTCCTCCATTGGGGACTCTGTGCTCAGTCCAATGGTTGGCTGAGAGCGTCCACCTCTGTATTTGTCAGGCACTGGCAGAGCCTCTCAGGAGACAGCTATATCAGGCTCCTGTCAGCAAGCTCTTGTTGGCATTGACAACAGTGTCTGGGTTTAGAGACTGTATATGGGATGGATCCCCAGGTGGGGCAGTCTCTGGATGGCCTTTCCTTCAGTCTCTGCTCCACATTCTTAACATAGGGATAGAAACTTATTGTGATGATGAGAGTGGGTTACATTTGAAAAGTCTTTCTTTTCTCAGAAAATGTTCCATTTTTGCTTCAGTTCTCCCAGACCCTGTGTTAGACTTAGGACCCCTAACTAGTCCTCTTCATGGATGGTTAGAGAGCAGTTGATTCAACAGCTGCATCTTGATTTGACTCTACTCTTAGCTTTCTTGGAGTAAAATATAACAAGAAACAGATTTTTCTATATTTGACTGTATCAACTAAATTTATGTTTTCTTTTAAGGGGTAGCTAGTTGTATTGTCTATGTAGACATGGAAGACTAAGAGGAGACCAGCACTGTTTAAACTTCCAAGGTGTAGTCTAGGTTGTCTTTAATCTCATCATGGTGCTGTGTGACTCTCTAAGACTGTAGATTTGAGCCTCCTACCTGACTTACAAGGTATCTTTAAGGCTTGTGAATATCTATGTTTAGTATTCCTAGACCTTATTTTATAGAATCTTTTGCATATGTCAGAAAAACATAAAACTTGATCACTATGATTTTGTTATAGAAATTATTATTTTCACTTACATTAGGTTTAGGCTTCAAATGACTTTTTAATGTTTCTTCAACAAGTATGAAGAGCTATGCCTATAATAGAAGTTTAAGAACTTTTTAAAAAGCCTGTAGTCTTTGAATTATAATCTTTAATATAACATAAATGATACATCAACTTTCTTCCATTAATTAATTTATTTGTTCACTTTGCATCCCGATCACAACCCCCCTTCCACCTCCCCCCACCACGCCCCTTCTGCTTCTCCTCTGAGAAGGAGAGCCCCTCCTGGGTCCCAACCAACCCTGGCACATCAAGACACTGCAGGACTGGTCATAGCCTCTTTCACTGAGGTCATCTAGGTAGCCCAGTTAGGGGAACAGGATCCATAGGCAACAGAGTCAAAGACATCCACTTGTTGGGGGACCCACATGAAGACCAAGCTGCACATATGTGGCACGTGTATGTGTGTGAGGAGCCTAGGTCCAGCCCTCATATGCTCTTTTGTTGTTGATTCAGTCTCTGGGAGTTCCCAAATGACCCGGTTTGTTGACTCTGTTGGTCTTTCTGTAGAGTTCCTGTTCACTCTGGGACCCTCAATCCTTCTCCCCAACTCTTCCACACAACTCCCTGAATTCCATCTGTTTGGTTTTGGGTCTGTGCTTCTGTTTTGGTTAGCTACTAGGTGGCCAGATATCTGGAATGGGGGATGAGACGAGGAAAGTTATAAGATGTCTATGGGAATGACTCTAGCTGAAACTCCTAGCGGTGGGAGCTATGGAGCCTGATATGACCTCCTCCTGTAGTCAGGTAGGACTCCCAGTGGAGAGACAAGGACACCAACCCATTCACAAAACCTTCAACCCAAAATTTGTCTTGCCTATGAAAACTGCAAGGACAATGATGGAGCAGAGACTGAGGGGATGGCCAAAGTGACTGGTCCAACTTGAGACCCAATCCATGGACAAAAAGAACTAATCCATGGCACTATTTTTTTTTTTTTTTTTTGGTTTTTCGAGACAGGGTTTCTCTATATAGCCCTGGCTGTCTTGGAACTCACTTTGTAGACCAGGCTGGCCTCGAACTCAGAAATCTGCCTGCCTCTGCCTCCCGAGTGCTGGGATTAAAGGCATGCACCACCTCGCCCGGCTCCCTGGCACTATTAATGATACTCTGTTATGCTTACAGTCAGGAACCTAGAATGACTATCCTCCCAGAGGCTCCACTCAGCTGCTGACAATATCAACTTTTAATCCTAAGGTTTTTTTTTTTAAAGATAATAAACTTTGCTAAGGACTTTAAGAGTTTGTGTAGCACATTTCTTAGTACTTCACAGCTAACTGTGGAACAGGAAAAGTCTTTTCTAAGTTCATATTAGAGCCTTAGCTTGGGAAAGTTTTTAAAAAAAATTTGCACATTTAAGTACTTTCTATCAAAGTTAACATTAAGTGAGTTGGTATTTATTGACTTCTTACTGTTTATAGCATTGATGATATTTTTTAAAAATAAGATCTGGATTAAAAAAAATCTTTAACAAAGATTTAATTAAATTTAAGTTTTGCCTGCATGCATATCTGTGTACAACATGTATGCAGTGCTTGAAGAAACCAGAAGAAGATGTCAAATCCTTTGGAACAGGAGTTAACAGATGGTGGTAAGGTACTGTGTAGGTACTGGGATTTGAACCCAGGTCCTCTGGAAGAGCAACCAGTATTCCTAACCACCCTCTAGGGTCCCTTCCTAAGAAAGTATAATTTAGTTTGTAAAGAAAGAATACAAGTATATGATACAGTGTGATGAATGATACTATAAAGGCATTTAGAAAAGGAATTACTAGTGATTTCCATGGCAAGAGCAACATGATAAAGCAGTGAACTAGTGTGGAGGACGTGTAACCTTTGGGGAAGAACTGTAGAGGAAGTGGTCCTGTGTGTTAGTTGTATAGAGAGATTGGAATGATAAAATGGTGGAGGATATTGCATGCTCTAAGAAAGGTATTGGGGTCACATATCCCATGAATTAGAGTGTGGTTTATAATTTCAAGGAACCTGAGTGACTTTTTTTTTTTAAAGCAGTTGTAAGATTTAGGTTAGATAGAAAACAGACCAGAGGCAGGAGATGAGGGCCCAGGAGTGCTTAGAAATAAAGCTAGAGAAGAAGGGGCCAGATTCAGTGATGATAATAATAGCTAATAATTACTAATCTTCAGTCTGCCAGGTATTTGTGTTCTGAATGGAATGTCTCATTTAATTTTAATAATAACTCTTCCTAAAAGCTTGCCTATATAAGAAACAAGGGATCTCTTGGGAAGAAAAATGAGCTCACCCCAAATTATTGATGTTGACTCCCTGAAATATAGAAGGAAAAGAAAATTTAGGGCCCATTGCTTTCTTAGATTTCTGCCCTCTATACAAAATTATTCTAAATATATTTAGCTAAGCGTTTTTTTTTTTGAACAGCCCACACTGTTCCACATAACTTAAAAGTATTTCATTAAACACGTTTTCTATTTTGACTTAATTTAAATGCATAATACAGAATAAATGTGGGAGCAGCACCACCATTTCTTTCCCCTTTCACTTCTTGAGGATTGGCATAGCTCCACATTTGTAATGTTGACCATCTAGGTCACAGCCAACTTTTTTTTTTTTTTTTTTTTTTTTTTTTTTCGAGACAGGATTTCTCTGTGTAGCCCTGGCTGTCCTGGAACTCACTTTGTAGACCAGGCTGGCCTCGAACTCAGAAATCCGCCTGCCTCTGCCTCCCAAGTCACAGCCAACTTTTATAAAGCTCTGAGATGCTGACATTCTAGTGACACCTCATGTTAAGATGTAAATTCTTTCTGTGAGGAGTAGTATCCTCTCAGGTCACATACTTGTTTGTATAAAAGAAAAACAGAACATAAGAGAAGTAATAACAAGTTGACACATTTTTTTTCTATAAAAGAGAGAGAGAGAGAGAAGAGAGACAAAAGAGAAAGAGAGAGAGAAGAGAGAGAATAAAGAAATTGAAAGCTAGGGTAGCAGGAAACTTGTGATGTGTAGGGCCTAGCTACACGTAGGTCTAGACCTGCCCTGCCTAAATTGCTTGATAGTTACCCTTCTGAAAGACATGGGTATGAGAAGTCTCCCTGAAATTCATGCAATATCAGGAAAAACATGAGATAAGAATCTTTACACCCAGCTTTTAAGCTCAGCCTTAGCTAATCTTAGATACACAAACTGTAGATAAATTGTTTGCCAGAATGTAACATGAACTGCCTCTAGTCTAATTCTTCATAGAGTCCTCATTCTTATTTGAAACCTCATGAGTTTGGCCTTCACTGTCCCATTCTTGTTACTCTGTGCTCCCCACCAGAATGACTCATTAAGCTTTGCTTATACTATTCTAGATAGTTTCTAACCTACAGCTCCCAAATTTCCAGTTCTTATAAATCACTGCCAAAGGCTTAAGAACCACATGTTTGGGCTTAGACACAACAAAAACTCCACTTCACTGGTATCAGTTTTCTCTGTTAATTTTGCAGAGCTGTGACCAAAATAACCCAAGAGAAAAATCTACAGGAGGAAGGGTTTTGGCTTACAGATTCAGACTGTTCAATCTATGGTTGCATGGTCCCATGTGCTTGAGTAGAAGATCTTAACAGTGGCAGTATGCGACAAAGGAGATATAGACAAAGAAATAGATAAATTATCATTATAAAGTAAAAATTTAAAAACTGCCTATGTTATTAAAAGTGTGCAAATGTAATGTGCTTTCTGTTTTGAAATCTTTGGTTGGAAATCTGATGGCTGTTAGCACATCAAGCATTTGTCAGAAAGTTACACTGCAGCTCATATATCAACAGATGCCCTGTTGCTTATATGATTCAATTTAATTGATATGATTTAACTGAATTATTTTTAAAGAGACATTTGGGCTGGGGGATGGCTCAGTGTATACCATTTTTGATATACAAGCTTGAGGACCTGTGTTAAGATAACTGGTCCTAAGCTGGGCAGTGGTGGCGCACACTTTTAATCCCAGCACTTGGGAGGCAGAGGCAGGTGGATTTCTGAGTTGGAGGCCAGCCTGGTCTACAGAGTGAGTTCCAGGACAGCCAGAGCTACACAGAGAAACCCTGTCTTGAAAAAAACAAAACAGAACAAAACAAAACAAAACAAAACAAAACAAAGCTAAACAAAACAAATTCCTGGTTCCTACATAAAAAAGTGGACATAGCAATGCACTGGAGTGAGGGGTTTGAGATAGGAGGATGGCCAGTGAGTCTGGCCACTTGGTGAGTTGTACATTCAGAGAGAGGTATGAGGGAAAGAGAGAAGAAAAGGAGAGAAGGGGAGAAAGCGGGAAATAGGGGAAAGAGGTAAGGAAGGGAGAGGAGGGGGAAGTGGGGAGGACCCTGTCTCAAAAATAAGGCAGAGAGCAAGATTAAGATACTTGATACTGACCTCTGACTTCCACAAGCCTGCATATATATACACATGGAAATAATAAATTTCACAGCAGAGAGTCCTGTCTATGACTTGAATGAAACAGTTGAGGCTATCATTCTTGAACTGCCTTGATTCTTAGCTACTACCTGGTAAGTTTGCCATATCTACACCTTCTAATCTCTTTCCTGTGGCATCAGACAATGGTGTAATGCTTCTTGCTCTTTGCCCTGAGCCTGGCCTCTTTACCTGTACTCTTAGCCCAATTATCACTTATTTTCTCTGACTTTTGGCTTTCATTCATTCCTTCTCTTGCTCCCATCTTTGATGGTTTTCCCCTTGTGGATACATTGGTATGTCAATAAATGGGCTCTTTGGGGGGGAAAAGAAAACAAATGAACAAGACCCTGATATGGGCCTGTGGTATGTTTTAGTGGGAACATGCCCTTGGCTTTGCGTTCAATCTCCAGAAGCCATGTGAAGGTGGAAGGAGAGAAGCAGCCTCAAAAAGTTGTCCTCTGAATCCACACATGTCCCCACCTCTATTATTTATTCACATAGACAACGATTAAACAAAATTTAAACTTTGTATAACATTTTGTTCTTTCTCATGTGTAAATACTCTTACTATGACTGAACTGCCTGGGAGAAGGGCCAGGCAGAGCCAGTTAAATATATCTAGCTGTACCACCAGGTGTTGCTTCCTTAGAACCTAAAAATATGACTGGCTTCCCAAAAGTTTTCAAACAAAAATGAGATCCATTATTTTTAAATATGACAAAAACCTTTCTTGGCCTGTGGCCTCTCTTTGTAGCATCCCCCTATATTTTCTTTTTTCCTAGTCTTGTTTTCTCAAAAAAAAATGATCTGCATTTATACTATTTCCTTATTTTACCCTGTGTTGGAAACTGTGAGTAGAGCTGACAAGGTTGTTTTAAGAAGTTTTAGGGTTGAAATATACAGCATAATGAATTTTGTCTTAGTAGTTACTGAAAGAAATTCATCACTGGCCTAATGGTTAGAGTCATAGCTCACTTATCACGTGTGTTTTGGCCCTGGCAGCCATTCTGCACATATGTCTTAGCTCTTCTGCTCTTTGATGCCCAGGTGGCAACACAAGCAGCTCAGGCAGCTGCTGAGAGAGTTTTTCTGACTCCCTTTCTCTCCTCATCAAAATTATGCTCTTGTAACCCTTAATAAACATTTATTATAATTGTACACTTCTACTATTGCTTAGGAGAAAAGGTCTCACCTTTTTCTTGAAATATTACAGCAGTCTTCAAATTGGTTTACATTACGCTATTTTTTTTCCTGAACTCTTGCTTCTACTTTGATACAAGAGTGATCTATCTGTCCAACATTTACTGTGTTATTCTATATTTAAAGTTAGTCCTGGGCTTTCTATTAGGCCTGTTCACCAGAATCTCTTAGGAAGCTTGTTAAATGGGTTTCTGTTGGGCCATCTTCAGCTTAGGGGATTGAAGTCTTTGAAGGTGTAACATTGGAGAGTGTATGGGTGATTCTGAGACCCACTAGCTAGTAGGTTAAGTTCTTGGTATAATGCCAAAAGTCTTCTGATTTTCACCTTCTACTCCATCCTCCTTTCCCCTGTATTCTAATGATAATTAATATAATTATAATTACAATATCCAACAGTATAATGTCCTCAGTGACTTAACTGGAACTGCTTCCTGTCTGTAATACTTTTTTCCCTCACTTTTGTCCATCTTCTACTTAAAGCTCCTTTAGCTTAAAGATCACCTCTTTCAGGAAGCTTTCTGGACTCAAATTTGGGTCAGGTGCCCTTAACAGTTTAAAGGATCCTCAATCCTGGCTTTCCTTTGTCAGTGTATCATGAGCTTTTTGTGGTAGAGACAGATTTTTGTGCATGTGTGTTTTATATTCCTTTTTACATGTTATTTTTAAATTACATTTATTTATTTGTATATGTTGGCGATGTGTATCCCATGACACATGCATCCAAGTCAGAGGACAACTTGCTGGAGTCAGTTCCTTCCTTCTACCTTGTGAGTTCCTGGAATCAAACTTAGGTCATCAAGTTTGGTGGCAAGCACCTTTACCTACTGAGCCATTTTGCTGACCCAGTGTTTTGTATTCTTAATCCAGTACCAACTAGATGTTCTGTAATTATAAACAGGAAGAACATGGAACCAGGCTGGTGTGTTAAATTAGTTCTTGTCACTGACAAATGAGACAAATAATTTAAAGGAGAAAGATTTATTTGTGTTTGTGGTGTCTTATGTCTCACTTGATGGTTATCTGGTTTCATTGCTTTTGTTCCTGAGGTAAGGCAGAAAATCGTGCCAGTAGGATCATATTAGAGAAAGGCTATTTACTTTGTAGTAACTAGGAAGCAGAGGTAACAGGAAGGGGTCAGTGCCAAGATACCTACTTTAGGGGCATATCCTCAGCAACCCACTTCCTCCAGCTAGCTCTGCCTTCTACAATTTGTTTTTACCTCCTGATTGTCATTGAACCTTGACTGTATCAGTGGATTGAACCAGTGATTGGGTCAGAACCCTCCAGATCCAATTCTCTCTGGAAAACGCCTCAGATATACTCAGAAGTTCTGGTCTCACAGTTCAATAAAATTGCCAAGATTAGCCACCACAGCTGGGATACAGCAAATTGAGGTATGGGGTTCAGGCACATGAGAAATGACTTAGCAGGTAGAAGCATTTGCCACATGAGCCTCATGACCTGAATTCAATCCTTAGAATGCTTGTAAAGGTAGAAAGAGAACTGACTGTACACAATTGTCCTCTGACCTCTACATATATGCCATGGGATGTGTGCATACATGGTTTGGATGAGAATGATTGCCATAGGCTCATATTTGAATACTTGGTTCTTGATTGATGAAACTGTTTGGAAAGAAGAGGTATGGACTTGAGAGAGGAGATACGTCACTGGGGGTCAGAGTAGGGAGGTGAGCTTTGAAGTTGGAGAAGACCATACCATTCCTAGTTAGCACTCTTTCTGCCTCCTGCTTGTGGATCAGATATAAGCTGCTAGATTCTGTTCCTGGGCCATGCCTGCCTGCCTACTGCCATACTCCTAGTCGTGATGGCCATGGGCTCACCCTTTGAAACCGTAAGCCCCAAGAAACTTGTCTGTAAGTTGCCTTGGTCATAGTGTCACTTAGCAACAATAGAAAAATAACAAAGGCATATGTTCAAATACAATAATAATAAAATTAAAATAAAAAATAAGTTTGTAAGGTTTAAAGAAAATATAAATAAGATGCCATGGATATAGACTCTGGAAACAAAAGTAATCATATAGCAGTCATAGTGTTTTTAATGGAACAACTGGAAATACATGAAGGACAAAGAGATAGGAAAATAAATGAGGCAAATAGACTGATTTTAAAATAGCATGTGCAGAAGGAAGAAGGATATGAAACCATATAATATTCATAAACAAGACTCAAAAACACATTCTACAAATAAATTGTTAACAAACTGACCCTGTAATTGAATTCAAAGAATAAGAAAAAGTTCTCAGCTTCCATTCTTCGTTTTCTCTGACTAGGAGAGAATGATCTGTAGGCCGACTAATGAAGATGAAAGTAAGAAACATAAAAGAAAATTGAAGCCCAAGGCAAGAGAGGAGATCTAGGACCTCTGGCTAGTCTAGATGAATTCACACCTCATGGTCAGATTCCATGCAGATTTGTTAATGTTTTGGCTAAACTGGTAATCTTTGAGGAATTGCAATAAACATGAAAACTTGTAAGAAGCTGTGGAAGTGCAGTGTTTGAAAATTTAAGGGAATGCAGATTCCATAGATTTTAGTGAACTTGACATTATTCCCACAAAATTCTAGAGATGATCTTAAAATATTGGTAGATATTTACACACAGGAAAGGCGAGCAGTAATGTGCCTCAGTTCTCTACGAAGAATTCATTCCAGATAATATAGCTCACCCTGCCCCCTTTGATGGCAGGTACAGCTACAGCTGTACTGTATCTAGATTTCTGTGGGATGTTGACTGAGTTATTGCTGCACTGTTCACTAGTGGTGTGGCCTGCACCTACTCCCTAATTCTCACAAAGATATGTGTACTCTTGCATGATTTCTTGTTCATTCCTGTCTGTTTTATTTCCCAGAGCTTATAATAATGTGTGATCAAGACTGTGCACCAAGATACTCAAGGCAGTCTTTAAGTCTTTGGATTTTAAGTATTTTCAAATAGTTGAAAATCACTTTTATTTTTTATTCCTTGTTATTAAAAATAAAGCCCGTAACTAATGAAGAAACATTTTCTCATGTCTTATAGGTAAAACTAGAGCTAAACTATACAGATAGATAAACAGAAACATCTTATCACCCTGAAGCACAAAATTTCCCTTAGCATTCTGAAGGAGCTTTCATTGTATTATACACAGAAAACTTTGAGTTTCATTTCAAGAATTCAAACAAAACAAGGAATTTGAGAATATGAATTTTGGTGGGAATTTATCATTATTTGGTTTTGGTATTTTGAGTTCTCCTATATCTTCAAATACCATTCACCCTGCTAGGAGAGTAATAAATTGGCTGTCTGTAAGAACATTGAGCTATATATGGGTGATAGTCTACCATTCCCTCGATTTCCCTGTTTAGAAGACTGATACTTGTCTCATTCTCCTTTGTGGTTAATTTGTCTCTTATCTGGAAGTAGGAGTTGGAAAAGAAAGAGTGCTGTGATGAAGTTTATAGCTCTATATTCCAGGATTTCTTTCTTGAAGACTCAGTTCTTAGAGCTAGGCATTTATTCTTTATTTTACTTTTTTTTTTAATTAAGAATTTCCAAATTGTGGACACTTTGCCTCTTCTTAGAATTGGGAACAAAACACCCATGGAAGGAGTTACAGAGACAAAGTTTGGAGCTGTGTCAAAAGGATGGACCATCTAGAGCCTGCCTTATCCAGGGTTCCATCCCATAATCAGCTTCCAAACGCTGACACCATTGCATATACTAGCAAGATTTTGCTGAAAGGACCCAGATATAGCTGTCTCTTGTGAGACTATGCCGGGGCCTAGCAAACACAGAAGTGGATGCTCACAGTCAGCTATTGGATGGATCACAGGGCCCCAATGGAGGAGCTAGAGAAAGTACCCAAGGAGCTAAAGGGGTCTGCAACCCTATAGGTAGAACAACATTATGAACTAACCAGTACCCCGGAGCTCTTGACTCTAGCTGCATATGTATCAAAAGATGGCCTAGTCGGCCATCACTGGAAAGAGAGGCCCATTGGACACGCAAACTTTATATGCCCCAGTCCAGGGGAACGCCAGGGCCAAAAAATGGGAGTGGGTGAGTAGGGGAGTGGGTGGGAAGGTATGCTTTTGGTATAGCATTGGAAATGTAAATGAGGAAAATACCTAATAAAAAGTATATATATAAAAAAGAAAGTTAAAAAAAAGAGTTTCATGTATGCATATATTGTTTTGATCAGTTCCACACTCTATTCCCTCCTTTCCAACTCCTCCCTTATCTGCACCACTCCTATTCCCTATGCTCAGTTTTCATATGCCCTGTTTTTCTCTCTTTTTTAAAATCCCAGAGTCACTTAGTGTTGCCAGTGTACATAGATGTGGAGCCCTCTGCTGGAGCATAGGAAACCTCTTAGGTGCTGCATCCCTGAGGCAAAGTGACTGAGCCTCCTAGCAGTCATCATTGCCTGTAACTCTTCAGGGGAGGAGCTTCCTGACCACCTCCCCTCTTCATGCTGGGGTTTTGTCTGCATTGATCTTGTGTAGGTCTTGATTATTCAGTCACAGCCACTGTCAGTTTCTCTGTGAAACTTTCCTGTTGTATTGTGGAAAACGCTGTTTTACTATAGGCATCTGTTGCTTCTGGTTCTCACAATCTCTCTATCTCCTTCCTACATCCCTGAGTCTTGGGAGGAAGGGTGTGATACAGATGTCCCATTTGTGGCTGAACAATCCGCAATCTCATATTCTTTGCATATTGACCAGTTATGGGTCCCTGTGCTAAATTACTGTCTACTACAAGCTTCTCTGATTCCAGTTGAGAGATGCACTAATTTAGGAGTTGGTGCTCTCTGTGCTAGATGTGTAGCTTTGCCTCATTCTCAGCTTGGGTGGTCGGGTGGGGTTGCCCATTGGGTAGTACTCCCTGTATAAGGTGTGGGGCTCTGCCCCTTTCCCAGGTGGCAGGTTATTAGGGGTCAGCAGGTGAGTGGGTAGGCAAAGCTACCTGTGAGGTGGTTCTCAGAGGTCCTCTGCTGGCTAGGATTTCTGTGGTTTTGGGATTACAAATAATTAATTGACTGTTACTTGTATCACATACAAAAACAGGCTACTGATTTTTTTATCAGAACTTTATTAACATTATTTGATTATTATTGCCACTGATGTATTTGTATCTTCTTCTTATAGGTGAAGCCTTATGCTGAGACAGTTTTATCTAGTTCATGAACCCAAATTATATACAAGCTGAATGTTACAGAAGTGCTGAAAGACTGGTGAGTAACATAATAAATATTAACAGTTAGAAGACTTGAGTCAGGTAAAATTTTGGAGCTATATAGTTAAAGTAGACAGATTCTTCCTAGGAAAGTGTATATGCAGATTGCTGTGATTTAGTATAGCACATACTGCTAGGCGATTCAAAGCAGCGGCTGTCAACTATGAGTCATAAGCCCTTGGGGTTGATGACCCTTTCTAGGAGCTGCATATCACATATCCTGCATATCAGACATTTATATTTATGATTCCTAACAGTAGCAAAATTATAGTTATGAAGTAGCAACAGAAATCATTTCATAGTTAGGAGCTGTTAATAAAGGTTGAGAACCACTGGTTTAAAGGAAAGAAAATAATATTAACAGGAAAAGTGCTTATAAATACCTACGACACACTTTCTATATAAAAGTTTTATGTAGTAAATATTTTCATAGCCGTAAACATGTATACACTATAAAAACATGGATGGTAATGATAAGTATCAGCCGGTGTGGGTGTAGGTTTCCTGTGATGTAATCGTGGTTCCTGTGCACACACATATGTATATTCACAAACTTAACTCAATATCATCAGTGCTACCATTTACAAATTCTGGGTGTTGGCTACAATCTCATGTTACAGATCTTTTAAAAAATGCTTGTGTGTAGTTTATGTGTATCCTTTGTATTTGTGCTCACATTATGTTTCTGTATACTTTTCTGAGTATGTGAAATATTGGAAAAGTTTAAGAAAAATATGTGGTTGTCTTTTCAGTTGATTCTCAGAATGGATGGAAAATATTCAAGTATATCGAACATTTAACTTGGGAAGTAATGTACACAATGTACAACATAGAAATAGAAAAACCTTTAGTGCCATATTAGTGTTGTGCTCTATTTGTGTTAATGTGATTAGGATGGACCTTTTGTAAGAATATTGCATAGAATTTATAACTTTGGCATTTTGTAGATAGTGGTAACTTGTTGCCCAGCATAGTAATTATAGTCAGTGATGATATATTATATTCTTTTAAAGTGTAAAACCATGGGCCTTAGTGTTCTCATAAGTGTAGCATAATTAAACTCACTAATTAACTTGATTTAACCAGTCCAGAGTGTGTGTAAGTAGATATATGTGTATTTAAAATCTTGTGTTACATGCAATAACTAAAATTTTGTCAGATTAAAAAAAAAGCAAGAGAGCTAATGTGAAAAAAAGCTGTTACATGTATGAATGTTTTTCTTGTATTTATGTGTGTGCACCATGTGCATGCCTGCTGCCTGCAGAGGCCAGAAGAGGGTGTCAGACCCCTAGGAACTGCAGTTACAGAAGGTTCTTAGCTGTCATGTGGGTTCTGGGAACTAAACTTAGGTTCTCTGCAAGAGCATCAACTATTCTTTTTTTGTCTTTTATTAGATATTTTCTTTATTTACATTTCAAAAAATTTCCCCTTTCCAGGTCTCCCCTCTGGGAACCCCCTATCCCGTCTCCCCTCCCCCTGCCTCTATGAAGGTGCCCCCACTCACCTACCCAGTCCCGCCTTCCTGCCCTGACATCCCCCTACACCGGGGCATCGAACCCCCACAGGACCAAGGGCCGCTCTTCCCACTGATGTCCAACAAGGCCATCCTCTGCCACATACACGGCCAGAGCCATGGGTCCCTCCATGTGCAGCAACTATTCTTAAGTGCTAAGCCTTCTCCAGCCTTCCAAATTACTTCTGACCATAGATAAAGCTATTCTGAAATTCTTTGAATATACATTTGTGATTTTGTTTTCTGAATGTTTATACATTTTCCCTCTATATTCATCCCTGTGTGTTTTACCTTGCTGTTTTCCTTAATCTTAAATGCCATATTGCCTTTTATTTGGCTAAAAGTGGCAAAAGCTCAGCAGCTGAATTTCTGCACTCACCTGACAGGAACCACCACTTCCAGCACTGACTAAGTGGTTTCTGGAGGGTAGACAGTGACGGCATTGTATCAAGAGGAAAACTCTGTGTTGTATTTTATCCTATAGCTTAATATTTATTTATTTTCATTTTATGTGCATGAGTATCTTTTCTGCACACATGTGTGTGTTTGTGTGTGTGTGTGTGTGTGTGTGTGTGTGTGTGTGTGTATTCAAGTTGGGTGTGGTAGCACATGCCAGAAGGAGACCTTGAATCCCCTGGAACTGGAGTTACAAGGCAGTTGTAAGTTGCCATATGGATTCTAGGACTGAATCTAGGTCCTCTGCAGGAACAGCAAGGGTTCTTAACCACTAAGCCATTTCTGCAACCTCCAGTTTATATTGTTAAAAGAGCCATTTATCTGTTTTAAACATGTAAAGCAAGAACCCTTTCCTAAGTAATGGTTTATTATGTAAGAGAGAAAGTCAGACCCTCCCTGAACTGCCACTGCTCACTAGTGTCTTCTCCCACGCAGTGTCATTTATGTCTGCCTACTGTGTTTAGGTGTTTCAAACCTGGTACTAGCACTGTCATAGGAATTACCTAATAAGGTCAGAGCTATTCCTGAGAATAGTAGAGAGCTAGGAACTGAAATATAGCAGTTTTAAGTAAGTCTACAGAAATCACATATATTAAAAGGTAAATGTACATTTTTTTTTAAAATTCTCATATCCTGTTCATTTTATAGCTCTGTCATGAGCACGGACAGCAACTCATTGGCACGTGAGTTTCTGATTGATGTCAACCAGCTTTGCAATGCAGTGGTCCAGAGGGCAGAAGCCAGGGAAGAAGAAGAAGAGGAGACACACATGGCAACTCTTGGACAGTACCTTGTCCATGGACGAGGATTTCTGTTACTTACCAAACTAAATTCTATCATTGATCAGGTAACGTCATATCAGACAATTGTTCATCAGTATGTTACTGTTGGTCATCGATTAGTAACTTCCTGATTTCATACTTCCTCAGAATCTCTTTGTGTTAAAGTGATTGACACATTATGTATCTTTCACATTACTCCAACAACAAAAAAATAGCCCTATTTGTGAAAATATTATTTATTTGGATACTTTAAAAACTGAAACATATTACAATTTCAAATGGCCATTTTTCTAAACAGGTTTTGTATATAGGCTTTTTGTAGTTGATTTGAACACATCAGTCATAAACTACAAGTCACCAATATTACATTGTTAATACATTAAGGAAATAAATAGAAGCACTTCCCTTCGGTGTCATTTAACCAAAATCAAGGCCAGATTTAGATTCTCTACATAGACATGTTCTCTATGTCTTCCACCCTTTGTCTATTGCATGAGTATGAATCTGTGACTGCCTAAAGTTTGTCTTGTGAATCTGTCTGTGTCTGTGTGTGCTGTCCCTAGCTGTGTGCCTGTCCCTAACAAAGGGTTTTGTTCTGTCTTCATTGAACATCACAGAAGGCATCCCATGGGGAAGGAATGAGGGATGCTTTACTGAAATCTTTAACAGGGTTTTACAAGGGTTTAAGTATAGACTGGTTGACCCCAACTGACCCAGATAACAAACAAACAGCACTACAGACATCATTGTTTATCAGGTAATACCCCAATGTTGAGTTCAGCATTTATGGTGGTTATTCATTTTACAAGATTGCTTTCAAGTTGGGTGTGGTGGTGGCACATGCCTTAATCCTAGTTCTCAGAAGTCAGAGGTAGGCAGATGTCTGAGTTTAAGGCCAGCCTGATCTACCTAATAAGTTCCTATACAGCCAGGGCTGTTATACCAAGAAACCCTGTCTCAGAAACAACAACAACAATAACAACACAACTCACCCTCCAAAACAACAAAAACAAAAAACTAAATCAAAACAAAAGATTGCTTTCAACTTCTATATTTGCTGCTTTCAGCAAGTGATTATTAGAGCATGCACACATTGTTTTGAATCACGGGCATGGAAGAGTGCACAATTTAAGATTACAACTATGCATTAGCTTATATGCATTATAAAAGTCGATTATATGAGAAATTCAAGCAAATAAAGTTGAATGTTAAATAATTTTCTTAAAGGCAGAAAACCAACATGTTGAGTACATGGTATGTCTTAATGAGGGTTTCCATGACTGTGAAGAGACACCATGACCAAGTCAACTCTTATAAAGGAAAACATTTAGCTGGGGCTGGCTTACAGTGTCAGAGGTTTAGTCCATTATCATCATGGTGGCAGACATGACACCGTCCAGGCAGATATGGTGGTGGAGAAGGAGCTAAGAATTCTACATCTTGATCTACAGATAGCAGAAGGAGACTGTATACCACACAGGGTGTAGCTTGAGCGTAGATCACAAAGCCCATTCCCACACCTACTCCAACAAGGCCATACCTCTTAATTGTGCCAATCCCAATGGGCCAAGCATTTAAACATAGGAATCTATGGAGGCCATACCTGTCCAAACCACCACAGAGTAGAATAACAGTTTTGTTTTGTTTTGAGACAGGATTTCCCTATGTAGTCCTGGATTTCTTAGAATTCACTGTATAGACCAGAGAGGCCTCAAATCCATAGAAACTTGTCCTCCTCTGCCTCCCAAGTGCTAAGATTAAAGACATACACCACTACATCCTGGTCCACTCTTAAATCTTAGGTGACTTCAAGGTATATTATTAACTCTGGCTGAGGTTCAGCAAAAGATCTAGTCTTATAAAATGGAAGAAACATTTTCTTAATAATGCATCTCCATAGCTTTTGACTTTTAATAGCATGAGATTACCATGCTTATTCATAGAAACATAGGATTATGATTCAAAAGAGGAATTTATGTTTTTAGTAAAAATCAGAATGCAGTTTTAGAAGTTTAATGTGAATTAGATACATTTTTCTTTTTCTTTTTTCTTCACTCAATCCTTTTCCTCCTCCTCTCCTCAGCTCCCAAGTTATTAGAAACAAGGTTTTAGATCTCACAATATAACCCAGGCCAGCCTAGAACTCTTGATCCTCCTACCTGAGTTCCCTGGTACTAGGAGTATAGGAGTATAGGTATAGACACCATATCTAGCTTCTCTTTTTAAAGATACTATATAAATAGCAACAGAAATATATTTAACCAAGCCCACTCAGTCAACAGGTTCTCCAGCATGGGAGTGAGGATTAAAAAGAAAAAGACAGACCACATTGTAGCATGACCCCAGTCAATTCTGAAACTGGAGTCAAATTTAATTTTCCCAATCCGCTTTTTATACCATTTTAATTACATGCAAGTATTAAGGGCAAGCAGTACAATAAAGAAATAACAAGGCAGTAAGCAAAGTCCGGGGATTACTGCCGTGACAGTTGTTTAAAAGTGCTTGTCATAATGACCAAAATACTTGAGCCCACTTCCCAGTCCAAGCCCAAAATCTTGCCCGAAGCCTACTTCTTTTGTTGCACCCTAAGATTAAAATTCCTGCCTTACCCTACTTCCTTTTTATAGCCTAAAGTTAGATTCTTACTGAAACTTACTTCCTTATCCTGCCTTAATGCCAGATTCCTGCCTGAGCTCATGTTCCTGTCATGGCCTATGTCAGATTCCTCCTGGAAGCCCATTTCCTTGTCCTTGGCCAATGTCAGACTCCTGGCAAGCGGTACCCCAAAAGGCCCTTCATATATATTCATCAATAAATCTAATAAAAGAATATAATACTTTTGCATAGAATTCTATAAAACATTATTATAAGAAACCATGGGATATTTAATTAAGTAGAAAATGATTCAATTTCCATGTGTTCAAAGAATCATACTGTAAAGGTATATATTTCTCTAAATTGACCTATACCTTCCAGTATAGTCCCAATCAAAATCTCTGGCTTTTCAACTAATTCTGTTATGCAGATGTAATTTATTACAGTCTTTGTCCATTCCATATGCAAAATTCAGTTGTGTTTTAGACACTCAGAAATATGTCCATCATCACCAGAGCCAATTTTAGAACACCCTCATTATCTCAAAAAGAAAGCTGTAGTCTAGCCATCCTTTTCCACCCTCCTCTTAGCCCTAAGCTACCACTAATCTGCTTTTCATGGCTGTAGATTTTACTTTCCCTTATAATCCACAAAATATCCTTTAATGTATTATTTAAATGCCTAAAATCATCTAAGTCATAATAGCAACAATAGTTTTTCTAGTAGTGTTTTGTTATATTTTAGAATTAGACATCTAAATGAATTTGAAATGGTAACATTATGCTTTGATTAAATTATTTTATGTTTTGCCTACATACATGTCTGTGTACTGTGTATGTGCCTTGTACCCACAGAGGCCAGAAGAGGGTGTCAGATGACCTGACACTGTAGTAACAGATGGTTGTGAACACCATGTGTGTAATGGAAATGAACCCAGATCCTTTAGAAAGGAGCTTGTGCATTTCACTGCTGAGCCATCCTTCCAGTCCCATAGCTTATCATTTTATTTGTATTTCACTGACAACTAAATATGATGAGCTTTTTTTCCCTTATAAGCTCAAAAGCATACTTTTTGTGAGTCTGTTCGAGTTATATGTCCTTTTTAAGGCTAGGCTATCTGTTTATTATCCAGCATAACAGTTATTATGAAGTGTTGGATTGTAAATATGATAGATCCCTTTGTGAAATAACCTTTGATTTGTAGCTAAAGGACTAAAATTACTCAACCTTTAAATGCAATAATAATTTTTTATCTCTTCTTCCTACCTAGTCACCTTTTGGAATATTTAAAGCAATGACAGTAGGGACATTAGATGCTGTCTTTGGAGTTCAGACAAAGTGTGGACACTTTGCCCTTTCTTAGAAGTGGGAACAAAACACCCATGGAAGGAGTTACAGAGACAAAGTTTGGAGCTGAGACGAAAGGATGGACCATCTAGAGACTGCCATATGCAGGGATCCATCCCATAATCAGCCTCCAAACGCTGACACCATTGCATACACTAGCAAGATTTTGCTGAAAGGACCCAGATGTAGCTGTCTCTTGTGAGGCTATGCTGGGGCCTAGCAAACACAGAAGTGGATGCTCACAGTCAGCTATTGGATGGGTCACACGGCCCCCAATGGAGGAGCTAGAGAAAGTACCCAAGGAGCTAAAGGGATCTGCAACCCTATAGGTGGAACAACAATATGAACTAACCAGTACCCCGGAGCTCTTGACTCTAGCTGCATATGTATCAAAAGATGGCCTAGTCGGCCGTCAGTGGAAAGAGAGGCCCATTGGTCATGCAGACTTTATATGCCTCAGTACAGGGGAATGCCAGGGCCAAGAAGTGGGAGTGTGGGGGGAGAGGGTATGGGGGACTTTTGGGATAGCATTGGAAATGTAAATGAAGAAAATACCTAATAAAAAAATAAAAATAAAAAAATAGACTTTATCTATATTTGGTTGTTTGAGAGAGTAAGTGGAGAATGACCATTTGAGTCCTTAAGGGAAATTAGTTGAACAAGATGTCTCTTAAGATGGAATCCCACTAAATACAAAACTGCACATTGTAGAGCAGACTTCAGCTTTTGTATGAGTAGGGTCATTTTTTGAGTATTTGGGGGAAGGGGTGACTTACACCCTTTTTCCTCCACTATAGACCTATAGTAATATTGCTTTACTAATATTTATTATTAAGAATTAAGTAGACTCTTTATTGAGATAGAATCAACAAAGTAAATGTGCGTATGTAAACTATATAGGTGGATGAATTTTGTCGCGGGTTTATTATGTCCCTACAAGCACTGTCACACTCAGTGCTCCACCATGGGTTTTCAGACAGCCTCTGCCAGCTGCCCACTGTGAGGTAACTGCTGCGTGGATTGCTGGCATCTGAGTGTAATTCTGTGATCACAGTTTGCCCTCTTGTGACTGAGCTTGTTGAATCCATGCTCTTGCATCAGTCAGTCAGTCATGTTTGTTTATTTGTTTCTGATTAGTGTTTTGTTGTACCACAGTTTAACTGTTCGCCTGTTGCTCAGCCATTTAGATTGTATGCATTTGGTTATTATGAATAAAACTGCTGTGGACATTCTTATAAGTCTTTCTGTGTTTATATCTTTCATTGGGCATGGAAATTACAGGTGAAAGGACAGTTATTTGTGCAACTTTGTAAGAACCTGCAAGTTGTTTTCAGTGGTTGAGCCATTTTTCAAAAATGTTCATTAGCTTTGTATGAGAATTTTAGTTGTTCTATATATAGCTTCTCTAAAATTTATGACACCATCCTTCTAGTATTAGCCATTTTTAAGTGAGCATGAAAACTTTATTCCTGACAACTAAGGATGTTGACTATTTTTTAGTTACATACACACACACACACACACATATGTATATACATACATACATACATACATATATATTATATATGTACGTGTGTGTATGTGTCATTACACACATACACACATATGTATATACATACATATATATATATTATATATGTACGTGTGTGTGTATGTGTGTGTGTGTGTAATGACTACTCTTTTCTGCAAGAGATATGTGTGCTATGACACTGGATGTGGTAGTTAGTACTAAACTGTATATATATAATTTCCTGTCCTACATGTAGATATCTATGATGAAGTGTAGTATATAAACTTAGCACAGTAAAAGATAAATAATAATTGATAAAATAATTCCAAAATTGATAAAATTGTGGAAATGTGCTTTAATAAAAGTTATTTCAATTTTATGAGTTATTTCTGGAATTTCTTTTATTGTAGTAACTAACTGTGGGTAACCAAAACCATGGAAAGTGAAACTGGAAAAGGGGGGGCGGGCTCTTGTACGTTGTTTTATGAATGTCTAAGTTTATTCCATTTTGAAGGCCCATTTTTTTGTCATCCAGTACAGTTCTTCATGTATTAGAGGTAGAAGTCTTTGTTAGCATGCAAATATTTTCTTTGTGACAATCCCCTTCACTCCCCTACCCGTTCCTCTCTCTTCTTGTCTTATCTTCTCTTTGCTTTCTTTTCTTCCTTCCTTCCTTATTTTGGTTTTTTTTTTTTTTTTAAAGATAGGGTTTCAATAGGCAGTCCATGCCTGCCTCTAATTCTCCATTCTCCTTTCTAGGCTTATTCAGTACTAGAGTTACAGAGCTATGTGCCATTGTACCTGGCTGTCTTTTCATTGTTAAGTGTTCTTCTGTTGTTCCTAAGTGCTAGGGATCAAACCCAGGGCCTCTTGAATGTTAGGAAAATACTAATCCACTGAGCTATATCCCCAGCCTTAACAGTGTCTTCAGAAAATGGAGTTCTCTTTTGCAGTGGTACTTTCTGTTCTAATATTTTATATCTTACAACCCTAAAGTTGTAATATATTGACCTACTTTAAAAGCTATTTTAATTCATGTGTTTATTTAATTTTAATGTAGTGTTGGGGCTTAAAGCCAGAGTCTTATGAATACAAGATAAGCATTCTACCTAGAAAGCAATATTCTCAGCCTTCCTAACTGTTTAGTCTTGTTTTTACCTTATATCTGTGATGTACTTAGAGTTACTATTTGGGTAGAGAGTGAGGTAGGTGGTACAGTTCTTACACTTTTCTTCCACACACGTTACAGTGTCTTCTTCAGAGCCTTTTCTTACCTAGCTGAAAGTATTGGTGATGTTGGAAACATAACGCTACAGAGGAGTCAGAGACCCAAATACACTATGTTCATGGTCTGGGAGAAGTCAGGAGAGTCAGTGCTTTCCAAATTAACTATGTATTTAGTGGTTCCTATCTGTACTTTCTGTTCTGGTCACTACTTTGTTGTCTTTTCTCGCACCAACACCCACTGACTTGATTACTGTGATTTTTAATAAAAGTAAATCCAGTAAGATGGTATGGTGGGTCAAGGTCCTTGCCACCAAGCCTAATGACCTGGATTCAACCCTTAGAACACACATGATGGAAAGATATCCTTTTATCTTCACACATGTGCCATAGCATAAGTACCACCAGTCAAATAAATAGGTAAATAAATAAATAAATAAATGTTTTTAAAAAAGTAAATTCAGAAATCGATCTTGTAAGTTCTCCGATTTTATTCTATCTCATCAGCAATGCCCATTCTGGGTCCTGTAGGTTTCCATATAGATTTCATGCAGTTTGTCGTTTCCATAACAGTGCTCAGTGTGCTTTCACTTGGGATGGTGTTGAATCTGTAAATCAGCTTGGAAAGAATTGGCACTATTGGCTTCTCCCAGTCCATGAAGATGGTATAAATCGATTAATTTGGGTCTTTTCTGATTTCTCTGAAGTGTTATGTTTTCAGTATAGAGACCATGTATTTTTTTAATTAAATTTTATTCCCTTTTGATGTTATTGCAAATGTTATTTAAAATGTAATTTTCCTGTTTGTTGTTTATAGAAATAGAGTTGCTTTTCTTGAATATTGATGCCATATCCTGTGCCTTTGTTAAATTCATTTACTAGATCTCCATTTTTTTTTTCTGTAAGCTCCTAAGCACTTTTTGTGTTAGCAACCATGCCATTTATAAGTAATGACAGTTTCGTTCTTTTTCAGTTTTTATACCTTAAAAATTTTCTGGACTGTCTTCTACATAGAGGCAGATGGAAATGGTGGGTGAGAGTGGACTTATAGCTTCTGGGTGTAACCTAAGGGGGAAGTATGGGTGTTTTCATTGAATGTGGTTTGAGTTTCTTAGTTGCCTTTGATCAGGGTGAGGACATTTTCTCCTATTCTCAGTTCACTGAGAAGTCATAGCCTTGATGGATGCTGAGTTACAGAAAATGCCTTTTCTACATCTGTTGAGATGTATCATTGTCTTTCCTTTCAATTCTTTAGTGGGGGTGAAGTACACAGATGGTTTACTGTTGAACTATGTTTGCATTTCTATGATGAGCCCCATTTGTTAATGATTTATTATGCATAACCATTTTAATGTATTTAATAGGCTATTCATTTTAAATGGCAAAAGATCTTTTTAATGGTTAATATGACAGATTTTAACTTTATATTCATATATATATATATATATATATATATATACAATACATACATACATACATACATACATACATATATGTGTGTACATACAAGATAGGAGGACCTAATTGGATTTGTAGGTTTTCACCTACTCTAAGGGCCTGAAATCATTTTATTCTATGTGAGTAATTGACTAATCCTTGGTCTCTAGGACCCTTGACTTCATATAATGACAGATTTTTTTTTTTAACTGGGGGTGGGGACAAAGACTTTTTTTTTTCTCCTTCATACTTTTAGGTGAATCTGGTAGCATTTCCATTTTCTAAAAAAAGAGTTTGATACAAGTCAATATTGTATGTTGAACATATTTCCCCATATTTTCTCTACCCTTCTTTTTTCTTTCCTCCTGCAGTGTTTCTTAGTATAATTTTCTTTGAAATAATGGGTTTCTTAAGAATCTTACTGGGATTCCCTCAGTATTTCTAAAGCTATATCTATAACTATTTTTGAGACAAACCTTTCTGTAAAATGACTATATAAAGTCTGTTGGAAAAGCTTCTAAATGATTCTTAGGAGTAATCTTGTCTAGATGATAGTACTTAGTGTTACCTACCTTAGATCTTTCTGAAGCTTTATCAGAGACTGTTGTGGACATTTAACAACCATGCTCTGTGCAGGAGAGTGATGGGGAGAGAATAGGGACAGTCTAGAAAAAAACTGCAGCTTGAAGGTCAAATCTTCTGTCAGTGAACTATTTTGATATTGCTCATGACGAAGACTAGTTTGTAATATTTTAAAAAGAGTTATTAAAAGAAAGAGAAAAATATGTGACAGAGATCTTACATGATGCACAAAGCCTGAAATATTTACTGTCTGATCACATACAAAATACATTTTCAATTCCTGGTCAATTCAAGAACTATCAATATAATATCTGGCATCAGTGGAAACTGGTATACAACTACTCTGAGATGTTAAATATTTGACAAGGCTGTATTGTAGCTCAGAGAGAGAGAGAGAGAGAGAGGTGCAGGCTTAGAAGAAGAAGACTTTGGTATTTGCAGAACTACTCAATTTGAAAACCTCTTTACCAAAATTCTAAAAGCCAATTGAGAATAATTTTTTTTATTTATATAAAAAGAGTAGAAGAGTGTCTGCGTTTGGTAGCTGATTATGGGATGGATCCCCAGGTGGGGCAGTCTCTGGATGGTCCATCCTTTCGTCTCAGCTCCAAACTTTGACTCTATAACTCCTTCCATGGGTATTTTGTTCCCTATTCTAAGGAGGGACGAAGTATCCACACTTTGGTCTTCCTTCTTGATTTTCATGTGGTCTGTAAATTGTATCTTGGGTATTCTAAGTTTCTGGGCTAATATCCACTTATCAGTGAGTGCATATCATGTGTGTTCTTTTGTGATTGGGTTACCTCACTCAGGATGATACCCTGTAGATCCATCCATTTGCCTAAGAATTTCATAAATTCATTTTTTTAATAGCTGAGTAGTACTCCATTGTATAAACATACCACATTTTCTGTATCCATTCCTCTGTTGAGGGACATCTGGGTTCTTTCCAGCTTCTGGCTATTATAAATAAGGCTGCTATGAACATAGTGGAGCATGTGTCCTTCTTACCGGTTGGGACATCTTCTGAATATATGCCCAGGAGAGGTATTGCTGGATCTTCTGGTAGTACTATGTCCAATTTTCTGAAGAACCGCCAGACTGATTTCCAGAGTGGTTGTACAAGCTTGCAGTCCACTAACAATGGAGGAGTACTATTGCATATGCCAGCAAGATTTTGCTGAAAGGACTCTGATATAGCTGTCTCTTGTGAGGCTATGCCAGTGCCTGGAAAATACAGAAGTGGGTGCTCACAGTCATCTATTGGATGGAACACAGGGCTCCCAGTGGAGGAGCTAGAGAAAATACCCAAGGAGTTGAAGGGGTCTGCAACCCTATAGGTGGAACAACAATATGAACTAACCAGTACCCTCAGAGCTCGTATCTCTAGCTGCATATGTATCAGAAGATGGCCTAGTCAGCCATCATTGGGAAGAGAGGCCCCTTGGTCTTGCAAACTTTATATGCCTCAGTACAGGGGAATGCCAGGGCCAAGAAGTGGGAGTGGGTGGGTAGGGGAGCAGGGCGGGGGGAGGGTATGGGGGACTTTTGGGATGGCATTTGAAATGTAAATGAAGAAATTATCTAATAAAAAATTGAAAAAAAAGAATAGAAGAACCAGTAATATTTTTAATGAGATCTACACAGGACCATTACAAGTAGAACTCTTTATTCCTATTCCTACTTGATATCTTGTTTTATTATTGTTTTTTTTCCCCCTTGAGACAGGATTTCTTATGTAGTCCTAGCTATCCTGAGACTTGCTATATAGGTCAAGCTGACCTCAAATTCAGAGATCCTCTTGCGTCTTCCTCCCAAGTGCTGGGATTAAAGACATATGTCACCATGCCTAGCAATACCTTGTGTTAAAGAAATGCACTAGTCAAGTGGATTTTTAAAGTGTACTACTAGCTTTGAGTATGATGGCACCATCTGTAATTTTAGCACATGGACCACCAATATAAGAGTATCACTGTGAGCTCCAGGCCGTCAGAGTGAGTTTGAAATTACATCTGGGTTATATAGTAAAGCCCTGTCTATAACAAACAAGCAAACAGACATAGTAACAAATAAATGGGGACGGAAAAATACTGTTTTTCAAAGTGATATGTACAGAAATGAAAACAACCTCAGGAAATCTTTTTTAGCAAAGCTAAAAAAAAAAAAAAAAAAAAAAACCAAACCAAACCAAACAGTACTTATTAACAGACTTGTTAAGTTTCCATTAGCTCAGTAGCTGTACAGTTAGGGAATGGAAAAAAAAAGATTAGATAATCCTAATGAAGAAATATTTTTTATGTGTACAATACATATATATTAGAATAAAATTCTTAGAGAAGAAATGAAGAATAGCAATGTGTTATGCTGTTAGGATATTTTGTTTTTACATTTGGAAATTTAAGTTTAATTAGAATACCTAGACACTATTTGTAATCCCATTGAATAACTGCAGTAATTTTGCATTACTTTCTGGCTGGCATTCATATTCCTTGCTATGTCAGACATTCCGTGAAAGTCTCCACTGATGCCTACCTTTGAGCCTCCTAGATATGTGTCTGGGCTGGGATCTCAGCCTTTCCTTGACTCGCTTGTTCTTCCTCCTTCTCCTGTCACTGTGGCTACTGGATGTCTCTATAGAAACAGCTGTGCCTGATACCTGGCAAGTACTTGTAACATGCTTCTTCAACTCAATTCAGAAAGGGACACCTCAGTGAGAACGATTTCATTATTTATTGTTGCTAGGGGGAAAATGTAAAGGCATGATCTAAGTGTAAGTGTTACGTAAGGGAAGGTATGATATAAACTCACTTCTGCATGTTAGGTCATGGAAAAACCTTGGAATGGCTCTGTGCATGGCATGTGTGGGTGTGGCATGTATGGATCTGGTATTAAGGAACAACCCTTATTTCTAATACTATATCTATTGTGCATACTTAGGATTTGGGGAGATAGAATTACGGTTCCATTTGAAAGAACTGAAAGCCTACTTTCCCAGTGTACCATCAAATAAAAGAAAAATATTTATGGATTTCAAAGAACAGAATTACATGAGGAGTTTCTCTTAAGACCAGAAAGGATAAAAACCAAACAAACAAGCAAAAAACCAAACCAAACCAAACCAAACCAAACCAAACCAAACCAAACCAAACCAAAATAAGAATATATGGCTGGCACTTTAAAAAGTAATAGAATCAGGGCTAGTGAGGTGGCTCAGTGGCTCAGTGGGTAAAGTTGATTGCAAGAGAAGTGTGTGCTAGGTTTGCTCTCCAGAACTTATTCATGTGAAGGTGGAAGGAGAGAAACAACTCCTCACATCTAGACATATACTATGGTATCTGCACACACAAAAACACATACAATAACTACAATAACATTATTATTATTAGGGAGAGCTACACCAAAAATAAGTTGTTTTAGAAATACAGTAATTGTATGAAATAAAAAATTGTTGCATTCAGCTGCTAGTGTATCCCTTTTCTCCACCAGGGACTGTTCTAGCATAGCAGGGTCAGGCCCCAAAGGTCTGTACTTGCTGCCGTCTCATCCTTTTCAAGGGTTTGTGGTCTATAAGTCTATGGTGAACTGAGGGGAACAGGAGCCTCACAGAATAGATATTGCTGGAGCTGGGCTTTGTATGGTGGTTCCAGAGCGTGCAGAGCAGCAGGCGGGGCAGGAATGTCTGTTCACATAGCAGTGATGGTTTGCCAGTGTACTGTTAGAGAGCAAGAACTCACTCACCAGGACAGTTTGTTCCCTTAGAATATTGTGCGGCCATCCACTAAAGACTCAAACTTGGACAACTCTGAAGGATTAACGAGCTAAAAAGCTATTTACTTTTAGACTAGGAATCTTTCTTTAACTCCTTTGACTCTGCAGCTGAAACAGGTCCTAAGCCTCTCATCATTACATTTCACTCCATTAAAGCTGTGATTGTGAATGCTACCAGCTCCCTCCAGCTGCTTAAGGCTTTTCAGCCATCTTACACAGCTCAGAAAGGCCAGCTTGCATCCTGTGAATGCCATTCCTTTCACTGCTCTCTTCTGTGGTGTCTCTGACTTCACATCTCTGTACCAGTCTGGTTGTCAATCTGCTCAATAGGCTTCCTTCAGCACTGCCCACCCTTACTTCCTTGAAGACTCTTAGAGCTCAGAATCCCATTGTCATCAGTTCTCTCATCATTCTGCTTGCTCTCTGGAAACCCTTACTTATGTCCTAGACATCCACCCAAGTGATTTTCATAGCTTACGTAGACAGATTACATTAGGGAGAGCTACCTCATATATATACACACACACATATATATATATACATACATACATACATACATACATATATATACATACAAACAAATATGTTATATATAATTATAATTAAATAACTATATATTATACATAATATAACATCTCCATTTAGACACATTAATGTCTCAGATTATATATGTCTAAAAAATGCATCTGGGCCAGTGAGATGGCTTAGGTAGAGGCATTTGCTGCTAAGCCTAACAGTACATTCATTAAATAAATAACATATAATTAAAAAGATTAAGTCACTCCATCATCTTTAGCCTAACTTAGTATCCCTCTTAGATTTTCTTTCTTGGTGGAGATATTTTTGGCACCTAGTTACCTAAGCCAGAAACCTGTGAGGAGTTTTTTCCTCACTTGTACATCATTGAAAATTAACTATGAGCCATTTCAGTTCTACTGTATAGTTTCTCATATGTCTGTGTGTCTGTTTGTTGTGGGGTCACTTTGTAATCATTGTGGCCCTGCTGTTAACATTGGCTGTTCCTACTTACCCCAGTTCTGCCTTGAAAATCTTGCCTTACCTTGCTTCCTTCCCCAAGGAATGGTATGAGAAGGAATAAGCCCTGGCTTAACTGTTCATTAAATACTGGGCCACTCATGTCGCAAGTGTCCCAGCAATAGCTGTCTAGTTGCAGTCCTTCTTCAACACTTCTGATGATTGTTCTTATTTTCTGAACTCCTAAACTGAATACCAGTTCCATACTAAAATTTAGTTCAATACTAGGGAGATACTATATGTTTTCTACTGTCCTGTCTTGTGTGTATGTATTTTATGGTCCAAATAGAGACCTTTTCCAACATGGGTCGTTTACTTCAAAAAGAATAATAGAGTGTGAAATTAATATATTTAATTATCTTCACTGATAAATCTTTTCATATGTATTATTAATTTTGCTTTCTTTTAAAATTTGTTTTTTATTTTTTATATTTAACTACATGAAGACTTAAATTTTGTAGTAACTTTGTTATTAATTAATAGCTTATAGGATTTAATTTTTTAGTTTTACTTAACAAGTCTGTTTTTTTTATAGTGAGGAATTCTTGCAATGCGCATGGTGTCAGTAGCAGCTCTTCTTGAAGTATTAGTGAGAATGTGCTAAATACCATCACATAATCTTACATTCTTCTGTGGTCAGAAATGCTTATAAATTGAAAAGGGTCCACAGTTTGACTTGGACTTCAAATAGGTTAATTTGATCCTCGGTTTTCAAATGTAACCTTTTTTTTTAAGGAAAAATTTTGTTTTTGTTTCAGTTAAATGTAGGATGTTAGGAATTAATGTGTCTTGGGGCCGTAGAACATGAAAGACTTGTGTTTCTGACACAGGCCCTGACATGCAGAGAAGAACTCCTGACTCTTCTTCTGTCGCTCCTTCCCTTGGTGTGGAAGATACCTGTCCAGGAACAGCAGGCAACAGGTAAGTCCTTTTTCACAGGTCACCTGCATTATCAAGTCCCGATGGGAAAAGAAGTTCATTGGCAAAGCTACTTTTGCCTGATGAGTTACCGCAGCTTCAGCTGCAGAGCAGTAGATGCTGTAGGGATATTTTTATTATGTATCTGGTATGAAAATACATTAGGCAAGAACATTTTTATTTCTTCTAGTAATATAAAAACTGTGATGCTTCTTAGAGGCTTACACAAATGACAAATGCAAAATACATGAAGAAGCAGAGTACTTAGCGAAAGAAGTTACTAGGTACGCTGCATTAGGAAGATGGGTGGTGAAGACTTTGAAGAAACAAATTACAGCTCTTTGCTTAAAGACTGCTGTCGACAGTATTTTCTTTAGTTCAATTTTTCTAATTTTGCTTTTGAAGTCATATGTTGTTTCAAGGCTAAATAGAATTATGAGGTCAATAGGTAATTTTAATTTTGTTTTTTATATTTTGTTTTAGTTTGGTTTTAGTTTTGGTTTTGGTTTTTTGATGCATGGTTTCTTTGTGTAGTCCTGGCTGTCCTGGAACTTGCTCTGTAGACCAGGCTGGCCTTGAACTCAGAGATCGGCCTGCCTCTGCCTCCCAAGTGCTGAGATTAAAGGCATTTGCCACCATTGTTCAGTTTTCATTTTTGATTTTGGTAACTATGCATGTATAAGCACATGAGCCTTTAAGTACTTCAGTGGAAATATAAACAGGTTTCTCCCTGGTTTCCCCCTAAATTCAGATTCTCCTGGTTTAAAATTATCTTTTTGTGTCATATTTTTCTTGCTTATACTTCAATGCATATCTGACATAGAGCTCTTTTTTTCTTATTTTAATATTTATAGTTCAAATGTTATCTCCCTTTACAGTCCCCCCTCCACAGCCTCACCCCCACCCCATCCTCATTCCGCATTGCCTCTAAGACAGTGCTCTCCCACCCCCCCCCCCATCCACTCCCATCTCACCCCTCTGACATCCCCTTTCTCTGGGGCTTCACGCCTCCACAGAACCAAGCGCATCCCCCCCTAATGAGAACAGACAAGGCAGTCATACGGACCAGCCCAGTATACTCTTTGGTTGGTGGCTTAGTCCCTGGGAGCTCTGAGGGGTTCGGTTACTTGATATTGTTGTTCTTCCTATGGGGCTGCAATCTCCTTCAGCTCCTTCAGTCTTTCCCTCAACTGAGCCCATATCTATCTACTGGGAATTGGTCTCTTCAGGTTCCATCTCCCCACTTTTAGGGATTTTGGCTGAGATCATCCCCACTGGGCCTCTCATGTCCCTGGTGTCTGGGACTTTCTAGAGGTTCTCCCCATCCCTCACCCCACACTGCTGCATATTTCTATTCATTCTCCGGGCCCTCTGGGCTTCTCTCCCATTTCCCTCCATACCTGATCCTGCCCCCTCTTTTTTCCCTCCTCTTCCCCTCTTCTATCCAGGTCCCTCCCTCCCTCTGCCTCCTGAGGGATTGAAGCATCCACAATTGGGCCTTCCTTCTTGTTAAACTTTAATTGGTCTGTGAGTTGTATCATGGGTATTCTGAACTTTTTGGCTAATATCCACTTATAAGTGAGTACATACCATGCATGTCCTTTTGGGTCTGGGTTACCTCATTCAAGATGATATTTTCTAGTTTCATCCATTTGCCTGAAAAATTCATTGTTTTTAATAGCTGAGTAGTATTCCATTGTGTAAATGAACCTCATTTTCTGTATTCATTCTTCAGTTGAGGGACATCTAGGTTGTTTCCAGCTTCTGGCTATTACAATTAAGTCTGCTGTGAACTTAGTGGAACATGTGTCCTTGTGATATGGTGTAGCATCTTTTGGGTATATGCCTAGGAATGGTACAGCTGGATCTTCAGGTAGAACTATTTCCAATTTTATGAATCAAGGCATACAGCTCTTTTAAGGAAGATATTTAAAGACTTCTAATATATTTTCCTGATTATTTATTGATCCAGTAACTTGCTTATTTTTTATGTGCAGAATTAAAAATTTTTCAATCACTTGAGAAAGTTGATTTATGCCATTTGTGGGAAGTTGATTTCATTGCTGGCATGTTATATTTTGGTGGAATTGGTCCCTTTTAATATTTGCTCTTATCTGCTTTGTTTTCCCTCTCCTAAATAAAGTATAAGATTCTATTAACCTGTATTAATTCTATTTATTCCTCTGTTTTGTATAACTCCATTTTGTATAGACTGCAGTAAATATTATTGCAAAGGGAAAGATGCATTTAGTTCGATCCTTTCTTTAAGAAATGACCACTGAATGCTGCCCCGAGCTCTGAGGGCTAAGGATGGACTGCTGTTCTCTACACCTGGCTGATGTAGGCAACAAGGCCCTATAGAAATAACTCTTACAGCTCTCACTGTGAGTCTGGCCTCCAGAATTTTCCTGCAAGGCTGTTTTCCTTGTTACATCTCTCAGTAACGTCAGCCTGCAGTTATCCTTTAAATCTCAAGTCCGGGTGCCATTAAACCTACCATTTATCCTTGTCTTGATGAATACTTGCTGTGTACTTAAGATTTTGAATTATATGGGTGAATATTGAAGTTCTGAGACACTATAAACTACTCTATGTCTTAATTTTAACATTACTAAAGATTTCTAAATGGTGAGCACAGCAACTGGATAACCCAGAGTCTCATATTTTGAAATCACAATGCAATATATAGGTTCAACTTAGGTCTACTTTCCTAACTCTTCCTTGCTATTTTCAAATCAGTTTGTATCCCCTGAGCTAATTCCACTTGGCATTGAGAATTAAAAAGATAAGTGTGGGGAGAAGTGACCCAGAGATGCAACTAGGGAAAGCAGCCTTGAAGGGAAATTATGCCAGGCCAGACTCATGCCGGTTGTGAGTCATTGCCTGTGTGTTTAACAGTTACTAACCTAAGACTTCTTTCTTGATTTCATTAGATTTTAACCTGCCACTGTCATCTGATATAATCCTGACCAAAGAAAAGAACTCAAGTTTGCAAAAATCAACTCAGGGAAAATTATATTTAGAAGGAAGTGCTCCATCTGGTCAGGTTTCTGCAAAAGTAAACCTTTTTCGAAAAATCAGGCGACAGCGTAAAAGTACCCATCGTTATTCTGTAAGAGATGCAAGAAAGACACAGCTCTCCACCTCTGACTCCGAAGGCAACTCAGATGAAAAGAGTACGGTTGTGAGTAAACACAGGAGGCTCCACGCGCTGCCACGGTTCCTGACGCAGTCTCCTAAGGAAGGCCACCTCGTAGCCAAACCTGACCCCTCTGCCACCAAAGAACAGGTCCTTTCTGACACCATGTCTGTGGAAAACTCCAGAGAAGTCATTCTGAGACAGGATTCAAATGGTGACATATTAAGTGAGCCAGCTGCTTTGTCTATTCTCAGTAACATGAATAATTCTCCTTTTGACTTATGTCATGTTTTGTTATCTCTATTGGAAAAAGTTTGTAAGTTTGACATTGCTTTGAATCATAATTCTTCCCTAGCACTCAGTGTAGTACCCACACTGACTGAGTTCCTAGCAGGCTTTGGGGACTGCTGTAACCAGAGTGACACTTTGGAGGGACAACTGGTTTCTGCAGGTTGGACAGAAGAGCCGGTAGCTTTGGTTCAACGGATGCTCTTTCGAACCGTGCTGCACCTTATGTCAGTAGACGTTAGCACTGCAGAGGCAATGCCAGAAAGTCTTAGGAAAAATTTGACTGAATTGCTTAGGGCAGCTTTAAAAATTAGAGCTTGCTTGGAAAAGCAGCCTGAGCCTTTCTCCCCGAGACAAAAGAAAACACTACAGGAGGTCCAGGAGGGCTTTGTATTTTCCAAGTATCGTCACCGAGCCCTTCTACTACCTGAGCTTCTGGAAGGAGTTCTACAGCTCCTCATCTCTTGTCTTCAGAGTGCAGCTTCAAATCCCTTTTACTTCAGTCAAGCCATGGATTTAGTTCAAGAATTTATCCAGCACCAAGGATTTAATCTCTTTGAAACAGCAGTTCTTCAGATGGAATGGCTGCTTTCAAGGGACGGTGTTCCTTCAGAAGCTGCAGAACATTTGAAAGCTCTGATAAACAGTGTAATAAAAATAATGAGTACTGTGAAAAAGGTGAAATCAGAGCAACTTCATCATTCCATGTGCACAAGGAAAAGACACCGGCGTTGTGAGTATTCCCACTTCATGCAGCACCACCGCGATCTTTCAGGGCTCCTGGTTTCAGCTTTTAAAAATCAGCTTTCTAAAAGCCCCTTTGAAGAGACCGCAGAGGGAGATGTGCAGTATCCAGAGCGCTGCTGCTGCATCGCCGTGTGCGCTCACCAGTGCTTGCGCTTGCTGCAGCAGGTTTCCCTGAGCACCACGTGTGTCCAGATCCTATCAGGTGTACACAGTGTTGGAATCTGTTGTTGTATGGATCCTAAGTCTGTGATCGTCCCTTTACTGCATGCTTTTAAGTTGCCAGCACTGAAAGCTTTCCAGCAGCATATACTGAATGTCCTGAGCAAACTTCTTTTGGATCAGTTAGGAGGAGCAGAGCTATCACCGAGAATTAAAAAAGCAGCTTGCAACATCTGTACTGTGGACTCTGACCAACTGGCTAAGTTAGGAGAGACACTGCAAGGCACCTTGTGTGGTGCTGGTCCTACCTCCGGCTTGCCCAGTCCTTCCTACCGATTTCAGGGGATCCTGCCCAGCAGCGGCTCTGAAGACTTGCTGTGGAAGTGGGATGCATTAGAGGCTTATCAGAGCTTTGTCTTTCAAGAAGACAGATTACATAACATTCAGATTGCAAATCACATTTGTAATTTAATCCAGAAAGGCAATGTAGTTGTTCAGTGGAAATTGTATAATTATATCTTTAATCCTGTGCTCCAAAGAGGAGTTGAATTAGTACATCATTGTCAACAGCTAAGCATTCCTTCAGCTCAGACTCACATGTGTAGCCAACTGAAACAGTATTTGCCTCAGGAAGTGCTTCAGATTTATTTAAAAACTCTACCTGTCCTACTTAAATCCAGGTTTGTATGTGTGTATATGTTTTACAGTTGAATGAGTGCTTTTGAACACGGGATGAAATGTGTATATTTGAATTTCTGACCTCCAGGGACTCAACCATAGTATAATCATAGTAACTGTATTGCTATCAAGAACTTTAGTTTGTCAACAACAACAAAAAAAAAAAACAAAACACCCTTCCCATGTCTTTTTTAAAATTGGATATTTTATTTATTTACATTTCAGATGTTATCCCCTTTTCCGGTTTCCCCTCCACAAACCCCCTATCCCATCCTAACTCACCTCCCATGCCATTTTTAAACATTATTTTAATTAACTTTTCTGGAGGTAGTTAGAGGACAGAAGCTAGAGACATTGATTTTTAGCTTCTCAGTGTGTGTGTGTGTGTGTGGGGGGGGGGGCGGTGAAATATATTTTTGGTTATATTTCTGAAGGAAAGAAATGTGTGAGACAAAGATATCTAAGAAAAGGCCAGTTTAAATGAATGGTTTTGTATTTATAATGTAGATTGCATATTAAAGTCCATTAAAATGTTTATAAAGATCATGTTAGGACAGGAAAAGAGCTTGTATTATTTTATGAGTAGCACATAAAGCTTAAAGTAGTATTTATGTATTTATGACCGTGTAAAATTTGCACATACATGAACTATTGGGTTCCTGAGTCAGTGGCAGCAGGAGATACTTTCTTAAATGCCACAGTCATGTTTATTACTCAGACAGAGTAGAAAATACAGATAAGCAAAAAGAAAGTCTAAATTGTATTTTATCAATGAATTTTCCAATTTTTGTGATTGTTAATTTTGGAGCAGTTAAGATTGTTAACTTGGGAAGTCCTGAGCAGAGTGTTAGAGAACCAAGGGAGCAAGTGAAGGGAATATATACCTGCCCTCCCAGTGATGATTTGATATTTAGAATTTCTATGAAATTTATTATTTGAAGACAAAGTTCTTTTTTGAGTTGCGTCTTTTAATGTGATATATATATATAATATATGTATATATATATATATATATATATATATATATATATATATATAATTTCTTTTTAAGTACTTCCAGAGCTGTATATGAGCATATAAGTGCTATTACAAAGTAACTTGAGATCTTGATCAGTATCTTAGAACTATCAAATAATGAACCAGAGTAGGCAGTGTTTGGTGTATATACCACACACAGCAATAGCATGTTTACATAACATATTTACCTATTTATAAATGTTTCAGTATGTCATATAAAAATCTTTTTTTCCTCTCTCACAGGGTAATAAGAGATTTGTTTTTAAGTTGTAATGGAGTAAACCAAATAATTGAACTAAATTACTTAGATGGGATTCGAAGTCATTCCCTGAAAGCATTTGAAACTCTGATTGTCAGCCTAGGGGAACAACAGAAAGATGCTGCAGTTCTAGACGTCGATGGGTTAGACATCCAACAGGAGTTGCCGTCCTTAAGTGTGGGTCCTTCTCTTCATAAGCAGCAAGCTTCTTCAGATTCTCCTTGCAGTCTCAGGAAGTTTTATGCCAGCCTCAGAGAGCCTGATCCAAAAAAACGAAAGACCATTCACCAGGATGTTCACATAAACACCATAAACCTCTTCCTCTGTGTGGCTTTTCTATGTGTCAGTAAAGAAGCAGACTCTGATAGGGAGTCTGCCAATGAGTCAGAAGATACTTCTGGCTATGACAGCACTGCCAGTGAGCCATTAAGTCACATGCTACCATGTCTGTCTCTTGAGAACGTTGTCTTACCTTCCCCTGAATGTTTGCACCATGCAGCAGACATTTGGTCCATGTGTCGTTGGATCTACATGTTGAACTCAGTCTTCCAGAAACAATTTCACAGGCTTGGTGGTTTCCAAGTGTGCCATGAATTAATATTTATGATAATCCAGAAACTATTCAGAAGTCATACAGAGGATCAAGGAAGAAGGCAGGGAGAAATGAGTAGAAATGAAAACCAAGAGCTAATCAGGATATCTTACCCCGAGCTGACACTGAAGGGAGATGTATCATCTGCAACAGCACCAGACCTGGGATTTCTGAGAAAGAGTGCTGACAGCGTGCGTGGATTCCAGTCACAGCCTGTGCTTCCCACAAGTGCAGAGCAGATTGTGGCTACTGAATCTGTTCCTGGGGAACGAAAGGCATTTATGAGTCAACAAAGTGAGACTTCTCTCCAGAGCATACGACTTTTGGAGTCTCTCCTGGCCATTTGTCTTCATAGTGCCAGAGCCTGTCAACAGAAGATGGAATTGGAGCTACCGTCTCAGGTGATACTTTGTACTTAGTCCGTCTCACATAACATATATGTGTATTATATGTACTGCATGTACATATAATAATATATAATATACATGTTCTAACTTAACACTGTCTATTTTGCCACAAATGTTAAATTTATTTTCAAGTATTAATTACATATAAAACTGGAAATCATAATGACAGTTTTATGTATATAGTGTATTTATATCAATTTACCCTCCTTGCCTTCTCTTTCTTCCCTCCCACTCATCCCCTTCCTTATCCCAGCTAGTTTCCTTTCTATTTCATATTTGTTGTTGTTGTTGTTTGGGCTGTGTGTGTGTGTAAAAGCCCACTACATTGTATTAGGGTTTCTTGTTAAATCCTAGATGAAGAATTATTTACCAGAGCACGAGTTCCTCGCCAGTGGTTATATCACAGGAGAAAAATGTCTTTCCCTTCCCCAGGAACCATTCACTCCTTAGAGGTTCTAAAAGGGCTGGGCCTCAGGAGCTCTTTCCCTTGCTACCATTGTCTGCCTATTAAATGCACAGGGAAGGGAGGGGAAGGGCCTCAGGGCCCTCCGCACTTCCATTTGCTACCTACTTTGTTTTTAGAAAACCCTTTTGTGCTTACCAGAATACCAAGTATGGAGGACACAAGGGACACACAGTTCCTACTCGAAAGAAGCTTACTGTTTAATTTTCTGCAAAAGCCCCTTTAGGAGAGTTTGTGAATTCAGTGTTAAATGAGTAGTTGAGGTCATTTTGTTTTAGAGTTTAGAAGTTCATAATCTTGGTGTTACTGTTGGGAACTCTGCCCATATTTTCTGACCTTTGTTTATGGTTTTGTTGTGGTTATCATCTGGTCTGTACCTATTTGTTTTACTTTTTAGACTTGGCATTCCTTCAAAGAAAGATAAGGTTTTTTGTTTTTTAATCTACTGTTATAGAGAGCTAGGCAAGCGTAATAGCTTCATTCAAAGGGTAGAACTGAAGGCAAAAGAAAAAATAATTAGAACTGCTTCTTAGAATCTTAGAGAACCTTTAAGAATAAGGAATTTGTAAACTCTAGAGATAACTAATATTCTGAAGTTTCAAAGAATGACTTGGTAAAAATTTAAGATTTATTTATTTTTATATGTATGCTATTTTGCGTGGACATATGTCTGTACACTATGTGTGCAAAGTGTCTGGGGAGGTCAAAAGAGAGGGTATTGGATTCCATGGAACTGCAGTTACAAACAGTTGTGTGCTGCCATAAAAGTGTTGGAAATGGAATTTTGGTCCTCTGCAAGGACTCTTAACCACTGAGCCATCTCCCCAGCCTCCAAAAAGTGGAATTATATTTTTTTCAAGACAGGGTTTCTCTGTGTAGTGCTGGCTGTTCTGAAACTTGCTCTGTAGACCAGGCTGGCCTGAACTCAGAGATCCACCTGATTCTGCCTCATATGTGCTAGGATTAAAGGCTTTTATTACCACCACCCTGCTAAGAGTGGATTTTTTATGATTAAACAGAATTTTAACAGTACATTATTTGGATAAGAACTCAGATTTTTTTTTTTTTGCAGTCAGTTTACCTTCATATTAATTACAAATAAATGGATTTTTCCCTGCTTCTTGTAATCCTTTCTGTCACTTTTAAAATGTGTGTTATTGATATTCTTAGTCTTTCATTTTACCTTAGGGCTTGTCTGTGGAAAATATATTGTGTGAACTGAGGGAACACCTTTCCCAGTCAAAGGTGGCAGAAACAGAATTAGCAAAGCCTTTATTTGATGCCCTGCTTCGAGTAGCCCTGGGGAATCATTCAGCAGATTTGGGCCCTGGTGATGCTGTGACTGAGAAGGTATGAATCCATGTGCTGTGTTCTTAGGTCTGGTTAGCAGAAACGGGTGCTTGTTGGGTGGGACCAGGGCATTGATTTAAATCACAGGAACATGAATTTTGATCAGGTGAATTCCTTGGTTGGTTAATTTCTCCATCATCTGGAAGGGATAATAAATAAATCATCAATTGTCCTGCTTCAAAGAAAAGCAGTTAATCTAACCTGGAAATTTGTTGATAACTGTTCCCAATAAGACAAGCTATATTAAGGTTTGATAATATTACTGATATTCTTTTTTTCCCTAAAACATTTCAAATCTAAACAGAAACAATATAGTTGCCTCCTCAGTATCAACACTCTCCTCTCCTCTCTCCGTTCCCTGTGTTTCTTTACTGAAGTATTTTTAAAGGAGATCCTGGTTTGTAGCAGCTGATAATCTATTAAATGATGACTCAGGAATAGTGATATTTAGATACCTTGTCTGTCTTGTCTTGTTGTATTGGTATAACAGAACTCTCTACTGACTTTAATTTTAAATTGCTCAACAAAAATGACTAACACTCATATAGAGGGTGACATTAGAAATTTTGAGTTCTGTTAACATTTTTTAAAGTAACTAATTTTAATTTTTTCCCCTGAAACTCATTTCCCTGAAACTTAAAAAGTTTCCCTAAAAACTTTACTGTTATGCTTCTTTTACTTTGGGTTAACTATTGTTAATTTTCTTCTTTACATACCTTCTTTTTTAACCTGATCTGATTACTAAGTTTTTTTTCTTTTGAATAAAATATTGAGAGAGTTCTTAAAGTGACTTTTGCATGGTAAGTAGTCCGTTAACTGAGAAAAAGAGTCAGTGCTGCAGTGTTGACTTTGAATTACACTGGCCTTATAGAGTCATCCCTCTGAGGAAGAGCTGTTGTCCCAGCCCGGAGATTTTTCAGAAGAAGCTGAGGATTCTCAGTGTTGTAGTTTGAAACTTCTGGGTGAGGAAGAAGGCTATGAAGCGGATAGTGAAAGCAATCCTGAGGATGTTGACACCCAAGACGATGGTAAGATGTCTCTGATGCTTGTGATTGGACTGCCAGTTAAACTGTAAACAAACAAAAGGTTCATCCTGCCTGTACATTGTGGCCTTACAGTTGCAAAAAGGCATCGTGTTATCATTTCGTTTTGTCATCGCAACAAATCTGAAATATATAATGTTAACAGTGACATCAAGACTAGGAAGATAGCGTAAAGCCCCAGGTATGATTGATCCCTTGCACTGTAAGGACGAAACCAAACCAAACCAAACCCCCTTGTCTAAACCAAGTAGATGCCCAAGAATAAAGATGAAGGAGAAACTTTTTCTTTTATATGCAAGTAAGAAAGGAGATACCCAGAAGTAGATACTACAAGGAAAAGCAGGTGATGTGCCTACAGAGATGTGTCTGGGCAGGGAAACTTTCTGAAGAGGTGATATGTACATTGGACTCTCATTGTCAGTCAGTGACATCCCATGGGTGATAGATGCAGCAGTTCCTTTGTTGTTTTCTGTAACCAGCCAGTTCTTAGGGTGGAATTGTGTTGCATGGGATCCTTTGTGCTGGCTATGCAGGTTGGATAGAATGTAAATGATGGCCTCTTGCTTGTTTTATGTCAACTTGACACAAGCTGTCACTTGAGTGTTTATTCAGTGATGTGGGTGTGAGGGTCAGCTCACTGTGGGTGCCGCTCTTGGATAGGTAGTTCTGTGATAGATAAGAAAACAGGCTATAGAAATTAGGGGGAGCAAGCCAGTAAGCAGCACTTCTCTATGGCACTTCTCTATGGCTTCTGCTTCCGTTCCAGCTTTCAGGTTCCTGCCTTTGAGTTCTAGCCTTGACTTCCTCAGCACTGATGTATGACCTGAGAATTGTAAGATGAAATAAACTCTTTCCTTCCCAAGTTGCTTTTTATAGTGGTATTTTGTTACAGTAATAGAAACCCTACCTCAGATTATTCGAGGCACAAGAGTTCTAGGAGGGCTCTATCTTTTCAGATACTGACCTTTGGGCCTTCTCAGCACTTGCAGTTGAAGTTTACAGCAGTTTATTCTTGCTTGCTAGAAGTTGATTTTCTCTTGTGTGTGGAGGGAATGGGGATAATCACTGATTTTAGGGTTGAAAGGTATCTATGATTTTTTTAAAAAAATTTTTTGACTTAATGGTAGTTTTATCATAACCTAGATATAATCTACAAAGGAAAATTTCCTTTGTGTGTTTTGTTTTTGAGACAAGGTCTCACCATGTAGCTCTGGAACTCACTTTGTAGACCAAGCTAGCCTCCAACCCACAGAGACCCAGCTATTCTGCCTCCCCAATGCTGGGACTAGAGGCATGTACCTCTCTCTATGCCAGGCTTTTTGCCTTAGCTTTTAAGCGTTAGTTTACTTATTATTATTTTTGTGTGAATATTCGTGATATGGGTGACAAATACATTGTGCCATGGTGAATGTTTGGCCAGAGGACAACTTTGTGAAGTCAGTTCTCGCCTTCCACCTATCCATGGGCTTCAGGGTCCAAACTTAGGTTGTTGCTAAGGCTTTCATGGTGAGCGCCTTTGCCCACTGAGTCTTCTTACCTGTCTCCTAGATCTTGTTTTTTGAGACAGTCTCTACTGCACCTTGCTGATTCTGTTAAGCTGGCTGGCCAGTGAACTCCAGGGAGTCCCTTGTCCTAGGCCTGGTGGTACTGATTCTTGGCACAGAGCCCAGCTTTTTGCATGGATGCTAAGAACCTGAACTCATGCAAAGTGCAGCAAGCACTTTCCTCCCAGCCCTTGGATGAACAGTTTTCAAAGAGTACAGCAGACCATTTTGAGGTCAGTCAGTAACACAGTCATAAAGCAGACAGTGTTTAGAATTCAACAAATCAAGCCTACGATTACCACAGAAATAGGGGCAGATAAAATAAACTTCATTCTGATTTAAATACTTTGGGATCAGAAAGTTTGAGATAAGATTTTCCAGTTGCAACAAAAGAATGTTAAATTTGTATCAGATGTTTATGAAATTTTCTGTTGGTAATATTTGTGGTTTCATTGAGAAGCAAAATTACTTTCAAAATTAAACTACCCATAAGACTTCATTGTTCAAGCTTTAATCAACGGTAATGCTGCAAGGCAAGGCTTTGTGAGCATCTTCATAGAAGGAGGACTGTTTTTGTTGAATGTTCTAAGTGATGAGTTAGGGCTGAAATATTCATATTTGGGAATAAAAACGTTCTTTTTCTTTACTTTGTCAGGAGTAGAATTAAATCCTGAAGCAGAAGGTTTCAGTGGATCGATTGTTTCAAACAACTTACTTGAAAACCTCACTCACGGGGAAATAATATACCCTGAGATTTGCATGCTGGGATTAAATTTGCTTTCTGCTAGCAAAGCTAAACTTGATGTGCTTGCTCATGTGTTTGAGAGCTTTCTGAAAATTGTCAGGCAGAAGGAAAAGAACATTTCTCTCCTCATACAACAGGTAAAGGATGTCCTGTGTTGAATCAGTACTTATACTCATGTTCCAATTCTTCTTCTTATGTTTAACCCAGTGATTTTCTAAAGCCATCTAATCCTATACTTCTCAAATGAGTAGCATGAAATTATTACTGTCATTAGCTAAACAGTAATGTATTCTGAGAGCAGATCTTAAAACTTGTATTTAATCCTATAACAGTATTTTTTGAGTCATTTAAAAACACACACGCAGACACACACACTCTCTCTTTCTCTCTTTCTCTCTCATACACACACATGCACACACATGTGCACATGTATACACATAGACTCTTATGAAATAAATTATTATGACATTACAGTTATATTATGCGTATATGAAGTCAAATGTTTTAATTTTGTATGTTTCACTCTTTAATCTTCAGGGAACTGTGAAAATCCTTCTAGGCGGGTTCTTGAATATTTTAACACAAACTAACTCTGATTTCCAAGGTGAGTTGAACCTGGTTTAAGGAAATAACTTTGTAATTATTGTGCTGTTGTGTGAAGAATTAATTGTGTCTTCCACTAACACACTGCTCCATGGTTTCCAAATTGTTTTTATGTGTATCGTCCTGTTTGTTCCTCATGCTCACTCAGTGAAATATATTGAGTAGAGGGGCAGAATGTTGATAACAAGGCCTGCAGTAAGTTGTTCAGTAGCTTTGTGAGGGCAGTAACCTGCTCTCGGCACTGCTCTCGGCACTGCTCTCGGCACTGCTCTCGGCACTGCTCTCGGCACTGCTCTCGGCACTGCTCTCGGCACTGCTCTCGGCACTGTACTAATGCTTTATCTGGTGTTCTCTCCTCTTAGTTCTTTCTCAGACATTTGAGAAATTTGTGATGAGAGAGAATGTGATTTCTGCCCACAAATTATAAATTATAGTTCTAAATTATACATCTAAATTATACTTGATGGTTAAGACGAGTAAATGTGAAATGTTAATTTGGATTTTTGTTATGCTTCCTTCCTCCAAGTTAATTTCAAGTTACACATTTTTGTCAGGAATACCCAATATTAGTGTTAAGTCCTCTAGAGGACAAAATATCAAAGGCTTTGTGATGGCTGTGTCTTATTATTAGGGATGTTAATTTTAACCATTTCAGGTAAAGATAGTCTATAGGTTTTTCTCTATTGTAAGTTGCAAGTATGTCATGGGTGTCAACTTGAAAGTATGTAAATTTCACTTTTCTCATATTTCAGCCCACAGTTTTTATCATCTATTGGTGATCATGCATGAAAAGGGTAGTACTGTAATATTTGCTAAATAGTGATTTTGTACTTTTGGCATTCTTTGTACGTTTATGAATTGGGATTTTACTATAAGGAAAAGGATTTTTCCCCTCCATTTACTTAGTTAGTGCATGAATATATTGCTCTTATGTTACACTCTTACATTTAACACTGGTGTGACACGTTAAAGTTCACAAACCTCTGTCAGCACATTACTACTACACTCGTACCATACGCAGTTGTTCCTAAGGCACTACCTAACATCCTTTTCTTATTCCTAAAGAGCCCTTCCCTCCCAGGATACATTACAACTAATTGTCATATTTCCTTGCTTTTGTTGTTAGGCCTTTTATGTCAAACCTAGGGAAGACGGGTCTATGATCCCAAAGATTTACCATTTCTAAACATTATTTTCTTCTCTCCATATTCTTTGCTCTTTGTTTTCTTACATATGAGTTGTAATATTGGGCTGTGAAGGTTGATCCTGCCTTGTATCTTATCTCATGTACTTCTCTTCTTTTATGCTGCATTCAAGAAGACTTTAAAAGTTCTATTCCATTGGGGCTGGAGAGAGAAAGTGCTCAGTGGTTTTAAGATCACTCACTTCTTATTTGAAGGTCTTAAGTTCAATTCCTAGCAACCACACAGCAGCTCACAACTGTCTGATGTCCTCTTCTTTTATGCAGATGTACATGCATACAAAATACCCACATACATAAAATAAATAAAGAAATATGCATGTCAAACATTTTAAAAGCAATTATATCCCAAAATTTTATTCATTTTTAAAATTATGGTAGCTGCCCAATGTCTTTGTTCCTTTTCAGTTGCTGTGATGAAACACTATTACCAGGGCAATTTATAGAAGAAAGCATCTCTCTCTCTCTCTCTCTCTCTTTCTCCTTTTTTTTTTTTTTAAAGAAAGCATTTAATGGAGGCTTACAGTTTCTAAGGGTGAAACCATGGCTTTCATGACAGGGAGCATGGCAGTTGGCAGGCAGGCATGGTCCTGGAGCAGTAGCCAAGAGCTTTCATGTGATCCATAAGTAAGAGGCAAGGGAGAGAGAAAGAGGGAGGGAGAGGAATAGAGAGAGAGGGAGAAAGGGAGAGAGAGGGAGAGAGGTGGGGTGGGGAGAACTGGGAAAGGTATGGGATATTAAAATCTCAAAACCCACCCCTAGTGACATGTTTCTTCCAACAAGGCCACACCTCCTAATCCTTCTCAAACAGTTCCACCTAACATATGACCCTACCAAGGCCATTTTCACTGAAACCACCACACCTATTTTATAGTTATGAGTCCTTTTGCTTGATTATTTTCTGTCTTTAAAAAATTATTATTTGTGTGTATCCATTTGCACACTCACACTGAAACCTGTCCATTTTGAACTTTTAAGAAAAATCTAAACACATTTTGGCTGTGCTACTTTCTTCTTCAAAACCCTTTCAGGGACTTCCATTAATTACCTGCAGGGCGAAGGCCAGGCCAACTTATGGTATCCTTGTAAGTGGTCCTTTCAGAAACACTTTCTCTTACACTATCCTGTCTGCTCATTGCCTTCATGAAACAGGTTACTTAAAAGGGGTCTCTAGTCTTAAACCTCCCATCTTTTAAGATACATCTCAGGTTTTACAGCAGTATTGTTTTTGTCATGTCTGCTTTATAGAGAATAATTTATGTTTTCTGTTTTGGAGTGAGGAGCAGCAGAAACATACATGAACAAATATACTTGAAACACTGTTAAAACAATCTATTATAATAATTATTACTTTATGGAGTTTTTATGAATTAGTGTACCATTGCTTATACTTTATGCTAAACTCTCTAGTAGATGAAAATGATCAAACAATACAGCTTGTGATATTTATATAATCTTTTCTATTTTACGTCTGTCACTTAAGTTCCATGTAAGATATAGTAGTTATAACCTGAACAATTGCCGTTTTATTAGTGTTAGTTCATCTACCTTTAGTTATCTTGCTATTTCTTCAGCAGTTTTTGTGATTACTAACTGTTGTTTATAATCATTCAGTATATGATTATAGTTTTGTACTTCTTTAAATGAAATTTGATTATTCTCTTCCTTTAATTTTATTCTTCTTTTTCAACTTTAGCATGCCAGAGAGTACTGGTGGATCTCTTGGTATCTTTGATGAGCTCAAGAACGTGTTCAGAAGACTTAACTCTTCTTTTGAGAATATTTCTGGAGAAATCTCCTTGTACAGTAATTATGCTAGAATTTTTATATTTTCACTAATTCCTTAATATAATGTATTTTCACTAATTTGTGAACCATCAGCTCTTGCTATTGTAATTACTATTTAGCCCAGTACCATGTTTTATGTTTGACATATTCAGCTATAGTATCTGTATATATCTTGATTTTACTTTGATTTGGATTAACAAGATGCCTTTAGCCCTATGTCAACTCCAGCCTTTGTGCTTGAGAAATGCTGTGATTTTAATTACTAAAGAAAATTTAATTATGAATCGCAACAACCATCCCAGATGTTTCCTTTCTCTAAAGAATCATTATCTGTTCTTTAGTTGAGTATTCTACTTCCCAATGCTATAGCCTAATGGCTCTTAGCAGGGAACCCATTTTTGTAAAGCAGTCTTGATTGGAAGAGTCTACAAATGAATCACAAAACCTCGAGGCTGTGTGAAGAAGGATGAACAATAGCTCTGTCCTCCACTGCCCGCCTCACCACCCACCTCAGTCTCCAGTCCCCATGGAAGCTCTGTGAATACCAGTGTGGGTCATTTGAGAGATTGGCTGTATGATAGATTATTTCTTTTTTAAATTAAGTGTACATTTTAATATTACATCTTTTACCTTTTTTGTATTCCATTTAAACAAAAAACTTATAATTATGATGAGTAAAACCGTAAAACATTACCTCAATTCACCAAAATCAAATGAAAGAAATTTTTCTTGGCCAGGGGGAAAAACAAGTGAAACAATAATAATAGTTATTACTGTTGTTATATAATTACGAAATTGTTATTGTTAATTGAGTGTGAACATTCAAATTTATGTAATTGATCATTGTATAATATCATTTAGGAATCTGGAGAATTTGTAAGGTTGTATTCGTCATTTGAAAATACTTGAGTTATAGGACTGGAAAGATGCCTCAGTGGTTAGAGTGCTTGCTGCTCAGTCATGCAGACCTGAGTTCAGATCCCAGTCGCTATGCAGGGCAGCTTACAAACCCCTGCAACTACAGCTCCAAGGGATCTGAGCCTACTTCCTGGCCTTTTCAGGCACCTGTGCAGGCAGGCGGGCAGGCAGGCACACACTCACATGTGCACACTTTAAAAATAAAAATAAATCTTAAAAATAGTTTTGAGAGAAATACCACAGGAAGTGATAACCTTGTTTTATAGAAATAGTTCCTCATATAATTAATGTATTTCACTTATAATACTTAAAAGCTACTCATAAATAGTAGATTTATAACATAAATGCCAACATTTAAACCAAATTTATTGAGAAATTGCATAAGAATTAAATCTATTATACATAGGTATGTTTGTATTTTTTCTTATAACCTGAAGTTTTAGGTTATTATGTATCTGGGTTATAAGATTGTAAACTTCTTCTTGCTTTTCTTTTTCTCTAGGAAATTCTTCTCCTTGGTATTCACAAAATTGTTGAAAGTGATTTTACTATGAGCCCTTCACAGTGTCTGACCTTTCCTTTCCTGCATACCCCGAGTTTAAGCAATGGTGTCTTATCACAGAAACCTCCTGGGATTCTTAACAGTAAAGCCTTAGGCTTATTGAGAAGAGCACGGATTTCCCGAGGCAAGAAAGAGGCTGATAGAGAGAGTTTTCCCTATAGGCTGCTTTCCTCTTGGCATATAGCCCCAATCCACCTGCCGTTGCTGGGACAGAACTGCTGGCCACACCTGTCAGAAGGATTTAGTGTTTCTCTGTGGTTTAATGTGGAATACATCCATGAATCCGAGAGTGCTGCAGAAAGGGGAAAAAGAGTAAAGAAAAGAAACAAACCATCAGTTCTGGAAGACAGCAGTTTTGAAGGAGCAGGTATGATGGCAGGGTCTGATCTATATACTAAGATTCTTCAAATAGCTGTTTGCCTGAGTTTTAAGCATATCTGGCAGTATTTTAATGTATTCTTTAAATGTTATTCACCTTAAAGATCCTACTTCACTACTGAATTACCAAAGCCTGAGTTTTCAAACAGCCTTGAAATCTTCATTGTCTCTAAACTTTAGATAGGGAAGTGGGGATGCTCTGTTTCTGCAACAGCTGTTGAAGTTAGCAGTCCCATGACTGTGTTAGTGTGGCTTCTGATACTAGATAGTTATAAATAAAACCCTATGGCCATTTTTATTTTAAGTTCTCCTTCTGTGTCTTACACCAATGGCCCCTTCTAGTTACTGTCCCTGATCATTTATATGTAACAGTCCAAAGTTAGAACAGAGTTCATCTGTAACTGAAGAACTGCTGTTAGGATGTATTGAAATTGAATTTTGTTTTTGTTCTCTTCTTTTTTAAGCAATCAACAGTTTCTTAAGTCATATAGCAGCTAGAGGAAGTAGTCTTAAAAACTGGCTGTGTATTTTTTTAACCTGTTAAAAATGGTGGCTAATATTTTTATACCCTAATAATTGATAATGTTCCTCTTTTTTAAAAGTCTGAGCTTTTGGACATGCACTGTTTATTTTAGTACATCTTAGCTTAGTTTAACATAAAGTCACATCATAGTAACAAATAGCTTATCACACATATTCCACCTGCCATTGCTGTCACAGATAATGGGAATATAGAGGCAACTCAAGATTTAAGTAGTAAGATGCCATTGGGAGGGGTAAGCAGCTAGCTCACAGCCATAAACACTTCTCTCAGCGGAGACAAACTGTGATTCAGGGTTTGGCATCACTTAGCATGTTTATTTCAAGGTTGTTCACTACCTTAAATAATGATCATTTGAGCAGTGCAGCTTTTCTAAGAAGAGTATTAATAATATTATAGATCGTGCCTTTGTAACAATTTTTTTAGTGCAAGGCATCTGTTGATGGCATGTGCTCCCTGGGCCATGGTCAGTTGTGTTAGAGTGACCCAATCCAACAAAAGCAGAACCTTGGTATGGAGTGTGGCTGACGATGGTCCTTTAGCACCCTCAGGCCTTGTAGTTTAAAGCATTTAATAACTTTTAAAACACTGGAGTTTTTTTGATTTGGGTTTTTTTTTTTAACCCACTGTGTTCTTTTGAGGCTAACATGTAACCTTTAAATACAGTTGTTTAGAACAGGTTTCAGCCTTTGGTGTAAATGATCTGTTACAAATAAACCAACATACATTGTTTTCTTTAAAATTTACTTTTCCATAAAGTTTTTATGAACTATTTTGTTGATGATTCTAACATTTTTTCTCACAGAAGGTGATAGACCAGAAGTTACAGAATCCATCAATCCTGGTGACAGACTCATAGAAGACGGCTGTATTCATTTGATTTCACTGGGGTCCAAAGCATTGATGATCCAAGTGTGGGCTGATCCCCACAGTGGCACTTTTATCTTTCGGTATTGATTATTCTCAACTCTTAGCAAATATATCATTATTTAAGAAATTATCAAATAATATTTATAATAACAATCTGTTATTAGACATCATTACAGAAAAAATTAAAAGAACAATTATCAGCAGCACGTGGATTCTATCTAGCAGTACAGAGATAGCAAAATATGCCAAATCAGGTGCCTACACCTCCAGCAGACGTGACTGGAGAAGTCTTGCTGAAAACAGTCATACTGGCAGTCTTGGTTTCATGGCTCGTAGGCAGACAGAAGATGCTCTCCATGTTCCCTAAACCAGTACAACCATTGTTACGCCATGCAATAAGGACAGTAACGCCTATGGGACAGTGTTTCTCTATCTAGCTGGTTTTACTCAAACAGTACTCTCTCCTTGTGTCCTTAAGGGCACAACACTTTTATTCTTGTTCTGTTTTCTTGTTCTCCTTTTTCCCTATCACAGGGCGAAGGGGCCAGCCTGTCCCTGGACTAGAACCTTAGAAGACACTTTGAGACAAGCATGCTTGGGTTTGAAATAGGGGTGTGGTGTTTATCCTGCTTCCAGAGACAGCTTCTCCATGAGCTCAAACAGGACACAGCAATTTACTAGTTTAATGTATATTACATATTATCTTCCTAAAAGTCAAAAGTCTGTATGGTATTTAGATTTTGTGTTTTGTAGATATTATAAATGTTATTAGGTGTTTTCTGCATACATTTTCTCCTTATACTTTCAGTAATCTTATAAAGAAAGTTAGCATCCAATACATTCTGGAATTTATACTCTTATTACAGTATGTATTACCTTCTTGAACAAAATATTACATTATAATTTCTAAAATAAACAATGAGTATGTAAGTAGAAACTGCCTTTATAGAAATTGATTTATAGAAATTATTGCCTAAGTTATTGACATCAGTCAATGAATTTAATCCATTTTAGTTTATAAATTGAGGAAGCAGATGTAATGTGAAAGTCACACTGACTTTCTCAGTTGGTTTGTTTTAAAATAGAAGTTACTTTTAATCTCACATATTGATCATGACAGTTGCAGCATATGTGTTAACTATTAAGGTCAGAATTGTCATGTTTTTGATCTGTGACTTTTTTCTGCAGTGTGTGCATGGACTCAAATGATGACACGAAAGCTGTCTCACTAGCACAGGTGGAATCACAGGAGAATATTTTCTTTCCAAGCAAATGGCAACACTTAGTACTTACCTATATTCAGCATCCTCAAGGGAAAAAGAATGTCCATGGGGAAATCTCCATATGGGTCTCTGGGCAGAGGTAAGAAGCATTCTCAGAGATACGCTTCCCAGTTACAGTTTTAGTTTTAGTCTTCATTCCTGAAACATTGCAAACTAGGTAAAATTTAATATGTATTAACAGAAATTTATATAAAAACTGGATTCCTTTTCTTTCTTTTCTTTTTTTTTTTTTTTTTTTTTTTTTTTGGTTTTTCGAGACAGGGTTTCTCTGTATAGCCCTAGCTGTCCTGGAACTCACTTTGCAGACCAGGCTGACCTCGAACTCAGAAATCTATCTGCCTCTGCCTCCCAATTGCTGGGATTAAAGGCGTGTGCAACCATTGCCCGGCATTGGATTTTTTTTTTCCTGTTTATCACTCCAGTACAGAAGTCTTCCATAGACATAACTTTTGAAAATTATCCATGAATTCTGCTTGAGAGGATTCAGCCAACGTTAAACTGAAAATATCTGAGAATTGCATCTATGATGAACATTTATAGTATTGCCTTCTGGTTATTCTCTAGACAATAGAGCATAACAGCTATTTATAAGGCTTATATTATTTATTTTAGGTGTTACAAGTAACTTAAAGATAGTTTAACTTATATAAGAGGCTATGTGTAAGTTATATGTAAATATGGTATTTTCTAGAAGGGATTTGAATATTCTTAGCTTTTGGTGTCTGTGGGATGCCTGAAACTAACTTCCAATGAATACTATCGATGACTATATTTAGGTATGAGGAGCAAACTAAAAACCTGGGCATTATGTATTTATGATCAATATATACTAGGTAAGTAATTATTGGAGATGTAATATTGTCCCTCAAACCCATATGTTACAAGAATGTATCCACTAGAAGTTCTTTAAATTAATTGAATAAGAAGGCTAATGGAGTACTACTCAGCTATTAAAAAGAATGAATTTATGAAATTCCTAGCCAAATGGATGGATCTGGAGGGCATCATCCTGAGTGAGGTAACACATTCACAAAGGAACTCACACAATATGTACTCACTGATAAGTGGATATTAGCCCAAAACCTAGGATACCCAAGATATAAGATACAATTTCCTAAACACATGAAACTCAAGAAAAATGAACACTGAAGTGTGGACACTATGCCCCTCCTTAGAAGTGGGACCAAAACACCCTTGGAAGGAGTTACAGAGACAAAGTTTGGAGCTGAGATGAAAGGATGGACCATGTAGAGACTGCCATATCCAGGGATCCACCCCATAATCAGCATCCAAACGCTGACACCATTGCATACACTAGCAAGATTTTATCGAAAGGACCCAGATGTAGCTGTCTCTTGTGAGACTATGCCGGGGCCTATCAAACACAGAAGTGGATGCTCACAGTCAGCTAATGGATGGATCACAGGGCTCCCAATGGAGGAGCTAGAGAAAGTACCCAAGGAGCTAAAGGGATCTGCAACCCTATAGGTGGATCAACATTATGAACTAACCAGTACCCCGGAGCTCTTGACTCTAGCTGCATATATATCAAAAGATGGCCTAGTCGGCCATCACTAGAAAGAGAGGCCCATTGGACACACAAACTTTATATGCCCCAGAACAGGGGAACGCCAGGGCCAAAAAGGGGGAGTGGGCAGGTAGGGGAGTGGGGGTGGGTGGGTATGGGGGACTTTTGGTATAGCATTGGAAATGTAAATGAGCTAAATACCTAATAAAAAATTGAAAGAAAAAAAAAAGAAGGCTAATACCTAAGTCAAGTTAGGTAGAAAGAAATTAAATGGCTAAAGAATATAACGCATTTATATTTGGTAATAGACTTAGATTGGGTCTTAGAACCATACAATGTGACAGATTCAGGTAGGATACTGCATGACTTTTGCCACATAAACTTCACAACCAAATTAATAAACATTTGTAGACTCTCTTGATGAAAACATTAACCCTGAATGAGCTGTGCCCTCGCTTGCTCTAATGAAACACCAGCCAAAAGCAGCTCAGGGAGAGAGGGAAGGGTTACTTGGTTTATGGGTTACAGTCCATCACTTAGGAGAGCCAGGGCAGGGACGCAAGGCAGAGTCCTGCAGGCAGGAACTGAAGCAGAGAACACAGGAATGCTGTTCACTCCCATGCTGACCCCTGGCTTGCTCAGCTGCCTTTCTTATCTAGCACAGGACTACCTGCCTATAGGTATTGCAGCATAGCACGTCCTCCTCCATTAATCAGCAATCAGGAAAACATCCCACATCCAGGCCAACAGGCTAGTCTCATAAAGGCAGTTCCTCGACTGAGACTCCTTCTTCCTGGGCGACTTTGCCAAGCTGTCAAAAACTAACCAGCACAAATTATAAAGGTGGCTGGAAGGAGTCTCAGTTGAGTCATGAGAAAGAAAAATGGGTAGAAAAGATGGAAAAAAAGCTTGGCAAGAGTGAGTGACAAGCTGACAGTTATAATTTAACGTTTTAATAAAAGTTTGTTATGTGTTATATACTTGTTAGACCTTTTGCTAGGTGTTTTATATATGTTGCCTCTGAATCCTCTCAAAAATTAAGAGAGAGAAGTTCACTGAAGTCATATATATCCTTAGCACAAATTAAGTGAATTTTATCAGGTATTTATCAAGGAATTATTGTGTGTTAGACATGGCACTGCTGTAGGAGGCTGCAAGCACCGGTTACTTTCAACCATCAGCTTTCAATCACTGAGAGAGAGAACGAAGAATGGCGTTGGGGTAGTCTATGATGTCTGCTACAGGAAGTTAAACTCAGGTTTAGTTTTGTTGATTTATTGAAGAAAATCTATCTTCAAAACAGTATTCCTAACTGACTAGGCCTGAATGGCAGCTATACCCAATATAAATTTATTTTCAGGACACTGGGCTGGAACTATTAGAGCTGGATATGGACCCCATTCTTCTTGAAAAATCTCCTCATTCCTTAAGCTAGTAACAACTGCCCGTCATTGTGTTTTGTCTTTGCACTGTGCCTCATTTTATCCCTCTCTATGGGATATACTTCACTATGAAGTAGTATGTTATTGACTTGACTATTTTACATGGCTCAACTGAGACCTGCAGTGGGATAATGAAATTTGCCTGGAGCTGTGCTACATGGGAGCAGTCTAGGCAATACTTGAAGCTCTGAGCCTAGATGGTGGTCATGCTGTGTACTGTGCTGCTCCTTCAGCCCTTTCTTCCTCAGGACGTTTGATGGCTATAGGACCGTACTCTAGTTCCTAGGCACTTTCAGAGTGAGAGAGGAGGTTGTCAGGAGTACTTCTGCAGTTAGTGAGTATAGTCTCTTGACTCACACATTGCTCTCTCCTTCCTTTCCCACTTACTAATTTACTTTGCTTTGAAGACATTTTTTTTACCAGTTGGTAGAAGTTAATTTCATTAGTTAACAGATCAGTGAACAAGTGACAAAGGTCAGCAGTATTATTTTGTTGATTTAAATTTGATTCTTTATTATTTTAGAAGCTATGTATTGTTTTCCTACAAAGAATGTATTTCAAGGAGTTATTTTAATAAAAAAAATAGCAGGCTAAGCATAGTGACTCACACTTGTAATTCCAGTATTGTAGAAGTTGAGACGGGAGGATTGCTGTGAGTTCAAGGTCAGCCTAGACTATAGAGGGAGACTACCTTAGAGAAGTGAACAAACAAAAACAAAAAACCATAACAACACTGGAAAAATAGCTTATTAGCACCAGAATCACATAAGAGTGTGTGACAGAGATATGCTTAGTATTTATTGTTTATTTTACATTCATCTTGCCATATTTTTTGTCTTGTGGAGATTATATGCTCCAGTACAGGGCAATGCCAGGGCCAGGAAGCAGGAGTGGGTGGGTTGGGGAGCAGGGCGGGGGTAGGGTATAGGGACTTTTGGGATAGCATTTGAAATGTAAATGAAGAAAATATCTAATAAAAATAAAAAAGAAAAGTAAATCATAATGCTACAAGGTGGCGGTAGTGTTTTAATTGTGGCCATTTATTAGTCCAGAAAGGAGGCAGTCATAGTATCTCATTTCTTTCCTTTTTAAAATATATATGTATATATGGAAATTTTTATTTCCTTTTATTATTATTTATATATGCACATATATATGTATGTGTATGTATGTGTATAGTGTATTCCTCTTGGGGCTGATGAGATGGCGCAGCAGGAAAAGGTTCCTGTCACCAAGCCTAACAGTCTGGGTTTGATTCCTGTAACTCAATTGAGAGAATTGACTTCTACAAGTATTGAGACTTAGTGTACATATGGACACAGAAATATACACACATATATACAAAAATGTGATTTTAAACATGAAAAATGTTACTATAAGATAATTGGTTTTATTTACTAAATGTGAATCAGAGACTAAAGTTTTAAAATAAATGTATTAAAAAGGTTTAATTTCTTAAAGTGAGTTATCCATGTAAGTCTCCATTTTCAAAATTTTAGACTTTGCCTTGATAAGTCATCCTCATTGCCCTAATATGGAGTTTAAGGCATTCCTGAAACAGGACTTGCACTTAGCAGTGTCTTCAGGTGATGGAGTCCCGTCAGCCTTTGTGTTTGTCTCTGAGAAAACCTTACTTTTACCTGTCCCAGTTCTGTTTTACATAAGAGTTCTTGACCAGCCTTTACAGAGAAACAGAACAAACAAAATTTCTGTAATCTTTAGCATTAGAAAACAAAATACAAAAACACTGGTATTTTAGCGTTTAATACAGAAAAAGTTGGGAACATTTGGAAACTGATTTCCAAATAGAAATCATTGCCAAGATGTGAGACTTTGACAAAATAAGGAGAGATTATTACTTTGTTCTGTAAGCCAAGGCGGCACACATGCAGGAGGCAGGTCACAAAGACAGTGTGGAGCAAATGCCAGGAAGGGGCTTGTGTGGGAGCCAGGAGACAAAGAGCGTGGAGCAAATGTGTTTTTTCTTCCTGGCAATATGTAGGATCGCTTGGCATCTCTTCTACAGGTATTGTCTGCTGCCTGCACCTCTGACCAAGAGACAGAGGCTACCCTCTTTTCCTTTCCATTGTCTATAATACAACTCAGGACCTAGAGAAGTTCGGGAATCTCCCCTTATTAAACGCTCATGGTATTCCTACATATCATTAATTTAACTTTTGTTTTTAATGTAGGAAGACTGATGTCATCTTGGATTTTGTGCTCCCAAGAAAAACAAGCTTATCATCAGACAGCAATAAAACATTTTGCATGATTGGTCATTGCTTAACATCCCAAGAAGAGTCTCTGCAATTAGCTGGAAAATGGGACCTGGGGAACTTGCTCCTCTTCAATGGTATATTTCCCCCATGAAACATTTACAAACTTTAAATTAACTCATCTTACATAAATTAACCTGAGAGCAATCCTGGTCTCTCCTCCTTGACTTGTGTTTAATAGGTACTTCATTCCCAAGATTCTCACACTCACGTTCAGGATATTTTTTACCGTTTTTGTTACGGAATATTTCCTTACAGTTGCTAAGTGATATGGAGATGTAGTTTCTAACCTCACCCCATACACTTAATCAGCGTTGCTTAGGAAGTACAATGACATAACTAGGAAATCTATTTATGTAAATCTTATTTATGACTTTTAATGTGTGTGTGGGTGTTTTGCCTGCTTATGTGTCTGTGTACCACATATATGCCTGGTGCCCACAGAAGTCAGATCCCGTGTCGCTACAGCCACAGGAAGTTGTAAGCTGCTATGTAAGAGCTGGGAGTTAAATGCAGGCCCTCGGCAGAGCCAGTCAGCGCTCTTAACCATGAAGCTCCTTCTGTCCCTCTTCTATTTGTGATTTTAGTGCATTCTATCCAAATAGTGAATTTTTGCAAAAGCATTGAAATATATTAAGCCTGGCACATGGTAGCATTTGGAGTGTGTTTAGATGAGAGAAAATAAAGGCATCAATTCTAATTTCATTTAAAATGAAATGTACCAAGAAAGAGTTTTCGTCAATTTTTTAAGGTCCTCATTTATTAAAAAAGAGGAAAACAAAACAAAAAAGCAGCCGGGCAGTGGTGGTGCACGCCTTTAGTCCCAGCATTTGGGAGCAGAGGCAGGCAGATTTCTGAATTTGAGACTAGCCTGGTCTATAGAGTTAGTTCCAGGATGGCCGGGGCTATACAGAAAAACCCTGTCTCAAAAAGTCAAAACAGCAACAACAACAACAAGACCCTGTCACAAAGCAGAGGGTAGCGGTGGCGATGGTGATGGTGGATGGATGGTTTAGAAGTTAGGAACACTCCTTGCTCTTGCAGAGGATCAGGTTCCGTTCCCAGCACACACATGGTGGCTCACAACCATCTGCAACTCCAGTTCCAGGGGATCCAATGCCTTCTTCTAAATTCACAGGCACCAGGCACTCCTGCAGGCAAAATGCCCATACGCATAAAAATAAATAAATAAATAAATCTTAAACAGCAACAACAACCCCCCCCCCCAAAAAAACAAAAAGAAAACAGCAAAACAAACCTAAATGTGGTTAAATTAAAATTCACCATCTTTAGGAACAAAAAAAAATTATTAAAAGCTTCTGAGTTTACTTTATATCTGTGCGTCTTTAACATAGTCTACATAGGTTAGCGTCCTTTACACTTATTTGGAAACTGAGCCTTTGAGTTTTGTAAGATACAGTAAAGCACTGAAAGAATCTGTCACACACACACATACACACACGCACACACACACACACACGCACACACACACACATACACACACACATACACACACATACACACACATACACACACATACACACACACACACACATACACACACACACACACACACACACACACACACACACACACACAGAACCTCATTTTCTTGCTGTTTATGAAAAATTCTACTTGAAATGCTTTTTATAACGAGTTCTACTTTTCTGTTTATCCAGGAGCTAAAATTGGCTCACAAGAGGCCTTTTTCCTGTATGCTTGTGGACCCAACTACACATCCATCATGCCGTGTAAATATGGACAGCCAGTCATTGACTACTCCAAATACATTAATAAAGACATTTTGAGATGTGATGAAATCAGAGACCTTTTTATGACCAAGAAAGAAGTGGATGTTGGTCTCTTAATTGTAGGTTTCTGTAGATATGTTCATTGGAATGTATAATTAGCAGTGAGTTAGATTCCTAAAGTTTTTAATTTTGTTCTTTTCTTAGAATGTGGAGTTTTTTCTTAAAAGAATTTATGAAACACTTTAATATACTGTTAATCTTGTTTCATGCTTTAGTTGTATGTATTCTTATTTGTTTGAAATTATATTTATATAGCAATTTTATCAGCTGTTTATTTTATACCTAATAATCTTTTGTTTATGATACATTGAAGATACAACACTTTTAGCTTGATATAGTTTTTTTTAAATATCATGTTATATTTCTATTCATACTTATTGGTCATGAAAACTTTATATGCCTCAGTACAGGGGAACGCCAGGGCCAAGAAGTGGGAGTGGGTGGGTAGGGGAGTGGGGGGGAGGGTATGGGGGATGTTTGGGATAGCATTGGAAATGTAAATGAGGAAAATACCTAATTAAAAAAAAGAAAATAATGCAAAAAAAGGAAAGAAATACAAAGATTCACTTATAATATTAGCTGTAATTGCATGTATTAAGAGACTATGGGATGCTTCAGTGGGTAAAAAGGTTTGTTGTGCAGGCCTGACCTTGTGTGTGTAGGCTCAGCTTGAACCCTGGGACCCATGTAAAGCTAGACAGAAAACCACATGCCTGTTGCAACATGTATATGTGCACACACACAGATTAAAATTTAGTAACATGTATTCATGGTTTACATTATTTACTCATTAATATCAATGTAAAGTAGGCATTTCCCCTTCAAAGTATTGCTATTTGTTCCCTATTGCTTTTTCACATTATTCTTTAATTTTGCCCTACCAGTGCACAGTTCAAGAGCTACTGGTGGGGATTCTTGTTAATAGCACCAGTCAGCTATACCGGACTGTAAATAAGACATGTGCTATGCTTAATGAGACTACTTAAATTTCTATGACTTCTTATAAGTGACCAAATCCTAGGATTCTCTTTGACTTCTGTGAGTAGTAGATCAGAGAAGTTTCACATGGACCAGTGTTGGTTGAAACTACTATCTGTGAAAGGAAAAATTTGACTTAATTTTATTTACTTATCCTGACAGTGTGAAACTTAGTTTTAATGAAAGAAAAATCTATTCAGAGATATTCCTTTTTAAAATTGAAAATAGATTCTTCTCTTATACCGTACATCCCAACCAGTTTCCTCTCCTTCCACTCCTCCTGATGACCCTCCCCCAGCTTCTCTCTCCCCCAGCTTCTCTCTCCCCCAGCTTCTCTCTCCCCCAGATCCACTCCTGTCTGTTCCTGTTCAGAAAAGAGTAGGCTTGAAAGACAGAACAGCCAAAGAGGATAAAACAAAATAGTATAGGACAAAGCAAATGCCCTCATATCAAGGCTGGCTAAGATAACCCAATAGGAAGAAGAGTCTGAGGAGCAGGCAGGAGAGTCAGAGACACTCCCTCTCCTCCTACTAGGAGTCCCACAAAAATGTCACGCTAACAGCCTTAATATATACACAGAAGACCTGGTACAGACCTATGCAATCCCTACGCTTGCTATTTTGGTCTCTGTGAGCCCTTGTGAGCCCTGCTGATTCAGTGGGCCATACTCTGGTGTCCTCCAATCCCCTCTGACTCCTACAGTCTCTTCCTCCCTCAGAGACACATTTAACTAAGTAGGCAGCCTATGAGCAAATCCAAAATAAAAACTTGGGTAAGTTAGTCCAGAGTTCAGGTATTTCTAAGAATTTAGAACAGTGCCAAAAATAAGTTAACCGTAGCAGAAGACTTAACTCTCCTGTATTAAATATCTAAGGTCTTATCTATGTGAGCTTGATTATAGTGCTAATAATGCATTCTCTGAATAACGAGAAAAGGGCTTAGCTCTAGCTAGTAGTATTTATGTTTTAATATCATGTTGATTCTGGATTTATCAAAGGCAGACTCCTCAGTTGTGCTTCAGGTCATTGGTCACAGTTTGATTAACTGGTCAGTGCTGTTATGAGAGGCAGCTGTGCCTCTCTGTCTATCTTTGTTTGTGGCTATCTTTTAAAAAATAAAAAATAAAAAATAAAAAATAAAAATTAGTTAAGTGAAATATCTGCTAGTTGATAGGTAAAATTTTAAACTGTTTTGCCACTAAATGAAATGTTTGTGTTTTAGGAAAGTCTTTCAGTTGTTTATACAACTTGCTGTCCTGCTCAGTACACCATCTATGAACCAGTGATTCGACTCAAGGGCCAAGTGAAAACTCAGCCCTCTCAAAGACCCTTCAGCTCAAAGGAAGCCCAGAGCATCTTGCTAGAACCTTCTCAACTCAAAGGCCTCCAACCTACGGAATGTAAAGCCATCCAGGGCATTCTGCATGAGATTGGTGGGGCTGGCACATTTGTTTTTCTCTTTGCTAGGGTAAGAGTCATGGTCATAGTTTTCTCTGAACAGAAGCTCCATCTCTTTAGTGATAAATTGTAAGGCTTCTTATAGAATACCAAAAAACTATGCTTAACTATACTATGTAAAACTTTAAGACAGAAAATTATCACATAGTGCAGCTGATACTAAGCTTTCAGCCATGGATGAAAAGGGTTTATTTTAATTTTTGAAGATTTTAGAAGTTTTCTACTATCTACAAGTATAATTGGAACAAGTAAATGTTAAATATGTGAGTTTTTAAATTGTCTTTGGAAAGGAAAATATATGCTATACTAATGATATGAAAGAAATGGGTTGTTTTTTTTTTTTTTTTTTTTTGTTTTTGAGACAGGGTTTCTCTGTGTAGCCCTGGCTGTCCTGGAACTCACTTTGTAGACCAGGCTGGCCTCGAACTCAGAAATCCACCTGCCTCTGCCTCCCGAGTGCTGGGATTAAAGGCGTGCACCACCACGCCTGGCCTGAAAGAAATGTTTTGAAATGATTTATCTATTTTAATTATGTGTATGTGTTTGTGTGTGTATTCACATAATATGTGTATATACTGGTAGAAGCTTGTGTGTCACCTGACCTGGGTGCTGGGAACCAAACTCAAGTCCTCTGAAAAAGCAGCAAGCTCCCTTAACCATTGAGTTATCTCTCTAAATTCAAGATGTTTTCTTTTTTAAAAAAAAGAGAGAGAGAAAACTTTGTTTACAAGCATCATTTTAAAATAAACCATTTATTTATCTCTTCTCTTTAGCTGCTCACAGGCAGGAAGAACATCTTTCCTGACAGAGAATGAGCAGTCCGTAATTCAGTGCTTCCTATTTAAGGTTTGCTGAAAACACAATTTGGACACAAATAACCTTGTTTTGCTACATATAATTTCTATTTCGTCAGGTCTATACCCCTGTTTAAGGCAATGTGGATCTTCCTTTATCCATAGAATGTCATTTTGTTTTATCCCTAAGTGTATTTCTAAAACATCATCAGATTTTCACAGTATGTCCTTCAGGGACTTGCTTCCTTTAATGAGGCCACCTTTGATCTAATTTTGCCACAAAGGATGTACCAGCATTTGCTCTTTTTTTTTAAATGATTTATTTATTTATTTTTATATATGTGAGTACATTGTAGTTCTCTTCAGACACACCAGAAGAGGGCACCAGATCTCATTGCAGTTGGTTGTGAGCTACCATGTGGTTGCTGAGAATTGAACTCAGGACCTCTGGAATAACAGTGTTCTTACCTACTGAGCCATCTCTCCAGCCCCAGCATTTGTTCTTGTTAAAGTTTTAATAAAGGTCTTGCTAGCATCTTCTCTACCCTAATGTGTTTCCTGTCTTGTCATTCATCCTCCTACTGCTTTTCCCCATCTAGTATCTAAGTGAATAGATTTTTGTGATCTCCTTTCACATTGTAATTTCAAAATGTATGTCCTTTTTTCCTATTTTATCCAGGTAGTAAATATAATTGGATCCTAGAAGAAAACATTTAATTTCTACTGTGCATATATTTATGATCTTGCTAATAGACACTTGAAGTATGTTTTCACATTTAAAATTTAAAATGTGTTCAGTATTCTTCTGCTTCCTATAAAGATAAAATGTATTTTTCCTAAAAGCCTTATATAAACAGCCTGTCTTTTAAGCCTAGTTTGTTTAAGCCAAACAGAAATGTGAACCTTTAGGTGTTCCAAGTATAGGCCTGTGCCTTTCTAGATGTGCCCTGTGCCCATTCCCCATGTCCCTATCTATGTTCCCCATATTCAGGCCTTGTATGCCTTTCACTTGAGGCTACCTTCTTAGTGCAGCCTTCAGAAATCTGAACCTTGTCTTTGTCTTTTATTGTGATAATCGTGCCTGGTCCTTATAAGTCAGAGGTATCAGAGGCACTGATTGAAGTATGCTACTAGGCACAACATGTGGTTTTTCTTTTTGCCTTTATCTTTATGCTTCACAGAAGCCCTCATGGTACATTGTACCCTTTGCTTCTTTATGTCTCCCATAACACATGATGTTGTTGGGTCTGCTTCTTATGTTTTTTAACTTTTATTCTTCTCTCATACTGTACATCCTGACTACAGTTTACCTCCCTCCACTCCTCTAAGGTCCTCCTTTCTCCCCCAGATCAAGTCCTCCTGTTTACCTAAAAAAAGGCAGGCCTCTCAGCGATATCCACTGAACATGGCCTAACCAGATACAATAAGTCTGGGCACAGACCCTCATATCACAACTGAACATGGTACCGTGAGAACACGGCCCACAGAATCAACTAAGCAGGTCTCATAGGGGCTCATAGAAACGGAAGTGACAAACACAGACCCTGTATGGGTCTGAACTAGGTCCTCTGTATATACCCTACGGTCATGTGCTTTGGTGTTCCTGTGGGACTCCCAGTAATGGGAATGGGGGGTGTCTCTGACTCTTGACTGCACTTGAGCCTGTTTCTTGGTCGACCATGGAAAACTCAAATTCTATGATCCCATTTCAGATTACTAAGTATAAGATGCTAGTGATCTCTAAGGCTGTCAGTGTTATCTTTGTTCATTTTAGTATATTTGAGAAATTAAAAAGAATGGAATTTGTAATTTTCAGTTTTGCTTATCTATAATTTTAAATATTTAATAATTAACATTTAAATACAAATAAGTTATAGTATAAGCATCAAGAATACTTGATATGACATTATTTTAGATAATCACATACATTAAATTTTTACTATTAACAGACTAAGAGGAAAACATCTGCTTTTTGTTTTCAGGTTGTTGAACTTAGTAGCTGTGAAGAAACTCAAGCATTAGCACTGCGGGTTATACTGTCTTTAATTAAGTACAGCCAACAGAGAACACAGGAACTGGAAAATTGTAATGGACTCTCTATGATTCACCAAGTGTTGGTCAAACAGAAATGCATTGTTGGCTTTCACATTTTGAAGGTATTACTTCACAAAATTTGTTCTTGTTGTTTCCATGCAGTGACATCTCTTATCAAAATGTTCCATAATCATTTTATGTTGCTAGTAAGTAAAGGAAACTTACTAATGTATATGTAGTCAAACCTTGATACTCTTGATTCTTTCCATAATAATTTTTTCTTCTTTCTAAGTATTTTAGAAAGGAAGAAAATAAACCATAAGAATTTCAGGTCTAAATAGACACAGATGTATTTTACAGCAAGCCCTTTGTTCTGTGGCTAATGGACTTGTTTATCTCACTCTCACACTTGTAGTTCCCCCTGGGATGTACTACTGCAGTCAACCCATGTTGCTACCGTTAGAATTTGTTCTTGTTGTTTGTCATGTTTGTATGTAGGGGGCCTTAGGATATGTATGCACTGGTGAGTGCACATACAGGTGTGTGTGTGTGTGTTCTCAGAGGACAGAGGTGGATGTCAGGTGCCTTCCTCTAGCTCTCCAACTTAATTTCTGAGACAGGGCTTTCATACTGAACCTGAAGTTCAGCTTGGCTAAGTGTTCTGGTCTCTGCCCTGCCTTAGTGCTGTTACAGGTGTGCATAGGCACAGCTAACTCATGAGAGGTTTTGGACTCAAGTACTCATTCTTGCGAGGAAGACGCTTTACCAACTGAGCCATTTCCCAGCTCTGAAATTTTGTTATATAATATTTTAGTTCTTATTGAGAATTTCATACATATACATAAAATACTTTGGTCAGGTCCACTTCCTACTTCTCCCTTCCAGCTCTCCTGGACCCTACCCCAACAAGACTGCCTCCCAACTTCATATCCTCTTGTTCTTTTTTCTTTTTTATATTTTCTTTTTTTTTCTCTAAACACTTATCAAATTTATTGTTTGTTGGCTTACCATGATATAAATACAAAATCATTGCTCCACATAGCCTCAGAGCAAGGAGAACGTTCAATTTGACATAGAAATTCTAACTGAGACTTAGACTTGATAAAAGAGAAGAAAACTGACTAGGGATATGAAGAAAAAAAATCTCTAAGAAAAATTCTATAACAAAATGGAAACAAAGGGATAATCATAGAGGGCTTACCAATATGAAATGTAAAAATCACTGAATATTCTAAGTCCACATCCTTCTCAAATGTATGTCACATAATATCCTGTATAGGATGGCTCTGTGATTGACATTTAATAGTAGTCCTCTTCCTGGTAAGTTATTAATACATATATACTATGTACCTTTCCAGATTATCAGAATGCTTCTCTATATATTTTGCTTTACATTTTCTTTACATGCTTCTTAGAAAGCCCTCAGCATTAATAAGAAGCAGCTATAATAGATCACCATGATGATCAACTAACGAAGAGAAAATATCTATATATTGGAGGTTTCAGTCAATGGTCAGCTGGGCATATTGCTTTGACCATATTCTGACCCCATAATTTATGGTGGCAAGAACACAGTCATTCACCTCATGGCTAAGATGTGAAGGAGAGAGAAAGTAGGGGGCTAGAGTCTCCCAGTGCCATTTAACGTGACTCCAATGACCTGACTGCTTCCCTTTGGCCTCTACTTCTTAAAAGTTGTACCCCTTCCCAAAACATCAAAACCTTTAAGTCCACAGAACTTTGAAGACATTCAGTATTGAAATTATACAACCCTCCTTGCCAGTGGAAAAGTTATGAATCTTATCTCATTTCACACATGAATAGATCTGAAGATGCCGAGAATGTTTAAATGATGGGCATCAGGCTAAAAGTTGGCTGTTGGCAATAACTTTACTGCTGACCCTTCCTGAGTATGCTGTGGGCCCTCTGACATGCACATTTTCTTTTTTCCAAGTCTCCTGATTTCTTCTCATCATCTTTGTAGCATGTTTTCCTCTCATGTTCCCCTTTCTGCCCATTTGACTCTTCAGCTTTGTGGTAGAACAGCCCAATCATACTAATAGCATGAAAGGTTAAGAACATCTTGCTGAAGCTGGATCCTGAAGGCTCCATGCCCATTATAGGCACAGAAAACACACATGTCCCAGCAAGTTACCATGACAGCCAAAGATTTTAGAAGGTCAGTTTAGTGGCAGGCATTAAGTTACATGTGGTGGTGGTGGTGGGGGGGGTGTTCCTTGCTGAGTCCTAACTCTTGGGTTTAAATGGAAGCTTTCTCTGAGAGAAATAACGCAACTTTTGTAGGTCAGTGGCTGGCACTTCCTTCTTTAAAAGCAATTGGGACATCAAGGGGAGACTGACAAGCACAGCCATATTTTTTCTGTTTCCTATTTCACTTAGTTGAATTTGTGAACTTCCTTAAATCTTCTTTCCCGAGACAGTTACAGAACTAAGATGTCAACATTGGTCTGAAGACTGATTCTTGGTAATTACTCCTCCAACAACCTTGGAGATGGCTTATGTTAAGAAACAGATGTCTTTATCACAATTGCTCTGTAGTAAAGCTTTAGGTCAGGCATGGTGATTCCACCTTTTTAATATTTTCTTATTAAAAATAAATTCTCTTCTCATACAGCATATCCCAATCATAGTTTTTCCTCCTTCTACTCTTCCCTGTTCCTCCTCATCCTCTCTCCAGATCCACTCCTTTCCTGTCTCTCCTAAGGGGTGGGGGAACAGGTTCCTAAGAGATAACAACCAAACATGACAAAGTAAAATATAAGATAAAGCAAAAAACTATCATTGAAGTTGCACATGGCAACACAAAAGGAGGACAATAGTCTCCGAAGCAAGCACAAGAGACAGAGACATACTCATTCTCCCAGTTAGGAGTCCCATAGAAGTACTAGAGTCATAGCTAGAATATGTACACAGAGGAAATGGTGCAGACCCAGGTAGGCCCTCTGATTGCTGCTTCAGTCTCTGTGAGCTTATATGCACTTTATTTGGCTGATTTAAAAGGCCTTATTCTCCTGGTATCCTCCATCCCCTCTGGCTCTTAACTCTTTCCACCTCTTCCTCAGGAGATTTCTGCATCCCCTCTGCTCCTGTCTCTTCCTCTTTACCTAGCATCTCTGAGTTTATGGGTTATAGTTTGGTTATCATTTACTTTATGACTAACATCCCCTTATAAATGAAAATATACCATATTTATCTTTCTTGGTCTGATTTACCTCACTCAGAATGATTTTTTTTTTCTAATTCTATTTGCCTGCAGATTTTAGGATATAATTTTTTTGACAACTGAATAATACTCCATTGTGTAAATTTCTTTATCCATTCTCCTCTTAAGAGCCATCTAGATTGTTTCCAGTTTTTTGCTATTGTGAATAAAGCCAAGGTGAACATAGTTGAGCAAGTGTGTTTGTGGTAGGATGAAGTATCCTTTGGGTATATGCCTAAGAGTGGTATAGTTGGGTCTTGAGGGAAATTGATTTACAACTGTCTAAGTAACTGCCATTTTGATTTCAATATTTTTTGCACTCCCACCAGTGATGGAGGAGTGTTTCTCTTGCTCCACATCCTCACCAGCATGAACTGTTGCTTGTGATATTCTGACAGGTATAAGATGGAATCTCAAAGTAATTTGGATTTACTTTTTATTGATGGCTAAGGATGGTGAACATTTCTTTAAGTGTATTTCAGCCATTTAAGATTCCTCTATTGAGAATTCTCTGTTTAGATCGTTTCCCCATTTTTAATTAAATTCTTTGTTATTTTGCTATCATGATTCTTATATATATTGGATATGGAGTTACTATAAAATCTTTTCCCAATCTATAGGCTGATGCTTTTTCCGAATGATGTGTCCTTTGCCATACAGAAGCTTTTCAGGTTCACATTGTCCCACTTTTTGTTGATCTTAGTGGCTGCACTATTGATGTTCTGCTCAGGAAGTAGTTCCCTGTTCTATTGTGTTGGAGGGTATTTCCCACTTTCACTTCCATCAGGTTTAGTGTATCTGGTTTTATGTTAAGGTCTTTGATCTACTTGGCCTTGAGTTTTGTGCAGGGTCATAAATATGGATCTATTTGTGTTTGTCTACATGCAGATATCTAGTTAGACCAGCATCATTTGTTGAAGATGCTTTTTCCTTGTGTGTATTTCTGAATTCTTTATCAGCAATCAGATGCCCTTACGTGTGTGGATTATGCCTGCATCTTCAGTTCAGTTCCGAAGACCAGCATGCCTATTTTTCTGCCAGTGCCATGTAGATTTTTTAAGACTATTGCTCTATAGTAGAACTTGAGATTGGGACTAGGACACCCAGTACTTCTTTTATTGCACAGGAGTGTTTTAGCTCTTCCTGGGCTTTTTGTTTTTCCATATGAAGTTGAGAATTGTCCTTTCAAGGTTTGTGAAAAACTGTATTGGAAATTTGATGGCAATTATATTGAATCTGAATTGCTTTTGGTAGGATGGCCCTTTTTACTTTGCCAATCCTACCAACCCATGAGCATGAGAGATCTTTTCATCTTCTGATATCTTCTTCAGTTTCTTTCTGCAGAGACTTGAAGATTTTATCATATAGATCTTTTATGATTGTTTACACTTGGTTACACTTACTCCAAGATATTTTATATTATTTGAGGATATTGTGAAAGGTGTTGACTTCTTTCTCAGTCCACTTGTTATTTGTATAGGAGGGCTGCTAATAAAAATTTTTTTCAGATTAATCTTGTATCCAGCCATTTTGCTGGAAGTGTTTACCAGCTGTAGGAGTTTCCTGGTAGAATTTTTGGGGTCACTTATATATATTATCATATCATCTGCAATTAATAGTACTTTAACTTTTTTCTTTCCAACTTGTATCCCCTGATCTCCTTCAGTTGTCTTACTGCTCTAGTTAAACTTTTAAGTACTGGACAGATATGGAGAAAGTGGACACCTTTATCTTACCACTGACTTCAGTGGAATTGCTTTGAGTTTCTTTCCATTTAATTTGATGTTGCTATCAGCTTCCTGTATATTGCCTTTATTATATTTTAGGTATGTCCCTTCTATCTCTGATCTCTCCAGGACTTTTATTATGAAAGATTAGGGAAGTGAGAGCGTTGATGTTGAGAGTTATCAATCACCAGTGATTGTTGATTTCTGTTATTTTGTTGTTGTTAGTGGTGGTGGTGGTGGTGGTGGTGGTGACAGTGGTAGAGAAGGTGGTGGTGATAGTGGTGGTGGTGGTGACAGTGGTGGAGAAGGTGGTGGTGGTGGTGGTGGTGATGACAGTGGTGGTGAAGGTGGTGGTGGTGGTGGTGGTGGTGGTGGTGATGACAGTGGTGAAGGAGGTGGTGGTGGTGACAGTGGTGAAGGAGGTGGTGGTGGTGACAGTGGTGAAGGAGGTGGTGGTGGTGACAGTGGTGACAGTGGTGGAGAAGGTGGTGGTGGTGGTGGTGGTTAGATGTAATTGTAGTAGGCCTTACATTCTTTCCTTCCCATCTTCTTTGAGCGACAAGAAGGATAAATCAATAGCTAGAAGGTTGCTTAGTATCCTTAACATGCATACCATAGGTTCCATCCCTAGCACTGCAAAAAAATAAAATCAAGATGAGTTGTAGGTATTTTATCCTGTGTTTGAAATAAAAAGTCATAAATGTTTGGAAATTTATGATTTGCAACTAAGTTGAATTGCTTTATAACACAGATATTTGGAGAAATGTTTAATTTTTCTAGTTTCTTTTTTTCAATTTGATGGTATGACTGCTGAGCTGAAAAGTTTGATAATTCTGGTAAACATATATTTAGTTAATCAGTCATTACTGAAATTTACACTAATGCTAATTTTCTGTAGACCCTTCTTGAAGGTTGCTGCGGTGAAGAAGTTATCCACGTCAGTGAGCATGGAGAGTTCAAGCTGGATGTTGAGTCTCATGCTATAATCCAAGATGTTAAGCTGCTGCAGGAACTGTTACTTGACTGGAAGATATGGAATAAGGCAGAGGTGTGTAATGCATACTTTTATTTCATCTGCATAGTGATGTACAGTACATGCAGCATTGGGTTTGCTTAACCTGATCATTTTAAGTACCTTATTTAGAAGCATTGCTTGCATTCCGATATTACATAGCCATCACCAACAACCACCTCCACAGTTTTCATATTATAAGGCAGAGCTCTGTACCCACCAGGCCTCTTTTCTTCTCCCCATCCTCACAACTGCCATGGTATTTTAGGGTCTGTGATTATATTAGTATAATGCCTCCTGGATTCATTCATGATGGTTTTTGCTCCTCTGAGGTTGAGGAATATTGTAGTGTGGGTGTATGCTGTGGTGTACTGGGCCTCTCGCCCTCCCCTCCCCAAAGGACATTTAAATATAATCATCTAAATAAGCATTTTTAAAGGACATGAGATAGGAAAGAGGTGAGGTACATCTAGAAGGAGTTAGCAGAGGAGTGTGAATATGATCAAAATACATTAGATGCATGCATGAAAGTATTAAATCATCAGTAAAAAATATTTCTAACAGTCGCTGATCATGCTGGAGGAAAGGATAATTTTGCTGCTTCAGTGTAATGCTAATGTTAAATGTAAATCCAGAAGTGTATGCTCTGTGTAAAGCTCTGAACTTCCTGAAGTAATGATGAGCTGAATGGAATAAATTTTAAGACTTACTTTCCCCTCCACACCAACAGACTCAAGCTTTGAAGTAGACCATGCACAGTGCGTTAAGTAGTTATGTTTCTAGGCTTCTAAGAGGCCCACAGTATGTTTCCATAACTGTGTGCTAATTGGTGCATGTTTATTTTCTCAGCAAGGTGTGTGGGAGACTCTGCTAGCAGCTTTGGAAGTCCTCATCCGGGTAGAGCACCACCAGCAGCAGTTTAATATTAAGCAGTTGCTGAACGCCCACGTGGTTCACCACTTCCTACTGACCTGTCAGGTTTTACAGGTACTTTTCCCGTAGCTTCTCTGCAGGGGCATCTTCTGCAGTAGCTTCTATTTAATAACCTACTGCTGTGCACATCAGAGTTTCACAGGTCAATGGGATTTTTTTCTGTCTTTTATCTTACTTACTCTGTAAGCATGTTTTCTTTCAGCTCTTGCCTCCTGATCTTTATTTACACTGTCATCTTCTCTGGCTCAAACTACAAAAGAACAGCTACTAAATTTCTGCATGTTTCTTTGTATTGGAATATAATAATTTTGTGGTTTCCTGAACATCAGCTGTTAGTGATCCTTAACTCACTCTATACTCTTTAAATAACAACTTACATATATGTATGCTTTTAATAAATAAAACTTAATCATAGTCTATTTTATATGTTAACTAGCAATATGGATATATACCTAAAATACTATATTAAAAAGTGACACTGACTCATGTACTATGTCTGTGCTGTGACCTGACTTTACAAATGCCCTTTCATCTGCCTGGTTGGTATATTGGACTATTTCCAAGGTTTTGTTTTTGTTTTTAGTGTTTGAAACATGTTGATCTTGTCAAGTGAGATAAGTCCAGACATACTGTGGGATCTTTACTATTTCGTGAGGCCAGTACTTTTGCTTCTATAGCCTGACACCTTTACTGTATTGGTGGGTTAAATTGTTGGGGCCTGCCAGCGGCTCACATGTCCGGGTTCGAGCCTGGAAGGCATCTTGGAATCTGGGAGAAAAGAGGGAGCCTAGGCGGGTTGAGAAATAATGGAACTGGTGATGATGTGCAGGATGGGGCATAGTCTCCTGAATAGCTCCGGGGCCTCTCAGCAGGTAGCAGTATCTTGAAGAGGAGCAGCAGCCAAGGCAGAACAATAGAGTGATCTAGGGAGGAAGGCTCCACCCTAGATAATTTCCTTAGTGGCAGCAAGGTCAAATTCTGGCTCAGCCTGCTTCAGGCTTCTGGGAAGCTACATTAAAATCTAAATACTATGACAATACCTCAAAGGGGTCTATGTGATCTGATGACTAAATTGTCTCAAAATTAACAGCTCCCCTTTATTATCCTCTGATTCAGCAGTACATAACAGTAAATGGAGTGGAGGGACAATTATGTGTCATATTTGGACATATGGAGACAGAAGACAAGGCAGTTTTATATTCTGTGCCCTTAATCAGGAGGTTAATTACTAGCCTCTGAGGAGATGGAGTTTAAGAACATAAACAAGTTATGACAGCCTCTATTTTTAGTAAGGCGTGACATCCTACTAAGTTCTATAATCCAAGCAGTTGAAAGCACAGCACAAAGAAACTGGGGGCCTGTGTTTGGTCATAGTTGTACAATTATTTGTTTCTTTGTGTGGTTCAAGCTAGTGAAATAACCATTTAAGCCTATATTCTGGAAGTGAAAGATAAGACCACTGTAATAACCACTGTGAGAAAGGACTTTGCAAGCTGGGCCACAGGATATTGCTGTAACTTGTGTGCTGCATTACAAGAGGTCCATGCAGATCTAGTAGCCATAGTGGATAATAGTACTAACAGTGATGCTAGTGTTAAAAGAACTAAGAGTTTTATGGCTTTATGCACTTTAAAAAATTTAGTTTCGAACATTCCTGATTTGGGGCTTTCATATCTATAAAGTCTGTACAAATATCCTCCAAATCCAAAAACCTGAAATCTAAAGCTCTTCTGGTCTACAGCGTTTTGAATTACAAGATGGCTTAGTGTCTGAGGTGCTGTTCTAAGAGTTTGTATCCTTGAAAAAAACTTTTTGTTGTTGTTTTACAAGATTGGGTTTCTCTGTGGTGTCATTGAATTTGTAAAATGAGCATACATACTAGTGTTAGCATATTCATATAGACAAAGAGACAGTATAGCAATGTTAATGTAAGTGTAGGGCCACATTGCACACTTGAATTCTGCAGTGTAACTTGGTTCAGTTAACTAAATTAAGAGGGCTAGAATTAAACTGCCATCACTTGTAATTAATTTATAATGGCAAAAATCACTGGGGTTGAAAAGTAGTACTTCAGATTAATGTTAAATATGGTTAGACTAGAGTAGTAAACCAACAATATTCTATCTTAAGAAGAATATCAGTGAGATGACTTGGCAGGTAGGGTGCTTGCCATATAGGCCTGATGACTCCGATCTCCAGAACTACATTAAAGCAGAAGAGAACCAACTCCACAAGGTGTCTTCTGACCTCTACATATGCACCTCCAACACTAATAATAGTGACTTTTAGAGGACTATCTTGTTTAAATAAAAAAAATATTAGCTGACAGTTCTTTAAATCTAAAGAGATTTTGGCTTTTATTTTTACAGGAACACAGAGAGGGGCAGCTTACATCTATGCCCCGAGAAGTTTGTAGATCATTTGTGAAAATCATTGCAGAAGTCCTTGGTTCTCCTCCAGACTTGGAATTATTGACAGTTATTTTCAATTTCCTGTTAGCTGTACACCCTCCTACTAATACTTATGTTTGTCACAATCCCACAAACTTCTACTTCTCTTTGCACATAGGTGAGTAAGATCATTGTTAGATTGTAGCCATTTCTACTCTAGTCTTTTTCCTGCCGATACATATTTGTTTTGATATTTACTGAATGGTCTCTCTGTGCTGGAAAAAGCCCTAATGTATGTTGGTGGATAAAAGGCAGTGAGTTACTAGATAGATCCAGAGAATAAACAGAAGGTGTGAATGAGAACAAAAAAGATAATGTAGTTGTATGTTGATGGTACATTTAAAAAGTCAAGATGGAAAATTTCAGTATGAACCTGAAAAGGATGATTAAACTGAAAGTATTACTTAGGATTCATATCATATACTGAAGAGAATTCATAAAAATATAAGACACAGATCGGAGAGATGGCTCAGTAGCTAAGAGCACTTGCTGCTCTTTCAGAGGGTCTAAGTTCAGACAGATTCCAGCACCTACCTACTACTGCCTATAACTCTAGCTCCAAGGGATCTGATACCTTCTTTTGACCTTTGCAGGTTCTAGGTATACATGTGAGAGCTAATATACATACGCATAAATTAAAATTTAAAAATTTAATATATAGGCATTCAAGGAATAAACAGGTAAAGAGTTTATTTTTGAGAGATCAGAATTACACAGTAAGGGGGAACTGTAAAATGTGAAACCACAGAAATAATTGTTAAGACAGTTGGAGTTCAAAGAATGTAGAAGTTAACAGTCACAAAATCCAAAGTGAGAAATTATAAAGGGAATACTTACATACTATATTTGATACTATGGAGCAGGCCTTATTTGTTTCTTTTTGAACATTTTTTTGTCAAAATTCATGTCTAATGATTTACTTTTAAAGGTTTTTGTTGTTGTTATTGTTTTACCCTAAAATTTTTGCTGTCTCAAAACCATTTTGAATTCCAGATGGCAAGATCTTTCAGGAGAAAGTGCAGTCACTCGCGTACCTGAGGCATTCTAGCAGCGGAGGGCAAGCCTTTCCCAGCCCTGGATTCCTGGTAATAAGCCCATCTGCCTTTACTGCAGCTCCTCCTGAAGGTAATCATAGCAAATATTAAACTTCCGCTCATATTATTTCAGTTATGAATATTCATGGATATTAGATTGTGCTTATTGTAGCAGTATAACATGACGGTATCTAGCCCAAAGTATGTTTAAAGAATCCAATTTTATCCGTCAAAACGAATTTGTGTATACACACACACACACACACACACACACACACACACACACACACACACACATTCAGTACATGAGAGTGAGAGGGGAATGTGGGAGAAGGGATTTTAGCCCTCCTTCTAGAAAGAAGATCCACTTGGAAGTTCTGGTAGCTAGAAGAGGAGGCAGTCATCCCTTTGGACCACTCTAAGAACCTCCTGTCTGTGGCTTCTCTGACACTGCCCCAGTTCCCTGGGCTGCTATGGTATTAGCCAGAAATGCAGCAGTTTCTTTGATGCTGTCTTCAGTATCTGAGCCTGTGGCTGTTGACTTGAAAAGCCTAACTGTGGTTCCCAGCCAGCCAGCTTCACTGCTTTAAATGCTTTTAATTGCTGTGTGAACAGAGATAATTCTCTTTTCTTTCTCCATAGAATGAGTATTTAAGTCTTTAAACTCATAGTAATTTCCTATTTTCTTAGTTATTCTTAATAGAGTACATAGTGTGTGTAGATTTCCTGGACATGAACTGGCCGGCCCTACGTGTTTCTCATACCAGCAGCTGTCCTCTTTATCGTCAGGACAGCCTTATCTTCTACTCTACTGTAAACATCTATTAAGTCTTGGAGGCAAAGTAGATCTACAGGAAATCGGGATAAGATGTATGGGTGTTAATCTCCAATTGTGTTTCTTTTCTTTTTTTTTAAAAAAAAGATTTTATTTATTCTTATATGTAAGTACACTGTAGCTGTCTTCAGACAGACCAGAAGAGGGCGTCAGATCTCACTATGGATGGTTGTGAGCCACCATGTGGTTGCTGAGATTTGAACTCAGTACCTTCAGAAGAACAGTCAGTGCTCTTACCTGCTGAGCCATCTCTCCAGACCCCCAGTTGTGTTTATTTTCTAAAGCATTTCAGTTATTCTGTCTGAATCTAATAGAAGAGAAAGTGGGAAAGAACCTGGAACACATTGGCACAGGGGAAATTTCCTGAACAGAACACCAATGGCTCAGGCTCTAAGATCAAGAATTGATACATGGGAGCTCATGAAGCTGAAAAGCTTCTGTAAGGCAAAGGACACTGCCATAGGACAAAACAGCAACCTACAGACTCAGCAAAACGTTACCAACACTACATCCAGTGGAGTTTGTTTTAATAGTCATTTATTATAATATTTAAGGCTATGTTTTAGTTAGTTCCATCTAGTATTTTATAGGAAATGTCTTTAAAAATTGTATCATTCTGAATTATTTTCAAATATAGTCATGCCCCATTTTTCTGGATTATTTGAACAATCTTTTAGTAACTTTAGCCTGCCAGCCCAAATCAAGAAATTACTAGGAAAGAGTTCCAAGCTGTGTATCTGTTTTATCGGCACAAAGCTTTACCTCTAAAATAGTCCTTTCAGAAGCTATTTACACTACATAGTTATAAAACGTGAACATGCACACAAGAACCTGAGAATCTCATTCAAACACTGGTTGCTGTGTACCTCTTTATTCCATCTTGTATTCTTGAAGAGCAGGTTTAGGCCAGAGCCTGAGAATATAAATTCTTAGCTATTGGCCCGGTGCTGCTGCTCCATTGCTGCTGGTTCACAGCCACATTTCGGGTAATTTGTCCTATGCTCATAAGGGATTTTTCTGGTCTCCTTAGCATAGTGTTGTCACCATTACATTGGAGAGCTATGAAGACGGGGGCTGATTATTTCTCCTTAGTAAGTAACTGCAGAAATAGAGGAGAAAGAACAGAAATAGTCTGAGGGCCGATTGTCGAATAATGTCAAGTGCCACCTTTTATTAAGCACCTGTTAGAGTCCAGGCACAATGTCACTTGTATCACACACGAGTTCTCTTCATCCTTAAAAACTCTCTGCAGAGTTGACATTTTTGAACTCTTATTGTACATTTTCAGAAACTACCACTTATATAGTAATTCAATGATTTACCTGTGACCTCTGAACTAGCAGAACCTTTATTTGAATTAGTCATGTCTTCTTGCAAAGCCTGAGCTCTTTTCACTTTGTCTTGTTTGTACCCTGTTTCTGGCTTAAGGAAATTAAATTGCACTCTAATTTACCTAATTTCTGAACCATTAATCCTAATGACTTCAAGCTGTACCATCAATACTTTATTAATGAAACAGGAAATGACATGTCTTTGAAAGCTTAATAAAATGTAGTTAAAAGAAAAATATTTTGGGCACATACCAATTTTAAGCATTTTTTGGCTAGGAAAATTATCATTTATAATTCTTGAGTAGTGCAAGGCAAGGTGGGCTGTGGCATGGTTGTGACTTTAGAAGAGAAGTGGTGCTGTTTAGTAGATTTTTTCTTAGTTTTTTATTATTTAAATGCATTTTATACATCAGACATATTAATAATATTGAGTATTTTGAGAATAATACATAAAAAATTTGTTCAGCTCTTATATTCATATCCTTTCGTACCCTAAAAATATCATTAATGAATATTTAACACTATCCATAACTGAGGATCCTATATCTAATGTTGAATACTAAATTGTTTCAAAACATACAAAATATTCTTTGGGAGTTAAGCATAGTAAAAGGGCATAAAATATTAAAAATGAATCATTATTTAGAAGCCCTTATATGACCCTTATATACCACCTGACATAACGAGAGAGTATTTAAAATGCATTACATATCTGTGTACGTTGTATAACAGTTTACTTAAAAAAGGTTATCAGTGTTTCTAGAAGAGAAATTATTTTATCAGTAACTATATTTAAATTTTTTCAAAATAGCAAAAACTCTTTGAAGTTAAACATTAAGAAAATGCTAATTTTAAGCACAGTGAGAAAAATGATCAATAATATTTCCATGATGTTTGTAGAACATGATTTTAATACTTTCAACTGTTGATATTCAACAAACAGAATAGTTATTTTAAGATATACTTCATTGTTATGTCTCCCTTTTCATTTCTGATTTTATTAATTTGGGTACTGTCTCTGTGCCCTCTGATTAGTTTGGTTAAGAGTTTATCTATCTTGTTGATTTGTTTAGTAGATTTTTAAGTACTATTTTTCTGTCTACATTTACTAGGAACCAGTTCTTCCAATATTGTTCCACAGCGGATGGCTGCTCAGATGGTTCGATCTAGAAGTCTACCAGCATTTCCTACTTATTTACCACTAATACGAGCACAAAAACTGGCTGCAAGTTTGGGTTTTAGTGTTGACAAGTTACAAAATATTGCAGATGCCAACCCAGAGAAACAGAATCTTTTAGGAAGACCCTACGCACTGAAAACAAGCAAAGAGGAAGCATTCATCAGCAGCTGTGAGTCTGCAAAGACTGTTTGTGAAATGGAGGCTCTTCTTGGAGCCCACGCCTCTGCCAATGGGGTTTCCAGAGGATCACCGAGGTTCCCCAGGGCCAGAGTAGATCACAAAGATGTGGGAACAGAGCCCAGATCAGATGATGACAGTCCTGGGGATGAGTCTTACCCACGTCGGCCTGACAACCTCAAGGGACTGGCCTCATTCCAGCGAAGCCAAAGCACTGTCGCAAGCCTTGGGCTGGCGTTTCCCTCTCAGAATGGATCTGCAGTTGCTAGCAGGTGGCCAAGTCTTGTTGATAGGAATGCTGATGACTGGGAGAACTTTACCTTTTCTCCTGCTTATGAGGCAAGCTACAACCGAGCCACAAGCACCCACAGGTACTCATGTTTTCTTGTCTCAGAATCCCTGCACTAGAAATGTCTTCATTATGCCACTTCTGATCATATTACAGTAATACCAAGTAATACCAACTGAGAGCCTGAATTGTTTTTTCTAAATATATTTTATTTGTTAATTCTTTGAGAATTTCTTACACCTCCAAACATCTCCAAGATACAGTTCTGTTCTCTATCTTTATCCACTCCCCACTTCATGTTCTCTCTCTGTTGTTTTTTTTTGAACAATCCACCATGTCCAATTTGTGCAGCATATATACTCATGAGTATGTTGCCATCCACTGGAGAGTGGTCACCCTACTATGGGCCACACATTTTTTAAAAAGCTGACCTTCCCTCAGAAGCCATTGGCTGTTCATAGATGCTCAGTTGGGGTGGAGAATCATAAGCTCCTCCTTCCTCCATGCTGGGCCGGTGCCTTCCCTTGGAGTTGTGCAGGACCTGGAGATTTCACTTCAGATAGTCTAAGTAGCATATGTGGTCACGAATACTGTATTATAGTATATTGTCTGTAGAAAAACCTCTGTCTTAAAAGGCAAGTTTGTTAATCATGTTTAAATTAGGAAACATTTTAAAACCTTCTGAGCATTTGTCTTGCCATGTCAATGCGGCTCCTAGGGTATTGTTCATGTGCCTTTCTTTTTGATGCTGTGTTAAGACTTTTCTGGTTTCTGTCACAGTGTCATTGAAGACTGTCTGATACCTATCTGCTGTGGATTATATGAACTCTTAAGTGGGGTTCTTCTTGTCCTGCCTGATGCTATGCTTGAAGATGTGATGGACAGGATTATTCAAGCAGATATTCTTCTAGTCCTTGTTAACCACCCATCACCTGCTATCCAGCAAGGAGTAATTAAAGTAAGGGCAGGAACTAATAAGTGACGTTTTCATCAGGAATATATGAGTATGTGTGTGATTTGTTTAGTATATGTTAAGACTTAAAGCTTATTTCATATTTAATAATAGTGAACTATTGGGCTTGGAGAGTTGGCTTAGTAGTTGAGAGCATTGGGCTGCTCTTATAGGAGACCGAGGTTCAACTCTCAGCACCTATATAGTGGCCCACAGTCATCTGCAGTTTCAGTTCTAGGGCATCTGATAGCCTTTCCTGGCCTCTGCAGGCACCAGAAACACAGTTTATACATGTAAATGCAGATAAGACATCCATATACATAAAATAAAAGTTAAAATAAAGTTATTTAAAGTAGCACTCAATAGTTTTGCTATTTCATACTGGCATTTTGTGTATTCAATTTAATCTTAAGTCTTTCTCATATATTGCTTTATATCAATTTACCAGTAAAGTCTATTTCACAAAAATTATAAGAATCATGTAGTTTATTGGAATTCTTTCCTGCGGTGTAGTATCAATTTTTGAACATTTCAGTCTCAGCTCAGTTATCTCCTTTTTAAAGAGGCCTCCCTGATTGCCATGTCAGATTACTTCCCTCTAGCCATACTCTTTATTTACGCATATATGTATATATTCATATATGTATATATTCATATATTGTCATCTCTAATGTAAACTTCAGCTATTTACAGTTGTCCATATGTTGTACATACTAAGTGTACTGACAAAGCAATGAATATTCAATGTGAATAGCTTCCTTTAGAATCACCAATAGCATAGAGGTGCTAGTTAATTTCTTTATGCAGGTAACATGGTTTTTAGCTTTCTCTGTATGTGTCTGTGTATGTGAGTGAAAGGTAATAGCTTACAAATATAAGAATTATATACAGTTTGAATTGTATATATTAAATGTTAACATCTAAATTTTTTTCTTTAGCTGTTACATGCATACATTAATAGAGCATCAAAGGAGCAAAAGGACAAGTTTCTGAAGAACCGTGGCTTTTCCTTATTAGCCAACCAGTTGTATCTTCATAGGGGAACTCAGGAGTTGTTGGAGTGCTTTGTTGAAATGTTCTTTGGTCGACCGATTGGCCTGGATGAAGAGTGAGTTCTCTACACCATAATTCAGATCCTTTGTCTTAAGTATAAAATTTAGTGACTATTTTGGGTCTCAGAAAAGGTCTGCTATAAATCATCTCCCAGAGAATTGATTTGTTATTTTACATTTGATGTTCTTTCTCTTATTACTTCTTCCTCTGTACTTTATTCACTATTTAGAAACTGGAAACTAATAACTGCAGTAGAAAATGAAAGTGACAGAGAAGATTTGACATGTAGTACTAACATGAGAAGCTACCTGAAAGAAAGGTGGCCCCTGTAATCTCAGTGATGCGGTATTTGTGACCCGTCCGAGACACCCTCGGTCCCTTAGAGCCTTCTCTTGGAATTCCTGAGTGTGTTGCTGATTCCTTAGATTTGACTTTGTAATAATTCTTAAGGACTAACAATATGTGCAAAGATAAAAGAAAAAGTTCACTGAAACTAACAGTTTGGCACAATTTTTTTTCTGTTTGATAGAGAAAAATATATACATCTTTGGTGTGGTAGAGCAATTCAGACCTTGGTGGACTTAAATTATTTACTGTGTTCACTTTATGTATGTGTGTGTATTGCTGGTGATCAATCAAATCCAGGCCCTTATGTGTGCGTGTCGCCACGAAATACTTAAACTGCTACACCACGGAGGCAGGTCGTTTTAGGTCAGGAGTGAGAGGTTTGTTCGTTTTTGATAGCTATTTTTACTAGTTCACTGTCACGAAGATAGTTTGTAAACTAATAATTTTTCTTTACACTTGTTATAGTCCCACACAGCAGGCATTTTTTGGACACAAGATTGCCAATGGATGCATTCAAATGAGTCCACTGAAGTTATGAAATTGTATATGTATGCACCTAAGTGTTTATGCATTTATCTTAGATTTTGTCTTATTGTAAACTGTAATCTTTTTGTAATTAAGAATTCTTTTTCTCAACACTGTTTCTTGATAATTTCAATATTAGATTTAAAGACCAGCTTGAGGTGTCAAGCATTTATTCCCAGTTTGTGATTGACACCTCCTCCCACGCTTGTCACTGTGTCTTATTTATTGTAGATTTGATCTGGAGGAAGTGAAGCACATGGAACTGTTCCAGAAGTGGTCTGTCATTCCCGTTCTCGGACTAATAGAGACCTCTCTCTATGACAATGTCCTCTTGCACAATGCTCTTTTACTTCTTCTGCAAGTTTTAAACTCTTGTTCCAAGGTAGCAGACATGCTACTGGACAATGGTCTACTCTATGTATTATGTAATACAGTAGCAGCCCTGAATGGATTAGAAAAGAAGTAAGTTTTAAACTGTTAATTAAAATTACATCTGATAAGATTGTTAGAAGGGGAAATAGTTAATAGGTTACCTTAAAGAGTTGGGGTTTATTTTGTAATGCTTTCAAATAATTTCTTTCCCACAGAATTAAATTAAGTTGGAGATGGCATTTTTTTTCATCACTTTGAATAATGTTTGACTAAGAATAGGATGTTCCTACGACCTGTTTTGGGGTACTTAGAACTGAAGACAGTAAGGCTACTCTCTGATGTTTATCAAGCTTCCACAGTTGTCTCTGAGGAAGCGATTAGATAGGGCTGCTCGCTGATCTATACGGAGCTCAGAAACAGCAGAGGGCTCTGTAGCAGCTCAGTGAACTCACTTGCTGATGCAACACTGCCTCCATGCGCAGTTTACAGCAATGGAGAATATAGTAGCACTGCTAATACAAATTAATCTCTAGTAGTCAAAAGTACACTGGCAAAGGGATAAGAGCTGCCACTCGAGTTAAGAGCTTTGAAAAATAATTAGATTTTGTATTTTTGGTGTCCACATCTGATGTATAGTTTAACAATTTTTATTAGTGTCCTATTAAAATGTGAATCTTAAGATGCACCATCATGTTGTATGCCAAAGCACTGAATGCTGTCAATATTTTTGTAGAGTTCAGAGCATATCAGTGATTGTCTGGGGCAAAGGCAGACTCCTTACACTCTCTAAGTTCAGCTTTAATTGGGCACTTATTGTTTGTAGGGTTCATGTGCTTATGTTTAATAAAACTAGAAACATGAGGTATTATGTTTCCTCAGGACATTTAGACTTGATTGCAGTGCAGTGCATAAAATTGGTAAAACTGGGAAGGTGCCTATAGGTTTGTTCTGAAAGCAGTTTCTCCTAAAACTAAGTTAGCCCGATTGACCCTGTGTGGGACTGTGTTAGTTGTCCCTGTGAAAGTTATATTTCTAACCCTTACTTATTTGAAAAAACTAAATATAAAGTATTTGGGCCTGGTGTCATAACCTGAGTAGATCATCAAGGTTAAGCTTGTGGGCAGAGTAATTGATTCATACTCATTATGTGTTCATAAGTGATTAATATATATTCAAGTTTATCCTTAATTTAACTTCAATATAAGTTCACGCTTATAATCTCTAAAATATCTTTCATTTATATAGCTGAGCTGCAGAGCCGTTAATGGATTCTTTCAGATTCACTGTCCCTTAGTATTGTTGCTATACCCTATCCTTCACCCTTCATGTAGACCAGGAACCTGTGTGAGTGTTCTCTGTGTATCTTGTGTTAATCTCTAGCTGTTGTTTATGTTGCTCTCTTAACCTGTATCTTTCTCTACAAGACTGTATTTTCAACAGAAGTCAATGTGCCTTACTTGCATTCCTAGTGGGCAGGGTATATTGCTTGCTGTATAGAGTAAACATGAACAGTTCTTAAATCATTGCATGCTGGTAGCGTAGAGTTTAACCAGTTCTTTGTCTTTTAATTTTTCGGCTGTTTTGCTTATAGTATCTTCTGTTTTGTTTTGGACTCACTTTAGCATTCCTGTGAACGAATACAAATTGCTCGCATGTGATATACAGCAGCTTTTCATAGCAGTTACAATTCATGCTTGCAGTTCCTCAGGCACACAGTATTTTAGAGTGATTGAAGACCTTATTGTACTTCTTGGATATCTTCATAATAGCAAAAACAAGAGGACACAAAGTAAGAATGGATTTTAATGGAATTTTTCTCATAACTTTTACTGAAGATTTAAAGTTAATTATGTGTTGGTATTAATTGGTATTTAAAGCAACCTTTAAATTGTTGAAAATAGAGTGATTGATGGTTTGATGTAATTAGTAGTTGGCAATACATCACTGGCAGAAACTAGTAATTTTTTTTACCAAGTAGAATACAAAGGCATATGTTGGAAGAATAATGGGAATGCTAGCGTGACTCATGAGTGAAAGCGTGTAGGGTATTGGAGCTTTTGCTTTATACAAAGTTATTGGTTTTTGAAACAGTCATTTAAAGTGAAATCAGTTTAGGATTTATCATTTTTTCTATTCAAATTTTTATAGTTGTAGCTAGATATGGTGATACATATTCAAGAGATGGAGGCAGGATGGTCAGAATTTCAAGGTCATCTTCAGCTACATAGCAGGCTAACCTGGGCTACAGGAAACATGTCTCAAAAATATCAAAAAATTTGTAGTGACCATATGGGAATTTATTTTAACATTATTTTTAAATGTAGCTTAGAAACACTAACATCAAGAACCCATGTTGATGAAACAATTTTAACTTGTGTCTAAGGCCTTTTCATTTAGATATTGAATATTATAGCTTGAATATTAGGTTATATGCCTTAGATGTTAGATAATATATTAAATAAGTTTAGTTAAAAGAGTTAAACAATTATGATAGCTTGAAAACATTCTAGTCTCTTTGGGTTTAGATATGGCTTTGGCCCTGCAGCTTAGAGTTCTCCAGGCTGCTTTGGAATTTATAAGGAGCACAGCCAATCATGACTCTGAAAGTCCAGTGCACTCGCCTTCTGCCCACCGCCATTCAGTGCCTCCGAAGCGGAGAAGCATTGCTGGTGAGTACCAAGATGCCACTTTAAAATTAGAAATTTAAGATAACTATACTTTCCTATATTCTGATGCCATTTACATTAAGAATATTTTTCTTGCTGAGCATGGAGGCATGTGCCTTTAATCTCAGCACTGGGGAAACAAGGGCAAGTGTGTTTCTGGAGTTTGAGGCCAGCTGGGTCTAATATATCAAGTCTCTTGTCTCCAGGAGCCAAGGAATTAAACACGAGGTCCTTGGTCCTATGAAGGCTCGATAGATGCCTCAGTGTAGGGGAATTGAGGGTGGGGAGGTAGGAGTGGGTGGGTGGTTAGAGGAATACCCTCATAGAAGCGGGAGGCAGGAGGAAGTGACAGGGGGTTTCTGGGAAGGAGGGACACTGGGAAAGGGGATAACATTTGAAATATAAATAAAGAAAATATCCAATTAAAAAAAGAAGCAATAAATAATAATAAAATTATAAACTCTGAGGACGTTTTCCTCTCAGCAGAAACCACTGTACCTGAAGAGGCTACATAGACCATGCCCATGTTTTATCCTAATGGAAGCCATCAAGGTTTTCTGGAGATGCATGATATGATCAGATAGGCGTCCATTGTATAGGGAGGACTCTGACTTCTCTGGGGAATATGGACTTGAAGAAAGCAAAGTGCAGAACCTGGGCGGGGGCGGGGGCAGCAATCAAGGTAGACTGTGGTGTCTTTTAGACAGGCAGAATGCACATGGTATGGAGCTGACTGCGGATTTGTATGTATCACCAAATAGTAAGTGCTGATGCGTTTCCCACAGGACATGTTGCTGCTTTTATAGAAACATAAACTAGAAAGACAATAAAAACACCACAAACCTAGGATGTATGTTCATGTTCACATAAATGTATACACATGTCTCTTGTCTATGTGCAGTGGGTATGCGTAAGTGTGTGTAAGAACGTAATGTTACTCCAGGTTCTGCTCAGTGTCTGTCTATAGCAGCTGCTGTGCACACACTTGGATGTATATATAAAGAGAGTGCTTAGTGGGTTTCCTGTATTTGTTCTCATAGTTGTTAAGGCTTTTTAGTCCAAACCTTTCTCTCCTTGTACTAATTTTCTTTTTTTCTTTCTGTATGTTCAATGCAATGCAAAAATTTAAAGCCATGTGATAAAAAAGCCCATCCACGGAAAATGCTTCTAAATATGTAATAATGTGTTTAAGTTATGCTAACGTGACTTATAAAAATCCACATAACTAAACTTACTGCCCCTATGTATTCTTCCTTGTTTAATATCTAGACAGTCTCTCTTCTTGCACCACTCTCCCATTGTACTTGTCATCTATCCCAGGTAAAATGTGCCCTTTTCAGATCTAAGTGTGGTGCACAGTTTCCTATCTGCCATGACAAGGAATCTTGTTTCTTCCAGCAGTATTACACCTAGGTTTTCCATCCTTAAGTTCCCAGAGGATGTAGACACTGCTATGTACCAGGTTAATCTTCCTTCAGCCTCACATGTGGATCGCTCTGCTTGCCAGTCCCAAGTTCCTGTCAACCTAGTGAATAGGACCAGATTCAATACTTTGAGACACATACACAGGGGGAAGGGGGGGAGGGGGAAGAGAAGGAGGGAAAGAGAGAGAGAGGGAGGAGGGAGAGAAGAGGGAGAGGCATAGGGCAAGGTAGAGTGATGGAGAGATATTTTTCCTAAATGGTATCATACTGTACCAGCTGTTTATAAAGGGACTTCTATTTTTAATCCATATAGACATCTTTTTACATTAAAGAACACGTTGTTTGGTAGTTCCTGTATTGTATGTTGTGATCTTCTTCCCTAGCTTTTTTGCTTTGCTTTACTAACTTTTCCTATTAGTGTGCAGTTTTTGAAGTAAAAAAACTCAATTGTTATTTTAATGCTTGAAGATAGAGGAATTGGTAGGGTGTTATTTGAAGTGACATATTCATGCAAGTGTCATTCATACTGGTAGATGATAGAGTGGTAAAATTAGCACACGAATGAACTTTGTATTTAACCAATAAAAGCAATACTAACAAGAATGATTCTTTATTCTTTTGATGAATGAGATAGGCATTGTATTTTATATTCATTATTTTCCTTAATTCATACAATAATGTTCTTAATTCATTTTTTCAGCCATTAAATAATTACCGGGTACCTGCCATGTACAAATTCCTGTTTTACCTGACTCCATAGAACAGGGGAAGTGATAAAAGCATATAAAGAAATGTATTTCTATAGTATCAGATAGTGATGACTCTCTTCCTGTGAGATAAGCTCTGCTTTGTTCTCAGTATACATCTTATAAACAAGGAAACTGGGGCTTAGAAAAAGAAGCAAACAAGACTGTTTCTGATCCATGAGGCTTTAAAGCATGAGTACCGAAGCACACGTCCACGTTCACAAATATAGAATGAGAGTCTTACTCTGTCTACTACCTTGCCATCCCTGCATTATAATTGGATTATACACAAGAAATCTGTGGATAATATGAGGATGAACCTATCTCAATGTTTAGGGATATTATCTGACAATATTATTTTTAATATCTCCAGGAATTATTTTTTGTTTCTTCTTTACCTCAAAGATGACTCTAGTCACCAAAATTATTAACTGATTTAAAATACATAGTAGTGAGCAATCTAAAAAAAAATATTAAAACCTGCCATAATTTAGTCAGATGCAAATAATTTGTAAAAATGTCATTTATGGAAATTGATGCTTGTTTTTATAATTCAAAACAAAGGTTCAATTCCAGTGAAGGGTTCTGTTACTCCTTATCCACCAAGACGTCACTTTGGTTCCTATGGTCAACTTCCGATGCCCTTCTTCAGTCCATTAGATCAAGACTCCCCTCAGCTCTCTCCTGGATGCACCACATGTGCCGCATCCCCCAGAGCAGGTGCAGTAGTGCAGGAACAGCCCTCGGCCTCACGCAATCATCTGGGGCGCTGTTTCTCAGGAAATGCTTTCCAAATGATGTGTCCACCCATAATCAGTGTGCTGGCAAATCACTGGGCTTGCATCTACTCTGTGATCTCTGCGTTCTCACTGACTGATTTCTTATTTGTCGCTATGTATGATTTTCCAACCTATAAGCTTCAATGGTAATTACCCAGACATAGTATCATTATTATTTATCACCATCTTTTACTAAAATATCTAGTTCTTTAAAACTGTTGATGATCTTGGAAAACAAGGAAGTGAAACAGTGAAAATAGTCTATCAGATATCAAAGCCACTAGTACCCGTCTGATATTTTGGATTTTTCAGAAGACTAAGACTTGGAGAAATGATAAGTACCCTCCTGTTACTAGCTCTTTGCTATTACTTTAGACTTTGAATCCAGAAGTACTGTTCCACTTCTTTGGAGAAAGAAAAAGATACTAATTTCTCATTCTCTTTTCCTAAATGTAAGTTAATTTTGTAATAAAAAGTTTTTCTTTTAATAACCAATAAGCAAAACATTTTAGTGTAAATAAGTCCATTGCTCATTATTAACTATGGCATTGGGTAATTTATGTACTTGAAGGTTCTCGCAAATTCCCTCTGGCTCAGACAGAGTCTCTGCTGATGAAGATGCGCTCAGTGGCCAGCGATGAGCTACACTCTATGATGCAGAGGAGGATGAGCCAAGAGCACCCCAGCCAGGCCTCGGAGGCAGAGCTCGCTCAGAGGCTGCAGAGGCTCACCATCTTAGCTGTGAACAGGATTATTTACCAAGGTATCTTAGACCCCACTCCTCCCTTCAGTGGTGGACCACAGGGGAAATATATCATATGGAAGTGATTAGGTTTCCTTTTTTTAATTTATTTTTTTAATTAGGTATTTTCTTCATTTACATTTCAAATGCTATCCCAAAAGTCCCCCCAGACCCTCCCCCCCCCCAACTTCCCTACCCACCCACTCCCACTTCTTGACCCTGGCATTCCCCTGTACTGAGGCATATAAAGTTTGCAAGACCAAGGGGCCTCTCTTCCCAATGATGGCCGATTAGGCCATCTTCTGATACATATGCAGCTAGAGGCACGAGCTCTGGGGTACTGCTTAGTTCACATTGTTGTTCCACCTATAGGATTGCAGATCCCTTTAGCTCGTTGGATACTTTCTCTAGCTCCTCCATTGGGGGCCCTGTGTTCCATCCAATAGCTGACTGTGAGCATCCACTTCTGTGTTTGCCAGGCACTGGCATAGCCTCACAAGAGACAGCTATATCAGGTTATTTTCAGCAAAATCTTGCTGGTGTATGCAATGGTGTCAGCGTTTGAAGGCTGATTATGGGATGGATCCACATCTGGGTTCTTTTCAGCTTCTGGCTAGTATAAGTAAGGCTGCTATTAGCATAGTGAAGCATGTGTCCTTCTTACCAATTGGAAAATCTTCTGCATATATGCCCAGGAGAGGTATTACGGGATCCTCCTGTAGTACTATGTCCAATTTTCTGAGGAACTGCGAGACTGATTTCCAGAGTGGTTGTACAAGCTTGCAATCCCATCAACAATGGAGAAGTGTTCCTCTTTCTCCACATCCTCGCCAGCATCTGCTGTCACCTGAATTTTTGATCATTCTGACTGATGTGAGGTGGAATCTAAGGGTTGTTTTGTATTTCCCTGATGATTAAGGATGCTGAACATATTTTCAGGTGCTTCTTAGCCATTCGGTATTTTTCAGGTGAGAATTCTTTGTTTAGCTCTGAGCCCCATTTTTTAATGAGGTTATTTGATTTTCTAGAGTCCACCTTCTTCAGTTCTTTATATATATTGGATATTAGTCCCCTATCTGATTTAGGATTGGTAAAGATCCTTTCCCATACTGTTGGTGGCCTTTTTGTCTTATTGACAGTGTCTTTTGCCTTACAGAAGCTTTGTAATTTTATGAGGTCCCATTTGTAAATTCTTGATCTTACAGCACAAGCCATTGCTGTTCTATTCACGAATTTTTCCCCTGTGCACATATCTTCGAGGCTTTTCCCCACTTTCTCCTCTATAAGTTTCACTGTCTCTGGTTTTATGTGGAGTTTCTTGATCCACTTAGATTTAACCTTAGTACAATGAGATAGGAATGGATCAATTCGCATTTTTCTACATGATAACCGCCAGTTGTGCCAGCACCATTTGTTGAAAATGCTGTCTTTTTTCCACTGGATGGTTTTAGCTCCCTTGTCAAAGATCAAGTGACCATAGGTGTGTGGGTTCATCTCTGGGTCTTCAATTCAATTCCAATGGTCTACTTGTCTGTCCCTATATCAGTACCATGCAGTTTTTATCACAATTGCTCTGTAGTACAGCTTTAGGTCAGGCATGGTGATTCCACCAGAGGTTCTTTTATCCTTGAGAAGAGTTTTTGCTATCCTAGGTTTTTTGTTATTCCAGATGAATTTGCAAATTTGTCTTAGTCAGGGTTTCTATTCCTGCACAAACATCATGACCAAGAAGCAGTTGGGGAGGAAAGGGTTTATTCGGCTTACACTTCCATACTGCTGTTCATCACCAAAGGAAGTCAGGACTGGAACTCAAGCAGGTCAGGAAGCAGGAGCTGATGCAGAGGCCATGGAGGGATGTTCTTTACTGGCTTGCCTCACCTGGCTTGCTCAGCCTGCTCTCTTATAGAACCCAAGACTACCAGCCCAGAAATGGTCCCACCCACAAGGGGCCTTTCCCCCTTGATCACTAATTGAGAAAATGCCTTACAGTTGGATCTCATGGAGGCATTTCCTCAACTGAAGCTCCTTTCTCTATGATAACTCCAGCTGTGTCAAGTTGACACAAAACTAGCCAGTACATTGCCCTTTCTAATTCGTTGAAGAACTGAATTGGAATTTTGATGGGGATTGAATTGAATCTGTAGATTGCTTTTGGCAAGATAGCCGTTTTTACTATGTTGATCCTGCCAATCCATGAGCATGGGAGATCTTTCCATCTTCTGAGATCTTCTTTAATTTCTTTCTTCAGAGACTTGAAGTTGTTATCATACAGATCTTTCACTTCCTTAGTTAGAGTTACGCTAAGGTATTTTATATTATTAATGACTATTGTGAAGGGTGTTGTTTCCCTAATTTCTTTCTCAGCCTGTTTATTCTTTGTGTACAGAAAGGCCATTGACTTGTTTGAGTTAATTTTATATCCAGCTACTTCACTGAAGCTGTTTATCAGGTTTAGGAGTTCTCTGGTGGGAATTTTAGGGTCACTTATATATACTGTCATATCATCTGAAAAAAAAAGTGACATTTTGACTTCTTCCTTTCCAATTTGTATCCCCTTGATCTCCTTTTGTTGTCGAATTGCTCTGGCTAGGACTTCAAGTACTATGTTGAAAAGGTAGGGAGAAAGTGGGCAGCCTTGTCTAGTCCCTGATTTTAGTGGAATTGCTTCCAGCTTCTCACCATTTACTTTGATGTTGGCTACTAGTTTGCTGTAGATTGCTTTTATCATGTTTAGGTATGGGCCTTGAATTCCTGATCTTTCCAAAACTTTTATCATGAATGGGTGTTGGATCTTGTCAAATGCTTTTTCTGCATCTAACGAGATGATCATGTGGTTTTTGTCTTTGAGTTTGTTTATATAGTGGATTACGTTGACGGATTGCCGTATATTAAACCATCCCTGCATTCCTGGAATAAAACCTACTTGGTCAGGATGGATGATTGCTTTAATGTGTTCTTGGATTTGGTTAGCGAGAATTTTATTGAGGATTTTTGCATCGATATTCATAAGAGAAATTGGTCTGAAGTTCTCTATCTTTGTTGGATCTTTCTGTGGTTTAGGTATCAGAGTAATAGTGGCTTCATAAAATGAGTTGGATAGAGTACCTTCTACTTCTATTTTGTGGAATAGTTTGTGAAGAACTGGAATTTGATCTTCTTTGAAGGTTGATAGAACTCTGCACTAAACCCATCTGGTCCTGGGCTTTTTTTGTTTGGGAGACTATTAATTACTGCTTCTTTTCTTTAGGGGATATAGGATTGTTTAGATCATTAATCTGATCCTGATTTACCTTTGGTACTTGGCATCTGTCTAGAAATTTGTCCATTACATCCAGGTTCTCCAGGTTTGTTGAGTATAGCCTTTTGTAGAAGGATCTGATGGTGTTTTGGATTTCTTCAGGATATGTTGTTATGTCTCCCTTTTCATTTCTGATTTTGTTAATTAGGATGCTGTCCCTGTGCCCTCTAGTGAGTCTAGCTAAGGGTTTATCTATCTTGTTGATTTTCTCAAAGAACCAGCTCCTCGTTTGGTTGATTCTTTGAATAGTTCTTCTTGTTTCTACTTGGTTGATTTCGTCCCTGAGTTTGATTATTTCCTGCCGTCTACTTCTCTTGGGTGAATTTGCTTCCTTTTATTCTAGAGCTTTTACATGTGTTTTCAAGCTGCTAGTGTGTGCTCTCTGTAGTTTCTTTTTTGGAGGCACTCAGAGCTATGAGTTTTCCTCTTAGAAGTGCTTTCATTGTGTCCCATAAGTTTGGGTATGTTGTGGTTTCATTTTCACTAAACTCTAAAAAGTCTTTAATTTCTTTCTTTATTCCTTCCTTGACCAAGGTATGATTGAGTATAGTGTTGTTCAGTTTCCATGTGAATGTTGGCTTTCTATTATTTATGTTGTTATTGAAGATTAATCAGCCTTAGTCCATGGTATCTGATAGGATGCATGGGACAATTTCAATATTTTTGTATCTGTTGAGGCCTGTTTTGTGACCAATTATATGGTCAGTTTTGGAGAAGGTGCCATGAGGTGCTGAGAAGAAGGTATATCCTTTTGTTTTAGGATAAAATGTTCTGTAGATCTCTGCTAAGTCCATTTGTTTCATCACTTCTGTTAGTTTCACTGTGTCCCTGTTTAGTTTCTGTTTCCACGATCTGTCCATTGATGAAAGTGGTGTGTTGAAGTCTCCCACTATTATTGTGTGAGGTGCAATGTGTGCTTTGAGCTTTACTAAAGTTTCTTTAATGGATGTGGCTACCCTTGCATTTGGAGCGTAGATATTCAGAATTGAGAGTTCCTCTTGGAAGATTTTACCTTTGATGAGTATGAAGTGCCCCTCCTTGTCTTTTTTGATAACTTTGGGTTGGAAGTCGATTTTATTTGATATTAGAATGGCTACTCCAGCTTGTTTCTTCAGACCATTTGCTTGGAAAATTGTTTTCCAGCCTTTCACTCTGAGGTAGTGTCTGTCTTTTTCCCTGAGATGGGTTTCCTGTAAGTAGCAGAATGTTGGTTCCTGTTTATGTAGCCAGTCTGTTTGTCTATGTCTTTTTATTGGGGGAATTGAATCCATTGATATTAAGAGATATTAAGGAAAAGTAATTGTTGCTTCCTATTATTTTTGTTTTTAGAGTTGGCATTCTGTTTTTGTGGCTGTCTTCTTTTTGGTTTGTTGAGGATTACTTTCTTGCTTTTTCTATGGCGTATTTTTCGTCCTTGTATCTTTTTTTTCTGATATTATCCTTTGAAGGGCTGAATTCGTGGAAAGATATTGTATGAATTTGGTTTTGTCATGGAATACTTTGGTTTCTCCATCTATTGTAATTGAAAGTTTGGCTGGGTATAGTAGCCGGGACTGGCATTTGTGTTTTCTTAGTGTCTGTATAACATCTGCCCAGGATCTTCTGGCTTTCATAGTCTCTGGTGAAAAGTCTGGTGTAATTCTGATAGGCCTGCCTTTATATGTTACTTGACCTTTTTCCCTTACTGCTTTTAATATTCTATCTTTATTTAGTGCATTTGTTGTTCTGATTATTATGTGTCAGGTGAAATTTCTTTTCTGGCCCAGTCTATTTGGAGTTCTGTAGGCTTCTTTTATGATCATGGGCATGTCATTCTTTAGGTTTGGGAAGTTTTCTTCTATAATTTTGTTGAAGATATTTGCTGGCCCTTTAATTTGAAAATTTTCATTCTCATCCACTCCTATTATCCGTAGGTTTGGTCTCTTCAATGCTCTGTGGCTTCTGCCTGTCCCAGAAGCTGTTAGCTTCTGTAGTCCACACTCTCACCTGCACAGACCAGTCTCTGAGGGATCCGGCAACCAAGATGGCTCCCCCAGGTGCTCTGGCAAAGCCCTCCCAGGCGGGGCGGACACCTCAGGTTTCCTTTTTTAAAGACAGCATTGAGTTTTCTCTTCTTTATGACCACAGATTAAAGGAGCTTTAGGTTTGAGACTAATATTCTACTTCTTAATGTGTTAATTGCTAGTCTGGGTTGGTCATTGATTTTAAAACAATATTTTTCAACCTTTCTTTTGACAAAGTAATAGATTCATAGGCAGTTGCTAGAAATAATACAGAGATCCAGCAACTTGGTATCTAGTTTTTCACATGGAATCTTGTGAGATTGTAATACAGTGTCACTTTCAGGAAGGAGACATGAATATGGTCAAAGAGGACAATTTCATTCCCATAATGAATTTTTGCCTTTTTATGAGCAAACCCACTTTCTCCCTCCTCAGTCCTTACCTACCTCCAATTTATCCTCTGTTTCTGTATTTCTGTCATTTCTAAAATGTTTTACAAGACAGCCAGAAACAAGTGATTCTTGCCTGTCATCCAGGTACTCAGAGGCTGAGGTAGGAGAGCTGTCTAAGCCTAAGAATTCTAGACTAACCTAGCAACACAGCCTTAAAAAAAAATAGCTAGATGTAGTGGTACAGGCCTTAAATCCTGGTGCTGGGGAGGAAAAGGCAGGCAAGTTTCTGTGAGTTTGAGAACAGCCTGGTCTACAAAGTGAGTTCTGGGTTAGTCAGAAATACATAGTGAGATCCTGTCTTGGGGTAAAAAGTGTCTTATATAAATATGATATTAAGTCTGTTGCCATTTTTATTCAGCATAATTCTCTGGAGAGTTGTCCTGCTTAGTTTGAATGAATCAGCAATGTATTCAGTTGGGGTTTTGTTTGTTTTATGGGACAGTAGTGCCATGATATGGATATACCAGAGTCTATTTAACCATTTATCTATTGAAGTGCATGTAAGCTGGTTTTAATTAGAGTTATTTCAAACTTCCTAGCAAACTTCAAGTACAGGTTTTTGTGTAAATATAAGCCTTTATTATCTGGGATAAACAATCAAGGCTCATTTCCTGGGCTATATGTCAGTTTTAACCTTTTCTGAGTGGCTATACAGTTTTATATGTCCCTACATTTACAATATATAAGTAGTTCAGGTTTTACTGTATTTTCTCCAGTATCTGGAGTTGTCAGCATTTTGTTTTCACCATTCTACTAGATGTATGGAGGTATCTTACTGTTATTTTAATGTGCCGTCCCATAAAGCCAGTGTTAAGCTAATACCTAGAGGATTCATTAAGAGACCTACAAAAATTAACCCCAGCAATAAAAGCACTATGGCTGTGTCCCGGGGTGCATACTTGGGAAGGCTAGGGCAGTAGGGCCACACGTTTGAGGCCAGACTTGTGTACAAAGCAAGCTTGTTTACAAAGGAAAAAATAATTCTATAGCTAATATTCAAACATACATATACACTATATATACATATATATACTGGTCACATACACATACATAGGCATGCATACGTACACACGCGCACACACACACATACACACACACACCACAAGCACAACTATATCAGAATTTATGAATGTTACCTATCTTTAACATTCGACTATGTATATGTATATCAAACAATCAAGTTGTATACTTTATATATAATATATCATTTCTTAGAGTTAGGCCTCAATAAAGCTGAAAAACACATATTAGAATTCTAAAAACTATTCAAGGGGACTGGAGAGATGGCATAGGAGTTAAGACCACTTGTTCTTACAGAGGACCCATGTGGCCTTTCAGTTTGTTGATGATTTTTTTCAAGAGTCCTACGATCTTAGCAAATTTTAACCATTTCATCTTCACTAGTAAATTTAACCTTTATAGTTTCATAATTTAAGTACTTTTAAATGTCTATATTATTTTAAATAAATTGTTTCCCTCTTCTGTCACATTTTATCTCCTTTAATTAATACATTTACCACATTTATACTATAATAACTCAGTTAGTAATACAGAAGATTAAGAGAGTTTTTTAAAGTTTTGTTTGTGTGAGACAGGGTCTTCAAACTCACAGAGATATGCCTCTCTAGTGCTGGGGAAATAAACACGTTTCACCATACCTGACCAGAGGATTTTTTTAAAAATCAATTAAAATATAATTATATCATTTCCTCCCTCTGTTTCCTATCTCTAGCACTTTCCATGTCTCCCCTCACTGCTCCCTCTTAGATTTATGCCCATCTTTTTCTTTAATTATGTGTGTGAGTAATACATAAATGCAACTTGTTGGATCTGTTTAGTGTTGCTGGTGTGTGTATGTTCTCTGACTTGGTATCAGATAACCATTTAAAGGGCTCTGTCTGGAGAAGGCTAATTCTACCTCCTTCAACAGTTGTTAATTGCCTGCAACCCAGTGGTGGGACTCTAATTTTTCCCATAAACTTTGACATGTCAACTGGTGTCATTGTTCAGATCTTGTTTAAGTAATCATAGTGTTGAAATTTTTGGGGTGCAGTTTCCCTTTCATATCCAGAAGATAAAATCTTACCAAAGACTTCATGGTCTTCTGGCTCTTACAGTTTTTCTACTCTAAGTTCCACAATGTTTTCTAAGCTGTAGGTATACAGTTGTGTTGTGGATGTATCACTTGGGATTGGACACCAAATGGCCAGTTTTTCTGTGCATTTTGGTTAGTTGTGGCTTTCTGAAATGATCTCTCTCTCTGTGCTGCAAAAAGAAGCTTCTTTGATAAGGAGTGAGAGCTATACTTATACTTTTCTGTGAGTACAAGGATAAGTGTTTAAAATACAGGCAGAAATTATACTGGTTTAAGAAAATGGTAGTTACAGGTTCTAATCCAAAATTTATGGCATCGCTGGCCACTGATGGTTGGCTAGATTTATAAATAATACCTGGCATAATTTCCTTCCTATTGAGCAGCCCTTACATCCAATTAGACAGCTGTTGATTACTGTCAAGATATACCTTTAAGAATATCTTTCTGTGTTGGTCATTGTGGTTCATAGGTATCCCAACCTGATTGCTTTCCTTCCTTGGCAACTTAAAAAGCAGCCTACATGATGAAAGCTAGCCCTGAGGAAGAAGGGTTGCAGGTCAGAATCAGCTAGAATCTTCTAAATTCTGTGTCTAAAGTGTATGGTGTTGTCAGCAATAGGGACTTGTCTTCAGAGATCAACAAAGGACAACAACAATAACCTATATTGTCTTGAGAGTCTCTTGGACTCCCCTAACCACCAACTTGAAAGGAGGATTTTTTATGCCTAGTACTGAGGTTTTTATTAGATTAGTCTTTGGCTCTTAGGGATTATAAGTAGAGTAATTTCATTAAATATATGTACAATTATATGTAATTTTAGCTAAATATAGAATAAGTTCTCATGGCTATGTCAGATGTCCTCAGTGTTACTTATCCCACCTCTTGAGTATTTTCACCAACATCATTACCATACATAGTAGATACCTATCAATGAGTTAACTTATTTTTATTAAATTCTTTTTTAATTCAAAGAGTTGAATTCAGATATTATTGACATTTTGAGAACTCCAGAAAATACATCCCAAAGCAAGACCTCAGTTTCTCAGACTGAAATTTCTGAAGAAGACATGCATCATGAGCAACCTTCTGTATATAATCCATTTCAAAAAGAAATGTTAACCTATCTGTTGGATGGCTTCAAAGTGTGTATTGTAAGTAAATTAATGACTTGAAAATGTGCATTTACACAAAAGGAGTAGAGATCTATATATGTGAACTCTGGGTTTCTAAATTTATATTTCTTTGTGCTTTGTACCTGAAACAATTTAAATTCGTTTTTCTGTTGGGGTAAGGTCATTGTTTTGTTTTGAAGTAAGGATTCACTATGTAGCCTAGGTTGACTTTGAACTCATATTTCTCATTTCTCAGTCTCATGCTAATTGACATTGCAGGTGTGTGCCATTATGCCTAACGGGGTTTTAATAATAGAGTGATATATTTTGCTTGGCTAACCTGTTACAAAATGAAGAACCTCATGTAGTATCAGGGAGGAGTGGGATTTTGATGATTGCTGTGTTTGTAAATGAATAGCCTGTTTTTAAAGGGCTTTATTTATAATTACATTTCTGAAATATTGAAAAGTTTAGATCTTGCTATAAGCATATCCAGTACCTTCAAAATGATATAGAGTATATTGATGGTGTCTGGCTTCACTTTCTATCATCTCACTTGAGTTTCTTTGGGTCATTCATACTTGATTATGGGGGAAAAATTGATCAATTCACTCTGTCAGTAACACTAAAGGCCAATATAATTCTAGAATACCATGAGTCACCACTGCCAGTCTCTGGATCTAAACTGGATTTTAGTGTCCATCTCTGATCATTAAGTAAACTCTAGTTTCACTTAGACTAAAATCACTCAAGCAGAGATCTTAAGAGTAGGAGTAATTAGAAAGCCATTCTAAAATTGTGTTTGAGCTCTGATATATACTGATTCCAGTATTAAATTCAGGTGATTTGGTCAAGATGAGGCTACTGGTAGAGCTACAGTTAAAACAACAACTAGGGAAAACTGATGATCAATTTCTATTTAGTGCTACATTTATAACTATGGTACTCACTATGGTAGTACTGACTCATTTTTATTATGAGTTCCTTGTTTTCTATATTGTAAAAGCAAGGTGGATTTACTTCCCATTAGTCTCTGATTGTTTTCATTTGATTTTTAGTTGATAAATTGAAAAATGACTCATGACATTAGCTTCTCCTTCTGTACTCTCTTTTTGTATTTGTGACAAAAATATATAAAGTGAATATTGTCACATATCTATTTCTTAAACTCTCATTTGTATGGATATGTATGAGTGTCTAACTTTAAATGTTAAATCTAGAATGAATTGTATTCTATGGTCTTCCTTGAGTTTCTGTGAGGCTAATATATTATTGCTTAAGAAGTCTGATCCTGAGCTGTCCAGCTTGCTCAGCAGGTAGAAACACCACACAAATGTTAACCACCTGATTTTTATCCCTGATCCCATGTAAAGATGGAAGAAGAGAACCCCTCAAGTTGTCCTTTGACTGCCACATACTTGCTGTGGCACTCAAACACCCTCTCTACACACAGTGCAGCTACTTCTGCAGCTACTGCTACTGCTACTGCTACTGCTACTGCTACTGCTACTGCTACTGCTACTACTACTATTTAGTTTTTAAAAGTCTGATCCTAATTCACTCCAATTTTGACTTAGGGTTCAAGTAAAACTAGCGTTTCTAAGCAGCAGTGGACTAAAATCCTGGGGTCTTGTAAAGAAACCCTCCGAGACCAGCTTGGAAGATTGCTAGCGCATATTTTGTCTCCAACCCACACTGTACAAGAACGGAAGCAGATACTTGAGATAGTTCATGAACCAGCTCACCAGGATATACTTCGTGACTGTCTTAGCCCCTCCCCACAAGTAAGTATCTCAGCATTTGATAAAGCCCTTCAAAACAAAAATGGAAATTAAACTATGTTCATGCTGTCAGGAGTGTAGTTTTCTTACCAAACAAATTTAATCTGTGACCTTCCTTCCTATGCTTTTTAGGCTTGAATTGACTTCTTCATGGTCATTTCCCAGCTATTTTTCAGGGCTTAGATTAAACATTTTATATTTGAGTTCTTAAAAGGTCTGTATGGTTGTTTGTTGCCATATTGTGAAGAATTTTCTTTTTTAATACATTTTTAAAAATCTAATTATGTTGCTCTTTCCCTCCAGTCCCTCCCTGCTTCCCTCCTCCCATACTCTCAACTTCATAGCCTCTTTTTCTTTGTTTATTATTGTTCCATATATGTGTATATGTATGCATAAATATATAGACAACCTGCTGAGTCCATTTTTGTTTTGAGAGCCCTTCACTCTTTTTGCTTTTTGTCAGACAGCATGTCCTCTGTAGGAAAGTTCTTTGTGCCTTTCCAAAGCTGCATACAAGCTTTGTTCTGTTGGTCTTTTCCTAGAGTTGGAGAGCTCACAGCTGCTTTTCTCCATTCAGCTCCTTTGTGATGAATTCTCTTCCTTTCAAGATAGTTTCTTGTTGCTGCCCCTTGCAGCCTCTTTTAGTCCTCTGAGACTCACTCTGAACAAGGCCCTCTCCTTTGTCACCACTTAGCCCTTGACTAGTTCACTCTGTATTTCTTCTGACCCTCTCTTCATTTTTTTTGTTAGTAATTTTTTAATTGGATATTTTATTTGTTTACATTTCAAATGTTATCCCCTTTTCTGGTTGCCCTTCTGCAAACCCCCTATCCCATCTCCCCCTTACCCTGCTTCTATGAGGGTGCTCCCCAACCCACCTACCCATTCCTGCTTCACCACCCTACCATTCCTCTACTCTGGGGCATCAAGCTTTCACAAGACCAAGGACCTGCCCTCCTATTGAAGTCAGATAAGGCCCCTTCAGCTCCTTCAGTCCTTCTAACTCCTCCATTGGGGTCCCTGTGCTCAGTCTGATAGTTGGCTGCAAGCATCTGTATCTGTATTGGTCAGAGCCCCTCAGGAGACAGCTATATCAGGCTCCTGTCAGCAAACACTTCTCAGCATCCACAATAGTGTCTGGGTTTGGTATCTGCATATGGGATGGATCCCCAGGTGGGGCAGTCTCTGGATGGCCTTTCCTTCAGTCTCTGCTCCACTCTTTGTCTCTGTATTTCATTTAGACAGAAGCAGTTCTGGATTAAAAATCTGGAGATGGGTAGTTGGCCCCATCCCTCAACTTAGGGGCCATGCCTAACTTCTGGATATGGTCTAGATAGGTTCTCCCTCCTCTTTGTTGGGTATTTCAACTAATGTCATCCCCGTGGGGTCCTGCTTCCCAGGCATTTGGGACTTTCTGATTGCTACTCCCAGTTTCCCATCCCCCATTGCTATACACCTCTGTTTAACATCCTGACCCTCTGTACATCATCTTCTCCATCTCCTCCCATACCCGATTCTGCCCCTCTTTTTCCCCTCCCCACCTCTCTTTCTCCCAAATCCCTCCCACCCTATACTTCCCTTGATTATATTGTTCCTCCTTCTAAGTAGGACTTAAGCATCCATTCTTTGGTCTTTCTTCCTCTTGAGCTTCATGTGGTCTGTGAGTTGTATCGTGGGTATTCTACACTCTTTGCCTAATATCCACTTATCAGTGAGTACATATCATGTGTGTTCTTTTGTGACTAAGTTACCTCACTCAGGATTATATTTTCTAGATCCATCCATTTGCCTGCAAATTTTGTGAGGTTATTATTTTGAATAGCTAAGTTCTACTCCATTGTGTCAATGTACTACATTTTCTGTATCCATTCCTCTATTGAAGGATATCTGGGTTGTTTCCAGCTACTGGGCTATTATAAATATAGCTGCTATGAAAATAGTGGAGCATGTGTCCTTATTACATGTTTAAGTATTTTCGGGGTATATGCCCAGGAGTGGTATAGGTGGGTCCTCAGGAAGTACTATGTCCAGTTTCCTGACGAATCATCAGACTTATTTCCAGAGTGGTACTGTCTCTGTGCCCTCTGGTTAGTCTGGCTAAGGGTTTATCTATCTTGTTGATTTTCCCAAAGAACCAGCTCCTGGTTTGATTGATTCTTGGTATAGTTCTTTTTGTTTCCACTTGGTTGATTTCAGCCCTGAGTTTGATTATTTCCTGCTGTCTACTCCTCTTGAGTGAATTTGCTTCTTTTCAAGAGCTTTCAGGTATGTTGTCAAGCTGCTAGTGTATGCTCTCTCCAGTTTCTTTTTGGAGGCACTTAGAGCTATGAGTTTTCCTCTTAGCACTCATTTCGTTGTGTCCCATAAGTTTGGGTATGTTGCGGCTTCATTTTCATTAAACTCTAAAAAGTCTTTAATTTCTTTCTTTATTTCTTCCTTGACCAAATTATCATTGAGTAGAGCGTTGTTCAACTTCCATGTGTATGTGTGCTTTCCGTTGTTTTTGTTGGTATTTAAGATCAGCCTTAGTCTGTGGTGATCTGATACAGTGCATGGGATTATTTCAATCTCTTGTATCTGTTGAGGCCTGTTTTGTGACCATTTTGGAGAAGGTACCATGAGGTCCTGAGAAGAAGGTCTGTTCTTTTGCTTTGGGATGAAATGTTCTAGAAATACCTGTTAGATCCATTTGATTCATAACTTCTGTTAGTTTCACTGTGTCTCTGTTTAGTTTGTACTTCCATGATCTGTTCATTGCTAAGAGTGAGGTGTTAAAGTCTTCTACGATTATTATATGGAGTGTGATGTGTGCTTTGAGCTTTAGTAAAGTTTCTTTTATGAATATGGGTGCCCTTCCTTGCATTTGGAGCATAGATGCTCAGAATTGAGAGTTCATGTTGGTACTTTTCCTTTGATGAGTATGAAGTGTCCTTCCTTGTCTTTTTTGATAACTTTTGGTTGAAAGTCAATATTATTTGATATTAGAATGGCTACTCTAACTTGTTTCTTGGGACCATGTGCTTGGAAAATTGTTTTCCAGCCTTTTACTCTGAAGTAGTGTCTGCCTTTGTCACTGAGGTGGGTTTCCTGTATGCAGCAAAATGCTGGGTCCTGTTTACCTATCTAGTCTGTTAGTCTATGTCTTTTTATTGGGGAATTGAGTCCATTGATGTTCAGCGATATTAAGAAATAGTGATTGTTGCTTCCTGTTATTTTTGTTGTTAGAGCTGGGAGCATGCTTGTGTGGCTATCTTCTTTTGTGTTTATTAAAAGGTTACTTTCTTACTTTTTCTAGGGTGTAGTTTCCCTCCTTGCGTTGGAATTTTCCATCTATTATCCTTTGTAGGGCTGGATTTGTGGAAAGATATTGTGTAAATTTGGTTTTGTCATGGCATATCTTCTTTTCTCCATCTATGGTAATTGAGAGTTTTGGTGGGTATAGTAGTCTGGGCTGGAATTTGTGTTTTCTTAGGGTCTGTATGACATCTGCCCAGGATCTTCTAGCTTTCATAGTCTCTGGTGAAAAGTCTGGTGTAATTCTGATAGGTCTGCCTTTATATGTTACTTGACCTTTTTTCCCTTACAGCTTTTAATATTCTTTCTTTGTTTTGTGCATTTGAAGTTTTGACTATTATGTGATGGGAGGAATTTCTTTCTGGTTCAGTCTATTTAGAATTCTGTAGGCTTCTTGTATGTTTATGGGCATCTTTTTCTTTAGGTATGGGAAGTTTTTTCTATAATTTTGTTGAAGATATTTCCTGGCCCTTAAGTTGGGAATCTTCACTCTCTTCTATACCTAGTATCCTTAGGTTTCATCTTCTCATTGTGTTGGATTTCCTGAATGTTTTGGGTTAGAGTCTTTTTTTTTATTTTGCATTTCCTTTGACTGTTATGTCAATGTTTTCTATGATATCTTCTGCCCCTGAGATTCTTTCTTCTATCTCTTGTATTCTGTCGGTGATGCTTTCATCTATGACTCCTGATCTCTTTCCTAGGTTTTCTATCCAGAGGGTTGTCTCCCTTTGTGATTTCTTTATTGTTTCTAGTTCCATTTTTAGATCCTGGATGGTTTTCTTAAATTCCTTCACCTGTTTGGTTGTGTTTTCCTGTAATTCTTTAAGGGATTTTTGTGTTTCCTCTTTAAGGGCTTCTATTTACCTGTGTTTGCCTGTATTTCTTTAAGGGAGTTATTTATGTCCTTCTTAAAGCCCCCTATCACCATCATGAGATGTGATTTTAAATCAGTGTTGCTTTTCTCTGGTAATCAGAACCATAGATCAGTTCTTGTTACCCCAGTTCCACCAGAACTGGGTTCTGATGATGCCAAGTAACCTTGGTTTCTGTTGCTTATGTTCTTTCCCTTGCCTCTTGCCATCTGGTTATCTCTGGTGTTAGCTGGTCTTGCTGTCTCTGACTGTAGCCTGTGTGTCGGTACTCCTGGTAGACCAGTTCTCTCCAGGAGGTATTTGGGTATGTAGCACTGTGGCACAGAATCAACTCCTGGCACATACAGAAACTGGAAGGTTCGCTCCCAGGCTGCTCCTCGGTTTCTGTGTCCTGAGGGCTCCGGGTGGGTCCCTTGGAGCAAAAGTAGTGATGATCTTACCTGTGCTCACAGGTGTGTCCACACTCCTGGTAGACCAGCTCTTTCCTGGCTTTATTTGGCTAAAGTGATCTTTCTGTCTCCCATGATGTCTAGTTTTTGTGGGCTGTAAAAAAGATCATTTCACATGAATCCTAACACCTTTTCTCATCAATCAAGTGTTGATCAAAGGATACTAAAATGAGATATTAGACACAACTTACTGTTTGAGGTCAGATATTTTTTGCATATTATTATTTTGCACCCCAACTATCCAGAAACATGTCGTAATCCTCCTGCTCAGCCTGCCAATGCTGAGGTCTAAGCCAGTGTTCCTGACTGTTCCCCAGATAGTGTCTTTTTAAAAGATAATTTAGAATGTCACTGAATACTAAGCTGAAATATTTTTAATGTTATAAAACGAACATTATTTTAAAGACATGTAGCAAAATACTCCAGTCGTGTACCGTTTTTATTTGCCAACTTTTCAGTGCTTTTATTCTCGCAGCATCTGTTGCTTTTCCTTTTTTGGTCAGGTAGCAGCTGTCTTCTGACTAATTTAAAATGCTGCATTGAACTAAGCTTTGCTGCTTTCACTATTGCTTATGTTCATCTGAGGCTTTTAGCAACATATGATTCAGCATGTTAGTTTAAATATCATCTAAGATGTAATCGTTTCTAGAACCATTTGTTGACATTTAATTCAATTCATTTTTTTAAATGCCATAAAGCTAAATTCAGTCATGTTTGTATCAATGAAGATTTCTAAAGTAAAGGACATGTGTGCAGTTTGTTGGCATAATTATTGTCTAATATTATGTACATGTGACAAACAGATGTGATAGACAGAACATGAAGGCCCACCCAACAAAACTAGGAACCAAAATTTGATTTAAGTTTGCACTTCAGAAGACAGCTGTCATCCCCTTAGGAACTCTGATCTTGGCTTTAGGCCTGTTCGTAGCCTGGCCCACACTGGCCCTCCACTTGGAACTCATGTGGAACTGAGAGGCTCAGGGTTGGCATCTCACCTTCTTCTACTGAGGGAAACTCAGAGGAAAGGGAATGGAAATGCACTTTTACTTTAAGGTTAAAAGACAAGTTTCTCGTCTAGCTTGTGGTTGTGTCTTTTCCTTTATCCCCAGTTTATTATCTATTTTTCCTTAACTTGTTCTCCCCAGAAGCTGAGTAACTAGATTGCTTCATGTCAGCCTTTTATTAAAGGTTCCTAATACACACAGAGAATTAGAATAATATGGTAACTACCACATAACCCTCATATTAAATGTAGATTTAGTATTTTACAGTGTCTTTCTCACATTGGTGTCATTTCTTTTTTTAGTTTTTAAAAGTAGACTGTAGAAATCATGACATTTTCTTTTCTTTTTTATTAGATATTTTCTTCATTTACATTTCAAATGCTATCCCGAAAGCCCCCTATCCCCTCCCCCACCCTGCTCCCTGACCCACCCACTCCCGCTTCCTGGCCCTGGCATTTTTCTGTACTGGGGCATATGATCTTCTCAATATCAAGGGCCTCTCCTCCCATTGACGGCTGACTAGGCCATCCTCTGCTACATATGCAGCTAGAGACACGAGCTCCGAGGGGTACTGTTTAGTTCATACTGTTGTTCCACCTATAGGGTTGCAGACGCCTTCAGCTCCTTGGGTACTTTCTCTAGTTCCTCCATTGGGGCCCTGTGATCTATCCAATAGCTGACTGTGAGCATCCACTTCTATATTTGCCATTGGTGTAGCCTCACAAGAGAGAGCTATGTCAGGGTCCTGTCAACAAAATCTTGCTGGCATATGCAATAGTGTCTGGGTTTGGTGGTTGTATATGGGATGGATCCTTCGGTGGGGCAGTCTCTGGATAGTCTTTCCTTCCATCTCCGCTCTGAACATTGTCTCTGTAACTCCTTCCATTCTAAGAAGGAGTGAAGTATCCACACTTTGGTCTTCCTTCTTCTTGAGTTTCATGTGTTTTTCAAATTGTGCCGGATGGTGGTGGCACACGACTTTAATCCCAGCACTTGGGAGGCAGAGACAGGAGGATTTCTGAGTTCAAGGCCAGCCTGGTCTACAGAGTTCCAGGACAGCCAGGGCTATACAGAGAAACCCTGTCTCAAAAAAACAAAACAAAACAGAACAAACAATAAAAGCAAATTGTATCTTGGATATTCTAAGTTTCTGGGCTAATATCTGCTTATCAGCGAGTGCATATCATGTGTGTTCTTTTGTGATTGGGTTACCTCACTCAGGATGATATCCTCCAGATACATCCATTTGCCTACGAATTTCATGAATTCGTTGTTTTTAATTGCTGAGTAGTACTCCATTTTGTAAATGTACCACATGTTCTGTATCCATTCCTCTGTTGAGGGACATCTGGGTTCTTTCCATCTTCTGGCTATTATAAATAAGGCTGCTATGAACATAGTGGAGCATGTGTTCTTATTACCAGTTGGAACATCTTCTGGGTATGCCCAGGTAAGGAATTGCTGGATCTTCTGTTAGTACTCTGTCTAATTTTCTAAGGAACTGCCAGACTGATTTCCAGAGTGGTTGTACAAGCTTGCAATCCCACCAACAATGGAGGAGTGTCCCTCTTTCTCTACATCCTTGCCAGCCAGCATGTGCTATCACCTGAATTTTTGATCTTAGCCATTCTGACTGGTGTGAGGTGGAATCTCAGGGTTGTTTTGATTTGCATTTCCCTGATGATTAAGGATGTTGAATATTTTTTCAGGTGCTTCTTAGCCATTCAGTATTCCTCAGGTGAGAATTCTTTGTTTAACTCTGTAGCCCATTTTTTTAAATAGGGTTTTTTGATTTTCTGGAGTCCACCTTCTTGAGTTCTTTATATATATTGGATATTAGTCCCCTATCTGATTTAGGATTGGTAAAGATCCTTTCCCAGTCTGGTGGTGGCCTTTTTGTCTTATTGACAGAGTCTTTTGCCTTTATAGAAGCTTTGTCAATTCTTGATCTTACAGCACAAGCCATTGCTGTTCTGTTGAGAAATTTTTCCCCTGTGCCCATATCATTGAGGCTTTTCCCCACTTTCTCCTCTATAAGTCTTAGTGTCTCTGGTTTTATGTGGAGTTCTATATTACTTTTAAAAGTACTTTTTTCTATCATTTAATAAAATTAGGAATAATTCTGTAATATCAAATACCTAATACATTATTAAATTTCACCTACTGTATTGTCGTGTCTTTTACAGTTGTAATAAATCTTACCCAACCAACTAACTTTAGAAATATATTTAAATTATCATTAAATAATTTAAAATCAAAACTACAAATATAATTAAATTTATTATTAAATAATTTAAACAGAAGAAATAAAATTCTTTATAACTAAAACCTTATTACTTATTTTTAAAGCATGGAGCCAAGTTGGTTTTGTATTTGTCAGAGTTGATACATAATCATCAGGATGAGTTAAGTGAAGAAGAAATGGACACAGCAGAACTGCTTATGAATGCTCTAAAGTTATGTGGCCACAAGTGCATCCCGCCCAGTGCCCCTTCCAAACCAGAGCTCATTAAGATCATCAGAGAGGTGAGTCTACCAATCAGAGTTGTTTTTTAGGAAATCCTTTTGAGTACACTTAACACAGTGACTGAAAGATTGTTTTACTATTGATAATATCTTGCAATTATTAATTTTTGCTAATGAGTTTTTGATCAGGAAAGGAAAAATAGAGTTATTTAGGGTAACTTTCTATTCTCTTTGGTTTTTGTCATCCATTATCTATAGACTTCAATGAAGGAAGGATTATTATTGAGATTTATTTATCTTATGTATATGTATATGTTTTGTCTACATATAAGTCTATTTATCACATGTGTGCAGTAACCTTGGAGATCTGAGGAGAAATTGGAGTTAAGGTGGTTGTGAGTCATCGTGGGGTGCTGGGACGGGAACCCCAGTCCTTGGCAAGAGCTACAAATTCTCTGTCCCCATGAAGGAAAGATTTATGTAGTGACAAGCACATTGAAACATACCTGCACTTAAGATTCTTTAACAAGCAAGTGAAGTAAGCAGGTAGCTATGTAAATTCAGGAGGCTGGGGAACCTAGTTAATTATTTTGCTATGGTTTTAATGACTCAAACTATACCAAAATAAGAGGGAAATTATAATATTGTCTAAGTGGCTTATTTATTTAAATAGTCTGGCCTTCTGAAAATAACTTACTACCTTAGATTCGAAATTACTTTGTAAGACTAAGTGCCAATATTATATGAGAAATAGCAAGTTTAGGAGCTCAGAATATAGATCAGCTTGTAGAGTGCTCACCTGAAGGTCTTGGGTATGGTGGTATATACCCGTAGTCTCAGTACTAGGGAAGGTGGCACAGGAGGATTGGGTGTTTATGGCCACCCTGGCTTACATAGGGAGTTCAGTGCTATCCTGAGATACATACAATCCTGTCTCAAAAAAAAGAAAATAAAAGAAAACAGAGAGTAAGTTTTATACATTACTGTTTCAATCTTTTAGGAGCAAAAGAAGTATGAAAGTGAAGAGAGTGTGAGCAAAGGCTCATGGCAGAAAACGGTGAACAACAACCAGCAAAGGTGCGCTTCCGTGTTCCAGAGGCCTGTCCTTCCCACGCTGTTCAGGGCTCGACACTTAGCCTCTTTTCTTTCTTTTTCTTTAGGTTTGATTTTGGAAACTTGTGGGGTTACTTTGTTTGTATGTATGAATTTGTGTTTGTATCTATGTGTGTGTTTGATCTGTGTGCACATATATCTATATATGTGGTATGCTGGAGACGGTACTCAGGTTCTCCAGCATGCTAGTCAAATGCTATACCACTGAGCTGTATCCCAGCCTGAGGTGTACTGTTCAGATACTTAATGTTTAGTGAATACTTAACTTTGGAACAATCTTGTTGGTTTAGTCTCTTCCAGAGGCTCGATTTCAAATCCAAGGATATATCTAAAATCGCTGCAGACATCACCCAGGCTGTATCACTCTCCCAAGGCATTGAAAGGAAGAAGGTGATCCAGCACATCAGAGGGATGTACAAAGTTGACCTGAGTGCCAGCAGGCACTGGCAGGAATGCATCCAGCAGCTGACACATGACAGGTGTGCAGTGGGAACACGTGGCTGAGCACAGCTTCTATATGTGATGTGTAATAGTGTTTTCATTCCAGTACTCACATTTATACAATTATTTTTTTAAAAGATTTATTTATTGTTATATGTAAGTACACTGTAACTGTCCTCAGACATACCTGGAGAGGAGAGGGTGTCAGGTCTCATTACGGATGGTTGTGAGCCACCATGTAGTCACTGGGATTTGAACTCAGAACCCCTGGAAGAGCAGTCAGTGCTCTTAACCGCTGAGCCATCTCACCAGCCCTATAAAATTATTTCAATGAAACTTTTTATCTAGACTTTTTTTCAGTCTTCAAGAATAACCTCATGAGGATTTTTTTGTTTTTTTTGTTTTTAATTCTTGAAAGAAAACAGGCATTAGCTCTTTCGATAGTAAAATTCATTTCAATTTTAAAATAAGGTTTTTTTCAAAAGGATAGAGAAATTGTCAAAAGAGTATATTTGGGAAATAGCTCTTTTTCTATCTTAGACTTTATTAATATGATTTAAAGGTACATTATGAGGGGGCTAGGGAGGTGGCTCAGTGGTTAAGAGTGCCTCCGCTCTTGCAGAGGACTGGCTTCAGTTCCTCAGCACCTGAATGGCAGTTCACAACCTACGTGCAGCTCCAGCTCCAGGAGATCCAAACTGTCATGTAGCCTCCTCAGGCAGTAGGCACACAAACAATCCACATTCATACACACAGGAACAATGCTCATACATGTAAAAACACATCTTTTTTAAAAGATGAATTATAAGTGACAAAAAGAAGTCATGTATCATTCCTTACTTTTAATTGAGATAACTAGCTACAGTCAGGTGATGTAATCTAGTAGATACAGGAAACTGGAAGCAGCACTTGCTCCAGAAGGGAGCTTGGGAACTGGACTCAGGGGTGGACACTCACTTTCTTTGTCAGTCTTTATTATACGTATATATTTCTTCTGATGTACAGACCGTTGTTTTGTACTTAAGTAAGCCCATTGTGTTTATTTGCTCAGTCTTTATGATTTTAAGGTTGTAAGTCCTTCGATGACCACTAAGATGTTTTATTTCAATTTACAGAGCAGTCTGGTATGACCCAATCTACTATCCAACTTCATGGCAGTTGGATCCAACAGAAGGGCCAAACCGAGAGAGGAGACGTTTGCAGAGATGCTATCTAACTATTCCCAATAAGTACCTCCTGAGGGACAGACAGAAGTCAGAAGGTAACAGTAGCGTTGGCCTTGGCCTCTGGGCGGGACAGGTAACAGTTGCTAGATAAACGCTGTGTACGTTTTCTCCACAGGTGTGCTCAGGCCCCCACTCTCTTACCTTTTTGAAGATAAAACTCATTCTTCCTTCTCCTCTACTGTCAAAGACAAAGCTGCAAGTGAATCCATCAGGTAGATCTGAGTCCTTGCCCTCCTTCACCCTTAGATGGATGTACAGATTTAGCTTATTGTAGACTTTATGTATTGTTGGTAATACTGTGGTGTTAGGGAAGTCTTAAAAGAGACTTGAGACAGGACACAGTTGAATGACAAAGTCCAGATGCATTTGTAACATTGGGGTTTAGTGGATATCAGTCACCAGCTCTGCCCCTTCCTAGCATATGTGTATTTTATAGTTGACTTTCTAGTCTCTGTAAAGTAGATAGAGTTGCTGCTGGTGCTCTCCACAGGAGTGGAATGTAGTGACATAAGCCTCTCTGCTTCCATTTCCTCACTTTGTAAGTAGGGGACATTATCATATACAGGCTTTTATAGTATTATTGAATTTAAATGTGTCAGCATGTACTAGTTGTTAATATTGTTGCCATATTCTTTTAGTTGTGATTATTGTATACATTTAAATTTTTTAATTCTATGTATTTTTTTTGCATGAGTGCTCTGCATGTACACCTGAATGCCAGAAGAGGGCATCAGATCCTATTGTAGATGGTTGTGAGCCACCCTGTGATTCCTGGGAATTGAACATAGGACCTCTGGAAGATCAGCCAGTGCTCTTAACCACTGAGCCATTTCTCCATCCCCCTATTGTATCCACTTTATAGTTAGAAACCTTACACCCTAAAAAGACAAGTGACTTGAGAACAGAAATTTTCTGATCACAGTGCCCCCGTTTAAAAAAAAGAAAACAAAAAACCAAACGAAAACAAACAAACAAAAAACAACAATGAAAACAAGAGCAAACACATACTTCGTTCACATATTGAAGTATGAATGACCTAACATAGTAGTGTCTAGTTGCATTATGAAACCATTCTTAGGTAGCCAAACCCATATATCTGCATGCAAACTGCAGGAATCCTTAGCTTGTCCTAACAATTTCCATCTTTTCCCTTCTGATGAATGTTACATAAATAGTACATGTGCATGGTCTGGGTTTTGGCATGCCAGCTCATGCTACTGAAACTCTAATCAGCTTTGCATTAATATTTTACTAGATAAAAAATCTTGAAGTCTAAAATAAAAGCAAAAAATTCAGTCATAGCAATTTTAAACATGTTTTGACAGAGTGAATCGAAGATGTATCAGTGTTGCACCATCTAGAGAGACAGCTGGGGAATTGTTGTTAGGTAAGTGGTTTTAAAAGAATTTCACTCATATTCACCCTTCCTTATTCTTAAATAATTTTAAGCAGTTTTCATAAGAGGTAAAATTATTTAACTATCACTTAGGTGGCTTTGCTTTGACATTATAGAGACAGCCTCCACGTATAGGATCCAAGTGGATACTTGAATGCATAGATAGTACCATTTTCCCACATGTACATACAATGACAAAGTTAAACTATAAATGACCCACAGAAAAAGGTTAACAAAAATAACTAATGAAATAACACCACTACCATAAAAGCTCTATGTATGTGAGGCCTTTCAAAATATTTTATTGTTCTGTCACCTTTTTAAAGTACAGTTTTATGTCTTCTCTTGGCATCTGTAGTTTGCTAACATCACTACTCTTGCTTTTAGAAGCTACTATTAAAGGAAAATAAAGGTAATTTGGTTATAAGGTGTTGAGTATGGTAGCAGTCAGCCTGGTGACCTCACAGCCTGTGTGTGACTAGTAGACTTGGAGACACGACCCAAGGAGACGAGCCGTATAGTAAGAATGAGCCACTAATTGGGCAGTCTTAATACATGTTTTGTAAATATTCTAATTTTATTTCTACAGTAATTTTGGAAATTCAGCTCTCAAATACCCCCTTTTTAGCAATAAGACAAAGGCACAGAAAGAAGAAGCAACTGAGATCTTCTGGGTGCTATTTTAAAGTATTTATTGAGTGTGTGGAACTGTTTCTAGCTGCTGGTATTCAGACGCAGGCCAGAAGACTTCAGAGGTTCCTACCTTTCACCACATTCCATAATGCACACACGTCACGCCTTTCTGTCCACTTATTTCCTGCAGGTAAATGTGGGATGTACTTTGTGGAAGACAATGCCTCTGACGCAGTTGAAAGCTCGGTGAGTAGTGACTTAACTTCATGTTTACTTATACCTAGAAAAATGTAAACCTGCGTAAATCCAATGTAGACAGAGCTCACCTACCACTGTGTGGACTAGTATGAATTCCAAACATGTCTATAAAGGCTCTTTTTAAGGGAAGACTGTCATTGCCTCTTTCATTGGACCTGGGTCTCGGCAATTACAGTTATGATTCAAATTCTAATGCACTCCTCTCATTTCCTGTCAATCTTCCTCATCACTGTCCTCAACAGTAACAAATAAATACTCCCTGCCACTCCCAATTCACAACCAGGTACTTTTGCCATCACAAGAAAAGGTAGTTTTGTTTTGTTCTGTTTTTTGTTTTAAAAATTAGATATTTTCTTTATTTACATTTCAAATGTTATCCCCTTTCTTAGTTTCCCCTTCAAAACCTCCCTATCCCTTTCCCCCTTCGCCCTGCTAACCAGCCCACCCACTCCTGCCTCCCCACTCCGGCGTCCCCTACACTGGGGCATAGAGCCGTCACAGGACGGAGGACCTCTCCTCCCATTGATCTACGCCATCCTCTGCTACATATGTGATTGGAGCCATGAGTGGCACCATGTGTACTCTTTGGTTGGTGGTTTAGTCCCTGGGAGCTCTGGGGTACTGGTTGGTTCATATTGTTCTTCCTATGGGGCTGCAAACCTCTTCACCCAGAAAGGCAATTTTTATATAATTGAATAACTCAGCCATTTTAATGTCTACATAGCTGGGTAATAATAACAGAGTCTTCTGGATATGTTAGTGTTTGTTGTAAAAATGAAGACTGAATTCTCATATTATGTCAGATGAAGCTTTCAGTGTTGTACAAACCGAAACAGGTTTAGAAAGAGTGTTTTTTATTCCGAAATCCTCTCTGACATATGCAGTGTTATATATAGTAGGAGGTTTCCAGATAGTGCTATTTTTTTTTTTTTTTTTTTTTTGGCATGGAAGAATGACTGTGTGCTTTGTTTTGATGGGGTTTTAGGTGATGAAAAGGCTTTTGTCTGTTTTCTTTCTCTTAGAGCCTCCAAGGGGAGTTAGAGCCGGCATCATTTTCTTGGACATATGAGGAAATTAAAGAAGTTCACAGGCGCTGGTGGCAACTAAGAGATAATGCTGTAGAAATCTTTTTAACAAATGGCAGAACACTCCTATTAGCATTTGACAATAACAAGGTAAATCCACTATCAGTAGATATGTAATTATTGAAATGATATTGTGACCAACGATGCTACTAGTTAAATAAAGTTTAATTAAATGAAGGTTAATTTTCTTAAATTGGTACTCTAAGATTATATAAAATACATCTTATATCTTAATCTTTTTTTTCCATTTTTTATTAGGTATTTAGCTCATTTACATTTCCAATGCTATACCAAAAGTCCCCCATACCCACCCACCCCCACTCCCCTACCCACCCACTCCCCCTTTTTGGCCCTGGCGTTCCCCTGTACTGAGGCATATAAAGTTTGCGTGTCCAATGGGCCTCTCTTTCCAGTGATGGCCGACTAGGCCATCTTTTGATACATATGCAGCTAGAGTCAAGAGCTCCGGGGTACTGGTTAGTTCATAATGTTGTTCCACCTATAGGGTTGCAGATCCCTTTAGCTCCTTGGGTTCTTTCTCTAGCTCCTCCATTGGGAGCCCTGTGATCCATCCATTAGCTGACTGTGAGCATCCACTTCTGTGTTTGCTAGGCCCCGGCATAGTCTCACAAGAGACAGCTACATCTGGGTCCTTTCGATAAAATCTTGCTAGTGTATGCAATGGTGTCAGCATTTGGATGCTGATTATGGGGTAGATCCCTGGAAATGGCAGTCTCTACATGGTCCATCCTTTCATCTCAGCTCCAAACTTTGTCTCTGTAACTCCTTCCATGGGTGTTTTGTTCCCAATTCTAAGGAGGGGCATAGTGTCCACACTTCAGTCTTCATTCTTCTTAAGTTTCATGTGTTTAGCAAATTGTATCTTATATCTTGGGAATCCTAGGTTTGGGGCTAATATCGACTTATCAGAGTACATATTGTGTGAGTTCCTTTGTGAATGGGTTACCTCACTCAGGATGATGCCCTCCAGGTCCATCCATTTGGCTAGGAATTTCATAAATTCATTCTTTTTAATAGCTGAGTAGTACTCCATTGTGTAGATGTACCACATTTTCTGTATCCATTCCTCTGTTGAGGGGCATCTGGGTTCTTTCCAGCTTCTGGCTATTATAAATAAGGCTGCTATGAAGATAGTGGAGCATATGTCCTTCTTACCAGTTGGGGCATCTTCTGGATATATGCCCAGGAGAGGTATTGCTGGATCCTCCGGTAGTACTATGTCCACTTTTCGGAGGAACCGCCAGACTGATTTCCAGAGAGGTTGTACAAGCCTGCAATCCCACCAAAAATGGAGGAGTGTTCCTCTTTCTCCACATCCTCGCCAGCATCTGCTGTCACCTGAATTTTTGATCTTAGCCATTCTGACTGGTGTGAGATGGAATCTCAGGGTTGTTTTGATTTGCATTTCCCTGATGATTAAGGATGTTGAACATTTTTTCAGGTGCTTCTCTGCCATTCGGTATTCCTCAGGTGAGAATTCTTTGTTCAGTTCTGAGCCCCATTTTTTAATGGGGTTATTCGATTTTCTGAAGTCCACCTTCTTGAGTTCTTTATATATGTTGGATATTAGTCCCCTATCTGATTTAGGATAGGTAAAGATCCTTTCCCAATTTGTTGGTGGTCTTTTTGTCTTATTGACGGTGTCTTTTGCCTTGCAGAAGCTTTGGAGTTTCATTAGGTCCCATTTGTCAATTCTCGATCTTACAGCACAAGCCATTGCTATTCTGTTCAGGAATTTTTCCCCTGTGCCCATATCTTCAAGGCTTTTCCCCACTTTCTCCTCTATAAGTTTCAGTGTCTCTGGTTTTATGTGAAGTTCCTTGATCCACTTAGATTTGACCTTAGTACAAGGAGATAAGTATGGATCGATTCGCATTCTTCTACATGATAACAACCAGTTGTGCCAGCACCAATTGTTGAAAATGCTGTCTTTCTTCCACTGGATGGTTTTAGCTCCCTTGTCGAAGATCAAGTGACCATAGGTGTGTGGGTTCATTTCTGGGTCTTCAATTCTATTCCATTGGTCTACTTGTCTGTCTCTATACCAGTACCATGCAGTTTTTATCACAATTGCTCTGTAGTAAAGCTTTAGGTCAGGCATGGTGATTCCACCAGAGGTTCTTTTATCCTTGAGAAGAATTTTTGCAATCCTAGGTTTTTTGTTATTCCAGATGAATTTGCAAATTGCTCCTTCTAATTCGTTGAAGAATTGAGTTGGAATTTTGATGGGGATTGCATTGAATCTGTAGATTGCTTTTGGCAAGATAGCCATTTTTACAATGTTGATCCTGCCAATCCATGAGCATGGGAGATCTTTCCATCTTCTGAGATCTTCTTTAATTTCTTTCTTCAGAGATTTGAAGTTTTTATCATACAGATCTTTCACCTCCTTAGTTAGAGTCACGCCAAGATATTTTATATTATTTGTGACTATTGAGAAGGGTGTTGTTTCCCTAATTTCTTTCTCAGCCTGTTTATTCTTTGTATAGAGAAAGGCCATTGACTTGTTTGAGTTAATTTTATATCCAGCTACTTCACCGAAGCTGTTTATCAGGTTTAGGAGTTCTCTGGTGGAATTTTTAGGGTCACTTATATATACTATCATATCATCTGCAAAAAGTGATATTTTGACTTCCTCTTTTCCAATTTGTATCCCCTTGATCTCCTTTTGTTGTGGAATTGCTCTGGCTAGGACTTCAAGTACTATGTTGAAAAGGTAGGGAGAAAGTGGGCAACCTTGTCTAGTCCCTGATTTTAGTGGGATTGCTTCCAGCTTCTCTCCATTTACTTTGATGTTGGCTACTGGTTTGCTGTAGATTGCTTTTATTATGTTTAGGTATGGGCCTTGAATTCCTGATCTTTCCAAAACTTTTATCATGAATGGGTGTTGGATCTTGTCAAATGCTTTTTCTGCATCTAACGAGATGATCATGTGGTTTTTGTCTTTGAGTTTGTTTATATAATGGATTACATTGATGGATTTTCGTATATTAAACCATCCCTGCATCCCTGGAATAAAACCTACTTGGTCAGGATGGATGATTTCTTTAATGTGTTCTTGGATTCGGTTAGCGAGAATTTTATTAAGGATTTTTGCATCGATATTCATAAGAGAAATTGGTCTGAAGTTCTCTATCTTTGTTGGATCTTTCTGCGGTTTAGGTATCAGAGTAATAGTGGCTTCATAAAATGAGTTGGGTAGAGTACCTTCTACTTCTATCTTGTGAAATAGTTTGTGCAGAACTGGAATTAGATCTTCTTTGAAGGTCTGATAGAACTCTGCACTAAACCCATCTGGTCCTGGGCTTTTTTTGGCTGGGAGACTTTTAATAACTGCTTCTATTTCTTTAGGGGATATGGGACTGTTTAGAAGGTCAACTTGATCCTGATTCAACTTTGGTACCTGGTATCTGTCCAGAAATTTGTCCATTTCGTCCAGGTTTTCCAGTTTTGTTGAGTATAAGCTTTTGTAGAAGGATCTGATGGTGTTTTGGATTTCTTCAGGATCTGTTGTTATGTCTCCCTTTTCATTTCTGATTTTGTTGATTAGGATTTTGTCCCTTTGCCCTCTAGTGAGTCTAGCTAAGGGCTTATCTATCTTGTTGATTTTCTCAAAGAACCAACTCCTCGTTTGGTTAATTCTTTGAATAGTTCTTCTTGTTTCCACTTGGTTAATTTCACCCCTGAGTTTGATTATTTCCTGCCGTCTACTCCTCTTGGGTGAATTTGCTTCCTTTTTTTCTAGAGCTTTTAGATGTGTTGTCAAGCTGCTAGTATGTGCTCTCTCCCGTTTCTTCTTGGAGGTACTCAGAGCTATGAGTTTCCCTCTTAGAAATGCTTTCATTGTGTCCCAAAGGTTTGGGTACGTTGTGGCTTCATTTTCATTAAACTCTAAAAAGTCTTTAATTTCTTTCTTTATTCCTTCCTTGACCAAGGTATCATTGAGAAGAGTGTTGTTCAGTTTCCACGCGAATGTTGGCTTTCCATTCTTAATGTTGTTATTGAAGATCAGTCTTAGGCCATGGTGGTCTGATAGGATACATGGGACAATTTCAATATTTTTGTATCTGTTGAGGCCTATTTTGTGACCAATTATATGGTCAATTTTGGAGAAGGTCCCGTGAGGTGCTGAGAAGAAGGTATATCCTTTTGTTTTAGGATTAAATATTCTGTAGATATCTGTCAGGTCCATTTGTTTCATAACTTCTGTTAGTTTCACTGTGTCCCTGTTTAGTTTCTGTTTCCACGATCTGTCCATTGATGAAAGTGGTGTGTTGAGGTCTCCCACTATTATTGTGTGAGGTGCAATGTGTGCTTTGAGCTTTACTAAAGTGTCTTTAATGAATGTGGCTGCCCTTGCATTTGGAGCGTAGATATTCAGAATTGAGAGTTCCTCTTGGAGGATTTTACCTTTGATGAGTATGAAGTGTCTCTCCTTGTCTTTTTTGATAACTTTGGGTTGGAAGTCGATTTTATCCGATATTAGAATGGCTACTCCAGCCTGTTTCTTCAGACCATTTGCTTGGAAAATTGTTTTCCAGCCTTTCACTCTGAGGTAGTGTCTGTCTTTTTCCCTGAGATGGGTTTCCTGTAAGCAGCAGAATGTTGGGTCCTGTTTGTGTAGCCAGTCTGTTAGTCTATGTCTTTTTATTGGGGAATTGAGTCCATTGATATTAAGAGATATTAAGGAAAGGTAATTGTTGCTTCCTGTGTTTTTGTTGTTAAAGTTGGCATTATGTTCTTGTGGCTGTCTTCTTTTAGGTTTGTTGAGGGATTATCTTCTTGTTTTTTCTAGGGCGTGGTTCCCGTCCTTGTATTGGTTTTTTTCTGTTATTATCCTTTGAAGGGCTGGATTCGTGGAGAGATAATGGGTGAATTTAGTTTTGTCGTGGAATACTTTGGTTTCTCCATCTATGGTAATTGAGAGTTTGGCTGGGTATAGTAGCCTGGGCTGGCATTTGTGTTCTCTTAGTGTCTGTATAACATCTGTCCAGGCTCTTCTGGCTTTCATAGTCTCTGGTGAAAAATCTGGTGTAATTCTGATAGGCTTGCCTTTATATGTTACTTGACCTTTTTCCCTTACTGCTTTTAGTATTCTATCTTTATTTAGTGCATTTGGTGTTCTGATTATTATGTGTCGGGAGGAATTTCTTTTCTGGTCCAGTCTATTTGGAGTTCTGTAGGCTTCTTGTATGTTCATGGGCATCTCTTTCTTTAGATTTGGGAAGTTTTCTTCAATAATTTTGTTGAAGATGTTTGCTGGTCCTTTGAGTTGAAAATCTTCATTCTCATCCACTCCTATTATCCGTAGGTTTGGTCTTCTCATTGTGTCCTGGATTTCCTGGATGTTTTGAGTTAGGATCTTTTTGCATTTTCCATTTTCTTTGATTGTTGTGCCGATGTTCTCTATGGAATCTTCTGCACCTGAGATTCTCTCTTCCATCTCTTGTATTCTGTTGCTGATGCTGGCATCTATGGTTCCAGATTTCTTTCCTAGGGTTTCTATCTCCAGCGTCGCCTCACTTTGGGTTTTCTTTATTGTGTCTACTTCCCTTTTTAGGTCTAGTATGGTTTTGTTCATTTCCATCACCTGTTTGGATGTGTTTTCCTGTTTTTCTATAAGGACTTCTACCTGTTTGGATGTGTTTTCCTGTTTTTCTTTAAAGACTTGTAACTCTTTAGCAGTGTTTTCCTGTTTTTCTTTAAGGACTTGTAACTCTTTAGCAGTGTTCTCCTGTATTTCTTTAAGTGAGTTATTGAATTCCTTCTTTATGTCCTCTACCATCATCATGAGATATGCTTTTAAATCCAGGTCTACCTTTTCAGGTGTGTTAGGGTGTCCTGGATTGGGTGAAGTGGGCGTTCTGGGTTCTGATGATGGTGAGTGGTCCTGGCTTCTGTTAGTAGGATTCTTACGTTTACCTTTCGCCATCTGGCAATCTCTGGAGTTAGTTGTTATAGTTGTCTTTGTTAAGAGATTGTTCCTCTGTTGATTTTGTTACCCTCTATCAGCAGGCGTGGGAGCCAAGCTCTCTTCTCTGAGTTTCAGTGGTCAGAGCAGTCTCTGTAGGCAAGCTCTCCTCTTTCAGGGAAGGTGTACAGTTATCTGGTGTTTGGACCCCCTCCTGTCTGAAGGTGAAGGCCCAAAACAGGATCTTTCCCAGAAGCTGTGTTGCTTTGGCCAGGAAGGTGGCCAGTTGTCTGGAGTCGAAGATGTCGCCGCCTGAGAAGCTCTGTGGCTCTTGTCCGGAAGGAGGCCGGCCGTCTGGAGCTGAGGATGGCGCTGCCTCAGAAGCTCTGTGGCTCTTGCCGGGAAGGTGGCTGGTTGTCTGGAGCTGAAGATGGCGCCGCCCAGAAGCTCTGCGACTCTCGCCCGTCCCAGAAACGGCTGGCACTCTGTATTCCACACAGTCACCCGTGCAGCCTGCCCTCCGCGGAGTCCCGGAGCCAAGAAGGCTCCCGCCGGCGCCTGTGCCACAAACCTCTCAGGCCGGGCAGACCCCCGTGCTCTCACCAGGAAGGTGGCCGGCTGTCTCGGGTTTTCTTTATTGTGTCTACTTCCCCTTTTAGTTCTAGTATGGTTTTGTTCATTTCCATCACCTGTTTGGATGTGTTTTCCTGTTTTTCTTTAATGATTTCTACCTGTTTGGCTGTGTTTTCCTGCTTTTCTTTAAGGGCCTGTAACTCTTTAGCAGTGCTCTCCTGTAATTCTTTAAGTGACTTATGAAAGTCCTTCTTGATGTCCTCCATCATCATCATGAGAAATGTTTTTAAATCTGGGTCTAGATTTTCGGTTGTGTTGGGGTGCCCAGGACTAGGTGGGGTGGGAGTGCTGCGTTCTGATGATGGTGAGTGGTCTTGATTTCTGTTAGTAGGATTCTTACGTTTGCCTTTCGCCATCTGGTAATCTCTGAAGCTAGCTGTTTTAGTTGTCACTGTTAAGAGCTTGTTCTTCAGGTGACTCTGTTAGCCTCTATGAGCAGACATGGAGGGTAGCACTCTCCTTAGTTTCAGTGGGCAGAGTATTCTCTGCAGGCAAGCTCTCTTCTTGCAAGGCAGGTACCCAGATATCTGGTGTTCGAACCAGACTCCTGGCAGAAGTTGTGTTCCATTCACTAGAGGTCTTTGGATCACGTGTGGAATCCTGTGTGGGCCCTTGCGGGTGTCAGGCGACTCAGCTGGCAAGGTAGCCCGGGGCTCGAGTGGAGTGGAAGGGGTTTGTGCCCCAGATCAAGCCCGGGTAGCCTGCTTCCCTATGTACTGCAGTCTCAAGTTCCGCGCGATTGGATTGGGGCAGGCGCTGTGTTCCACTCACCAGAGGTCTTAGGATCCCGTGGGGAGTCCCGTGTGGGCCCTTGCGGGTGTTGGGCAAGACTCTGCTGGCAAGGTAGCCCGGGGCTCGAGTCTGGTGTAATTCTGATAGGTCTGCCTTTATATGTTACTTGACCTTTCTCCCTTACTGCTTTTAATATTTTCTCTTTATTTGGTGCATTTGTTGTTCTGATTATTATGTGTCGGGAGGAATTTCTTTTCTGGTCCAGTCTATTTGGAGTTCTGTAGGCTTCTTGTATGATCATGGGCATGTCATTCTTTAGGTTTGGGAAGTTTTCTTCTATAATTTTATTGAATATATTTGCTGGCCCTTTAAGTTGAAAATCTTCATTCTCATCAATTCCTATTATCCGTAGGTTTGGTCTTCTCATTGTGTCCTGGATTTCCTGGATGTTTTGAGTTAGGATCTTTTTGCGTTTTGTATTATCTTTGATTGTTGTGCCGATGTTCTCTATGGAATCTTCTGCACCTGAGATTCTCTCTTCCATCTCTTGTATTCTGTTGCTGATGCTCGAATCTATGGTTCCAGATTTCTTTCCTAGGGTTTCTATCTCCAGCGTTGCCTCACTTTGGGTTTTCTTTCTTGTGTCTACTTCCCTTTTTAGGTCTAATATGGTTTTATTCATTTCCATCACCTGTTTGGATGTGTTTTCCTGTTTTTCTATAAGGACTTCTACCTGTTTGGTTGTGTTTTCCTGCTTTTCTTTAAGGACTTGTAACTCTTTAGCAGTGTTCTCCTGTATTTCTTTAAGTGAGTTATTAAAGTTCTTCTTGATGTCCTCTACCATCATCATGAGATATGCTTTTAAATCCGGGTCTAGCTTTTCAGTTGTGTTGAGGTGCCCAGGACTAGGTGGCGTGGGAGTGCTGCGTTCTGATGATGGTGAGTGGTCTTGATTTCTGTTAGTAGGATTCTTACGTTTGCCTTTCGCCATCTGGTATTCTCTGGAGCTGTGCAGGATACACTCGGTGGGGTCCTGGAACCAAGATGTCTGTGCAGGGTACACTCGGCAGGGTCCGGGAACTAAGATGTCTGCTGCCAATGCTCAGGCAAAGAGCTCCTGTGCTGGGCAGGTCCCTATCCTCTGGCCGGGAAAATGGTCACCTGCCTGTACAGGATACACTCGGCGGGATCCCGGAACCAAGATGTCTGCTGCTGATGCTCAGGCAAAATGCTCCCAAGCCGGGCAGATCCCTATCCTCTGGCCGGGAAAATGGCCAGCTGTCTGTGCAGGATACACTCGGCGGGGTCCAGGAACCGAGATGTCTGCTGCTGATGCTCAGGCAAAGCGCTCCCGCACCGGGCAGATCCCAATCCTCAGAATTCTTAAGATCGCATGGCTGGTGTTGTGGGTATCTGGCGGTAGTCAGCCAACTGTGCGCCCTAGCTACCCCGGTGCTGCTCGGACCAAAAGGGGCTTGTGCCCCTACTCAGACCGGGTTTTTGCTTCCCTGACTAATGAAGTCTCAAGTCGCGCGCGATTGGATTCGAGCAGATGCTGTGTTCCACTCACCAGAAGTCTTAAGATCCCTTGGCGGGTGTTGTGGGTAGCTGGCGGTAGTCAGACGACTGTGCGCCCTAGCTACCCCGGTGCTGCTTGGACCGGAAGGGGCTTAATCTTTTTTTTCAATTTTTATTAGATATTTTCTTCATTTACATTTCAAATGCTATCCCAAAAGTCCCCTATACCCTCCCCCTGCCCTGCTCCCCTATCCACCCACTCCCACTTCTTGGCCCTGGCATTCCCCCATACTGGGGCATATAAAGTTTGTAAGACCAAGGGGCCTCTCTTCCCATTGATGGCCAACTAGGCCATCTTCTGCTACGTATGCAGCTAGAGACATAAGCTCTGGGGGTACTGGTTAGTTCATATTGTTGTTCCACCTATAGGGTTGCAGATCCCTTCAGCTCCTTGGGTACTTTCTCTAGCTCCTCCATTGGGGCCCTGTGTTCCATCCAATAGATGACAGTGAGCATCCACCTCTGTATTTTGCCAGAGACAGGCATAGCCTCACAAGAGAGAGCTATATCAGGGTCCTGTCAGCAAAGTCTTTCTGGCATATGCAATATTGTCTGGGTTTGGTGGTTGTATATGGGATGGATCCCTGGGTGGGGCAGTCTCTGGATGGTCTTTCCTTCATCTTAGCTCCAAACTTTGTCTCTGTGACTCCTTCCAGGGGTATTTTGTTCTCTGTTCTAAGGAGGAGCAAAGTATCCACACTTTGGTCTTTCTTCTTCTTGAGTTTCATGTATTTTGCAAATTGTATCTTGGATATTCTAAGTTTCTGGGCTAATAACCGCTTGTCAGTGAGTACATATCAAGTGACTTCTTTTGTGATTGGGTTACCTCACTCAGGATAACATCCTCCAGATGCATCCATTTGCCTAAGAATTTCATGAATTCATTGGTTTTTTGTTATTGTTTTTGTGTTTGTTTGTGTTTTTTTAGAGAGGGTTTCTCTGTGTAGCCCTGGCTGTCCTGGAACTCACTCTGTAGACCAGGCTGGCTTCAAACTCAGAAATCTCCCTGCCTTTGCCTCCCAAGTGCTGGGATTAAAGGCGTGTGCCACCATGCCCAGCTGAATTCATTGTTTTTAATTGCTGTGTAGTACTCCATTGTGTAAATGTACCACATTCTCTGTATCCATTCCTCTGTTGAGGGGCATCTGGGTTCTTTCCAGCTTCTGGCTATTATAAATAAGGCTGCTATGAACATAGTGGAGCATTTGTCCTTATTACAAGTTGGAGCATCTTCTGGGTATATGCCCAGGAGTGGTATTGCTGGATCATCTGGTAGTACTATGTCTAATTTTCTGAGGAACCGCCAGACTGATTTCCAGAATGGTTGTACCAGCTTGCAATCCCACCAATAATGGAGGAGTGTCCCTCTTTCTCCATATCCTCGACAGCCAGCATGTGCTGTCACCTGAAGTTTTGATCTTAGCCATTCTGATGACTGGTGTGAGGTGGAATCTCAGGGTTGTTTTGATTTGCATTTCCCTGATGATTAAGGGTCTTAATGAAGCCCTTAATCTTATAAAAATTCTCTGACCTCTAAAATGTTAAATTTGAAGTCCCCAAAGTGACTGAAAGGAGTAGTTAGCACTTGTTTAGGATACAGTCTATCCTTGCTATGCCATTGCTTCCCCATGGCTCTTTATTGGGGGGTGGTGGGGGGGGTAGGGGAGAGAAGCCCTGGGAGAAGGTACACATGCTGGCTACCACCCACTTGTCCATGTAGTCCCTTCTACCTTTGGTCCCTTGGGTTCTCTCCAGAAATGCTCTGCTCCTGCTTTCTTTTCTTCATCCTGCACAGGCTGCCAGAGCCTCTGCTGCTACCTCCGTGCTCTGCACCTTATCTGTCCCACAGAAGCATGTGACATGCTGACCAGCCTTTCCTTTCCACTCTTGATAACCCCCTATCTGGGCTCCAATTTTTCCATCGCCAGCTTTCCCACTCAGCATGTTTGCAGATCCTTCTTGAGTAGCTCAGGCTCGTTCTTCAGACCTCTTGCCACCCATCTTGTGGCTTTCAGAGCAGCCTGTATCCTACAACTTAGAGTTCTGTCAGTTCTCAGGCCTCTCCCCTTCACACCACACCCATTTATTTAATTCTGATTTGCTATCTCCACCTTGAAAATACCCTTTCCCTTTTTCATAAATGAAAGCTCATCTCTCTGTTGTTCAAGCCCAAAACCTTGAGTATCCTTGTAAACTCTGCTATCCCTCTCACCCTGAATGTCTGCTCCATCTACACATACTCTTGACCTGACTGAACTGCTACTGAGCCTCCAGCATTTGTCACCAAAAGAATTTGTAGCAGCCTCTTAACTGCCCATCTGTAACCACACCCCATCCCTTCAGTCTGTTTCCTGACTCTAGTCAAAACTCTCTTGTTGCTTGTCATGCTACTCACTGAAAGTCAGAGCTCTTACAAGAGCCTAATAAAGCCCTGGGTAGTCAGGAACCTTATTACTTCCTGACTTTAACTGATTTTCTCTCCAGTGTTCATACTCTGTCCATGGAAGTTTTCTTCCTGAATATATCAGACACACTGATGCTGCAGGGCCTTTGTACTTAACTGCTACACAGAATGCTTTTCTCCATAGAATTCCCAAATGACTCACTCTCAGACCCCTTGATCAAGTGTTTCCTCAACAGAGAGTCCCTTACTGTACCAAATAACATCCCTTCCCTCTTGACCCTGACTATATAAAATATGAGTGTCTTAGTCACTTTTCTATTGCTGTGAAAGAGACACCGTGACCAAGGCAACTCTCAGGAAAGCATTTAATTGGGGCTTGCTTAGTTTCAGAGGTTTAATCCATTATCATCATGTCAGGAATCATGGCAACACGCATGGCACTTAAGGTAATAGCTGAGAAATACATCCTGATGCCATCCACGGGGAGAGAGAGGGACAGGGAGAGGGGAGAGGGGGGAAGGAAAACTGGGCCTAGTATGGGCTTTTAAAGCCTCAAAGCCCTCCCCCAGTGACATTCCTCCAACAAGATCACAACTCCTTAATAATCCTTGTAATCCTTTCGAATAGCTCCACTCCCTGCTGACCAAAACCTAAACATGAGTTTTTGAGGGCCATTTCCATTCAAACGACCACAAGTAGCCCCTCTGTAACCAACCCAGTGGTGCCCAGCACTCCTGCCACCTTTGCTGTGCTTTCTCCACTCTGCTCTTTAGTGCCCTGTACTGTGCTCTCCCTGCAGAATGTCTAGACCTGCCTTTGTTTTGTGTTCGTCGCCTGCACCTGGAACACTGCTGGCACATGAGTGTGACTTATGTACTGGATGAATGAAAGCTTTTTTCCTTCCAGTGTCAGTACACTCTCACAAATTGCTATCCATCTATTAGTGTTTGACAGTTTTTAAATTTAGGTGATATTTTGGGCTTTTTGGCACTGTGTTTCTGTCTGTTCCCAGTTAGTCTTTCATGTCATTTTCTTTCTGTCTTACCTCTCACTGTTACATCAGTGGCTCTTCTTCCTACACTTGCAATAGGGACTTCTAGGTGGATCTTCCAAACCCACTTACCCCCTTTTCTGTGACAGAACTTTCATTAATCTCTAAAAGATCTATGGAGCTAGGATATAGCTCAGTGGTAGAATGTTTGCCTAGAGCGAACAAGGCCCTGGGTTCAATCCCAAGAAACACAGGGTTGGTGAAATTGATCCTCTATGTTTTCAGTCAGTAGTGGGTAGGTTTGTATCCTACTTACATAAGATATTTAATTCTTATGAGATAAACATCATCACCTCCATATTACAGATATAATAACAGCATAAAGGATTTAGCAGGAAGACACCAAACAGATCTTTTCTGATATAATCAGACTGTCAATACATCATGCTGCACATTTATTTAATTTTTTTTTTTTAGTATCTATGTCTAAGTGATTTCTGTGCATAACTTTTCTTTGGAAATTATGAATAGATAATGCAGAAGTTTCTTCCAGATAACTTTATAAGCAAATTCATCTAGCAGTAAGCCTAATGACTAAGAGCCTGCCTCTGGAACAAAACTGCAGTCAGATTTAGTTTTCTATCATTTAATGCAGATTTCACGGAGGATTTTAGATTAATAACATGTCTACAATGCTCTGCTTTTCTAGGGAAGTATCAAAAAATCTAAAAAATCTAAAAATATCTGGTCTCTTTTTTCTCCTTTCCTTTTAGGTTCGTGATGACGTGTACCAGAGCATCCTCACAAATAACCTCCCAAATCTTCTGGAGTACGGCAACATCACCGCTCTGACAAACCTGTGGTATTCTGGACAAATTACCAATTTTGAATATTTGACTCATTTAAACAAGCATGCGGGCCGGTCCTTCAATGATCTCATGCAGTACCCGGTGTTCCCCTTCATCCTTTCTGACTATGTTAGTGAGACTCTTGACCTCAATGATCCATCTATCTACAGGCAAGTAAAAGCGTCACTCTCCCTCCTCCTACCTCCTGCCTTTGTCTCTGATTCCCTGCCTCCGTCTCTCTGGGACAAATGTGCTGAGAACTTGGTCTTGGGGTCCCTGAGCTGATATTTTACCTTACAGGTACTATTGGGGTAATCTCTTAATTTGAAATTTGAGAATTAAAGGAAAATGGTTTAGCTTTTTTCCACCTTTCCTGAACAAACTGTTGTTTTAAAGAAGCCAGATAGTCCAAGTTCATTGGCAAATAATTTTATTTAGTTAAAAAAAATTCTCTTACTTAAAGAAAAATTGACTTCAAATATTCCACTTGGGAAGTTTTTAAGTATTTTAATTATAACTTCCTCCAAATGAGCCTGACTTGGCCCTTAAGAAATCAGGTTCAAGTTAATTGACAATGGTACATTGTCTATCTTTTAGATATTATATTCACTGCTCTTGGACATTTCAACATTTTACATATTGCTGGCATAAATATCTGCAATGTTTCTGGAGAGTAGTTTGACGGTATATATTCATAAAAACCTGTTAACTGTGCATACTTGTTTTCAGCAAACTGGCTTCCAGGAATTATTCTTGGGAATGCTAAAGAACATATGTTCAACATAAAGGTTCCAATTTAACCAGCAGTCGTTTTATGAGGGCTGGGACCTAAACTTGCCTACCTCTTTGCTTGCTTTGGTATCTGGCACTCTATGCAAAAGTTTAACAGGAATGTGGTACTCCTGGCATTTTTTCAAAGTATCTAAAGTTTAGAAACAGCCTGAAGGCCCAGTATTAGATCATAATACATTGTTGTATGCGAAAACTACTAAAGCAATATTGTAGGGCTGGTGAGATGACTCGGCACATCAGACTGGGGATCTGAGTTTGTCCCTTGGAACTCACATGGTGCAGAGAACCAACTCCCATAGCATGCATACCCACACATACATGTACACAAAATAAGTAAATGTATAAGAATGTATGGTAGAGCCGGGTGTGGTGGCGCGTGCCTTTAATCCCAGCACTCGGGAGGCAGAGGCAGGCAGATTTTTGAGTTCGAGGCCAGCCTGGTCTACAAAGTGAGTTCCAGGATAGCCTGAGCTATACAGAAAAACCCTGTCTCGAAAAAACAAAAGAATGTATGGTAGAAATACATTTTATAAGCATGGAAAGACATTCTTTTGCTTTAAAAAAATGTATAGGTACTCACTAATAAGCAGAAAAACAGCTGGACAAATACATTCTAAAATATTTTACCTGTGAGTTGGTTTATTTTGTTCACTCCATTGTAATTCCTTTATTTGGCAGTCTGTTAGTCTATCTGAGGCAAGGACTCACTATATAACTCTGATAGTGTAGGGCTTGCTGTGTAGATCAGGCGGACCCTGAACTCACAGAGAGCCGTCTGCTTCCACCTCCCAAGAACTAAGATTGAAGGCATGTGTCACAACTGGCAACAACTGTAATTCTTAATATTCAGCCATAAAAATATAATTTTATCTAAGAAGATTTATTATAACATTCTTGATTTGTTGTTATTTTTCTTGGTTTTTTTTCCCCTGGAGCTGAAGACTGAACCCAGGGCCTTGTGCTTGCTAGGCAAGTGCTCTACCACTGAGCTAAATTCCCAACCTCCTTATTATAACATTCTTAAGGAGTGAAAAAGTATGCCAGGGTCTTAAAGATAATTTATTCATATTTTAAAGGTAAAAATTGACATCTATTCCATAAGACCTTTTTACTCTTTGATGAAGTCTCTAAGATTGTACTACTGTCACCAGAATTTTCATTTAATGTTACTGAACTCCACAACCCTAGGAAATACTAATTTATCAAAAAGACAAAAAGCTATATCATGAAGGTATGGGAATACATTCTTGTAATCCCAGCACTGCAGAGACTAAGACAGGAGGATTGTTGCCAGCCTGAACTGCAAAGTGAGTGTAAGGATATCTTGGGCTACATAGTAATTAATGCCCTGTCTAAGGAGAAAAAAAATTACATCTGAATAAGCCAGATGGGTTAGGTTTGCTGAGCCTTGAGCAGATTTTGCTGTTGGTTGAGGTACAGTGCCAGATATTGACATTATAGATAGTTTTTTCACTGTGTCTCTTAGTCAGAGCAACTGGTCCCTCACATCAAAACTATTTATCCTGCCCTTTTACACCTCATACAGTAATGCTGATAGGTTTTTAAAGTGAAGACATGTTTCTTGGCCTCTAAGAACATCATGGGGTATTAATAGTGGGAACTCCATTACTACCATGTTCATCTGCGTGCACACCTGCATGACAGCATCACCCAGAAGAGTCAGTGATTCACCATACAGACACAAGTCTTTACTTGCATTTCCTTAACGGTTTATGGGGTCCTGATTTTGAATGGTGACTGTTGGTTGCAAAGCAACATTCTTATATGAGTTAAGGCCTGCACATTTTCAGTGTGGAGACATGAGTAGCTTAATCCTGATGGTATCAAATTACTTCATATTTTCTATTATTTCTTCCTTTGTAGAAACCTATCTAAGCCTATAGCTGTGCAGTATAAAGAAAAAGAAGACCGTTACGTTGACACATACAAGGTAGTTTTAGTTTCCATTAATATTTTGATACATGAAAAATGGAGCTTTATGAACTTACACTTTTTAAATTTGTAGTATTTATTTTTCTGTCTTTTGTTTCCTTGTACTTTAAGAACTGTAAATTATAAAATTGAAAATTGTTTTTCTCTTAGTTCTTTGAAAACGTTCCAAGAATAGAAAGAAAGTATACTGTTATTTTGGCACAATTAAAAAACTAATTAGTCCACTATTTTGTCAAATGGATAAAAATTATACTTCTTGTAAAAATCACAGATTTTCAGAGGTACCAACTATTTATGTCTCTGAGTGTTATTTATATTATATGGAAATAGTGGTGTCTTTTCATTAATATGACCACATATTTTGTTGGGAGATAAAGGTCATTGGTACTGAAGAGACACTAGCTCACTCAAGCATGTGGCTCTGGCAGGCCTTGTCCTTCTTTCCCATTCCCTCTGCCTTGCTAAAAATCCTTAGATGACATTCCTAAAGCAAGCCACCAAGGTCTGTGCCGTTATTTGGCCATTTCCTCTTGTGGCTGACTACCAAGGTGTGTATATGTATGTATGTATGTATGTATGTATGTGTGTGTGTGTATATATATATATATAATATGTATTTATTTCTACTATAACACTAGACATATTCAGAAAAATATGCATTTTAGATATAAGTGAGATTTCCTATTAAATAAAAATGAATTACCCATATCAATAATGTTACTATTAATATAATTTTATTGGAAACTTGGAAAACTAACTTAACATGTAGTACATTCTTCATAATAGTGTAATGATAGGAGTGGCAGAAACAATTCTCTCATATTCCCACATAACTTATGTCCCAGTTCCAGAGATGTCCCTCTAAGTACCTGAAACTCACCATTTGATTTTTCTGCAATTGAAAATATGACAGCCTATCTTTGTGAGTTTGAGGCTAGCCTGATCTACACTGAGTTTCAGGATTGCCAAGGCTATACAGAGGAAACCCTATCTTAAAAAAACAAAAAGGAAGGGAGGGAGGGAGGGAGGAAGGAAGGAAGGAAGGAAGGAAGGAAGGAAGGAAGGAAGGAAGGAAGGAAGGAAGGAAGGAAGGAAGGAAGAAAATAAATATGACAATCTAAGAGCCAAGACATTACTTTAAAATTCATTACATCCAACTCTGTCATCAGGAAGACAAAGCTGTAGCAGTGAGCATAGTGACAGGAAGTGTGTGGTTGAGCTGCCTCCTTTGTGATGGGCAGAGTTGGAGGTGGGAAAGATCCTCATTTCTTTTTAACTCTGTGTTTGCTCTGCAAACCTGTCACACAACATAGTGTTAATAGTGGTAATGTATGCTACCTTATTACATTTCCATACCTAGAGAAGCACTCAAAGCATATCATGAAACTGTTCAATACAGACGTTTTATTGATAAGATCAGCTCTTGGTTTTGATATTTGGAGCTGTTAACTAGGAGTGAGAATGCAAAACAGGTGTGTCCTTATGACAGGGTAGCAGTGGAGGTAGAGAGAACTAGGTGGTTCTCATTTGGCCTAGGGTCAGTAGGAGACTCCTAGATGTTCAAAAGGGCTGGGGATCTGGACACTGGTGGGAAGTCAAGAATAATGTCAAAAGAGGTGGAGGAGAATGGAAGAGAAAACTAGCCATACATGGAGCACACAATTGAAAATCCCTGGTTCTGTGTCCTGCAGTACTTGGAGGAGGAGTATCGCAAGGGAGCTCGAGAGGATGACCCCATGCCTCCTGTGCAACCCTACCACTATGGCTCCCACTACTCCAACAGCGGCACCGTGCTCCACTTCCTGGTCAGGATGCCGCCTTTCACTAAAATGTTTCTAGCCTATCAAGGTAAGGATGTCTTTTGTAACTACCCCAAAGTCATGCTGTATCGTTAGAACAAAAAACCTCGACTAGCTTCTTAAAAACTAGCCCTAACCAAGCCCAAGAAAAGGAATTCTACTTAAGTAGTTACTAAAATACTCCTTTAAAAAAATGGTAGTCAAATCTTGCTCCTGTCTAAGATTTTAGCTTTAGATAGTGTCTACATTTACAAAAATGCAGTTGAGTTTTAAAAATTAATATATAATTCACAAACTATAAAATTTGCCAGTTAAATTATATTCAGCTCATTTAATATTTTGTGTAGCCCTGGCTGTCCTGGAACTCTACCTGCCTCTACAATCTGGGTGCTAGGATTAAAAGTTGTGTGCCACCATACCCAGCTCAACTCTCTTTTAAAGGCTTGCGACCCAGTAATTATTTCAAAGCATAATGGTTTTGTAGCTTGTGTAATTTTTTTGTATAAAGATCTGTTATGGGAAAGTATTAGTCTTTATAATACTAGTTAATAGAGAACATGCTAGCCTCATTAATGCAGTAGAGCTTGCAAGTGATGTAGCTCAGCACTTTGCATGCCAGCTTGAACATGACTGGGGTAATTCCTGGGTGTCAGAAGGGCAAACTCGCTGCACTATCCTGTAAGAGCTGAAGTATTAGCTTTGTAGTTGTTTCTCGTGACCTCTGTTTAGGGAACCATTCAGTTTGTCCTATCCTGTTTTAGACTTCTTTAGTCTTTTATTCTTAAAGCAACCTCTTAGAGGAATGAATTTATATTCCTGTGCTTAGTCTATAAACGGGGCTTTTAGTTTTTGCCCCATAAGCTCACAGTAAAGTCCCACATGGTGGCTGTTCAACTACTGAGACAGAGGGAGAGTGTTGTATGTGCATGGGCTACTGTGAGGGTGTCTGCAGAAGCCAGAGGAGGACAGCGGGTTTGATTACTCTGTACCCTCTTCTTTTCAGAAAGGGTCTCTCACTGACCCTAGAGTTAGTCTGACAGCCACAAAGCCCAGGGATACTTCTTTCTCTCTCCTGACCCCATAGTGCAGGGTAACAAGCACACAAGTGGCCACTCCCGGCTTTTCCACATGGGTTCTGGGGTCCAGACTCAGGTCCTCAGTGTTTACACTGTAAGAGCTCCTACCCACTGAACCATTTCTCTAGTTTCCTGAGACAGTCATTATGTCCCTTTCTTCCCTCTCACTGTCACTTCCCTTGACCAATTGTACCTAGTTAACTTAATCTCAGGCTGAGAGTATCTGTATGTATTGCCCCATTCCAGCTGGTGCAAGGAACTCCCATAAACAAATGAGTGGCTCTGTTAAGGAAGAGCACCCAGAACTGATAGATACACACACACACACACACACACACACACACACACACACACACACACGCTATCCTTGCTTGCTGTGGTTTCTAAATATACCATTGTTTGAAGATCTTTTTGGGATGTAATAACATTCATTTGGGAATGTCATTTCTTAAAAATGAAAGTGAAAACAATATTTTTTCCTTTTTTTTCTTTTTCTTTGTAATTCATTTTTTTACACTCCATATTCCATTCCCTGCCCCTCCCCTCCCACCCTTCAACTGCTCCACATCCCACACCTACTCCTTACCACACATCGTCTCCACATGGATGCCCCCACCCTCCACCCCATCTGGCCTCTAAACTCCCTGGGGCCTCCAGTCTCGTGAGGGTTAAGTGCATCATCTCTGAATGAACACAGACCTGGAAGTCCTCTACTGTATATGTGTTAGGGGCCTCATATCAGCTGGTGTATGCTGTCTGTTTGATGGTCCACTGAAAGATCTTGGGGGTCCAGATTAATTAAGACTGCTGGTCCTCCTACAGGGTTGCCCTTCTCCTCAAATTCTTTCAGTCTTCCATAATTCAACAACAGAAGTCAGCTGCTTCTGTCCATTGGTTGGGTGCAAATATCTGCACCTGACTCTTTCAGCTACTTGTTAGGTCTTTTGGAGGGTTAGGTCTTTTGATAGGCCCCTGTCTGTAAGCACACCATAGCCTCAGTAATAGTGTCAGGCCTTGGGTCCTCCCCTGGAGCTGGATCCCACTTCGGGACTGTCACTGGACCTTCTTTTCCTCAGGCTCCTCTCCATTTCCATCCCTGTAATTCTTTCAGACAGGAACACTTATGGGTCAGAGATGTGACTGTGGAGTGGCAACCCAATCCCTCACCTGCTGTCCTGCCTTCCTGCTGGGGTGGGCTCTATATTCCCTCTCTCTGCTGTCAGGCATTTCATCAGAGGTCCCTCCCTGTGAGTTCTGGGAGTCTCTCACCTCCCAGGTCTCTGGTGCATTCTGGGGGGATTCCCCCCAACCTCCTATTTCCTGAGGTTGCCTGTTTCCATTCTTTCTGCAGGCCCTCAGGGCTTCAGTACTTTTCCCTCACCCAATACCAGATCAGGTTCCCCCCACTCCCCATCCACTTGCCCTCTCAAGTCCCTCCCTCCCTCCCTCCCTCCCCATTTATGATTGCTTTCTTCTCTCTCCCAAGTGGGACTGAGGCATCCTTGCTTGGGCACTTCAACTATGGACTGTATCTTATATATTGTGTATGGGTTATTGTTATTGTTTTTGCTAATATCCACTTATTAGTGAGTATATACCATGCATGTCATTTTGGGTCTGAGTTACCTCACTCAGGATGATATTTTCTAGTTCCATTCATTTGCCTGCAAAACTCAAGATGTCCTTGTTCTTAATAGCTGAGTAGTATCCCATTGAATAAATGAACTACATTTTCTGTATCCATTCTTCTGTTGTGTGACATCTAGGTTGTTTCCAGCTTCTGGCTATCACAAATAAGGCCACTATGAACAGAGTGGAACACGTGCCCCTGTGGCATGGTGGGGCATCTTTTGAGTATATTCCCAAGAGTGGTACAGCTGGGTCTTCAGGTAGATCTATTTCCAATTTTCTAAGGAACGTCCAGATTGATTTCAGAGTGGTTGTACCAGCTTGCAATCCCACCAGCAATGGAGGAGTGTTCCTCTTTCTCCAAATCCTCTCCAGCTTGTGTTGTCACCTGAGGATTTGATCTTAGCCATTCTGACTGGTGTAAAGTGTAATCTCAGGGTCGTTTTGATTTGCATTTCTCTGATTACTAAGTACTTTGAACATTTCTTTAGATGCTTCTAGGCCATTCGAGATCCCTCTGTTATGAATTCTCAGTTTAGTTCTATACCCCATTTTTTGATTGTGTTGTTTGGTGATTAACTTCTTTATTATCCCTCTATCGGATGTGGGGTTAGTGACGGTTTTTTTCCCAATCTGTAGGTTGCTGATTTGTCTTATTGACTATGCCCTTTGCTGTACAGAAGCTTTCCAGTTTCATGAGGTCCCATTTATCAATTATTGATCTTAGAGAATGAGCCACTGGAGTTCTGTTTAGGAAATTTCCCCCTGTGCCAATGAGTTCAAGGCTCTTTCCCACTTTCTCTTCTGTTAGATTCAGCATATCTGGTTTTATGTTGAGGTCCTTGACCCACTTGGACTTGAGCTTTGTACAAGGTGACAAATGTGGGTCTATTTTCATTCTTCTACATACAGACAGCTAGTTAGAGCAGCTCCATTTAATGAAGATGCTTTCTTTTTCCATTCTATATTTTTGGTGCCTTTGTCAAAAATAAAGTGACTGTATTTTGTGTTTGTGGTTTTATTTCTGGGACTTCAATTCTATTCCATTGATCAACATGTCTGTCTTTGTACCAATACCATGCAGTTTTTATCACTATTGCTCTGTAGTAAAGCTTGAGGTCAAGGATGGTGATTCCTGCAGCTGTTCTCTTATTGTTAAAAATTGTTTTTGCTATTCTGGTTTTTTTGCCTTTCCAGATGAATTTGAGAATTGCTCTTTCCATGTCTTTGAAGAATTGTGTTAGGATTTTGATGTGGATTGTATTGAATCTGTAGATTGCCTTTGGTAGGATGGCCATTTTTACTATGTTAATCCTACCAATCCATGAGCATGGGAGATATCTCCATTTTCTGAGATCTTCTCCGATTTCTTTCTTGAGAGACTTGAAGTTATTGTCATACAGGTCTTTCACTTGTTTGATTAGAGTTACCCCAAGATATTTTACGCTATTTGGAGCTATTGTGAAGGGAGTTTTTTCCCTAATTTCTTTCTCAGTCTGTTTATCCTTTATATACAGGAAGGCTACTGTTTGATTTGAGTTATTTTTATATCCGGCCACTTTGCTGAAGTTGTTTATCAGCTGGGGAAGTTCTCTGGTAGAATTTTTGTGGTCACTTATATATCCTATCATATCATCTGCAAATAGTGATACCTTCATTTCTTCTTTACCAATTTGTATCCCCTTGATCTCTTTTTGTTGTCTTACTGTTCTAGTTAACACTTCGAATACTATATTGAATAGATATGGGGAAAGTGGACATCCTTGTCCCTGATTTCAGTGGGATTGCTTCAAGTATGTCTCCATTTAATATTGGCTGTTGGTTTGCAGTAAATTGCTTTTATTATATTTGGGTATGGGCCTTGAATCCTGATCTCTCCAATACTTTTAACATGAAGGGGTGTTGTATTTTGTCAAATGCTTTTTCAGCATCTAAGAAGATGATCATGTGATTTTTTTTCTTTGAGTTTGTTTATATAGTGGATTACGTTAATAGATGTTTGTATATTAAACCAACCTTGCATCCCTGGGGTGAAGCCTACTTGATTGTGGTGAATAATGGTTTTGATGTGTTCTTGGATTGGGTTTGTAAGAATTTTATTTAGTATTTTTGCATTGATATTCTTAAGGGAGATTGGTCTGAAGTTCTCTGTTTTGGGTGAGTTCTTGTGTGGTTTAGGTTTCAGAGTAATTGTGGCTTCATAGAATGAGTTAGGTAGTGTTCCTTCTGTTTCTATTTTATGGAATAGTTTGAGGAAAATTGGTATCAAGTCTTCTTTGAAAGTCTGTTAGAATTCTGCACTAACTCCATTTGGCCCTGGGCTTTTTTTGGTAGGGAGGATTTTAATGACTTCTATTTCCTTGTGTGATAGGGGCCTGTTTAGATAGTTTACCTGCTTTTGATTTAACTTTGGTATGTGGCATCTGTCTAGAAAACCATCCATTTCATCTAGATTTTCTACAGTTTTGTTGAGCATAGGCTTTTATAATAGGATCTGATAATTTTTTGTATTTCCTCCGTTTCTGTTATGTCTCCCTTTTTGTTTCTGATGTTATTAATTTGGATAGTTCCTCTTGGCCCTTTAGTTAAGTTTGGCTAGGGGTTTATCTATCTATTTGATTCTTTCAAGAACCAGCTTTTGGTTTTGCTGATTCTTTGTATTGTTTTCTTTGTTTCAATTTGGTTAATTTCAGCCCTGAGTTTGACTATTTCCTGCCTTCTACTCTGCTTAGGTGAGTTTGCTTCTTTTTGTTCTAGGGCTCTCAGGTGTGCTGTTAAGTTGTTAGTGTTAAGATCTCTCCTGTTTTTTTTACAAGGGCAGTTAGTGTACTGCTTTCATTGTGTCCCATAAGTTTGGGTATGATGTGTCAACATTTTCATTAAATTCCAGGAAGTCTTTTATTTATTTATTTATTTATTTATTTATTTATTTATTCCTTGACCAAGTTATCACTGAGTAAAGAGTTGTTCAGTTTTCAAGTGTATGTGGGCTTTCTGTAGTTTTTGCTGTTATTGAAGACCAGCCTTAGGCCATAGTGATCTTATAGGATACATGGGATTATTTCAATCTTCTTTTATCTGTTGAGGGTTGTTTTGTGACCAATTATATGGTCGATTTTGGAGAAGGTATCATGAGGTGCTGAGAAGAAGTTGTATTCTTTTATTTTAGGGTGAAATATTCTGTAGATATCTGTTAAGTCCATCTGGTTCATAACGTCTCTTAGTTTCACTGTGTCTCTGTTTAGTTTCTGTTTCAGTGACCTGTCCATTGGTGTGAGTGGGGTGTTGAAATCTCCCACTATTATTGTATGGGGTTCATTGTGTGTTTTGAGTTTTAGTAAGGTTTCTTTTATGAATTTGGGTGCTCTTTCATTTGGGGGATAGATGTTCAGAATTGAGAGTTTCTCTTAGTGGATTTTCCCCTTGATAAATATGAAGTGTCCTTCATCATGCTTGATAACTTTTAGTTGAAAGTCTATTTTATTGGATATTAGGTTAGCAACTCCTGCTTGTTTACTTAGACCATTTGCTTGGAAGACTTTTTTTCCATCCTTTTACTCAGAGATAGTGCCTCTCTTTGTTGTTGAGGTGTGTTTCTTGTATGCAGCAAAATGCTGGATCTTGTTTGCATATCCAGTCTGTTAGCTTATTTCTTTTTATAGGTGAGTTGAGTCTATTAATATTGAGAGATATTAAAGAGAGATGACTGTTGGTTCTTGATATGTTTGGTTTTGTAGGTGGTTTTATGTGCTTGTGGCTCTCTGTTTTTTACTTTGTTGTGAGATACTTAATATCTTGTCCTTTCTTTGGTGCAGGTATCTTCCCTGTGTTGGATTTTTCCTTCCAGGAATCTGTGTAAGGCTGGGTTGGTAGATAGATACTGTTTGAATTTGGTTTTGTCCTGGAATATTTTGTTTTCTCCATCTATGTTGATTGAGAGTTTTGCTGGGTATAGTAGCCTGGGCTGGCATTTGTCTTCTCTTAGAGTCTGCATGAACTCTGACCAGGCTCTTCTGGCTTTCATAGTCTCTGTTGAGAAGTCTGGTGTAATTTTGATAGGTCTACCTTTGTATGTTACTTGGCCTTTTTTCCTTGCAGCTTTAATATTCTTTCTTTGCTCTGTGTACTTAGTGTTTTGATAATTTTGTGATGAGAAGATTTTCTTTTCTGGTCCCATTTATTGATGTTTCTTATACCTTTATGTCCATCTCTTTCTTTAGGTTGGGGAAGTTTTCTTCTATGATTTTGTTGAAAACATTTTCAGGTCCTTTGAGCTGGGAATCTCCTCTATTCTGATTATCCTTAGATTTGGTCTTTTCATTGTGTCTTGAATTTCCTGGGTGTTTTGGGTTAGGAGTTTTTTTATGTTTTGAATTTTCTTTGACAGTTGTGTCAATCTCTTCTACTGTATCTTCTACACCTGAGATTCTCTCTTCTATTTCTTGTATTCTGTTGGTAATACTTACATCTGTAATTCCTGACCTCTTTCCTAGGTTTTTTATTTCCAGGTTTTCCTTCATTTGTGTTTTCTTTATTGTTTCTTCTTTTATTTCTTGGATCACTTTATTCAACTCCTTCACCTGTTTACCCGTGTTTTCCTGTATTTCTTTCAGTGAGTTATTGATATCCTCCTTAAAGGACTCTATTATCTTCATGAGATAGAATTTTAGGGCATATTCCTGATTTTCAGGTGTGTTGGTGTATTCAGGGCTTGCTGTGGTGAGAGAACTGGGTTCTGATGATGCCCATGTATTTTGGCTTCTGTTGCTTATGGTCTTGTGCTTGCTTTTCCCCATCTAGATATCCCTGGTGTTTGGTAGTCTGGGTGACTGTATAGAGTCTGCCTCTTTTTTACTTGGGTTGCTTCAGGTCTCCTGGTAGGCTTGCAGCCCTGGTTGTATCAGACCACATGTGGGGCCTTCTAACTGGGGGCTCTTCACAGGGGCAGAAAAGCTGCTTATCTGTTACCTTGGCTGCAGTAGATCTCGTGGTACACCTTCAGACTGTTGGGTCTTCCATGGAACAGTCAAGCTGTTGTCCAACTGCTCTGAGTGCAGCTGATCCTCAACTGCTCTGAGTGTAGTGGGTCCTCTAGCGTGGGTTGGGCTATGAAGTCTTCATGGAAGCAGACCAACTATGGGTCTGCCCCAGCAGCAAGGACCAGGTGGAAGCGAAAACAGAATATTTTAATGTAGTTTAAAACACTGCAGTGCTATTAATATCCCTCCAACTAAAACCACTTCTTCCAGTGTAGCCCAAGAATGCATCAATATGAAATTCCCAGTCAACCTTCAATCTTTATTTTATTGCTGTTAGGAGTAGATTCATATACAATATTGCCTTTTCTTCATCAAGTAGTTACACTGTTGTTGTTTTGAAACCCAGTGTCCTGTAGCAAGGTGGGCTTTAAACTTGTAGTGTAGCTGAGATTGGTTTTGGATTCCTGACCTCCAACTCCCAAGTGCTGATATTATAAGTGTGCACTGCCATGACTATATCTTCATTGAATATTTGTGAATAGGTTAATTTTAAACCTTAACATTACCTTAATCCTCATTTATTTCAATTTCATTAGTTTTATGCTGGCTTTTGATTTTTTTTCTTAACCTAATGAGTTAGTTCAAGAATTCTAAACCTTGGCACTATTGTTACTTTAAGCTATATAACTTTTTGTCTAAAGTGTTGCCCTGTGTGTTCTAGAACATTTAACAGCATCTACCTTATGATGCCCTGATTTTCTTACTTTCTGGAAAAAAAAAAACTATGAATTTTATTTTTCCTCAGATTTAATTTAGCGGTCAGCCAAGTGCTAACTGGCTCAGTATAGTAGATGGAAAAGTGATAAAAATAATGGAAACTGTAGCTCAGCAGAGCAGGTGAGCTTGGAGAAAGAGATGAGCTGATTCTTTTGACATTGCTGTACTTGGTGCTGAGATTAGTCTGTGACAGTGTCTACACCAGAGGACACGCTCAGACTCCAGCAAGTACTTTAGGCAACACAACAGAGTCCCTCAGAACCATACACACAGCTCCTGTTCTCAGCAATCGCCTTTGAATGTCACTTAATATTCCCAACCTGTGATTGTGTTCACAGAAAAGATATGGGGACAAAATTCAATTCTTTGTCATTAATAGTCTATACCAGGAAAGAAAATGAACTGAAGTGAGTATACTCAGTTTTATACTGCTAAACTTTTTAGTTAATGATTGAGTTTAGTTAATGGTATTGCTGCATCTGAAAAGCCGTGTCAGTATTGCGTGTTGTGTATGTGGTTAGGAGTAAAAGGGAACTAAGTAAGGGGAGCAAGTGGCCTGAAGGGAAGTGGAGGAGAAACAAATGAAGACAATAAATAGCATGTTGTCTTTCCCATGCAGAATCTAATGTGTTAACACACACACATAAAACATGAAAGCCGAAGACGGCCTATGTGGAGGCAACCATGAGGGTGGGCAGCAGTGGAAATGAGGAAGGAAAGGTGGAGATGATAGGAGAAACAAATACAAGAAAATTAGAGTGAAATAATGCATGAGAGTATAATAATGAAACATTATTTTGTACACTAAAAGTTTCATTATTGAAAGCAGTGGCCCTACTCTTTAGAAAAAACAAATATCTAAATAGTAGATAGTCTTGGTATCTACTATTCTCCTTTTCGTCCTGTCTCTTTTCCCTTATGGGTGTATAGGTATGGGTGTCCAGCTGCACGCAAGAACGTGTCTGCTTGTGAAGGCTACAGATCACCAACAGATGTCCTCAACTGCTTCCCCAGTTTATCTTTTGAAATGGGATTTTTTTACTAAACCTAGGACACATTCTGTCTGCTCAACTGCATGGCCACTGAGCTCACACATAGACCACCCCACTGCTGGGGAGACAGACACACAGCTACCCACCTACCTGGCTTTTACATGCACGCTTGGGATCAGACTTTTGTCCTTGTGCTTTGGTAAAAGGTACTTTGCCACCTAAGCCATCTCCTCAACCCATAATTTTCTCTCTTTAAATTATACATTCATTTAATAACAAGGTCATTATTATGTGTCCATTATGTGCTGGGTATGAGTGGACTCCTGCTTTTGTGAAAGTTTCATTCTAACTAAGTAGAAGGCAGTAGTCATTTAGGCAAGTAGATGATAGAAATTCTATTAGAGGTATGATGGAAGCATAATGCAGTTGAAAATAATGTGATTTCAAATATTTGAATAATCCTTTAAATAAACCAAAGGACCATTACTTTTATCATTTTTGAAGCAACAAGTGCTACGGGAAGCTTCAAGTGGAATATGGTCTTTGTGTCTTTATTATATTATTGGAATTTCTTTGTAGATCAGAGTTTCGACATTCCAGACCGAACATTTCATTCTACAAACACAACTTGGCGCCTCTCCTCCTTTGAGTCCATGACTGATGTGAAGGAGCTGATTCCAGAGTTTTTCTATCTTCCTGAGTTCTTAGTGAACCGTGAAGGTAAACAGCAGATCATTTCTCACATATTTGGAAGGGTATGCAATAGAGTTATAATTTTCCAGGAGTAAAGGTAGCTTTTCTAAGACTTGAAACCTGATTTCTCAGATAGGAGAGATTCCTGTCATTAAATCTATAATTTTATTTCTAGGTGAGCTTGGGGACTTCTAAAATTTTATAGGACCGAGGACTGGGTACATATAGGAAACTATGTTTTTTAACTATTAAAATTATTTTAATATGTATTTTAACTTCATTACACAATTTTTTTCTGTTTGTAAAAGTTGCACTCATTAAAAAGTAATAGTAAAAAGCAATTCATTGAAAAATGTAATTAAAATCAGAATGATTTTATAAGGAAATAAGAGAAATAAAACACTCTGGGGTTAGGGCTATGGTTAATTGGTGTTGTGCTTGCCTAACATGTACCACATAGACCAGGTATGGTTGTGCATACTGTAACCTAGAGTATGGGTGGAAAAAAGCAAAGAAGAAAAACTCTCTTAGTAAAATTCTCTAGTAATCAACGTCAAAGGGCATTCTAGAGGATAGCCTCCAATGCTGTAGTAGACCTTGGCTACCCTTTCCTGTTCCCTGACTGAAGGTCTCAGACAACTCTGGGAGGGGTACTTTTGAGTTGCTTTCCTTAATTTCATGTGACCCTTGAGAATATATGATGTTGAGATATATCTTTAGGTAAGTCAGTTTTAGACAAAACACCTTAGAATGTTTGCTATCTTTGGGATATTTGGTGAATTATCAATGCACTTAATCTGCTAGCTGCCCTGGAGCTGTTTCATCATGTTGGCTATTCGAAATCACTTCAGTGCGGCTCCAATGGTGCACAGTATGCAGTACTAGTATGAAAGTATACGTCAGATATCAGCACCTGCAGCTTGGGGTGAACACATGTGGATCTCAGTTTAGAGCTCATCCACGGTCTGTTTTGTCTGTAGTTCTTCATGTGTATTCCTATTATGGCTTTATGACAAGTCACCCCAACACCTAGTGACTCAAAGCAACAATAAATTTGCTATTAATTGCAAGTCCAAGTCAAGGAAGTGTCCTTGGTTACATTCAGAGCTTGGGCTGATAGGGCAGGGGAGTGGTAGATCCACTGCTCCTTTCCTTAAGTTGATCTGTGCTTTTTCAGAGGTGTTCTTCAGGGAGGTTGATTTGGGCTTCCTCACAAACTATTTGGCTACTCAGGGCTCCAAAGGCAAGTATCCCAAGAGAAGGGGACAGAAGCTAAAGTACCTTTTCTAACCTAGCCTTGCCAGCCAAATGGCTGCTCTTGCTTCCCTTTGTCTACCCAGATTCAGGCTGAGCACTTCCATACTACCACTCGGTAATGGAGAAATAAGACACCCAGAAAAGCGTAGATAGAAAAGATTGTAGCCTGTTAGTTAAAGGTAAATAAAACAATAACTTTTATTATTGTTTTATTTATGGGTATGGGGGTTCTGCCTACATGTGTGTCTGTACCACATGCATGCAGTACATGCAGAGGCCAGAAGAGCATTGAATCTCCCAGGACTGGAGTTACAGACAATTGTGAGCCTCCATGTGAGTGCTGAGAATTGAATCTAGGTCCTCTGGAAGAGCAGCTAGTGTTTTTTGTTTTTGTTGTTGTTGTAGTTGTTTGGTTGGTTTTGGTTTTTCAAGACAGGGTTTCTCTGCATAGTCTTCGCTGTCCTGGAATTCACTCCGTAGATCAGGCTGACCTCAAACTCAGAGATCTACCTGCCTCTACCTCCTGAGTGCTGGAATTAAAGGCATGCACCACCACCAGCAGCAGCTTACAACCACTGTTCTTAACCATTGAACCATCTTTCCAGCCCCTGTAGCCGCTTATTAAAACTGCAACTTCCTACAATGCTTCTCATGCCTTTCCCTGTCAGCATTCCTCTTGGTACCCTTTCACCATCTGCTCTGAGTAATGAGTAATCTGCTTGGTACCTGAAAGCTTGGAATGATTGAGTTCATGGTCCCTCCCTTACACAGAGAAACCATCTGAAAAACAAAACAAAACACAGAAACAAAACCAGAACCTGTCTAGATAATATGTTATTAATTTTGATAGGCTAGGAATACTTAGAAGAAAGGAAGTCAAGGCAAACCTATATATTGTCCATAAAACCAATATACTATGACAACTCATTGTAGCGTGATATCTACTTTGTAAGAGGTTTTCTAAACTACAGAATGTTAATATGTATTAAATATGTAATACTCAATATATGAAAATACCAAAAATCTAGAAATTCTTATACAAAGCTTTAATTTTATTTTAATCAAGTTTATAATTAAAGATGTTTAAGCACTCAGAGTATTTGAAGAGTTTGGTGAGTAGACTACTGAACTTCATGGGCACAGATTTCCTGCTTTTTCTCCCTCCTGTTAGAAAGTGATCAAAGGGTAAAGTTGAAAGTCCCAGCCTGAATTAGCTTAGCATCTGTCCTGTCCCTATTGGTACAGAAAGAAGGTGAACACCTCATTCTTACTGTTGGACATTTCACCTTGCTGCTGCCATTAAGAGTTACATTGCACAGTTACCAGTTTTCCAGAGCTCTTATACTGTGGGCTAAATGAAGCATGCATCGGCAGAGTGAACACTTGTGTTGTCATCTTCCTTAGGCTTTGACTTCGGTGTTCGTCAGAATGGAGAGCGGGTTAACCACGTCAATCTTCCTCCCTGGGCACGCAACGATCCTCGGCTGTTCATCCTTATTCACCGGCAAGCACTAGAGTCTGACCATGTGTCCCAGAACATCTGTCACTGGATCGACTTAGTGTTTGGCTACAAGCAAAAGGGGAAGGCGTCTGTTCAAGCCATCAATGTCTTCCACCCTGCTGTAAGTGCCTCTTGTAAGACTGCACACACGTAGAAGTTAGAACCTGAAGATTTTAGGGTTGGCTGTTAAGATGTTTCCTTAAAATACCCAAGTCATCAAAAGAGACGGTTAAACTAAGCTATACTACTATTCTGTAAGATTGTTTAGGTTTTGTATTTCATCTCTTTAAAAGTGTCTTAGATGCTATAGCTAGGGATTCTCCGAGACCACCTCGTATCTAGTGATTTACTAAACAAATGTGTGGACTCAGTTTGCAGCTCTGATTTGTGGCAGTAAAGGATTCCAAGCATAACTGAACAAAGGAAATAAACAGTGAACAATGTCTGGGTGAAGCAAGGCGCACACACCTGACTCCTATTAAAGCACAAAGAGCATGCTCTTCTGCCAGGAGCTTTAATGACACATTTCAAGTGGCCTCTGCCAGGAGAGCTACCTAGAGATTCTAGACATTCAGATTCAGTCTCTCTTAGGGAATGATCACTTAAAAACCATCTGCCTGATGTGTGCTAAAATTCTAGACCCAGAAGGAGTGCAGGTGCTAAGCATGGACCACATTGTTTGCACAGTATAGGCAGAGTTCAACCTAGGAAAAGTTCAACCCAGAAATCTCAGCTTCCAGACACCAGCCAAGGAGGCAGCAGAGTTCTCCAAAGAGAGTGGCCAGCTGGCTGAGTTAGTTCTTTACTGCCTACTATTCTGAGTACAGTTTTTGAAAAGCAGAATTTTTCTTTATGATAGAGACAGTACAATTGCCTTATTAGAAAATATGTAAAATACAACTATCAAAAAGAAGAAATATGAGAAATAAACTTTGCTTTCAGCATCTAGAGATAAGTATCAAAACCACCTGGGAGACTTTTTCTACACCTGCATATTATTCCAGTAATTTAATATAAATCCTGTTTTTTAAATCTTTTCCTCTTGAATAATACAGTCTTAAGTATAGTCTGTAAGAATAGTAGAGTCATAAGGTGTCATTTTCCATGATTGCAGTGGCCACTGCTATCCCTATTTAAGATAGTCTCTAATTCCCTAGAAGTAGAGTTGTTATTTACACATGCATTAGTTTATACTTCTGCATAGACTAGGAAGCATTTACTATGCTAGGCTCTCTGAGCATGGAGGTAACGAGGGTGAGTAGCATAGGAAGAAGGTGGGTTGGGTAGACTGACTGCATGTGTTGGGAGAGTTCCAGTGGAATGGGTGAAAGGACACATCTGAAGGAGGCAAAGAAGCAGAGCACAAAGAAAAAGGTATTCTGGATTCTGCATGCTGGCTACTCAGTGCAGACCAACAGATCAGCTATAATCCACTGCATGACATGTGGTTGCCCCAGATTTCCACTTAGCAAGGTGAATTGGTCGACCATGGGCTTGCTTCATTAGTAGTATCTATGTAGATGTTACAGATCTGAAAGTATTTTTAACAAATACAGCTATGTGTACACCCCAAACCCTTACAAGGAATCCTGCCTCTGAGCTTGTTTATAGCAGAAACACACACCCAAACGGTGGCCCAGAAATAAAATTCTCTTTGTAGTCTATTGTTCTCCATAATTATTTTTGGATACCTCCAAGTATCCTTAGAAGAGAGAATCAAACAGTTTTATGGTGGCTGTAATAGAAGACGACTTTGAAGAGGAGAATACTTTTCATTTTGAGGAAAGCATTATCATTTGATTCACAGATAAGAGTTTTGCAAGAGAAGTAGTAAATCGAGGAGGAAAAACTACCATTTCCTTCTACCCGTCTTAGGCTCCTTGTTGGGGCTCCACAACAAAGCAGAGATTAAGAAGAGAACAGTATAAAGACTTACCTAGCACAAACTTTCATAGCACCAGAGCCTTCCCTGGGACTGGAAACCCGGAGCAAGTGCTTAGATTGAGATTTTATGCTACAGCTGAGGGATGTTACGGAGTCTGTGAAATCACAGCAGATGAGGCAAGCAGGTGAACGGCTCACATCGTCTGCATGTGCCTTCGTCAGTCTTCAGATACGAGGCTGCTCCTTTCCTCCGTGGAAGAACATGTGGTGCTACCAACCTGCCTCAGAGCATGGTCAGAAAGCTTATTCTAGGTTTCATGAACAGCTGCAGGGAAGAGCGAGTCCTTCCTTACATTCGTCCTGCAGCTCAGAGCGCTCCATCTATGTAGGCACCATGTTTTAAGTAGCATGTTCTGAGCACCATCAAGCATGAAATAAAGGCAAAGGTCTAGGTATAATTTATGAGCTGCATTCATATTTTATCCTGAGATATAACATTTAGAGCAATTGTGAATTTAAATATTAACCTCAGTAAACCCTGTTCTGTGCACATAATTTCACATTATCTTTTCAGTAATTTTGTTTAAAATTTATCTAGAGAGTGAAACATACAAGGTAATTCGTCTAGCTGGACTTTTTTCACTAAATCTTTGAGACTTTTGTATTTTAAAATGTGCAGTAACCTTGAAGGTTATTTAACTTCTGAAGTGCCTTGGAAATTTTATTTTGACACTTAAAAGAATGTTGTATCTAGATACACATGTGAAGATTGCTGTACCTGATTAAATGCTAAAACCTGGACCATCCACAAGGGCATGCACAGCACTAACAATAATAGCTTAGACTAGACAGATAAGTGCACGGGCACAGAGCAAGCTTCTCAGAGGCACAGTGCCAGGAAGGAACATGCCATTGAAACAACTCACCCTGGAGCCTTCCTTGATGCTTTTCCTTATTCACTGTCAGCTGTCATGATGACTCACTTACCTGCGTGGCGGTATATCTTCACTTTTGCCTTTTTCCATGTACTACTTTGGGCAAGCAACCTACCTGACATCTTCTATGACAGTCTCAGACTTTAAATTTGAAATGTTTTATAAATACACCTAATTAATGTCAGTCAGACAAAACATATTATTTTGTTCACACTTAGAAATGTTGGTTATTACTGTCTTATACTAATAAGACTAGTAAGGCTAAGATAACCTCATCAGAAACATTTTTAAATCATTTGCATTCAAAACAGAGTACCCATTACCTAAAGATTGAAACAAGTTGTTTTCTTTTAGCATTGTGACTAATTCTACCATTACACTGAGTATGTCATGTTCTTGGACTGTCTTCTCTACAGACATATTTTGGAATGGATGTCTCTGCAGTTGAAGATCCAGTGCAGAGACGGGCTTTAGAAACCATGATAAAAACCTACGGGCAGACCCCACGTCAGTTGTTCCACACAGCCCATGCCAGCCGACCTGGAGCCAAGCTTAACATCGAAGGAGAGCTTCCAGCAGCTGTTGGCTTGTTAGTCCAGTTCGCTTTCAGAGAGACCCGAGAACCAGTCAAGGAAGTCACTCATCCGGTATGTTACTTTGATTTCAGTAAAATTCAGCAAAGGTTGATTGAACTCCTGCCATGACCGGGTAGCTGTGGGGATACAGACATGAATAGTGTGGTCCTAGTGACACCAGGGTAAGTACCAGCCAGTGCAAAACAAATAGGGGCAGCTAGAGCAATGACCTGTGTGTACAGTGAGTGCTGGCTGCATCAGTGATATGGAGAGCATTCCTTGCAAGTCCAGGGAAAAGGTGCATTGATTAGGACAGACAGCAGCTGTCCCCCACTGCACAGAAGGGTTATTACCAGGGAAAGCCTCACCAAGCAAACTTCTAAATAGGATTGTGCAAACAAAAGGGGCCAGCTGGTAACTATGTAAGTGGCACAGCTGGGTCTGATGGCCATCATTAACCAAAAACACTAGCAAGAGGTACCTCCCCAGATTATAGAAATGGGAAATATTGTCTCTAAAAATAGAAAGTGAGCATAATTTTTCTTTACAATTGAAAACTAAAGCAAGCAGAACTTAAAGGGAAAAAGAATCTTAGCTTCCACTTAAGTTCACCATATGTAGCATACAATACTAGAACTTAAATTTTTGAATGTTGCAAAGTGTTTATAGAAAGGAGCCACTGAAAATGAAAAGGGAAGGGAAGAGACCTTGAACATCAACCAAGCAGTATGCCTCAAGTGCACTGAAGTGCTCCAGTCAGTGAAGAGTTTTCACAGACCTTGTTTTGATAATGTTTTTGGTAAAAAAAAAAAAAAAAGTGCTTAAATATCTTATGACTATAGATGCAAATTCTTCATACATATAACTCACATTTGTGAGTTTTGCATTTTAAATGCAAACAGAACCCATCCAATTAATAGTCAACCTAAAGATATTTATTAATAGTGGTATTATATTAAAACCAAGTCACCAATATTGAATTTTGTAGTGGAAATCTGGATTTTTATTTTGTGGCTTTAAAGTCTTATTAGCCATTACCAGAGTTGCTATTTTTAACTATAATACATTTTTTAACATGTCAGAACAACATAATAATATATTCCTGAAATTTAATAAATTCCATTTAATTTACTACTATACTTATTGCAATTAATGAGTGAGATGTTGGTTTTATGGGTTTGTTTGGGTGATTTTGGTTTTTTGAAACAGAGTCTCACTGTGTAGCCCAGAGCAGTTTAGAGCTGAAGATTCTTGCTTGCTCTGGATTGCCTTCTTCTCCTAGTGCTAGATGCTATGCTCAGTGCTATTTAGCAGTTTAAGGATGATGTATGTAAAAGCATTAGGCAGTCTGCCTGCTGACAGTGAGTCCCAGCCTGCCTCATTCCCACTATAGGACCTTCACATTAACTGTACCCTCCCCACATAGACCCATTTGGCTCTCTCATTTCAATAAGGCCTCTGTTCAGAGAACCCCTCCTCTGAGAGTCTTCCCTGATGCCATATATAAATCAGCATCTCCATTGTTCTCAGTCTTCTCACTTTTGCTTTATAACACTTTCATGCCTAATATACATTTAGGTTCTTGTTTAGTCTGTCTCTCCCATCCTATCTGAATGCAACAGCATTAGAAAGGGTGTTGTCTGACTTGCTTATTACTGTGTTCGCAGTTCCACAGAACATGCTTGGCACACAGTGGGCATCCACTATTTTACTAAATGAGTCACTACTCAGGCAGCTTCTTTAGAGTTTGGCTTGCCCTTTCTTCTCTGTGATGTACAGTGGTATTTATGCCTGTTGGGGCCAGCCCCAATGGGTCTTCTTTCTTGGTTAGTGGAGGGGGAAGACTGTCAGTGGGGGCAAGATTTGGTCTTGTGTGATATTTAGGGCTTGTGTTTAATAATAAATCATTTACCTATCTTTGCTAAGGTAACTGACCTGCCTGTCTGAATTCCTCTGAGACCAAAGACTGCATTAGCACCTCATCCTAAAACAGCAGCAGATTAAGTAAAGGATTAATTGCTAGAGCCTTGTCCCTCTTGTCCAGATGCCTCTGCTTGTCAGGGTGGAGGTAGGGGAGCAACAAACTTCTATCGAACCAGGAGAAGAGAGTCATGCTCACAGAAGGAAAAACTTTTACACAACCAAATATGGATAAACTCACATAAATTCAAATACAGATTCATGCTTACATGTTCATATATATCTATTCAAACCAGTTGAGCCCAGCTACATACTTATCTCATAATTACACACTTACACACATCCATACTTACATATGTATATGGAGTAAAAGACCAAGCATCAGTGCAGAAAGAACTCACTCATTCTGGATGAAAAACCTGCTCCAATCTTTATTACATAGAGAAAGAAAAAAGCTTCTGCCCTTTTATTACTAAGTGAATCAAACCCAAATCTTTAAGAAGAAAGCTTTGTTCTCTTTAGTAAGACTAAGCCTGCCTGCTCCTTCTACTCTCTCTACAGCTTCTTGTTTTCTCTTCCTTCTGCATTATGCGTATTGCTTTCTTAATTATTTAAGTTGCCTTATAATTTCTAAGTTATTCCACTCTGCATTCTCCTTCTAATCTTGCTCTCTCCTCCTACTCTGATGTAATAATGCCTTGCTCCCAATGCCTTACTCCCAGTGCTTTTATTCCCAGTGTTATGTTCCCAATGTAATCTTCTCTAGGCTTTTGTACCTGTTCTAGGAGAATAGACCACATAGCTTTACCAAGTTTCCCATTTTTGCAAAAGTTCACTAGAAATTCAAACATAAATTCAAATCATAAATTGAATAAGAAGTTTACAACAGAGAATGTTTACATGCATATCCATTAAGAGTAATTATCTGGCTAAACATTCATTAGCTGCCACTGAAAACTAAAAACCATATATTTGTGACTAAGTTTTTAGTGAAGTTTCACATAGATAATCCCAGTCAATATTTTATCTTCTGTCCTTGCACCTATAGTAAATCTTTAGTTCTCTTTTTATGACCTTTGGTTAATAGTTTTACAACCTCTTGAAACGTGCTCTAAGTTACAGATTCCTGCCTGCTATCTCAGAAGCAATTAACTCATAACTCTCAAAGATTGGCAGAGTTCTCACTTGCAGTTTTATTTATCAGAGAAGACTTAATAGCAGTCCTATTATAAAAGAACTTAATAATTACTAATATAATTTTAGGAATTCTTATCAAATCATCATTAAGAATTAAAAAATATCTGTCTATATAGCATCACTACAAGACAGTACATTTTCATTGTTCTGCAGTGATCTGTTCAAAAGGGTAGGGTAATGCCTAGTGATTGTTTTATAGATTTAATAATAACAGCAAAAGCATATTAATAGCAGGAATCTTTCCTAAAATCTAACCTTCTCAGCATTGGCTAGAGAAGCAGATCTATCATTAACTTTAACAGTCCATGGCAGAACCGTCTCAGGAAGATCACCTGCTAGTTTTTAGCTTCTCCTTGATGGCTCTTGGCATATGCCACAGCTTTTCTTTGCTTGAACCACAGTGGGACCTCCCACACAGTGCTTAACCCTGGCCTTCAGGTGGCAGCTCCACCATCCCTGACATACATCAGCTGTGCTGTGCTGAAGAAGGTCCTCCTCACAGCCAGCTGCACTTACATGAACTTCAGTCAGTTTGTCTGTCTGAGCAGCACTTAGAAAAGGCACTCTTTTTTTTTTTGGTTTTTCACTGTATAGCCCTGGCTGTCCTGGAACTCACTTTGTAGACCAGGCTGGCCTCGAATTCAGAAATCCGCCTGCCTCTGCCTCCCAACTGCTGGGATTAAAGGCGTTGGGATAGCATTGGAAATGTAAATGAGGAAAATGCCCAATTAAAAAAAATGTTTAAAAGGCACTCTTCTTTTATGCATACAGTATAATGTAAAACACTTAGCCATTTTTCAGTGGTCAGTGATTGTGTATACCTCAAAAATGGTTAGCTTTGTATATAACTCAAAAAACCCTAAACTCTGTAATTCATATGAGAGAAATTTTTAGGCAAGGAATTATGAATGACCAGTCATAACTTGAGTCCAACATCAGGAGATAGATAGGCTGACGGCTTTCAAAAAGAAACTTGTTTTCAGAATACCTGTGTTAGCCTCTCTTTTCCCACAGGAGCAGTCCTGCTGCTCAGCCTTCTCTGACATGCCACTTAACACTGCATATTACTGTGTCCCCTAAGTGGTCTAAATAAGAAGAAATAGAGCACTGACTGTCATGCATTTTAAACAATAGTATGTACCTGCTTCTTCATTCAGATGGAAAAATGAGATAAGCAAAGTACAGTGAAAAGTATTTGTTGTTTTTATGGAAACAACTGGAATTTGTTCAGTATGTTATCTTCATTAGATTTGTGTAGCATTTCCTCTGTAATTTGAAAATAGAAAACTAAACTTTTAAATGTCTAAAACAGAGGAAGTCTATTAATAAGAAGAGATTAAGAGTTTAACGTTCAAAAAGATAGTGGAAGAATAAAGTTATTGGGGGCAACTCTGAGGGCTGTTTTCTGCCCTTCCTGGATTTTCTTCTTGACAGTTGTTTTTACTTGGATGGAGGAAGGGTTTTGATGTCTGTTCATGGCAGGTGTGTGGCCACCCTGGCTACAGTCTTCTCTCCCCATTGCATGTTCACAGCCTGCTGCTCCTCAGTCCCATGTCCTCCTTTGTTCTCACTGGGCAACCCTGTTTTCTCTAGGGTTTACTAGCAGTCTCTGGACCGCTGAGTGCTCTAGCCTTCTCAGTACGCTCCATTAATAAACTCCGAGCATCCACTGAGAAACTGCTGTGGTCTAGACATATATCAAACAAGGGTCCCTGGTTCCAAAGCTTGTAGCTGAGTGAGATCTTCTGTGCCATATGTCTTCATTTCTGTCATATGTACAGAATATCTAAGTTGGCTTGTCACCAACTTTAGATATTTTAGCAAGCCTAAAAGAAATGTCTAGTTAAATTTTGTTTTCTTTGCTTAAATTTCAAATTTGAATTCCATTCAAGCTAAGTCAGAACCACTCAACAAAAATCAAATAAGAAGCAAATGTTTCTATATGGTAACCATGGAGAAGTAAAACACATAGCAGAATTCTCTCAGAGTTTATGATCTAATTATCTTCTGTTTAGAATTTATAGTGTAATTAATAACCTCATAACCTTTTATTTATAAGGTTTTCTTCTTTATTCTTTAATTTCTTTGGTTTTAGAGCCCTTTGTCATGGATAAAAGGCTTGAAGTGGGGGGAGTACGTAGGTTCCCCCAGTGCTCCAGTACCTGTGGTCTGCTTCAGCCAGCCCCATGGAGAAAGATTTGGTTCCCTGCAGGCACTGCCCACCAGAGCCATCTGTGGTTTATCACGAAACTTCTGTCTTCTGATGACCTACAACAAGGAGCAAGGTAATGTGAACCACAGTGAGGATCAGACAGGAGGTCTCTTAGAAGATCTAACTGTCACCAGCTCACCTGGACTGCTGCCTTATTTGACTTCTGAAGTTGCACAGGCTTTGGAGAAAAGCTCTCTTCAGAATTGTGGTTACTTATGCAAGCTAGGCATTAAAGTGTAGTACATTAAAAAGTGAGAATTAAATGCAGTAGTGCCATTTAAAATGAGGGAGTTGAGAACAAATGCCTGTGCTTCCAGGATGACAGCATTGTCAGTCTGATGGAAACATACACATTCTAACTCTCAATCCCCAAGATGGGCAGATGCACTTAGCAGACAGATCTGGTGCTCCAGAGGATGCACCTGTGCGTTAAACATGCCCAGGGAGTGATAAGTATAAACACATGTCCTAAAGGCAGCTCTCTGGTTCCCTGCTCCAGCTCAGCAGCCATGCAGTGTGGAGAAGGACTATGTGGTATGGATCACTTCATATTTCAAATGTCACCCAGACACTGGAGAACTGAGGACATTTTCCACTTATCAGTCCCTCTGTCCTTCCTGCTAACATTTTCTAGTGTGGAGGCTCTCCTGCTTGGCCTAAGGTGAAAAGGAATGGCTGAGGATGCTCCTGTTCATGTGAGGTTGCTTTTAAGCTTCCTCAGTCAGCACCCTTATCACGCAGCACTATAGGATTTAAATGTGTCTCATACAATTCTCAACCTATTGCATTTTATCACTAAGTCTCAGGCCCTTAATGTACCTTGAGAGCCATGTTCCTTCTGTAACTTGTCAGTAGAGTGGGCTTGGGCTAATCAGTCTAGGTGTGTGTACAGAAGTACTTACACTGTAACTAGGTGTGTGTACAGAAGTACTTACACTGTAATCTAGGTGTGTGTGCAGAAGTACTTACACTGTAATCTAGGTGTGTGTACAGAAGTACTTACACTGTAATCTAGGTGTGTGTACAGAAGTACTTACACTGTAATCTAGGTGTGTGTACAGAAGTACTTACACTGTAATCTAGGTGTGTGTACAGAAGTACTTACACTGTAATCCTGGTGTGTGTGCAGAAGTACTTACACTGTAATCTAGGTGTGTGTACAGAAGTACTTACACTGTAATCTAGGTGTGTGTACAGAAGTACTTACACTGTAATCTAGGTGTGTGTACAGAAGCACTTACACTGTAATCTAGGTGTTTGTACAGAAGTGCTTACACTGTAATCTAGGTGTGATTGCAGAAGTACTTACACTGTAATCCTGGTGTGTGTGCAGAAGTACTTACACTGTAATCTAGGTGTGTGTACAGAAGTACTTACACTGTAATCTAGGTGTGTGTGCAGAAGTACTTACACTGTAATCTAGGTGTGATTGCAGAAGTACTTACACTGTAATCTAGGTATGATTGCAGAAGTACTTACAATGTAATCTAGGTGTGTGTGCAGAAGCACTTACACTGTAATCTAGGTGTGTGTGCAGAAGTACTTACACTGTAATCTAGGTGTGTGTGCAGAAGCACTTACACTGTAATCTAGGTATGATTGCAGAAGTACTTACACTGTAATCTAGGTGTGTGTGCAGAAGTGCTTACACTGTAATCTAGGTGTGTGTGCAGAAGCACTTACACTGTAATCGAGGTGTGTGTGCAGAAGCACTTACACTGTAATCGAGGTGTGTGTGCAGAAGCACTTACACTGTAATCTAGGTGTGTGTGCAGAAGTACTTACACTGTAATCTAGGTGTGATTGCAGAAGTACTTACACTGTAATCTAGGTGTGTGTGCAGAAGTGCTTACACTGTAATCTAGGTGTGTGTGCAGAAGTGCTTACACTGTAATCTAGGTGTGTGTACAGAAGTACTTATACTGTAATCTAGGTGTGATTGCAGAAGTACTTACACTGTAATCTAGGTGTGATTGCAGAAGTACTTACACTGTAATCCTGGTGTGTGTGCAGAAGTACCTACACTATAATCTAGGTGTGATTGCAGAAGTACTTACACTGTAATCTAGGTGTGATTGCAGAAGTACTTACACTGTAATCTAGGTGTGTGTGCAGAAGCACTTACACTGTAATCTAGGTGTGTGTGCAGAAGTACTTACACTGTAATCCTGGTGTGTGTGCAGAAGTACTTACACTGTAATCCTGGTGTGTGTGCAGAAGTACCTACACTGTAATCTAGGTGTGATTGCAGAAGTACTTACACTGTAATCTAGGTGTGATTGCAGAAGTACTTACACTGTAATCCTGGTGTGTGTGCAGAAGTACCTACACTATAATCTAGGTGTGATTGCAGAAGTACTTACACTGTAATCTAGGTGTGATTGCAGAAGTACTTACACTGTAATCTAGGTGTGATTGCAGAAGTACTTACACTGTAATCTAGGTGTGATTGCAGAAGTACTTACACTGTAATCTAGGTGTGATTGCAGAAGTACTTACACTGTAATCTAGGTGTGATTGCAGAAGTACTTACACTGTAATCTAGGTGTGATTGCAGAAGTACTTACACTGTAATCTAGGTGTGATTGCAGAAGTACTTACACTGTAATCTAGGTGTGTGTGCAGAAGCACTTACACTGTAATCTAGGTGTGTGTGCAGAAGTACTTACACTGTAATCCTGGTGTGTGTGCAGAAGTACTTACACTGTAATCTATGTGTGTGTTCAGAAGTACCTACACTGTAATCTAGGTGTGATTGCAGAAGTACTTACACTGTAATCTAGGTGTGATTGCAGAAGTACTTACACTGTAATCCTGGTGTGTGTGCAGAAGTACCTACACTATAATCTAGGTGTGATTGCAGAAGTACTTACATTGTAATCTAGGTGTGATTGCAGAAGTACTTACACTGTAATCTAGGTGTGATTCCAGAAGTACTTACACTGTAATCTAGGTGTGTGATTGCAGAAGTACTTACACTGTAATCTAGGTGTGATTGCAGAAGTACTTACACTGTAATCTAGGTGTGTGTGCAGAAGTACTTACACTGTAATCTAGGTGTGTGTGCAGAAGTACCTACACTGTAATCTAGGTGTGTGTACAGAAGAATTTACACTGTAATCTAGGTGTGTGTACAGAAGTGCTTACACTGTAATCTAGGTGTGTGTGCAGAAGCACTTACACTGTAATCTAGGTGTGTGTGCAGAAGTACTTAACACTGTAATCTAGGTGTGTGTGCAGAAGTACTTATACTGTAATCTAGGTGTATGTGCAGAAGTACTTATACTGTAATCTATGTGTGTGTGCAGAAGTACCTACACTGTAATCTAGGTGTGATTGCAGAAGTACTTACACTGTAATCTAGGTGTGATTGCAGAAGTACTTACACTGTAATCCTGGTGTGTGTGCAGAAGTACCTACACTATAATCTAGGTGTGATTGCAGAAGTACTTACACTATAATCTAGGTGTGTGTGCAGAAGTACTTACACTGTAACCTCTAGAAGCACAGCTCCTGACTTGTATCCAAGCCCCACTAGTTACTATGTGTGTGGCCTTGAGAACGTTACTTGAGGCCTTCTAGATACTGGTTTTGATCCATTAAAAAATAGGAATACCAAATGACTTCCCTCCCAGCGTGATTTATTGTGAAGACTCAAAATAGTGTATGAAAATGATTAGCATCAGGCCTGGATCATTATAAGTATTAATACTCACAAGAATCTATTAGACTTTAACCATCCTGGGCCAAGTATTGTCATTGTTCACTGCTTTGACCTAAACCATAATAGGAAGCACCACAGAAACCAGGCAGTGGTGGCGCACACCTTTGATCCCAGCATTTGGAAGGCAGAGGCAGGTGGATTTCTGAGTTCAAGGCCAGCCTGGTCTACAAAGTGAGTTCCAAGACAGCCAGGGGTCTACACCGAGAAACCCTGTCTCGAAAAAACAAAACAAACAACAAAAACAAACAAACAAAAAAGACACCGGAAGTGCCACAGAAGCTTCACAGAGAGCAATGATTGACAGCTGACTACACCTTGCAGATGAGTGTTGAGTCCTGATTGCAATTGGATGTGTTGAGTGCTAATATGTAAATAGCATGGCTCTGAGTGGTTATCTGTCATAATAGAAAGCTGCACAAGGTATGCATAATCATCATAAGACCAGTAGTCCATTTCCTTGGGAACTGTGCCTCAGACTGCCTGAAGGTTTTCCTACCAAGTATACTTTGTTCTATTCATGGCACCTTATGAATCTCTAGAGCTAAACTGTAATTTTCTCACAAGCTCCTTCTTAAGATCCACTGTTCATTAGATAAAGTTTCTTTCTCTAAAACAACAAATGAAAATAAGTCCAATTAATTGATCTTCAACCACATTGATCTTTAGTTCTGAATTAAGTAAGTCCCAGGCAGAACACCCCCAGTGAAAAAGAAGGTATAACCACTCGTAGGTCCTGTGTATCAGCTTGATACCTGAGCGTTCTCATACTCATGACATCATATGAGTATGTAGTGGGGCTTGTACTTTGTGAGCATATTCTCGGTTCTTTTGTTGTAAAACTGATGTCCACATTTGACTGTTTAAAAAAAAAAAAAAAACACCAAACTTCTGAATTGTATTTTCAGTGCGCTGCTAATTCATCTAAGAACTATTTATTTGTTTATCCACATGTTGTGTGTCTTCTTACTGTACTTACTGTAATTGCACATGTGTAGACAACAGAAAGTCCCAAGAAAGAACACAGAATGTTCAAGTCTTTATGCCAATAATGGCATAATACGGTGCTGTTAAAGACAGAGAAAATACCAAAATCCTCTTGAGAGACAGTCTGCAGTGCCAAATCCTACAGCTAACCAGAGTGGATCTATTGCTTAGGAAGGGATGGCTTCTCCCAGCAGAGTTTACTTCCAGTGTTCAAAGTTGTTCATACTGACTACTCAGCACTAGATATCAAGAACGTTACTTAACAAGTATTTAGGTCATGTTTCACTTTTAAAGAAAAAGAATCTCAGAGCACGAATAGAGTAAGCTTTATTATTGTTGTTGTCTTTATAAAATTTTATCTGAGAAGATAATTCCACCCTTAGGACTAAAACTAAGATTATTTTATCTCAGACAGATAAGGACATAGTGCCTGAAAAGAGTGTATATTCTGCTTTATAAATGTCAGCCTTTACCTTGCTCTTGTCTGAGGTGTTATATGATACTATACTGACAACTAGATCCTTGGTTTTCCCTTCTGTTGAGGTGTGAGAAGCATGAACAACACCAATATTCAGTGGTCTGCTATCCTAAGCTGGGGATATGCTGACAACATCTTACGGTTGAAAAGTAAGCAGAGTGAGCCACCAATCAACTTCATTCAGAGTTCACAGCAGCACCAGGTAAGCTTAGGTATAAGGACTGTATGCTGATGAAGTTCCATGTCTTGCGAAGGAAGGAAGGAAGGAAGGAATCTAGCTAACACTGGTCTACTTAAATGTCAGCCCAGAAGCTGCTGTTTGCAGAGCTTCTAGGTGTCATAATCCCTGCTCATCTGATTAGGTCCCACGGTTTGATTTTTGCCTACTTCCTCATTGGGAGAGCTTGCCTGGGGCCTCGTGTTTCAGCAAATGAGCTGCTTTCATCCTGGCTCCATTTGGCTTTGCAACTAGGTCATTTTCTGTAACCATAGTATCATCTTTGTTATCTGGTTTTTCCTAAATAACCGAACATCTAATGAAGCAAGAAGACACTGAGCCTCATATCCTGGAGCTGTGTTGAGTTACCAGGAGCTAGATAGTCACTTACTTTGACAGATAACTTGGCCTCTCTAAACTAGAGTTGTCTTTCCACCTCTTTAAAACCGTGTTTATCCAGTTTATGTTGATGCCTAAAAAAGCTGCTATAAACATGTTGCTGATGTTTATAAAGTTTGTGTGCTATGCATATCCAATAGACACATAGTACTGCTGCAGCCATCTAAGGCTCTGGATTGAACACACAACCACCTTCAGTCTCTGTCCACCGTTTCATGGGGAGCTTTCTGACCGTTGTCTGAGTTCTCTTCCCTTGCCTGTAAAATACCCACTACCTGTTCATGTTTGCTGGCATGTTCCCACCCTGGAATCCTAGAAGCTGGGTAACTACCCCAGGAATGGCTGGCAGCAAAAGCAACAACGGCCATGCCATGTTTTCTAAGTCATTTGTTACTAGGCTTGTGCAGAGGATAAAGGGACTGGGAAAAGCAATCTTATTACAAACACTGATAAGATTTTTGTTTGTTTGTTTTGAATCATATTGGGGCATTTTATGCAAATAGAAATATGTATCCAATATAAGCAGGTGATGATGAATCATAAGAGAGCTGGTAGTGTAATTAAATTACAAATGAGTCTGCAAAACCAGTGAAAACACAAAAGCATATTCCAAAATAAGTGTGTTCCTCGCTGCCTTCTTTATGGAATTGTCATGAATTACAAGGGGAAAGAACACAGAGTGGGAGTTAGATGTGTAAAATATCCTCCCTCTGCAAATCTGGTGACAATCATAGTCATGACTGGGATAGGTCAGTTCTTTGGATGTAGTGCATGGCATCAACTACTGTCAAGTAGAGGCTGTGAGGCCACGTGGAGAACTGAGCCAAGCTTGAATGGTACTTCCATGCATAAGAATAAAGAATTTTTTAGCAAGAGTAATCCTTCACCTTTATCTTCCCTTCTCCTATTTAACAACATTTACAACTGTTAACGTGATACCTATTTTTTACATACACACTGCTTCCCTACAGAGAAACAGAAAGAGAATGCACATAAGTAAAAACTAGTAGCCCAGCTTGGTGGCTTCTAACACTTAAGAGGCTTAGACTTGAGAACCTTCAGTTCCTAGACAACCCGGGATACATATTTAGACCCTATTTCAGAACAGAAGACCAGTACATTAATGTTTGAACCCCTCACACATTGATACTCAAGCTTTGATCGATCCTGTATTATTTTGTTAAATTTCTAAGTCACAAGTGTGTATAAAAATAAAATTGTGAGGCAGACAGACACACATACATATACTAGGAGCCCACAGTGAATGGCTGGTGACAAGTGGAAGAGGGATTGCAGGGATAATCTAGCTCAAATGAAATTAAAAGTCAATAAATAAATAACTGAAAAAATGTATAACATTGTACACTGTTGTTTTTAAAACCTTGTAATCTGGAAACAATTATTAAAGATTTTTGCTCTAAACTGTTGAAAGTACTATGGCTATATATGCTTCTGCTCTGATCATATCAAGGAAAATGTTTACCTGGAAGCTTGTCTTTGATTTGTCCTTTCAAAGGTAACCAGTTGTGCCTGGGTGCCTGACAGTTGTCAGCTCTTCACTGGGAGCAAGTGTGGTGTCATCACAGCCTATACCAACAGGCTCACCAGCAGCACGGTAGGTCCTGGCTCACTGGCACATGATAGGACTTTTATGTCATTGAGAAAAGCCAAGATGATGTGAGGTATCCTTGCTTAAGGCTAACTTAAAACATGTGTTAGTCCTTCCCTTTTCTAGCTCCTAGAAAATGGAAGGTCATGTTCCTAACTCATTAGATTTAGGTTTACTAAGAGTGATGAAGAATTTTGAAAATAAATAAATAAATACATAAATAAAATAATCATAAAGGTCCTATTTTTGCTTCAGAGACAGATAATATTTTGATTTATTATCTGCTTTGCATTTGGGCTTTTTCATGCTGCACATGTGGAGCTCAGAGGACATTATTTAGGATTCTTTCCTTCAGTCAGTCATGTGTGGGTTCTGGGGACTGAATTCAGATCATCCAGTACCCAGGCCAGGCATGGCATCAAGTACCTTTACCTGCTGAACTCAAAAGGAAGCTCAACTCAGGTTCACCTTCCACACACACAGATGTTCTTGGCTACCTCTTGAGTGGAGCCCAGCAGTGGGTGCAGACAGGGGACTTACCTTCTACAAGATGTTCCATGCAGGGGCAGAAGGGACACTTAGGAGCCATCCTGGGATCCTAGAACTCCTTACTCAAGAGGGGGTGAGCCAGCCCCAATTTCTGTACCAGACTACAGCATGGGAAAATCTAAAATGCTAATGAGAGTAAACACACCAATAAAAAAGCAGGTCACAGTCATGTGACCTTCAGACATAGTTGGCTTTAGAAAGTCCATCTGTAGTCTTTGAGAAGTAGCACAGTATTGGTACTTGTCAAACTGAGGAGAGGAACAAACATTTTATGGCACTATATATAACTTGAAAAACGTTTTAAATATCAGCAAAGGGTCAACTATGATAATTGTTTGGAGTGTCATATACCATTAACACCATTTAAAGATAATATCAAAAGTAGAAAATGCAAAATACAAAATAGAAATGTATTTGTATAGCAATACTGCAAACAATAAAAATGTATGTGCCTTTGAACAAAGACTGAACAAGAACAAATACAAATAAAAAGAAATACAAGTTATTAAAAACTGAGCAGTTTAAATTATTATAATCCTTTATTAACTTAAGATTTTAAAAAGTTAAATAGGATTGAAAAATGACCAGACAAGAATGCTGAGACACAGTTGTTTTTCATTTTGAGAAACTGCAGATTACCTTGTAAGGGCTTTTATCTTATACCTTGCTTAATATTCAAATTCCAGCCCTCAGAAATTGAAATGGAGAGTCAGATGCATCTCTATGGACACACAGAGGAGATCACCGGCTTATGTGTCTGCAAGCCGTACAGCGTGATGATAAGCGTGAGCAGAGACGGGACCTGCATAGTATGGGACCTGAACAGGTACCAACAACTCTTATCCAGACGTGTTCCTTGAAATATTACATATTTTACAGTATATAAGAAAGACACTAAAATCATGTCATTATTTTATCAATTTAGACATGAAACACATACTTAAAGTAGTAAGAGTAGTTCTGTAGTCTTTTTAAAGTCAGAAGTCAAATACCTTAGAAGAAGAGTTATACGTATTGAGGATAGGAAACAAAAGACTCTAATCCTCTGTATGACTGGATATGCAAATTCATGTCTTTTTTTTAGGCTGTGCTATGTACAAAGTTTGGCTGGACACAAAAGCCCTGTGACGGCTGTCTCTGCCAGTGAAACGTCAGGTGACATTGCTACTGTGTGTGACTCAGGTGAGCTGCTCCCAGCTTAAGTCTAGGGTTGTCCATTTCCTGACTCAAGCTGGCTAGATCTTTTCTCAGCCCCCATCAATGTAAGCCCTTTGGCCATGGCATAGATGTATATTAAAATGTAAGGTCCTAAACTGACTTCTTACCTTAGGCAAGAGTTAAAATTGTTGTTTTCCTAAGAGATGTAAAAATTTATTTGAGAACACTTAAATTACTGTTACCTAATTATCTGAAAGTCCTTTTGTTTTCTATACTGCTTTGCTTTTTGTATTAAACTATTGGCTACGTTACCTTTCTTGTGCTAGAAAACAAGTTTTTGACAAGTTGAATTTGTTGATGTTACTTTCCTTTTGGTGTAATAAGATACTCTGAAAAAGGCAACTTAAAGGAGTCTGTTTGTCCATGTTCGGACAGTGTACAGTGCATCATGGTGAGGATGTCATGGCAGTAGGTCACATTGTGTTCATAATCAAGAAGCAGAGAGCAATGAATGCTGATGCTTGGCTCTCTTTGTCCTTTTTATATACCAGGATTTCAGCCCAGGGAATGGTGTCACCCACAGTGGGCAGAGCTTTCCATCTCAATTAGCTCAATCAAGACATTGTTGCAAAGGCATGCCTAGCAGTCTACCTTCTAGGTGATTCTAGCTTTCAAGTTGACATTTGTGATTAAACTGTCACAGATTTGATAGGCTTTTAGTAATAGATCATGAATTGGCAGGCACCCATCTGAGATAGAAAGGCATTCCTAAGCCAAACAGGGGAAGTGGGCTATGCAGGGAGAAAATAATGAAGAAAGAAGAGGGACACCAGCCATTGGCCAGTGTTGAGTACGTCTCTAGTCCCTGAGAGAGAGAACTAGGTATTCAGTGGAGGTATGATTTGCTTAGGTTCCAGGAGAAAGATACATCTTCTAGTTAAAGGTCACAATGGTTTTCCCATATTTCTATGTTTAAAATATGATGCATCTGCAACTGTTGAACTCTTGAATTTTCTGTTTGTATTTCTGTTTGTAAGGATCTTAAAATTGAAAGAGTCTCTTGAAAACTATTTGCTTTTTTAACATCCATTTAATATGGAGTACCTTTTTATATACCATTTAATATAGAGCACCTTTGATACATCTCTAGTGGGTAAGCCTCTGTTTTCTGCTTGGCTCCATTTTTCTATTATTTGGGTTTTTTAATTTTATTTTTATTTCATTTTATTTTATATTTTATTTTTAAATGTTATTTAATTAATTAATTTTATTTATTAATTTTGAAAATTAGGTAACACTATATAGCACAGACTGGCCTTGAAGTTCTGTTCATAGAGCATTTCTCCTTGAGAATGTTCAACCTAGACTTGCTATCTCAATCCAGAATAAAGATAGAAGTGAGCAGCCAAATGAAGAACTAAAGAGGAGCTGGCCTAAAAGGACCCTGAGCATAGGACTGTCTTCCTGGGCTTGAGACTAGACTTGGGATGTGCAGGGCTATGTGCTCGAGCTCAGAAGTAATCAAGTCAGGCAGGGCTTCTTTGAAGGCTCGTATAGGCTGGTGGCAGTGTAATCTCTGTTCTCTCTTTTTCCACAGAAAGCAGAATCTGACAATTCTAACCCTCTAATTCTTACTCCAAAGCCAGGAGCCCAGCCAGGAGCCCAGGCCTGAGTGTTGAGAAGACAGGGCTTCCCAGGGCTTGGGAGCTTTTTAATGGGTCCAGAGACAGTGACTAAATGCTCAAATCATAGGTGTCTCGTGGGGTTTTGTTGCTGTTTTTATTGGACACTGATTGATTGTTTTGTTATTATTTATTTCTCTACATATCCCAAGCTAGCCTCAAAATCATAGCAATCCCCTACCCTAGCCTCCCAAGTGCTGGGAATATAGGTATGCCCCAGCATGGCCAGCTATTCATTCATTTTTGTAGTCAAGCAAAGTCATGGCCTCACTGATGTTATAGATTTTGGATATGAAAGTGTTTCTGTCTTAGCCTCAGTCATAAAATAACGCCATGAAAACATCCTTATCTCCTCCTGACCACTGCTAAGGGTCCAGTCTCTGCTGTGCAAGGGAGTAGATGACTGACAGCCTTGCTGATAGTTCTGCCCTGGCCTCCTCCTCACTAGCAGCTTTCCTTGACTGGGTTGCATACTGAGAGACACTGGGGGATAAAAGAATGGTTATTTATTTAAAAAACAAAAAACAAAAAAAACCTCTCAGCTTTCTTACTTTGACCCCATTTGAAAGCTAGGGCTGATCCCAAGAGAGCTCAGTTTGGCAGAGTTAATTACTAGATGAGCTAGTGGTGGGATATTCTGGGATCCCTGGATAGTGAGCAGCATAACAGAACTGCATAGAAATTTTTCTAACCTGAACAAAATGCCTTCTCAATGTTTTTAAGGCCTCTTGAGAAATGTATAAAAGGACTCATGAAAAAGCATTAGATATAGCTAATGTAATTTTAAAAATACTTTTTAAGACAAACCACACTTGTGGACAATGAACTATTCTGGTCTCCTATTTGCTTTTAGCACTCAAATGGAACTAAGTCATAAAATGCAGCCTACAAAGTCTTGACCTTTCAGAGGATACATCTAAGCAGACTTGAACCAAAATTTTCAATTCTTCCATTCTTATTATGGGATGTGATTTGTATAATGATAAGACTGAAGTTAAATTATGAAAATACTGTAGTCAGTTTCTTCTGTCTAACCATTCTATCTCTGGATCAGAATGCCTGTCTTTGGGGGATGCTGGATGTGCATGGCCTGGCCCTCTATAGACTGGCATTGTGAAGTTGGAGCAGTGTTCTAAGACTCAGGGCCAGCTGGTTCTCCAACTTTTGATTTCCAAGACTGTGGATAAGAACAGAGATGGCCAACCTTGCAACTTTCAGATAATGTGTTAAGTTTTGCATGAAAGCAATCTGGTATGGAATAATGGTCTCTCACTTTACTGTATACAGTTTTTTAAACTGTATGTTTTAAACAGATAGGTTTGGTTTTAGGTTGTCTCAAAATGCCAGGTAAGCTGCCTTGACTAATAAATTACATACCACACTTAAGGGCATCAGGTCCAGGTTTAGACTTTTCATTTTGAAGGGTTAAGCCATGAGATAGCTATGGACCATGATCAAAGAGGTGATTCTCAGGGCTAGAGAGATGATTCAGGGGTTAAGAGTGTGAACCCCTTTTGTAAAGGACCCAGGTTTGGTTCCCATTATCTATGTCAGGTGTAACCCCAATTCCAGGGGATCTGTGCCTCTGACCTCCATAGGCACTGTGTTCAGATGTACACACCCACATAGAATTTAATTTTTTTAAATGTGTCTTTCTTTTAGAAGATGGATCTCTTTTTACTTACTGATTCCTGCATCTCCCAAACCATGTTTTACAATTAGAAGTCACAATGGCACTGAGGAAATGGCAAGAGTCTAGTGCATAGCATAGAGGCTACCTAGAAGCCTTTCCTGAGTATGCACCCCAGTGCCTCAGTTACATCACCAGTATTTCAGAAACTTTCCCACTGACCTCAAAATAAAGTTTGTTCTGGTCACTAAGCACTATGTCCCCATTCCTCGCCCGCCTCACTGGACCACCACTGGCCACCTGCTTCCTTACTTCCACCTCTATGACTACCTGTTCTAGATCTTTTTGTTATTTTTTCTTTATTTTTTAATTGAAAATATATGTTCTCACCTAGTATATTCTGATTATGGCTTCCTCCCCACAACCCAATCCCACCCCCTTTCTTGTCCTAACTCATTAGAAAACACAGGCATCTAAAAGAAAAACTAAAATAACAATAATTTAAATAAATAACAGAATAAATGCAAACAAACCTGGGTAGGAAGTAAGAAAAGAAGGAAGGGAGGGAGGGAGAGAGAGAGAGACAGAGAGAGAGACAGAGAGAGAGACAGAGAGAGAGACAGAGAGAGAGAGAACGAGCGAGCCAAAGAAAAAGCACAAGAAACATATATAAGTGTAGAGATACATTGGCAAACACAGAAGTCCCATAAATACAAAATTGGAAACCATATGCAAAAGATCTGTAGGGTAAAAAAAGAAGAAAAGAAATGCCCAAACAAAGCATTATGAGATAAAACCAACCAACCAAACCTCCAAAAATATCACTGGGCTTGTTTTCTATTGGTAATTTTCTTCTGGAGTGGTTTGTATGTCCAGTAAGACTCCACTGGAGAAAACTGACTTTTTTCACTTGTGAGTGATTATCAATTGGAGATAATTTCTGGGATAAGGCTTTAGGCTCATTTCCACTTCCACTGTCAGACCTGGACCCCATCAGGCCCAGCCTGTGCATGTTGCTGCAGTCTCTGAGCTCGTATGTGTTTAGAAAGCGAGTTTCCTTGCTGTCCTCTGCCCACTCTGGCTCTTAAAATCCTTCTTTTTTTTTCTTAAATGTTTTATTATGTAAATGCATTTTATACATAAAATATATTAATAATATTGAGTATTTTGAGAATCAAATAATACATAAAAATGTGTTAACTTTTATATTCATATCCCTCCATACCCGTACCCTAAAAATATCATTAATGAACATTCAATATTATCCATAACTGAGGATCCTATATCTAATGTTGAATACTAAATTGTTTCAAAACATGCAAAATATTCTTTGGGAATTAAGCTTAGTAAAAGAGCATAAAATACTAAAAATGAATCAAGAAATACATTCAAAAGCCCTTGTATGATACCACCTGACCTAGTGAAAGAGTATTTAAAACGCATTATATATCTGTGTACATTGTCTAACTATAAGTTTACTTTTAAAAGATTATCAGTGTTTCTAGGAGAGAAATTATTTTATCAATAAGTTTATTTTAAAAATTTCAAAATAGCAAAAACTCTTTGAACTTAAACATTAAGAAAATGATGATTTCAGGCACAGTGAGGAAAAATTATCAATAATGTTTCCATGATGTTTGTAGAACATGACTTTAATATTTTCAGCTGTTAATATTCAACAAACAAAATTATTTTGAGATATATTTCATTGTTAGGTCTCCCTTTTCATTTCTGATTTTATTAATTTGGATACTCTCTCTGTGCCCTCTGGTTAGTCTGGCTAAGGGATTATCTATCTTGTTGATTTTCTCAAACCACCAGCTCCTGGTTTGGTTGATTCTTTGAATAGTTCTTTTTGTTTCCACTTGGTTGATTTCAGCCCTGAGTTTGATTATTTCCTGCTGTCTACTCCTCTTGGGTGAATTTGCTTCCTTTTGTTCTAGAGCTTTCAGGTGTGCTGTTAAGCTGCTAGTGTAAGCTCTCTCCAGTTTCTTTTTGGAGGCACTTAGAGCTATGAGTTTTCCTCTTATCGCTGCTTTCATTGTATCCCATAAGTTTTGGCATGATGTGTCTTCATTTTCATTTATCTCTAAAAAGACTTTAATTTTTTCTTTATTTCTTCCTTGACCAAATTATCATTGAGTAGAGCGTTGTTCAACTTCCATGTGTATGTGTGCTTTCCGTTGTTTTTGTTGGTATTTAAGATCAGCCTTAGTCTGTGGTGATCTGATACAGTGCATGGGATTATTTCAATCTCTTGTATCTGTTGAGGCCTGTTTTGTGACCATTTTGGAGAAGGTACCATGAGGTCCTGAGAAGAAGGTCTGTTCTTTTGCTTTGGGATGAAATGTTCTAGAAATACCTGTTAGATCCATTTGATTCATAACTTCTGTTAGTTTCACTGTGTCTCTGTTTAGTTTGTACTTCCATGATCTGTTCATTGCTAAGAGTGAGGTGTTAAAGTCTTCTACAATTATTATATGGAGTGTGATGTGTGCTTTGAGCTTTAGTAAAGTTTCTTTTATGAATATGGGTGCCCTTCCTTGCATTTGGAGCATAGATGCTCAGAATTGAGAGTTCATGTTGGTACTTTTCCTTTGATGAGTATGAAGTGTCCTTCCTTGTCTTTTTTGATAACTTTTGGTTGAAAGTCAATATTATTTGATATTAGAATGGCTACTCTAACTTGTTTCTTGGGACCATGTGCTTGGAAAATTGTTTTCCAGCCTTTTACTCTGAAGTAGTGTCTGCCTTTGTCACTGAGGTGTGTTTCCTGTAAGCAGCAAAATGCTGGGTCCTGTTTACCTATCTAGTCTGTTAGTCTATGTCTTTTTATTGGGGAATTGAGTCCATTGATGTTCAGCGATATTAAGGAATAGTGATTGTTGCTTCCTGTTATTTTTGTTATTAGAGATGGTATTCACTTCATGGAGCTATTTTCTCTTGAAAGATTACTTTCTTGCTTTTTCTAGGGCATAGTTTCCCTCCTTGTATTGGTGTTTTCCATCTATTATCCTTTGTAGGGCTGGATTTATGGAAAGATATTGTGTAAATTTGGTTTTGTGATAGGATATCATGGTTTCTTCTTCTCTGGTAATTGAGAGTTTTGGTGGGTATAGTAGCCTGGGCTGGCATTGTGTTCTCTTAGGATCTTCTGGCTTTCATAGTCTCTGGTGAGAAGTCTGGTGTAATTGTGATACCTCTGCCTTTATATGTTACTTGACCTTTTTCCCTTACTGGTTTTAATATTCTTTCTTTGTTTAGTGCATTTAGTGTTTTGATTATTATGTAATGGGAGGAATTTCTTTTCTGGTCCAAACTATTTGGAGTTCTGTAGGCTTCTTATATGTTCATGGGCATTTTCTTCTTTAAGTTAGGGAAGTTTTTTTCTATAATCTTGTTGAAGATATTTACTGGCTCTTTAAGTTGTAAATCTTCGCTCTCTTCTATACCTATTATTCTTAGGTTTGGTCTTCTCATCCTGGATTTCCTGGATGTTTTGGGTTAGGAGTTGGCTTTTTGCATTTTCTTTGAGTGTTGTGTCAATGTTTTCTATGGTATCTTCTGCACCTGAGATTTTCCTATCTCTTGTATTCTGTTGGTGATGCTTGCATCTATGACTCCTGATCTCTTTTCTAGGTTTTCAAACTTAGGGTTGTCTCCCTTTGTGATTTCTTTATTGTTTCTACTTCCATTTTTAGATCCTGGATGGTTTGTTCTGTTCTTTGGCCTGTTTGATTGTGTTTTCCTGTAATTCTTTAAGGGATTTTTGTGTTTACTCTTTAAGGGCTTCTAGCTGTTTACTTGTGTTCTCCTGTATTTCTTTAAGGGAGTTATTTATGTCCTTAAAGTTCTCTATCACCATCATGAGAAGTGATTTTAGATCTGAATCTTGCTTTTCTGGTGTAATGGTGTATCCAGGACTTGCTACCGTGAGAGAATTGGGTTCTGATGATGCCAAGTAACCTTGGTTTCTGTTGCTTATGTTCTTATGCTTGCCTCTTGCCATCTGATTATGTCTAGTGCTACCTGCCCTCACTATATCTGACTGGAGCCTGTCCTTCCTGGAATTCTGGTTATTTCAGAACTCCTCAGAGTTCAGCTGTCTCTGTGATCCCGTGATTCTGGGATCCTGGGATCCTGAGATCCTGGATGTATCAGAGCTCCTGGGAGTGAAGCTGCCTCTGGGACCCTCTGATCCTAGTGTGACCAAATTCCGGGGATCCTGGGTGTGTTAGAGCACCTGGGAGTGGAGCTTCCTCTGGGTGTTGTGGGACTGACTGCAGATTTCACACCCAAGGTCTGCTTAGGGCACTGGCCCAGACCAGAAGGGTCTTACAATCTTTCTACCTCCTTTTCTGCAGGGCTTCCTGAGCCCTGAGGGGGAAGGAATAGATGGAAACATCCCATTTAGGACCAGTGTTCCAGGGTCTCCTACTCTCTGCTTATGGGTCTCAGTATTTATTTCCATCTGCTGCAGGAGGAAGCTTTTCTGGTGATGGCTGAGCATGACACGGATCTATGAGTATAGCAGAGTGAAATCATTAGAAGTCATTTTGTTGCTATGTTCCTGCAGAACAGTAGTATTTGATTTCCCCCTAGGTCCCTGACCTCTAGTGTCAGTTCTTCATCGTCCAAGCAGTCTATGATCTGGGTTCTATCTCATGGAGCAGTCCTTAAATCCAATCAGATATTGGTTGGTTAGTCCCATAAGCTTTGTGACACTATACTGTACTAGTGCATCTTGTATACAGTCACCATTGTAGATTGAAGGGTTATAGCTGGGTAAGTGTTTACTGCTCTCCTTTGGCAGTGTGAGGCATATCCTCCAGTGCCCTAACCACTAGGGCACTACTGATTAGGTACCCCTACTGAGGGGCGCAGGCACCAGCTCAACTTTTCTTTTCTTTTTTTTTTTTTTTCCATTTTTTATTAGGTATTTAACTCATTTACATTTCCAATGCTATACCAAAAGTCCCCCATATCCACCCACCCCCACTCCCCTGCCCACCCACTCCCCCTTTTTGGCCCTGGTGTTCCCCTGTACTGGGGCATATAAAGTTTGCAAGTCCAATGGGCCTCTCTTTCCAGTGATGGCCAACTAGGCCATCTTTTGATATATATGCAGCTAGAGTCAAGAGCTCCGGGGTACTGGTTAGTTCATAATGTTGTTCCACCTATAGGGTTGCAGATCCCTTTAGCTCCTTGGCTACTTTCTCTAGCTCCTCCATTGGGAGCCCTATGATCCATCCATTAGCTGACTGTGAGCATCCACTTCTGTGTTTGCTAGGCCCCGGCATAGTCTCACAAGAGATAGCTACATCTGGGTCCTTTCAATAAAATCTTGCTAGTGTATGCAATGGTGTCAGCGTTTGGATGCTGATGATGGGGTGGATCCCTGGATATGGCAGTCTCTACATGGTCCATCCTTTCATCTCAGCTCCAAACTTTATCTCTGTAACTCCTTCCATGGGTGTTTTGTTCCCAAATCTAAGGAGGGGCATAGTGTCCACACTTCAGTCTTCATTCTTCTTGAGTTTCATGTGTTTAGCAAATTATATCTTATATCTTGGGTATCCTAGGTTTGGGGCTAATATCCACTTATCAGTGAATACATATTGTGTGAGTTTCTTTGTGAATGTGTTACCTCACTCAGGATGATGCCCTCCAGGTCCATCCATTTGGCTAGGAATTTCATAAATTCATTCTTTTTAATAGCTGAGTAGTACTCCATTGTGTAGATGTACCACATTTTCTGTATCCATTCCTCTGTTGAGGGGCATCTAGGTTCTTTCCAGCTTCTGGCTATTATAAATAAGGCTGCTATGAACATAGTGGAGCATGTGTCCTTCTTACCTGTTGGGGCATCTTCTGGATATATGCCCAGGAGAGGTATTGCTGGATCCTCCGGTAGTACTATGTCCAGTTTTCTGAGGAACCGCCAGACTGATTTCCAGAGTGGTTGTACAAGTCTGCACTCCCACCAACAATGGAGGAGTGTTCCTCTTTCTCCACATCCTCGCCAGCATCTGCTGTCACCTGAATTTTTGATCTTAGCCATTCTGACTGGTGTGAGGTGGAATCTCAGGGTTGTTTTGATTTGCATTTCCCTGATGATTAAGGATGTTGAACATTTTTTCAAGTGCTTCTCTGCCATTCGGTATTCCTCAGGTGAGAATTCTTTGTTCAGTTCTGAGCCCCATTTTTTAATGGGGTTATTTGATTTTCTGAAGTCCACCTTCTTGAGTTCTTTATATATGTTGGATATTAGTCCCCTATCTGATTTAGGATAGGTAAAGATCCTTTCCCAATCTGTTGGTGGTCTTTTTGTCTTATTGACGGTGTCTTTTGCCTTGCAGAAACATTGGAGTTTCATTAGGTCCCATTTGTCAATTCTCGATCTTACAGCACAAGCCATTGCTGTTCTGTTCAGGAATTTTTCCCCTGTGCCCATATCTTCAAGGCTTTTCCCCACTTTCTCCTCTATAAGTTTCAGTGTCTCTGGTTTTATGTGAAGTTCCTTGATCCACTTAGATTTGACCTTAGTACAAGGAGATAAGTATGGATCGATTCGCATTCTTCTACATGATAACAACCAGTTGTGCCAGCACCAATTGTTGAAAATGCTGTCTTTCTTCCACTGGATGGTTTTAGCTCCCTTGTCGAAGATCAAGTGACCATAGGTGTGTGGGTTCATTTCTGGGTCTTCAATTCTATTCCATTGGTCTACTTGTCTGTCTCTATACCAGTACCATGCAGTTTTTATCACAAAAACTCTGTAGTAAAGCTTTAGGTCTGGCATGGTGATTCCACCAGAGGTACTTTTATCCTTGAGAAGACTTTTTGCTATCCTAGGTTTTTTGTTATTCCAGACAAATTTGCAAATTGCTCCTTCCAATTCGTTGAAGAATTGAGTTGGAATTTTGATGGGGATTGCATTGAATCTGTAGATTGCTTTTGGCAAGATAGCCATTTTTACAATGTTGATCCTGCCAATCCATGAGCATGGGAGATCTTTCCATCTTCTGAGATCTTCCTTAATTTCTTTCTTCAGAGATTTGAAGTTTTTATCATACAGATCTTTCACTTCCTTAGTTAGAGTCACGCCAAGATATTTTATATTATTTGTGACTATTGAGAAGGGTGTTGTTTCCCTAATTTCTTTCTCAGCCTGTTTATTCTTTGTATAGAGAAAGGCCATTGACTTGTTTGAGTTAATTTTATATCCAGCTACTTCACCGAAGCTGTTTATCAGGTTTAGGAGTTCTCTGGTAGAATTTTTAGGGTCACTTATATATACTATCATATCATCTGCAAAAAGTGATATTTTGACTTCCTCTTTTCCAATTTGTATCCCCTTGATCTCCTTTTGTTGTCGAATTGCTCTGGCTAGGACTTCAAGTACTATGTTGAAAAGGTAGGGAGAAAGTGGGCAGCCTTGTCTAGTCCCTGATTTTAGTGGGATTGCTTCCAGCTTCTCTCCATTTACTTTGATGTTGGCTACTGGTTTGCTGTAGATTGCTTTTATCATGTTTAGGTATGGGCCTTGAATTCCTGATCTTTCCAAAACTTTTATCATGAATGGGTGTTGGATCTTGTCAAATGCTTTTTCTGCATCTAACGAGATGATCATGTGGTTTTTGTCTTTGAGTTTGTTTATATAATGGATTACATTGATGGATTTTCGTATATTAAACCATCCCTGCATCCCTGGAATAAAACCTACTTGGTCAGGATGGATGATTGCTTTAATGTGTTCTTGGATTCGGTTAGCGAGAATTTTATTGAGGATTTTTGCATCGATATTCATAAGAGAAATTGGTCTGAAGTTCTCTATCTTTGTTGGATCTTTCTGTGGTTTAGGTATCAGAGTAATAGTGGCTTCATAAAATGAGTTGGATAGAGTACCTTCTACTTCTATTTTGTGAAATAGTTTGTCATTCTTTAGGTTTGGGAAGTTTTCTTCTATTATTTTGTTGAAGATATTAGCTGGCCCTTTAAGTTGAAAATCTTCATTCTCATCAATTCCTATTATCCGTAGGTTTGGTCTTCTCATTGTGTCCTGGATTACCTGGATGTTTTGAGTTAGGATCCTTTTGCATTTTGTATTTTCTTTGACTGTTGTGTCGATGTTCTCTATGGAATCTTCTGCACCTGAGATTCTCTCTTCCATTTCTTGTATTCTGTTGCTGATGCTTGCATCTATGGTTCCAGATCTCTTTCCTAGGGTTTCTATCTCCAGCGTTGCCTCGCTTTGGGTTTTCTTTATTGTGTCTACTTCCCCTTTTAGTTCTAGTATGGTTTTGTTCATTTCCATCACCTGTTTGGATGTGTTTTCCTGTTTTTCTTTAATGATTTCTACCTGTTTGGCTGTGTTTTCCTGCTTTTCTTTAAGGGCCTGTAACTCTTTAGCAGTGCTCTCCTGTAATTCTTTAAGTGACTTATGAAAGTCCTTCTTGATGTCCTCTATCATCATCATGAAAAATGTTTTTAAATCTGGGTCTAGATTTTCGGTTGTGTTGGGGTGCCCAGGACTAGGTGGGGTGGGAGTGCTGCGTTCTGATGATGGTGAGTGGTCTTGATTTCTGTTAGTAGGATTCTTACGTTTGCCTTTCGCCATCTGGTAATCTCTGAAGCTAGCTGTTTTAGTTGTCACTGTTAAGAGCTTGTTCTTCAGGTGACTCTGTTAGCCTCTATGAGCAGACCTGGAGGGTAGCACTCTCCTTAGTTTCAGTGGGCAGAGTATTCTCTGCAGGCAAGCTCTCTTCTTGCAAGGCAGGTACCCAAATATCTGGTATTCAAACCAGACTCCTGGCAGAAGTTGTGTTCCACTCACTAGAGGTCTTAGGATCACGTGTGGAATCCTGTGTGGGCCCTTGCGGGTGTCAGGCGACTCAGCTGGCAAGGTAGCCCGGGGCTCGAGTGGAGTGGAAGGGGTTTGTGCCCCAGATCAATCCCGGGTAGCCTGCTTCCCTATGTACCGCAGTCTCAAGTTCCGCGCGATTGGATTGGGGCAGGCGCTGTGTTCCACTCACCAGAGGTCTTAGGGTCCCGTGGGGAGTCCCGTGTGGGCCCTTGCGGGTGTTGGGCAAGACTCTGCTGGCAAGGTAGCCCGGGGGTCGAGTCTCGAGTCGAGCGGAAGGGACTTGTGCCCCAGATCAGGCCCGGGTAGCCTGCTTCCCTATGTACCGCAGTCTCAAGTTCCGCGCGATTGGATTGGGGCAGACGCTGTGTTCCACTCACCAGAGGTCTTAGGGTCCCGTGGGGAGTCCCGTGTGGGCCCTTGCGGGTGTTGGGCAAGACTCTGCTGGCAAGGTAGCCCGGGGGTCGAGTCTCGAGTCGAGCGGAAGGGACTTGTGCCCCAGATCAGGCCCGGGTAGCCTGCTTCCCTATGTACCGCAGTCTCAAGTTCCCAGCTCAACTTTTCTATGTTCAATGAATTGTGTAGGTGTTTTCTTCAGCAATAAAGCCTTACTATCAAGAGTGCCTCTTTTGTTGTTCACTGCTGTGGTACGCCAGGCTGACTGGCCTACAAACTTCAAGGGGTTCTATCTCTACCTTCTATCTTACCATGGGAACACAGTAGTGTTAAAAGCAATTGTATCTAGCTTTACATAGTCTTAGTTTCATTACCTGTTACTAACATGAAACACCAGAGTAAAGCAACCTAAAGCAGAAAGGCTTATTTGGCTCAATTCCAGTTAAGTCTGTTGTTGGAGAGAAGTCAAGGCAGCAGAAACGTGAACAGTAGCGGTGAGCAGCAGAGCTAACACACACAAAGCTGGTGTTCAACTGGCCTTCTCCGATCCCATCTCAGGGACTGGGGTCTGCGCACAATTAAGTGTCTTCCCATAGTAATAGAACTTACTAATCAATTCTCACAGACGTTCTCAGAGGTTAAACTTAATCTAGAGGGTTCCTCTCAGGTGTACCAGGCTGGGTGTCAAGTTGACAGTGTGAACTGTAGCACAGATCTGGGGATCTGGACTCATCTTCTCATGCTTGTATTTCAAGCACTTTACCCACTGAGCCATCTCCCAAGCCCCTCACTCTCTAGGCTTTGAAAAGAAAAACTTTGTTTAATTCAGCTTTAGTAAATAAAAATCCTATGCTAGATATTCCGAGGAATGGGGATTTTTAAAAATTGTTTTTTAAATACATACCATTTTTATTTCATCTATTTCTGCCTCTCTTAAAAGTCGCATAAGTCACCTTTTTTTTTTTTTATAAAGTAGGGTCTCTATATGCAGCCCAAACTGACCAGACACGCATGATCCTCCTGCCTCCTGAGTGCTTGAATTGCAGCTGTATGCCACCATACTCGGCTTAAGCCAATTCTGTCCTGAGGATGGGGGACTGCTCGCACGTCTTGTGTGTGTGGAGGCCAGGGGTTGGCTTGGAATATTTTTATTACTCTCGTCTTATTTTCTGAGAGAGGACCTGTAAGTTTTCCCCACTGGAGCTCACCATTTCACCCAGACCCATTCGCCAGCAGTCCCCAAGACTCTGCCTGGGTTTGCCCCAGCACTGGGTGCCATGCATGAACCACCACACATGGCTTTTATGTAGTTGCTGGGATCTGGACTCCGGGCCTTACTCTTGCACAACAAGCGTTTGACTCACTGAGCCATCTCCCCGGCTCCCTCAAGTAGCTTCCTCCTGAGGCTTCCACAGAATGTTTTTCTGTCTTTTAAAGAATCATATTCTCAGTATTTTCAAACACAATTAAGATTGCCAGTTCATACACAGAAATGTAATCATACGGAGATTCCTGATTCATGTCCCTCCCTCCTAATTCACTTCATCAGTGATCACTGTGCACAGAGGACCAAATCCGTAAGCCTGCACCACTCCCTATGTGGTCATTCGGAGTCATTGTAACCAGGGGTTCCTCTGAGCTGTGTCAATGAGCAAGCAAGGGCGGTCCTTACAGATGCCCCAGGGACTTATGGTGATCTGTGGTATGATTTGATGTTTCAGCTGGCGGGGGCAGTGACCTGAGACTCTGGACCGTGAATGGGGACCTCGTTGGACATGTCCACTGCAGAGAGATCATTTGTTCTGTAGCTTTCTCCAACCAGCCTGAGGGAGTCTCCATCAACGTCATTGCTGGGGGATTAGAAAATGGCATTGTAAGGTAAGGGAGGACTTGACTCTTCCTCCCGGTCCTGGCTCACTGCAGTTTGAGAAATGAATTTTAATGTCTACACATATTAAAATATAGTATTTAGAGATTTAGAGTCACTTTGGATGTAGGTCTTTTTTCCTGTTGTATTTTTACAGTAAAGCTAGTGCAGCTTGGAAGTATTTACTATAAAATAGTAACCATATGAAAGTAGGCAGACTTCCCTTTCCCACCTACAATGCCTGCAGACTTCCCAAAGGCAATGCTGCTCTTTGCAGTAGGTTATCCTGGCAACTCAGCAAACTGTGTGTGTGTGTGTGTGTGTGTGTGTGTGTGTGTGTGTGTGTGTGTGTGTGGTTTTAATTTGCATAATTGAATAATGGCTTCTCTTCCTTCCAGGCTATGGAGCACATGGGACTTGAAGCCTGTGAGAGAGATTACATTTCCCAAATCAAATAAGCCCATCATAAGGTAAGATCTACCTCTACCTTTTATTCTTCATTAAAAAAATGTGTAGTTCTATTTTTTTCTGACATTAAAGCTTATAGACCCAAAGAATGCAGGTGTGAAGGCTTCATGAAAAGCTACCCTCTAACCATGCAACAAATGACCTGTTACCAGCAACAAGCCAGCACAGTCTTGTGTGGAACTAAGTGTCTGGTATCTAATGTCTAGTGGAAAGACAGCTGGCTCAGTGCCAGGAAGCCTCAGGGACCATAGAAACTGTTGTTTCCACTTCCACCTCTGCAGTGACAGTCATGTGACTGGCTGCCACAGGGATGTGCTTGACAGAACAAACAGCAGTCACCCTTAACTCAGCTTACAGACTTGCCTTTAAAACCCAACTAGTAGTTATAATATTCAAACTAAATTAAAATAAATTTATTTTGATTGTACTGAAATTAAAATTTAATGAATCTAAGTTATCTATTAATTACATTATACATTGCTTTACCTTTTTCCTCCAAAGAAGCAAAATATATCTTTAAAATAAACGCCACTTAAGGCCTGGGTGTGGTGGCACACGCCTTTAATCCAGCAGCTGGGATGCAGAGGCAGGTGGATCTGTGTTCTAGGCCAGCCTGGTCTACAGAGCAAGTTTCTGGAAATACATAGAATGACTCTGTCCAAATGAATAAAAACACAGATGTCATTTGATTTTTAAAGGCAAAATGTAATACTGTGATCTCTTTGTGATGTTTCTCCCACCCAGGGACCTGAGCTCTGGGGCCCCAGTTTTATTCTAGTTAAACTGAGCCTGAGCCTTGTTTGGGGGTGGGGGGTGACTGTGTTAGCATCAGGCAGCACAGACAGTCTGCTGGCCGTCTTTTCGTTTATGATTCTCTGGAGTGGAAATACCTTAGTTGCAGCATCACAGTCTATGCGTTAAGAACTGATATGTACCAATGGGTTTGCTTTTTCACAGCCTGACATTCTCCTGTGATGGCCACCATTTGTACACTGCCAACAGTGAGGGGACAGTGATCGCATGGTGCCGGAAGGACCAGCAGCGTGTGAAGCTGCCCATGTTCTACTCTTTCCTCAGCAGCTACGCAGCTGGATGAAGAGAAGGAGTGTCCCCACAGGACATAAGCACCGCTCTGCGAGCCTGGCTCCACCAACTGCAGAAGCAGATGACTGAGCAGATATCCAGGAAAGACAACACACGTGCCTCTGTGCGCGCTTCCCCAGCCTCCGTGGGCCTGAGAGTAAAGCCCTGCCCTCATTCCATAATGGCGTGGAAGGCTGGGTCTGCACACACTAGCCAATTAAAGTCAGAATCTTGATGCTTTTTCCCAAAAGGTTAGGCTGAATCAAAGATCAGGGTCTCTGTTCTCCTCCGTTTTCAAAAAGAAAGAGCAGAACTTAAATTGGCTAATTATTTATCTAAAATACTAAACATTATATTTTAAAAGCATGTCCCCTATACTCAGCACACCCAATAAAAGGAAACAGAAAATAGGACTTTTCAGGATTCAGAAAGCAAGTTCTTAGTAGGAGCCTCTGCACCCAATATATCCGGAACCTCTGAACAGAACGTGAGCTCTGCTGCTGCGTCACTCTCGGCCGGCTTTGCTGTTGTCCTCTCTGCCCAAAGGAGAGCCAGGGGCACGAGCTTCAGGGACTGTTGCTTCCTTCACATCCTAGCTCCTCATAGGCTTCTACTTAAAGTCCATAACACTAGGTATCAGCGCCCTTGGCTCAGTGACTTTCAAATATAATGGTAAGTCTTTTAGCACCTGCCGTAACAGTCCGTCTGACAGGGCTCTGAACTGTCTGCACTGGGAAGCTCCACACAGCACCTACAGTGTAAGCAGTGTGATGGAGGCACAGCAGCTAGGAAAGTGTGAAGGAAGGAAAGCGAGTGTGCAGACAGAGGCAGAGTAAGTTACGTGTTCCTACTAAGCTACGCTCTGAGACTCCTGGGGCAGGCACTGTGGCATGTGACAGCAGCCCCGCTCTGGAACTCTGGGACTACTGGGCTCTTACTCAAGGTGCTGCTTTGATGGCTTTGAAAACTATTGTGTAGGCTCAGAACTATATCACCGTGGGGGAGAAGCATGTGTTGCTGCCTATAATTGACTTGTGCATTTGTTATGGAAATCTAATTCATATTATGTTTACAGAACTACTTTTGTAACTTCCAGACTTTGTAAAACATTCTGCTTATATCCACGAGATGCAATTCCAGAGTCTCTGCTGTGGAGACAGGCACAGGGAGAGCATTAGGTCCCATTGACACGGGCCACCTGTCACTCCTAAAGTCCACTTCAGAACAGAGACAACATTACTCCTACTCACGTTGAAGTGACTGATTTGTTTTTAAAAATTCAGCTATTGTCTAGCTTTCATTTTTTTTTTTACTGAGAACCTCAAGTTAGTCTCCTATTAGAATAGGAATGCTATGCAGTCTTGGCTTTTTTAAGGGCCAAGTTTCATCATTTATCTAAAGAGGAAAATATGCAAAATATCTGGTCTTGTTAAGCGTGCAATATTCTATTTTTATGTAAAAATTTAAAAATTCCATGGGGGGGATTATTTATTGAGCATGAGACCTAATATGTATATGTTGGAAACGCTCTGTAACATGCATGTTATAGCACACATTCCTGGAAGTCATCACATGCTGTTACCTTTTACACACTGCCACTTCAGTTTGGAAATAAACTTGCTAAAAATAGACTTAAACCTGTATAAATGACTTGTGAATGATGACGAGATCTCAGTCCATGGCTGTTGCAGAACAAGGTGTATCTGGAAGTCCTGTTACTAATCACTGGTTGTGCTAGGACCAATGTTCTTCTCAAGGAATGGAACAACAACAAGCCATAGTTCACTGCTGGTACAAGTCAGGACTCAAGATGAGACTGTATGGCTGCAGCCATGCAGATAAGCACAGATACCATGTGGCTAGAGAGAAGGAAACAATAGCCAATGGATTAGATTAAGAGCACCATGAATAGTAATAGCTCATGAGACAGGGCCTATGACAGTCTGCACCTACAGTTGGGCTTTATCACAGCTTAGTCAGGACAGCAGATGTGGGAAGAAACACAGAATTCAGCAGAGATCAGAGTCAGTAGTGCTCTGTGTAAGAATCCACAGTCCATTGAGTCTTCCCAGAAGCCAAGAAGCAGATGCCCTTACTAAAGTACAGGCCATCTGCCCTCGGGCACCCCAAGACTGCTGGATTCATTAGTGTGGCCACAGGAATTCAGTGTAGGCTGGAGAATAGCTGAATCACTAATAGGCCAAAGCCTGTCAGCAAGGGCTCCAAATCAGGTGTCACCTGTGTGGAAGCTGCCACAGGGTCTCCCTCCCCCTCCCACCTTCTTTTCCTCCCTCCCTCCCCTCCACATATACACACCCTGCAAGGACAGTCCAAGAAACCTTAGAGTTACTGAACACAAATCTCAGTGGTAGGAATAGAATACTTCCCCGTTAGATTTTGGCCAATGAGACCCATAACCCTCTAAACATTAGAGCCACTATTGTTGCCTGCCCAACAAAACTGAGTGGTAAGGTGCCACTGCCAGAGACATGACATCCTTTGCAGAATGTAGAAAATCCAAGCTGGAACTAGGCTTGAAGCATTCTCTCTGCTGACTAGTTCTCATGGTGCCAGAAGGTGCTATGCAGTTGCTGGGGGAAAATTGTCACCAATGCTCCTGGTTGATGGTGGATCCTACATGCTACACCATCAACATGCCAGCCAGCTTGTGCCCACTGGTGCCTTAAGAACATGACTGACAGACTCAACCAACTACCTTCTCATTGGATTTGAGGCCAGCTTCCCAGGAGGGAACTCTGGGCAGATACCTGTGATGGAGAAACTCCGGGCCTCTAGTGGAGAAGCTACTGCTGTGGTTTTGCTAATGACTTGGTGTGCCTTTCATATTGCTTTATAAACACTTATTTTTACCCCCATAGTTAGTGAGGTTAGTCGGGTTTGCTTTGAAAGACTTTCTGCAGTGTGCAGTAATGACTGCAGAACTCATAACTGGTTAGAACAGGGTCAGAGTGCTCAGCATAAGTGACGTGACTGCTCGGCCCTAACTGAGACATCTGTATTGTACATAAGTCTCAGGGAACATTGTGGAAGAGGGAATGAAGATAATGTAAGAAGTGGAAGAGAGTCGGGTGTGGTGGGATGCTGTCCTTTGGGCCTGTCCTGCCCACTGTCTTTTTTAAACTTTAACTCATTGTGACTACTCTCAGGAAAGCTGCACACGACTGCCCATTAACTTTTTGTCACTCTGGGGAGAGGCCCAAAGCCATCTCTGCCCCAAGGATCTATAGTTAATGGTTGCTAATAGAGAGTGGTTCACAAGCCCCAGGATCTCCCCGCAACCTGAGCATTCATGGGCAGATAACCGTTGCTAGGGCTGAGGTGCTCACAAAGCCCCTCTTCTCTGAGGGTTTGTTGGCAGTTAACAGGCTCTGGTTAACTGCCCCCATAAAGGCTTATTGATAGTTAACATTGCTGGAGGAGAGGCTCTCAAGCTCCCACCCCTACAGAGAATTTATAGTTAATGGTTGCTCTGAAGAGAGGCTCACATGGCCATGCCCCTTTCTGATGGCACTTAAGAGTTACAGGAGAATTTTTTTTTTCCTTCAGTGGTATCCATGCTTCTGTAAGAAACCCTAATTAAACACAGTGGTTCACCAGTCTACAGTTGAGTTAAATCACTTGCTTGTCTCTGGGGTCCTATCTGAGGTGAGATGTTTGTTCTTGTCTCCTCGGGAAAGTTCACACAACAGTGGCGTTTTAAGGAACCCCATCTGTTCCTTTTGTTTGGCCTATAAATTTCTACCACTAGGAATAGATAAGGCAGCTCCCATTCCTTAATTTTAGTGTTTGTTCTAAAATGCTAAATTTCAACCTTTCGTATCCTTAAATGAACTTTACACATCAGTTCCAAAACCAGCCTCTCGTTTTGAATAGAAGAGTGTGTGTCCCTCTCCTTGTGGCAGACCTGTATTGAGAATGGAGCTGAGGATGTAAAACAGTTCAGTTCCTCTGCCTCCTGCTCATCCCAGGCTGCTGAGAAGCCACGGGTGGAGATGATCTGGAGAGCTCCTACCACTGAGCTACATTCCCAGCCCTTATTTGGTAAGACAAGGTTTCTGTGTAGCTTAGGGTGGCCTGACACTTCCAGTCCTCCTGAGCTCTAGGAGGCATGTACCTCTTTGCCCAGGTGGAGAGCCGCCTTAGTGACTAAAGTGTTACTGCAACATAATGGATGGGTAGAAATATAAGTGAACTGAGACATCAATGTGTTGACTAGGACACATTCCAAGACCTCCGTGCCAGCAGCAGGTCCAGGCCAGGGATAGAAAGGAGGATCTTCCTGTATCCCTGCCCGAGCATCATCAGGTGTCTGCAGGCACAGAAGGCACAGGAGTGGGAACTGCTGCATCTGCATCTGCCTGCATCTGTGGTGTGTCGAAGCTTTTCAATCTGGTTTAGTGTTTTTCTGTCCTGGGGACCTCGGCAGCAGCGCTTCATTGGTGTGAGCCTGCCAATCCCTCTGTCTGACTGTTTGGATATCTAAGGATGTAGAAAGGAGAGAGGCCAGATGTTCCCCAGCCCTCCAGAGCTCTTCCCTAGCTCTCTGTTGCCTGCTATGTTGGATAACTTGCTAATGCCCCATCTCAACAAAGAAGAGCTACTTACAGTGTCCATAAGGAAGGCTCAGAAAAGTAGGAAGAGAAGAAAAAGGCACCATGGTTTTACTTTATGTTGAGTTATCTTTCTCAGGAGCCTCTTTCATTGCTGATTACACTTTAGCTGTTCCCTGTTGGTCCCTACATAAGCAAACAAAACGTCTCAAATTGTTCCCAAATGTGTCTCATGTTTTGGACAGCTTTACCATTTTCCCTGAGAATTCTTCTAATCAGGGCAACATTTTATGCATTATGAAATCTAGACACTTCAAAAACCAGCAGGCTTGGTTTAAGTTAGCACCTTCCTCAGAGAAGCAGGGGAGGGAGGAGGAGTGGGGGGATGGAGACTTGCCATTTAAAAGGCCAGTTCAGCGTTAAGGCCAGAAGAGATCAGGGAAAGCACACTCAGAGTAACATGCATGGCTCTATTTCTTCCAGTGATGTCCAATGTAAAACCACAGAAGCAGCTACAGTTGCTAAAAACAAAAACAAACAAACAAACAAACATGTAAATGCACTGTACATTACATGACATGGGCAAAAAGGCATGCCCTGCTGCTACTGGAGGGAAATTCTGTAGCCCAGGCCTCTGAAGACTGAGGCTGGGATCAGTGTTCCTGCTGAAGCCTTGCAAGGTTCTTCCCTCGTGAGCAGAGCCCATGAGAGGTAGGTTTTTAAAAGGTGATCCCGTGGCATTGGTTCATTCCCAATGTGAAGTAAGCTGGTCTCACCCAGCTCCTATTGGCTGATCACAGGAAGCCTTCTTTTTATTCTCAAATTTTGATCTTGTCCAAATCGTTTTTAAAATCCAGTTCCAAAGGGTTTTTTTATGTTGTTTTCTGAGATTTTAGTTAAATCTACACTATAGTTTTCATAGTGGTTGAATAACTTAGATTCCTTTCCTGTTGCTCTGATATGTATCTTGACAAGAGCCACTTGTTAAATAAATTTGAGACTGACACATATGAATTGAACACATATGTCCTATCAGAGGTTATCACAGCTACATTTAGATTTACTGATAATTTCTTATTTAGATATTATTGTCTGCCGTACCAGAAGCAATTGGTCTCTTTGAGTCGGCTGCCCCTCTACCCTTGTACTCAACACTGAATCAACTCCGTTGCTTTTAATTATCCTTAATCATGATATACTTAGGATATTTAATGTGTCCCAGAGGTCCGATGTGTTACTCGTTTGGCCCCCAGAAGGGCTGCTCCTGGAAGAGGGTAGGGTCTTTGTATAGGAGGCTGCCCAAAAGGATACAACTCCCTCCAGAGCCCTAGAGACTGAATATTGGTCTGACAAGAAGGGGCCTGGGAGAAATGGAGGAGTCCCAGTAGCCACCCAGTCTACCGGAGAGTTTATCTATTGAAGTGCCATGCAGTTGAACAGTTGGCACAACTCGTTAGAATTCTGGTGAGAGGAAACCTAAGGTCAACTTTCCTGCAGCTGGTTTGTGGAAAGAGTGTACAACCGAGCCAGGGCTTGCAGGGGAGACGTGAATCCAAGAGGAAAAATAGTGGACACGATTGTGTGCTGCTTGAATTTTCAACAGTAGTGACTATAGGATCTCAGCCTCTGCCTTGTGAATATTACTGGCTAAATCATTGCGACGTCATTTAATTCTGAGGCCTAAAGGGACTCCTGGGAACTGTGAAGACAATCAGTGTGATTTCCCACCCCACTGCGTCTTTCCAGCCTCTCTGGGCAGTTTCACTCAGCAGCCTAAGTGCACCTCTGTCCACGGTACTGTGAGGCATGTCAGATAGATATGCGAAAATCTAAGGCACCCTGTGTAGTGTCACTTTCTGCAGGGATAGTTAGGGAAGGTGAACAGGAGGAAGGAAGATTTTCAAGAAATCTGTCAGTGGTGTTCAGACAGAAGTAATACGGTTTCCTCCTTCTTTATGCATTTACTGCCTGAAATGTTTTCTCTGCTTCTGTCTTCAGAGGGCTTTGTATTATTTCCTGAGTTGAAAAACAGACGTGGCTGAAGCTGCGTCTCAAGGAAGAGGAGTTTGGTAATTCATCGGTTTACAATGAGACTCACAAAACACAGTTCCATTAGGACGAGGCTTGGCAGGCCATGACCATCTCACCGTTGGGAGTCGCCAGGATTCCCCGTGGCAGCAGTTCCTTGCTGTCCACTCACACCCTTGTGACTGGCTGGGAGGCAGCTGTTCTGCCAAGCCTGGCCGGGTGGCGGTCTTGCCCGCGTTGCTTAGCGACGTCTGCGTAAGATTGGTGCGCATTTCCAGATGTTCAGCATCTGCGCTAACAGCGCCCACCTTCCTCGGCGTGAGGCACCCTAGGTGTCCCCAGGTGAAGTACCCTGAGCTGGCCGTCCCCACTCTGCACTTGGGGATCTGCCTCGAGCCATAAACCCTCCAAGGCTGCGCACTCCCCGGGAGGGCGGGTTTGGGTGAGGCCCGGGATTTGGGGCGCGCGGAGCCCGGAGTGGGAGCCCCAGTGACGCACCAGTGACGTCGGCGGCGGCGGGCGGGATTTCCCGGCCCCTCCCGGCGCGGGAGGAGACCTGCTGCGAAGGAGTGGGTGCGGCCAGCGTGGCGCAGCAGGCGAGGGTTGGGGGGTCACCGTCTTGCACCCAGTGGGCCCACTGCGCAGACCCGAGGTCCCGCTTGCGGGTGGCTTTGCTGTGGCTTGTGCTCCGTGCCGCGCCCCCTTTTCTCCCCAGACGCGCAGGGTCTTCTGTGGTCCGGGACCCCGCGGGTGGCGACGCGGGGCGCGCTTTCACTGAGCCCGGGGCGAGCGATGCCGCTTGGCCTGGCCAACCCCGTCGAGCGCCGCGCCGGGGACCCAGCCCGCGTCTGAGCAGCGCCGGCTGCGCGCCGGCTGCGGTAAGTGGCGCCCGAGGCCCCCGGGAGGGCGCGGCGCCTCGTCGGGGAACCTCGGTCCGGGCCCCGACAGCTCCGAGAGACCCTGGGCGAAATCTAAAAGTCTCAGAACTGAAGAGATATTCTAGCTCCTGGGTCTTCCCTGGAGGTGCCTCAGCACGCTTCACAAAGACCTGTGGTTCGTTGTGGTGGCGGCCGCTTGGTGCACGGCCGCGGGGCGCCTCCAGCCTAAGCCTCCCTAATGTCCACAGGTAGCCCGAGTCTCGGGGGACACAGCCGAATCCCCCGGGGTCGAGGAGGGCCGAGGCCCTCATGGGACTCTTCTTCATCAGTGGGGCGTAGAGGTCCCTTATGGCTGGCCATGATCATAAAGGACGCCCCCTCGTCCCACCCCCCACCATGCAGAAGATCACAGGAGATGGATGGCATGGCCACTGATAATTTTGTTTGGAGCAGTGTTTTGGCAGGGGTTCGCAGACGCTCTCTGCTTTCCCGACGCCAGGACAACTGCCTGGGGTAGAGAGGGAAGAGCACGGTGACCTGGGCGAGTTTGTGCCCTCCCTCTCGATGGCGACTGTCCCCGAAGCAGGTGCTGAAACGCGCTGCTGAGCTCACGGGGCATAGCTTTGGGAGAGCGAGCTTTGCTTTAATTTTTAGTCTCCTGGGAAATAATGAGGCAAGATGCCAGTTATGGCTGCAAAAGGCTCCTTCATTTAGACTAGTCTGCTTCTTGTCGTGTATTTTGAGCTAAGATGTGAGCGAGGGTACTTGCAAATGTGAAAGTTTGATCCAGTGATAGATAAATCCCGTCCTCGCTTCCCAGGCCTCCGGGGTCTGTAAAAGGCTGGCAGCAGACAGGCCGGCGTTTCAGCCAGAGCAAGTCTGCGAGACCGTGCTAGGGTTCCGGTGAAAAAGCGTCACTCCTGCCGTCTGCTCCAAAGCGAGGTGTGATGGCCCCCAAGGCTGCAGCTAGGCTCTTGGGCTGCGTGCAGGCTGCCTGGTTCTTCATTACTGGGGCACCACCGCCCTTTTCCTCTTGTTGGCTTGCAAGGAGGAAGGCAGCCACCTCCTCCTCTGGTCCTGTTAACCTGGTATTGGCCACTTGGGGGTGGGATGGGGAAGACCTGGTGCTTTCAGTCCTGAGAAACAAGACACAAGGTGCTTGTAAACTGTACTTGGGGTTTCTGGATTTCTCCGGCCTGCTGAGAGGTGGCGATGAAAATGCAGAACCTGCTGGGGTGCGTTGCTAGCCAAGGGACTCTCGGGCTCAGAGCTATGGAACCTGCAACCGTTAGGCCCCAGTCCTTTCCCCTCCTAATAAAACCCATGGAGGAAGCAATGGAGGGAATTTTGGGGCAGGGAACTGCACAGGGAAGGAAGGGCCATCCTGACTAGTTTATGCCTGTCTGACTAGCTGCCATCCCCCCTTTTCATGGTAGTCTGTGAGAAAGTACCCATAGGGGAGATTTCCCTTGTTCATTCCCTAGAATCTGAAGAATGGCCATCCCCAAAGCTCCCAAATCTCCATCGCTCTTCATAATTGTGGATTTTTAGATGGCACAGGGCCCTTGCCTCTGGCCTGTCTCAGGGTCCCTGGACACCTGGGACGGAGAGTGGCTGTGTTTGCTTCCACCCAGGGCACAGTCACACTCAGCACCTGCCAGGGATGCAGCCCAGCAGTACTGCCAGATCCCACTGCCACCTTCCTGACTTTGTCTCACTTTGTCTGCTCGACAGGGGGTGGGGGGATGGGGGGTGTCTTGGCAGGGTGTATTGGGAGTGCCTTTGGGGGAAATTTGAAGCAATGTCTGATATTTTTTTTCTGTGTAGTCCTGGCTGTCCTCGAATTCAGAAATCCGCCTGCCTCTGCCTCCCAAGTGCTGGGACTGAAGGTGTTTGCCATCACTGCCCGGCCTAATGTCGGATTTAAAAAAAAAAAATCTACATTCTGCTATCCAATCTGATAATTTCCTTTTTTTTTTCTCCTTTGCAACATCTTTATTGCCTTTAGACAAATTCAAGCTCTGAGACTTTAAGTCTTCAGGTCACAGTTATTCATTCATTTTTCTTAGACCAAACACCAAAACATCTTAAATTCTCCAAAAACATCAACACTGGATATCACATAGATTTCCACTGAAAGTCAGAGAAACCACATAAGTGTCAAAGTAGGACCATGCTACTGGAAGGCTTTAAGTGGCTACCTAAAAACTAAGAATAAGCCAAGGCCTTTCAAGAAACCAGAGGGGAAGACACAAATGGAGTGTCCACACAGGGAACAAAACAGAGGCGAGAAAAGCTCCTGAAAGATTCATGTGGAAAGATGGGGACATGCACAAAGAGATTGGTGCACTGAGCTACGGAGCCATTGTGGCAGCAGCTGCTGCAGTTGCTGGCAGATGGGACTGTGTGTTGCTTACTGTAGGTGGGCCTTGCTGCCCTCGAGGGGTGAGGACACATAAGTAGTAGTGGAGACACAGTAAATCATGTGCCCTTGAGGTCTCGGGGTGTCTACAGGCAGATCCACAAAGGCTGGGCCTATCGGAGGTAGGCAGGGCAGAGCCCAGGTGAGCAGGCCCAGGGCTGAATCGCAGGTCTTACTGGGCACATGATGGGAATAGCCTCAGTTGATCCTCATGTGACACTTGCTGGGTTGGGGTTTTGCAAAGCATCATAGTTGGAAAGTGTTGTGGCAGTGCCCTCGGTGGATGGTGGGGACTTCAGTGAAAGTATGCAGAGATGACAAGTGACATGACCGAGCCACATGGAGGGGAAGAGTGAGTAACTGAGGCTGGATGTGGCTCCTCCCAAAGTTTAGGAGATGTCCTTCTTTCTCCTCAGAGTTCCCTCTGAGAGGTTGGGTCAGCTGTCCCTCTTGGGATGTGTACTGAGGTTGTGAAGAGGTCCCTAGAGATAGGAGAAACACTCTCATTGTCCTTTGAGGTCTAAGGGACTGCTTCTCAGCACACGCGCATACAGTGCCCTTGAGCTGTTAGCTGCCCCTCACCACGCTTTTGTGTCCTTCTCCTTCCCATTGGTTCCTCCTGGTGTTGTGTCTGAGACTCAACCTGGAGGCCTTTTCTTCAACCCCTCCAAGTTGTCCAAACAGGAGACTCAGGCTTACAAAACAGGAAAGGAAGGATGATGGATCCACAGAGAAAGCACAACTGGGTTGACAGTGGTCCCACTGTCACCAGAAGCTCTTGGGCAGGTGAGGACCAAATTCACGGAGGGGTTGATTATGCCCCGTGTGGGGCCAGGCTCCGGGAGGCAGAGCACATGTGAGCGTATGTGAGCACTGGCATGGCCAGCCCCTGTTTGTAGCACAGCATGGATCACTCTGCAGGGGGCCACATGCCCCCATTGTGACTATTACACCACTAAAAGAGAAGTGTGCATTTCTGCTAACCCACTACTGGTAAGGGTTTGCGGCAGTCCAGGATTCTCAAACTCCAGGCATCTGGAGCTAACACATCCTTTTCTTATCTGTGTGGACAGTTGGACTTGCCCATTGTTTGTGTCTAGTATAGGGTCTTTCCAGCCAGATTGAGAAACCATTTTCACTGTCTTAGATCACCTGCAGGTCATATGCTGGGTGGAAACTTACAGCGGTCTTTTCTGCAGCCCATATCCCGTGGTGTGCTAAGGGGAAGTGAGTTGATCATGTTCAGTCCTAGTCAGCTATCTTGGGGAAATCCGTTCCTCCCTGTACACAGCTAGCTTGTCTTTTAGCCCCATGATGTACATACCTATGGGTACTTACCCAGTGCTCCACCTGTTATAGTCTGTCTAGAAGAGGCAACCTGCAGCCAAGCAAATACAGCCAAGTCCAGTAGGCATGCTTGGTGGAATTTGAGGGCAAGAGTGTGCTGTAGTAGACTGATAGGCTCTCTGACCCTCCAGGGCAAGGATGGAGGTGCACTGTGTCTGAGAAGAGCAATGGAGAGTTGTGAGTGGAGAATTCGATGCCTTTAGTGACCTCAAGAGAAACAAAGGAATGATAGAGTCCTCTGAACTCTCTCTGGGCAGGGGAAGGTGTAGATTTATGAACAGGACTCCCTCAGTATCACATACTTCTTCTTCATGCCCCTACCACGTCCTCCTCTGTGGCAGTTCAGCATGTCACGCCTTGCCTCTCTTCCTGCCTTTGTCTTCTCTGTCTCTTTTAGGACCTTTCTGTACACACTCAATGTACAGCCCAGTAAGCATGCCCAGCCTCTATCCTGGCATTCCAGATTCCTAGGGTTCAACTTTCTCCTACCATCATGGGTACACATGTAGTTGCTGTGTGGTGTCTTAAGTCTGGCTCCCCCTCCCTCAATCTGTACAGCTCAGTTGGGTTTTCTTACTGTACTTTATCCAAGCCAGGGATGATACAGCAGAAAAGAAGATGTAGGCAGTAGAGGGAAGCACAGGGCTCCTGCCTAATGGATGTACACTTGGTGGGGGGGGCAGTGTATTGTTCTCACATAATTGGGTGAAGATTTCTCAAAGGAAAGAATTCAGCAGATAAAAACAGATAGTTTAAGCAGAAGTGTATCTTATCAAAGAAAAAAATAATAATAATAGCACACTCCAAAGAAAGAGTGAAGCAGGCTAACCCAGGTGGGTGGAACAGCCCACTGGATCCTGTATTGTAGAGTGGTGGTCCTGTAGGGTATTTCTTCCCATAATCTTCTTGAAAAGCCCACAAAGGGAGTCAAGGCTGTGTGGTTGATTTGGCTAATCTGGCTGGCAAGGTGTGTATGTATCCTTCCTCCCTCATGGCTCCACGCTCATCCCTCCTCAAGTTCTGTGCTTAGTTGGTTGGAGAAGACAGCCTTCCCAGGTATAGGTAGATGACCTTCCACCATAGAGGAGAACTATGTTTAGGTCAAAGGCAGCCACAATCCGTGATAGAACCTCCTAATGAGCTCTCAAAGGGTGTCAAAAACCACTCTGCAAATGATATTATAATAAAGCCAAGGTCTCCTGAGAGTACAGACCCTTTGCTCGTATTCATGTGAGAATTGGGAAAGTGCCCTGTTGTCCTAGTTTCTGATACAGAGGGAAGAATCTAGCTTCAGCCTCCAGGATGCTAGAGGGAAGCACATCTCCTCTTCAGGTTAAACTCAACTGAAGAAGTATGTGATACTGAGGGCCACCATAGATGGGTGTTCTAAACATTTGGAGACACAGCTAGCTACTAAGGTTCAGCTGCCCTGTCCTGGGTTCCCTCACAGCTAACTCCCTGTCTGCCTAGTCTTGACATCACCAATAAGAAGCAAGAAACTCAAAAGTCAGGCTGGAAAGATGGCTCAGCAGTTAAGAGCACTGGCTGCTCTTCCGGAGGACTCAGGTTCAATTCCCAACACACAACATGGTGGCTCTCAACAGTTCCAGGAGACCCAACAGTCACACCAGCGGGTAAAACTCCAGATGCACATAAAATAAAAATAAAAATAAATCATTTTTAAAAACTCAAGTCATTTCAACAATAAATGAGCTTCTTGAGACATCATAGGTGCAAGAAAAATGGGACAAGGAATGGGTTGCCAGAAAGGGCAGAGCAGGCTGGAGGAGGAGCCATGCTACACATAGGACATAGCTTCTCTTACTCTGAAACAAACCCTCTGTACTGGGGATCTGCAGAAGCTCCGCTGTGCTGGTTTTCTGTCTCTATGACAGAAACCTGGCATGAACAAGAGGATTTACTTGGCTCTAGGTTCCAGAGGGTTCAGTCCAAGGTGGCTCCATTGCCACAGGCCTGTGGTGAGGCACAACAGCAAGAAGGTGGGGGGCAAGCCACTTACCCCAGAGAGGAAAACCAGGAAGGGACTGAGAGTAATGTGTGCCCTTCAAAGGCGTGTCCTCTGTGATCCACTGCCTGCAACGAGACCCTACCTCCCACAATAGTGTGTCACGAAGACCTCCGCACATTAGCCTGTGGGAACTTTATATTCAGATGTGAATCCTAGTCCAGACTAGGATGTAGGGTCCAGTGATTCTAGACAGCCAGATACCAGGTACCAAGAGAAACCCAGGGTCATGGCAGGAAGCATGGTGAACATCTTGGGAAAGCAGCGGAAGATGCTGCCGGCACATTCCTCACGGCATTTAGGTGCCTTTGTTTCACAGAGCACTGGCCACTCTCTGTCTTTCCACACCAGCTTTAAGAGCCATCTCCTTGCAGCTCAATCTATCTAGAGAGTCCGTCTTTGATCCAGCAGCCACTCCCACATCTATCTCTGTAAACTTTGAGCCACGTTTTGAAATACAACTTCTTTAGTTTTCACTCTGGTCATTCCAACTCAGTAGAATCTAGATTAGGAATCGGTGTATGTTTTGCAACCAGCAGGTTTGGGAAACTAAGCCAGATGGTTTTCACAGGCCCTTCCTCTGGCCCTTCTTATATCTCTTATCTTGCCTGTGTCTCTCTGGGCTTCCATTTTCTACATGGCCTCACCTGTCCCTACCATGCAGGGTAGTTACCAGTGAGCACAGCATGGCACCATACCTATAGGAGCCCAGGTCTCCTCTTCAGGCTCAGACATCCCCCTGTCTTGAGTAGGGCAGGCCTTCTCTACTGGAGATCCAGCCACTCACCCCCCAACAACCACCCCTCCTCAGAGTCCAGTACAGGCTTTCCCACTATGGCTTCCTCTCACAGAAGCAGCTGCAGCTCTGGGGTGCTGAGCAGAGAGACCCAGTCCCAAGTCACCACCAGACATTTGACCAGAATATGGCTCTGAGATGGTAAATGTTGATTGACAACCTGATGGGTTCATGCCTAGAAGTTTAGTGACTCTATCCTGTGTCTATAACGGGATTTCCAGAGGCAGTTACTCTGTGGCATCACAGTATAATCAATGTCCCTTCATGGGTTCACAGTAATGGCATTATTAGAGGGGGCAGAGTCATTTGGAGTGTGTCACTTAGAGCTTCTGTCTCACCTTGGTCCTTTCCTGTGTCACCTCTCTCTGCCTCCTGCCCACTGTGATGTGAACAGAGCCCTGGGAAACCGAGAGCTAAAAGAAGTAATCCCTGTCTAAGATGTTCTGTCAGGGATTGAGTCACTGAACTGCTCAACTAACAGATGACTGCCTGCCTGACTGCTCAGTGCAGCAGTATCTGCCACTGTCCACCAACTGGGAAGATGGAATGTCCCCCTCAGGAAGACACTCGACAGTGGACCCCTGGCACAGAAGTCAGACTCTGTCATCTGGTAGGGAGTGGAATTTGTCCCTGCTTGCCTCTGGCCCAGCCTAACATTGCCCGCTGCCCCTGTACTCAGAGACAGGTCACCGTAAGCAGACCTGCATTGCTTCAGAACTTCACAGGGCTGTCAGCACCTTGAAGAAATAGCCAGGTCAGCTTGCACATCTTCTTTCCTGGAAAATATCTAGGTCACTTCCAGAGTTGTTTTGTGTGTCCCACTTACTCTCCACTACTGCTAAAATATTCTCTTCCATGCATGGAGTACTTGAGCAACATAAATGAGTCTTGTCTGCAGAGAAAACTACTGTGGGGAGCTCTTTGTACTGTGTGTAACAGGTGACTCATGGCATTGCGTTGGCGGTTGGCAGCCGTCAGAGCCTGGGCTTCCTCACTCTCTTGAGGAGGTTGACTTCTGGTAGTCATTTTGGTGTGATACAGTCTTTGAATCCACAATGAAAACTACACTAGTAGGTCTTTTCTTTCAAGATCCAGCAATTTACTCAGTCTCTGCTCTGGAAAGGAGGAGGAGGCATGTGACAGCATGTGTCAGACCATGAATTTGTCAGTTTGTGTCGTCGGTTCTGTTCCCCCTGGTAGCACTTTGTTTTATTATCACTGTCTTGAAGCAAGAGAATGACAAAGAAAATGCAGAAAGATGGAGTCTTGGTTGAATCACATGGGTAATTGAAGATGGAAATACAGGGTGTAGCAAGTATGTATGGCTCCTCATGTATTTTCCCACTGGAAAAATACCTTTTCTGAACATTAAAGCTATATCTGTTGGCCCATCAACCCACCTATTTGTAGCACAGCCTGCCAGCCATTCTGCAGCCACAGTGGACAGTGTCTGTTTCAGAAGGAGTGCATCTATCCAGCCCCTGACACGCATCAGCTTCATACAGGCCATGGTACTGCCTGTTAGTCACTTAGAAGCCTTCTCAATTACTAAATTGCCAAATTGTTACAGTATTTGTGTTCAGAAAAGACTAACCTTTTCATTCATATATATATATTGCATAGGAAAACCCATAACATGATTAATGGTTTCAGGCAGTAACTGGGGGGGGGGGTATTGAAATGTACTTCCTGCAGATAAGGAGGATAGCTGGATTTGGGCAGAGATGGATTTGAGAGTTAAGTAATAGCAGATTATAAGTAATTCTGGTCATGTCTCTTACTGGCAGAAGAGAGGTATGAAGAGGAGACTTGAATAAGAGGTGTACAGAATCAAGATGAACCACATTTGGTCAGCTAATGTGGAAAGTCCTTCCTTAGAGGGGTTAGATATTGGTTTCTAATCCATTAAGCTAAAGTTTCCTCTTACTATTAACATTAAGTTGAATTTGCTTAGATGGGAACCCTATGTGCAAGAGCTACCGGGGCTGGGGCTGCTCTGGGAGACTTGGTTTGCATGTACAAGGCCCGAGAAGACATGGAGGAACGTGTTGCTAAGTGAGAGAAGCCTGTCTGACAAAGCTGCAGGTTGTGATGCCCCTACATGGCATTTTAGAAAAGAAAAAACGGTAGAAACAATAAAAGTATCACCAAATGGGGCCAACAAATTAACTGAGTGGGTAGCTGCTAAGCCTGGCGACCCGCGTTCTATCCCTAGAACACATTCAAAGGCAAAAGGAGAGAACTAACTTCACAGCTGTCCTCTGGCCTCCCCAGGTACCATGGAACACACATGCCCAAATTTACACAACTTTCACACACAGTAATACATACTTTTTAAGATTAATAATTGCCTGGGGGAGGTGTAGAAAAATAGCGTACAGTGATTCTAAGGCCAAGAGTCTATTCTGTAGGATGCCATCCAGGTGGATACAAGTGACACATTGTGCACACAGGCCTACAGAACACTTTTTTGAACAGTGAGCCCTGGTGTAAGCTTGTCAGAGTTGGTTGTCTGTCACAAAGGCTCGGCTCTGATGTGGAGTGCTGGTTATGGGGGGCCCTGGGGGTCTCAAAGGTGTATAGGGACTCTGTGCTTTCCACTCAGATTTTTTGTGAATCCAAAACTGCTATATAACTAAGTGAAACATGACGATACATCTGTGCAACCCCAGCTCTTGGGAAGTGGAGGCAAGAGGATCAATTTAAGGCCAGCTTCAACTACATAGTGAATTTGATGGGTGACATGTCATATTATACCCCCTCAAAGGAGGAGGAGGTAGTTGGGGTGTATCTCAGCTGTTCGAGGGCTTGCCTGGCAGACACAAAGCTTTAAGAATCAATCCCTGCCCGGGGCAGACCAGATATAGAAGAACAAGCCTGTAATTCAGACACATGGGTAGGACCAGGAGGATTGGAAGGTCAAGGTGGTTCCTGGCTATCCTGTGAGTTAGAGGCTAGACTAAAATCTATAATTCTCTCTCTCTCTTTTGCTCTTTCTCTCGCTCTCTCTCTCTCTCTCTCTCTCTCTCTCTCTCTCTCTCTCTCTCTCAAAAAATAAAGTCTGTTTTAAGAGAGCTAGGGAAGAAGCAAAAGACGCCTGGGAAGATGAGATTGAAGAGCATCATCCCAGGGCAGAAAGAGAGCGCAGGGAAAGGATGCTGTTTGTGGATCCTCATGTAGGTGGCAAGGTCTGTGTCTAAAGGACATGCTTCCATGCTCTGTCCCTCTTCTAAAACCCCAAATGCCACCTATTAGTACCACCTCTACAGCCTGGCAGCTGCCTACTGCAACAAGTACCTCTCATGATGTGTCCTAAGCAGATTCCTTCTTCTCTGTGGATCCCCTTAGAGGCCGGCTGTCCCCAGGCTGCAGTCAGCCATGTGCTACAAATTTCCTGAGAGCAGCAGCTCATTGCCATTGATTTTCTGCTGCTCTGGAGCCTGCTCTCAGTGGCACCATGAGCCAAGGCGCATTGGAAGCTGACAATGGAGCCTGCTGAGCTCCATTGTACAGACAGTAGGCAAAGCTTTGATATGTCTTAGTGGAGTCCTGAGACACCTCACTGGAAGCAAGTGAAACAGGAAGTACATTTATAAAGGGCACGGTCCTCAAACTTTGGAACCAAGCCAACCTATTAAAAGAAAAAGATGGACTTTCCATGAATATGAAAATTAATGTTTTTCCCTAAGAATATTTATATTGAATCCATCCTTCATCAATAAGAGGAGCTGGACTATGAAAGCATTGTTCTTTCTTCAATTAAAATTGCATGGGAAAGTCAAGACTACATTTCTCTACCAATGTCACTTCCCATTGTAAAAATAGCTTTTCTGTGGAGATGTTGTCCTGTGAGACAGAACCTGACACAATCTGAAGTACCAGACTGTCTTTCTGGGTCTGCCATAGCTAAGGCTCCAGGCTTGTTTGCTTCATCTGTATCTGAACCCCTAAGAACTAAGAATCTCTACCTCCCTCTCCAGCATTCAGTGAGTCTCTGTAGTTTTATGATTACAGTTTTCAGATGTCTGTTTTATCTCTTTGCTGCATACTCAGGCACAGAATAGAAACACTTCCCCCACCTTTCCCTCATCATCTTGGAGAGCCAGAGATACAGCAACAATAGGGACGTGTAGATTTCCCCCTTGCCAAGCTGCTGGTTTGTACGGAGAGACAGTTGAAGTGGGTTGGCCTGATGCTGCTTGTATTCTAATGTTAATTTGGGCTCCCCAAACTGGTCGCCCCAGAGGATGAGTCTGCTCTTAGATGCCAGCTAAGTGACCCTGCCCCCAGTTAATTGTGATTGGTAAATAAAGTTGCCAATAGCCAATAGCTAGGCAGAGAGATGTAGGTGGGATTTAAGATTCATGAGCTTTGGATAAGAGGAGGACCATGAGGGGACAAGAAAATGCAGGGGAAGAGAAAGGAGAAGTAGCCATGGGTTAAGAGAGAGGAGAGTGTGGCCCTGAGGGCTGTTCAATTGGAGATAAGAGCAACCCAGATGAAACATAGTAAGTAGTAACTCGGGGTTATAGATAGGAAAAGAGATAACAACGTGGAGGGGAGGCAACTACCCAGCTCTTGTGCTGCTTAAGGCTTATTGTAAATATAAAGGCAGTGAGTAAGTTTTTTATCTTGGAACTCAACAGTCAAGGCAGGGTAGAAGCCCCAGGCCAGATTTGAATAATTACTAGAACAGAGAGTGAGCTTGTTGTGACCCAGTGGAGGTGGGAATGACCAGGAAAGGTGTCCTGGAGGTCATGAGAGTTGTGTACGTGTGAACAGAAACATGTTAACACAGTGAGTGACTTACAGAGTGTCTAGGATGGAGCCAGCTCATGGCAGCCCCTCCCTCAGCTGACTGAAACTAATGCTCCAGAAAAACAGAGAAGGCAATGAATGATCCAAGGACCCCAAAAAGCAAAGGACAGTATGTGGATTGGGAAGAGGTGCATCACAAGAGAAGCCACCCAAAGGACAGTGTGTCTCCTGTCTGGTTTATCCCAGCTGTCGTGGCATTGCCCCAAGTTGACCAGAAGGGGAGCTGCAGTGTGGGAAGCTGGTGCAATACTGTGAGTGAGGCCCACTTTTCTGGATGGAGGACTGAGATGTCTGTGGTTCCTTTCTTCTCCTTCTCTCACAGCTTTGCTTTGTCTTAAGACTGAGATGAGATGGCAGCACTTCAGCACTGTAGCTTTAAGATAAGCCCTCTCTACACCACCAAGGAAGCAAGAAAGGGGTGCCTATTAAGTAAAATGTATGGGAGAAGAGGGTCATCAGATTCTTTTGATTAACCACAGAATTACAGCCTCATCTCTGCATGTGTTTAGGACAGGCCCAAAGATGCCAAAGCCCTGAGAACCAAAGTCAGATTGATATTAACACTAAAATCTCGGCCGTCTTCTGGATGTCATGTGCATACAATTGCAAAGGCTTTAAAAACTAAACTGGAGTCCGAATCTAACCTAATAGAACGCACACCTCTACATATCCCAAGAGTCAACGGGGATATCACAAAGAAAATTAGAAAATACTTTGAATTCACGTAAATTTGTATGGGTTTCAGCTAAAGCTGCGCTAACAGGAACACCTATACCAGAGTTTATTTTGAAAAGAAGAAAGACCCTGAATCATTGACAGCCCTCATCTTAATAAACCAAGACATAAACAGATGGAGAGAAAATTCAACCCAAAGCTAGCAGAGAAAGAAAACAATAAATGGGGGGAGGGAGGACACGGAAATTTAGGAATGAGTACTTAAAAAAACAACAAAAGAAGTCAAAGCAAATTCTTTGAAAACAAATGTAACATCAACCCTCTAGGCAGACTCAAAGAAAATACAAACTAGCAATGCCAGGTGTGAAAAAGGAGACATCGTTACAGGTCCTACACACATCAAAGGCAAATGTCAGAAAGAGCTTGATGGGGTACGGGCAAGATGACTCTGCAGGTAAAGGCATTTGCTGCCAAGTTCGATGACCTGACCTGAGTTCAGTTCCTAGAATCAACATGGTGGAAAGAGAGAGCCAACTCCACAGGCTGTCTTCTGACGTAATATGAACAAAAATGGCACTCACACCCCACCCCCAATAATTTTTAAGAGAGAATTATATGTTCATAAACTTAACAACTTTAAATGTCTGAACACCATGAAGTTCATACAAGGACAAGAAGGAAAACTGAATGGTCCTAATTCCACTAATAAATATGAATTTGGAGTCAAAGATCTTTTAACAAAGAAAATTCTAACACATGTATTTGTAGAAAAGTGTTACCAGCCATTTAAGGGGAAAGGTATGCTAATTATATCTAAACATATTGAGATAATTTGGAGAGGGCACATAGCTTTAAAAGGGAGGATTATTTTAATAATAAAGCCTGACAAAAACGTTGTATGAAAATGCAAGATCAGTATCTGACATGAGCTGTTAGCACATCTTTGAAATCCTATGACTCAAGACAGGAAGATCAGGAGTTCGAGGCCTGCCGCAGTCTCCGACCAGCAGAGACAAGAACAACATGGACACTAAGACAGATTCACGCAGCTTCCGCTTTACTTGGGGCAAGGGCTATTCTTATACAGTAGCGGCAACTGACCTCATCTCGCTCCACACCACCTCATCCAATCAGAATCACACACGCTCCAGGCACGAGCTCAGGTGGGTCACAGATAGGCTGACAGATCCGGATCACGAGGAACAATCTAACTTGGCAGGCAGCTTACACATGCAGTTTCACTGCGCATGTTCGGGCAAGGCAGTAAACATGTGGGCTTCACGGGGTCTGGCAATGGGCCAGGGCACCATCTTGGCCCATGCGGCCACACCTGCTTCCCGCAGAGGCCAGTCTGGGCTACCCAAAATCCCATTCTCAGTTTATAAGTTACCAGTTCCTGATCAATTGTCCCGTTTGGCAGAGCAAAACTCCTCACCTGGTAGCCAGAGAGAAAAAAATTAGGAAGAGATCAGGGCCTTACAATCCCTTTCCACCTTCTAAAGTAACCCTTAGTTAAGCAAGCTCTGACCCATGAGCTACTGGGAAATACTCCAAAGTATAGTATACTTCATGACTAGAGTATACACAGCTGAGCAACTCTAGTAATTCCATGTGCCTGATTAGAGATGGGGGAGCCAGAGACAGATCTGTAGAAGGAAGACTGGAGAGGCCAGAGTAGGTGATGCTGCCGGAGAACCCTCTCACTATCCTTCGCTTCTTCCTTTGGCTACTGTCTTGTTTTCAGAGTCATCCCACCTGACAAACACACTGGCGCACATGACAAACAGTGCACAAACCCACCACAGACTGACTGTGTTACATTTCCAGAGGTCAGAAGTCCAAAACATGTCCTGAGGAGCTGAAGGCAAGGCCTAGCCTGGTCATGCTATCTTGGGAGGGTCTCATGAAGCCTTTTACTTCTCTTTTCCTAGCTTGTGGAGGCTAAACACAAACTTGGCTCTTATTCCCTTCAAAGCCATGGGCGGGGCATTTTCAAGTCTATCTCTGACTCTCACCAAGTCCCTCGTTTCTCTTTCTCACTTATAAAGACCCTGTGATCACATGGGTCCCAGCGGATAATCCACAACAACCTGCCTATCTTAATATCGGCTCACCAACAGCACTAAGCCCACCTGCTACTTTAATTCCTCCGTGTCACCTAACACAACATGTCCACAGAATCCAGGGATTAGGACGCTGGGGGAAAAGCCATTATTCTGCCTCCATACCCTAGAAACCAGATAAGATATTACATGTCAGCTACGTTGCCAGGCAACCTACTTACAGTAAAAATGGGCTCTGGTTGGTAAATAACATTCGGCCCTGGAGCAGCTGAAAACGAGCCTCGAATCCTGGAAGTAGATAGCACTTTGGCCTTTGTTCTGTGTCTGTTTGGCATCTGTGTGAGAGTAGCTATTACTGGAGCTGGAGATGCCACAATGTAAGTTGAATGACTAAGAGCCACGTTATAGAATATATCAAAGTTCCCTGCCATAGTATTTAATTTGCACAGTGGTTCATGCTGCCGTTCTTGAGCAATCACGCTCCCATGAGGAGTCTGTGGAGACAGTATGTCCGCTCAGATCCAGGTCTTGCCTGGTGGGATGACACCTATTCTTCTGGAGTTCCCTTCAGGGGTGAGGATATTCATCTGAATCTCAGGATAGCTGAGAAAGAGGAGCATTGGTCGTGTGATTCTAAAATCCCCCTTTAGATGCCCTTGAGAACAAATAAAGGTTTGCTCTATGGAGTAGCAAGGGACTCAAAGTCTCCCACACCTCACTGGGGAGCTGTTGGCAGTTGCTGGGGAACGGAGAGCCAGTTTTCCTTAAGGGTGTGGTCCCTGGTAGGCCAACCACATTTCAATGATGGCCCCACACCCAGGAGTGTATGGGCAGCACAAACTGGACTCAGTGGACTATATTTAAAAAACTAAAAGAGGCATGAGGTTGCGAGGGAGTGGGTGGTGGGAGGTGAGTCTGAGAGGAGTTAGGAGGAAGAGTGGAAGTGGAGACCATGAAAATATATGGTATCCACGTATGATAAATAAAAACGTTAGTAAAATTTACATTTTTAAAAGCACTGTAGAAATTAAACATAGTAAATGATGAACACTTGTTCACAGTAATTGCTGAAGTCACTTGATCTGTTCTTTCTACTTCGCTATATTTGAAATGCATCATGCTAAAAATTAAGAAAATAAATCCTTAGGAGTTGAAAACTGCTCATTTGAGTGCTCTTTCTCTTTGTGTGTCTGTCTATGTCTCTTTCTGTCTCTCTGCCTATGTCTGTGCCTCTGTCTCTATTCTCTCCCTCCTTCCCTCTTTCTTAGCGAGACAAAGTACTGCTTAGTAGCCCACAGCCTCAAACTCAGCATCCTCTTGTCCCCAGCTGCTAAGATGGCCAGTGTGTCCTCCACTCTTGGCAGCTGAGGGCTGCACCCTTTCCTTCTATGTTGTTTATAACTTCAGTTGAATGCACAGCTCCCTTCCCTTTCAATCCTGCACAGCTAGTGTGACATTCCTTATTGGCCACCCTAAGATATTTATTCAACATATGGCGTCCTTGTGGCAACTCGAACCCAGTTTATCCAAAAGCTGGAAGAACCTGAAGTACAGACATCCTTTGCCGGTGATGAGATGTATCCTAACTGTGGCTCAGAGGAGAATTCCTTTAGCACACACCCCTCAGTCATTGGTCGGCAGCATGGCACATGGCATTATTGCCTGCAACATCTCAACGCTGTGTGACTGCACTCATGGCTGCTGCTCATGTTGGTGTTTTGTTTTGTTTTGTTTTGTTTTGTTTTCCTCAGTACTGGGGGGTCTTACCTGGTATCTTAGACACACCAGACAAAGACTCTCCCTCTGAGATACACCTCACCAGCCAACATTTGTGACTTAACTGCTTGTCTGGGTAAAAAGCTCCAATTTAGAAGTCCCCTGTGGGGCTGGGTACAGCCTCAGAGCATGGAATCCAGGGCTCAGTCTCTGAATGCAGAGAAAAACTCTGTCCCGCTCTTGTCCATAAGGACTCCCTGTGGCTGGTCTACAACAGATCCTTATGGGGACGGTGGCACCTTCCATACAGGGTCACTCGAAGCTTCTTCCCTAAAATCCAACAGGAATTTGAACCTGTGCAATAGACACTAGAAGTATGATGACGGAGCACTCAGGCCCTAGATGTTAGATCCACCCGTATAAGAGAATCCTTTCCTCAGTCGCACGCCTTATTATATTTCATCTCCAAAGTATATATAGCCTTAAACCTCAGCCATTTCAAAACAGGCAAAGCCTTTGTGGGGCAGCAGGTTTCCATCTCTGTGCACTGACCTCTACTGAGATACCACACTGGCTAGTGAGGGGTACAGAGACTCAGTGTGAGACTTGAAGTAGGGGAAGTGTCTTCCTCCTCTCTGACTAGCGGGCCAGGTAGCGAGGACCAGGCTGACAGAAAGACGGATGTGTTTCCAGCGACACAGGTCCTTCCTTCTTCCACTCTGCCCTGTGGTGTCCCTGGACTGTGGTTCTTGGGTTGTCAGCGTGTCACCTGGAAAGATTGTTAAACTGTGTCCTACCCCTCAGTTAACTGCACCAGTTCAGTAAGTCAGAGCTGAGTAAGGAAAGATGTGTAGTTTCAAAAGGTTCAGCACAGTGGTCAGGAAGGCATGGCAGAACAGCTCAGTCCGTGGCCGTGAGAGAGCATGGCAGAGGCTGTGCACATCATGGACCAGAATGCTGAACATCTGCTTTTTCCCACTGTATCTCAAGGGATGCTGCTGTTGCTGGTCCAGTAACTGGCTCCTTGCATTTGTTTTACCTGGGCACTAGGGACACAGAAGACAATAAAATAGGGCCCCTGGGGCTTGAGAGCTGGCTCAGCAGCTAAGAGCATACAGTATTTGTCCAAATGACCCTGGTTCAGTTCCCAGCACCGACATCCTGTCTCATAACCATCTCTAACTCCAGTTCCAGGGGATCTGATGCTCTCTTCTGGCCTCCACAGGCACCAGGCACACATGTGGTGACAGACACACAAGTGGGCACCTCACTTAAAAGCAAAACAAAGCCTTTGACTTTTAGTTGCTCCTTGTCCAGTGATGGCCAAGTGGTAGATATCCAGTGACTTCACAGTGTCACTGCAATACCTTGCTTAGAAATTAGCATATCGTCTTCCCTCGAGGCTGGACATTGCTTTTTGAAAACATCAGAGCAATATGTAATGCCATTCAAATAATTTTCTCCAGCACAGCTAGAGATCAAAGGAGGCCAAATTCCCTCACTACCAAACCCTTGTCACAACTTAAGAAATGGTGATAAGGCCTGGGGAGATGGCGCCACAGTTAAGAGGCTTACATGCACTTCCTGCTCTTGCAGAGAACCTGATTTTGGGTCCCAGCACCCACACAGCAGCTCACAGCCATTTATAACTCCAGTTCCAAGGGACTCCCATGTCCTCTTCTGGACTCATTCAGTTCCTGAGCACATGTAGTACATATAAACTCATGCAGGCAGACACATATACATATAATCTTTTTTTAATGGTAAGACACAAGGACATTGTCTCAAAGGCTCACCGGGACCTTGGCACACCCATGGGGTGATATGGGAGACACTTTCTAAGCGTTGGATGGGAAATGAAGTGCAAATGTCAAGCGAACAAGGAACGATTGTCTAGCCTTCTCTTCTGAGTTGTTGTCTCCCAAAGAGTTGCCAGAACTCATCAAAATAGCTAGAAAGGTGACCTAAAAGCCAGTGGTACTGTGACAATAATGGCCACAAGGACCATGACACTTCTCCACATCTGCAACTATCTCCATGACCTTTGGAAAGTGCCTTTGCCTTAGGCTCACTTAATAGCCATCTCTGTACCGAACTGTCACAGTGTCACAGAGTTTGCATTTAAGAAAAAGCTGACCTTTTTCATTGGTATATATATGCATAGGGAATATATATGTGTGTGTGTATATATATATATACATATATATGTGTGTGTGTGTAAATATATATATATTTATATATATTCCATATATAGTATATATATATATAGGGTTCAGTGTGTTCTATGACTTTAGGTATCTATTGTGTGCATGTGTACATGTGCAAACACACCCTTTCCCATTTTTCCCTTTATCTTTGAGGTTTTTCACAGAGCCCCCCCCCCCTCTGAGATTATAGGCTAGCATGGCTAGCTCTAAGAATAAATTACTTATTTTTACTTGATGTGGAGTGTTTGCCTGCACATATGTGCACCATATACATGATTGGTGCCTGTAGAGGCCAGAAGAAGACATCAGATCCTCTGGAACTAGACTTATGGACTGTTGTGAGTAGCAATGTTGGTGTTAGGAACTTAACCCAGGTCCTCTGTAAGTGCAGCCAGTGCTCTTAACCCCCCCCCCCCTCTCTCTCTCTCTCTCTCACACACACACACACACACACACACACACACACACACACACACACAGAGTAAGAAGAAAATGTGATATATGGAGATAGCACAGTAAAACCTATATTCATCTGTACAATTGATAGCTGTCAGTCATTATAATTTTAAAAAATGCCTGCAAAGTCTTTCTGCTTGGCATGCTAGGTTGGCACCCTAGATTGGCAAGAGAAAAGGTAGGGCAGCTGGGCACACAGGCTGTGCTCAAAGTGGAGTTGCTGGGCAAAGCTCAAGGTGCCCTTGTCTTGAGGCTGTGTCCCAGTCTGCTTCATGTCACCTTGGAGTGTCTCTTCATCCTTCAGTTCATTGTCATCCCCCAAGACTGGCACGAGAGTCCCTAGGATTCCAGGCAAAGCCACTGAGCTTGGGCAGGACAACTGGGGGAGGCCGTGAAGACCGTGAGGACAATGTACATCTGTCTTTTCAGGAGAACCCCACAGCAGGACCCTGAGTCAGCTTCTCTTCCAACAGCCAACTTCTGCTGCTGCAGTGTCCCCTGACTGGACCTGCCCCTGTACCACCTCTCAGCAGGTAAGAATGGATATCCACAGAGCAGAGAAAAGTGAGACTCAGGGAACAGGGTCCTGTGGTGGCAGAAGTTCCTCACACCATCAATGTCTGTCCTAGTCTCCCTCTTCCCCCGTAGCAGACTTAGGGACACTCTTAGCCAAGGCAGGTGGACGGTCTGAAGACACCCACCATTCTGAAACTCCTTTCCTCGTCCTGAGTCAGGTCATTCAACAGCACTGGAATGAAACTGCCTCACCCTGGCTCCCATCCTAAGTTGGCACTTGCTGAGTTAGGAACCACCAATGAAGCCTGCCAGAGGTCCCTAAATGACCCGTCAGTCTAAATGTGCCCGTGTGCCCAAGGAGCCCCAGGGTGGCCCTGAACAATCGACTCTGGTTTCCTTCCATGTCACCTTGCTGGAGGCCAGTACCCACTAGTGTCCTCTGGAGCCAGCACGGATGTCTGTTCGTCACCGCCCCTGTTGTGGGAAGCTGTTCTCTCAGCAGTATAGCCATTGCCTTCTTCATCCGAGCAGCAGCATCTATTCAGAAGACTGCAATGCCCTCATGGGAGGAGGGGAAGGAGAGGGAGATGGTCATTAGACCATACCTGAGCTTCATCCTCTCTCTCCTGAGGCTGAGTGTAATTCTGCCCCAGCTGGCTGGTCTCCTAGGTACTAGAGTAGTTAGGAGTGGAAGATTGATGGAGGAAGAACGTTATCTGCATCTGTGGGCAAGTCTCCATCCATGTTGGCATGGAATTGTTCAGTGATATGGCTCTTCTGAGGTCATCAGAGATCCAGTAAGCAACCCCTCACTCATGATCTGTAAGAAAGCCCAATAAACATATCGGTTCACCAAGCTAGACTGCAGTGCGAATCTTACTTTGTCCTGTGTCGGGGGACATACCATCTCTCAAAAAAAAAGTTCATGTCCCACCCCTGTTTGTCTCTAGCCCATTTCTTCTTAGACACTCACACAGGACTTGTAGAGGTAGCCAGTGGGCTCAGAAAGGCAGTGGTGTCGTTCAGATGGAACCTAAAAGACCTGTGGCTAAGTTTTGGAGCAGGACAACTCTGAAGCCTCCCTCTTGGTCTACCTTCAAAAGCTCTTCTGTCTCTAGCTCTACTCCGCTAAAGCTGTTTCCTTCCATACTTCCAGCCCTGTAGAATGGCTTGCCCACCATGCTGTCAGCCCCTCTTTGCCCTCACTCTAGGCAAAGTATGGATACACACACACACACACACACACACACACACACACACACACACACAGGGGTGCCTTGGTCCTGGAGGAGCTGATGAAACCAAGGCTGGGGATGGCTGGGTGGGGGTTCCTGGAATTCCAACTCCCAGTTACTTGTGACTCTTCCTTTTGCTGGGCAAAAGTTTCCAAGCAACATATGAACCCACAGTTGCCAAACTCTGATTAGAGCAGCTGATCTAACAATTACCAAGAAAGCCTTTTTTTTTTCTTTTTTTTATTAGATATTTTCTTCATTTACATTTCAAATGCTATCCCGAAAGTCCTCACTACCCTCCCCCTGCCCTGATCCCCAACCCACCCACTCCTATTTCCTGGCCCTGGAGTTCCCCTGTACTGGGGCATATGATGTTCCTAAGACCAAGGGCCTCTCCTCCCATTGATGGCCAACTAGGCCATCCTCTGCTACATATGCAGCTAGAGACACAGTTCTGGGGGGTACTGGTTAGTTCATATGGTTGATCCTCCTATAGGGTTGCTGACCCCTTTAGCTCCTTGGGTATTTTCCCTAGCTCCTTCTTTAGGAGCCCTGTGTTCCATTCAATAGATAACTGTGAGCATCCACTTCTGTATTTGCCAGGCACTGGCATAGCCTCACAAGAGATAACTATATCAGGGTCCTGTCAGCAAAATCTTGCTGGCATATAAGAAAGCCTTTTCTTAAAAAACAAATGCACATAGCAAATGCCATTGCATAGTGCTGCAGACCCTCAGTGCTCCCCGCACTCTCTCCCCAAGGATAGTGGGCACTTAGTGCTAAGAACCTTGGCCCCTGCCTCACTCTGTACCTAGGGAGCCACTGTCCTTTACATTTGTGTTTGGCTGACTTCAGCCCTGCACGGTGATCACTACTAGTCTCCCTCAAACTTTCTCCTTGCAAGGGTAGCAGAGTCTCCCTTGGGGGACAGTCAGCACTTTAATGACTTCACAGAGCAGTGTAGATGCGGGTGGGAGCAAGGAGATTTCCTCTTTCTAAAAGAGCAAATCTGGGTGTGGATTGAGAAGCTTCAGGTGGGGGTGGGGGGTGGGAGGGGCGGGGTAGGAGGAGTGTGATGGGGCCCACATTCCCCTGGGACAGCAGTACCCCAATCCTTACTTACCCTGTGGTTATTTGCAGGGAGTGCAGGAATGAAGGAAGGCATGTCTAATAACAGCACCACCAGCATCTCCCAGGCCAGGAAAGCCGTGGAGCAGCTGAAGATGGAAGCCTGCATGGACAGGGTGAAGGTAAACTTGCTCAGTATGTTCCTCCCGGTTCCAGGGTAGCCTTGTGAGGCTCAGTCCCCCAAGAGAGGAACAGTCTCCGTGGCTGTGTGCTTGTTCCAGAGCTCTCAACCTGCCCAGGGGCTCCCACGATGCAGTACACACAGTGTGTGTGTGAATTCCATGAAAAGGCACCAAAAAATAGACTGTCCTTCCTGTCAGCTGTATGTAACTGTAGACATACAATAAAGGTTGGAGAGCTGGACCCTAAGATCAATCACATTGTGTCTCCCTGGTGCAGTGATAGAGGTTAGACAACAACAGGTTTTTGGACGGGCACAGCTGGGGCTGACACACTGAATCAAGCTTGTGTATTAAATGCTCCCTTCAGGGAGGTGACTGCCACCACCGTGGGTGTTTGAGGTCCCTTCCTACTGCAGGAAGATGGAGCCTCGGTTTCCACAGATGCCATGTAGACTGATGGACACAGAAACAGGTTAGGTTGAAGACTTGGCAGTATGTGGCTCTGAGATGCAGCTGGTCTAGGGCTATGCTAAGGTTAGGACACACACACACACACACACACACACACACACACACACACACACACACCAGGAATGATGCCAGGGAACTGGAGTCCACTGGGCCTGTGATCTTCAAGGACCAAGCCCAAGGGTTTTGCTCAAGAATCTGGTGTGAGTTACTGTTCTCCGTGCTATGACCGCCCGACAAAAGCAGCTCAGGGAGGAAAGGATTCTTCTGGCTCAGAGTTTGAAGGTGCAATCATCACAGTGCAGAGATGTGGTCTGAGAGAGACTCCAGCTGGCCAGGGCATGAGGTGGTGGGTCACGTGGCATCCAGTCTGGAAGCAAAAGGGTGGGTGCTGGTATTCAGCCTATTTTGTCCTTTTTATTAAGCCCAGGAGCCCAAGGTTTATCAGTTAAACCTCTCTGGAAATTCCCAACAGTGTATCTCCTGGGTGATTCCCAAACCCAGTCGGGTCGCAATGACATAAGCCATCATCACATTGGGATTCAAATTCCCAAAGCTTTAAAGGCTTCCCTTCCCACAAAGCAGGGATGTTTCAACCTGTGAGTCCTTACCCTTTGGCAAACCTCGATCTCCAAAAATACTTATACTACAATTAATAACAGTAGCAAAAATATAATTATAAAGTTGCAACTAAAATAGTTTTATGGTTTGTGGTTACCAAAACATGAGGAACACATATTAAACGGTCGCTGCATTAGGAAGGCTGAGAGCACTGCAGTAGAGTGTGGCTTAGCAGCCCCAGCTCTCCCCTTGCAAGTAGGGTGACTCTTTCCCCTGTGGTTCGTGGCATGCTTTATCCTGGGGGACTGGGAACGTACACAGAACTTGATGTACAAGTATACAGGACAAGGAAGGAGTGTGGGGCTCTGCACGTTGGTATAAACAGAGCTGTCATTTGTACACAAGCTTCTTATATGTGCCAACACCAGCAATGCTGTCATCTGAATCTCGCGTCCCCCAAAGGCCCAGTGTTGAAGGTTTGGACCTTAGTGTAGTGTTACTGGAAGGGTTAGGAGCTGAGGCAGGGCCTACTGGGAGGTTTTAGCTCACTGGGGGTTTTGGAACACTGGTCTATTCTTTTTTAGAATTTTAATTATCATTATCAGTGTGTGTGTGTGTGTGTGTGTGTGTGTGTGTGTGTGTGTGTATAATTCAGAGGACAACTTTGTGTAGTCAGTTCTCTCCCACCTTTCACATGGATTCTGGGGCTCCAGCTCAGGGTCAGGCTCCACCTCAAGCATCTTTACCTGACAATCCATCTTAGTGGTCCACTGGTCTCTTCTTTTTGTGGCTGGTTTGTTTTAGGTTTTTTCAGAAGTAGTCTCACTATGCAGCCTACGGTGGCTTTGAATTCACTCTTATAGCCGGGGTTGACCTTGAACTCACAGGGAGCTTCCTGCCTCACCCTGCCCAAGTGCTGCCATTGTAAGCACACACCACTATGTCCACCTTCATCTCTTCTCTTCTGGGTCATGGCCACAAGGCAAGGGGCTTTGCTCTGCCAGTTGCCGCCACCGCCACTGTGATGTGCTGTGCCCCCAAACTGTGAGTTGTTTGCCTCAGGTATGTGTTAAAGAAACTGCCAACCACAAATAACCAATCAGATCTCAGTCCTTGGAATAAAAGCCAGAGAAGGGAGTGGGGTCGGCACCCAGAGAACAATTGGAATCAGGGGTTCCTGAGACTAAAGGAGACTTCAAAGGTGTGCTGCAGGCAGACATTGCCCAGCTGTGCAAAGACAGGAAACTTCTGCCAGGGGAGGACACGATGAGAACATCGCTGAGCAAGGCACTGCACAGCAAGGCTGTGGCTTCAGTGTGAACAGATGTCTCCACCATAGTGAGCAGAGATGCGAGCTGGCCTCAGGCCAGCAACTGGATTTGGAAAAACCCACCTGCTGAGCTGCTGGGGAGAGGATGCTGTGCTCACAAGCACGGATCACAGAGCCGCAGTGAATGGCAAGCATTTGAGGTGAATGGCCTGTAGCTGTAGATCTGGTTGTCAGGGACAGGAAGGTAGCTGCAGCTGTGAGCTGGGCAGAGAGCTGAGGTGGTGGAAGAGGAGAACACACTAAGAAAGCAAATAGAGTGTGGGAAGGAAGCTTGGAGCACTAGACAGAGAGAAACAGGAGGCCAGCCATGCCCCATGCCAGAGAGCTAGGGGCCAGTGAGCATACGTTAGGATGGCTGCCAGCCCAGGGGGAGATGTTCTGTGGCAAAAGATCCTTCCCAGCCATAGATGGAGTTCCAGAGACTGTGTGCCCCCATGGAGTCTTTTGGGTACACGTAGACTCTAATGGGAGGAGAGCCATAAATCATGCCAGAGGCGTTAGCACTGCTGCAGCAGCAGCCCTGTGGAGGAAGGAGCTAATTCTAGCTTGGGTGATGTCAGGACATCGTGGAGTGGGCCAGAAACTGGCCTGTGGAGTTCCGAAACAGTGCAGAGTCCTCAGGAAGGGGATAGTCTCCAGCTGTCTGAGGAGAGGGCTTCCTGTATCACCAGCCCTACGTTTGCACACATGTTTTATTCTTGAATTTTAGCTGCCTTCTTCTTGTTGCTGTTGCTGCAGCTGCTATTATTGTTGCTGTTTTAGAGGTAGGGTAGCCCAGGCTGGCTTAGAACTGGGTGTGTTAACAAGGATGAGTTTAATCACCAGATCCTCCTGCCTCCATCTCCCAAATGTGAGGGTGACAGGCATGCATAACCTTGCACAGGTTTGTTGTGGTAAAAATACATGGAATGCATAATTTCCCATTAAACCACATTTAAATAAATGTCAGACTCAGTGGTGTTTGCAGAGTTATTAGCTACCATCTTTGATTTCCAAGAACTACATCTTCCCAACCAGAAATGTATCCACATTCTCCCCTGCCTCCAGCCCTAGAACTATCATTCTGATGCCACTGAGACCATAACTGTAGTAGAGACCTCATCTAAGTGGAAACAGGTAATGCCCACCCATTGTTTACCTAGCACAGCATCCTTGGAGTTCACCCATGTCTCCATCATCAGCACTTCATCCTCTTTAATGGATGAATGTTTCATTCTGTATAGGCAATATACAGAAACACAAGCAGAGAAAAAGGCGCTTGCACATAGAAATACACACAGAGTGTTTGAACCAATATCAAATGTCTTTATGAAAAGTGGTCCCAAGACGGGCACATACTTCTGCTCACTGAATATTTCTGAGGTCTGTCCCTTACTCATTGTTATCCTTGGGCCATCTTATCTCCAGGTCAGACCAATGCTATGGTGGGCAGCCTGCCCTGCCTGCTGCTCAGGTCTGTGCCTCCCCTTCTGGGCTTCAGGAGCCCAACAGGCCGAGTTCTGACAAGAATAGATGGTAGAGTGATTTGGTGCCACATATATAGGATTTAGAATTATTTCTGGAACTGATTTTGTAAGTGAAGGTCATTTTCTCTCTAAGTCAAGAGGAGGTCAAACTCTTAGTGAAATTGTCTTAAAGCTATGTATTAAAAGTCATTTATGAAGCTACCCTGTTACTGCTACGATTGTGGTGTCACAGCTCCAGGTGCCATGTCTCCCTGCATTTTGTCAGGCTTGCTTGCAAATTCAAAGGTTCCCAGGGACACCTTAAGCCCAGGCTCTCTCACTCATAAAACAATTCATAGAACTCAGGAAATAGCTTACTTATATGTACCACTTTATTATAAAGATGTTAACTCAGGAACCTTCTGACAAAATGCCCAGGTGGATGAATTGTGGGGCACAGTGCTCAGCCTCCAGAACTTGTGTAAAAGTGGCAGCTCCCAGCCCATGAATGTGTTCGCTCCAAGCCCCCTAAGCCCATGGTTAGTGTATTAGCTGGTCTTGTTGTATTGTCATGATTATTAAACACATTGGTCACTCAACCTTCAGCCCTTCCTCCATCCCTGCAGGGCAGGGGCAGGGCTAGAAGCTCTACTTCCAATCATAGCTGTCTTTTTGGTGACATGCCACCTTGCCGAAGCCATCTTAGTAGCATACCACAGAGACTCTTACCACTCAAGAGAACCCTGGAGTTTAGGAGTTTGGTGCCAGGAGCAAGGAACAAAAGCCCATGCTCAATCTAACATAAAAGACCGAGGTTTCCTGTGACCTAAAACTCTGCGGTATGTGAAATACGAGTTCCTCAGCATTGGAAACATGACCATTAGCCCACCGTCATAGTTAGGAATTACCAGCTCTCTCAAGGGCTCATCCCTTAGTACTCCCTCCTATGTGTCTGTACGCCTACCTCCATCGTCAGCCTCATGGATGTGCCATCTGAAGACTGCTTCTCTGTCCTGAGAGCACCTATTGCCACTGCGTTCAGACAGTGGCGCTGACTCTGTCTCAGGCCTCAGCATGCTATCTGTCTGGCCCACCACAGAGGCACGTGTTCACTCCAAAATGGGGCGTGGCCAAAAAAACCAAGACTTCTGCTGTTTGAAGAAAGTATTGTGCACCTTCAGAGATTATATTTTAAGCAGCGTATTAGCCATGGGTTGCCAGCACTTCCTCCAAAGGCTAAATTCAGGAGCAGCCTTCCAGCCCAGCTGCATAGACTGATCTGCACTCCTCAGTAGACAGGCCAAGAGACTAAGGAGACTGCTTAAACTGTCCCCAAGTGCACACCAGATTTGAGTTGGAACTGCTCTTTTAAAGAGTAAAAGAAAAAAAAATGGGCTTGTGTAAACATTTTGCCAGAAAACCGAGGAAGCAGACTGGAGCAGAGAAGCTAGCGGAGCACACATTTGAGAAGACTTTTCCTGAAGAAGCAAAAGAGACTGTAAGTGCCTCATAATCTCAGGAAAAGAAAAGCAAGCAAATCTAGAGAAGGAGCTGTAGGTAGGAGAGAGACACGGGGATACCAGTAAGCCCAGCTACTCAGAGGCTGAGACAAGGTTGCAAGTTCAAAGCTAGCCACCTGGGCCACACATATAGAAGTTTAAGAACAATCTCAGCTATATGAGACCCTGTCTCAACAACAACAACAACAAAAAAGCTGTGAGCTAGGGCAGTGGTAAGAGGTAAGGGTAAGTGGTATTTTCCAGTTTGAAACTCCAAGTTCACGCTTTGCTACTGAATAAAACAAACAGAAACTAAGTAAAGTTTGAGGAGAGCAAGAAGGCTAGAGAAAGCCGTTCAAAGAAACTATAACTATAATTCACTGTAGAAATCCAATTAATGACAGAGAGGTTAGGGTGAAAGTCACAGCAAACGGGAAAGCTCAGAGATCATACCACCAAGACTGAACGCACCCAGCCATTTGCACGGAGATGTTCCTGGCAGAGAGAACTTAGAACAAGGAACACTCCTAAGGACAAAGCGTGAAGAGTTTCCATTAAGTAGAGGAAGTGTCTGCCCATCCCAGCACCTTGCCACATCCAGCTGATAGTAGAAATGACAGATACTGAGACATGGGCATCTGGGAGGTAACCTGCTCTCTCAGAAGTAGAAAACCCTTTCCTAACATCACCCAAACAAAATGAAAATAAGCCAGGCATTCAAAGCCAGGCATTCAGAAAATAGTGGCAGGAGGATCAAGAGTTGAGGGTCAGTGTAGGCTCCGTTAAGACCCAAAAGACAAAATAAAACAAACAAACAAAAGAAAAAAAAAAAACCCAAGCATTTAAATAGCTTTTACATAATAAAAATAAAGGAGAAAACTCTTACAGGCAGAAGTAGCCACTTGGGACAGTGGAGCTAATTTTGGTCACATTCTTTATACATGGCAAAGGGTTCTCAAGGGTTCACAGCAGCTCTGGGACCTCGGGACCCCAGGGTCTCAAGTCACAGACCAAAACACTGGACTCCAGAGGGGCTGAGAGACCTAAAAGCCTGGAATCTAGGTCCTACCCCTGAACACATGGAAGAAGGCCTCAGGTTGGGTGCATCCCTGAGGCTCCAGTGGCAGCCCATGAAAAGACAGTGTCTGCTAGGTTACCTTCTCCCCTGCCACACCCAAGGTGACATAAACATGTCCTCAGTTATGCAGATCCTTAAACTGACTACATGCATGGCCTGTTTTTCCCTAGAAAAATCATTTCACTATATAATTGAATTTCACTACAAGAAATCCAGGTGTGCTTAGTTTTGTGGATAAAGGGACTTGAGAGAGGTCATAGTATCGAGTAGAGCCTGGGTCTGAGATTCTGCTTGGTGACTGCTGGGTCTGCTCCACAGACCGCCCAGGGAGGGTGCCGCCCTGGCCCGAGGACTCCCTCCTGCAGCGAGGGCTGCTGAAATGACCCAGATCCAGTTCACCACGCCTTCCTCCTTGGGTCACTAGTCAGAGCCTGGAACATGTGTCTCTGACAGATAGAATCCAGGGCACATGTTTGTACTCAAGTTGCAAGGGATTCTGTAAAAGGGAGAACATTTTCAAATCCTACTTAAAGAAGTCCTATGCTTCCCACTCTGGAACTCAGCAAGAAAGCAGTCAGAGAAAGGGTTCCGAGGCCAAGGAAGAGAAAGAATGTGTAGCAACTGCCCACTATGGCTGGTTTCCTAATAAGGAGTTAACCAGTAGCTGCAATGTCATCTCTGAAGCTGATTAACATATCTAAGCATAATAACGCTATAAAAATGCATGCCTCAAAATTACTAGGGGGTGAGAAATAATGCATAAACTATAAAACAACAAAGAGTGTATAAAAATTTGAAAAACAAGGATAGTAAAAGAAACTCCAAATGTGTATGCCTGTAAATGTTAGGTGGAAAATCCAATTTAGGTTCTGTTTTAATTTTAAAAAGCAATGTATTTTACATCCTGGAAGTGACAAAAATATTTTTAAGTGAGAAAAATATACCAGATATGTACAAGATCTATGTGAAGAAAACTATAAAACTTTAATGAAAGAAAATTTTAATATCTGGATAAAAGGAGAGATGTCCCATGTTCATGGATGGGAAGATATTATTGTTAAGATGTCTTCCGAACTTGACCTGTAGATTCTTTGTAATCCCTGTCAAAATCCCAGGAAGTTATTTTGTGGATATTGACAGACTGATTCTGAAGCTTATATAGAAAGATAAAAGACTCAGAATAGCCGATCAATTAGGGCAGAGGCTATGGCAGGGTCGTGGAGGAGGAAGATGTGGAGGAGGAGGACATGGAGGAGGAAGACTGCTGCCTCTACCTGCTGCCTTTTCATACAGTGAGAGTAATCAAGACAAGGGGATGTTGGTGAAAGTCTAGACACACAATTCAGTAGACCAGAATGAAGAAATGAACCCTCATAGACACAGGAGACAGATCATTTACAAAGAGCAGAGGTGGTCTTTTCAGCAAGTAATATTGGTATAGCTGGCATCTACATACAAAAAACAAAGGATCACAGACACAGACATTAACTCAAGGTGAGTCATAGGCAGAGACGTGAAGACACAGCTGTAAGCTTAGGGCATCATGTACAAAGAAGTCTGATTGACCTTGGATTTGACTGTTTTGATACAACTAGCAGAACCCAAGACAGCCTGATAAGCCATGCTTCATTAGGACTTGAAGCCTCTCAAAACACCACAGACAAGCTGCAGGAGAAGACAGTGTGTACAGAATATAGATCTGATAAAAGGCATATCCAAAATATACAAAGAACTCTTAAAGTCTAATCATTAGAAAACAATCACATTTTTAAACAGGCAAAACTCAGGCAGGGTACCACACACCCTAAGCTTGGGAAGTGGAAGCAGAAGGGCCAGGAGACCAATATTACCACGAGATACATAGTAGGTTAAGGGCTAGCCTTGGCTACATGAGTCTCTTTCTCATACATACAAAAGGTAAGACATACAAAGGGGTTTCTCACCAAAGATGATGTAAAAATGGTAAATTATGGAAGACAACTCAGCTTGTGAATTGCTTGCTTTATGGACCCAAGCTCAGTCCCCAGAACCCATGTTAGTAAAAAATAATAATATGAAAATAATTTTTTAAAAAAGCTATGCATGTAAGTGAGTACTTGTAATTCCAGCACAGGAGACAAGGCAGAAGGGTCCCTAAGGCTCACTGGCAGGACAGGCTATCATACTTGGAAAGCTCCAGGCCAATGAGAGACCCTGTTTTAAAAGAAAAAGATGGAATGTTCCCAAGGAACAATATCTTTTGGCTGCCACAAACACAGATACATTATGAGCATTACTACATACATACACATGCACTCGTAGAAGAGAGTAGTACAGCAGTAGTCATGGAAACTGTGCCCTTAACAGCCCTTAACAGCATACACATTTCATGGCAGCAGGAATGGGGATATACACAGGAAGCTTGTGCAGGCTGTATTGTCAAATGTTTTTTCCATATTTATTGATATGACCAAACAATATCTTAGCCTGTTGAAAAAGTTTATTGATTATATTTATTGATCCATTGGAATGTTACACGTTCTTGCATACCTAGGATAAACCTCACTGCATTGGCGACACAGGAAGCTTTTAAAACTGCCCCCGGAACATTGTGTTCCAGCTTCATCGGCAATGACCACATAGGCTGTGTCGGGAATGCTTGGTCATCAGATGATGGTCCTGTTTTGGAAGGGTGTAGAAAATTAGAGAGGCAGGTCCCCATGGGCGGAAGTGGGTCACTGGATTCTTGTCCACTACCAGAGGAAGAAATCTGCCCATCACAGGTTCACGCATCATTACATTCAGCTCAAGAACATGGTGTGACCACGGACTCAGCCCTCTGGCTGGGAGCCAAAATAAACCTTTCTTCTTTAGATTGTCTGTGTCAGGCATTCTGTCACAGTACAGGCAACTAAACAAGGGAACATGACTCGAGAATGCCGATATATGGATAAGACCTATATTACTTTTAATAAATACTTAAAAGGGTATAAAAGAAGATTTGAATGACAGAATGCCTTGTTCTAGAATAGGTAGTCATCATTGAAATATATTCTAAATTAATACATTATAGGAGAAATTCTATTTCGTGTTTAGAGTTAAAATTATCCAAAAGTTCAATTAGATGGAAAATGTGAGAATGCCTAGGAAGTTTTTTTTTTTTTTAAGTAATATGTTTGAGAAGGAAAATACCTCTGGAAGCATATAAAAGTCAGAATGCATATGGATTTCTGACTTTGTTCAGCAATGGACAGATCAAATGAACAGAATAAAAAGTCTCAAAATCAGACACAGGATATCCCCAGAATCCCATGGTCCAGATGGCATCTTAGATAAGTGGGAATAAGATCTTAGCAGACTTGTTAGAACATTGTTGGTAAATGTTTCTATCACTCAGGGAGGTAAACAAAGGTGTCTACTCACTATTGCATCCAAATGATGGCAGAGAAACTGTGTCCCTCTGCTCAGGCTATCAGACTACAGAATGGGTGGCTTGAACAACAAAGTATTTAAAAGGTTTGTTACTCATTTATGTATGTGTGCATGTGTGAGTGTGTGTGTGTGTGTGTGTGTGTGTGCGCGCGCGCGTGTGCAAATGGTATGATAGATACCGTGAATGTACATACCTCTGCAGCACAGAGGCCACGGAGCAAAGCACAATAGCCTCCTCTGTATCTTTCCACATTTGTCTTTGGATTCAGTATAGCCAGCAAATCCCAGCCATCCTCCTGACTCTACCCTGCTAAATGCTGGGGCTACTATAGTTTTCAAGGATGCCTGACTTACTATGTGGGTGCTTCAATCCTGAGTCCCAACTCCTGTCCTCAAGACTTCAAAGCAAGTATTTTCACCACTGAGCTAGCTCTTCAGCACCTTAAACAACAGATTTCTTTCCATTTCTCTTCTCTGTCTCTGTCTCTGTCTCTGTCTCTGACTCTGTCTCTCTGACTCTGTCTCTCTGTCTCTCTCTCTGTCTCTCTCTCTCTGTCTCTGTCTCTCTCTGTCTCTCTCTGTCTCTCTGTCTCTCTCTCTGTCTCTCTCTCTCTCTCTCTCTCTCTCTCTCTCTCTCTCTGTGTGTGTGTGTGTGTGTGTGTGTGTGTGTGTGTGTGTGTGTGTAGTTTAGCTATGAGTGAAAGATCCAGGTACCAGTAGGGTGTGTGGTGTGTGGTGTGTGTATATGCATGTGTTGAGCGATCTTTTTCCTGAGGGTAGATGAGCTCCTCATCATGGCCCCATGTGGCTTTTCGCTTATATTTGCAAGGTGAGACAGAGAATGTCCTCTGTCGTTTTCTTCCACTAAGAGGGTGCCAGCCCTGCCAGATGAGAACCCCTCCCTTTTGAATATATTTAGCCTCAATTACCTCCCCAGAGCTCTGCCTCACCCTCACCTCAGAGTTTCTGCATTTGAATTGTGTGTGTGTGTGTGGGGGGGGGTGATTCAGTCTGTAACATGGATCAGATTAAAGATTGGCTAGACATGGTGGAGGATCTCTGTGAGTTTCAGCCCAGCCTGGTTTACATAGCAAGTTCCAGGGCAGCCAGGCATACATAGACTGTTTCAAAATTATAAAAAATTTTAAGATTAATTTTAAGTGTATTTATGTATGTTTGCCTGAGTGCATGTGTGTGAATCATATGTGTACAGAGACCCTCAAAAGTCAGAAGAGGGCATCGGATCTCTTGAGCTGGAGTTACAGGTAGTTGTGAACTACTGGCATGGGTACTGAGAACTAAACCAGGGTCCTCTCTAAAAACAGGAAATGCTCTTAGCCACTGAGGCATCCCTCCAGCCTCAGATCAAATACTTAAACTGTGTGTGGTGGGATATACCTCTAACCCCAACAATCAGGAGGCTGAAACTGGAGGAGTACCATGTTCCCACCTTGGCTGCATGGTAAGACCATCATCTCAAAAAGCAAAGATTAAATTTAACAAATGAAACCATCAAGGCACTTGGAAGGTATGTCTGTGTTTGTAGCATGTGAATTTGTGAAAAGTCCTTTCATGTGATTCCACAAAATCCATAGCTCACAACTGCAGTGGGAGTTCTGACTGCGTCTTTCAAAATCCCATAAGTGAAAGTTCTCTCAACCAATAAAGAGAAGTGATTGCTACCAAAACCAGAGTTAATTACTGAAAATACACGATGTCCTGCAAAGTTAATGAGTAGGAAAAAAGAGCCTGGAAGGGACCAGGGTCAAAATGTGTCCTTCAATGCACTTATGTCACCAAAAGCCACTCACTTCGAAACCAGGCTCTGCTGCCTCCTAATAGGCTATTCAAATTCTGATTCTGTAAGTAGATTAACTACTCCACAGCACACTCACAGGCATGGCCAGAACTGTGCCTCTATGATGTCCACTCTCCTGGCGTCACTCAGGCAAACTAGTTTTCCCACTATTGAAATAATTGTATTGTCTTCAGAATGTGTGGTGGTTATTATTGATTATTAATAGGGGGACTCTTTCCCAGAATTGCCTCTTTTACAAAGGTGATATCATGTCCCTGAGGGCTTCCTTCAAGACATGAAGGTCTTTGGAAGTAGAATACTGGCACCAAGACAGCAGTAACCATTCAGCTCAGTAAATGGAAGACATCTTTTCCTCTCCTTCCACAGGAAATCTCACTGCTGTCCAACCTGGCAGCTGGCTTTTGAGCAGTCATTTGCATGTGTGCTATCCATAGGCTCCATTGTCTTCTGTGTTACCGCAAGCACTGGTAGCCTAACAGAAAACACGGCCATATTTTTATGTAAATAGTCTACATAAAAATTTACAATATATTCAAAATTTAAGCATCAGTTGGGTTAGGATTGTGTCTACTGGTTTCCTCAGTGTGGATGGGCAGACATTTCCTGAGCAAGCCCGTAAGATCAAGCATGTGACTTCTCCACACTTTCCCTCGAACCTTCTTAAGAGCTGTGTGCCATGCTACCAGGTGGGGATCTTTAGAAAGAACAAAATGTGATTTCTGTCCTTAAACCCCCCCCAACCCAAAGGTTTTTTTTTTTTTTTTTTTTTTTTTTTTTTTAGTACAAATCAGAAAAGGCTAAAATTGGTATTTGGTAAGACACAGGTAAGGGTGGTTAACAATTCTAGAATGAAGATCAGATAAAAGAAGAACAGCCTTTTAACTAAGCCAGCGAGCAGGGTAGGATGTTCTCTGTGCTACCAGGAAGTAGTATAGGAGTCAGAGCATCTTCAGAGTGGCAAGCACTATGCAGTCAGGAGCTATTGCCACTTACAGAAGTGAAAGCTAGACCTGTGAGGTGAGTCTCCTGCCAGCAGGACAGGATGTATCAGTGGCCACTGAGGCTAAATCAGGCTGAATGGCGTGTGTTACATCCAGTGAGGGAACGGGGTGTTGGTCCCTGCTGAAGCTGCCAAGACTCACTGTTTTTCTCTAGGAAAAATAAAGTGCCTTATCACTGTAGAGTCTGTGTGTGCCAAGACCAGGGTGGGTCTTTACTGCATCTATCCTTGATCTTCACGGTTCACCTTGCTATGCAAATACTCTGTTGGCAAAGCCTAAGATGGGTTTGGTTGCTGTACTGGCTAGTTTTGTGTCAACTTGACACAGCTGGAGTTATCACAGAGAAAGGAGCTTCAGTTGAGGAAATGCCTCCATGAGATGCAATTGTAAGGCATTTTCTCAATTAGTGATCAAGGGGGAAAGGCCCCTTGTGGGTGGGACCATCTCAGGGCTGGTAGTCTTGGTTCTATAAGAAAGCAGGTTGAGCAAGCCAGGTGAGGCAAGCCAGTAAAGAACATCCCTCCATGGCCTCTGCATCAGCTCCTGCTCCCTGACCTGCTTGAGTTCCAGTCCTGACATCCTTTGGTGATGAACAGCAGCATGGAAGTGTAAGCCGAATAAACCCTTTCCTCCCCAACTTGCTTCTTGGTCATGATGTTTGTGCAGGAATAGAAACCCTGACTAAGACAGTTGCTTCATCTTGTTTCCTTTTAGACAGAGCCTTGCGCTTTGCCATCCTACCTCAGCCTCCTGAGGACTGGAATCACAGGTGTGCACCACCCTACCTAGTTTTGAGTTACCCCTTTCTTTGTAGGAAACTGAGAAATCATGAAGACTGCCTGCCTGTTGGAAGGATTTGGTTAAGTGAAGATCCAGGATATATGTGGATCAATGGTAGGCCACTCAGGCTGGGGCTGTGGGTCCTGTGGTAGCCATGTAAATAACAGTTCTCACTGAAGTGGACTTGGTGGTATTAACCTATCCTTCACATTTCTGTTTCCCAGTGTGCAACTAGATTTTGATAGGAAAGAAGAGCAGTTATGGTTGTTGACAATGGCTTTCCCACTGTTAGAGACGTCTGGTCCTAAGTTCTATTCACATTATCACTGCCTGGCTTTCTCCTCCTCCAGATGTTCTTTAGGGGCAGGAGATTCTCCGTCCCTCAGGACAGGACCTCCTGTCCAGTAGAAGTCGCATTCCCATTCAGATCATTTCCCAACAGCTAGAAATTAGCTGCAGTGCTCTGGGATCTGCTGAAAGCCAAACTGCACAGTGCCTGGGTATCGTCCTTAAAGGCTGTTGTGTTGGGCTCAGCTATGTTAGTGTTTAGAAAGAAAAGTGCACAGGATTCAGAGGCAAGGCATATACTTGGGATGCCCCAAGGATCCCTGTGGGGCTAAGGGCACATGGCAGCCTCTGTTGGGGTGTACACCAGGCCTGACCTTAAAGGAGATACCATTGCTACATGCTGACTACAGCCTGGCAATATTCTTAACCCTGTCATGGCTTTGTTTTCTGGGGGTGGAGGGAGGAGCAGGCAAAGCCAACCAAAGATACTGTTCATTGACTCTATATTGTTCAATAGACCCAGACTGTTGGGGAGTAGATGCCCTCTTGACTTCAGATGTACAAGATAAGTGCAGTGGGTGTCACAGCGAGAGTAGTAATTATGTAGTCTGTCTTGTCATGGAATGTGACTATAGTAATTGCAACATTTTCTCCCATCATTGAAGCTGGTAATTATAGCGCAACTAACAGCATTATGTGCTAACTTGGGCTGTTTTAATCACCTCTTTTACTCTGAAATGCAATGGGAAAATTCCACAGTTGTTCCCAGGCTACCCATTTCTCTCAGCATCTGCTGCCTTATAATTCTAACAGCTGGATGCTGAGGTAGGAGGCAGAGATGCTCAGGGCAGCTCTTGTCCATGATCTCGATGCTTGATAAGAAAGCACTGGCAAGGAGGCCATTGTCAGTTTTCTACCGTGATAGAATTTTGTCTTTGAGATTATCTGTTTTGTTTTGGAAGCAGCAGATGTTTTGGCATCTGGCAGGAAGGAACTCTCCAGCCACAAAAATCAATCTAACCTGATTAACAAAACAACCACACTCAGCCCTGGCAGCAGTTAGGTTAATTAATGCTGGGAAGGAACACTGTGGACCAGTGTATTAATTTTCTCATCGTTAGGACAAAAAATTATCCACAGTACAACATAAAGAAGGGTTTGTGGTTGGGAAATACAGCCTGTTGTGATGAGAGCACATGGCAGCAGCATGAGGCAACTGGTCACATCACGTTAGCCCCAGGGAGCAGAGAGACGAATTCTGGTGCCCAGATCATGTGTTCCTTCCACTCAGTCCAGGACTCCAGTTCATGGGAGGATTTCAGTCACCTTCAGCCTGGGTCTTCCCAGCTTAGTTAAATCTCTCTGGAAACACCCTCATCGACACACCCAAAGGTGTATCTCCTCTGTGGTTGTAAATTATACCCATCACAGCCATGATGACACCCTTCATGTCTAGTATTCCATGCCTGAAAACAGTCATTACCTGTGTTTATCTTCTCTGATCACAGTATAGTGAACACCAGCAGATATTCAAGGGGCTGTACTTATACTGAAATAAGTGGACTTTGGATGCTATTATGTGAATGGAGGGAGTCTGGGGCGGGTGGAACTTTCTTTGATTACTTTGATGTAAAATGATTTATACTCCATTAGGTGCAGCTAGGCTTAAGTGGACCATTCTTTACAATGTAATCATCTGAGAAAATTTAAGCCCTACATGAATCCAGAATTAACAGAGCATGGTCAGAAAAATGAAATAAGATCATTTGTCAGGAGTGTAGAATGACTGAAGGGACCATGTTTGGACCACCCTTTCTTCCTGGAATTGTTAGGTCTACATCTCTGACCTCGGGCTTCTTCTTTGTCTGTTCTCTACACGTGTATCAGAATTCTATGATTGAAAAACAGAAGTGAAGAAGGGGGAGAAGGAAGGAGAAAGGAAAGAACGATTGGAAGGGAGCAGGGGGGAAGAGAAGAAAGGACAGTGTTGCTCACAGCTCTGGGGCTGAAAGAGCAGGGACTGTGGGTAGCAGGGCCCCAAAGTGGGTCACAGTGTGGTTGAAGACAAGCCATTAAAAGGCAAGGCAGGAGAAAACTCAGGCCAAACCCTTCTTGTCAGAGCCCTGTCCTTCAGCAACATTATAATCTAGTGGGGTGGGAGGTGTCACATGACCTACTTGTGAGGCCCTTTAACTTTCAGTGTGAGTTTTGAAGAAATTTCCAAAATGCAGCAATCACGTGTTGGTAATTTTGAGTACATTTTGAAATTTTGAAAACTGGCATCGGGTGGAACCAACCCAGGTCAACACATTTGCCGCCACACTCATACCAACTACCTCTTTGCCGTCTGCTGGGATGCCTCCCAGGACTGTAGTTATAGCCGAGAGGATGCAGCTGAAAAAGAGGCGACCTTAGAATAACTTGTTCTCATAAAAGGAGCATGATGGAGGATCATGGTGACATCAAATATAGCCTCACCTTTGTGACAAGGCAGAGAACATTTCTAGATTGAACCTGTTCAGAACTGGGCAGGTCAGACACCCAACATTATTGTCAGGTGTTGCAGGCATGAGAGAGGAGCTCAGATCTTGCGGATCTTCTGCTGGGCACAGCCCCACGTGTCCTAGCATCTTCTGAACCCCCTCTCTGATGCCTTGTGGTGATAAATTTGAACTTGGGGTTGTTATCAGAGTTAAGCTAGTATCATATCACACACACACACACACACACACACACACACACACACACACACACATGCACACACAGTGCATACTGCTGATTATGTAGCAAGGTAAATTGGTCAAGGGGAAACAAAGCTAGCTGCTCTGATTACTCACAAGCCAGCTGCCAACTATGGGATTGTGCACAAGTCTCTACATCTGGGACTCCTCAACACATGCTACTGTTTGTGGTGGTTCTGTTACTCCTGAGTCTTCTCAGTTGGCTCTAGTGTTAGTTTTTCCCTGGCATCTAGTCAATTAGCTTGACAATGTAGATAGATGCTCAGTAAACTTTTCCTGGGTGAGGTAAAAGGTAAGTCCTATAAGAATTCCAAATTAGCAGAGCATGGTCAAGAAAAATGAAATAGGATAAATTTTGGCAAGTATAGAATGACTAAAGGGGCTGATTTGAACTCTTCCCTCCTGAGTTGTTGGACCTCCAACCCTGACCTCCAGTTTTTTGTGCCTCCTCTACTCCTACTCCTAAGCTTGCTGGTAGATTATCTCCAAGAAGCTTGCCTTACCTTAAGTTAAAGACCTGATTGATTGGTGGCATTCAGGGTGTTCTTATATGTCTCTAAGCTCAGTTTACTCATCTGGTCTGTGGTCCATAGCATAGTCAGCTTTTTTTTTGTTTTTTTGTTTCTTTTTTTCGAGACAGGGTTTCTCTGTGTAACCCTGGCTGTCCTGGAACTCACTCTGTAGATCAGGCTGGCCTCGAACTCAGAAATCCGCCTGCCTCTGACTCCCGAGTGCTGGGATTAAAGGCGTGCACCACCACACCAGCTCATAGTCAGCTTTTAAAATCTAACTAACTGTACATTGAGATGGGAATTCCCCAGGGAAAACCAAGTTTGCAGGACATCTGTTTAACCATGGCAAAGGATAGGAGTGTGGGGCACAGAGATGACCCTAATGCACACATAGATCAGGGGACACACAGGAAGGGCAATGGGACATAGCTGTGGTCCCAGGGAGAGAGGACATGCATGTGCATGCCCACTCTAATTTTCCAAGTAAATGGCAAGTGCTTCTTGACTGTCAATCACGCTCACCTCCACCAACATGCCTCTCTCCCTACAGCCACCAATGTGGGAAGGCAGTAAGTCCACCCAGCAATCCCTCTAGCAACCCCTGGAGTATGCTCCAAGCCAGAACCCATGAGGGTAGCTATATTAGAGCCACCCTTTAATCTGAGGATCCACACCTCTTTCCTTCACTACAGGGCAGCTCCTGTAGGAGTCCATTTGGGGCTGTTTCACACCCTCATCATTTTCCCACCTGGATTAACTATTTTCTTGATATAGTGACAGAATACCTATGGAACACTATGAAAGGAAGAGTTTATTTCTAAAAAGAAAGGGTAGTGCAAGCAGATCCTTTCTTCATTCCATACTAGCTACAAATGCAGTGGTTTAACTCATCCACTTGACCTGGAATTATTTCATCTGGAGGGGGGGGGGGCACCAAATTGGGTCTGCCCACATCTTGGCGTCTAGCTACCACCAACGCAGACAGGTCTGGGGTGGAAAAATCTGTAATCGAAGTTTGCAGAACCCCAAAGCTGGCATTTGTGGTGTGTTGGAGTGGAGGCTTTAGAATATTCTTCCCTCACTTATGATTTGACTATATCTGAAATCAATTTAAACCCAAGCAGCCAGGCACACCTGTGAGGGATTGTCTTGAGTAGATGGTTTGAGGGAGACCCACCCTAAATCTGGGCCACACCTTCTGGTTAGTTGACCACACAAAAAGACTCACCATCTCCCTCTCCCTCCATGAACACCCAGCTCTTTCTCTAGACTCAGACAGAGCATGTTCACTACACAATTAAGAAAGGTCTGGAAGGAAAACAAAAGGGCTTCCTGGAGAGTAGCAGCCTGTCCGTAGGGAGCAGCTACTGTCATTACATGATGTGGGCTTGAGCCGGTAAGATGACTCAGCAGGTGACTATGTATTCTACGAAACCCTAGTGACCTGATTTTGGTCCCTGGAGCCTACCCGAAGGTTGGAAGAACAGAACAGCCTCCACAAAACTTTGTTCTCAGACTTCTACATGTGTGTCATAGCAGGTACTTGCTCCCTCCACTGCATGTGCACACGTTAGTATATAAAAGCACATTAGATACTCATATAATTGTATAGAAACAGAATGGTGAATAGATTTTATAAGATGACAGCTTATAAAGCAGACTTGAATAGGGGGTCTGCTGAAGGGGACAGATTGTCTCTCCTGGTTTGGTCATGAGAGTGAACTATAGAGAAATTAGCACCAATAAATACCATCAGTCTGACTTGGTCAGGAATAGTTTCTGTGCTATTCTTATAGAAATAGCTTTGCAGAGTCACCATGAGATTACCCTGTTCCATTCTCTCTGTTTCATTGTGAGACATGCTGGAATCCGATCCACGCTAGGCAAGAACACTACTACTGAGCCACACCCTTAGCATGTTCTCAGCTCTCTGGATCCTGACCTAGCACTCTAGGGCAGCAGGTCCTTGGAGCATCTTCTATACCCATGACCTCAGTTCTATCCATACTTGCCAGCCCCTGGCCATGTTTGATCATGCATACTCTACAGCCTGACTTTGTCCATGGCCACTCTTCTTGTGGACCTCACCCTGGACCCACTCTGTGAATGCCGTTAACCAAGCGCCTGTGCTGTGTTCCCACAGGTCTCCCAGGCTGCCTCAGACCTCCTGGCCTACTGTGAAGCCCACGTGCGGGAGGACCCCCTCATCATCCCAGTGCCTGCCTCAGAAAACCCCTTCCGGGAGAAGAAGTTCTTCTGCACCATCCTCTAACACCCATGGCGATGAAGCGGGCCCTTTCCTGCTGTAACAGTTCTGAGTAGAGACCATGCATGCTCCCATGTAGAGGCACACCTCCCACAACACCCCATCTCTGTCCAACCAATCATGATCTGGGCTCATCTTGTTTTATCATATTTCCTTCATAGCACTGTTTCCTCTTCCTTTTTTTTTTCTTTTTTCTTATTTCCATCCACAGAGAAAACAGACATTTTTATAGCCAAAAAACAAATGTGCCATATAAAAGTGTAGACTTAAAGGTCTACAGTTTTTAAACATTCCCAACCATAAATATATCCAGTTAATAAATTTCAGTGGGTAATTCATTGAAATCAAAACCATGCACAAGTGTCTCCCATGCGCAGTAATTCAATCGCAGATGAGAGCTTGTCAGCCAGACACAGGTGAGGGTGGGGTCTCTTTCGCCTCTGGCATCTCTATCATAGGAGCCTTCAGGGGCCATATGGCTAGGTCCTGTAAATGACTAATATCTCTATCTGTTTATCACTGAACATTCCAACGCTGATGCTTCTGAGAATACATTTGTGGTGTAGACGCTGGAGCAGCCTTGACTGTAGATACTCACCAGACAGCCCCACTGGGCCATCTTCTCAATCCAAATGCCCCGTTCTCCCTGTTTGCTCCCTCCTTGGTGTTTCTAGTAAGGCAAGAAGTCTGACAACACTGGGTCCTCTGGAGTCTCGGCACAGTTATCCCTGAAAGTGATGCCACCAATGCAACTCGCTGATCTAAGGATTTATGGGCGTCAACATATTTAACCTAACAATAAGTACTCCAAGTATAGGTCTAGTTTTAGAGAGGGAATATCCCAGGCATAGAGAAATGACATTTGCTGAAAACTGCAGATAGAAAGTAAGCACACCAAGACGTCCATGTGTGGGTAGTCTATCCCTAAAACCCTCCCTGAAGCTCTGAACTGTGGACACCTGTGGCAAGCGTGCAGCTTCACAAACAGTCCTAACTGCACGCTTGGAATGAAGCAAACACATTTTCACACTAACTGGATGTACACCTCTCTCCCACCTTGGCCAAGAGAAGTGTCACAAGCCTAAGTTATGGCAGTTTGTAATAGATGATATGTAGGTGCCCCAAGATCAGATAGCAGTAAGCCTTGAGATTTTCCATGACAAGGCTGTTGGCCCCATCTAAGGCACCCCCATACCCTCCCAATGGAGGCGGTAACCACAGTTGCTGAGGGCTCTGTGAGAACATTTGTTGTGTAGATATTTGAGAACTACCCCTCCTCTGGATCTCAACGAGGCTTGCTGTGTGCTGCTGGGCAAGCCGTTGTGTGCCAAGCTGTTCAAACCGGCAAACTGCAGACAGTTAATTACTCCTCTTGCTTTTCTGCCAGGGCAGGAAACCAAGCAAAGCTCGCATTATCCTTGAAAGCCAACATGTGCTGGATGACAGCCTATAATGCTGTGGAGAGTATATGATTTCACAGACACCATGGTTCTGAGACGAGGAGTGCAAAATGGCCTCCAAGGAGGTGACTATCATTTTTAGATGGGTTTGTGCCTTGCTACCCTCTCTTGCAGCTTTGGTGGAAGCTGTTCTTAGTTTCACTACTGGGCACGAGATGAGAGGCTAAGACTCTGGTTTTGTTGGGCTGTAAGAAGATCTCTTTATTCTGTGGCTCATGTTGGCATCATCAACCGACAGAGTAGACCATAGTCCACAAAAGTCAAGAAGTGGGGCAGCACCAGCAGTAGCAAAATCAGGTCAAGAGAACAGTGTGCTTTAATCTCCTACCAAACTGTCTCTGCTTTCCTGCCTCTCCTTCCCACACATCTTCCTTACATTCTCCTGTGGATGCCGTGTCCACTAGTAACTGTCCTGGGAAGATTCCCCTCCCTCACCCCCACCCCTGCCACTCTACCACTTGGACCCATTGAGCTTTCTGACTTATTCCTGAATTTCTGTTAATTCTCAGAGTCTTGTGATCAACCTTGTAAACTCATTATTCCACAAAGTCTCCTCATTTGGATGTGAATATTTTGTGAGGAGACAACTCTGCCAGAGTGTGTACTCAACAGAAATGTGTACATATCATCAGAAGAAATGCACTAGAGTGTTAGAGAAGTACTGCTTACAGTAACCATAGCCAGAAGGAGCCCCTTACACCCATGCCAAAGGAATAAACAGATGAGGGTAATTTGTGCAGTGGATTCTCAGCTCTGTCCACAGCTTGGTGTGAATCTTGCTGGCTTGAGGGACTAAGAGCAGGCAAGTCCAAGCTACAGTTCCATTTCCATACAGCACAGGCCTGGCAGGCCAACCCAAGCAGATTAAAGGAGGGACAGTAGCTATTATTCTCAAAGGGGCCACAGAGAGGGGACACAAAAGGCTTCTGGAATGTTCTGTCTCTGGATCTAGCTGTAGGTCATCCTGATGTGTTTAGTTTGTGCAAGTTCTCCAACTGTCCACTTTTGGGTGCTTTTCTGTATGTGTGTTATACTTCAATAAAACATCAGGCTTTGTGATTACCAACTGTGGATCCTTTTGCTATTGCCCCCCACACACCTTTGGTACTTTGTTCAATGTTTGCCTCTTCCTTAGATGTCCTTACCATGAAATTACTAAATCCCATTATTAGTAGGACACTTTAAGAGTGTGTTTGACAACAATCACCAGCTGGAGAACAGGTTTCTGGCATACACAGGTGCTTCCCCACACAAACACTATGCTCTGGGATTTGTGGGCAAACAGCAAGTCACACCATGTGACTTCCACTGAGTGGCTGAGACAACATCCTCAGCCTCTCTTGCCTTCTCACTTGCATTCTCAGGAACGAAGGAACAAGATGGCCTTCCAGGAAAACTCATAATTATAGTGACCTTTGGAGCAAGAGACCAAGATCCCATGAGGCCCTGTGGTGACAGGGAGCTGACACTGGCTGGAAGAGCAGGTGCTACAAGCTTCTTTTTCTCTCTGTTCCCAGCAGAGGGCTCCCCCACCTCCAACCTGGGATGTCTGTCTCAGAGTTCACTCCTTTCTCTGGGTTTCCCAGGGCCTTTGCTGTTCCCTCCCACAGCTCTGTTCCTAGAGTCCTGGGGTGATCAGAGAGCAGTGTCCTGCTGACCCTCTCACATAAGTCCAAAGGATTTTGTCTTTGATGCTGAGCTCCTGCTTCATGCCTGAGGAAACCAGGAGTTGTCAGCACCCTAACCCCAACTGAGGAGCCATGGGAGGGAGAACACCAACAGGTGGTGGGGGGGGGGGTGTCCTGTGGTGACTGCAGGAGCCTGAGGTGAAACAATGAGAGCTTGAGAACAGGGCTGTGGAAGAGGCTTGGATAGTGTTTATTTATCCTAAGCCTCTGGGTGGTAGGATCACCCCCCAAACCATGAGCACTCTGACTTCCAGTCCCATCTCCTGGGATGAGCACCTTCCCTTCCTTCCTGTGCGCAGAGCCACAGTGGTGGTAGATGAGCTACTGTCAAGCCAGGCTTCACACTCCTGGCTGAGAGCGTGGGTGGCTCAGTGACAACATTTTGCTAACCTATGGCGTTTTCAGACCCTCTTGTGGTAATTAAACATAGGCTATTGTCCCAACTCCATGACTTCAAAGATTTTTCAGAGCCATGATGTGACCTCCAACAGTTTGCTTGCTCTACAGTGCCCTGTCACCAGGCTCCTCTAAGCCATGTGCTCCTCCACACTGCCACTACACAGGGCTATCTCACTGGCTGTGTTCCTTGCTGACACAGGTTGCCTGACCTGATGTGGGCATCCTCTGCTTCTCTGTGCCAGGGCAGTTACTTTACAGATCTCAACTCAAGATCAGTAACTGCACTCACTGTCATATGGCCTCTCTGACCAGCCCACATCTGTTTCTAAGCTCTCCTGGCACTATGTGACAGTCCTGCATCTGTTCTCCTAATTTCCAAGGAATATTTGTCCCCCACTCTCATGCAAATCCCAGGAAGTCATAGACTCTGGTTTTTAGGTTTTTTTTTTTTTCTTTCTCCTTTCCTACAGTGTTTTCTTCTTGTAACTTAAATTTTAGAGGAAATTTCATACATGAGTACCAAATTCACATCACATCAATCCCTCTCCCCCTCCAATTCCTCCAACTTCCTTTCAAATTCTTGACCTTGTTACATGGATGATAGATGGCTGATAGATAGATGATAGATAGATAGATAGATAGATAGATAGATAGATAATAGATAGATAAATGATAGATAGATCATTCTATTCAGCCAGCTGAGTCCATTTACTGTTGCTCATGTCTGTGTCTAGAGCTGACTACTTGGGGCTAGATAGCTCTGTCAAGAAGACTGATTCTCCATCACTGTGTAGCCCTTAATTTCCTGATGCTCTTCATCTAGGTGTGGGGCCTTGTGAGAGCTCTTGTATCCCTACTGGCATATCATCTACTGCTGCCATTGAACGAGCTTTATTTATGCAACTGTATTGTTGAGAGTTTATGGATGTACCTTTCTTGTCATAAAAGAAAGATACGACCTCACGGCAGGTTCCCTGTTCCTCTGAATCTTACAGTCTTTTCATCCCTTCTTCTATGATCTTCCCTGACCTTGGGTGAAAGGTGTCTGTTGTAGATGAACCAACTGGGACCGGTCATTCCGTGGTTAGTTGGTCTCTGCATTTTGAACAGTGGTGGTTCCTGTGGTGGTTCCTGATGGAGGATGGGAGGGAAGCTTCTTGGCTGAGGGATGAGAGCAACACTTACCTGTAGGACAAATATTTAGAATGCAGTTGGCAATTATACTGGTTTGGGAACGTGGCAGTAGTGGGTTCTCCTCTAGGTCTATGACCTCTCTAGTCACAGGTAATTGACTAGGTTTATAGTACTAGCCATTCGTTCCTATCAAGCAGCTATCAAGTAGTACTAAATGGCTATTGGCTACCTGCAAGGTATTCTCTTTTTTTACTACTATTAACCAAATGGGTTGGAATGTAAATGGGTCCACACCACCAAAACATTGCCCATTGTTATGCCAGGGAGTTTAAGAGCTGAAAAATGGAGCTGCTCTGGTTAAGTACTTGCCACACAAGCACAAGAACTTGAATAAGATTCCCAAAACCCTTATAAGAAAGCTGGATGCTATGGTGTACTTATAAACCCATTACTCGGGAGGTGGGGCCAGGCAGACCCCTGGGGGGGGGGTTCACTGTCCTGCCAGCCTAGGCTAACTGGCAAGCCCCAGGATAACAAGAGACTTTGTCTCAAAACACAAGATGGATGACTCCTGAGGACCAATACCCAAAGGCTGATCTCTGGCCTCCACACACATGCACACTTGCCCCCATTTATATACACCTACATACATGCATGCACACATGCTACATACATGTCCACATGCACCATCATCTCAGAAGCTGTTAGGAAAGCACAAAAGCACACTCTTGGCTTCCCAGCCTTGTCATGCTTTCTTGCCACTTTTCAAGCCATAAATCACTTTCTCACTTCAAACTCCACTTCACACTGTGTAGCTGAACGCTGGCCTAATGGTGGTAATTAAGGCTGGGGGGAAGCTGCCTCTGGGTGGGAAATGGAGGAATAGCTGGAACAGGAAAGAAGCATCCCCCAGTGAGCCACAAAAGCAGCATTGGTCAGGGAAGCATGCATTTGAAGTGGGGGACATGGAAGCGTTTCTGTGAAGAGCCAGGCCTGCCATTACCACAGCTGGAGGCTGCCGAGTTCTCACTCCCTGGGTTTTCTTTCCAAATCTTTCGGAAAAATCCTCACAACTTACATGAAGCCTTTTACATTTATATTAGATTTTATTTTCATGTGTGTGGGGTGGGGAGTGGAGATTCTTGGGGGGGGTTGTTTTGTTTTCTTTTACTTTTAAGTTAAATTAGACTCAGTTCAGTTCTGCTTTAAATATAAACCAATCCTTTTGTCCTGGGTGCTTTGAGGCCACACTGTCTCTGTGCCTACTTCTGGATGCAATAATTGTGGCTTTGGGTTAGCCCTGCCCAGACTTTGACATTTGGGGATGCAGATGCACCTGGGAACCTCCCACTTCAGTTCAGATTACATAGAAACAAACCAATGACAAAGGACAGGAAGGAACTGGGGATGTTGCTCTGTGGCTGGGCACCTGCCTGGCATATGTGAGGCCCTAGCTTCACCTTCTCTACCATCAAATATAAACCAAAAGGACAGGTAGTATCTCTGGGGGTCAGAAGAGGGCAGATAATGGCTTAGCCATTTAGAAAACTTTGAAACAAAAGAAACAACAGAGGCAGGAACCTGGGCTGGGACTATGGCTCTCTCCAGTGCTGAATCTGCTGATGCTGACAGCCTTCACACCATCAGTACCACCCCCACCCCCACCATCACCCCCACCACCACCTACATCCACCATGGTCATGTGAGGACAATAACAACTTTCTCATAAGAGCTCTTGGATATATCCTGAAAAAATAACACAAGTGGATAGCATTGACTGATGTAATGTGCTCAATAAGCAAGCATTGGCTAGTGATTAGCTTTGCCTCTGTAGCAATTACTATGGAAACAGGACCCTACAGAGACTTGGGATTTGGAGCAAAACTATACCACTGTAAAGATATACTGAAGAGAAGAAAGAAAGCATCACAGGTCATCTAGTAGCTGGCATCATCCCACTCAGCCCCTTGGCACACTGTGACCATGCACTTTTCATGAAGAATACAATTCAAAGTGCCCATTCTGCAAGTGCTGACCTCACCAAGACTTTGCTGGGATTCGCAGAGGAGGATGAAGTCAAGCCTGTGGTTATGATTGCAGACTCCAGAGTTGCTATGTGCAGAATAGCTATGGACAAAGATGTTGGAAGGATTAATGTGTTTGTCAAGGCCTATCAGAGATCCCAGCATCCACCCAATGGAAACAAGTCACTGCAAGACTCACTGTTCACTGGGACTTCACTCTCTTTTTAGCCACAAACCAGCAGTGCTGTGCTAGGCTGTCTTTTCTAGCTTGTACCTTCTGGGTTTGTGACAGTTTGTAGCAAGGGACTGAAGTGAACTGTTCACTGCAGTGCCAGGTCATACACGGCTTGCAAAGGGCAGGGGGTGCTCACTAGTCTTCTGGCTGGGCTAGGGTTGTCCAGATGCCGCACTAGCCCAATACTGAAGATGAGGATAGTTTAGACATCATTTTGGGGGTCCAGCCAGTAGGGAGTCAATTGGTATGGCTGCGTTAGCTAATTCCAGGTACTGTAGAAAAGAAAAGGGGGTCGGGCTGTGGGGTGTGGCTGGGTTGAGAAGACAGTGCAGTTGACCAGAGTTTAATTCTGACAACTCATGTACAACAGAGCCAGGCCTCTTCCTGTGATCTTCTCACACTGAAGAGACCAGACAGGCACGTGTTCTCAGGACCCTTCTAAAGTCATCTAATCCCAATGACCTCCCAAATGTTTTCCCTCCTAATGCTGTGACAGTGAGTGGAAGGGTTAAAGTGAAACTGGGACAGACAGGAACTCACTAACAGTGGCTCCAGGAGCCTGCTGAGGTCCAGGTGTAAACTTTTTGTTTGGGTATTGTTGCGAGTAGAATTGTACTCCATCACAAAACTACATGTTGACAGGTTATGCCTCAGTACCTAATGCTATGGGTGAGCATGCAGAAGGCCCTACATTCCTTCCTCAGCTTCCAAATAGAAGGAATAAAAATAGAGAAGAAGGAGTGGAAGGATGGAGAAGAGGGAGAAGAAAATAAGGAAGAGATGGGATGGAGAGATGGAAAGAGGAAGTTAAGGAGAGAGGATGGTCAGGAGGCAGAGGGAGCGGCTGTACGTGAGGGCTCATGGCTGTAATCTTAGTACTGTGGGTACTGAGGTAGGAGGATCTAAAGTTTGAGACCGGCCTGGGTGACAAAGTGTAACCCTGCTAAGAAAAAATTTTAAAATAAATAAAAAAGTGATTAAAGAAATAATGAGTTTTACATGAGATCAGATGGGGAAGCCATAATCCTATCCGACTGGTGTCTTTATGTGAAGAAGAGGAAAAGGTGCAGACATGTATGGAGGGTCATAAGAAAATGATCATCTATAGGCTAAGTCCCCACTTTTCCTTCAGAGGTGGATTAATTTGGATTTATGAAATGAGTCCCAAGAAATAGAATTCATCAGAAAAGAACATGGGCTGGAGACCACAGAAACAGCCTAGCCAGGCAGATACATAGACACAAGAGCTCTGTCCTGAGACATCAGGGCAACCTTGTGACCAGAACAAGGAAAGACATATGGCCCTAGAACATGGCAGGTTCACAACAGATGACAGCTGTACATCCTAGATAGCCTCAATAGGAACACTGGAGCTTCCCATGAGGCCAGGGATGCTTGACCACAGGTCAGAACTGAGCCCAGCTATGGGATCCTGACACAGCGTGAGAGAATCCCTTCTCCATGGACAGCCACAGCCTCTGGGAAGTCTCTCTGCCTGCTATTAACGTTTCTGAGGCCTGTTGCTGAGACTAGGCCCAATAGAGAATGGCTTAGAGGGGACTGATTACTGCAAGGGACAGAATCCCCAAAGGCCAACAAGCTCGCTGTCTGTAGATACCAAGTACCTCCAGGGAGGAGTTTCAGGGGTCACAGAATGCCATGCTTCCTTTCAGAGACACAAGTTTCAGGTTCTAACATGTCCCATCTTCTTGAAAGCTGGCATTTGATATTTTGTGAACATCACCTGGGTGAGCTACAACTTATTTCTGAAGAGGGAAGTCTTCCAAGGCGTGAGCTCCTAAGTCTCTTGACTTAGAGTGTGGTTCAGTAGTATAGCATTTGCCTGGCATGGGCAAGCCAGCTTCAGTCTCCAGCACCATTTTTCCATGATCAAGTCATCCCAAGTGCAGACCAACTGTATTAATAACACCATAATGTCCTATCATTTACATGCATTAATGGTACATGAAGCTTTATAGTCCAACAATCATGAATGTGTTTTGTTAGAAAATAGAACCCTTCAATCCTGTAGGGAGTAAATGGAATTGTTTACCCATACACTGAGGACTGGGGCTGCAGCTCAAGTGGCAGAGTACTTACCTCACATACACAGAGTCCTGGGTTGGATTTCCAACGCCACATAAACTGGGCATCGGGTACAAGTATATAACCCCATTACTTGAAAGAGGGAATCAGGAAAATCCACAGTCCATGGTCATCCTCAACTACATAACAAGTTCAAGGTTGTCCTGGAATAGATGAAACCATGTTAGAAAAAGAGAAAGGAAGGAAGGAAAACAAGCACATTGTGCTTAAGCCTTCTGAGTATAATAATTATATCCAAGTATGTGATTAATTAGTTTGGGATTATGTTGAGTCAGGTATTTATTTCTTTTTTTTTTTTTTTTTTTTTTAAAGATTTATTTATTATATGTAAGTACACTGTAGCTGTCTTCAGACAAACCAGAAGAGGGCGTCAGATCTTGTTACGGATGGTTGTGAGCCACCATGTGGTTGCTGAGATTTGAACTCTGTACCTTTGGAAGAGCAGTCGGGTGCTCTTACCCACTGAGCCATCTCACCAGCCCCAGGTATTTATTTCTAATAGACACATTTTTAGCATCTAGATAACAACAATCAATTCCCAAGAATTTATTTGCTTACCAAAGTCTTTATTAACTTGTGTATCATTAATGTGAATTTGGGGCACATGTTTTAGTTCCACACAGATATTTACATTTTAGAATATATTTGTTTACTGTAGCACCAAATGCTGTAATAAATCACGGCCTTAGCTTTAATTGAGGGCGGGGGGGGGGGCTTTGAAAAGCAAAATTTCTCTAAATATCCAACCAAATGAAGCATGACCAAGGCAATAAGTGTTAGGGCTGAAGCATGGCCAAAGCAATAAGTGTTAGGGCTATCTTTAAGACATATTTGTCATATGGCTTGAGGGATGCTTAAGATCACTGGCAACTCTTATGGATGACTTGGGGTTAGTTCCCTACACCTACATGGCAGCTCACAACTGCCTGTAATTCTGGTTCCAGGAGATTCTGCGCCCTCTACTGGCCACTATAGGTACTGTATGCATGTGGTACACAGACATACATCTAGGCAAAACATAAAATAAACAAATCTTTAAAATGTATTTGTTTTTATAGTTTTAATCTGCACTGTCCACCAAAAGTGGACATGGTCCACCATGCGTGGACAGTCTGGTCCCCAATGTAGCAATGTTCATGGGTGGGCCTTGGGGGAAGTGAGGGTCAGGAGGGATTCGAGCTCATGTGTGGTCAGATTCATAATGTGCATGGAAGGGGGGGGCTGGGAGAGAAGCAGAAGTGATTTTTGAGAACAGAAGCTTGGAAAGAACAAAGAGAAGGCCACCAGGTGTTGTCTCTACCCAACTAAAAAGAGCAAAGAGGGTTGTCATAGTAACAACTGTGATCAGTATAATGCATGTGTCTTAATCAGAGTTTCTATTCCTGGACAAAACATCATGACCAAGAAGCAAATTAGGGAGTAAAGGGTTTATTCAGCTTACATTTCCACATTGCTATTCATCACTGAAGGAAGTCAGGATTGGAACTCAAGCAGGTCAGGAAGCAGGAGCTGATGCAGAGGCCATGGAGGGATGTTACTTACTGGCTTGCTTCCCCTGGCTTGCTCAGCCTGCTCTCTTATAGAACCAAGACTACCAGCCCAGAGATGGCACCACTCACAAGGGCACCTCCCACCTTGATCACTAATTGAAAAAAATGCCTTGCAGCTGGATCTTGTGGAAGCACTTCCCCAATGAAGCTTCTTTCTCTGTGATAACTCCAGCCTGTGTCACAAGTTGACACAAATCTGTTGTAGGCATAAGCCGGCCTGCAGCCTACATGAACCTGGTATTTCTGGAAGACAGGCTGGGGCTGAAAGAGACTAGACTGTGAGAGAAAATAGTGAAGCCAAGACAATTTTTTTTCTCTGATCAAGGCCCACAAGTTTACTAAGAGACTGTGCTTATAAGGGTAAAGGCCCATCCCCCTGCCAGTCCATTCTTGGTGCCTGGAGCCAGCCTGTAGGTGACATGCAGGATAGGATGTGTCTCCAGAATGTCTAAAGGGTCTCTCAGCAGGTAGCAGAGTCTCGGGGAAGAGCAGCGGTAGTTGACATAACAATATAGCCATCTAAGTAGGAAGGCTACTCCCCAGGTGATCTCATATTCAGTGGCAGCAAAGTCTGAATCAGCCTGCTTCAAGGCAGGGGGAGGCTAAAATTTCCCCCCTGGTTATATAATAAAAATAGCTGGACCGAGACATAAAATTTATTTATGCTCCATAATCCTGCCTGGGAGTGATGATGGCTGGCAGCCGCGCCTGGCTTAGGAAATCTCAGATTTTCCCGAGCCATTCTTATCCATCAAGGAGTATACATGCAGCTTGTTTGTGTTTATTTTACACAAACATGGCTCTGTGGTGTATTATTAACAAATCACGGCCTCTTGGCATGTACCTCTGTCTTAGATTGATATGGCTCCGAAATCTGGTTGTCCGTCATTGACTGTCCGGCCCTCATAGCACACTTTATTCCCAAAACAGAACAAAGCCACAATATATACTTAATATGCTTCTTCATATTGATGAATTTCTGCCACCTGTGCTTGCTGGAGGCGAGGCTGCAGGCTTGCTGAAATCAGGCTGTAAGGAGAGACTGACCAGCTTGAAAAAGTCGAGATAGTTGAAAAGCAACATGATAAAAGCTTCTTTGGGGAAGTCCAGGTACTTTATTCAGTTGCAAATTAGCAACGATCAGGCTCAGACTCTGACCTCCCAGTGTGGGGGAGGTGACTTTGAGAACTAACAGAAAAGCCAAAAATTCTCTGAAAGTGGAGGCTGTGCTCCAAATTAACGTTTTCGACTAAAAGGGATTTTTAGCCGTCAATGAGGTTAGAATCATACTTACTAGAAGATTCAGGATCTGTGTTCACTTGACGAACCAGTCTTTCAGGCAGCCATCGCACTCCATCTTCTTTTTGTGAAAAAACACAGACAGAACCTCTTCCCCAGATTAAAACGGGGTCTGGACTATTCCACGAATTAGTTAATGGGTCCCGCCATTTAACCATGGCATAAGAACTGGAAGTAACTGGATGCCAGTGGCGATCTGCTGCAGACTGACCTTTAACATCAGTTTGCAAAAAATTTTTAAATGAACAAGATGTGCTTTTGGTGACTTTTGGGGGTATAACTGCCCCTGTTTTGTTTTTAAAAGCCAATCTTTCAGAGTGCTATGAGCACGTTCAACAATTCCTTGTCCCATGGGGTTATAAGGAATTCCAGTTTTATGTTTAATACCAATTTCCTTACAAAATGAAGTAAAATTGTTGTGTGGCATTAAAGGCTTATAAACAATGATCAATTACATTTCTAGAGGCCTCTCTGGCATGTAGAGAAGCAAAAAGAAATCCTAAACAAGTGCCAATACAAACATGTATATATTTTAATTTTCCAAATTCCGCATAATGAGTTACAACCATTTGTAGCAATTGATTAAGTATAAGTCCTCAAGAATTAACACCATTATGTGGAAACAGGTAGGAACTGAGGACACTAAGAACAATTTTTTTACAATTTGATATGCACATTCTCTAAAAATAACAAAATATTATCTTAAGTTTTGATTATATAAAGAACGAGATTATATGGCCAATTATTCTTATGTAAGGCCTATAATCTGCCTGAGATATAAATATAGTATGGCATTGCCTTAAGGTCTTGTCCAGGCAATCTAGAACACATTTTGAAATGTCCAAAAACAGTCTTCTAAAATAACAGCATTTTTTCTTATAAGTTGTATATGCATAAACCATTGCAAATTTGAGAATTTATAGTATCTGAGAGATGAACAATTTTAAGCAACTGTAAGTTCTGAGATATATATTGATAAATATACAAATTAAAGTTTGATTATTCAACATTTTAAAATATCATCTACAGCACACAATTTAATTATCTATGCTGAAGCAGGAGGAAACTCAAAAGAATAAGCGTGTGATTCTTCACATACACTTTTCTTCCCTAGAAGGGCTGTTTTTAAACACAGTAAATGGGATGCATGCATGCATGAATTTATAGAAGGTACAAAAGCATGCATAAAAACAATTTTTAACTTATCTTTAGGATAGTGATTATCAATTTTATTTAAAATGATGGTATGCAATAGGCCAAATATCAATATTCTGCAATAACCAATTAAATTGCTGTTTGGAACAAGGAACAGACACTTTGCCAGGTTCTTAAGACACAGGTTTTTTTGTCATAGGTTTTCTAAGATATATGAATTTCTCTTACAAGCCTTTATTAGCACCATAGCGGCCTTAATAGGATGTTAAAACTTTACTTTGAGGTGAACGCCACCTCGGCCTCCCCTGCTGCCAGCTTACTGCTCAAGCCGAAGAGGCTGAAGTGGCCAGCCAGGAAGCCCACGTAGAGGTGGTAAAACACCCTGAGCCCAGCAGGAAAAATATGGCCACCCTCAGCAGGGACAGGCGGATTGCCCATGGGGGCCATGGTGCATGACCGATGATAAGGCCACTTCAGGCCCGTCGCTGAGTCCACTACAAAGGCACCCACTTCCTGGCGCCCTCCTGTGCCATCACCACTCAGGGAAAGCCATGCTGCCACTGCCCCCCACGCCCCACCTTGCAGCAGCCAGTAGCTGGCCGATCGGCGTTCCGCATAGGCCAACAGTCGGCTGGGAGGTGAAGAAAGATGATTTTTCATTAATGTTTTCTCTTGCCAAAGAATTGCTGTGGGCACATTTAATAACCATAACTAAAATAAGCAGCTAATATTTAATTACCATTGAGTATAATTGATAACAATTATAAAAGCTTCCTTTATTTTCTGGAAAGCCTTTTGTTCTTTACTAGTGGATGTTATCTTGAACATCCAAGAAAGGTTTAAGTCACTTTAAGACCTTAAGGTGAGGTCTTAGCCAATTAACATCTCCTGGAAGCTTTTGAAAATAAAATTTTGAAGCAAATCTATTTCTCTTTCTTAGATTTTCTGCACCACAATTTTCTAGTATAACTAAAACCCTAAATATTATAAAGATATTGCCTCTGAATCTTATGGAGCAACAAATACTCCCCAGAACTTTAAAGCTCATTGTGTGAGAGCAAAGATTTGAAGTAAACTTCCCTTGAGAGGCATTAGCTAATAAAATACTTTCCACTTAGGAAACAATATACACTGAAAGATTCAAACTCTTAGCTTCTTGTATTGAAGCAGAGACAATAAAATTTTTTCTTACATAATGTAAAGCTATAGTAGCCATACCTAGAGGCAAAATTTTCCAGTGGTCACCAGTTCACTAGAAGTAAACCCTTTACAATTATCAGGATGCAAAGGAAAAAACAAACTTTTAAATCTATAATAATTTTGCATGAAGTAGGCAAGCCAGATTGTAATGGCTTTATAAGTTCTACAGTCTGATTGACCTTTTATAATTTTTGAATTTGAACTTTATTTAGAACAACATCTGGAGAGATCTGCAACGATGTTCTTTTAGGTAAAAGAAAATTCCCCTGGAGGCAAGGAGAGGCAAGGTTCAAGAACTTCCTTAGGCATCTTTTGCAAAACAAAAGAAAGTCATACAAGCTCAGAGGCTTCTCTGAGCTTTGTTCTTCTTGCTGTGAGGACAGATTTTAGAATTTTTAAGTTTCCTTTGCAATATTAGGCTATAACTACAACTTTGGGAAAGCAAGACCCATTTTTAAAACAATTTATCATCTTTAGAATCAATATTAGAAACATTACTATCATGTTATGAAGTTTGGATGCAAATTTACTCCTATGAATACATGACAGTGCAAATTTTAATGCTTCATTAAAGAGACATTGTTTTAAATCTTATCTTTAAGTCTACCTTTTAGGATAAGTATCACATTAAATGTTATCTCAACTAGAAGTATCCTTAGAGGCCTGGTTTTTTTTGGTCTGCTTTATGCCACATGTTTGAAAGACTCCAAACCTGAGTTACTAATTTAAAGCTGTCTTGCTACCAATGTTACACCTTTTAATCATACCCAATAACTTATAAGCTAATATTCTATGATGAAGACACGCGGAGCATATTATACCTTTAAGACCAGTAAAAAACCAAATTAAGTGACTACAAGAATCCTATAAATTTAGACCAAAGAATTTTAATTTTTCTAGCTATATTTATAAGATAAAAAAGCACTTTGTCATTTACTAAACACAATAATTACAATTGCAGAGAATTTTCTAGGAAAAAACTATCAGCTTATTTGCCTTAAAACTAAGAGGTTGCAGACTCCTTTTCCTTAAAAACAGTTTTTTCAGCAGTGGCTCTCCTGCTGTGCTTGATTCTTGGCTAAAGTATGGGCCACTCTTGGGCTTTGCCGAACCAACAGATAAAGTCTTAGCCATTTTTATTTTCCAACATGAAACATAGAACATTCAGTCATTCAGACAATGAAACAAAACATACATGAATTGACACGTGAATGGATTGGTGCACCAGACATAGAAAATACAAAGAGGGTAGAGAACTTCTGCTGTAGGGGCCAGAGATAATAACACAGGGCACCCCCCCCATCCCCCCGATTTCTCTCTGTCTCTGGGACAGTTTCAAAATCCATTTTCTTTTCTTTTCTTTTCTTTTCTTTTCTTTTCTTTTCTTTTCTTTTCTTTTATTATATTATTTTAAACCCTAGTCCTCTCACCTGAAGCAGCTCTTGAAAGCTTCGGACAACCACCTGTTTTGAAGTTTCTAGTCCCTTGTTGCCAAACCCTAAGTGGAATCAGCGCAGGGTCAGCACTGTTCCAACTTAGTCCATATCCTACCACACTTCCAGCAACACTTTTAAAAAGTAAGTTTAAAACCAGCGCTAACATAAATACCTGTTACTCACTGTGCCCTATAAGATCTTCTTATCCTTTCCTTCTCATGGAGCTCCACACATAAGACAGTGATCCCTCAGTGTTTCCCCACTATTCCCAGGTTCCCGTTCATGACACCAATCTGTTGTAGGCGTAAGCCAGCCTGCAGCCTACATGAACCAGGTATTTCTGGAAGGCAGGCTGGGACTGAAAGAGACTAGACTGTGAGAGAAAATAATGAAGCCAAGACAATTTTTTTCTCTGATCAAGGCCCACGAGTTTACTAAGAGACTGTGCTTATAAAGGTGAAGGCCCATCCCCCACCCCACCCCCCGCCAGTCCATTCTTGGTGCCTGGAGCCAGCCTGTAGGCGACATGCAGGATAGAATGTGTTTCCAGAATGTCTCAAGGGTCTCTCAGCAGATGGCAGAGTCTGGGAGAAGAGCAGCGGTAGTTGACATAACAATATAACCACCTAAGTCAGGAGGTTACACCCCAGGTGATCTCGTATTCAGTGGCAGCAAAGTCTGAATCAGCCTGCTTCAAGGCTGGGGAAGGCTACACAAAACTAGCCAGTACAGCATATAATACTAAAGTGTCGTGCTTCTTTGACCACGGCCTTTAGAACAAGAAAAATTTTATATCACAACTCATAACCAACAAGAGCATCAGGCTCATCTTTCCTTGCACAATGGACAAGGTGCCCCATGTCCTGCAGTGGATGTGGCTTTCTAGTATGGGAACATAATACTTTCCTGTACTTTTGAATACACATTTCATAGAACACAGTACAATTCCTTATGGCTGAAATGCAATGTGCATACCTATGTGTTACTCACTGTGCCAATAACCAGAAGAGTGGAGTGTTTAGTGTTTCCATGCACAGTTGGCTTTAAATATCTTAGGTGGTAAACTTGTGTTTTTAAAAAGAGAGCAAGAATGTTTCTCACAACAGGGCCTGTGTTGTTATATATTTGTACTGCATTTAGTACTCTCTGTAGTGGAGGTGCTTTGTTTAATTATGGGAGCGCAACTTCAGCAAGACACAGCACACTCAACTTCACGCTCGACACCAAAGCTGATGGTGAGGCCATTCTGAAAGGCCTTCAGTCCATTTTTTCAGGAGCAGGGGATGACAGAGTCAGTGCACACCTGGCAGGACCATGGCTATTTAGCAACTTTCATGAACAAGAATGGCAGCTTTGCCAATTTGTGAATTTATCCACATGGACTGGTGTTGCTGGACCTTCAGAGGTATGACAGTGATGTGCAAGGCAAACAAGAAACTGACAGCCGTTTGAACAAAATAGAATTAAAAATGAAATAATTGAGTCAAGACAGTACTGGGTGGGTGAAGTGATTATCACCCATAGTTTGAGGAGGGGTCACTGACAGATACTGGCCTACTGCTGATGGGTGACTGGTTGAGTGTGATATAGACGAAGTGGTGTATGATGAAGATTCACCAAATCAGAACATCAAATCTCTACACCCAAAAGCAGTTTGGGAATATTCTCATCCTTGCTACACCCACTCCAGTGAAGCCTGCGTGACAGGTCTAAAGGCTTGGACACAGTCCTGAGGCAAAGAGTTTCATGGAAACTCAGTCTCCTGGAACCTTAGCACGAATGCTCCAAACCTGTCCCTGCGTTACTCGGTGTGTGGATTTGTGTGCTTTCCTTTAGTATTATTTTATTATAGGTGCCTCCAAGAAATGACTTTACTAATTCCTAAATCAGGTTGAGCTTTTCACCAATGTCCTAGGCAGTCCTTGAGCTGACCCTGGGCTTGGAATTTCGTAAGAATGTCATTCATCCAGACAAAATTCCCCAGTGTTGACAGTAATCAGGCATCTCAGTTTGCCAGATAGGAGCTAGTATTCTCAGGGATAGTTCAAAATAGTAAACTTAGAATTCTCATTACAGACATGAATGACAGCCTACATTACATAATAGTAGAAAGAAGGTGGGTTGGGTTTTAGGAGGAACTGAAGTATTTTATTATTCATGAAAGGGTTAGTAGAACAGAATTTCCCTGGTGCATTTTTTTTTCACTAGGCCCAGAGGAATAACATAATTCGGTGGGTTTAACAATAGACTAGCATTGCATCAGACCTTTCACCTGGCTCCTGTGAATAGTTGATTTTATATAGGGCTGTTCCTATCTCAGTTGTAAACATTGCTTGGCTCCCGTTAGTTTTTTATGTATGCATTTTCTTTGTTTTGTGTAAAGAACCATTGTGCATCTCGATGTACCTTGGCTGATGTATTTGCCTAGCTTTCTTGTTTTTCTTCTATATTATAAGTCTGGTGCTCGCTTTGAGACATTACATTCAGATACAACACTCCCTTGTGTTCGAGTCTGTTTGTCACTTTTGGCCAACTCCCTGCCCACCTGTACCGGGACCCTGATTCTCCCGAGGATTGAGGGGCCAACTGAGGTCAGTCCGTGGCACATCCTCAGTGGGGATGTTAATTTGGCAGAGAATGACTTGGCCATCATGGGCAATGGTAAAGAAGACTACACTGGCAAAGATGTACTAATTCTGGTAGGTGGCATATTATGTGAAATTGTCAAACTGAAACCAAAGATGGTCACTATGGTAGAGATTAACCCAATGGTAATGATGGATTAAGAAATACATGAAGAGAACATGTGGAGATGTCTTAGACAATCTCAAAGGAGACTGCTATCAGGTTCTTATAGAAGACTGTATCCCAGTACTGAAGAGGTACGCTAAAGAAGGGAGAGAGTTTGACTGTGTGATTAGTGATTTAACAGCTGTCCCTGTCTCTACATCTCCAGAAGAAGATTGCATATGGGAGCTCCTCAGACTGATTCTCGACCTGTCAATGAAGGCTCTGAAACAGGATGGAAAACACTTCACACAGGGGGATTGTGTCAACTTGACTGAAGCCCTGTTGCTCTATGAAGAACAGCTGGGGTGCCTATATTGTCCTGTGGAATTCTGAAAAGAGATTGTCTGTGTCCCTTCATACTTGGAATTGTGGGTATTTTACACTGTTTGGAAGAAAGCTAAGCCTTAAAGATGAGCATGCCCTGAATGATGTGTGCTGCAAGCCTCCTTCCTGACCTCCATATGCCGTATGTGCCATCAAATGAGTCAGGCAACTGCTCATGAATTCCTTCTAGTGGTTTTCATTTTTAATTATTATTTTTAATTTTAAAAAGCCAATGAGAAAAATGTATGTTTTGATGAGTTAGGGTGTTCATTTTTAAAAGACAGTCGAAGGACAATTAGACAACCTAGCAAAGACTGCAGAATGCACTGTCCCCCTAGAATGTGATTTTTTTTTTCTCTGTGTGGAGTTTGGGTTTTCATTTTGGTTTCAGTAGAACTTTAATTTGGACATGTGGAGGAATGAACATCATTGTTTTGTTCTGGAGAGAAGTTCCTGATAGTGTTTCTCCCCTCTCATCCCCAAAATTGACTTAGATATTAAAATGTGGTGCTTTTAAAGGTTTAAAAAGAGTGATTAGCAGTGCTTCAATTAAAATGACAAAGGATACAGAAAAGGAGGGAAATTGTGACAGATCTTTGGAGGAAAATGGGGCCAAATTGAGATCATGTTATGTAAAATAAGTCAGACTCAGAAATACAAATATTGCATGTTTCTCTTCTATGCCTAATATACATTTCAACAGAAAGACAATGGAAGTAGAAGGGTGTTGGAAACCGGGCTGCAGCTAGCATAAACTGGGTTACACCTGAGAGGCAAACCAGGCCTGAAAAGAGAGAGGAAACTAGGCGGACAAGAGAGAAATGGAGCCAAGACAATGTTCTGATCAAGGCTCAAATGTTTAATAAAAGTCTGCGCTTATAAAGAGGGAAACCCATCTCCTGTCACGCCAAGTTTCTTGATGTTGAGATGTTAAGTTGTCAGCACAGCCTTTTAGCAGAAAGCTGCCAAATTCACAGGTTGTGGTTAACTCTGGAAAATCTTGGAGAACTGGTTCAGCCTCACGGCAGGTGGCAGGCAGTGTCACATCAAAGGAAACTAGCTGAGTCAGAGAAGCAGCACCACAGGTGGCCCCGCCTCAGTGGCATATGGTCTGAACCAGCCTGCCTAGGCTGAAGGAGGTTACAGAGGGCCTATGTGGGAAGGGAGGCAAGAGAGGCAGAAGGTGGGTAAATATTATTAGTGTAGGTAATGGCTATACCTGGTTGTCAATAAGGAATGAACTACAATCCAGAATTGTAGGGACACATTTCTGACCTGGATCTTGGCAAGAAGATCTCTAAGTTCATGGTCAGTCTGTGACAAAACAAGTCCAGATCCAGGAGTGGTGGCACACACCTTTAGTCTGGGTCACACCTTCTGCTGGAGACCTACATAAGGACATTGGAAGAAGGAAGAGTCACTCTTCTTCACCCGCTTGCATTGACTTGCCAGCACATCTGCTGGAAGCTACTTCTACAGAAGGCCAGCTGAAACAACTAGCCTGTGGGGCTGAGCAACTACTAGATTCTTGGACTTCCCATTCACAGATGACCATTGTTGGGGAGCTGGACTACAGACTGTAAGTCATCATAACAAATTCCCTTACTGTATAGAGACTACCCATGAGTTCTGTGAATCTAGAGAACCCTGACTAATACAGTGTACATTGTCCATATGAACAAAAAATTACTATGAAACACAGTGATGTAAGATTAACATATACTAGTAAAATGACTATTTCTACAGATCTGTGTCATTTCCGACCTATCACACTACAATAGTTAGTATAAATTAGAGTACTACCTAAATTGCAATGCCTTAGAGTTTTAATAAAGGATTGAATTCTTTATTTCTCCCTAGCCAAGGCATGCTGCTGACAACCACCTTCTCCAAGATTCCTTCAAAGGCTCTTTGCTTCCCTCAGAGCTTTCTGCCATCTTTCTTTTATCCTAGAGAAATGTCTCCAGCAGTCCCGTTCCTTTATGCGGGGTTGTGTTTGATCTACTGTGCATGCTTATTTATTCTTATTAATGCAGCTACAAAATGTAGCAGTGCAGTCCTCTCAGGTCACCTTTCTTGAGGAAAGATGCCTTTGTTGTTTTTGCAACAAATGACAGACTTCCAAGCTGATGCTATCAGTACAGCTTGTTCACCAGAAGAGCCATCCCTTGAGGAAAGCCTAGATGATGCATGGCATGTTTTTTAAAATAATTTTTAAAACACTGACATTTTAAATAACTTAAAGCGCAGACACTTGCTAGAGGCCTGTCCCAGCCTTAGGGGAGCAGTTCTGGGGTGGAACCCAGAGTTGGCTGAAGGCTAAACAACTGAATGATCTCTGGCCTTATAATCTTTCCAGTTGTGCTTCAATAAGCTCTGGTCTTTTAGTCTCTAGCTTTCTTATTACTGTAGATGTTTACAGACACACCAGAAGAGGGTTGCGAGCCATCCTGTGATTGCTGGGAATTGAACTCAGGACCTCTAGAAGAGGAGTCAGTGCTCTTAACCGCTGAGCCATCTCTCTAGCCCCAGATGCTGGTTTCTTATTATTTGTGCTTAAATATAAATGCTGATTTATTGTGAATAGTTTATGCTGTTTAGCAGTGGGGAATTAAGTAAAGGATTAATTGTTAGTGTTCCTTGCTCTGGCAAGCCAGCCAGAAGCCCCTTACTGGCCAGGCAAGAGGCTCAGAGCTTGTTATCCTTTACTGAACCAGAGAGAAGAGAAAAGGAAAGACGTCACTTACACAAACAACACACACACCAGATGAAGCTGGAAATGGCTACACCACCTTTTTTTAAGTTACTTTCAGCTTTTTATAGCTTTTAGCCAAAATGTTCTCTGTGTAAGAAAAAATTACCTCATAGAAAAAATGTTACAAAGACAAGAAAAGAATTAAAATCCTTTACAAGGGCAATATGCACAGAGGCACACCCATTCATACACACACATTCTGCTTGGGCCTGACCACGTGTTTCATCTACTCCACAAGTGTTTATGCATACCTTCACACAGACAAACAGACATACATACATACATTTGATGGATGGAGCTGAGCCCCAAATGCCATACACAGACATTTGAATGGATGGATAGGGCAGAGCTCCCAAGCCACCACCTTATTTCTATTCTCTGGCCTTTTTATAGACAAAAATTCTTAGAAAATTACTTCATAGATAAAATGTTACAGAAAAGGGAAGTTACAAAAGGATGTTGATATTAAGTTCAAACCGGTGTTTATTCTGAAAGTTCAATATAAGTTTAAAAGTTCCACTTTATCGTGGTGCACACCTGTGGCTTCATCCTTAGATCTGACCTAGAATGAAGGTTTTTCCTTGATCACAAATTTGTCCCAAGCCTATTTCTCTTTTTAGTGTAATTGTGAAAGCTCATTGTATGCCTTATTGTGCAGTCATTACTACTATTTTAAGAGGAGTGGGCACATTCTATTCTTGATTCTAACTTTATTATATCTTTCTGGCAAAACAACTAAAACCATTTTTTAAAACTTTCTAAAATTATTTGAATCAAGTCAGGAATTCTATAAGATAATTCTTATAGATTAAATCTTACCTTGGACAAGCTTAGAAAGTAGTCTGTTCCTTTCTCTGGAAAACAAGTTCAAGGCAGTTTTTTGTTTATTTGGTTGGTTTTGGTTTTGGTTTTTTGAGTGTGTGCAATTTTGGCTTTTGGGTAGATGAAAGTTTTAGAAGTGGGGGCCTCTTAAAAGTTGTGGGATCTTTAAAAAAATTCTCATCAGTGTGTAATGGTAGTGTTCTTGGTACCACTTAGTAACAATCAATTCTTGAAAGAAAAATTTCATTTTAAGCCCTTTCAGAGGCACAGATACAGGGCAGTGCTTCCCTACCAGGGAGAATTTCACCCCGCAGGGGACACTTTGGCAGTATTTAGAGAAGTTTTTTTTTTTTTTTTTTTTTTTTACTTTCTCTCATGTGCATGTGTGATGTGCACTCATGTATATTGGAGATTCAAGGCTGATGCTTTGCGTCTTCTTTTTTAAATCTTATTTGTTGAATCAGAGTCTTTCAGTTGAAGTCATAGCTCTCCTGTATGGCTAGTCTAACTAGCCAGCTTGCCCAGGCAAACCATGCCTGCCTTCCCTGCATTAGAAATATAGGCAGGCTGGCACCCCTACTTGGCATTTATGTGGATTCTGGGGATCTGAACTATGATTCTTATGCCTGTGTGTGTGGCAAGATCTTTAGCCATTAACCTATTTCTCCAGCCCCAAGAGACATTTTTGATTGTATGGCACAGGAGGGGATGTTGCTGGCTCTGGTGGCTAGAGCCCTAGAAGTGGGTTGTGTTCTGTTCTTCCATTCCTGGTCCCTCCCAGTGAAGAATCACTTGGTTCACAGTGTCCCTAGTGCTGCTACTGAGATACTGGTGCAGGACACAGGGTGACAGAGGACAGTCTTTTCCTCAGAGGTTGCACAGAACTTTTGGGTCAGGTTGGACACAGCCTCTTGAGGAAACACAAAAACTAGGACATAACTGAACAAGAGCTGAGTGTGAAGCATGGCCTGTCCAGTTCTTTCTCTAATGCAAGTCTCACCAGAATTATTCTGTGCTTGAATTTCATTAAAACTTAACTATTTCAAGCTCCTTTTAAAGGTGTGTGTGTGTGTGTGTGTGCGTGTGCCGTGTGCGTGTGCGTGTGTGTGTGTGTGTGTGTGTGTGTGTGTGTGTGTGTGTGTTTTGGAAGCATTTGGGCTTCAAATTTTTTCCTTTGGGCTGCTTACAAAACTTCCTTAATTTCCCTTTTCAAAAATTGCACATGTAGTTTGACATTTGTGTATAGAGATCAAGAAAGAAAGTAGACTGAATGGTAGATCATTTCCCGATAATCTTTAATCAGAATAACTGATCAAAGGAAGCAACAACCATTTACCAATTTGCATCATAAATGATCAAAGAGAGGCATGTGAAAATCCTGCATTGTGTAAGGAGTTTCAGATCCTTATTTGCTAAGGGAAATATCTGTAACATCTTTTTTTGCTGTACCAAGGCTTCTCTAAGTAGGAGCATACCAGATCCTCTCTGCCCCATCTCTAGAGCTTACATTCCTCAATGGATGGCTTCACTGAAGGAACTCAACATTCAGCCAGAATTTCCCTGACTTTGCCTCATGCATTGACTCCCTGCTAATGGCCTGCCATAATGCCAGTTACTTTTTTACAGAAGTCTCCCTATTCTCTGAGCAGGTGGATACCATGGGAAGGGCTGCCCATCAGTTACTCTGATCTCTGAAGTCCCTTTCCTCCCACTTTTGGGATGTTCTACCATCATTAACAGTGTTGATAGAAATCCTAGGATAACTGTTTTTGGAAATTACAAATGGATTTATGAAGAGTATCAAGATAGTGAGGGGCTTCTGATTTGTTTTGAAAGACTCACAATGTGAGGACTCCCCCACGTTCTGACTCAGGAGAGGCGACACCCCAAAATCACCCACAAGAAATGGTCTTGCTGCAAATTGCAAGAGGATTTTTATTCAAGAGCGCTCTCGGGCCCACAGTCATACACCACGCAGGGGTAGAGGACCGTGGCGCCCTGAGTAGCTGAGTAAGGGGGTATTTAAAGGAAAAAAACCACAACTCAAGGAGGTGGGAAGGGCGTTGTTGGAAAATACCAAAAATACCAGATAAGAGTCACAAGGAAGTACAAAGTCACAGGTGTCACAAGGAATACCTGGTAATTGTTAACTCTCAAGACAGTTTCTAAGAGCCCCTAACAATAGCACATTTGCATTGCAGCTTCTGGTAATGGTCAGGGTGACTTTCTTTGAATGAATACTCCTTGAACTCAGGAAGTGGGTGGGTGGAGGAATGTCACTATCTGTTTTATGATTAGCATACCTTGGAGCACTGAGTTTACTACTCTTTCAGTTTAATCCTGAGAAAGATTCCAGGTTCAGGTTCAAATGATGATTTTACAGTCTGTTTAGTCTGAGGAAAGTTGATTCCACAGCTTGCTTGAGGTCCAGCTAAAGTAGCTGAGCTGACCTGCCTGGCATCACCACTGGGAAAGGAGAATTCATTCTCTAAAGCTGACATATGCTGAGGAGGATTCTCCCTGATCTGAATAGAGAAAAGTATTCTTTTCTGAACTGACTTGCAATGTTCTCCGGATTACAGCAATACTGTTATCCCCACCCCACCCCCACACTCCATGTTCGTTGTATTTTCTCTTACTTTCAGATTGCTAACTAAGGGCATAGCTCCTTGTCTCTGTCCTGACCCTTAGCACAGTATATGAGACAGAGAAACCTCTTCAGGTGTTGCCTAAGTTCCGTGTCTTGCCCCGTGTCGCCCTTGGGTGCAGTGGGTGAGAAGGCATGGAGCTCAGACTCCTGGAGCAGGTGAGAATGAGGCAGCAAACCCATTTATTCTCAAGACCACCCTTTATGCCCTCCACCCGTGTTCCATCGGTCCCAAGCAAGTAAGTCCTCCAGTGACAGTTCCCGATTGGCTGTCATTGTCTTTGTTACTAATCTCTAGGCTCTCAGGCAAGCTTCAGTTTGGCCCTCCTGCTGAAGTTACACTGTTTATGCGGAAGTGGCCCCAGCCTTGTCAGTGAGGTCTGTTAATCCTCCTACATTCAGGAACACTGGCTTGAATGCCCGTTTTCTTTATTTGGTGGCTAAGATTATCTTGAAAGACATATGTGTTTTTCCAGTTTGAAACTTAGGCATATTAACACACCTCCTCAGTGAAAAGCAAGAGCTCTGCAAATCCAGGTTAGTGGATTCAGGAGAAGAAACTGTAAATAATTTTTCTAAGAAATGTTGTTTGCAGCTTGCCATTACATATCAAACTTTCACCCAACCTACAACCAAGTTAGTAATGTGCTTTGAGATCTTTATGATTGCTCTGCTTACTTACAGTGTATTCAACCTGTTCAGAATTAATTGACCTTTAAGAAAAACAATGTATTCAGTCTCACTATGCTTTGGCCTCCATAATGTATGATTTGCTCTATTTCTCCTTAATGATTCACTGATTCCTAGCTCAGAACAACATATTTGGGCAAAAGATGTAGGGGCTAGAACTATGACCATTTGCTGGAAGCAGTAAGGTTTGAACCTCTCCCTCCAATGTTGAAAGCATTGTTGTTATGTCCTTGGGTGATATTATGAATCAATAGGGTGAGAGCAACCATTCTTCCCTTCATGAGACCTCTATAAAACTTAAGACAAAAGTTCCTCATTCCTTTCCACACCATATGTGCTGTGCTGTTCAGTAAATAGAGTGGACTGAATGGCCTTTGTTCAAGCGATTGGCTCAAAAGTATTCAGACAAACCAATCAGACTCACTCTTGGGTAAATGACACCAAGGGTCAGTTTCCTTTCTTACCATCTATGGTGTTCCCTCCAAGATGAGTTGGCCGAACAATCAAGTCCCTACACTCTGGAAAGGTGTAGGGATTCAAGGTACTGCCTTTCATGGAAGCATTTCCTGTTCACCCACTAATCAAAGATTGAGCAATGGCATATTATTATGTTTGAGGAACTCTGCTGGCTCACAGAAACAGCAGTTAGATATATTCCTTTTTTCCATGCTGTGTCTATGGGGGCGGGGTATAAATTATTTTTAAAATACTAGAAGGAACTCACAAGTAGATTTCTATCTAGATAAGCTAAAAATTATTTTTAAAATTTTATCCCAAGACAGTCTGAGGATGTTTTGGATTTACGATGGTTTGAACACAGTACACATTCAGCAGAAACACACTTGCCATGTTGAATTTCCATCTTTTCCTGGGCTGGTGTTGTGTCTCTTTTGGGTTCTTTACAATTTGCTCATGATTCTTTAGTTTTCCTTTGATGTGGCATCTGTGTTTGATATTACTTTGAAATATTTCAGCATCTGAGAATGATTTGTGTCTAGTAGTTCTGTGAAAACTTGAGTTTATGGTATTTTATCTTCCCTTCTTTTGCTTTTGTTTGATCTTGAGGAAGAGAGAAGTTTGCAGACTGGTATGGCTAGCTGTGGGGGCCTCACCTCCCCTTGAGTGAATTTCATCAACAATTATTCATACTACACATTTCTTCCTGCATCTGTTTTGTCAAATTGTGTCTTTCTAAGATTTATATATACCGCTGTATTAGGCTTCTTTTGTCACTGGGACAAAATACCTTAGAGAAACTCTTTTAAAGGAAGTAAGTTTTATTCTGGCTGGTAGTTTTAGAGTTTCAGCCTGTGGTGAGGTGTAGCATCATGGCGGAAGGCTGAGGCAGAATAAAGTTGCTCACCTCCTGAAGGTCAGAAAGCAGAGAGTCAGCAAGGACCAGGGACAGAATATATTTGCCAAAGGCCTGTCCCCAGTGAACTGCTTTCTCCAGCCCCTAATAAGCTCCACTTCCTAATAAGCCCCGTGGGCCGTGCTGTCATCAGTTACTCTTTGATGAAGTCAGAAGTTTCGTGAATCAATCATAAAAGCCCCTAAAATGGCATCCAAGATTTCAGCAAGTAGAAATGTGGATACATTTTCCTATCTAAGCCGTAACAGTGGGCTGGATTCATTTTCCTGTCTTCTGGCTTTTGTATGCCTGATGAGAAGACTGTGTTCAGTTTTGTTATACTTCCCAGTGACTGGATGCCTTTTCTCTGGCTCTCTTGAGAAGCCCCCTGTGTCTCTTTCTCTTCATAGTCACTCACTAGGTCTTTGTATATTCTCTATCAATTTTTATATAAACCCCACTTACTCTGTAATCATAGTTAGTTTGACAGTCTATTTGATGGTATCTTTCTCCAGATACCCTACCCCAAATCCCGTTTGCTATTTCGGACAGTGGATTACTTAGTATGGTGATAGACTGAGGTGATGACAGCTTGCTTCTGTGAAGGGGGTCCTCCCATTTCCAGCACTGCTGAGTTGCAGCCCTTCTGAGGTCTGAACTGGAAACATGGCTATTTTCTAGACTTTTGATGAAAGAAAATGGCTTAGGTTATTTCCTTCCAGTCCCCTGGACTCTTGTGGAGCTATGCATTCTTTTCAGCTGCGTGTTCACTCTGGCGTGTGCTTCCCAGGTCTCATTGTCAAACAGCTTCAAATGGTGGGCACACTCCCGAGCTTCCCAATTCTTGTAGCTATTTACTAATATTTATTTTATTTTTGTCTGGCATCTCTAGTTACATACAGTGAGAAAACTTGCCTGAGGCGGTTTAGTCCGCTGTCAGAAGTAAGCATCACACTGTTACGCTGATGTGAGTGAAGAACGGCCTTTCATATGTAGGTACATCTGTTCCCTGAGCTTTGACATGAGAATACTCAGTCTACGCAAGCTTCCTGACACCCTAGGTTAGTCAGGAAGAGAGCTGGCTGTGTCCCCTTGAGAGGCCGGCCTAGCTGGGCACTGTGGCTGGATGTTCTCGCCCAGAATTGAGAGAGAAGTTTCTCGTGCATGGTAATAATCGCAGAAAACATCTTCATCCAAAATCTCAAGTACAGGGTTTGTGGCTGTCACTTTTTATAATTTTGTAAGCTTGAAACATCAGTCAGACTATTGAAATTAGAGGACCACTTTGTACTCTTATTTACTTATTAGTACCAAGCCATGAGTCTCAGCAAAAGATAGATTTAAATTCCATAATTTCAATTTCCACTGTGGATAACACAATCCTAAATAATTAGAAATTATTAGTCAGTTGAATGTATTTATTAAAAATAGAGACCAGTTTTTCCAAAGATGATGCGAGTTATACAATAATAGTCTACTGGACTTTCTAAGAAATAAATTGGGGAATTCTGGATAATAGTAATTTAAAGAGATGGGAGACGTCTGTGCATATTTAATAGTAAAGTAAAATAGGAACATTTACAAAAATAGAACTTGGTACCCAAGGAGCTGAAGGGGTCTGCAACCCTATAGGAGGAACAACAATATGAACTAACCAGTACCCCCAGAGCTCGTGTCTCTAGCTGCATATGTAGCAGAAGATGGCCTAGTCGGCCATCATTGGGAAGAGAGGCCCCTTGGTCTTGCAAACTTTATATACCTCAGTACAGGGGAATGCCAGGGCCAAGAAGTGGGAGTGGGTGGGTAGGAGAGCAGGGTGGAGGGAAGGTATAGGGAACTTTCGGGATAACATTTGAAATGTAAATGAAGAAAATATCTAATAAAACATTTTTTAAAAAATGGAACTTGTGTAAAAAAAAAATGTACAGTTGGTCCCAGAGTGACTGTGGGTCTGGGGAGGTTTCTTAGAAAGGAGATACATAGACAGACAGACAGACAGACAGACACACAGACCCTGGCAAAGACAGAGAGCCACAGAAAAGCAGCAGTATACAATCATCAAACAGACATTTTAAGAGAAATAAGGTGCAGGAGGGAGAAGGCCAAAAGTGCATGCAGCAGTGACGGGGTAAGGGAGATGCTGTGGCCTCTCCTCGTGGGGCCTGAGCATCAGCAAGATCTCTTTTTAAAATGGCCACTGCTATGTCAACAGTTCTCTGTCTCTCTGTCTCTCTGTCTCTCTGTCTCTCTGTCTCTCTGTCTCTCTCTCTCTCTCTCTCTCACACACACACACACACACACACACAACACACACACTTCTCTTGCTCTCTTTCTCCCAACTACCCCGACATGCCAAATGCTTCATGAAGAGATAGGCGTAAGTATAAAGGCACTTTATGCTGGAAACTGGCCAGCAGGTAGGTGCCTCTCAAGCAGCAGTTCTCAACCTGTGGGTCATGACCCCTTTGGGCAGTGGTTCTCAATCTTCCTAACTTTGTGACCCTTTAATACAGTTCCTCATGTTGCAGGGACCCTGAATCATAAAATATATTTTGTTGCTACTTCATAAGTATAATTTTGCTACTGTTATGAATCATAATGTAAAAATCTGTATTTTCTAATGATATTAGGGAACCCCTGTGAAGGGATCATTGGACCCACAAAAAGGTCACAACCACTGCCTTTGGGGTGCCTCCAAGGTCAATCTGGTCACCTATATTTATCTTTCCCTGGAAAATCTTAAGCTACCATAAGGACGAGATTTTTTTTTTATTGGATATTTTCTTTATTTACATTTCAAATGTTATCCCCTTTCCTGGTTTCCCCCTCTCCTGGAAACACCCTATCACATCCTGCCTCCCCCTGCTATGAGGGGTGTTCCTCCACCCACCCACCCACCCACTCCCATCTCTCTGCCCTCGATTCCCCTACACTGAGCCTTCATAGGACCAAGGACCTCCCCTTCCACTGATGCATGACAAGGCCGTCTTCTGCTACATATGCAGCTGGAGCCATGTGTACTTCTTTGTTGATGGCTTAGGCTCTGGGAGTTCTGGGGGGGGGGGGGCTCTGGTTGGCTGATATTGTTGTTCTTCTTATGGTGTTGCAAACCCCTTCAGCTCCTTCAGTCCCTTCTCTAACTCCTCTATTACGCCACCACACTCAGTCCAATTGTTAGCTGCTAACATCCGCCTCTGTATTTGTAAGGCTTTGGCAGGGCCTCTTAGGAGACAGCCATATCAGGCTCCTTTCAGCAAGCATTTCTTGGCATCCACAATAGTGTCTGGGTTTTGTAACTGTATATGGGATGAATTCCCAGGTGGGACAGTCTCTGGGTGGCCTTTCCTTTAATCTCTGCTCTACACTTTATCTCCATATTTGCTCCTGTGAGTATTTTGCTCTCCTTCTAAGAAGGATTGAAGCACCCACACTTTGGTCTAAGGAGAGATTTCTTAAAAATAGCATTCTCACGACGACCAAATCCCAGACACCTCCAACAGCCTGATCAGTGAATGGTTCTGATTTCCTACAACCAGAACTATTCCCCTTTTCTTGACTCCTTTTCTTCCAGTTAACATTTTTCTGAGTGTTTGAAGTCTAAGAAAACAAGACATTGTTTTACATATTTCAAAGAAATAAATCACATGACAAAAACAAAGTCATTCTCTATGTCGACAGAGACCACAGAGCTGCATGAAACAATTCTAAGATATTTCTTCTCTCTTGTTTCATGTTAAATGTTTCAAACTTCTGTGCATATTTGTACTCATTGTAGGTTTAACATACTTTACAAATATTTATCTTCTTAAATCATTTGCTTTTCCCAAGTCAGGCCACCCCCTTGTAATGGGTTGATAGAGTACTGTGTATAAAGCCCTCTGGGTGTCTTAATTTCTGCTAACATCTTTCCTTACCATTCTCTGAAACTTGTCTGCTATCATTCTGCTCTGTCATTTGTGGTTTTCTCCAACCTAATCAATAGCACAGAAACAATGAAGTTTGGAAAGTTCTGGGCTCCAGTCCTCCCTCAAAGTACCAAGTGTCAAAATACCAAATGGGCAATGAAGTTCTGTTACTTTAATCTTTCCCTGGTGACAAAAAAAACAAAAACAAAACCAAAACAAACAAGAAAACAGGTTCCTGAATCAACCTCAGTGCTTAGAGTGGAACGTTTGAAGTTAGGGTCTCACTCTAGTCACTTATTTCACTGTCCCAGAGAGCAGTAGAACTTGATGAAATACAGACAGCTCATGCGCATGCACAACGTGGTCCAGTGTGTAGTTAGAAATAAAATTGTGTGATTGTTGTACCTGCTGCTTGGAGTCTGTCAGACAGAGCTTTATTTGTCTGTCCTCCCGCCTTTTAAAAATGCTTTGCACCAATGCTGAACTGTTTTTGCAAAACAGATTTGATCTTTCTGAAAGTTTCTGTCTCTATCGTTGGTTAATTTAGTTGTTTCCCTGTGTAATAGGCGTCTATGACTTTATTCATCAATTATTGTCCCCAAATCTTTATTATCAATTGTTTCTCCTCTTTCTTAGAAGCAGCTAAATTCATATAATCATGAGTCTCTAGCTGTTTGACACACTGAGTAGAACTGTGTTCTACTGTTTGTGATCTTAAGCCAATCTAAGATATACTATTAAAAATAACCTATGGCCCTTCCCCTTGAGAAGTGATTCATGAGAATAAAAATCCTGTAAATACACTAAAATTTTAAAAATAGTTAGGCTTAATTTATGTAAATGTGGTAAAAAATCCTACAGGATACTTTTAGGAAATCAGTTACTTCCATTTATATGTATAATTAAGAGAGTCATGAGTTAAGGGTAATTTCCTCTGTTTTTAAAAGCAATGTATTTCATGTGTGAGGGGAGATGCATCTGCTGGTCAGTGTCGCTGTGCAGTGTAGAGCATCTGGTCAGTGTCGCTGTGCTGTGTAGAGCATCTGGTCAGTGTCGCTGTGCTGTGTAGAGCATCTGGCCAGCAGGACCCCAGGCTTGCACGTGCTCTGCACTGCCCCAGTCCCAGCCAACTGACCTTCTCAAGCTTAAGTGGGAAAAAAAAATAGTGCAAAACAAATATAACAAATGAGCCTTTAAGATAAATGAGGAGACTTTTTCTATAATCACAGTATAGAAAGTAATGTTAAAGACCTTTATAGGATTCACAGTTGAGTGAAAGAGGCTAATATGCTTTCTATGTAAATAACATCATAAGCCAAATACAATGAACTGAAAATTGGATCTTAGACATGTTCCTAAGCCTCATACACCAAAAGGGCTATGGTTGCCATAATTCAAAGATAGAAATCGTATGACTTTAAGAATGGCATATGATTTTAATGGAAAGTCTTACATTACCAGCTGAGTGACTCCTCTGGCTTTTCTGCCTTTGATGTTCTTATTTAAATATTTGCATTTTAAAATATAAACTGTATTTACAAATTTCCATCTTTTTAAATTCATGGGCTTTTTCACAAGACCCCTTACCTGTCTGTGAGGTTGTGTCTTCTGAGGCCTCTGGGTACCTAAATTTCATATTACAAACGGAAAATATCCTTCACCGTTCCCTGAATCTTGCTGACCTTTGTCCTGTCTGCTGCTGTTTCCATGCTAGTAAATAGCAGGTGGTGAGCTGCACTGAGGCCGTGAAGCAGAGAAGGACTCCAGCCTTCGGTCAAAGCACCAACTTGCCACTAAGCATTTAACACATATCTCTTTCTGGAGAAAACAGTTTCATTTAATGAAGTTAGTATTCATACAATAGTTTTTTTTTTTTTTTTTTTTTTTTACTTATTTTATTGTACTGTGTAAACACAGCAAAGGTCACTATCTCATGTGGATATTAGATTATATTATAATGTGACTCAGTTCAGATAGCTTACATGTATGCAGGACACTGTGGCAGTGTATATTCTGAAATACAATTTAGACTTTGTCATGCCTGCCAATTGATGTCCCTTGAAAAAGATGGTCTTGTTTGTTTCTCTTCCCTTTTTAACATTTTAAAGTGATTTGCTCCTACCCTGAGCTTCTTAGGTTTTCTTCTTTCCATTTCTGTCTCCAGGGTCATCTAACTTGAAGCTGCCTATGTGATTGTTCTCAGTGGCCTTTTTCTTCAATCATTTCCCCACAGATTATTGGTGTTTGTTTCTTTTAGAAGAAATAGAATCATTTTTATAATTTAAGATTTGTTAATGTCATTATACATTATATCATATAACTATAAACTATCCAATACATAATGAGGTAAAATTAAGCATTTTTTTTCTTTTTGATGGTGTTTAGTGATTTCAGTTCTCAGCTTAGGCTTGCCTACTAGCTATTTACTAATAGAAAAAAGGCTTAGATGTACTGTTAGGGCTCAAAATTTTAGGTAAGGTGAGATCATTTCTTTTACAGGAGGCATCCTTTGTGATATTAAAAGTCACATAATTCACATTTTTGGAAAACTGTTAAATTTTCCAAAATGGTTGTAATCAGCACTGTAACCAATACTAAGTTAAGGATGTTAGTTCACATTCTTCTACTCTAGACAAAAGTAAGGTCTTTTCATTTCTTATCTATAGCTAAGGATGGTGTGAGTAGCAGAGTATATTAAATCAAATTGTGACAATTAAATATGAAGATATTTAATCGATAAATATTAACTAGTGGCTCCTTTTTCTTCATCCATATGCTGTAAAATGTAAGGACAGAGTCATTTTGCAAATAAGCATTCCAAACATGAAACATTCTTACATTCTCATCTTCAGAAAAATCTAAAGAACAAAACTAAAGAAAAATGTGACCTAAGCTCCTGTACTCAGAGCAGGCTGGGGCCGAGCCAGGGAAGGAAGCAGGGCATGGACACAGTGGATGGCACAGCATGCTCTCCTAAGTAAATCACTCAAGATCTCTAAGGGAAAAGTTGCATAGTTCTTAGAAAACATGTTTGTCCCAAGGAAGAATAACCACCTCATATCTCTAAGGGAAAAGAGAGATTAACGGTAATTCTATTTTAGAAAATAGTATATTTTGTTTGAGAGCAGTGCTGGAGCGTGTCCAGCTCAGAGGATCACAGCTTTGTCCATGTCCTGGACCTCACACACAACCTCAGGCCCCACTGATCGTTTAATATGGAAGTGAAAATAAATTATACTATGAACGTAACAAACCAGAAACTAATAAGCCTTGTAAACAAATGAAAATTCTTATAAAATAAGCAATAATTACAAATATGGGATGATGTTACATTTGAAATGAAAGAAACTCACATGCTTGTTAAGCAAATGAGTACAACATAAAACAAAACATAATTAACTATACATTTGATATTAGAGGTGTAGCAAGGTATAAAAACCATAAACGCAGTGGCTCCCATAATATAGAGAAATGGATCATTTGACTATAAGATGGCTTGTGAGCCTACTTGAAAACTCTATATTACTGGAAAACTAAATCCATAGGACTTCTGCCTCTGGTGTTTAAAATGAAATGTTTCAGAATTCTGAGTGGGTTTGCATCTTAAGGTAAGTTTTACAGATGGTCATGTTCTTGAATCCATGTACTTTTTCCAGGTAAGTGGCATGTACCCCTAGTCTATTGATTTTGTTCTTTCTTTCAAGTCCTCTAAGCCATCAGATTCACATGACAAACTGAGGACAATGCCCTGACACATCTGGCTATTATTTCACCCTGTCAGTTCTTTAGTCCTTCTTAGTTAATATCAGCAGGTAAGGTTTTTGAAAAACTGACATTAGGAGTGGGAGTTCAGCCATTTTTTCAAAGACTAGAAACTAAGTGAGTTTAGAAAATGTTAGAACATATTTTTAAATTATTTATAGTAATATATAAATTTTAAATTCTGTCCTAACAAAACTTTAATTTAGGGCAAGAGTGTTATGGCTAGGATTGGAGTAAGGATTAAAAGTTACAGGGTTAGGGTTAGGGAAATGAAGATTAGGATTAAGGGTTAGAATTAGGGTTGTAGGGGTTAGGGTTAGGGTTATTGTTTAGGGAGGGTAGAGATAGGGTTAGGGTTAGGGGTTTGTGTTTAGAGTTAGGGTTAGGTGGGTTAGGATTAGATGGGTTAGGGTTGGGTTAGGGGTTCGGACTAGGGTTAGGAGTAGAGTTCAGGTATTAGTGGTTAGGGATAGGGTTTGGGGTTAGGGATTAGGATTTGGTGTTGGTTAGGGTTAGGGTTAGGGTTAGGGTTAGGGTTGGGGTTGGGGTTGGGGTTGGGGTTGGGGTTGGGGTTAGGGTTAGGGTTGGGGTTGGGGTTGGGGTTAGGGTTAGGGTTAGGGTTAGGGTTAGGGTTGGGGTTGGGGTTGGGGTTGGGGTTAGGGTTGGGGTTGGGGTTGGGGTTGGGGTTGGGGTTGGGGTTGGGGTTAGGGTTAGGGTTAGGGTTGGGGTTGGGGTTAGGGTTAGGGTTGGGGTTGGGGTTGGGGTTAGGGTTAGGGTTAGGGTTAGGGTTGGGGTTAGGGTTAGGGTTAGGGTTAGGGTTGGGGTTGGGGTTGGGGTTAGGGTTAGGGTTAGGGTTAGGGTTAGGGTTAGGGTTAGGGTTGGGGTTGGGGTTAGGGTTAGGGTTATGGGGAAAGAAAAAAAAAGAAACCCCAGCAGTGATTCCTCTTAGAGTTAGGTTTAGGTTTAGGGTTAGCATTTGTGGATACAGTTATGGAAAGGGGTAAGAGTTAGGTTTAGTTTTAGGGTTAGGGTTAGGTTTAGGGTTAGCGTTTGTGGATACAGTTATGGAAAGAGGTAAGGGTTAGGTTTAGTTTATGACTCATGCTAGGGTTAGGACTAGAAATAGGCTTAGTGCTAGGGCTAACTCTAGGGTTAGGTTAAGGTTTATGATGTTCATGTTTAGGGCTAGTGCTAGGGCTAAGTATACGGATAGGGATATGTTTGAGTTAGGGCTAAGGCCAGTGCTAGGGTTAGGGCTAGGGTTTGGACTAGGTGTAGGGTTAGGGTTAGGGCTAGGGCTCTATTTTGTGTATCGCTTAAGTTAATGTACTTTTCTTACAGGAATAGCTAATTGTACTGTTTTCTCTGAAATGTTCCTGTGAAATATAGGAAAGTAGAAAGTACTGGCTTCCTGTTCCCTATAGGAAGCAATTACGAAGCAGAGTGAACTGAATGTGTTTAGGTGATGACGTCTGTTGTGAGAAGCATTCTTGTCTTCTTAAAAATACAAGTTTAGGCCGGGGGTTGGTGGCCCACGCCTTTAATCCCAGCAATTGGGAGGCAGAGGCAGGCAGATTTCTAAGTTCGAGGCCAGCCTGGTCTACAGAGTGAGTTCCAGGACAGCCAGGGCTACACAGAAAAACCCTGTCTCGAAAAACAAAAACAAACAAAACAAAAAAACCCCACAAGTTTACTACTTAACATGTTTAAAGTACATGGAATCACTAAACACAACACTCTTCTAGTTACTTGCACAAAGAGTAACACCCAGGTGTTCACAACATACTGTGTTTTGTCTAGCTTCTATGTTAAGGTGCATTTCTTTCAGCTACAACGAGTTGGACTGTTTTCAGTGAAATGTTTCTCTGAAAATGCAGGAAAGTAAAGACATACAGTGTTCCCATACAAAAGTAAAGCAATTAATTCCAAAGTAGAGTTTACTGAATGCGTTTTGAAGAGGAAGTCTATTGTCTTCTTAAAAACACAAGTTTACCACCTAATATGTTTAAAGATAACTGTGCATGAAACATTAAACGGAATGCTCTTCTGGTTATTTGCACAGAGAGTAACACCCAAGCATCCACATTATACTGTACTTCGTTTAACTTCCTGTGGGTCAAAAATGGGGTCCCACATCTGCTCAGGGACGCCAGGCAGGTATTGGGCTGGGGTAAGCCGCAGGACCCTGCTCCGCTCTGCTCTGGGGGTGGAAAAGGCGCAGTCTGAGGTCCCCGCAGACCTGCCAGAGTTGGGCACCATAGACACCACTGGGCGCCGCGGAAGAGCTGGTTCTGGGGTCCCTGGGCCACACAGAGGTCAGGGACATTAGGTTCTCAGTCTTGGACACGGCAGACACCGCTGGGTGTCGCAGAAGAGCTGAGAACTGGGGGGAGGGGGGGCAGACAGATGGACTCTGGCCTGGGCCAGATGGGAAAGGGGCAGGGAGGAGAGAGCCCGGGCTGGTTACTGTGGGGACGAGGGTATCTGACTTGCTATGCAGCTAGCTCCGCAGGTGGGTTGACTTGGTCAGAGGCCATGGCTGGGACACAGGGAGGCCTCCTGGCGGGAGGTCAGACCTGCTCCATTGCTTCTGTAGGTGAGTCCGGATAAGAAAAGGCAGTCCATGGTTTTGAGGTGTTTATTGTAGAAAGGGAGAGAGAGAGAGAGAGAGAGAGAGAGGGAGAGAGAGAGAGAGAGAGAGAGAGAGAGAGAGAGAGAGAAGAAGCAGAGGCAGGCCATGGCCACGTGGAGAGAGAAGGGGAGGCGGAGAGAAGGGGAGCAAGGGAGCAAGAAAATAAGAGATACGAGAGTGAGGAATGGGCAAGCAGCCCCTTTTATAGTGGGCTAGTTTACCTGGTTATTTCCAGGTAACTGTAGGGTGGAGCATACCTGTCTGTTGCCAGGTAACTGTGGGGGTGGAGTTCAGACAAAATACCAGGAGCTTGGGGTGTTGCCTGCATGACTGATGGCCACACACCTCTCTGGGGGTGGGTTGGGGTAGGGGGAGCGCTGTGGGAGGCTGTAGCTTTAACTGGAGCCAGGAGCCCAGGAGGTGTGGCCGAATACCTGCTGTCTCATGAAGGCTGAAGTCATCGCCCACCAGGTCACGGGGATCAAGGTCTGTTTTTGACTAGGAACCAGGCTGTCTGTGCACAGCTCACCGCCCCACAGCTTCTATGTTAAAGCACGATTCTTTCAGCTATAAGGAGTTGAGCTGTTTTCTGTGAAATGTCCTTAAAAGTACAAGAACGTAATGACATACTGTGTTCTGTAAGAAAATAAAGCAATTCCAAAGTAGAGTTTACTGAATGCATTTTGAAGAGGACCTCTATTGTGAGAAATGTTCCCCTTGTTTTCCTTAAAACACATTTGTACCTCTTAAGATATTTAACTCTAACTGTACAGGGGAACACATCGCAACATTCTTTACAGAGAGTAACACATTAATGCACATTGCACTCTTTTTTTGTGTGTAGCGTCTATGTTAAAGTCTGATCCTTTCAGCTATAACGAGTTGGACTACGTTCTATGAAATGTTTCCCTAATAATCCAAGAAAATCAAGTCATACTGTGTTCTCTTACCAATGTAGAGCAATTCCAAGTAGAGCGTCCTGAACGTGGTTTGAAGTTGATGTTTGTTTTGAGAAACATTCTTGCTATCTTCTTTAAAACACAGGTTTACCGCCTAAGATATTTAAATCTAACTGTACTTGGGAACACCAAACAACATTCTTCTGGTTATTAGCACAGAGAGTAACACACACTCATGCGCATTGTACTGTTTTCTGTAGCATCTGTGTTAAAGGACGAGTCTTTCAGCTATCACAAGTTAGACGAGTTCCTGTGAAATGTCACTGAAAATGCAGGAAAGTAAAGACATACAGTGTTCCCATTAAGAAAATAAAGCAATTCCAAAGTAGAGTTTGCTGAGTGAGTTTTGAAGAGGACCTCTATTGTGAGACACTTCCTCATTGTTTCCTTAAAAACATGCGCTTACCACCTCCCATCTTTAAAGCTAAGTCGGAACACTAAGACACAGGCGTGCTCATTGGACTGTCTTTTGTGTAGCATCTATGTTAAAGTACTATCCTTTCAGCTGTAATTAATGTATTGTGTTCTGTGAAATGTTCTGTGAAAATACTGGAAAGTAAAATGTTCTGGGCTCCCATTCCCTAAAGAAAGCAATTCCAAAGCAGGGTGTATTGAATGTGTTTTGAAAACGAAATGTTGTCGTTTTCTTCTTAAAAATACATGTTCACTTGCCTAAGATGTTTAAAGTTAAGGGTATATAGGAACACTAAATGAAAAACCCTTCTGATTATTACCCCAGAGAATAACACTCAGCCATGAACATTGTAAGCTGTGGCATCTAATATAAAGAACTTTTCTTTCAGGTATATCAAATTGTACTGTTTTCTCTGAAAATACAGACAGGAAAGTAAAACTTACTAGTTCCTGTTCCGTACAGAAAGCAACTACAAAGCAGAGTGTACTGATGGTTTGAAGATGACGTCTATTGTGAGAAACAGTCTTGTTGTCTTCTTAAACACACACGTTTACTGTTTACTGCCTACCATGTTTAGAGGGATCACTACGCAATGCTCTTCTGGATATTTGCGTAGAGAGTAACACCCAAGCATTCACAGGGTACCGGCCATGGCTATGGTTAGGTCTAGGGATGGGGTAATGATAGAGAATAAGGGGAGGGTTAGGGTCCCACGTTAGGATTATGGTTAGGGTTAGGGTTAGAGCTAGGGCTAGGCCTACCTAGGGCTTGGGCTAGGGCTAGTGTTAGGGATTGGTTTAGGTTTCGGTTATTGTTAGAGTTCAGATTAGGGTTATGGTTAGGGTTAGGTTTTAGGTTAGGGCTAGGGCTAAGGATAGGGTTAGGGTTAGGCTTTGGGCTAGTTCCAGTGCCAGCACCAGGGCCAGGCCCAGGGCCAGGGTTAGGGTTAGGGTTTGGGGTAGTGCTATGGCTAGGCCTAGGTCTATTGCTAGGGTTAGGGTAACTGTTAGGGTTAGTTTTAGTGTTAGGTGATTTAGGGTTAGGGCTAGGGCTAGGACTAGAACCAGGACTAGGGCAATAGATCAGCCTATGTTTAGGGTTTTGGGTTAGGGCTAGGGCGAGGGTTAGGGTTAGGGTTTGTGCTAGGGCTAGGACTTGGACTAGGGATAGAGATAGGTCTAGGGCTATGGATAAGGCTAGGGTTAGTTTCAGGGGTTACAGTTATAAATAGTGCTAGGGTTAGAGTTATGACTTGGGTTAAGAACAGGGAAAGGTATAGGATAGAGTTAGGGTTAGGGTTAGGTTTTAGGATAGGACTAAGGGTAGGTATAGGTTTGGTTTAGGGTTAGGACTAGGGCTATGGCTAAAATTGGGACTAGGACTAGGACTAGGGTTAGGGTTAGGATTTGGGTTAGGGCTTGGGCTATATACCCTTCTTAAAAACATACATTTAACGCCTATTTTAAGCTCACTATATCTGGGAACACTGAAGAAAACATGCTTCTGGTAATTATCACATAGAGTAACACACAGGCATGCACATTTTTTTGTCATGACATTTGATTGAGTTTATTGAGTTAATACACACAGCTAAACAATGAACTAGCCAACCAGAATGCTTGGTGTAACCAAATTCATTTTCAACTATAATCAGTATAAATATTCAGCATAATTTTACAATGTTCTAGCTCAGTGTGCTTTTTTGCTTATGGAACATCATCCTGTAGCATAATATATATTGTCTTTAGAAATATTGTAAACGGTTTAAGAAACATATTAATGTCTGACATTATATAAATGGTTGGTAGAAAAAGAGAATTAATCTAATATTGTGTTTGCTTAAGAATTCACCAGATTATCTCCAAGTCAAACTGATAAGCCCAAGTTTAAAAAAAATGACATTTAAGAGGAAATGACTATAGTAGGAAAGACAAGAAGGTTTTTCTTTAATTGTTAAAAGTTTCTATCTAAAGGGTGTATCTGGATGGTCATTCCTTCAGGATCTGTTCCAAACTTTGTCTCTGTAACTTCATCCATGGGCATTTTGTTCCCCATTCTAAGAAGGAACGAAGTATCCACGCTTTGGTCTTCCTTCTTGAGTTTCATGTGTTTTGCAAATTGTATCTTGGGTGTTCTACGTTTCTGGGCTAATATCCCCTTATCAGTGAGTGCATACCATGTGTTCTCTTTTGTGACTGGGGTTACCTCACTCAGGATGACACCCTGTTTCCTTATTTCTCTAAACAAGGAAGGTTATTGTTTTCTGTTAGTTTTTAATTTCTTTTCCTGTTACGTCTGCCTTTCTTTCTCTTTGCGTCTCTCTTTGACTCTTTCTGTGTTTGTTTCTCTCTGTCCCCACCCCCCCCCTCTCTCTCTCTCTCTGTGTGTGTGTGTGTGTGTGTGTGTGTGTTTCCATGGCCACACTAGGACCCACCCCAGATTTGTGTATCAGAGATCTTTACTTATTTATTCCTTGTGCTTGGGCTTGTGTAAGCAATAAGCCACCTCACTTCCTGAAAAAGAAAACAAAACAAAATCAACCAACAGACAGACCAAACAAGTTTGTCTGCCTATCAGGGCTACTCAGAGTAAAATTACATCTTGAATAAACAAAAAAGTCTGCCTGATTTTCTTTCTCTCTCTCTCTCTCTCTCTCTCTCTCTCTCTCTCTCTCTCTCTTTCTCTTTCCCCTTCCTTCCTTCCTTCCTTCCTTCTTTCCTTCCTTCTTTCCTTCCTCCCTCCCTCCCTCTCTCCCTCCTTCTCTCTCTCTCTCTCTCTTTCTTTCTTATTTTCTTTTTTCTTCAGTGTTTCTTAGTGAGTGATATTTATGTTGATATAAATTTTTACCTGTTTTGACTGGCTAACTAAGTGTGCTTGGCATACAGAAGAAATTCCAGGATGACTGATTATATTTATCTTTTATTATGCATTTTAATTTAAAAAATAACAAAAAAATGTTTGATTCCTCTGACACTTAAAAGAATTAGACAAAAAGCAAGGAAAAAAGCATGTGGCTGAAGCTGCTGGTGGCTTTTCTGTGCCTCCTCACCATTCTGCACTGGGTTTGATTAAGTTCTGATCTCCTAGAGGCTGGGAAAGAAAGGGAGAAACAGAAGTGACCTGGAACAGTAGGTCACATGATGGCTGGCCACCTCCATCTTGGTGAGGTCAGTCAGGAGACAAGATGGCTGCCATCCACATGTTAGTGCCATCTTAGTGAGGTCAATGTGCAACCAAGTGACAGAACAAAGAAGTAGAAACAGACTTGCAGGTGTAATACCTTCCAGGGGTACAAGAGAGAAATGGGAAGCTGGGCGTGGAAGTGCATACCTTTCATCTAACAGTCCCTACAGGGCAGAGAGAGAGACAGGCTGCACTCCAGGACTCAGAGAAAATTTTCTCTGTCTGGAGTCTGCCCCATCCCCCCACCTCCACCCTACCACTGCCCTTCCCAAATGATTCATTGTACTCTTTCAGACTTATGTCTGAGGAACCCTACCCCCAACCCTGCTTATGTGAAGGAAAACAACACACAGTTATGTTGTAGAAATGTTTACTCCCAAATGGGGCTCCTTACCCCACCTTGATTATTCTGTTTTTGAAAAAAAAAAAAAACGCAGTTTTTTATTAGTTTATTAGTTTTATTGGCTTTAAACAACACTAGAAGAGCCGGGCAGATATCTACCCTCTATATGATTAGAATTTACTTTTTTTTTTTTTAAGCTGACCAAAGACCTTTATTCTAGTCTTCTGTGTTCATTAAACCACCTATGCAGAACATTCCTTTCATCTCTGCCCCAAAAAACATCAGCTACATCCAGGCTTGAATTGGAAGACAGACTGAATTCATGGAAGACTTTGTGGAGAATGTTATCCAAGAGATCTCTGCATCTTCCATCTTGGCTTGGGTAAAACAATAAGAAGGTTGTGTACAAGCTCGGACTCTCTCCAAAGCTGAGGCGTACAGAGGGGAAAGACCTCCATTCTCAGGAGCCATGTGGTGGGTCCTCCTAGGTTCTGGTGCCCTCTTCTGGCATGCAGGCATATAGGCAACAGAGCAGATAGAACACACGTATACATTGGAAAACAAACAAACAAACAAACAAACAGATTAGAAGAAAAAAAAGATTCTAGCTTTTGTCCAGCTGTGTGGGTGGCAGAGGCAGGCAGAGCAGACCTCTGTGAGTTTGAGGTTACCCAAGCCTACAGAGCAAGTTGCAAGGCTGCTGGGGCCACACCAAGAGAAACTCTATCTTGAGGCAAAATAAAACAAAGTAGAAAAGGTTCTGGCTTTTATTCTACAGACATATGTTTCTTCTAGTCCTATTGACTATAGAATTTTGATCATGAAGGCATGTTGGATTTCATGACAAAGTTTGTGTGTGTGTCTCTGTGTGTGTGTGTGTGTGTGTGTGTGTGTGTGTGTGTGTGTGTGTGTGTGTGTCTGTGTCTTATATTTCAGCTGTGAGTGCTGTTACTTGCTGTCTAGTGGGCTTGTGTTTGATTTCTTTAAATTTTTTTTATAATTCTTGACCTGTGTAATGAAGATAATTAAATCATCTTTGTCCTTCCTTTCTTTCTTCCTTCTTTCCTTCCTTCCTTCCTTCCTTCCTTCCTTCCTTCCTTCCTTCCTTCCTTCCTTCCTTCCTTCCTTTGTGTGATGGTGTGTTTTCATTTTAATTTACTGGAGGGTGTTTGTCTCCCTCTATCTGTCTTTCTCTTTCTGTCACTCTGTCTCTCATTTTGTGTATGTCTGTCCTCTGTCTTTCTGTCCTCTCTGTCTCTGTCCCTGTCCCCCTCTCTGTGTGTGTTTGTCTCTCCAGCCCTGAAGTTCAGAAAGGTGGAATGTTAACACAGCAATATCTCTTTTTCCTAAGATTCATATCCCTCTCTCTCTCTCTCTCTCTCTCTCTCTCTCTCTCTCTCTCTCTCTCTCTCTCTCTGTGTGTGTGTGTGTGTGTGTGTGTGTGTGTGTGTGTGTGTGTTATATTTCAGCTGTGAGTGCTGTTACTTGCTGTCTAGTGGGCTTGTGTTTGATTTCTTTAATTTTTTTCTAATTAATTCTTTTTTTAAAAAGATTTATTTAGGGCTGGTGAGATGGCTCAGTGGGTAAGAGCACCCGACGGCTCTTCCGAAGGTCTGAAGTTCAAATCCCAGCAACCACATGGTGGCTCACAACCACCCGTAATGAGATCTGATGTCCTCTTCAGGTGCGTCTGAAGACAGCTACAGTGTACTTACATATAATTAATAAAAAAAACAAAACAAAACAAAACAAAACCTATTAAAAAAGATTTATTTATTATATGTACAACAGTCTAGCTGCATGTATGCCTTCAGGCCAGAGGATTATTATAGATATTATTACTTACCTCAATATAGATAGTTATGAGCCACCATGTGGTTGCTGGGAATGAACTCAGAACCTATGGAAGAACAGCCAGTGCTCTTAACCTTTGAGCCCTCAATCCAGCTCTCCAATTCTAGACTTGTGTGCTGAAAACAATTATTTTTGTCTCTGTCTCTCTCTGTCTCTCTGTCTCTCTCTCTCTCTCCAGCCCTAAAGTTCAGAAAGATGGAATGCTAGCCAGTAAGTATTTCTTTTTCCTAAAATTCATGTCCTTCCAACCCCTTTGTGTGTGTATGTGTGTGTGTGTGTGTGTGTTAGTCTAGGATATACAGATCTAAGAAAGCATACTTCCCAGAGATACTTAGAAATAAACAAGCAACCCTAACCACCACCACTACCACCACCACCAACAACAACAACAAAAAATGTTGTGGAAACTGTTTCATGTCCTGCTTTCCCGATACATGAGGGTGTAGCTGCTTGTAAATTAATACTTGTGTGTGTGTGTGTGTGTGTGTGTGTGTGTGTGTGTGTGTGTGTTTCTATGGCCAAGCTAGGACCCACGCCAGGTTTGTGTTTCAGAGATCTTTACTGATTTATTTCTTGTGCCTGGGCTTGCATAGGCACTAGGCCACCATACCTCCTGAAAAACAAAACAAAATCAACCAACAAACCAGCCAAAACATTTAAAATGATCAATTCATCTGGCATTTAAAAGTAATGGAGAAAAAGCAAGAGAAAAACATGTGGGTGTGGCTGCTGGTGGCTTTTCCATGCCTTCTCACCATTCTGCACTGGGTTTAATTAAGTTCTCTTCTTCTAGAGGCTGGGAAAGAAAGGGAGAAACAGAAGTGACCTAGAACAGTAGGTCACATGATGGCTGGCCACCTCCATTTTGGTGAGGTCAGTCAGCAGACAAGATGGCTGCCATCCACATGTCGCCTTCCATCTTTGTTAGGTCCATGAGCAATGGAGTGTCAGAACAAGGAATTAGAAAGAGAAAGACGTATACACCTTCCAGGGAAACACACACACACAACTTGAACTTGAACTAAACATACAATAAAGTAACAGAAAAAGAAATTAAAATCAGAGACCAAAAGAAAACAAAACAAAACAAAAAAAACTTTCTGGGGTTAAAGAAATAATGAAACCACTTGTGGCCATATATGCCTTTAATGCCATCACTCAGGAAGGAAACAGAGGCAGATGAATGCTGTGAATTGGAGGCAGGTCTGATCTAAATAGTGATTTCCAGGGCTATGTAGAGAGTCCCCTGCCCCAACTAAATAAATGAATAGGAAAAAGTAATTACAATTATTAACTTGGAATTAAACTAACAAACAAACAAGGGAAGGAGGTGCTGGGTGGCTGGTTTATGGGAGATGGGAGACTGTGGTCTAGAGTGTCCCAAGCTCTGGGCTCCATACTCTCTCTGAACTGCATTCTCTTTAGCAATCTTCACAATTTGGCTACATTTAACCACATTTTTATTTTTAATAAAAAAGTTCTATTTTAATCACCTCCAAAGGAAACCCCTTTCCAACTATGCCCAACCCCACCCTGCAAAGATATTGATTTCGTGATCAGTCTTCCCCCACCCCATCTCTTTTTCTGTTTTGTTTTTTTCTGCCCCCATCCTGAGAGCTGACCTAGCATGCTCTCAGACCCAGGAGTGTACTTGCCTGCCTTGCTAAACTCTGTATTTCATAGTAAACTCAGTAACTCTAGAAGGCAGGGGCTGAATTCTTTGTTTAACTCTGTACCCCGTTTTTAATATGGTTATTTGGTTCTCTGGAGTCTAACTTCTTGAGTTCTTTGTATATATTGGATATTAGCCTTCTATAGGATGTAGGATTGGTAAAGATTTTTCCCCAATCTGTTGGTTGTTGTTTTGTCCTATTGACAGTGTCCTTTGACTTACAGAAGCTTTTCAATTTTATGAGGTCCCATTTGTTGACCCTTGATCTTAGAGCATAAGCCATTGGTGTTCTGTTCAGGAAAATTTCCCGTATGCCCATATCTTCGAGGCTCTTCCCCACTTTCTTTTTCTATTTGTTTCAGTGTACCTGGTTTTATGTGGGGGTCCTTGATCCGCTTAGACTTGAGCTTTGTACAAGGAGATAAGAATGTGTCAATCTGCATTCTTCTACATGCTAACTGCCAGTTGAGCCAGCACCATTTCTTGAAAATGCTGTCTTTTTTCCCACTGCATGGTTTTAGCTCCTTTGTCAAAGATCAAGTGACCATAGGTGTGTGGGTTCATTTCAGGGTCTTCAATTCTGTTCTATTGATCTTCTTGCCTGTCACTGTAGCAATACTATGCATTTTTAATCACTATTGCTCTGTATCACTATTGCTCTGTATCACTATTGCTCTGTATCACTATTGCTCTGTATCACTATTGCTCTGTATCACTATTGCTCTGTATCACTATTGCTCTGTATCACTATTGCTTGAGGTCAGGGATGCTGATTCCCCAGAAATTATTTTATTGTTGAGAATAGTTTTCGATATCCTAGGTTTTTTGTTATTCCAGTTGAATTTGCAAATTGCTCTTTCTAACTCTGTGAAGAATGGAGTTGGAATTTTGATGGGGATTGCACTGAATCTGTAGATTGCTTTTGGCAAGATAGCCATTTTTACTATATTGATCCTGCCAGTCCATGAGCATGGGAGATCTTTTCATCTTCTGAGATCTTCAATTTCTTTCTTCAGAGACTTGAAGTTCTTATCATACAGATCTTTCACTTCCTTAGTTAGAGTCACACCAAGGTATTTTATATTATTTGTGACTATTGTGAAGGGTGTTGTTTCCCTAATTTCTCTCTCAGCCTGTTTATCCTTTATGTAGAGGAAAGCCACTGATTTGTTTGAGTTAATTTTATATCCATCTACTTTGCTGAAGTTGTTTATCAGGTTTAGGAGTTCTCTGGTGGAATTTTTGGGGTCACTTTAGTATACTATTACACTATCTGCAAATAGTGATATTTTGACTTCTTCCTTTCCAGTTTGTATCCCTTTGATCTCCTTTTGTTGTCTAATTGCTCTGGCTAGGACTTCAAGTACTATATTGAATAGGTAGGGAGAGAGGTGTAGCCTTGTCTAGTCCCTGATTTTAGTGGGATTCCTTCAAGTTTCTTTCCATTTAGTTTGATGTTGGCTACTGGTTTGCTGTAGATTGCTTTTACTATGTTTAGGTATGGGCCTTAGATTCCTGATCTTTCCAAAACTTTTATCATGAATGGGTGTTGGATTTTGTCAAATGCTTTCTCAGCATCTAACGAGATGATCATGTGGTTTTTGTCTTTGAGTTTGTTTATATAGTGGATTATGTTGACGGATTTCCGTATATTGAACCATCCTTGCATCCCTGGGATAAAGCCTACTTGATCATTTTGATTTGTTTTTGGATTTGGTTTGGGAGAATTTTATTGAGTTCTTTTGCATCAATATTCATAAGGGAAATTGGTCTGAAGTTCTCTTTCTTTCTTGGGTTATTGTGTGGTTTAGGTATCAGAATAATTGTGACTTCATAGAATGAATTAGGAAGAGTACTTTCTATTTCTCTTTTATGGAATAGTTTGAGGAGTATTGGTATTAAGTCTTCATTGAAGGTCTGATAGAACTCTGCACTAAACCCATCAGGTCCTGTTTTTTGTTTGTTTAGTTGTTTGTTTGTTTGTTGGTTGGGAGACTATTAATGACCGTTTCTACTTCTTTACGGGATATGGGACTGTTTAGTTTGTTTATCTGATCCTGATTTAACTTTGGTACCTGGTATCTGTCTAGGAAATTGTCCATTTCATCCAGATTTTCCAGTTTTGTTGAATATAGAGTTTTGAAGTAGGATCTAATGATATTTTTGGATTTCCTCAGATTCTGTTGTTATGTCTTCCTTTTCATTTTTGATTTTGTTAACTAGGATACTGTCTCTGTGCCCTCTAATTAGTCTGGCTAATTTTGTTGATGGTCTCAAAGAACCAGCTCCTGGTTTGGATGATTCTTTGTATAGTTCTTTTTGTTTCCACTTGGTTGATTTTAGCCCTGAGTTTGATTGTTTCCTGCCATCTACTCCTCTTGGGTGAATTTGCTTTTTTTGTTCTAGAGCTTTCAGTGTGGTGTTAAACTGCTAGTGTAAGCTCTCTCCAGTTTCTTTTTGGAGGCACTCAGAGCTATGAGTTTTCCTCTAGGGACTGCTTTCATTGTATCCCATACATTTGGGTATGTTGAGGCTTCATTTTCATTAAACTCTAAAAAGTCTTTAAGTTCTTTCTTTCTTTCTTCTTTGACCAAGTTATCATTGAGTAGACTTCCATGTATATGTGGGCTTTCTATTTTTTATGTTGATATTTAAGGCCAGCCTTAGTGCATGGTGATCTGATAGGATCTGGGATTATTTCAATCTTCTTGTATCTGTTGAGGCCTGTTTTGTGGTCAATTATATGGTCAGTTTTGGAGAAGGAACCATGAGGTGCTGAGAAGAAGGTATATTCTTTTGTTTTAGGATAAAATGTTGTATAGATATCTGCTAAATCCACCTGGTTCATAACGTCTGTTAGTTTCACTGTATCTCTGTTTAGTTTCTGTTTCCATGATCTGTCCATTGATAAGAATGGGGTGTTGAAGTCTCCCACTATTATTGTTAGTGCAATGTGTGCTTTGAGCTTTACTAATGTTTCTTTTATGAATGTGGATGCCCTTGCATTTGGAGCATAGATGTTCAGAATTGAGAGTTCATCTTGGAAGATTTTACCTTTGATGAATATGAAGTGTCCCTCCTTATCTTTTTTTTTTTTTTTTGATAATTTTAGGTTGAAAGTCGAAGTCGATTTTATTCGATATTAGAATGGCTACTCCAGCTTACTTCTTGGGACCATTTGCTTGGAAAATTGTTTTCCAGCCTTTTACTCTGAGGTAGTGTCTGTTTGTCTTTGTCACTGGGGTAGGTGTCCTGTATGCAGGAAAATAATGAGTCCTGCTTATGTAACCAGTCTGTTAGTCTATGTCTTTTTATTAGGGAATTGAGTCCATTGATATTAAGAGATATTAAGGAAAAGTAATTGTTGCTTCCTGTTATTTTTATTGTTAAGGTTGGAATTCTGGTTCATGTGGCTATCTTCTTTTAGGATTGTTGAAAAAATTACTTTCTTACATTTTCTAGGGTGTACTTTCCCTCCTTGTGTTGGAGTTTTCCGTTTATTATCCTTGGATTTGTGGAAAAATATTGTGTAAATTTGGTTTTGTCACGGAATACCTTGGTTTCTCCATTTATGATAATTGAGAGTTTTGCTGGGTATAGTAGCCCATTTGTGTTCTCTTAGGATCTGTGTGATATCTGCCCAAGATCTTCTGGCTTTCATAGTCTTTGGTGAGAAGCCTGGTATAATTCTGATAGGTCTGCCTTATATATTACTTGACATTTTTCCCTTTCTAGTTTTAATATTCTTTCTTTGTTTTGTGCATTTGGTGTTTTGATTATTTATGTGACTGGAGGAATTTCTTTTCTTGTCCAAACTATTTGGAGTTCTGTAGGCTTCTTGTATGTTCATGGGCATCTCTTTCTTTAGGTTGGGGAAGTTTTCTTCTATAATTTTGCTGAAAATATTTACTGGGCCTTTAAGTCGGAAATCTTCACTCTCTTCTATACCTATTATTTTTAGGTTTGGTCCTCTTATTGTGTCCTGTATTTCCTGGATGTTTTGGGTTAGAAGCTTTTTGCATTTTGCATTTTCTTTTATTGTTATATCAATGTTTTCTATGGTATTTTCTGCACCTGAGATTCTCTTTTTTATCTATTGTATTCTTGTGTTGCTTGCATCTATGACTCCTGACATTTTTCTTAGGTTTTCTTTCTCCAGGGTTGTCTCCCTTCGTGATTTCCTTATTGTTTCTATTTCCATTCTTAGATCCTGGATGGTTTTGTTCAATTTCTTTACCTGTTTGGTTGTATTTTCCTGTAATTCTTTAAGGGATATTTGTGTTTCCTTTTTAAGGACTTCTACATTTTTACCTGTGTTCTTCTGTATTTCTTTAAGGAAGTTATGTATGTTCTTCTCAAAATCCTCTATCAGCATCATGAGATATGATTTTAAATCTGAATCTTGCTATTCTGGTGTGTTGGGGTATCTGGACTTGCTTTGGTGAAAGTACTGGGTTTTGATGATGTCAAGTAATCTTGGTTTCTGTTGGTAAGGTTCTTGCATTTGCCTTTCGCCACCTGGTAATCTCTGGTGTTAGATGTTCTTGCTGTCTCTGGCTGGAGCTTGTACCTCCTGTGAGTCTGTAAACCTGTGTCATCACTCCTGGGAGACCAGCTCTCTCCTGGCAAGACCAGTGCACAGAGGGCTGCAGAACAGCCCCGCCTCCTGGGTGCAGATGGAGGCCTGTAGGACCCTGTCCCAGCTGCTCTGCTGCTTCTGCTGGTTTTATTAATACCTGCATAGTCTGTTGTAATGTTGAATCCTCTTCTGTCTCCCAAGGAAGGATTATTTTGTGAGTGGTTTGATCTGTGACAGTCTTGTAGTGACATGGGTAAGTATAATATCTTATCCCAGTCATCTGTGCCTGTCAGCATAGGGCTTGCTTTTGGCTTTTGTTCTGTGCAATCTGACATTCGCCAGTCTTGATGCTGAGGGTGTGTTAACTAAAATAACATGATAAGCCTGAATGATATTTGGTTCTTGCATTGTTATGTTTGAGTCCCCAAGTTTTCCACCATTGTATAGTCCTTTCTGGAGCCTTGATGTGGTATTTGCATGTTAGGCTGCTAAAGTTATAATAGCAGCCAACTGCTGGTATATTTGTTGCTGTTAAATTGGGTTTCTCATATCTAATGTTGTTAAATCCTGTGTAGTTAAAACTAGGGATTGTTATGCCACGCGTCCATAGAGTATCTGCATGGGGTGCTGCCCCAAACTTTGCAGATACGTTCTTTCTGGAAAATTGACTGTGGTAATGTTTCTTATTGTATCCTATAGTATAGGGAAATCCATTCATGTGCTGTTTACTGCTGTGTCACAAATGTACCTGACTGGTTTGTATTCTTCCTTCTTATCACATGTGGTCATATAGTAATGTTGGTTGTAGTAGGTGATGTTTTGTAATCATAATGTAAAGTATGTCCCTACTGGATTCACATTAATGTTTTTCTTCTTGAGTCCAAATGTGTTAGGTAAGTTACCTCCTGCCATAAATATATTTCTCCTTATCATTGGTAGTTCCCCCAAATGGGTACAGGTTTCTTTATGTATTTCCATTCTTCCTTTATTTGTACTATCCCTGTAATGCTAGCTCCTTGATCCCAGAGTGCCATGAGTGAGGTATACGCATAACCTCTACTATCCTTAAATAATGGTAAGAATGCTGCTGTATTTCCTTTGAGTGGGGTGTATGTAACAGGTACCTCATGTATGTGGAGTCCTACTACTCCTTCTGATTTCCCGTGCTCAGTTAGTACTTTTTGTCTTTCTTCCTCTGGTATTGTAGACCAAGAGTTTCTGCTGAAGCAGTTCCAGGCAATGCCTGACATTCTGTTGGTGTTATTTTTCTACATTCCATCCTGACATCCATGAATATCCCTGAGCTACCAGGAGTATCTTCGGCATTGTGCATACGGGTGTTGGTTTTTTTGGTTTTTTTTTTTTTTTCATGTAGTGTCGAGCCGTGGTTGTGGTAGGATGCTAGTTAGTACTAGTGGTTGTCTATAATGTTCTATCCACAGGGCCATAGCTGATACCCAATCCTCCCTGGTGGGCCATTGTTGTGTTTCTATTCTAGTGGCCCATCTTAAGTCAGAGTAATAGCTTAGCTTGCGGAACCAGGGTAGGTTTGGGAAGCCTGCTACACAGAGCCAGTTTGTCTGGTTCCATGTCCTCCGGAGTTCTGGATGCAGGTTGTCATCTAACTCCCTGCAGCACCTATTTCCCCGTGGTTTAGCTAGAGGGGGAATGCCATTCTTAAGCAGGTGAGGTATGGCAAATTCTGTACATTGGGTCCAGTTCATATTTGGACTGGGTTTACACGGGTTTGGTGTTGTTGTAGGTGAGGAAGTTTCCGTCTTCCTCTCCAGGCTCATATTCATCATCTTCATAGTCATACACTTGTTCTTCTCATGTCAATGTTGTAAGGTTGAACCACCTGCCCTCTGCTTCACCTTCTAACCCTCTGTGTATCAAAGTGCTTGTATATAAGTTAGGAAAGGTTGAATTTATAACTAAATCACAATAGAATGCACACTCTATCTCTATTCCCATAGTGGTTGTTTTGTAGATTCCTTTAACAGTAACTGTGTTCTGTCTAACCATAGGTGGTCTATACCAATAATTATTAAAGTTTGTTCTAACACTAGAGGCATTGGACCACACTTCATTAAAGTGACATTTTGTGGGATTCTGTTCATATCTATTTGTGTTATAACCATCTCTTTGATCTAACATGTAATTTTGTTAGCGTGGTATGGTGCTACCTGTTGTCTGAGGTGTTCGAAGCCCTGGTACCAGTAATAATTTAAGCAGTAAGCATATTTGGTCCAAAAGCTGTCTGTTCTTAGTTGGTATGTTGCCCATATCCTATCATCTGTCCACCATCTAGGTATTTTGTATAATGGATTTATAACTTTAGGTCTGTAGGTGGGCCGTGGTATTTGTGGTTTGGGGGTGATAGTAGGCATATTAGTTCCCCCAGTGCTGTTGCCAGCGATGTCATATATACCAATTCCAGGGTGTTTAACATTAAATGATAATGTAACATAGAGCATGGCAAGCATAGCCAGTGGTTGCCACATGGTTGGTAGCATGCACAGCACTAATCCACCAAGTGCTTCAAAAAGTGAGTAGCCAATAATCCACTAATAAGTGAGCATAGTTTTAGTGATAACGTTATTCCCAATTTCTTCTTGTCACAGTATTTAGCCAGCAGATGGTATAGTTGGCTATCAGGCTAGTAGTAGTAGTATGATTGTATATTTGGTCACAGAAGTACATACTGAGGCCCACCACTGGAATGATTCCCAGAAAGACAAGAATAATAAGGATCATTGTATATATCAGTGCTCTCTCTCTCTCACACACATACACACATTGCCTGTTTGTGTGATGTGAAATCCTCCAGTTTGGTTAGTTGCAGTCCTCCCTTGCTGTCTGTGGTCTACACAGTGTTTCCAGTGCTGGGGCGCTATGATTTCTGCCTGAGTTGGTATATCCTTGTACCTGAAGATGCAAGCATAGGGTTTGATTATTTCTAGTTTTTTCATCTGGATAATCTATATCTGTCTGTGTGCTGAGGACTTCCTCCATTGAAGATAGTCTGTTGATTCTAAGTCTGCTATTTAGTTCAAAGGTAGCTTTTGCCAGTGCTTCTGAGAGTGGACTATCTTTATGTGCTATTAATTTTACTTTAAGTAACCCATTGACTCTTTCAATACTGTCTGCTGCTGTTGGGTTATATGCCAGGTGGAATTCCCACATTATGTCAAGATTTTGTGCTAGACTCGGTATAATTTTACCAGTAAAGTGGGTTCCTTGATCACTTTGTATTAGCTGGAGTATACCATAGACTGAAATCCATGGCCACAGTGTAAATGTTGTTAGTTTTTGGTCAGGTTTGGGTCCTGATCTGGCCATACCTAATCCCGTGCAGACGTCTACTATTGTGTATGTGTACTGTTTCCTAAACTCATTTATTGGTCCTATGCAATAAATTTGGAGTGTGTGATTAAAATGTACCCTATGAGTGCCTATTCCATGGTAGTTATGGTTAAATCTGGTTTTGGTTGCAGGGCATTCTTCATTTTATTCCACATTATGGCTATGTTCCTTGGAGTGAACCATTGGTATGTTGCATGGCTTCCTGCATGTCTGAGGAATTTGTGTATTTGCTCCATCTCTTCTCTTGTAAGCTCTGCCTGTGTGGGGGGGTCACTGTGGTCCATTTCCTCTTAATTTCAAGTTGTGTGAGCCCTGTTTGTTCACTTTGATAATGTGCTTCAGTTTTATCACCACACTTGCCAGCCTGTCTGCTTCATTATCATATTTGGTTTGTAGGTCATCTTTGTTTTGGTGGGCATCTACATGATATACCTTAATTCTTATTTCTCTACTGATTTGAAATATCTCCATCCAAGATTCTTTAGACCATAAGTCTTTTCCATTGATTTTTCCATTCTGTTAATCTCCATTTTCCTGACCAAATTGCTATTCCATTGACCAGGCACCATAAGACTGTAAAAAGGTGTAAGTCCCTTTCATCCTTGCGGGACTGTCTAGCTGCCAATAGGGCTGCTATCACTTCCAAATGTTGTGCTGATTTGTTCTTTCCTTCCTCTATTAGTACCATTCCACCTCCCAGCCTGAAAGTTTCTGCTTTCTAGCACACTACATTGTTTTTGGTGGTGGCTGAGTAGTCAGTAAACCAGGCGTTAACCAGTGAGGGGGAGTATTGACCTGACCCCCATGTTCCTATGGGTACCTGTTTCTGGGAAGGGGAGGTGTCAGTGTGATTGGTACCTGGCTCTCATTAACCGATGACAGTATGTGCTCTGACACCACTGGTGCTGTCCCCTGTGCAATCAGCTTTGCTCCTTTAAGGAACTCTGAGAAGTACCATTTCAATTGGAACACCTTTCTTTCCATAGGCAGCCCTGCCCATGCCTCTTCTGGTGCCTTTACCCATTCAAGAATGGGCATGGTGGATCAGAGTGCCACTGGGTTCTGTCTTAGGATACTGCGGCACATGTGGAGTGCTTCATAGGCAGTCCATACTGTTTTCCCAAAGACTGAATACTTGGCGTCTGACCGAGGGAAGCATTTGCAATAAAAATCAATGGATTTCATCTGTGGTTGTTTAACAAATATATTCCAATTGTCATATCCCTTTATGAAGAGGATATCTATTATCACTGTGTTATCTGCATTGATGCAAACTAAATTACTAACTTGCTCTATATACTCTAATATGATTTTCAGTCTTCTTCCTGGGGGGGGGGGGGGTCCCCAGATGAAGTCAGATGCTTTTCTCACTATGCTGTATAATGGTTGGAGCAACAATTGCAGGTATGGTATATGTTGCCTCCAATACCCAAACAAACCTATTAAATGCTGGGTTTCTGCCTTATTCTGAGGTTTTGGTAAGTTTCTTAATTTGTTAGATACTTCTGGAGGAAAGGATGGTCCTCTAATTGACCAGTGTACTCCGAGGAATTTAGCTTCCTCTGCTGGTCCCTTTACTTTGTCTTTATTAATGGTCCATCCTTCATTTGTTAGATGTGTAATTAAGTCTGCTACTGTTTTATGTAATATTTATTTATCATTTGATATCAATAGAAGGACATTTACATATAAAAATTGTTACTTTTTCTGGTGTGTGTAATGAATCTAAAGCCCATCTCAATGCATTGTGTGCTATAATTGGGCTATTTTTGTATCCTTGTGGAACTCTAGTAAATTGATATTGTTTTCCTTCCCATGAGAAGGTGTTGATTTTTCTAGAGTTGGGATGTAGGGGAATGACAAAGAACATGTCAGTTAGGTCTATGGTGGCTAACCATTTAGGTGCCAACTGCCTGATTCACAGAAATATATCTTCTAATCTGACAACTGTCCAGGCATCTGCTCTGACTGCTTATTTATGTTCCTGTAGTCTACTATGAATCTCCATTTGCCATTGGGTTTCTTTACTGGTCAAATGGGGGCTGTTATAGTTAAAGCTTTGTGTTGGTTCTATAATAGCTTCCTCTAGTAACGTCTGTATGGTGTCCTTCACTTCCTCCATCCCACCTTTTATGGGGGATTGTGGCGTGAGGGAGGGTGGTATTTTAGGTAATTCTACCTGTGGAATTTTGACTGGAGCCAATAGTATTTTTGGTATTCTTTTATAATTCAAAAATTTCAGAAATAATTTGTGTATTGTGGGTAGCTCTATGATATTTTCTGGGGTGCTGCACAGAGCGAAATCATCATTTTTATCATATACTTGCAATATTAGTCTAGTTATAGGGGTTCTGACTCTGCCTCCAATTCCCTCTACTTCTATGTAGCCTTTAATCTTGCCTGTATGCAGGAACTGCCCTTCATCTATGGTATATATATTAATTTCACTACCCTTGTCCAACAGCCATTTGGCCACTTTGGTGGTGCTGTCAGAGAGTATAATAGGTACTGCTACTCTGGGTTTTAGATATTGTGTCCCTGAGGTTGAAAGGGATGTCCTTGTCCTCTTAGATTTTTCCTGAGTGGCAGCCTGCTCATAAATTTTGCCCTTAAACTTGGCCTTTGTTTGTTGAATCCTAGGTGAAGGGGCCCTCAGCCGTTGGGCCCCCTTTGCCCTAAAAAAGGGCTGCAAGGAGCTTGCCTAGACAAGCATCTGGTGGGATTCCATGATTGGCGTGGTCTTGATCTAATTGGGATGTTGTTATTCTGTCTTCCAAATGGTCTTATATTTTTGAATCGTCTCTTCACTCCATTATATTTCTTACTTTTAATAGATAGGGATTGTTTGAGTCTAACTCTCTGTATGATTTTAAGAAGTCTATGGCATCTGCCACAGTTTGACATCCTTGCAATGGTCCAGCTAGGTTCATCCTGAGATGTTGTGGAGCTCCTTTTAACAGGATTTTCCTAAACTGGGCCAACATTGGTGCTGCCTTTGTGGTGAGTACCTGGTTGTAAATGAAGTAGAGCACTCCTAATTTTCTTGCTAACTGAATTGCTTCCTGAATTCCACTTTGCTGAAGTCTCAAAATGAGTTAAATCTAAAGAAGGGACCGCATGTCTTCAAGCTGCAGTTATCCAATAAAGCTATGTGTATCTCCCTGAGAGCTGTCTAACACTTGCTCTAGAGCATCGAACACAGTGGGATTTTCCACCATGTTCCTTATTTTGCGCATCTCTTGGTCTGATAACATTGTATCTGCTTCCCTCTGCTACAGTTTCACTATGTAGCTTGCATCCTTCATGCCCTTCTGGGCATAGTCTTTTCTAAGTTCGTTAGGTTCCTGTGGGGCATATACTCTGGTTTCCATTATCACCTCCATGGGGCCGGTATCTCCAGAACCCCTTCCTGGTGTCTGAAGCCGGGAGGCTGTCAGTGGTAGTGACAGAACCGGTCCTGACTCTAGGGCATTTTTGAAAGGATTGAAGTCTTTCCATTGTTTTGTGATATACATGGCTAGCCTTTTGGCCATAAGTCTATCCTTAACCAGATCGACGATAGTCTTCACGAGTATACCAGGTACTTCTTTTTGTTTTGTTCTCTCTATGATAGGTCCCACCTGCGGTGGTGCTGTCAATGGGACATCAATTTTAACTTCCTTGCACTTAGTCTTATTCTTAACTATGCGTTTAGTATCCTGTCAAGCTCTTTCCACTGATTCACAGGTCTCTTCATCCTCCAATTTTATCTTTTTCATACCCTCAATGAGCCTTTTTAGTCTGCTCATGGTATTAATTTATAGGCTACGTGATATTTTCTTTTTTTTAATTTTTTATTAGGTATTTAGCTCATTTACATTTCCAATGCTATACCAAAAGTCCCCCATACCCCCACTCCCCTACCCACCCACTCCCCCTTTTTGACCCTGGTGTTCCCCTGTACTGGGGCATATACAGTTTGCGTGTCCAATGGGCCTCTCTTTCCAGTGATGGCCGACTAGGCCATCTTTTGATACATATGCAGCTAGAGTCAAGAGCTCCGGGGTACTGGTTAGTTCATAATGTTGTTCCACCTATAGGGTTGCAGATCCCTTTAGCTCCTTGGGTACTTTCTCTAGCTCCTCCATTGGGAGCCCTGTGATCCATCCATTAGCTGACTGTGAGCATCCACTTCTGTGTTTGCTAGGCCCCGGCATAGTCTCACAAGAGACAGCTACATCTGGGTCCTTTCGATAAAATCTTGCTAGTGTATGCAATGGTGTCAGCGTTTGGATGCTGATTATGGGGTGGATCCCTGGATATGGCAGTCTCTACATGGTCCATCCTTTCATCTCAGCTCCAAACTTTGTCTCTGTAACTCCTTCCAAGGGTGTTTTGTTCCCACTTCTAAGGAGGGGCATAGTGTCCACACTTCAGTCTTCATTTTTCTTGAGTTTCATGTGTTTAGGAAATTGTATCTTATATCTTGGGTATCCTAGGTTTTGGGCTAATATCCACTTATCAGTGAGTACATATTGTGTGAGTTCCTTTGTGAATGTGTTACCTCACTCAGGATGATGCCCTCCAGGTCCATCCATTTGGCTAGGAATTTCATAAATTCATTCTTTTTAATAGCTGAGTAGTACTCCATTGTGTAGATGGACCACATTTTCTGTATCCATTCCTCTGCTGAGGGGCATCTGGGTTCTTTCCAGCTTCTGGGTATTATAAATAAGGCTGCTATGAACATAGTGGAGCATGTGTCCTTCTTACCAGTTGGGGCATCTTCTGGATATATGCCCAGGAGAGGTATTGCTGGATCCTCCGGTAGTACTATGTCCAATTTTCTGAGGAACCACCAGACTGATTTCCAGAGTGGTTGTACAAGCCTGCAATACCACCAACAATGGAGGAGTGTTCCTCTTTCTCCACATCCACGCCAGCATCTGCTGTCACCTGAATTTTTGATCTTAGCCATTCTGACTGGTGTGAGGTGGAATCTCAGGGTTGTTTTGATTTGCATTTCCCTGATGATTAAGGATGTTGAACATTTTTTCAGGTGCTTCTCTGCCATTCAGTATTCCTCAGGTGAGAATTCTTTGTTCAGTTCTGAGCCCCATTTTTTGATGGGGTTATTTGATTTTCTGAAGTCCACCTTCTTGAGTTCTTTATATATGTTGGATATTAGTCCCCTATCTGATTTAGGATAGGTAAAGATCCTTTCCCAATCTGTTGGTGGTCTTTTTGTCTTATTGACGGTGTCTTTTGCCTTGCAGAAACTTTGGAGTTTCATTAGGTCCCATTTGTCAATTCTCGATCTTACAGCACAAGCCATTGCTGTTCTGTTCAGGAATTTTTCCCCTGTGCCCATATCTTCAAGGCTTTTCCCCACTTTCTCCTCTATAAGTTTCAGTGTCTCTGGTTTTAAGTGAAGTTCCTTGATCCACTTAGATTTGACCTTAGTACAAGGAGATAAGTATGGATCGATTCGCATTCTTCTACATGATAACCACCAGTTGTGCCAGCACCATTTGTTGAAAATGCTGTCTTTTTTCCACTGGATGGTTTTAGCTCCTTTGTCGAAGATCAAGTGACCATAGGTGTGTGGGTTCATTTCTGGGTCTTCAATTCTATTCCATTGGTCTACTTGTCTGTCTCTATACCAGTACCATGCAGTTTTTATCACAATTGCTCTGTAGTAAAGCTTTAGGTCAGGCATGGTGATTCCACCAGAGGTTCTTTTATCCTTGAGAAGAGTTTTTGCAATCCTAGGTTTTTTGTTATTCCAGATGAATTTGCAAATTGCTCCTTCTAATTCGTTGAAGAATTGAGTTGGAATTTTGATGGGGATTGCATTGAATCTGTAGATTGCTTTTGGCAAGATAGCCATTTTTACAATGTTGATCCTGCCAATCCATGAGCATGGGAGATCCTTCCATCTTCTGAGATCTTCTTTAATTTCTTTCTTCAGAGACTTGAAGTTTTTATCATACAGATCTTTCACTTTCTTAGTTAGAGTCACACCGAGATATTTTATATTATTTGTGACTATTGAGAAGGGTGTTGTTTCCCTAATTTCTTTCTCAGCCTGTTTATTCTTTGTGTAGAGAAAGGCCATTGACTTGTTTGAGTTCATTTTATATCCAGCTACTTCACCGAAGCTGTTTATCAGGTTTAGGAGTTCTCTGGTGGAATTTTTTGGGGTCACTTATATATACTATCATATCATCTGCAAAAAGTGATATTTTGACTTCCTCTTTTCCAATTTGTATCCCCTTGATCTCCTTTTGTTGTCGAATTGCTCTGGCTAATACTTCAAGTACTATGTTGAAAAGGTAGGGAGAAAGTGGGCAGCGTTGTCTAGTCCCTGATTTTAGTGGGATTGCTTCCAGCTTCTCTCCATTTACTTTGATGTTGGCTACTGGTTTGCTGTAGATTGCTTTTATCATGTTTAGGTATGGGCCTTGAATTCCTGATCTTTCCAGAACTTTTATCATGAATGGGTGTTGGATCTTGTCAAATGCTTTTTCTGCATCTAACGAGATGATCATGTGGTTTTTGTCTTTGAGTTTGTTTATATAATGGATTACATTGATGGATATTCATATATTAAACCATCCCTGCATCCCTGGAATAAAACCTACTTGGTCAGGATGGATGATTGCTTTAATGTGTTCTTGGATTCGGTTAGCGAGAATTTTATTGAGGATTTTTGCATCGATATTCATAAGAGAAATTGGTCTGAAGTTCTCTATCTTTGTTGGATCTTTCTGTAGTTTAGGTATCAGAGTAATAGTGGCTTCATAAAATGAGTTGGGTAGAGTACCTTCTACTTCTATCTTGTGAAAAAGTTTGTGCAGAACTGGAATTAGATCTTCTTTGAAGGTCTGATAGAACTCTGCACTAAACCCGTCTGGTCCTGGGCTTTTTTTGGCTGGGAGACTATTTATAACTGCTTCTATTTCTTTAGGGGATATGGGACTGTTTAGAAGGTCAGCTTGATCCTGATTCAACTTTGGTACCTGGTATCTGTCCAGAAATTTGTCCATTTCGTCCAGGTTTTCCAGTTTTGTTGAGTATAGCCTTTTGTAGAAGGATCTGATGGTGTTTTGGATTTCTTCAGGATCTGTTGTTATGTCTCCCTTTTCATTTCTGATTTTGTTAATTAGGATTTTGTCCCTGTGCCCTCTAGTGAGTCTAGCTAAGGGTTTATCTATCTTGTTGATTTTCTCAAAGAACCAACTCCTCGTTTGGTTAATTCTTTGAGTAGTTCTTCTTGTTTCCACTTGGTTGATTTCACCCCTGAGTTTGATTATTTCCTGCCGTCTACTCCTCTTGGGTGAATTTGCTTCCTTTTTTTCTAGAACTTTTAGACGTGTTGTCAAGCTGCTAGTATGTGCTCTCTCCCGTTTCTTCTTGGAGGCACTCAGAGCTATGAGTTTCCCTCTTAGAAATGCTTTCATTGTGTCCCAAAGGTTTGGGTACGTTTTGGCTTCATTTTCATTAAACTCTAAAAAGTCTTTAATTTCTTTCTTTATTCCTTCCTTGACCAAGGTATCATTGAGAAGAGTGTTGTTCAGTTTCCACGTGAGTGTTGGCTTTCTATTATTTATTTTGTTATTGAAGATCAGCCTTAGTGCATGGTGATCTGATAGGATACATGGGACAATTTCAATATTTTTGAATCTTTTGAGGCCTGTTTTGTGACCTATTATATGGTCAATTTTGGAGAAGGTATCATGAGGTGCTGAGAAGAAGGTATATCCTTTTGTTTTAGGATAAAATGTTCTGTAGATATCTGTCAGCTCCATTTGTTTCATCACTTCTGTTAGTTTCAGTGTGTCCCTGTTTAGTTTCTGTTTCCATCATCTGTCCATTGGTGAAAGTGGTGTGTTGAAGTCTCCCACTATTATTGTGTGAGGTGCAATGTGTGCTTTGAGCTTTACTAAAGTTTCTTTAATGAATGTGGCTGCCCTTATATTTGGAGCATAGATATTCAGAATTGAGAGTTCCTCTTGGAGGATTTTACCTTTGATGAGAACGAAGTGTGCCTCCTTGTCTTTTTTGATGACTTTGGGTTGGAAGTCAACCTTATCAGATATTAGGATGGCTACTCCAGCTTGTTTCTTCATACCATTTGCTTGGAAAATTGTTTTCCAGCCTTTCATTCTGAGGTAGTGTCTATCTTTTTCTCTGAGATGTGTTTCCTGTAAGCAGCAAAATGTTGGGTCCTGTTTGTGTGCCAGTTTGTTAGTCTATGTCTTTTTATTGGGGAGTTGAGACCATTGATGTTAAGAGATATTAAGGAAAAGTAATTGTTGCTTCCTGTTATTTTTGTTGTTAAAGTTGGCATTCTGTTCTTGTGGCTGTCTTCTTTTAGGTTTGTTGAGGGATTACCTTCCTGTTTTTTCTAGGGCGTTGTTCCCGTTCTTGTATTGTTTTTTTTCTGTTATTATCCTTTGAAGGGCTGGATTCGTGGAGAGATAATGTGTGAATTTGGTTTTGTCGTGGAATACTTTGGTTTCTCCATCTATGGTAATTGAGAGTTTGGCTGGGTATAGTAGCCTGGAATTTGTGTTCTCTTAGTGTCTGTATAACATCTGCCCAGGCTCTTCTGGCTTTCATAGTCTCTGGTGAAAAATCTGGTGTAATTCTGATAGGCTTGCCTTTATATGTTACTTGACCTTTTTCCCTTACTGATTTTAGTATTCTATCTTTATTTAGTGCATTTGTTGTTCTGATTATTATGTGTCGGGAGGAATTTCTTTTCTGGTCCAGTCTATTTGGAGTTCTGTAGGCTTTTTGTATGTTCATAGGCATCTCTTTCTTTAGATTTGGGAAGTTTTCTTCAATAATTTTGTTGAAGATGTTTGCTGGTCCTTTGAGTTGAAAATCTTCATTCTCATCCACTCCTATTATCCGTAGGTTTGGTCTTCTCATTGTGTCCTGGATTTCCTGGATATTTTGAGTTAGGATCTTTTTGCATTTTCCATTTTCTTTGATTGTTGTGCCGATGTTCTCTATGGACTCTTCTGCACCTGAGATTCTCTCTTCCATCTCTTGTATTCTGTTGCTGATGCTCAAATCTATGGTTCCAGATTTCTTTCCTAGGGTTTCTATCTCCAGTGTTGCCTCACTTTGAGTTTTCTTTATTGTGTCTACTTCCCTTTTTAGGTCTAGTATGGTTTTGTTCATTTCCATCACCTGTTTGTATGTTTTTTCCTATTTTTCTGTAAGGACTTCTACCTGTTTGATTGTGTTTTTCTGTTTTTCTTTAAGGACTTGTAACTCTTTAGCAGTGTTCTCCTGTATTTCTTTAAGTGATTATTATTAAAGTCCTTCTTGATGTCCTCTACCATCATCATGAGATATGCTTTTAAATCTAGGTCTAGGTTTTCGGGTATGTTGGGGTGTCCTGGACTGGACGAAGTGGGAGTGCTGGGTTCTGATGATGGTGAGTGGTCTTGGTTCCTGTTAGTAAGATTCCTACGTTTACCTTTCGCCATCTGGTAATCTCTGGAGTTAGTAGTTATAGTTGACTCTGTTTAGAGATTGTTCTTCTGGTGATTCTGTTACCGTCTATCAGCAGACCTGGGAGACAGATTCTCTCCTCTGAGTTTCAGTGCTCAGAGCACTCTCTGCTGGCAAGCTCTCTTACAGGGAAGGTGCGCAGATATCTTGTTTTTGGACCTCCTCCTGGCCGAAGAAGAAGGCCCAAAACAGGGCCTTTCTCAGAAGCTGTGTTGCTTTGGCAGTTCCCAGAAGCTGTCAGCTTCCGTGGTGCAGACTCTCACCTGTGCAGACTAAATTCCTAAGGTCCAGGGAGGTCCGGAACCAAGATGGCGACTGCTGCTCCTGAGGCTGAGGCCGCCTCCCAAGCCAGGCGGACACCTGTCCTCTGGTCCGGAAGGTGGCCCGCCAAGGGTGATGCCTCAGCGGCTCTGTGGCTCTGTGCTTCCGCCTGTCCCAGAAGCTGTCCGGTTCTCTGGCGCACCCTCTCACCTGTTCAGACTAATTTCCTAAGTTCCACGGAGTCCCGTAACCAGGATGGTGACCGCTGCTGCTGAGGCTGAGGCCGCCTCCCCATATTTTCTTTTTAAAGTACCAGGTGATATTACTTCTTGGTGGGTTTTAAAATAATTAAATAATTTATCAGCCTGTCTCACTAGTCTTTTTGCCAGCCACTCTCTCATTAGGCTTGGTACTTATCTGCGTCTATAACCCACTCTTCTTCATCACCTTTCGGATCAGAGTTGCTTCGAAGCATCATAGATGTTTGACTTTAAGGAAGGCCAGTGCCTCCTGAGTAAGGGTTAGACTCCCCCCTGGCTTCTCTGTCTACTCTGTCCTCTACCCGCTCTTCCTCTTCACCTTTCGGATCAGAGTTGGCTTCGAGGGGTCATTTCAACTTCAAGACCAGAGCGTCTCAGATTAGGAGCATAGCTGAATTCTAACACCTGGTAAATGGCCCGTAATTTAAATCGTGGCCGCTAGGTGGTGCTAAGCAGCTGCTAAACACCTGCTAGCATATCTGAATTCTACTCCCCAGTAAATGGCCTGCAATTTAAATTACAGCCACTAGATGGTGCTAAGTGGCTGCTAAACTCCAGCTGGTTTCCGGCTGCCGACTTATGCCAACTGTCACAAAACTGTCGTGAATTGGGGTTAGTGACAGGCGGAAAGGAAATCCTTGAACTTGGGGAATAGGTTCTAGCAGCTTATTTGTATACATAGACACACACACACACACACACACACACACACACACACACACACACACACACACACGCTAAGGTTGGTTCCCATGGTTACCTGGGACCGCAGCGTGGTCTGGGGCAGTGGGCAGCAAGTGCTGCCCTGCTGGTGGCTAGGAAGCCAGGGAGCTGCGAGCATCATTGCTGCCTGGGTCCATGAGTTCCTTACAATGATTCATGAAATAATTTTTAAACTCATATAAAAACATCACTATACCTCTAAATTTATCAAGTTATCAAAGATAAGCAATTTTTCAAATAATAGTTGGAATTTCAAAAGTAGTTTGTTTGTTTTTTTTTTCATTGTGAAAAAGTCTTTATTTTAAGAAAAAAATTTAGTTAACAAAAAATTTAACAAGTTTCACTTAGCAAAATACACCCAAAAGGAAATCACAGTACAAAGAAAGCTTTAAGTCAAGGCCTCACCAATTCCTACAGTATTAGTATTGTTTCTCAATTCTCAAAACTAACTTTTAAAAAGCTTAAACTTAACCTAAAGATTTTAAATGAAAATATAAACTAGAATGAACATGAGAAATGCTTCTCTTTTGCATCAGGGATCTAGCACCTTTGGGTTCTCCAGAAAAGTACATATCCCCAGTGTGTTCACTGTGGTGTGCTTAAAGATCCACTCAACATACTTAAACTACTTAACTCAGATAACATCACTCTTAAGTATACTACCAAAAATGTTAATTGAGAAAAGCGGAAGAAAATAGTTTTAGTTTACTCAATATTACATGCTAGAAGAAAAGTTTGCATGAGAAACACTGAAGAGGTAATTTTTTAATCCAGATTTCACAAACTCATGGTGCAAAGTGGGTCCCCCAGCTTCCTCTAGAGTTATAAACTGCTCTTGACTGCTTATTGGCTGCCTGTGAAATTTTCTGATTGAAATAACTCAAATGTTCCTACAGTACTAATCATATCCACCCATGCTGTTCTGACCGCTGTAGCCGGCCCTGTAACAGCCACTCACTGACTGGCTCTCCAGGCCACTGTAAGTTGCCTGGGCAGCTGACACACCCATGCCCTGCATCACCAGGCTGCTATAAGCCCCACTGCTGGCCCCTGTTGTTCAGGAGGAGTCCTACGTATCTGTGTTACATGTTGGTCTTGTCCTTGGACATAGCTGCCACTGCTTCTTCATGAGTAGCAAACTCAACATCAGCTTCTCCCGTCACTCTTCCATCAGGACCAATCTCAATATGAACTCTCACAGGGTTGAGTGGAGAGAAGAAGTTGTAAATGTCGTTCTCCGTTGCTTTGTAGGGCAGCCCTCTCATGTGGACGCAGTGGCCGGTGGTGCTCTGCACTGTGAACTCGCTGTCTCCATATCTGTGGTCATACATTCCTGAGAGACAATAGCTGAGGTCTCTCCCAAACAGGTCAGTGGTGAAGCCATAGCCATCACTGAGGCCACTGTATTCTTCATAGCCCCCATAGCCTGAACTATAGGCACCAGACCTCATCCTATCCAGACCTGCCTGTTTCACAATGCCAATGTACCTCCGGGCTGTGCCAGGCCTGTCATAAGGCCCAGGCCTTTGCACAGACATAAACTTCAGAGGTGGATCTGAGTATGATCTAACTTCCTCCTGACTGCTCTTAAACACTTCAATATACCTGTGCCCTATTCTCTCCTTGTGCTTCCCTAAAGCTTTCTCAGCTAACTCTTGTAAGGCAAACTGAATGAAGGCCTCCCCTGTAATCTTGCCTTCCGGGTCCACAGGTAGTGTGATCCCATTTGGCACAATTTCCAACCCTGAGAAGAACTGAACGATTTCTTCCTTTGTGCATCCAAATGGGAGTCCCCGAAGCCTCACAAAGCCATCATTGGCACTGTCGGCGCTGTTTGGACCACTGTGCTTCAACACCCAATCCATCTCGGTTCTGTGTGACTTGAACACCTCAATATACCGGTGTCCCATGCTTTCCCTGTCTTTTTTCAGAGCCAATTTTACATCATCTTCTGACTCAAGTTCAACAAAAGCCTCACCACTCTGCCTGCCTTCTCTAGTATAAATGAAATGAACACCTGCGACCCCATCATGAATTGTGCAGTCGGAGAGGAAGTTTTGTACGTCCTCAATTGAGCAGGACCAGGGTAGGACACGGAGTTTGACTACATAGCCTTCACCTCCCTCAGGGCCCAGCATCATGGACACTTGACAGGGCTGATGTCACACAAGCTTGGGCAATTTTTTGTAGCTTAAAGAACCACCACAGATGCCTTCTGTAGGAAACACTTAATGGAAGGTAACAAGTTTTCCAGGGGAGGAAGGTAGAAGTGACTTCTATATTCAGTAAGGAACGCGGCTTACAAACTCAAACTCCACCCGACGCCTTAAAAACGCAGAGGGCTCCGGGGAAAGTCCAGGTGCATCTTTTTGTTCTCAACCTTCAGGAAGACGAGGCGCAGTCCTTCAAAAGTAGTTTGTATATTATGGGAAAAAATTTCAGTCTAGAATATGAGATGGGCTTCGCCACAGAACGAAGCAAGGAGAAGTAAATATTAGGAATCTTGGAAAAGAGAAAATGAATCAAACTCTCAAATTAAAATAAAAGCTTTTATTTTCTTCATTTATTGGAAGGGATATATAATTTTCTTCATTTCTTGGATGGGATATATATATATATACTCCTCTACTTTTCTCATTTTTCAATTTATTCTGTTCATTTCACATGAGTCTTCCAGTTCAATTGCCTTTTATTATCTGTAAGGTAGAAATGCCTGTTGTAACAGACACAATGATTTGACAGACATTCCAATATTAAATTAGGTAAAAGATACACAAGAACCTCACTTATGTACCTGATAATGCTTAGGGAGTTTTTCTGATCTGATTGGGAAAACAGTTTATCGGTCTCTCTCTCTCTCTCTCTCTCTCTCTCTCTCTCTCTCTCTCTCTCTCTCTCCTCCTCCCCTTCCGCTCTCCCTCTGCCCCCTCTCTGTGTTGTATGTGTGTGTTCTTTTGTTTGATTTGGTTGGATTTTTTTTTTTTTTTAGATTTAAGGTTATCAATAATTCATCAATGTAATGGATAAAGGTGTGAATTGGAAAACCAGGTGTAAAGTCTTGGTTCATGCTGAAATTGCTGAATCCATGCCAAAATTCATGATGAATTCAACTGACTTCATGCTGAATTTGCTATTGGTGTTGTGCTAACTTTTTTCTGCCTGCTGCATGAGTAGACAATATTAATTGTTTCCACTCAGCTTGAAAGTATCGAAACAAAACTACAACAAGAACTATTCCACTGGCAATGCCTGGAAGATGAAAATAATGCCCTGCAGCAGAAGTCAGCAGAGATGGCAGCAGCCCAGGAAAAGTGTGAAATGTCGGCGTGAAGAGCATATACTCAGCCTCAAAACCCATATGGACCAGAACATGATAGAGCATAGTGAGGTAGGAAAGCCACTGAAGAGCAACACAGGTGACAAGCAATGGAAGAAATAAACAAAGTGAATCAATCCTTACAGGTGACTACAGTCATCTGTCATGTGCCGAAATTAACTCCACCTCAAATTTCATTTTCAATGTATTGTGTGTATGATAATCTGTGTTTCTTCTGTGTTTCACAGCAACTTCTGTTGTAGATTTCTGGAAAAAGAAACCATCCACGTCTATTGATAATCATCTTAGTTTTGACTATCAGTGCTAAAAGAATTCATCTTTCAGAATTCTGGTTTTCAATAGGGAATCATGTGATCTTTGAGATTACTTGAAAATTTGTGAGAAAGATAATAATTGTGCTGTAGATATGATAATGGACTTCTGTTGTTTATAAGTTCCATGCTTTACTATAAAATTGTACTATATTATTAATTTTAAATTATTATATGAATACTTCAGGGATGAAGATGTAGTTCTATGGTTAGATAGCTCTTTGTCATACACAAGTCCCTGGGTTCGGTCTATAGTACCACAGAAAGAATTCATTTAAAAATTCTACTTAAACTCACTTGATGTTGATGATAAAGAATTTGAATTCCAACCCCTTTCTATTTCATTTAAAATATTCTCTGCCTTGTGGATTCAAATGTAAAGGGAATTACACAATAATTTGTTGGATGGATATGTGTCAAATAAGTGCTTCTTTTATTTAGAATAAATACAGTGATGTTTGTAATTTAAACAGAATTTTCTGTTATTTGGAGTCATTTATTTAATGTAGTCTTAGTAACTTTAGACATGAATACTATGTATTTTGATACATCAACCAAACCTCCTAGTCTACCACACCCACTCCAATGAAGTCTGTGCGGCAAGTCCAAAAGCTTGGCTGCAGTCCTGAGGCAAAAAGTTTCACGGAAACTTGTCTCCTGGAGAGTCTCTGATGTCCCATAACCAGATTTGTCCCTGTGATAGTGTGGAGGGTCTTGCATGCTTTCTTGAAGTATTTTACTGGATAAGAGCTAAAATTCTCATGGCTAGTTCAACAAAGTAAACTTAGAATAACAGCTGAGTCACTCCCGTATCCAGGAATTTACAATGGTCTAGGAAGAAGGTGGGTTGATGTCTAAGGAGGAACTAGAGTATTGTATTATTCATGAAAAGGTTAAAATGGAACTTCCTTGGTGCATGTTTTTCACTAGGCTCAGAGGAATAGCAGCATTAGGTATTTACTAAGAGACCTCTGGTGGTGGGTCAAACAATTGACTAGAATTGCACCCGGGCATATTAGCACTTTCACCTGGCTCCTGTGAACAGCTGACTTTAGATAGGGCTGATCTTATCTCAGTTGTAAACACTGCCTGGTTCCTGTCAGATTTTATGTATGCATTTTCTCTGTTTTGTGTAAAGAGCCATTATGCATCTCGATGTACCTTGGCTGATGTATTGCCTAGCTTCCTTGTTTTTCTTCTGAGTTACAAGTCTTATGCTTGCTTTGAGAAATTACATTCAGGCCAACACTCCCTTGTGCTCACATCTGTTTGTTACTCCTTGCCTGCCTGAGTACTGGAGCCCTGATTATCCCGCGGGCTGAGGGACCAACTGAGTCCAGTCCGCGGCACTAATCCCTTTGAACTCTCCTTGTATGTCCTATTTTAAAATGTATCTTTTTAATGTTCTTTTGGAAGAAGCTGCTTCTGACCAACAGAAAGAGCAGGATTATATCATGTCAATGGAGCAGAAAATTAAGGATATTGAAGCTGTGATGGTGGAAATAAAATCTCGTATAATTTCCATGGACACAGAACTGAGATTACATTAAAAAGCTATAGAGCTGCATTGAAAACTGAAGAATCAGAATCATTGAAATATGAACTTGAAAAGTAAGTCAGAGCATAGAAGCCCAGAAAGCCTGTGGACTGAATATGAACTGGTTTTTGTAGTGAAATGACTCATGTGGTTATTAGAGTCTGAATGAAGATTACCTTCCAGAAACAATATCCACGAGTGTACTTCCCTTTAAAAACACTTGTGCTAAAATTTATGCATATTTAAATGCCTACAACTATGAAACAAATTAATGTATCAACCAACTCAACTTTTTTTTTGTGCTTCAGCTGCTGTTCATTGACACTCAGGTGGGCACTGTAGCAACAGGACTGGAGACTGCAGAATACAAGGTGGAGGGTGAAGCATCTGCAGTGAAGGCAGTGGAGTGCACAAGGAGGAGTGGGGAGGCCAAAGCTGTTGGGAAAGGAAGTCGGGGCCAGGGCCAAAAGTCATCCACACTGCCCCCCCCCCCCCGTCCTCAGCCCCTACTCTTTTTTCTTTTTTTCTTTTTTTTGGTTTTGTTTGTTTGTTTGTTTGTTTGTTTGAGACAGGGTTTCTCTGTATAGCCTTGGCTGTCCTGGAACTCACTTTGTAGACCAGGCTGGCCTCGAACTCTGAAATCCGCTTGCCTCTGCCTCCTGAGTGCTGGGATTAAAGGCATGTGTCACCACCGTCCGGCCAGCCCCTACTGTTGCCGACTCTGGAGTCCAGGCTAGGGCTGGGAATTCTCTGGACAACTTTCTACAGCCTCCAGATGGTAGTCCTTTTTGGCTATTTCTCTGGACAGCATGATGCAGTCTGCTCCATCTAGGACTGCATTGGCCACATCACCACCTTCAGCACGGGTGGGGTGTGGCTTCTTGAACATGCTGTCCAGCATCCATGCAGCACAGATTACAGGCTTCCCAGCTTGGTTGCATCATCCAATCATGGTCTTCTGAGCCAGGAAGATCTTCTCTGAAGGAATCTCAATGCCCAGCTCAGCATGAGCCACCATGATCCCATCACTGGCCTCCAAGATCTCATCAAGCCTGCAGACACCTTCATGGTTCTTGATTCTTGCTGACGATCTTGATGTTCTTGTCCTCCTCTCCCAGGACCTTCCTAACTTCATGCACGTGCTGCCTTACAGATGAAAGACACAAACACCATGTCCACATCAAACCATGTCCCCTTGACCTGTGGTGAGATGTGCCTGTCATCTATGTAGATCTTGCTGCCCACCTCCACCACATTGCAGATGCTCTTGTAGGCCAACCACAGGATGCTCTTGTCACACTTCTCCATGTAGGTATTGTTCGGGGTGATCGTCAGAGTGGCTCCCTTCTTCAGGTCCACCTATGCAGTGCCACTGCCCTTGATGAGTCCAGCCCTGATCTCAGGTTCCTTTGTATCCAGAGCCACCACAATGGGACAGTAGAGAATGGGGTCAGATGCAAAGCTTTGCATGGGTATTCTTGATGGTCTCGGCATGGTACTTATGAGTTCCATGAGAGAAATTCAGTTGATCCAAATTTATTCCATACTCAATCATCTCCTTCATCTTCATTCCACAGATCGGGAAGCAGGGCCAATGGTACAAATGGTGCCAGTGGAGCACTGGGTCACCTTGGGCACAGAGTCGGCGGACACCCCCAAGGTCCCCTAGAGAACTCTCCACACGATCTTAGGACCACTGGTGAGTGGAACACAACTTCTGTTCCAATCCAATCACGCAGGACCTGAGACAGCATTAGGGAAACAGAAAAGCCGGCCTGACCAGGGTCACAAATCCCTTCTGGTTGGCACCAGCACCGGGTCACCTGGGCGAGGAGTCGGCGGACATCCCAAGATCCCTAGAGGACAGCTTCTGAGGCAGACCCCGTTTCGGGCTCCAGACATCCGAGCACCTTCCCTGCCAGAGGAGAGGTGTCCGAACCACCTAGGAGGGCTTTGCCGGAGCACCTGGGGGCACCATCTTGGTTCCCGGTTCCCTCTGAGACTAGTCTGCACAGGTGAGAGTGTGGACTACAGAAGCTAACAGCTTCTGGGACAGGCCCTGTTTCGGGCTTTCATCTTCTGCCAGGAGGCAGGTCTGAACGCTAGATATCTGCGCACCTTCCCTGTAAGAGGAGAGCTTGCCTGCAGAGAGTGCTCTGACCACTGAAACTCAGAGGAGAGAGCTAGTCTCCCATGTCTGCTGATAGAGGCTAACAGAATCACGAGAGGAACAAGTTATAACCAGAGACAACTATAACAACTAACTCCAGAGACTACCAGATGGCGAAAGGCAAACACAAGAATTTTACTAACAGAAACCAAGACCACTCACCATCATCAGAACGCAGCACTCCCACCTCACCTAGTCCTGGGCACCCCAACACACCCGAAAAGCAAGACCCGGATTTAAAAGCATATCCCATGATGATGGTAAAGGACATCAAGAAGGACTTTAATAACTCACTTAAAGAAATACAGGAGAACACTGCTAAAGTGTTACAAGTCCTTAAAAAAAAAAACACAGGAAAACACAACCAAACAGGTAGAAGTCCTTAAAGAAAAACAGGAAAACACATCCAAACAGGTGATGGAAATGAACAAAACCATACTACACCTAAAAAGGGAAGTAGACACAATAAAGAAAACCCAAAGTGAGGCAACGCTGGAGATAGAAACCCTAGGAAAGAGATCTGGAACCATAGATGCGAGCATCAGCAACAGAATACAAGAGATGGAAGAGAGAATCTCAGGTGCAGAAGATTCCATAGAGAACATGGGCACAACAATCAAAGAAAATGCAAAATGCAAGAAGATCCTAACTCAAAACATCCAGGAAATCCAGGACACAATGAGAAGACCAAACCTACGGATAATAGGAGTAGATAAGAATGAAGATTTTCAACTCAAAGGACTGGCAAATATCTTCAACAAAATTATAGAAGGAAACTTCCCAAACTTAAAGAAAGAGATGCCCGTGAACATACAAGAAGTCTACAGAACTCCAAATAGACTGGACCAGAAAAGAAATTCCTCCCAACACATAATAATCAGAATAACAAATGCACTAAATAAATATAGAATATTAAAAGCAGTAAGGCAAAAGGGTCAAATAACATATAAAGGCAGGCCTATCAGAATTACACCAGACTTTTCACCAGAGACTATGAAAGCCAGAAGATCCTGGACAGATATTATACAAACACTAAGAGAACACAAATGCCAGCCCAGGCTACTATACCCAGCCAAACTATCAATTACCATAGATAGAGAAACCAAAGTATTCCACGACAAAACCAAATTCACACATTATCTTTCCACGAATCCAGCCCTTCAAAGGATAATAACAGGAAAAAAAATACAAGGACAGAAATCACGTCCGAGAAAAAGCAAGAAAGTAATCCTTCAACAAACCTAAAAGAAGACAGCCACAAGAACAGAATGCCAACTCGAACAAAAAAAAAAAAAAATAGGAAGCAACAATTACTTTTCCTTAATATCTCTTAATATCAATGGACTCAATTCCCCAATAGAAAGACATAGACTAACAGACTGGCTACACAAACATAACCCAACATTTTGCTGCTTACAGGAAACCCATCTCAGGGAAAAAAAAAACAAAAAAAAACAAAAACAAAAAACAGATACTACCTCAAAATGAAAGGCTGGAAAACAATTTTCCAAGCAAATGGTCTGAAAAAACAAGCTGGAGTAGCCATTCTAATATCAAATAAAATCGACTTCCAACCCAAAGTTATCAAAAACGACAAGGAGGGACACTTCATACTCATCAAAGGTAAAATCCTCCAAGAGGAACTCTCAATTCTGAATATCTATGCTCCAAATGCAAGGGCAGCCACATTCATTAAAAATACTTTAGTAAATCTCAAAGCACACATTGCACCTCACACAATAATAGTGGGAGACTTCAACACACCACTTCAATCAATGGACAGATCGTGGAAAGAGAAACTAAACAGGGACACAGTGAAACTAACAGAAGTTATGAAATAAATGGACTTAACAGATATCTACAGAACATTTTATCCTAAAACAAAAGAATATACCTTCTTCTCAGCATCTCATGGCACCTTCTCCAAAATTGTCCATATAATTGGTCACAAAACAGGCCTCAACAGATACAAAAATATTGAAATTGTCCCATGCATCCTATCAGATCACCATGCACTAAGGCTGATCTTCAATAACAAAAAAAATAATAGAAAGCCAACACTCACGTGGAAACTGAACAACACTCTTCTCAATGATACCTTGGTCAAGGAAGGAATAAAGAAAGAAATTAAAGACTTTTTAGAGTTTAATGAAAATGAAGCCACAACATACCCAAATTATGGGACACAATGAAAGCATTTCTAAGAGGAAAACTCATAGCTCTGAGTGCCTCCAAAAAGAAACGGGAGAGAGCACACACTAGCAGCTTGACAACACACCTAAAAGCTCTAGAACAAAAGGAAGCAAATTCACCCAAGAGGAGTAGACAGCAGGAAATAATCAAACTCAGGGGTGAAATCAACCAAGTGGAAACAAGAAGAACTATTCAAAGAATCAACCAAATGAGGAGCTGGTTCTTTGAAAAAATCAACAAGATAGATAAACCCTTAGCCAGACTCACTAGAGGGCACAGGGTCAGCATCCTAATTAAGAAAATCAGAAATGAAAAGGGAGACATAGCAGCAGGTCCTGAAGAAATCCAAAACACCCATCAGAGCCTTTTACAAAAGGCTATAATCAACAAAACTGGAAAACCTGGATGAAATGGACAAAATTCTAGACAGATACCAGGTAACAAAGTTAAATCAGGATCAGAAGAAGCAGTCATTAATAGTCTCCCAAGCAAAAAAAAAAAAAAAAAAAGTCCAGGATCAGATGGGTTTAGTGCAGAGTTCTATCAGACCTTCAAAGAAGACCTAATTCCAGTTCTTCACAAACTATTCCACAAAATAGAAACAGAAGGTACTCTACCCAACTCATTCTATGAAGCCACAATTACTCTGATACCTAAAACACAGAAAGACCCAACAAAGATAGAGAACTTCAGACCAATTTACCTTATGAATATCGATACAAAAATACTCAATAAAATTCTCGCTAACTGAATCCAAGAACACATCAAAACAATCATCCATCCTGACCAAGTAGGTTTCATTCCAGGGATGCAGGGATGGTTTAATATACAGAAATCCATCAACATAATCCATTATATAAACAAACTCAAAGACAAAAACCACATGAACATCTATCTCATTAGATGCTGAGAAAGCATTTGACAAAATCCAACACCCATTCATGATAAAAGTCTTGGAAAGATCAGGAATTCAAGGCCTATACCTGAACATGATAAAAGCAATCTACAGCAACCCAGTAGCCAACATCAAAGTAAATGGTGAGAAGCTGGAAGCAATCCCACTAAAATCAGGGACTAGACAAGGCTGCCCACTTTCTCCCTACCTATTCAACATTGTACTTGAAGTCCTAGCCAGAGCAATTCGACAACAAAAGGAGATCAATGGGATACAAATTGGAACAGAAGTCAAAATATCACTTTTTGCAGATGATATGATAGTATATATAAGTGACCCTAAAAATTCCACCAGAGAACTCCTAAACCTGATAAACATCTTCAGTGAAGTAGCTGGATATAAAATTAACTCAAGCAAGTCAATGGCCTTTCTCTACACAAAGAAAAAACAGACTGAGAAAGAAATTAGGGAAACAACACCCTTCTCAATAGTCACAAATAATATAAAATACCTTGGCGTGACTCTAGCTAAGGAAGTGAAAGATCTGTATGATAAGTTCAAGTCTCTGAAGAAAGAAATTAAAGAAGATCTCAGAAAATGGAAAGATTTCCCATGCTCATGGATTGGCAGGATCAATATAGTAAAAATGGCAAATTTGCAAAAAGCTATCTAGAGAATCAATGCAATCCCCATCAAAATTCCAACTCAATTCTTCAACAAATTAGAAAGAGCAATCTGCGAATTTATCTGGTATAACAAAAACCTAGGATGGCAAAAACTCTTCTCAAGGGTAAAAGAACCTCTGGGGGAATCACCATGCCTGACCGAAAGCTGTACTACAGAGCAATTGTGATAAAAAAAACTGCAGGGTCCTAGTATAGTGACAGACAAGTAGACCAATGGAATAGAATTGAAGACCCAGAAATGAACCCACACACCTATGGTCACTTGATCTTTGACAAGGGAGCAAAAACCATACAGTGGAAAAAAGACAGCATTTTCAAAAAATGGTGCTGGCACAACTGGTGGTTAACATGTAGAAGAATGCGAATTGATCCATTCCTATCTCCTTGTACTAAGGTCAAATCTAAGTGGATCAAGGAACTCCACATAAAACCAGAGACTCTGAAACTTATAGAGGAGAATGTGGGGGAAAGCCTCGAAGATATGGGTACAGGGGAAAAATTCCTGAATAGAACAGCAATGGCTTGTGCTGTAAGATCAAGAATCGACAAATGGGACCTCATAAAATTGCAAAGCTTCTGTAAGGCAAAAGACACTGTCAATAAGACAAAAAGGCCACCAACAGATTGGGAAAGGATCTTTACCTATCCTGAATCAGATAGGGGACTAATATCCAATATATATAAAGAACTCAAGACGGTGGACCCAGAAGATCAAATAAACCCATTAAAAATGGGGCTCAGAGCTAAACAAAGAATTCTCACCTGAGGAATACCAAATGGCTGAGAATCACCTGAAAAAATATTCAGCATCCTTAATCATCAGGGAAATGCAAATCAAAACATCCCTGAGATTCCACCTCACACCAGTCAGAATGGCTAAGATGAAAAATTCAGGTGACAGCAGATGCTGGCGAGGATGTGGAGAAAGAGGAACACTCCTCCATTGTTGGTGGGATTGCAAGCTTGTACAACCACTCTGGAAATCAGTCTGGCAGTTCCTCAGAAAATTGGACATAGTACTATGGGAGGATCCTGCAATACCTCTCCTGGCCATATATCCAGAAGATGTCCCAACCGGTAAGAAGGACACATGCTCCACTATGTTCATAGCAGCCTTATTTATAATAGCCAGAAGCTGGAAAGAACCCAGATGCCCCTCAACAGAGGAATGGATACAGAAATCGTGGTACATTTACACAATGGAGTACTACTCAGCTATTAAAAGGAATGAATTTATTAAATTCCTAGGCAAATGAATGGACCTGGAGGGCATCATCCTGAGTGAGGTAACACAATCACAAAAGAACTCACATGAGAGGGCGCAGAGTCGGCTGACACCCGCCAGCTACCCACAACACCCGCCACGGGATCTTAAGACTTCTGTTGAGTGGAACACAGCGTCTGCTCCAATGCAATCGCACGGGTCTGAGACTGCATTAGTTAGGGAAGCAGAAAACCCGGCCTGAGTAGGGGCACAAGCCCTTTTCGGTCCGACCAGCACCGGGGTAGCTAGGGCGCAGAGTTGGCTGACACCCGCCAGCTACCCACAACACCTGCCACGGGATCTTAAGACTTCAGGTGATCCGGCCACCCTCCTGGCCAGAGGACAGGTATCTGCCCAGCCCGGGAGCCCTTTGCCTCAGGAGCGGAGGAAGCCATCTTGGTTCCGGGACTCCGCTGAACTTAGGAACTTAGTCTGCACAGGTGAGATTGTACACCACAGAAGCTGACAGCTTCTGGGACAGGCAGGAGTCACAGAGCCTCTGAGGCAGCGCCCTTTTCAGGATCAAGACATCCGGCCATCCTCCCGGCCAGAGGACAGGTGTCTGCCCAGCCCAGGAGCCCTTGGCCTCAGGATCTGTGGGAGTCATCTTGGTTCTGGGACTCCGCCGAACTTAGGAACTTAGTCTGCACAGGTGAGAGTGTGCACCACAGAAGCTGACAGCTTCTGGGACAGGCGGGAGCCACAGAGCCTCTGAGACAGCGTCCTTTTTGGGCCCCAGATATCTGGCCACCCTCCAGGCCAGAGGACAGGTGTCCGCCCGGCCTGGGAGCCCTTTGCCTCACGATCTGAGGGAGCCATCTTGGTTCCGAGACTCCGCTGAACTTAGGAACTTAGTCTGCACAGGTGAAAGTGTGCACCACAGAACCTGACAGCTTGTGGGACAGGCAGGAGCCACAGAGCCTTTGAGACAGCGCCCTTTTCGGGAACTAGACATCCGGCCACCCTCCAGGCCAGAGGACAGGTGTCCACCCTGCCCGGGAGCCCTTTGTCTCAGGATCGGCGGGAGCCATCTTGGTTCCGGAACTCCGCTGAACTTAGTCTGCACAGGTGAGAGTGTGCACCACAGAAGCTGACAGCTTCTGGGACAGGCAGGAGCCACAGAGCTACTGAGGCAGAACCCCTTTTCGGGCCCCAGACATCCGGCCACCTTCCTGGCCAGAGGACAGGTGTTCACACGGCCCGGGAGGCTTTTGCTTCTAGGTTGGCGGTAGCCATCTTGGTTCTGGGACTCCACCGAACATAGTCTGCACAGGTGAGAGTGTGCACCACACAAGCTGACAGCTTCTGTGACCCGCCAAAGCAACACAGCTTCTGGGAAAGGTCCTGCTTTGGGCCTTCATGTACGGCCAGGAGGAGGTCCAAATACCAGATATCTGCGCACCTTCCCTGTAAGAGGAGAGCTTGCCTGCAGAGAGTGCTCTGACCACTGAAACTCAGAGGAGAGATCCTGTCTACCAGGTCTGCTGATAGAGGCTAACAGAATCACCAGAAGAACAATCTCTAAACAGAGACAACTATAACAACTAACTCCAGAGATTAGCAGATGGTGAAAGGTAAACATAATAATCTTACTAACAGAAACCAAGACCACTCACCATCATCAGAACCCAGCACTCCCACTTCGCCCAATCCAGGGCACCCCAACACACCGGAAAAGCTAGACCCGGATCTAAAAGCATATCTCATGATGATGGTAGAGGACATCAAGAAGGACTTTAATAACACACTTAGAGGAGAACACTGCTAAACAGGTAGAAGACATTAAAGAGGAAGCACAAAAATCCCTTAATGAATTGCAGGAAAACCAGACCAAACAGGTGATGGAATTGAATAAAACCTCCAAGACCTAAAAAGGGAAGTAGACACAATAAAGAAAACCCAAATTGAGGCAACACTGGAGATAGAAACCCTAGGAAAGAAATCTGGAACCATAGATACGAGCATCAGCAACAGAATACAAGAGATAGAAGAGAAGGTCTCAGGTGCAGAAGACTCCATAGAGAACATCGGCACAACAATCAAAGAAAATACAAAATCCAAAAAACCCTAACTCAAAACATCCAGGAAATCCAGGACACAATGAGAAGACCAAACCTACAGATAATAGGAATAGATGAGAATGAAGATTTTCAACTCAAAGGACCAGCAAATATCTTCAACAAAATTATAGAAGAAAACTTCCTAAACTTAAAGAAAGAGATGCCCATGAACATACAAGAAGCCTAAAGAACTCCAAATAGACTGGACCAGAAAAGAAATTCCTCCCGACACATAATAATCAGAACAACAAATGCACTAAATAAAGATAGATTACTAAAAGCAGTAAGGGAAAAAGGTCAAGTAACATATAAAGGCAAGCCTATCAGAATTACACCAGATTTTTCACCAGAGACTATGAAAGCCAGAAGGGCCTGGACAGATGTTATACAGACACTAAGAGAACACAAATTCCAGTCCAGGCTACTATACCCAGCCAAACTCTCAATTACCATTGATGGAGAAACCAAAGTATTCCACGACAAAACCAAATTCACACATTATCTTTCCACGAATCCAGCCCTTCAAAGGATAACAGAAAAATACCAATACAAGGACGGAAACCACGTCCTAGAAAAAGCAAGAAGGTAATCCCTCAACAAACCTAAAAGAAGACAGGAACAAGAATAGAATGCCAACTCTAACAACAAAAATAAAAGGAAGCAACAATTACTTTTCCTTAATATCTCTTAATATCAATGGACTCAACTCCCCAATAAAAATACATAGACTAACAGACTGGCTACACAAACAGGACCCAACATTTTGCTGCTTACAGGAAACTCATCTCAGAGAAAAAGACAGACACTACCTCAGAATGAAAGGCTGGAAAACAATTTTCCAGGCAAATGGTAGGAAGAAACAACCTGGAGTAGCCATCCTAATATCTAATAAAATCGACTTCCAACCCAAAGTCATCAAAAAAGACAAGGAAGGGCACTTCATACTCATCAAAGGTAAAATCCTCCAAGAGGAACTCTCAATTCTGAATATCTATGCTCCAAATGCAAGGGCAGCCACATTCATTAAAAATACTTTAGTAAATCTCAAAGCACACATTGCACCTCACACAATAATAGTGGGAGACTTCAACACACCACTTTCACCAATGGACAGATCATGGAAACAGAAACTAAACAGGGACACAGTGAAACTAACAGAGGTTATGAAATAAATGGATCTGACAGATATCTACAGAACATTTTATCCTAAAACAAAAGGATATACCTTCTTCTCAGCACATCATGGTACCTTCTCCAAAATTGACCACATAATTGGTCACAAAACAAGCCTCAACAAATACAAAAATATTGAAATTGTCCCATGCATCCTATCAGATCACCATGGACTAAGGCTGATGTTCAATAACAAAATAAATAATAGAAAGCCAACACACACGTGGAAACTAAACAACACTCTTATCAATGATACCTTCATCAAGGAAGGAATAAAGAAAGAAATTAAAGACTTTTTGGAGTTTAATGAAAATGAAGCCACAGCATACCCAAACTTATGGGACACAATGAAAGCATTTCTAAGAGGAAAACTCATACCTCTGAGTGCCTCCGAAAAGAAACTAGAGAGAGCACACATTAGCAGCTTGACAACACAGCTAAAAGCTCTAGAACGAATTGAAGCAAATTCACCCAAGAGTAGTAGACAGCAGAAAATAATCAAACTCAGGGGCTAAATCAACCAAGTGGAAACAAGAAGAACTATTCAAAGAATCAACCAAACGAGGAGTTGGTTCATTGAGAAAATCAACAAGATAGATAAACCCTTAGCCAGACTCACTAGAGGGCACAGGGAAAGTATTCTAATTAACAAAATCAGAAATGAAAAGGGAGACATAACAACAGATCCTGAAGAAATCCAAAACACCATCAGATCCTTCTACAAAAGGCTATACTCAACAAAACTGGAGAACCTGGATGAAATGGACAAGTTTCTAGACAGATAGCAGGTACCAAAGTTAAATCAGGATCAGGTTAATCATCTAAACAGTCCCATATCCCCTAAAGTAATAGAAGCAGTCATTAATAGTCTCCCAACCAAAAAAGCCCAGGACCAGATGGGTTTAGTGCAGAGTTCTATCAGATCTTTAAAGAAGATCTAATCCCAGTTCTTCACAAACTATTCCACAAAATAGAAACAGAAGGTACTCTACCCAACTCATTCTATGAAGCCACAATTACTCTGATACCTAAACCACAAAAAGACCCAACAAAGATAGAGAACTTCAGACCAATTTCCCTTATGAATATCGATGCAAAAATACTCAATAAAGTTTTCGCTAACCGAATCCAAGAACACATCAAAACAATCATCCATCCTGACCAAGTAGGCTTCATCCCAGGGATGCAAGGATGGTTCAATATACGGAAATCCATCAACATAATCCAGTATATAAACAAACTCAAAGACAAAAACCACATGATCTTCTATCTCATTAGATGCTGAGAAAGCATTTGACAAAATCCAACACCCATTCATGATAAAAGTCTTGGAAAAATCAGGAATTAAAGGCCCATACCTAAACATGATAAAAGCAATCTACAGCAAACCAGTAGCCAACATCAAAGTAAATGGTGAGAAGCTGGAAGCAATCCCACTAAAATCAGGGACTAGACAAGGCTGTTCACTCTCTCCCTACGTATTCAACATTGTACTTGAAGTCCTAGCCAGAGCAATTCGACAACAAAAGGAGATCAAGGGGATACAAATTGGAACAGAAGTCAAAATATCACTTTTTGAAGACGATATGATAGTATATATAAGTGACCCTAAAAATTCCACCAGAGAACTCCTAAGCCTGATAAACAGCTTCAATGAAGTAGCTGGATATAAAATTAACTCAAGCAAGTCAATGGCCTTTCTGTACACAAAGGATAAACAGGCTGAGAAAGAAATTAGGGAAACAACACCCTTCTCAATAGTCACAAATAATATAAAATACCTTGGCGTGACTCTAACTAAGGAAGTGAAAGATCTGTATGAGAAGAACTTCAAGTCTCTGAAGAAAGAAATTAAAGAAGATCTCAGAAGATGGAAAGATCTCCCATGCTCATGGATTGGCAGGATCAACATTGTAAAAATGGCTATCTTGCCAAAAGCAATCTACAGATTCAATGCAATCCCCATCAAAATTCCAACTCAATTCTTCAAGGAATTAGAAAGGGCAATCTGCAAATTCATCTGGAACAACAAAAAACCTAGGATAACAAAAACTCTTTTCAAGGATAAAAGAACCTCTGGTGGAATCACCATGCCTGACCGAAAGCTGTACTACAGAGCAATTGTGATAAAAAACTGCATGGTACTGGTATAACGACAGACAAGTAGACCAATGGAACAGAATTGAAGACCCGGAGATGAACCCATACACCTATGGTCACTTGATCTTTGACAAGGGAGCAAAAACCATACAGTGGAAAAAAGACAGCATTTTCAACAAATGGTGCTGGCACAACTGGCAGTTATCATGTAGAAGAATGGGAATTGATCCATTCCTATCTCCTTGTACTAAGGTCAAATCTAAGTGGATTAAGGAACTCCACATAAAACTAGAGACACTGAAACTTATAGAGGAGAAAGTAGGGAAAAGCCTCGAAGATATGGGTACAGGGGAAAAATTCCTGAATAGAACAGCAATGGCTTGTGCTGTAAGATAGAGAATTGATAAATGGGACCTCATAAAGTTGCAAAGCTTCTGCAAGGCAAAAGACACTGTCAACAAGACAAAACGACCACCAACAGATTCGAAAGGGTCTTTACCTATCCTGAATCAGATAGTGGACTAATATCTAATATATATAAAAAACTCAAGAAGGTGGACTTCAGAAAATCAAATAACCCCATTAAAAAATGGGGCTCAGAACTGAACAAAAAATTCTCACTTGAAGAATACCAAATGGCAGAGAAGCACCTGAAAAAATGTTCAACATCCTTAATCATCAGGGAAATGCAACTCAAAACAACCCTGAGATTCCACTTCACACCAGTCAGAATGGCTAAGATGAAAAATTCAGGTGACAGCAGATGCTGGCGAGGATGTGGAGAAAGAGGAACACTCCTCCATTGTTGGTGGGATTGCAAGCTTGTACAACCACTCTGGAAATCAGTTTGGCGATTTTCAGAAAATTGGACATAATACTATCAGAGGATCCAGCAATACCTCTCCTGGTCATATATCCAGAAGATGTCCCAACCGGTAAGGACACATGCTCCACTATGTTCACAGCAGCCTTATTTATAATAGCCAGAAGCTAGAAAACCCAGATGCCCCTCAACAGAGGAATGGATACAGAAAATGTGGTACATTTACACAATGGAGTACTACTCAGCTATTAAAAGGAATGAATTTATGAAATTTCTAGGCAAATGTTTGGACCTGGAGGGCATCATCTTGAGTGAGGTAACCCAATCACAAAGGAACTCACACAATATGTACTCACTGATAAGTGGATATTAGCCCCAAAACTTAGGATACCCAAGATAAAAGATACAATTTGTTAAATGCATGAAATTCAAGAAGAACGAAGACCAAAGTGTGGACACTGTGCCCCTTCTTAGAATTGGGAAAAAAACACCCATGGAAAGAGTTACAGAGATAAAGTTTAGAGCTGTGACAAAAGGATGGACCATCTAGAGACTGCCATATCCAGGGATCCATCCCATAATCAGTGTCCAAATGCTGACACCATTGCATACACTAGCAAGATTTTGCTGAAAGGACCCAGATATAGCTGTCTCTTGTGAACAATGCTGGGGCCTAGCAAACACAGAAGTGGATGCTCACAGTCAGCTATTGGATGGATCACAGGGCCTCCAATGGAGGAGCTAGAGAAAGTACCCAAGGAGCTAAAGGGATCTGCAACCCTATAGGTGGAACAACATTATGAACTAACCAGTACCCCAGAGCTCTTGACTCTAGCTGCATATGTATCAAAAGATGGCCTAGTCGGCCATCACTGCAAAGAGAGGCCCATTGGAATTACAAACTTTATATGCCCCAGTACAGGGGAATGCCAGGGCCAAAAAGTGGGAGTGGGTGGGTAGGGGAGTGGGGGGGGGGAGTGTATTGGGGACTTTTGGGATAGCATTGGAAATGTCAATGAGGAAAATACCTAATAAAAAAAAATTAATTCTAAAAAAAAAAAAGTTCACTGAAAAAAAAAAAAAAGAAATAAGAACTCACATGATATGTACTCACTGATAAGTGGATAGTAGCCCAGAAACTTAGAATACCCAAGATATAAGATACAATTTGTATAACACATGAAACTCAAGAAGAACAAAGACCAAAGTGTCCACACTTTGCCCCTTCTTTGAATTGGGAACAAAACACCTATGGAAGGAATTACAGAGACAAAGCTTGGAGCTGAGATGAAAGGATGGACCATCTAGAGATTCCCATACCCGGGGATCCATCCCATAATCAGCCTCCAAACGCTGACACCATTGCATACACTAGCAAGATTTTGCTGAAAGGATCCTGATATTATAGCTGTCTCTTGTGAGGCAATGCTGGGGCCTAGCAAACACAGAAGTAGATGCTCACAGTCAGCTCTTGGATGGAACACAGGGCCCCCAATGGAGGAGCTAGAGAAAGTAATCAAGGAGCTGAAGGGGTCTGCAACCCAATAGGTGGAACAACAATATGAACTAATCAGTACCCCCTGGAGCTCGTGTCTCTAGCTGCATATGTATCAGAAGATGGCCTAGTCGGCCATCAGTGGAAAGAGAGGCCCATTGGTCTTGCAAACTTTATATGCCTAAGTACAGGGGAACGCCAGGGCCAAGAAATGGGTGTGGGTTGCGGGAGAGTCGGGGGGGGGGAGGGCATGGGGGACTTTTGGGATAGCATTGGAAATGTAAATAAAGAAAATACCTAATAAAAAAATTTCATTAGAAAAAAATAACAAAAAACAAAAAATGAACAAACAAACAAAAAATCCCCAAATGGTGCCAGTGTTTCGGGCCCATGATGGGTGCGGAGTCAATGTCCAGGCGGCACATGTGTTCCAGAAAGGTGTCAGCCATTGCTCCATGGAGCTGCTAGGTCTGAATGAAGACAGTCCATGCTTCACTGTGTGGCTTCAGCCTGGCTCCTGAAGTCCTCAGGCGTACTTCAGATCCTGCTGAGATACCTAAAGGGATGTCTGTTGAGTCAGATGCATCCCTGCTGTGCCTAAACATCCCCCCCACCCCCCCAGACAGCGTTTCTCTGTGTAGCCCTGGCTGTCCTGGAACTCACTGTGTAGACCAGGCTGGCCTCGAACTCAGAAATCTGCCTGCCTCTGCCTCCCAAGTGTTGGGATTAAAGGTGTGCGCCACCACCGCCCCGCTTTATCATTTCTTAACTTGTTATACTTTAAATACAGTGGCATCAAGAAGTTTATAAGTGTTAGGGCAGTAGTGGTGCACGCCTTTAATCCCAACACTTGGGAGGCAGAGGCAGGTGGATTTCTGAGTTCGAGACCAGCCTGGTCTACAGAGTGAGTTCCAGGACAGCCAGGACTACATAGAGAAACCTTGTCTTAAAAAAAAAGTGTATAAGTATAACCCTTCTAGAAGGTAGTAGTGTTGCTTATAAGGTCATGTCTCTGTGCTTACTTTTTTAAACTCTCTAAACGTTTTAAATTGCCATACTTTAGGGTAGGCCACATGCTAAGCAGTGGGTCAGTACAAAGCACAATGAATGACATTTTTGTAGTTTTTTTTAAAAATCATATTGCTTTGTTTAGGCTTTTTTAGTTTAAAATTTACTTTCTCAACTTACATCGTGTTCACTGATGCCCTCCTGGTCACCCCTTCCTGTTGTGTCCGGCCAGCGGCTCACATGCCTGGGTTCTAGTCTGGAAAGGCATCTTGGAAACCTGGAAGAGAAGGGGGGGGGGGGCTAGGCGGCAGGAGAGAGAGAGAGAGAGAGAGAGAGAGAGAGAGAGAGAGAGAGAGAGAGAGAGAGAGAGAGAGAGAACCAAGACAAGCAGTCTGATCAAGGTTCAATTTTACTGTCAGCAAACACGCTTTATAAAGAAGAGGGGAGGCCCATTCCTAGCCATGCAAAGTTTCTTTGAAGTAGATAGATCAGCCTTCTAGTGGGAACTCTCGAAGATAGCAGTTCGGAAAATCTTGGAAGAGAACCTGTTTGGCCTCAGGCAGGTAGTGGCACATCAAAGGAGAGGGATGAGTAGCAGCCCAGCAGGTGGCTCTGCTTAAGTGGTGGATGGTCACAGCCAGCCTTCCTAGGCTGGAAGGAGGTAACACCTTCCCACAATCATTCCTTCTTCCCCCACTCCCCTTGACCTATGAGTGGGTGGGAGCAATCTGGCTTTCCCTCTCCCTGGCACTTCAAGGCTCTGCAGGGTTATGTACTTCCCCTCCCACTAGGGCCAGACAAGGCAGCCCAGCTAGATGAACATATCCCAGTTACAGACAACAGCTTTTGGGATAGGCCCCTCTCCAGTTGTTCAGGACCCACATAAAGACCAAGCTACACATCTGTTACATATGTGTAGGGAGGCCCAGGTCCTGCCTGTGTATGTTCTTTGGTTGGTGGTTCAGGCTCTGAGATCCCCAAGGGTCCACTGTAGTTGAATAGTTGTTTTCCCTATCCTCTTATGGGCTGCAATCATTCCTCCTATTCTCTCTTACCAGTGCTTTATGCCATGTTAGTTACAAAATGGAAAAGTTCTTTGAGCAAATAAAAGCTCACTTCTCTTGGAAATTACTGAGGCTATGGAGCGCTCACAAAAAGGGATCTAGCATGACTGCCCTCCAAAAGACCCAACAAGCAGCTGAAAGAGTCAGATGCAGATATTTGCACCCAACCAATGGACAGAAGCAGCTGACCCCTGTTGTTGAATTAGGGAAGGCTGAAAGAAGCTGAGGAGAAGGGTGATCCTATAGGAGGACAATTAATCTAGACCCCCAAGATCTCTCAAACACCGAACCACTAAACAGACAGCATACACCAGCTGATATGAAGCCCCCAACACACATACATGAGAGGATTTCTGGATCTGTGTTCATTCAGAGATGATGCACTTAACCCTCAAGAGACTGGAGGCCCCAGAAAGTTTGAGGTCAGGTGGGGTGGGGTTGGGGCATCCACATGGAGACAGGGTGGGGTGGGAGGAGGTATGGGATGTGGAGCAGATGGAGGGTGGTTGGGGGGGGGGGTGCGGGGAATGGAATAGGAAATGTAAAAAATAAATTTAAAATAAAATAAAATTTTAAAAAAGAAAAAAGAAAGTATGAATTGAATTTTATTTTTGGTAAGATTTATGAACATCTCTTTGTGTTGGTTTTTAATTTGCAATTACCTTCAAACATCTTGATATGATTCCATTTTGTTATTTGTTAAAGGAAGGCATATAAATCATCAAATATATGCAATGTCTCCAAAGAAATATGCAGAATTAAGTACATGCAATATGCTTACAGTGTTTCCTGGAGATGGCAGTAGTTATGGCCAAAAGGAGGCCAGAAAGTTGATAGAAAAATTAAGTTTTCAGTAATGATCGGCAACTGGCAAATTTCAAAACCCCTAATGAGGAAATGAATATACACACCAACATTGTCAGCCATATAGACAACTTCTTTGGAGTACATTGGTTTCCTACAGACAAACACAGTGCTCTTTTATGAAAGCTGGAGTATACTGTGTTCCTGCAGTGTGAAAAGTAATCTATTAAGACCATCCTTGCAGAAAACACATAAAAAGAAATACCACATATTCTGGTGACTCTGTGCTCTGTGAAGACTCCCTATTTCTGGTTCAAGTTGGCACATTTCAAATAGCTCAACAGTTTGAGAACCATTTGATTTATGGCTCCAGTGTACTTGGCTTCAGCAATAAGAAAGAAGGCAGGGTTCTGAGATGAAAGTGTTTGTTATTCTGAAAATTGAAACCAGAGACATCTAGCATGGTTTATTCAAGTGGAATATTTAAGAACTAAGCAGGTTCCAGGAGTGCTGATTTAATAATTAACGGTATTCTTTGAGGTGTTTTGTCACCTCCCTTTATCTTTGAAAGACCTGCAACTATGAATATATAGATAGAAGACACTCAGGCAATGCAGGGCTGGCACACTTGTACATCCATATCATATGCTATACTAGTTGTCAGAATTATGAACAAGAGCCAGCAGAGATGTCCTTCGACACACGGGAGGATGAAGAAAGTCTGATAAAATATATTGCTGAAGTTTATTTAGTTGTAAAAGAAAAAGAAACCATGACATCTGTAGAAAATAGATGGAGCTAGATATCACGTAAAGTAAAATGATCTTGCTTTGTAAAACCCACAATCATACTTTAACACATAAAAGATTTTAAGTTGTGAGGAGACATGGGGTGCTGGGTAGGGAGGATGGGGATAGGTATATCATGTTTACTGTTTTAATGCAAGAAAATTTCAAACCTAAAGAAAACTTAAATTACATATGCACATAAATAAGTTACACATATGTGTGTATACATATGTGTATATATGCATATACATACATACACATGTGTATATATATTATGTTTGTGTGTAACTTACAGAAGTATAAAGGTTCACAAGAAGGAAGAAGGGGTCATAATATGATTACATGAACATTACACAACAAAACCCACTTTTTCTATGCTCCCTTTAAAACGTTTGGAAAGACAACTTAGGAGAGAAATGACACAATTTATCTCGTGAAAAATTTTATACAAACTTGCCTGAAACTCAGCTAAGTTTTTTTTAATCCCTAAAGATAAATAAATACTCATCTGTTGATGGACATCTAGTATGCTTGTCTTTTATAACTACTGTGTCTCGAGACTCTATCAATAGGTATGTGTTTCAAACTAACAATTTGAACCTACATATTAGCAAAATTTCAACCTCCTTAGTAAAAATAGAGCAGTCCTGTGAGACTCCTGATTTCCCAAATATGATGGGAAGCTAGTACACAGTTAAAATAAGTAGATAAATTTTTTAACTTAAACCTCACTAGTGAGACAATAATCTTGCTATGGGCAGGATGAAAGCTTTATCCTATCAGGATAAAGCCTTAGATGTAGAGAGCCTAAGCCCTCTGTTACCATATATTATTATCTAGATATATTGCCGTCCAAAATTCATGTGTTGAAATCTTCTTTTCCAAGATATATTGGGAAGTGGTGGCAAGTGAAAGATGGGGGCCTTATGGAGGTGGTGAATCACATGCTGTCATGTCCTTGAAAGATACCTTGTTCTGACTTTCTGTTTCCCAGTTGCCATGTGGTAAGCAGCCTCCATGACACTCCTACTGCTCTGACAGCATTGTCTCCTGTTATCAACTCATTTTTCCTGATACATGAGAGTGAGGGATGCAAAGTAAATTGGCCCAGGGTTTCAGGGGTGTATTTTGGAGCCCTGCTCCAAGTTATGCGCAGAATTGGAAATATGAAAATATGGCTGGACTCAGTCTCTCTGTGTGTATGGGGAAGGCTTCCAGGAGGAATAAGCAGCGTGACTGAGTTTTCCAAAAACCTCTAAGATCTTGTTCAACAGCAAGCAGTTGGCTTCTGTCTTGACTTCCTGGGATCTCCTGGTACCCCATGGGCTCTAACTCGGTGCTGAGAGAGGACCTTCAGCCCTCCATAAAATATGAGCACATCCAAAGCCAGACTTGAGGATAGACTTAGGATAGAGGAACAGGTGGAGAAATCTGATAATCTAAAAGTATAAAGTCTTTACAGGTGGAAAGGAGGTCAGCACTTGTCCTCCTATAATTGCCTCTGAAAGGGGTAGGACACGCCCAACTGCCCCGTCTTCTATCCAGTCTTTCATAATCTCTATACACCCATGCCATGCCCAGAGGTATATATCTTTATATTATTGCTATTATTATTATTATCATCATTATTATTATTAACAAATATTTTTTGTTAGAGTTAATGCTGGTTTAGTAAAGTATTGGTTGTAGGTTCTCCTACAATAACTTGACTTGACTAGCACGGAGTAGTTAGCCAGGTTTCCAGTACCAGGCAGGCTTTGTGTCCTGTTGAAAGGCTTTAAGTCCATTTAGAGTGCTGCTGGTTACCACCAAACTATGTGTGCCACTATTGCACCCTTAGAGTCATTATGCCATGCCAGTAGTTGATGTGGTTCCTAGGTTTGATAACTGTGTAGGACAGCTGTTTCCTCCTTTTTTTGAGTTTCCAAGGTGCCTTCGGGTATCCAGAAAGCTAGTCCTCAGAGAGAAATCTTTTAGTTTAGTCCCAGTTTGGGGGCCTCAGGTCCTGCTCCTAAAATGCATATTGTCTTCGTCAATGAGGTAAGCAGCCTCCATGACACATTTCACCTCAAGGGGGAAGCCAAAGGTGATAATAATAATAGGCTGCCTGTTTTGTGAGTCTCTTAGACATCTCTGACCAACACCACAGGAGAGGGCTTGTCTTAGCTAGTACTGAGGTTTGTTTTAGGTGGTCATTGACTCATGGAGGGAGCTTTATTTGTTCTGCGGGTATTTGTTGAGTGGAAGTAGGTAGAGCTCTGACAAGTTGCAGAGACTATGGTGAGCAGCTTTGAAGCATAGGATAACCCTCCAGTTGTTCATCTCTAGACAGGTTCATGACAGCTTCACCCCATGGCTCTCTCACAGGGATTTTCTTCAAGGTTTTCAGGCTCTAATACAGGTGCTCAAACACAAATGTGTGAATATGGGCTTGTGGTTTACTGGCCTTTCTTTTGGATTTTGTTTCTTGAGATGGAAGTCTCACTATGTAGCTCAGGATGGAATGAAACTTCCTCAGCTTCCAGTGGGCCAGACACCTTAGCAGCCATCTTGGTTCTAGGATAGGATGATGGCATTTCTGTATTCATTGCACATGCTCAATCCCGCATCCCACCAACATCCATGAAGACAGACCCTGGAAAGGACCAGAATGATTGTTAGTCCTGTACCCCACCAACATCCCTGAAGACAAACTCTGGAAAGGTCCAGAGTGATTGGGACTGGAAGCTCATCTTGTCTTTGTACCTGCCATACCCAGCCCATGCCTAGTCAGAAAACCACATTTATCAGAAATCCACAATTTCATAGTTGTGAGTGGCCATGGCTTGCAGTAAGGCCCATGTGGAGATTCAATACCTCAGCACTACCCAGCGTTGACATGAGAGTGATCCTAATCGCGTTGACAGCCTAATCATGACACTAGGATGTAGCACAAGAAGCACTGAAACAGATCTGCAGGGAAGCCAAACAATTGTCTGCTACTTGGAGATTCCTCAGTGGGCTGTGCGTGCCTGAGAGGGGCTACCAGATGGGCCTCCTGTTGGCCTGTGTTCTACAGCTGTGGCTGTGGTTGAGGGGTCATCTGTGTGGCAGTGCATACACTCAGGTATGTAAAATGTACAGAGGCACATGTTTTGCAATTCCTGGGAGCCTATATTATTTCCTGACAAGACTATTGCTTGTAGGAAATAATTTAATGATGATAGCCTTATCTGTTCCTCTTCTGGCTCTCAAATAATTAAGACAAAGACCCACTAAGCTTATTAACAACCTTCAAGCCTACCTGTGCAGGTTCTGAGTGATTCTAACCTTTTAAGGTTGCCTATTTTTCAGCCCCGTTGTCCTTTCCCTTCAACCCGTGTCTTTCCTGACTTGCTATGCTCAATGTGTTTCCTCATGGAAACTCGATTGGGGTCGTGCTTATGTTGAATCCTCTTGGTCTTTTCATCACTTCCTCTTTTCATGGTGGTTCCCCCTTTGGGCTCTGTGTCTGGGACCCTCTGATTTGGATCAGAAGTCCCAAACTATTCTCTTCTGCCAGCTAACTGACTGATCAGCTCTTTGATTAACCAGTCAGGGGTTACAGAAAACAATTTTGACATTACACAGAGACTGGAGATGGTTGAACATGCCATTGTCCCAATCAGGCCGAAACTGGGGGTCTGAGGACAGAATTCAGCATCTGAATACACAGTGCCCCAAACCACCCCCCAACAATTGCTACAAGTTGAGAACATAACTCAAAAGTAAAACATAAAAACACAACTCAATACAGGTAAAACAGGAGCAAGTGTGGCTATGTGGGTTTACAAGACAGATAAGCGTTCACTTTTAAGTGTGTGAGGATCAATGAGTCTCTGCACAAATGTCAATATGCTCATGAATATTTGCTTTGCTTATGAGTATGTACACATGTTTGGTAATATCATGGATAAGAGTATGTGTGTGCATGCATGTGTGTGTTTGTGCTAGAGGGTTTGAGCACATCTTCAAGCACACTTGAGGATTTATGCAGTTGTGAATTTCTGTACCCAAGTAAGAGATCCGGTGTACATGTACCTATCTATCTACCTGGATGTTTAAGACTATATTGTGACTCTGCTGGCTTGTTTTGTGTCAATTTGACACAAGCTAGAGTCTTTGGAGTTGTGCAAGCCACAGTTGAGCACATGCTCCCATAAGATCAGTCTGTAGATACGTTCGTAGGGCATTTTCATAATCAGTGATTTGTGAGGGAGGCCCAGCCCTTTGTGTGTTGGGCCATTTATAGGCTGTTGTCCTGGGTTCCATAAGAAAGCAGGCTAAGCTACACAGGAAATATAGGCCAGTAAGCAGATCTTCTCATGGCCTCTGCTGCAGCTCTTGAGTTCGTGGTCCAGCCCTGCTTAAGTTCCTTTAAAGAAGAGCTGTGAAATAGATGCAAAAGCTGAATAAACCCTTTGATCTCCAAGCTGCTTTGACTATGGTGTTTCATAGCAGCAAGAGAAACCCTGAGAGAGTGCCCAAATATGTCTATGGATTGTAGATAGCTATGCACACTTTGAAATATACAGGGCTCCATTCTGAGCTCATAAATCTTTGCGTGTCAAGGGAGTGCTGAGTTAACAGGATGTAGGCATGTGCATAGACTTCTCTGTAGGCACCTGTCTGTGTGTTTGGGTGTGCATGTTAAGTAGGTTTGTCTTTTCACTCATCACTTAGAGACCAACTGGGGCTAGATGCAGTTTGCAGGAAGGGAATTTGCCAAACCCAGGATAATTGAGCTAGAAAGAATTTAACAGAGTTCCCTTAGCCTTCTGTCTTTGCAGTCTTGAGAGTCCAGGCAAAAATGGTTTCCCTGCCGGTAGCAAGGATCAGGGTTTTTTTGTGTGTCTGACATAGGCTGTCCAGCCAGTTTGCATGTACTGCACCAGGCAGATGCTGAATGCTTTTGCGTTTACACATGTTGTTTGGCAACAGTGTTATTTCAAAGACCTCACTCCTGCAATTGTCTTAGTGCTGCTGTTTGTGGACACCTTGCTTTGGCAGCTGCTGGATTTGCTCAGTGTAATTTCACAGTTACATCCTTGTATTGCATCTGAGGGCAGCCTTAGGGATAGATGTAGCTGAGGGCCAGGAAGACCCATGGTTAATGCCATGAAGAAGTTCCTGGGCTTCTGGCATCACAGCCGGCTGTCCTGATCATCCTCTTCCAAACTGAACTAGCCCTTTCTGGTCCTGGATGTCAGTGTGACATTGTTGGTACCCTCACCTAGACACCACAAAGCCTACCATCATATTGCCACAGTGCAGCATAGGCTCATCCTTGGCAACAGTGTCAGGAATGATGGAAGCAGGAAGAACACATGACTAGGCCAGGGAGAAAGGTCAAGGGGCAGGCTGCAGAGCTGAAGTGCTGGTTATCTGGACAAGGGACCAGGGAGAAGACAGCTGGCAGTGGGGAAACAGTCCTTGGCATCCTCACCTGGAGTCTAGGTTGTTCTTTGTATGCCTAGAAACCTCTGGAATGCACCATCTGATTCCAGTTCCAGCCTCCTGGTAATTAGGGTGGCAGGCCTACTACGCATACCTGGCTCTGTCTGGACAGTGTTTGGTGTGCTCCAGCAGGTGGTCTTCCCATTGCTAGACATTATTGCCATGGACCACCCCAGTCGGGTATGGGGGTCCCTGGGATATGGGTCCTCAAAGGCTAGGTGGGTAAGGATTCGGCAGTGACAAACAGAGACAAACACAGAGACAGTTTGAATCTGAGTGTATTTTGCAACTCTCACACAGGGGTTTTTATAAATTAAAAAAAAACAAATATTATTACTCTTAGAAGATGTGTTCAGTGAAGCAATCACAAATACCATCATTATCATTTGGCACAGTAAAGCACAAAACTCAAGCAAACATTACAACTCTGAAAAGATGTATTCGGTGAATCACAAACAGAACAGGTAACATCATTATTAATAGAAATCTAAGTGTTACAACTCTGAAAGGATAGATTCAGTGGGGCAGTCATCCAAGGCTAGTGGCATATTTCCAAGAGCAGGTTAATAAATCTTTATGGTCAATTATTGTTTAGCATCTAATGCCTGGTTTTTAAAATAAATCTTCAACACGTAAATTTAAACAATTTTAATTCTTTTTATTTAAAGATTTCTTTACCATATACCAAAGCCCACCTCCGATGACACACATGTAGCCATATGAAAATTTATTGTTGGGAAAGTTTTTAATCTATCATAATACTATTATATAATTTTGTAAATGATTTATAAAGAGTTGGTTTCCCCAAAGATAAGGTCATGTTAGTGACCCCATCTCAAGGGATGGTTTCTTACCCATTATTCTCGTGTAAGATTGTGGCCTAGACTACCAGGAACATGTTGTACATAAGAAAAGGAATAAGAGAAAACAAAACAGATCAATTGCCATGAGAACTACGGCTCAATATGTTGTTCTGGGAAAGAGTCCCACAACCAGTTCCAGGAGGCCTCCTTCTTTTGAAGTTTTCACCTCAGTCTGTGGAACTTGTCACACAGATTCTACTGGGGTTGATGTGGCATATTATTTTTTAATCTAACCAAACAATATTCCTATACTCACCCAACTGCTAGTCTTGCTATCCCTTGTCCCAGGCCCTTTCAGCCTCCAGTCGACTGCAGTGTTGGAATCACCTGGTTGGACAGACAAAACTATGATCACAGAGGAACACTCTGAGGTCTCATGGCTCAAAGCTCAAGAGTTTCTTTTGCTGCCCTTGTCACTGAGGAGCCTCTGCCTGTGGCTACATATTATTATGTGGATAGCTGAGGGAGAGTGAAATACATAGAGAAGGCTCACAAGCAGCCTCTGATTGAGCTTACTGAGCCGCCTGTGAGCATCTCTTTTAGACCTTGAATGGGATAATCCTACCTGTTCTCCCTCTTTCCAGCCAGCTATTGTTGGTTATTTATGCCAGTCAACTGCAGTGGCCAGGAAAGCCTTTCCCTGACATGGAATCCTCTTGGAAACATTGTATGTTTTGTAAACCCACAAGACAAGAAAGTGTTCAGGCTCCAGAGGTCATCCCTTCCTCTCCTCCCCCAGCCCCACTTCTGTAAGGGCACTTAATGTAGGTTTTCTAATAGCTGCACAGGTTGTTACCAGACCCAGTGTGGGAAATGGCTGGGCTCTTATCGCCATCCCTACTCCTTTCTACCTAGAACTCACCATCCCATCCCTAGTTTCAGTCTCCTGGTTTCTGGCATGTCAGGCAACCTACCCTTGCTTATCTCACTCTTGATAGTGTTCCCTTGCATTCCTGGGCTGCTAACTGCATTTAGTTCATATTTGTGGTGTGTGTGTGTGTGTGTGTGTGTGTGTGTGTGTCTGCCTTACTCAGGAAGGGGTAGTCGACTACTGTAGAAAGTACAGAGAGAAGAGCTGTGTTCTTTGTACAGACAAATCTAGTTGTGGTTTTCATGGAATTCATTTTTGTGCCTGTTTTTGTATGAGAGCATTTGTAGCAGCCCCATTCCCGTATGCCTCAAAAGAAATATCCACCAGACTGTTGTGCTACCAAAGTGTAAACCAATGAGTTTAGAAGTTGAGAGTGATGTCAGAGACAAAAGCAATTGATTTGTTCTGCATTTTAGCAAGAGTCAGAGCAATTCTGCACTGCCACATTTTCATTAGAATTGCCATGTGTATTCACCCTCGTGAGTGGTCATCAATTCAAATGTAATTTGTAAGATATAAGAATAACCATAGTGAGTTTCTTCAGTTTTTCTTTGCTCTGTGTATTTACATCCTTTAACTTTAAATTTGTGCCTATTTGTCCATGAGGTTTCTTAGAGACAGACTACAATGGAATCTTTTGCTTTTAAACGACCAGCTAATGCATCTTTTAATAGCCCAGGCTATTCCCGCTTGCAGATTTTATAGAGACAGACTTCCCAGTTCTTGCAGTGTGTTGTTTTTATTAATGTTTTTTATTATTTGTTCAATCATTCAGCCACTTGAACAAATGGCTGGTTGGTTCAGCACACTTTCTTTTTTCTCAGTTATTTTTGTTCAACTGGTCGTGTCCTGAAAACCTTTTGTTGTATGCTGGTGCGGTTCAGACAGTCTTGGTTTGGCCTACCTGCTTCAGATTCCTTGATTTATTTCTGCCTCACTGCCTGTTGTCACAGGTGTGACAATGTGTCCTTGCTTTGGAACTCTCTTATCTTCTCAACTACTGCAAAAGTTGCTTTCTCTGTCAGAGCAATCTTGATTGACGATTCCTTATTTTCAGGTTTCTTTCCTGGTATTTCTCTTGAGTGGTCTGAGGCTATTCTGTTGGCTTTATTTTGTAAGAGTATTAAAAGTTTTGACTCAGAGCTTTTCTTATTTTGAATTTCATTATCTTGATTGTGATGTGTTATCCCTTTTCATAACTGCATGTCACCCCCAGTCCTTCCCACAGGCAGTGATCATTGTTGTAGTAGAATTAAAGATTAAGGAAATGACAGAAAGGAGGCAAAAGAAGAAAATAAAGAATCTAGGTTAAATAAAAGTGGCAAGAAAGCAGAAGATAGGATAAGAATTTTAAGAAGGGGGAAAGAAAATGTCAAAAGGTAAAATGAAAAGTATCATGTTGTCCAATACAGAGTTGTCAGCCCTGAAACCATATATATATACACAAACAACAAAACAGACTCACCATGTCATATTTATATACATTTGTGCATTCATATGTATGTGTATGTGTGTGTGTATAAGACAAATTAAATCACAGAAAAAGTGTCTATTATCTTAAGAGTGAAGGCATGGGAGAGGTTTGATGTAGGATAGCTGGGAGAGGCTGGAGAGGAAGTAGAAAAGGGGAGGTGAGGTAATTCTACTTCAGTTAAAATATTAAAAAGTAAAAACAAAAGTATGAGTAATTTAAATAAAGAAGAATAAAAAACAAACCTGCAAAACAAAACACATAGAAAAACAGGCACATAAAATCAATGTCCTGGATCAACTTCCTTGTTTATTCTATCCTAGTGCAAGGAGCAGGATGCTGGAGTCCTTTTGTTATGTATGGACTGTAGTCCCTTTGAGGCCAGAGCAGTCCAAGGGTCTGTTCACCAGTGCTTAGATCACTTTTGGCACTTCTGTTATTTCTCTTCCTTTTCAGCAGCCTTTTCTGGTCACTGTTGTTTTTGTACCCTTTGGGCTTTGGCAAGTTGTCACTTATTCTAGGTTTTTGAATAATTGAGACAGGTTTATTAGTAACAGATCTCAGGGACTTGATTGTCTGTGGTACACTTTCAGGGACCTGATTGTCTGTGATATACTTCAACCCATTCTAGAAATGTCTCCTTCACTTAGACCTTAGGCACTCTAAGGTCTACACACTGAAGAGTCCTTTCCCTCATAAGAAGTGTCCAGAGGGCTGATAAGTATTGTTGATATCTCAGAAGAGGATTACTTACATGGTAATAATGTTTACAATTGTAAAAATAATTTTGTGGTTTTTACCTTAGTCTTGTAAAAATTCTTAGTAAGTCTTCATTTTCACATAATTATTTTGCACTATGCCTTTTTCAAGACCTTCATCGATTTATTAAGTGAGGAAGTTGTAACTTTCCCAAAACCTATGCAAAATTTTACTTCATATCTGAATTTTCATAAATAAATTATTCCACATATAACTATATTTCATCGTTAATTTTTGAGCTTATATGTCTGAGCACACTTGGCTCAGTTGCTTCTGGTAGTATAAATCATTTCTTTCTGCATTCAGTGTACTAATAATTTAATGCCTGCTAGTGTTCCTTTGACTACTGAAAAGAGAATTATCTTGCTTTCTTAATATTTGGGGTTTTTAATTAATTAATTACTTTATTTACACTCCATATTTTATTCCCCCCCCTTCCACCCTCTGACTGTTCCACATCCCACACCTACTCCCCAGCCCCCGCCCCTGTCTCCACGTGGATGCCCACACCCCCCACCCCAGCTGACCTCTAAACTCCCTGGGGCCTCCAGTCTTTTGAGGGTTAGGTGCATCATCTCTGAATGAACACAGACCCAGAAGTTCTCTACTCTATGTGTGTTGGGTGCCTCATATCAGCTGGTATATGCTGCCTGTTTGGTGGTTCAGTGTTTGGGAGATTTTGGTGGTCCAGATTAATCGAGACTGCTGGTCCTCCTACAGGATCACCCTTCTCCTCATCTTTGTTCAGCCTTCCCTAATTCAACAGCAGGGGTCAGCTGCTTCTGTCCATTGGTTGAATGCAAATAACTGCATCTGACTCTTTCAGCTGCTTGTTGGGTCTTTGGAGGGCAGTCACGCTAGGTCTCTTTTTGTGAGCACTCAATAGCCTCAGTAATAGTGTCAGGCCTTGGGACCTCCCCTTGAGCTGGATCCCACTTTGGGCCTGTTGCTGGACCTTCTTTTCCTCAGGCTCCTCTCCATTTCCATCCCTGTAATTCTTTCAGACAGGAACAATTATGGGTCAGAGTTGTGACTGTGAAATTGCAACCCAATCCCTCACTTGATGCCCTGTCTTCCTGCTGGAGGTAGGCTCTATAAGTTCCCTCTCCCTACTGTCAGGCATTTCCCAGAAGACTACAAATGAAGCTTGGTATTGCTCAGAGTCATCGTGCTTGACTATGTAGAATATATATTTCTGCAACTGCATGCATATTAAAGCTTTCTCTAAAAAGGAAGTGAACTCATTTCTGTGTGGGTATACATATTCATGCATGTGTTATGGTGTGCATATATCATGGTGTGCATGTTGCATGGAAGGACAGCTTGTGGGAGTCGGTTCTCTTCTTCCCACCCTGTGGGTCCTGGGGATCAAATTTATGTTGCCAGTTTTGGTGGCAAGCACCTCCATCTGTGCTGCTAGATTTTGGCCTTAATTATGGTTTAAGTGTTAAACTGTTTTCCTGCCAACTTTATTCTTTATGAACAGTATTAATTCTTTCATGCAGGTTGATTTTTGTGCTGCAGCAATTAATATTAAGGTTTACAGTATTATTTTTTAAGGAAACACCATTTTATGCTATTACGTTTTAAAGAAAGTCATCTGATTCTTAGGACTACTTGGAAAAATATAGCTGCTTGGAGGGAAGAAAGCTGTAACATAGAAGTTATGTTATGTTAGGTTCACAAAGCCCATCATTTAGTTGGACCATTTGTGTGATATAATTACATTAGCAGTCACATAGTTTCTTAGCATGGATGAGGCCTTAGGCTTCATTCATGTAATACAATATCATTTAAAAATAATTGTTATCTGGGTGGTGCTGGGGCACACCTTTTGTCCTAGCACTCAGGAGGCAGAGGCAGTCAGATCTCTGTGCCTCCCAGGCCAGTCTGTCTACAGAGGTAGTTCTAGGAGAGCCAGGCTACAAATAGAGAAACCCTGTCTCAAAAAATTTTATTGCATTTGATATTGAAGAGAAATATTTCAATCCCAGTCCCTCTTACATATATTTAATATTAGTATCTGTGTCCTTGGTGAAATTAAGGATTTAATTATAGGATAATTATTGGATATACTGATTTTTAATTAATTTTTTATATGTATGGGTGTTTTGGGGGTGCCTTGTGCCCTTGGAGGCCAGGAGAGGTAGAAATAAGATTCCTTGGATCTGGAGTTGAGCCACTATGTAGGAGTGGAGAATCAAGATTGACTCTTCTAGAAGGGCAACAAGTACTTGTAACTGCTCAGCCACTGCTCAGTGACAGCTCCTGCTGTGGATACAGTATTGTTGTTTCTCACTTACATGTCATGTGGAGGTCAGGGGGCAGGCTGATGGAGTTGGTTATGCAGCTTCTACCATGAGGATCCTGAGGATCAAACTCAGGCTATTAGGCTTGGCATCGGATGTCTTTACTCATATTACCAGCCTAAGTTTTAAGATGTAGCTTTTGATTCTCTTTAGAACCAATCTCTAGCTCATGAGCAATCAGAGCAGAGGAAAAAGAATTCTCTTGCTTTCTTAAGATTTGAAATGAAATTCAGAATAAAACATGGAATCCATACAGAAACCCAGCACTAAGTTGCTCTAAGTGAATGTGGCAGGAACCACAGATATGCTAAGATGCTGGAGCTTTAAGCAGGAGTGAATGACTGAATAATAGGAGGGCTGACCCTGAAGAAAACCCTCCCTCCCTGTCTCCTGTATCAGGCTAAGACTGAGAGCCCATGCATGCCTTAACTTTGTAGTCACACATGTTGATCATCAGTGAGCCTCCTTGTTAGCTCTAGGAGAAGGGGCCTTCTAGACATTGCTCAGGGGAATATTTATAGTTACAAATACCTGACATAATCCCAGGGAATTGAAACCCAAAGTTGACTGTACATGAGGGGACTCTTCATAACCAGAACAGAGGGGTATTCAGAACGAGAGGCCATGGTAACAGTGATAATCCTTCAGTGGCTCCGTGCTGCTTTGTAAGGTATCTGTTCTATTTGCCTGGAGTTCTTTAGCAAATCTGCCTGTTGAGCCCCATACCTGTGAAAGGGTCTGTGTACAAAGTCATGGCCTCCTCTGTGGGAACCAGAGGGCATATCTGTGCCTATTATTCTGGTAATCAGAATAACTTACAGTATTTCTATAGAAAGAAGTCCTGGCCATTTGGGCTTCCTCTCAATTTTGTTTGCCTAACAGATTTGCCCCAGGGGACCCCTCAAGCCTTTGAGGGAATCAAAAGCTAGAGAGTACATTCTCTATTTTTTCCTATGGCCAAGCCTCCCCGAGTAAAGGTGTTTTCCAGCTGAGAGCCCTCTTATGGGGCCTCTGTGTCCTTTGAGGGAATTTGAATTCTTAACACACCATCCTATGATGTAAACTTTTTCTCAGCTGACTTCCTGGGAAGGAAATGGAGGTTGTATCCTCTGTGATCTGGTTCAGGCATCATCTGAGGTGCTCCGATATCCCAGTGAGAGAAAATGAAAGCCCCAAGAGGAGCTCCCTTAGACACAATTCTTTCTTCTGGCTGGCCTTCTCTGATGTCTGTAAGCCAGGCTTGGCATAGTTAATTGCAATAGGATTTCCGAGTTCTCGTCCTCTGAAGGGTCTGTGTACCAGGCCAAGGACTCTTAGTCACAGTGCACATTTGTATATAACATTTTCTGAGTGATTGTAAGGGAATGTTGTCACAGCGATTGTCTGAAGAAGCTGACCTGAAAATGGAGAGTTTTACTGCTTACACAATGCAATCACAAAAACTTCTGTATGGAAGTGAAGAACAGAAGGTACAGAAATGACCACCATTTGTTGCCAACTTCTCAGATACATGAAGGTCCCCCAAGGCCTTCAAAGTGGACAGCTTCTAAAAGGTACATAGTGACACCACAGGTTATCCCCTAGAGCTCCCAGAAAAGCTTTCAGTAGACTTTTCATCCTTAGTCCTACCCAGGATTGTAAAGAAATACATTTATGAACATTTTTATGGCAGGCAGAGAGACTAATACATACCTTTTCCAGTTTTAATCCTCATTCTAGTCAGTTATACAAGAATATCAGAATATGATCACAAAGATCAATAAAAGCCTATCTCCTCCCTATGGCATGTACCATGTTAAACGAAACTCTGAAGACTTACATACTGAATGAGTGACCTTCTAGACAGGGCTTGACTCTACACAAAGACAATAAAGAACTCAAATGGGGTTAGAGCACATAAAAAGCCATTAACAATGTGGAGCAACACTGTTTCTTTTCTTTTCAAATTTTTACTAGATATTTTCTTCATTTACATTTCAAATGCTATCCTGAAAGTCCCCTATACTTCCCCTGCCCCACTCCCCTACCCACCCACTCCCACTTCTTGGCCCTGGCATTCCCTTGTACCGGGGCATATAAAGTTTGCAAGACCAAGGGGCCTCTTTTCCCAATGATGGCCAACTAAGCCATCTTCTGCTACATATGCAGCTAGAGACACGAGCTCTGGGGGTGCTGGGTAGTTCATATTGTTGTTCCACCTATAGGGTTGCAGACTCCTTCAGCTCCTTGGGTACTTTCTCAAGCTCCTCCATTTGGGGTCCTGTGTTTCATCTTATAGATGACTATGAGCATCCACTTCTGTATTTGCCATGTACTGGCATAGCCTCACATGAGACAGCTATTTCAGGTTCCTTTCAGCAAAATCTTGCTGGCAACACTGTTTCTTAAAATTACCAAGGTACCTGAGAAGTTGTAAAAATACCTGAATTTTGAAGAGGCCCCAACTCCAATGAAAGCAAACATTAGAGAAGCAAGCAGATATTGTGTCTTCCCTTGGGCATCTGGCCTCTGCTCTTATCAGCATTGGGCTTTGATGCAACATGGATTTGTTTTGACCCCCAACTTAATGTTGTGTAAGATTGGTTCTTAGTGGAGCAAATTTTTAATGTGTGGCTGGAGTAATAGAAAATGCCATAGGCCACTGGCTGCTTGGTCAATGCGCTGAGTCCCCACTGACCCCATGAGTGAGGTGAAAGAATTGCATTGTATAAAGGAACAACTGGGGAGAATGTGGTAGTGGGAGCAGCACTAGATCAATGACTTATCTTTTATCTCTAAAGTGGGTTAGGTGGTGTTATCTCAGGAATGAGTTGTTCCCACGTGAGGCTGCTGTGAGTTTTTCACTCCTGTTTCCCATGGTAGATTACTGTTCCACAACTCTGCCATTTTGACTCAGGCAGGGAGCTCATGTCAGGGCACTTGTATCCACTTGTTCTTTCCAGCCACCAGCCATGAAACATAAGGTCCTCATAATACTGTGTCCCAATTCTGGTCTTTTTTTTTTTTTTTTCACAGCAATAGAAAATGGCCAAAATGGGTTTCAGGGAAAGCCTGTGATGTGAAACTTGTTGTGCATATTATAGTTTTATTTAATTGTTTTGGTATAGGATAGGCCTTTTGTACAAATGTTATCTGCTGTTTTCCACTGTTCTCAACTCCTCCTGGCTCCTTTTATACTAGTGTGGCTAGATTAGTTTGAACCTGACATAGGCCACTGGTTGCTTAGTCAATGTGCTGAAACCCAAGCCTGTGTTTCATGAAGTTTCCACAAAAACCTTAGTAAAAAATGAATGCAAGTGGGAAGATGCCTCACTGGCAGGTGTACTTTCCTATATTGTGCCCCCCAAAGGTGGCCTGTGTTCCAGGCTTGACCTTAGGATGGGAAGCCTCCCCATGTGGACTGTTGCTTTGACACACTTAAGCAGAAGGAGAGAGTCTGGACTCTTCCCCTGCAGTCACAGAAACCATAAAGGTCCCTGGATTCTGACCCAAACCTCTTTCAAGGAGTCCCAATTTCACTAAAAAACAAGCAACAACAAAAACCACAACAAACCCAGAGTCTGTTCCCTTCCTGCTGCACATTTCATCCTTCAACCTCACGTTTCCCTGCAGCTCTTGCCAGTATTTACTAGACAATACATGTTCTCATTGTCTCCTACTCTTCTCATCCAAAGAACAATGGCGGCTTCCTTTCCTAAGAGTGCTCAGAGGTTCACTGTCACTCACCCACAAGTGGCCACGCAATCCCTAAAGAATTCAAGTTCCATTCAAACTCCCTGCCTTCTTCTTCTCAACCTTGCTAATTTACACCTCACACTTTTAGGGTGTCTTACATTGCCTCTGGGCCCGATTCAAAGCTCCTGATTGCTTTAAGGATATTCAAGGGATCCCGTGTCCACTGCATTCTAGCCCCTTCCCACTCCTGCTGGATGTTAACAGCTGGCACACACAGCTCACCCCTGTTACCAGTATGAGGGCTTGCTTGAAGGAGGGTTCAGCCCCATCAGCTCCGGTAGATGTTACTTCTCTTAACAGCTCCAGTTACAGAAGTAAGGCTCCTTGTTCTATCTGCTGTGTGGCCAGAGTTTTCAGTCACAAATGCTGCCACTCTGTTTTCTGTGCCTGAGCAGTATATCAAACTTTCTGCACACAGTATCTCTTAGAGATGCTTAGGCTGCTGTAAGGCAAACCAGAATGCAGGTTGAAGTGTGCAGGCTGCAGAAGTAGTGTACATCTCATCTAGTCTCACTTGTTTAAAAGAGCAGAATATGTTAAGCAAGCAATGTGCATAGTTCCCACTGTTTCCCATTGGGCAGCCCAGCCCAATGAAATGAAATAAGGCCTGCCTGCATGCAGGTGCACCAGAGTACTGGAACTCTGTGGCTGGGAGTGGGATCTGGGAGATGTTTCTGATCCAGGAAGCACATTTTTCTAAAAACATTATGGGGGAGGTGAATCTAATGCTGCATAAAGGGTGCTGGCTGGCGAAAATGTCCTGCAGCATCAACAGAAATACTGGAACCCAATCCCTTCCCACTGGGACCACCATCACCAGGATTACTCCAGTGTGGAAGGGAACCTTGAAGAGTGGTCAGGTATATGGCTTGTCACTTCAGATGTGAAATTGGATATGGCCACCTTGTTAGTGTCTATATTTGTGACTGTTCTGAGAAACAAATAAGGAGGTAAAACTAGGAATTTCATGTAACATGTGTGGACATAGGACCTTGGAAGGCTGGTTGGGGTGTCAAGGATGAAGAAAAGAACTTTATTCTAGTCAACCCTGACCAGCTTCCTCCAGGTCCACACCCAACTTGTGTATCACAAGCCCCTAGTGTAACTCTGGGCTTAACATCTCCGACCATCTGGAGAATGAGGAGATGAATAGAGGCCACATTTCCTGAGCTTAGTTTGGTAGATAGTGGAGGATAGCTTGAAGATGAGACAGCACTCACTGAGAGCCAGATCTCTGGATTCCTCCTTTATATTAGTTTCAGTAAGGTGTCCTCTAAAGTCTTAGACAATTAAACGCTTGGCCACCCATTAGTTGAGTGTTTCAGCAAGGTTAAGGAGGTATGGCTTTGCAGAAAGAAGTTTGTCACTGGAGATGAGGGCTCTAAGGTTTCAAAAGACTCCTGCCCTTTTTGAGTTAGCTTTCTGTGTATTTCTTGTTTGTGGGTTGAGGTATGATCTAGCACTAGTCATGGCCAGCTGCACCCATGCTCCCTACAATGAAGGTTGATAGACTAATATCTTTCTAGGACTGTAAGTCCCAATTAAACTTGTTCATCTTGCCTGCTCTTGGTGGTGACTGTCCCTGTGGACCTATACCAGTATTCATGAAATATATGACCTAACATATTTTCTAAGGATATAGGCAAAATCATAAAGAAAGTAAACTCAAATGCTTTGGCCTGTGGAGAGCTCAGAAAGCCCTAAGTCAGTGAAGACCTGAACAGATGTGTGTTGTAGACACAGGCAAGGCCATAACAAGGACCCTAGATCCTCAGACACATGTAAGAATGGCCAAGCCTGCAATCACTTCCAATTTCCTGGAACCTTGGATGAATATGGCACCTAATTACATCTTTATATCTTTGATTGCTCTTTCCTCTAACCTCCATTTTGAGTGTCACTTGGCTATATTCTCTCTCTGTCCTGTTGCCGTGACCTAGTGGTTCAGCTTAGAGCTCAGACATCCTGGTGATGTGCCTCCTAGACCCACATGGCAGCCATAGACACAAAGGAACAATCTACTGCCTGGAATCTCTATGTCCTGAACTCACAGTTTCACTGTAAATTGTATTTTGGGAAGAGTGGAAACTGTGGCAACCCTGCCTGTATTATGGACTGGAGACCAGGCTCACTCTAGTAATAGGCTGGTCCCTCTGAAAGACAAAACTATATCAATGAGCAGCACAGAAACTAGAGTAGTTTCTAGCTGTTTCTAACATGTGCGGTGAAGTTAATTTGTAATCCAGACAAGCCCCAAAGCAAGGGAAAAGTGAGGACGGTCTCCCAGGAGGCTTAAACTTCAAGTGCATTTCAAATGCAACCCTGTAGTAAAAATTTTGGAATTTTGTTTTTTTTAAAGAGAAAAAACCCCCCACAAATATATTATCAGAATGCATTTTCATTTTAATCCCAGGTGTGGAATATGGGAAGATATGCTTCATGCTATATAGCTGGTATGTAGTTTTGGTAGCTACAAATATTTTCTGAGATTGTGTGATGCTTGAAAAATGGGACATTCCAGAGGATCTGTAAATGCCAGGACCCTTGGTATTATGTGGGTTATTGGTTTTCTGTTTGCTTGTTGGTTGCCATCAGTCATGCTTTTTAAGTTGTCATGTGCAAAACAAACAAACAAAACCCAAAACCAAAACCAAAAAAACAAAGTTATCTTGCCAGCAAGGAAAACTTGCACTGGAGAACTCAGTTCCCCTAATCATCTAATAATAACATCTACAACTGGTCTCACTAAACCCACAACTACCCAGTAGAACCCAGAGCTAAGTAAATGGTTGTTATTTTTAGACATGAAGTTCAAAGGTAGTTTATATATGGCAAAGTTAACTAGTTCCCTACTCCCCCTGCAAAGAAAAGTTTGTCATCTCTTTTGTGAGAAACAAGACAATTACTGTCATCTCAAAAGCACAAGGATCTTTGCCAGTCATTACAGATGTTTTGAGGAGGCCTTTAAAACTGATCTATGTGTGCAGCCTGTAAAGACAACATGGCTGATGGCTTTAGGTTTATACTTATGCAGTTCATGTTTAACTTTCTACTCTACTGTCCACCTTTGGCCTCTTGAACAGAGAGTTACTTATGATGATCATGATATGTTAGCCAGCTGATGTTTCCAAACCTATTTCTTCCCAGGATTCACTAGGAAGAATATCAAGCCAAACAACCAATGCCACCAAAGCTCTGAGGCACCACTATAATTGTTTTACAGTTTCATTAGACAGTGTCCTGTCTATTAAGTAGGCTTCCAGAGTTCTAATGTAACAGTAGTGTTTGTTGCCACTGCTTAATCCCCCTCAGGGTGTCAGCCTTTTCAGTTACAACTGCAATTGCAGCTGCTCATCCACGTGGTCACACCAACTTACCCATTCATTTTTTTGACCTGTTAATCCATTTGTTACTTGTCCAATAATCCATTAAGCTGCTTAAAATAATAAAAAAGCTGAAGTCACACTTTTATATAGTAAATATATTTGTAAATTAACTGGATTTTATGAGAATACATTTCTATTTCTAGTGAATTTATAAACTTGATTTAAAAGAAAATCTTAAGTATTTTTCCATTTTGAAACCTTATCCATTTGAAATTTCTATGGCATTTGTAAGATTTAATACAAATGATTTAATGATATTTTTCATATATCAGGGAAAGAGTAGAAGTGTAAAACCTTGAAATGTGAAATTTGAATGATAGAACTACAAAGAAAATGCATGAGAATATAGGCCCTATTTCAAATTTAGGGAAAACTAAAAAACAAAAATGAAAATTAGTTTAACTGTGAAACGGATCCCATCTGCCTAGTCTTTGTTCTATGATGTATGTGTTGGTTATCGGCGTGTCCCTTTCAAGCACTGCACCATGGCGATTGGCTTTAAAGGTTTCTTTGTGATGTTTGTAATGTACAGAGAACTAACTAACAGAGTATGGAAGGTAAACATTTGGAGCCTCATTCTGTACCCAGTTCCTTCTTGTTCTTATAAAGTCATACAGGGATACATTTCAGGTTTCCAGGACAGCACTGTAATTAAACACCTTTATTAAAGGGCAATATGTTAATTGACTACTTTGATCTCAAGACCCTAGCTCCCTGGTCTGTTCATGTTACCAATTTCAATGTTGTGAAAAACATGATTGAGATAAAATCCTAAGTGTTACTTGGACATGTGACTGGATTGTTGTACACAGGAAGTGGATGGATATCAAACACTTGTGGATACTGTTAAATTAGATACAAGTAAACAAAATTCTTATTAGGCATTATCGGAAAAGTCGAGTCATATACCATTTCAGATAATCATGGTAATTTACAATGTAAATGTAGACAAGAGCCAAAATAGGAATTCTTTCCCCTTCATGGTTTCAGAACAGGAAACTTATTATTTAGTCCTTCTTGAGCAGTTGAATACTAGTTTAAACGATCTAAGAGTTTTGGGTGCATATACTTTTGTTACAGCACATTATTAGTTACATCATGCTTAAATTCTTACTAGAATTTAAGAAGAAGTATTTTAATCACTCTGCAAAGCAGATCTTCACACTGTAGTAGATTTTCAGTAGATTTTCCATCTCTGCTGAATGGCTTGCCTGGGTTCTTATGTACCTTTTATTGTATTTATTGATTCCTTCATTTATTTTTTTTTAATTTCTACAAAATCCTTAGAAATAAGAAAGAAGATAGTTCCTTGAGTGCTAGAAATATGCCCATATCTCCATGTCTACAATGAACACAGATCAGATCGAGATTCATTAACATCCTTTCTGAAATCATAGTAAATTGTGGTATTTGGGATGGGATGTGACAAAACTGGAGACCTTACCTTAACGATGAACTCCTCCATGTATGTTAATTGCAGTGTGTTTGCATTTTGACTCTATGTTCAAATTCATTCTAGCAATTTTCCTAAAGTGCTATGAAGCTGTATCTCTCTTTTTTTTTCTTTTTTTTTCCCATTTTTTATTAGGTATTTAGCTCATTTACATTTCCAATGCTATACCAAAAGTCCCCCATACCCACCCACCCCCACTCCCCTACCCACTCACTCCCCCTTTTTGGCCCTGGCGTTCCCCTGTACTGGGGCATACAAAGTTTGCGTTTCCAATGGGCCTCTCGTTCCAGTGATGGCCAACTAGGCCATCTTTTGATACATATGCAGCTAGAGTCAAGAGCTCCGGGGTACTGGTTAGTTCATAATGTTGTTCCACCTATAGGGTTGCAGATCCCTTTAGCTCCTTGGGTTCTTTCTCTAGCTCCTCCATTGGGAGCCCTGTGATCCATCCATTAGCTGGCTGTGAGCATCCACTTCTGTGTTTGCTAGGCCCCGGCATAGTCTCACAAGAGATAGCTACATCTGGGTCCTTTCGATAAAATCTTGCTAGGGTATGCAATGGTGTCAGCGTTTGGAAGCTGATTATGGGGTGGATCCCTGGATATGGCAGTCTCTACATGGTCCATCCTTTCATCTCAGCTCCAAACTTTGTCTCTGTAACTCCTTCCATGGGTGTTTTGTTCCCAATTCTAAGGAGGGGCATAGTATCCACACTTCAGTCTTCATTCTTCTTGAGTTTCATGTGTTTAGCAAATTGTACCTTATATCTTGGGAATCCTAGGTTTGGGGCTAATATCCACTTATCAGTGAGTACATATTGTGTGAGTTCCTTTGTGAATGTGTTACCTCACTCAGGATGATGCCCTCCAGGTCAATCCATTTGCCTAGGAATTTCATAAATTCAATCTTTTTAATAGCTGAGTAGTACTCCATTGTGTAGATGTACCACATGTTCTGTATCCATTCCTCTGTTGAGGGGCATCTGGGTTCTTTCCAGCTTCTGGCTATTATAAATAAGGCTGCTATGAACATAGTGGAGCATCTGTCCTTCTTACCAGTTGGGGCATCTTCTGGATATATGCCCAGGAGAGGTATTGCTGGATCCTCCGGTAGTACTATGTCCAATTTTCTGAGGAACCGCCAGACTGATTTCCAGAGTGGTTGTACAAGCTTGCAATCCCACCAACAATGGAGGAGTGTTCCTCTTTCTCCACATCCTCCCCAGCATCTGCTGTCACCTGAATTTTTGATCTTAGACATTCTGACTGGTGTGAGGTGGAATCTCAGGGTTGTTTTGATTTGCATTTCCCTGATGATTAAGGATGTTGAACATTTTTTCAGGTGCTTCTCTGCCATTCCGTATTCCTCAGGTGAGAATTCTTTGTTCAGTTCTGAGCCCCATTTTTTAATGGGGTTGTTCGATTTTCTGAAGTCCACCTTCTTGAGTTCTTTATATATGTTGGATATTAGTCCCCTATCTGATTTAGGATAGGTAAAGATCCTTTCCCAATCTGTTGGTGGTCTTTTTGTCTTATTGACAGTGTCTTTTGCCTTGCAGAAGCTTTGGAGTCTCATTAGGTCCCATTTGTCAATTCTCGATCTTACAGCACATGCCATTGCTGTTCTGTTCAGGAATTTTTCCCCTGTGCCCATATCTTCAAGGTTTTTCCTCACTTTCTCCTCTATAAGTTTCAGTGTCTCTGGTTTTATGTGAAGTTCCTTAATCCACTTAGATTTGACCTTAGTACAAGGAGATAAGTATGGATCGATTCGCATTCTTCTACGTGATAACAACCAGTTGTGCCAGCACCAATTGTTGAAAATGCTGTCTTTCTTCCACTGGATGGTTTTAGCTCCCTTGTCGAAGATCAAGTGACCATAGGTGTGTGGGTTCATTTCTGGGTCTTCAATTCTATTCCATTGGTCTACTTGTCTGTTTCTATACCAGTACCATGCAGTTTTTATCACAATTGCTCTGTAGTAAAGCTTTAGGTCAGGCATGGTGATTCCACCAGAGGTTCTTTTATCCTTGAGAAGAGTTTTTGCTATCCTAGGTTTTTTGTTATTCCAGATGAATTTGCAAATTGCTCCTTCTAATTCGTTGAAGAATTGAGTTGGAATTTTGATGGGGATTGCGTTGAATCTGTAGATTGCTTTTGGCAAGATAGCCATTTTTACAATGTTGATCCTGCCAATCCATGAGCATGGGAGATCTTTCAATCTTCTGAGATCTTCTTTTATTTCTTTCTTCAGAGATTTGAAGTTTTTATCATATAGATCTTTCACCTCCTTAGTTAGAGTCACACCAAGATATTTTATACTATTTGTGACTATTGAGAAGGGTGTTGTTTGCCTAATTTCTTTCTCAGCCTGTTTATTCTTTGTATAGAGAAAGGCCATTGACTTGTTTGAGTTTATTTTATATCCAGCTATTTCACCGAAGCTGTTTATCAGGTTTAGGAGTTCTCTGGTAGAATTTTTAGGGTCACTTATATATACTATCATATCATCTGCAAAAAGTGATATTTTGACTTCCTCTTTTCCAATTTGTATCCCCTTGATCTCCTTTTGTTGTCGAATTGCTCTGGCTAATACTTCAAGTACTATGTTGAAAAGGTAGGGAGAAAGTGGGCAGCCTTGTCTAGTCCCTGATTTTAGTGGGATTGCTTCCAGCTTCTCACCATTTACTTTGATGTTGGCTACTGGTTTGCTGTAGATTGCTTTTATCATGTTTAGGTATGTGCCTTGTATTCCTGATCTTTCCAAAACTTTTATCATGAATGGGTGTTGAATCTTGTCAAATGCTTTTTCTGCATCTAACGAGATGATCATGTGGTTTTTGTCTTTGAGTTTGTTTATATAATGGATTACATTGATGGATTTTCGTATATTAAACCATCCCTGCATTCCTGGAATAAAACCTACTTGGTCAGGATGGATGATTGCTTTAATATGTTCTTGGATTCGGTTAGCGAGAATTTTATTGAGGATTTTTGCATCGATATTCATAAGAGAAATTGGTCTGAAGTTCTCTATCTTTGTTGAGTCTTTCTGTGGTTTAGGTATCAGAGTAATAGTGGCTTCATAAAATGAGTTGGGTAGAGTACCTTCTACTTCTATTTTGTGAAATAGTTTGTGCAGAACTGGAATTAGATCTTCTTTGAAGGTCTGATAGAACTCTGCACTAAACCCGTCTGGTCCTGGGCTTTTTTTGGCTGGGAGACTATTAATAACTGCTCGTATTTCTTTAGGTGATGTGGGACTGTTTAGATGGTCAACTTGATCCTGACTCAACTTTGGTACCTGGTATCTGTCTAGAAATTTGTCCATTTCGTCCAGGTTTTCCAGTTTTGTTGAGTATAACCTTTTGTAGAAGGATCTGATGGTGTTTTGGATTTCTTCAGGATCTGTTGTTATGTCTCCCTTTTCATTTCTGATTTTGTTAATTAGCATTTTGTCCCTGTGCCCTTTAGTGAGTCTAGCTAAGGGTTTATCTATCTTGTTGATTTTCTCAAAGAACCAACTCCTCATTTGGTTAATTCTTTGAATAGTTCTTCTTGTTTCCACTTGGTTGATTTCACCCCTGAGTTTGATTATTTCCTGCCGTCTACTCCTCTTGGGTGAATTTGCTTCCTTTTTTTCTAGAGCTTTTAGATGTTGTCAAGCTGCTAGTATGTGCTCTCTCCCGTTTCTTCTTGGAGGCACTCAGAGCTATGAGTTTCCCTCTTAGAAATGCCTTCATTGTGTCCCAAAGGTTTGGGTACGTTGTGGCTTCATTTTCATTAAACTCTAAAAAGTCTTTAATTTCTTTCTTTATTCCTTCCTTGACCAAGGTATCATTGAGAAGAGTGTTGTTCAGTTTCCAGGTGTATGTTAGCTTTCCATTATTTATGTTGTTATTGAAGATCAGTCTTAGCCCATGGTGGTCTGATAGGATACATGGGACAATTTCAATATTTTTGTATCTGTTGAGGCCTGTTTTGTGACCAATTATATGGTCAATTTTGGAGAAGGTCCCGTGAGGTGCTGAGAAGAAGGTATACCCTTTTGTTTTAGGATAAAATGTTCTGTAGATTGTTGGGAGCCGCCCCCACATTCGCCGTCACAAGATGGCGCTGACAGCTGTGTTCTAAGTGGTAAACAAATAATCTGCGCATGTGCCAAGGGTATTTCTCCACCCCATGCACTCTGCCTTCCCCGTGGCAACAACTCGGCCATGGGCTGCAGCCAATCAGGGAGTGATACGTCCTAGGCGAAGGTTAACTCTCCTAAATAGGGACGGGGTTTCGTTTTCGTTTTTGGGGCTTGGGGCTTGCACGCTTGCCCCTGAAGATGTAAGCAATAAAGTTTTGCCACAAAAGATTCTGGTTTGTTGTGTTCTTCCTGGCCGGTCGTGAAAACGCGTGCAAGAGTTGGTGCCGAAACCCGGGACGAGAAATCCTGGGATAAGAAAAACCGGGACGGTTACCATCACCGGCGCAAGGAAGATCCCTCATTCTGGAACCAGAACTGCGGGTCATGTTAATAAAGTGTTCCCGTAAAACAGACTGTTGAGAAGGATTCAACTGCGTAAATTCAGAACTCTTCAGCTGGGGAACGGTGGTAATAAAGTGTTCCCACAACACAGACTGTTGAGAAGGATTCAACTGCATGAATTCAGAACTCTTCAGCTGGGGAACAGGGTACCCGTAAGTATAGCTTTACAAGGTAAGTCTGGCCTTGAACTTTCTAACGAAATTCAAGACAGTCTATCAGAAGTAAAGTGGGAAATAGCTTTACAAGGTACGCCTGGCCTTAAACTTTCTAACGAAATTCAAGACAGTCTATCAGAAGTAAAGTGGGAAATAGCTTTACAAGGTATGTTTGACCTTGAACTTTCTCTAGTGTTAGGAGCCCTTTTGTTCCTTTTCACATGTTATCAAGCGGTTAAGGCAGGGCTGAAAATTCTGGATGAAATTCAGGGCAATCTATCAGAAGTAAAGCGGGGAGAGAGAGTAGGAACAAAGAGAAAATATGGTACACAAAATAAGTATACAGGCCTTTCCAAGGGTCTTGAACCCGAGGAAAAGTTAAGGTCAGGTAAGAATACCTGGGGAGAGATTAGAAGGAAGGAGAAGGAAAAAGAAAAGAAAAAAGATCAATCAGCGGAGGTTTCTAGGAGAAGGAGCCTATACTCATCACTAGGTGAGTTCAAGGAGCCAGTTCTTAGTAGTTCTAAATCAGATAAAAAGGCTATTAGGGCCTGAAAGGCGCTCTCCCGTGCAGGTGAAGCCACTGGACAACTAACAAAGATCGTCCAGGGACCTTAGGAGTCCTTCTCAGATTTTGTGGCCAGTATGACAGAGGCAGGCTCTTGCAGCCTACAAGGTCTTATTGTCCACCCTGGAGTTGTAGATCAGGATTATAAAGGGGAACTTCAGGTTCTCTGTTCTTGTCCTCAAGTTTTCTTTTCTATATCACAAGGGGACAAAATAGCTCAACTAATAATTTTGCCAAGCCTACATGGCTGTTTTCCTTCCTCTGGTATTCCTCGAGCCGCCAGAGGGATTGGTTCTACTAAAAATGATTCTGATTACTTAATAATGCCTTTAGATTGTTGTCAAATTTTATCTACTCCTCATGTAGGGGTAAACCCTCGTGGCGTCAGGCCATTACAGGTCTGACAAATGGATGTCACGCATATTTCCTCCTTTGGGAGAAATCAATATTTACATGTTTCTATTGACACCTGCTCTGGTGTAATGTTTGCCACACCTTTAACAGGTAAAAAAGCCTCACATGTGATTCAACATTGTCTTGAGACATGGAGTGCTTGGGGGAAACCCAAACTCCTTAAGACTGATAATGGACCAGCTTATACATCTCAAAAATTCCAGCAGTTCTACCGTCAGATGGACGTGACCCACCTGACTGGACTTCCATACAACCCTCAAGGACAGGGTATTGTTGAGCGTGCGCATCGCACCCTCAAAGCCTATCTTATAAAACAGAAGAGGGGAATCGAGGAGGCTCTACCCCGAGTACCAAGAGTGTCTGTGTCTATGGCACTCTTTACACTCAATTTTTTAAATATTGATGCTCATGGCCATACTGCGGCTAAACGTCATTGTTCAGAGCCAGATAGGCCCAATGAGATGGTTAAATGAAAAAATGTCCTTGATAATAAATGGTATGGCCCGGATCCTATTTTGATAAGATCCAGGGGAGCTATTTGTGTTTTCCCACAGAATGAAGACAACCCATTTTGGATACCAGAAAGACTCACCCAAAAAATCCAGACTAACCAAGGGAATACTGATGTCCCTCGTCTTGGTGATGTCCAGGGCGTCAATAACAAAGAGAGAACAGCGTTGGGAGATAATGTCGACATTTCCACTCCTAATGACGGTGATGTATAATGCTCAAGTATTCCCCTGCTTTTTTACCACTAACTAGAAACTGGGTTTGGCCTTGATTCAGACAGCCTTGGCTCTGTCTGGACAGGTCCAGACGACTGACACCATTAACACTTTGTCAGCCTCAGTGACTACAGTCATAGATAAACAGGCCTCAGCTAATGTCATGATACAGGGTGGTCTCATGCTGGTTAATCAACTCATAGATCTTGTCCAGAAACAACTAGATGTATTATGGCAAATAGCTCAGCTGAGATGTGAACAAAAGTTTCCGGGATTGTGTATTACTTCCATTCAGTATGAGAAATTTACTAGGGCAGCTAATTTGTCAAAAAGTCTTTTTCAGTATATGTTACAAAATTGGACGGCTGAATTTGAACAGATCCTTCGGGAATTGAGACTTCAGGTCAACTCCACGCGCTTGGACCTGTCCCTGACCAAAGGATTACCCAATTGGATCTCCTCAGCATTTCCCTTCTTTAAAGAATGGGTGGGATTGATATTATTTGGAGATATACTTTGCTGTGGATTAGTGTTGCTTCTTTGGTTGGTCTGTAAGCTTAAGGCCTAAACTAAGAGAGACAAGGTGGTTATTGCCCAGACACTTACAGCTCTAAAACATGGTGCTTCCCCTGATATATAGTTATCTATGCTTAAGCAATAGGTCGCTAGCCACTCAGCTCTTGCACACCACGAGGCTAGTCTCATTACACGGGATAGAGTGAGTGTGCTTCAGCAGCCCGAGAGAGTTGCACGGCTAAGCACTGCAGTAGAAGGGCTCTGCGACATATATGAGCCTATTCTAGGGAGACATGTCATCTTTCAAGAAGGTTGAGTGTCCAAGTGTCCTTCTCTCCAGGTAAAACGACACGGGAGCAGGTCAGGGTTGCTCTGGGTAAAAGCCTGTGAGCCTAAGAGCTAATCCTGTATACGGCTCCTTTACCTACACACTGGAGATTTGACCTCTATCTCCACTCTCATTAATATGGGTGGCCTATTGCTCTTATTAAAAGGAAAGGGGGAGATGTTGGGAGCCGCCCCCACATTCGCCGTCACAAGATGGCGCTGACAGCTGTGTTCTAAGTGGTAAACAAATAATCTGCGCATGTGCCAAGGGTATTTCTCCACCCCATGCACTCTGCCTTCCCCGTGGCAACAACTCGGCCATGGGCTGCAGCCAATCAGGGAGTGATACGTCCTAGGCGAAGGTTAACTCTCCTAAATAGGGACGGGGTTTCGTTTTCGTTTTTGGGGCTTGGGGCTTGCACGCTTGCCCCTGAAGATGTAAGCAATAAAGTTTTGCCACAAAAGATTCTGGTTTGTTGTGTTTTTCCTGGCCGGTCGTGAAAACGCGTGCAAGAGTAGATATCTGTCAGGTCCATTTGTTTCATAACTTCTGTTAGTTTCACTGTGTCCCTGTTTAGTTTCTGTTTCCACGATCTGTCCATTGATGAAAGTGGTGTGTTGAAGTCTCCCACTATTATTGTGTGAGGTGCAATGTATGCTTTGAGCTTTACTAAAGTGTCTTTAATGAATGTGGCTGCCCTTGCATTTGGAGCGTAGATATTCAGAATTGAGAGTTCCTCTTGGAGGATTTTACCTTTGATGAGTATGAAGTGTCCCTCCTTGTCTTTTTTGATAACTTTTGGTTGGAAGTCGATTTTATCCGATATTAGAATGGCTACTCCAGCTTGTTTCTTCAGACCATTTGCTTGGAAAATTGTTTTCCAGCCTTTCACTCTGAGGTAGTGTCTGTCTTTTTCCCTGAGATGGGTTTCCTGTAAGCAGCAGAATGTTGGGTCCTGTTTGTGTAGCCCGTCTGTTAGTCTATGTCTTTTTATTGGGGAATTGAGTCCATTGATATTAAGAGATATTAAGGAAAAGTAATTGTTGCTTCCTTTTATTTTTGTTGTTAGAGTTGGCATTCTGTTCTTGTGGCAGTCTTCTTTTTGGTTTGTTGAGGGATTACTTTCTTGCTTGTTCTAGGGCGTGATTTCCGTCCTTGTATTGCTTCTTTTCTGTTATTATCCTTTGAAGGGCTGGATTCGTGGAAAGATATTGTGTGAATTTGGATTTGTCATGGAATACTTTGGTTTCTCCATCTATGGTAATTGAGAGTTTGGCCGGGTATATTAGCCTGGGCTGGCGTTTGTGTTCTCTTAGTGTCTGTATAACATCTGTCCAGGCTCTTCTGGCTTTCATAGTCTCTGGTGAAAAGTCTGGTGTAATTCTGATAGGCCTTCCTTTATATGTTACTTGACCTTTTTCCCTTACTGCTTTTAATATTCTATCTTTATTTAGTGCATTTGTTGTTCTGATTATTATGTGTCAGGAGGAATTTCTTTTCTGGTCCAGTCTATTTGGAGTTCTGTAGGCTTCTTGTATGATCATGGGCATCTCTTTCTTTATGTTTGGGAAGTTTTCTTCAATTATTTTGTTGAAGATATTAGCTGGCCCTTTAAGTTGAAAATCTTCATTCTCATCAATTCCTATTATCCGTAGGTTTGGTCTTCTCATTGTGTCCTGGATTTCCTGAATGTTTTGAGTTAGGATCCTTTTGCATTTTGTATTTTCTTTGACTGTTGTGTCAATGTTCTCTATGGAATCTTCTGCACCTGAGATTCTCTCTTCCATTTCTTGTATTCTGTTGCTGATGCTCGCATCTATGGTTCCAGATCTCTTTCCTAGGGTTTCTGTCTCCAGCATTGCCTCGCTTTGGGTTTTCTTTACTGTGTCTACTTCCCTTTTTAGTTCTAGTATGGTTTTGTTCATTTCCATTACCTGTTTGGATGTGTTTTCCTGTTTTTCTTTAAGGACTTCTACCTGTTTGGCTGTGTTTTCCTGCTTTTCTTTAAGGGCCTGTAACTCTTTAGCAGTGCTCTCCTGTAATTCTTTAAGTGACTTATGAAAGTCCTTCTTGATGTCCTCTAGCATCATCATGAGAAATGTTTTTAAATCTGGGTCTAGATTTTCGGGTGTGTTGGGGTGCCCAGGACTAGGTGGGGTGGGAGTACTGCGTTCTGATGATGGTGAGTGGTCTTGATTTCTGTTAGTAGGATTCTTACGTTTGCCTTTCGCCATCTGGTAATCTCTGAAGCTAGCTGTTATAGTTGTCTCTGTTAAGAGCTTGTTCTTCAGGTGACTCTGTTAGCCTCTATAAGCAGACCTGGGAGGGTAGCACTCTCCTTAGTTTCAGTGGGTAGAGTATTCTATGCAGGCAAGCTCTCTTCTTGCAGGGAAGGTACCCAGATATCTGGTGTTCGAACCGGACTCCTGGCAGAAGTTGTGTTCCACTCACTAGAGGTCTTAGGATCCCTTGTGGAATCCTGTGTGGGCCCTTGCGGGTGTCAGGCAACTCCGCTGGCAAGGAAGCCCGGGGCTCGAGTGGATCGGAAGGGGCTTTTGCCCTGGGTCAGGCCCGGGTAGTCTGCTTCCCTATGTACCGCAGTCTCAGGTTCCGCACGATTGGATTGGGGCCGGCACTGTGTTCCACTCACCAGAGGTCTTAGGATACCGTGGGGAATCCTGTGTGGGCCCTTGCGCGAGTCAGGCAACTCTGCTGGCAAGGAAGCCCGGGGCTCGAGTCTCTCTTTTTTTTTTAATTAGGTATTTTCCTCATTTACATTTCCAATGCTATCCCAAAACTCCCCCATACCCATACCCCAACTCCCCTACCCACCCACTCCCACTTTTTGGCCCTGGCATTCCCCTGTACTGGGGCATATAAAGTTTGCAAGTCCAATGGGCCTCTCTTTCCAGTGATGGCCAACTAGGCCATCTTTTGATACATATGCAGCTAGAGTCAAGAGCTCCGGGGTACTGGTTAGTTCATAATGTTGTTCCACCTATAGGGTTGCAGATCCCTTTAGCTCCTTGATTACTTTCTCTAGCTCCTCCATTGGGGGCCCTGTGATCCATCCAATAGCTGACTGTGAGCATCCACTTCTGTGTTTGTTGACCCCAGCATAGTCTCACAAGAGACAGCTATATCTGGGTCCTTTCAGCAAAATCTTGCTAGTGTATGCAATGGTGTCAGCATTTGGACACTGATTATGGGATGGATCCCTGGATATGGCAGTCTCTAGATGGTCCATCCTTTCTTCACAGCTCCAAACTTTGTCTCTGTAACTCCTTCCATGGGTGTTTTGTTCCCAATTCTAAGAAGGGGCAAAGTGTCCACACTTTGGTCTTCATTCTTCTTGAGGTTCATGCGTTTGGCAAATTGTATCTTTTATCTTGGGTATCCTAAGTTTTGGGCTAATATCCACTTATCAGTGAGTACATATTGTGTGAGTTCCTTTGTGATTGGGTTACCTCACTCAGGATGATGCCCTCCAGGTCCAAACATTTGCCTAGGAATTTCATAAATTCATTCCTTTTAATAGCTGAGTAGTACTCCATTGTGTAAATGTACCACGATTTCTGTATCCATTCCTCTGTTGAGGGGCTTCTGGGTTCTTTCCAGCTTCTGGCTACTATAAATAAGGCTGCTATGAACATAGTGGAGCATGTGTCCTTCTTACCGGTTGGGACATTTTCTGGATATATGCCCAGGAGAGGTATTGCTGGATCCTCCTGTAGTACTATGTCCAATTTTCTGAGGAACCGCCAGACTGATTTCCAGAGTGGTTGTACAAGCTTGCAATCCCACCAACAATGGAGGAGTGTTCCTCTTTCCCCACATCCTCGCCAGCATCTGCTGTCACCTGAATTTTTGATCTTAGCCAGTCTGACTGGTGTGAGGTGGAATCTCAGGGTTGTTTTGATTTGCATTTCCCTGATGATTAAGGATGTTCAACATTTTTTCAGGTGCTTCTCAGCCATTTGGTAGTCCTCAGGTGAGAATTCTTTGTTTAGCTCTGAGCGTCATTTTTAATGGGGTTATTTGATTTTCTGGAGTTCACCTTCTTGAGTTCTTTATATATATTGGATATAAGTCCCCTATCTGATTTAGGATAGGTAAAGATCCTTTCCCAATCTGTTAGTGGTCTTTTTGTCTTATTGACGGTGTCTTTTGCCTTGCAGAAGCTTTGCAGTTTCATGAGGTCCTATTTGTCAATTCTCAATCTTACAGCACAAGCCATTGCTGTTCTATTCAGGAATTTTTCCCCTGTGCCCATATCTTCAAGGCTTTCCCCCACTTTCTCCTCTATAAGTTTCAGTGTCTCTGGTTTTATGTGGAGTTCCTTAATCCACTTAGATTTGACCTTAGTACAAGGAGATAGGAATGGATCAATTCGCATTCTTCTACATGATAACCACCAGTTGTGCCAGCACCATTTGTTGAAAATGCTGTCTTTCTTCCACTTGATGGTTTTAGCTCCCTTGTCGAAGATCAAGTGACCATAGGTGTGTGGGTTCATTTCTGGGTCTTCAATTCTATTCCACTGGTCTACTTGTCTGTCACTATACCAGAACCATGCAGTTTTTATCACAATTGCTCTGTAGTACAGCTTCAGGTCAGGCATGGTGATTCCACCAGAGGTTCTTTTATCATTGAGAAGAGTTTTTGCTATCCTAGGTTTTTTGTTATTCCAGATGAATTTGCAAATTGCCCTTTCTAATTTGTTGAAGAATTGAGTTGGAATTTTGATGGGGATTGCATTGAATCTGTAGATAGCTTTTGGCAAGATAGCCATTTTTACTATATTGATCCTGCCAATCCATGAGCATGGGAGATCTTTCCATCTTCTGAGATCTTCTTTAATTTCTTTCTTCAGAGACTTGAAGTCCTTATCATACAGATCTTTCACTTCCTTAGTTAGAGTCATGCCAAGATATTTTATATTATTTGTGACTATTGAGAAGGGTGTTGTTTCCCTAATTTTTCTCAGCCTGTTCATTCTTTGTGTAGAGAAAGGCCATTGACTTGTTTAATTTTATATCCAGCTACTTCACCAAAGCTGTTTATCAGGTTTAGGAGTTCTCTGGTGGAATTTTTAAAGTCACTTATATATACTATCATATCTGCAAAAAGTGATATTTTGACTTCATCTTTTCCAATTTGTATCCCCTTGATCTCCTTTTGTTGTCGAATTGCTCTGGCTAGGACTTCTAGTACTATGGTGAACTGGTAGGGTGAAATCTGAACCCCATTTTTTAATGGGGTTATTTGATTTTCTGGAGTTCACCTTCTTGAGTTCTTTATATATATTGGATATTAGTCCCCTATCTGATTCAGGATAGGTAAAGATCCTTTCCCAATGTGTTGGTGGTCTTTTTGTCTTATTGATGGTGTCTTTTGCCTTGCAGAAGCTTTGCAACTTTATGAGGTCTTATTTATCAATTTTCGATCTTACAGCACAAGCCATTGCTGTTCTATTCAGGCATTTTCCCCCTGTACCCATATCTTCGAGGCTTTTCCCCACTTTCTCCTCTATAAGTTTCAGTGTCTCTGGTTTTATGTGGAGTTCCTTAATCCACTTAGATTTGACCTTAGTACAAGGATAGGAATGGATCAATTCACATTCTTCTACATGATAACCACCAGTTGTGCCAGCACCATTTGTTGAAAGTGCTGTCTTTTTTCCACTGGATGGTTTTACCTCCCTTGACAAAGATCAGGTGACCATAAGTGTGTGGGTTCATTTCTGGGTCTTCAATTCTGTTCCATTGGTCTACTTGTCTGTCACTATACCAGTACCATGAAGTTTTTATCACAATTGCTCTGTAGTACAGCTTCAGGTCAGGCATGGTGATTCCACCAGAGGTTCTTTTATCATTGAGAAGAGTTTTTGCTATCCTAGGTTTTTTGTTATACCAGATGAATTTGCAGATTGCTCTTTTTAATTTGTTGAAGAATTGAGTTGGAATTTTGATGGGGATTGCATTGAATCTGTAGATAGCTTTTGGCAAGATAGCCATTTTTACTATATTGATCCTGCCAATCCATGAGCATGGGAGATCTTTCCATCTTCTGAGATCTTCTTTAATTTCTTTCTTCAGAGACTTGAAGTTCTTATCATACAGATCTTTCACTTCCTTAGTTAGAGTCATGCCAAGTTATTTTATATTATTTGTGACTATTGAGAAGGGTGTTGTTTCCCTGATTTCTTTCTCAGCCTGTTTATCCTTTGTGTACAGAAAGGCCATTGACTTGAGTTAATTTTCATATCCAGCTACTTCATTGAAGCTGTTTATCAGGCTTAGGAGTTCTCTGGTGGAATTTTTAGGTTCACTTATATATACTATCATATCTGCAAAAAGTGATATTTTGACTTCTTCCTTTCCAATTTGTATCCCCTTGATCTCCTTTTGTTGTCGAATTGCTCTGGCTAGGACTTCAAGTACAATGTTGAATAGGTAGGGAGAGAGTGGACAGCCTTGTCTAGTCCCTGATTTTAGTGGGATTGCTTCCAGCTTCTCACCATTTACTTTGATGTTGGCTACTGGTTTGCTGTAGATTGCTTTTATCATGTTTAGGTATGGGCCTTGAATTCCTGATCTTTCCAAGACTTTTATCATGAATGGGTGTTGGATTTTGTCAAATGCTTTCTCTGCATCTATTGAGATGATCATGTGGTTTTCGTCTTTTGAGTTTGTTTATATACTGGATTATGTTGATGGATTTCTGTATATTGAACCATCCCTTCATCCCTGGGATGAAACCTACTTGGTCAGGATGGATGATTGTTTTGAAGTGTTCTTGGATTCGGTTAGCGAAAACTTTATTGATGATTTTTGCATCGATATTCATAAGGGAAATTGGTCTGAAGTTCTCTATCTTTGTTGGGTCTTTTGTGGTTTAGGCATCAGAGTAATTGTGGCTTCATAGAATGAGTTTAGTAGAGTACCTTCTGTTTCTATTTTGTGGAATAGTTTGTGAAGAACTGGGATTAGATCTTCTTTGAAGGTCTGATAGAACTCTGCACTAAATCCATCTAGTCCTGGGCTTTTTTTGGTTGGGAGACTATTAATGACTGCTTCTATTTCTTTAGGGGATATAGGACTGTTTAGATCATTAACCTGATCTTGATTTAACTTTGGTACCTGGTATCTGTCTAGAAACTTGTCCATTTCATCCAGGTTCTCCAGTTTTGTTGAGTATAGCCTTTTTTAGAAGGATCTTGCTAATCACACCGTAGCTCAGCTTAAATGCTGCCCCTGCTCTCATTCTTCCTTTTCTGAACTTCAGGTCCAAGATTCTGGAAAAACTAACTCACCCAGCAGTTCTGCCTCCTAAACTCATCCACTCCTAGGCTTGAGGCACTGCCTCTTTTGCCTTAATTCTTTCACTGTGTATCAGTGGACACTCTTTTTATCCCACTTCATGCTTTCCAGGAGCCTTGTAAACAGGTGCCTACCCTCCAACCCCATCACACTTCTTGTCTTCCATGACGAACCTCATGTTTTCCTCACATATTCTGGAATCTTCTCAGTGCCTTTATCATCTCCTTTCTCTCCTCACACCAAAATCTTGATGTCTCTATTTAGCTCTGCTCCAAAGACTACCAGTACAACTCTTATGTTTTATAGTGATAATCAACTCACTGAGATATCCAAATTTATTCATTCAATTCAATCAGTCATTCAGTAAACATTTATGAAACACCTAGAAGGTACTAGTTGCCACTCCAGGTACTGGGATGCATCAGTGGGCAAAAGATAGAGGGGAAATGTTTCTGCCCTATGTAAACAGGAATCATCAAACCATAAACAAAATAAATGAGTGAGATGAAATGAACAGGATAGAGTAGAATAGAATAGGACTAATAGAGACTGAATGTGGTAGAAGGCCTTAAGGGAAGAAGGGAAAAGCTTATTGGAAAGATATTTTGGCTACTACAATGAGCTACAAAGCGAAAGGAACAAGAGTGTACTTGTGTGCTTATGAGCCAGCAGTGGTGGCATACACCTGTGATTCCATTACTCCAAGAATGAGGCCAACCCAGGCTACACTTGAATTTTAGGTCAGCTTGTTGTGAGAAATATTAAAATGAGCAGCAAGTTCCTGAGCTACACCCAGCTACTCTCTGTCCCGGTGGTCTCAACACCTCTGTCTCTATTTAGCCCCAGCAGCGACCAATCGCTGACTTCCCATCTCTGATTCACCTGTCTCAGTGCTGCCCATACCTTCTCAGCCATTTACCTCCAGCAGTTAGTTGTCACAAATCCCCTTAACCCAGTAAATCAAAACTCTAAAAGCTTATAATTAATCAGTCAGATTTATATATAAATAAATTCTCAATACACAAGATGCCCACACAATAAATTCACGGCCAATTTATAATGGTACAAGCTGCCCACCTAGATTAGACAAGTTACCCCAATTATTCTATCCCTATATGATATTATAACTACATGTGGCTATTTAAACCACCAATCTGAATCATCCCGTTTGTCCTCCATCTTGCTTCCTCTCCTCTTCTCCTGTTGCCTCCTTTTTCCCTGTCCAATCACAGGTCTCCTGCTGTACTAATATTTAAATTAATTGGACAGGGAAAATCCTGCCATACCAACTCAAGCAACATAGCAAGATCTTGTCAAAAAAGGAGGAGGAGGAGAAGGAAGGAAAGAAGGAAGGAAGGAAGGAAGGAAGGAAGGGAGGAAGGAAGGAAGAAGGGAGGGAGGTTGGGTGAGAGGGAGGGAAAAGAAAAGAACTAAAAAAATGATACTGACAGCCAAGGTCAGTGTGGTCTAGAGCAAAATAGATGGAGGCACATTAGCAAAGGCTGAGGCTTGATGGTGCAGTGCTGTGGATCACAGCCTATGTTACAGGAAGAATGTGAGTCTTCATGAGAGAACTCTGCAGAGCTTTAGCTAAGTGCCATCAGATCCATTGCCTAGGGCCAGGTTTCCTGGCATATACTCTGATACAGGAGGTTCACAGGAGACTATTATGGGGAGCATCCAGAATTAGAGCATGGAAGAAGTTGAACTAAGATTCTATTGTCACTGAGACCAGGAGATGGCTCTTTAGAGTTTCCCCAAATCTTTTAACCCCTGTTCAACTGGTCACTGGGTGCAGGTTGTCTCAGGAGAAGAGACTGTATCCCATGCAAGGCAGCCACTTCCAGTCACAGGCAATTCCAAGCACAGACTCAGCACCACACAGGTAACAACATTCCACCCTGGATGGCAGGGTGCACTTCAAAGATATGTAGCAGCAAGTCTCCAGGGCACTTGTCTGGGTGCTGCTGCACCTTCAATCTGCCTGTCACCATTGCCACCATTGTCACTATTGTCAGAGAATGCCTGAACCTCTACTTCCACATTTCCTACTACTAGGAGACCCTCATCACTCTCAGTTCTTGGCTCAGCAGCCTGAACGATCCTGTGGGAACAGGTTGGATCTTGTTGCTCGTCCTAGCAAAGCCCATTTAGTAGTGTTCCCATTCATTTCAGAACAAAAGCCAAGTCCTTACTGCAGTTTACATCCTGTCTTGCTGGAGTCTGGATCTCCACGCTCACCTTCCAGTATGTTATTCACCACTTCTTGCGGAACGTCTTTGCTGGAAGCTCCCTTCTGTGGGGAACTGAAGACCTTCGTCTTTCTTTCACTTCCAGGAGAGAACCCTGACTCGGCGGCACAGTGAAACTAGAGCAGAATGAGGAAGCCTTGGACTGAGATGTGAAGAGCTGCATCTGCTGGGTAAAAGGTAACTACCTTCTTCTAGTCCGTGTACAGCCATTTACTCAGGGGAATTCAACTGTCCGCTAGAAATCCACAAGTAATCATTTAAATCAGTGTTTCTCCACCTACGGGTCTCAAGCAACTAGGACAAGAGGGAGGGCCAGCGTCCCCTAGTGGACTGTTTTGCCTGTAATGTATGGATATGTACCACAAGCCTACATGGTGCCCTCAGGGATCAGAAGGAGGAAGACATCAGATATCCTAAAATGGTTGTTGAAGGAAGTCACTGTGAGCTGCCATGTGGGTGCTGGTGAAAGATCCTGACAGAATGTAAAAGGTCACAGAAGCCCTGAAACTGGCAAAATAGATTTCATTGTTAGTAGAACTAGCGTCACTGATTTAGAAAAATAGAGGTGCACAATGCTCTGGCCGCTCCTAGAACCTGTGTGTCTGCCAATGTTCTGACCAGGTGTGTGCCCATTGCTGCACCTCACTGCCAGGTGTTTGTGATATTGGTTGCTATATTGGTTGCTGGGAAAGAGTCGAAAAATCTCCCCAGCAACCACAGTCCGGGCCAATCAGGAGTTGCTGCACCTTCATTAGACTCCTTCCTTGTTTCCCTCCCATACCCATTTCTTGAGGAATCAATCATTTTAGAATAGACATTGTTTAGATCTGGAAATCTCACCTTCTCCTTTCCCCCTTAAGGACCTATAAAAACTGGGACCCCTTTTCCCTCAGGGTGGACAACTCTACCCCTGAGTGGGATACGAGTCGTCCCCAGAGTTCTGGCTTTCCCCGAATAAAGCCTCGTGTGGTTTGCATCAAGCTTGGTCTCTCGTGAGTTCTTGGGGGTCTGCTATTATCCTGAGTCCTGAGCGAGGGGCTCCTCAGGGAGTCTTTCACTGGAAACCAAGCCTGGGTCTCCTGCAAGAGCAACAAGTGCTTTTAACTATAGAGCCATTTCCCTAGGCCCATCGTAGTTTTTAAACAGAGAAAGTTCTACCAAGAAAGGTAGAAACCTGAGTCACAGAGGACCTGAGTCTGAAGGGACTGAGGTAGCAAAACAAACTCCATTTTGGTTTTTTAGACTCCATCTTAGGTTTTTGTCCTCAGAGTGACTTGTCCCCCACCCTTGAGTTCTGGAAAAAAACAAAACAAAACATGAGATCTTGACAGTTGCAAAATAGGCATAACAGCTGTAGTCAAGCGATAATACCAGGGTGGGCTAAGTAAACATGAATCATTCCCAAGTCATGAAGCTTCTTTTAGGTGTGTGCTCCCTCCTTGCGGTTTGATCAGATGCTGTAAACCAATCAGCTTAAAGGCCAACATTCCTTTATCCTCTTACTTAATCATTTAACTCCAAGGCTTGCCAATCCCTACTTGCGTTTTTTTCCTCTATAAACCCCATGCCCTAGACTTTGGGGTCGCTCTCCTATCCTATTGCACCAGGATAGTTTGTGGCCCAGGTTCAAGCCTGAATAAAAACTCTTGTGTGCATAGCCGGGCATGGTGGTGCACACCTTTAATCCCAGCACTTGGGAGTTCGAGGCCAGCCTGTTCTACAAAGTGAGTTCCAGGATAGCCAGGGCTACACAGAGAAACCCTGTCTCAAAAAAACCAAATAAATAAATAAATAAATAAATAAACCTTAAAAGAAAGTTATAGAAATTATTCTTCCTTAGAGGGAAAGGAATATACAGAAGTTGGTGATATCTGCCAAGCAGCTATATATTTCATCCTTTAATTCTGTTACTCTTCAAAAGGAAAAAAGTGTTCTTTCCTGTCTTCAGGACTCTTGTTACTAGGGGTCCTAAAGTTACCCCAGAGTATTGAGACACTAGTGCTCAAATTTTCAGGGCATACTGTGCTAGCCAGCATCTAGGATGGTTCCCAGTGATCTTCGACTCCTGGTAGTCACCTGGTGAATACCTGAACACTGTGCACACAGGTATCCACTCTATAGGGCTTTTCTGTGTGACCAATTGACTAACCCAGAAGTGACAATGTGTCTCCATCATTAAAACGTCTGCCATCTGAGTAAGCAATGTTCAAAGCAGACTCTTCAACCACCATGAAGCCTTCAGATGACTGCAGCCCTGGCTGATGATATTCCTGCAACTTTGAAAACGAACTAGAACTTAGCTCCCAAATTCCTGATCTGTACTAAAGTCTGAGATATGAAATGATTATTATTGTTTCAATTATTCTGGATTTGTAATGAATAACAAATACACGAGTCCCCTCCCCTTTTTGTACAGGTTGGGCATCAACCCAAGACTGCCCATTGGTAGGTAAGGCCCTACCATTCAGCTTCATCACCGCTCAAACAAGTTTCTTCTCATGGGAACAAATTTGACCACGTGAGTTATTTTATTAAGTACATAATAAAACAGTACAGTAGAACACAGCTTTTACCTGATTAAACTAAATTAAAAAATTGAAATTAAAAACATTGCAAAAATAGCCAAAGAAAAAGCTATCTTAAGGGGCTGAAGAGATGGCCCAATGGTTAAGAGATCTGGCTGCTCTTCCTGAGCACCCAATTTCAGTTCCCAGTACCTACAGGGTGGCTCACAAACACGGGGAAACTCCAGCTCCAGGGGATGGGATAGACGCCCCCCCCCCCAGCCTGCACATGCGTACACACACAAATGAAAAAAAAAATCAAATAAAATCTTTTTAAAAAAGTCAATCTTAACAGTGTCAGGTTGAGGATATAGCTCAGTTGGTAGAGGGCTTGCCTAGTAAGGATTAAGCCCTGGGTTCCATCCCAAAGCACCACTTGTGGAGATGAAGACAGAAAGATCAAGAGTTCAAGGCCATCCTCTGCAGAATAGTTTCCTGTTAACTACGTGAGACACTGGGGGCGTCTGTGTGTGTGTGTGTTACTACAATTGCTTTTTTAATACAAAACCGCTACTCAGTGGCAATATGGTGCTGAGCCTGAGAGGTGGCTCCAGTGAAGTCCGCTCGTTTCCTAACGCTGGTTGGAGATGGATCTTTTGCAAACCCAGCCCTCACACATTTGGTCACCTCAACTTGGTGGGAACTTTTCAAAGTCATCTGGCAGCTGAAGCTCTCATTTCTGTGCTTCCCGACAGTTACCCTAGTGAGGAGCGCGTGCGCACCCAGGCAGCCTCCAGATCCGGGCTTCTCCTCTGTCCTCGCTTTCCATAGCAAGCCCCGGTGTTTCTCGTCCTCCTCACCCGCCGTTGCTTACTAGAGGGAAGCAGGAAACTCCCTGCTACTCGGCGCTCAGGCTCCCCGCTGCGCTTCTTATGGGATAGGTCAGGGGAGCACACTATTATTTCGTTGAGCGCTGAGGTGCCATACAAACCTGCCCCGACTGGGCAACTGCTCCTCGAGGTCATGCGCCCTGCAGCAATGTCCACAGCGGAGGGGGTCGTACAGCAACTTGAGCAGTTAACGTGCAGGTTCCCCGTGTGCGGTACCCGCCTTTACTACAGGGGAACCCTAGCAAGAAGGTGGATGCGCATGCTCAGTGTGCCGCTAAGGCACCGCGGCCGGATGAGAGACGCGCATGCTTCGTGTGTGCACTTCGCCTCCAGCGTTGCGTAGCAGCACGCATAGCTCTCTGGGAAACGTAGTTTCTCGGGCTTACAATCTCAGGCACGCCTCCCTCCTGGGCTCAGCGAGGGACTACCGCTCCCGCCCTTCCGGCAGACAGGAGCGTGCAGGGACGCGGACTGAAGGGCTGGGCGAGAGCGAGGAGGGCTGAACGGGTGGGAAGGCCACGCACGCGGGGGCGTGGCCTTGGCCGGGAAGCGGCCGCCGCTCGTGGTGCGGATCTAAGGAGAGAGCGGCGGAGACAACGCCAGGCGTGGGCGCGAACACTCCTGGTGGCACTCGGTGTTCTTAGGTCCCCTCGCTATTGGCCGGGACGCGGGAGAGCGCGGCGGGGGCGCGAGGTGGGAGCGGCCAATGCGAAACTGGCTGGTGCTGCTGTGCCCTTGCGTGCTCGGGGCCGCGCTGCACCTCTGGCACCTCTGGCTCCGTTCCCCGCCGGACCCCCACAACACCGGGCCCAGCGCGGCAGGTGAGGTGAGGGGCTGAGTCGCTGCGCTCGTGGGAGGCCGCGGGGGATGGCTGAAGGGGCACAGGGAGGGCTCGGACGTCCCAGAACGGACGGAACAAGCGAGTCTTTCTTTAGTGTCGGGCGAACCCAACTGTTCGTTTCTTATCAGCGTGTGCTCAGCGGCCCGCGTCGTGGTCGAGGGAGGGCCCTGGTCACAACTTGGGGCGCTTCTCTCCGAGGTGGGGTGGGGGAGCGAGCTTGCCGGTGCTGACGGTGTTGGCTTTGCGTGTCAGGACTCACTTTGCAGCGAGGAGGGACGGACTGTACTTTGTGGTCTCTGATCATGAGGTGAGTCAGGAAAAGACCTAGACGTGAACTAGGGTTCAGCTGTGAGTGGAGTCGCCCCTGTATTCTGCTTGGATAGCTTGCTAATTAAGGAGCCTAAGAATACCGGATTCTTCTTTAACTTCGCGTACATTTGTTCCCAAACTTCATCCATCGTGGGAATGAAATCTTTGTTCTCATTCGCCTTACAATCTGAAGGTGCGTTTGCCCACAGTGCGTATCCAGTGTTGTCCTGCCACCCTCAACACTACTTTCTTGTCTCCTGTGTGTCATTTTCAAGTTTTTCCCGGAATGCTTATATATGTCGAGAACTCTATAGCCATTTTAAAGATAGGGTAATGCTTTAATTTTTAACTACGTTAGGATTTATCTTACCATTTCATATCCAAACAGCTGTTTTCTTTTCAGAAAGTTTTAAAACAGTTCTTCACAGCCATCACAGAACCAAGTCTTATACCTTATTTAGCAATCCTCAAAACTCCGACTGTTACCAGATTACACTGGGGTTATTTTAGTAGTGATCTCTTTTCCTATTAGACAACCACCATTTTTTTGGAAAGGCTATTTGTGTGACTGAAAAGAATGACTTCCAAGTGGTATAATGAAAGTACATTATATGCGTATTTAGCTTGTGAGACTTTTACAAACTAGTTAAAAAAGGGCCGTACATACAAAATGCTTGGCCACCTAACATCTGTTGGGGTTGTGCTCTCTCTCACTCAAAGATGAGTGAGTTGCTGGAATCTACACGCAGAGCCCACTGTAGAATATATGTGACCTTAACATTAACAGTCTTTTAGCGTTCAACACAATAAACCTTGCCTTTGAGCTTGTGTTTAAGTAAGACTGCAAACAACTTTTGGATTTGGAACAGATTTTTTTCCTGATGTCTTAGTGCTTATCCATTTAGGATAGACTGGATTAAGCAAGCAAACTGTAGGAAGACTTAGGGTTATATGGGGTCATACTAGTTGTAAAAATTACTTTTGTGTTGATATCAAAGCTTTGTCAGATAATCAGTAGGATGTTTTAATTAGACAGATTCCTATCCCACTCTCCTCCCCTGGTACTTCAAAAACAAAAGCAGAAGTATTTTGATTGCAAAAAGTTCCCACAGGTCTTTTTCCTATTTTGCTGTTGAAATATTTAAAACATTTGGGCATTTTTACTTTCTGACCACATACATTAAGCCTAAAATCTGAGATTTTACTAAATATCTTTCTCTTGAAATAACACTTTAAGATTTATTTTGGCTTCTTTTCTGCTACTCTGTCTGGATTCCCATTTAAGCCACAATAGTACTTGTTTACATTTGTGTGTCTGTGTTTATGTGCATGCGTGTGCACTTGAGTGCACAATTGGTACAGCATGGAGCTTTTGCAAACGTTGCAGGACAACTTGTGAGTCAGTTCTCTCCTTCCACCACATGGGTTCTGATTTTGTGATGTTCAGAGTTTGATTATCAGACTTAGCAAGCCCTTTGACCTGATAAATCATTTCATTAGTACAATAACTTTTTGAAAAGGAAATTTATCTTGCCTGAATATTAGAAAAGCCCTCTGGCTAATGGTTGGTTCAGCGAACAGTAGAGGGCTGCTGGGCCATCTTCTCAAGCAGGTCAGAATTAGCAAATAATTAATGTAAGGTGCCGGCCTGCCAGGGCTTAACCATTTGAAAGGGAAGACGCATAAGACTATGAATATATCATGGAGATGGTGAGTATGATGAGGAAAAACGAGGTAGAGCTCTAAGAGTTGATCAAGGAAGGCCCATGTGGAAAGGTGACAGCTGAACAAAAGGACCTGAGGGAAGTAAGTCATGTCAGTACTAAGATTAGCAACTTTTCTAAAGTAGTGACTTTAAACAGCTGAAACCAGCCATGGAGCACAGCTAGTTAGGAGGAAGGTCTCTTGTGAAATACAGCACACCATAGGTACAGACAGGAAAGGAAATCATAGCCAGGGGATATAAACTGTGACGATTTTTGCCGACTGGTTTTGGACAGTGCCTTAGCAGAAATTATGCAGTGATCAATATAGAAATCAATATAGATCAATATAGATCTTATGTAATTGGGAAAAGGCTACTCTTTGTAAGGTATCTAGAAAAAAGGAAGCCAGAATTGTAAAGAAAAGTGGCTTATCACCAAGTACATATTTGTATAGCTAGGTGTAGGGCTGGATATCTGGGTCCAGCTGCTTGTTGACAGACTGGGCAAGCAGTTCAAAGACAAATTGAGCTTAATGTCCAGCTTTTGCCTAGGGTTGGCTCTTCCAAAAGTATCCCGCTATGCTATATCTCAGTACTTCAGTTCCCATGAATATAAGCTATAAGAATTTAGTCAGCAAAACACTCAGGTCAGTGCCTGAGTCACTCCTGGAGTTTTGGTGAGTGTTTGGGTTTTACTGCTGTGAACAGACATCACAACCAAGGCAACTCTTACAATAACATTTAACTGGGACTGGCTTACAGGTTCAGAGGTTTGGTCCATTATCAAGGTGAGAACATGGCAGCATCCAGGCAGGCATGGTGCAGGAGGAGCTATTCCAACACCTATTCCAACAAGGCTACACCTCCTAATAGTGCCACTCCCTAGGCCAAACATATATAAACCATCACATTCCACTCCCTGGCCCCCGTAGGCTTGTTCAAACACACAAGTCTATGGGGGCCATACATACCCATGGCATAAAAAAAATACATTTAGTCCTACTTGCAAAGTCCACATAGTCTAGAGCACTCTCAACAGTATTAAAAGTCCGAAGTTCAAGGTCTCTTTTTAAATCCATCCAATGACTTAACTTTAAACCTCAAAGCAAGACAGGAAATCAGCTGGGCAAACTCCAAACTGCATCTCCATGTGATGTCAAAGCAGTCTTCAGATTTCCAACTCCTTTTTCATCTTTTTTGACTGCAACAAACTTCTTCCTCCTGGGCTGGTTCCACTCCCTGTTAGCAGTTTTCCTCAGCAGATACCATGGATCTAGCATCTCAAAAACCTTGGGGTCTCCAAGGCAACTTCAGTGTTACAGAGTCATTTTTCAATGTCTGGGATCCACACATGATCTTCTGGACTCCTCCAAAGGGCTGGCATCACTTCTCTAGCTCTCTCCTCTGTGGCACTCTAAGCTCAGGTTGATCCACTTCACTGCTGCTGCCTTTCTTGGTGACCAACCCATGGTACTGACATCTCCAATATACTGGGGTCTTCTGCTACATCTAGGCTTCTCTGATAGCCTCTCATGGGCTCTCTTCATGGTGCCAAGTTTCAAATGCCCCGCATGATGGAACTGAGGCTGCACCTTCCCCAATGGCCTTTTATGGTTTCCTACAATGCCAAGCCTCAACTGCTCTTCATGACCCCTACTTACCTTCAAAACCAGTACCACCTGGGTGACTCGTAAGACCAAGGACATTACCAGGGACAGCTGCAGCACTCGAGGTACAACCTTGACTATCTCTGGAACATAGCTTCTTTGTGCTCTCAGAAAACACTTCCCAGAAGATTTCACCTCAGTGATACTGGTCTCTTCTTAGTCACCACTAATTTCTTAGCTCCAGCTAACCAGCATCAGTTGTCCCAGCAGTTCCTTCTATACTGGATTCTAAAGCCCGAACCATGTTGCCAAAGCTGCTGAGTTCTACTGCTTGCTGGGGCTGGAACATGGCCCCCTTGTTCTATTACAAAATCATCAGCTTTCTGTTTTCCAACTCCTTCACTGTCCAAGCTTGACTGTCCTGGAACTTGCTCTTTAGACTGACTGAATTCAGAGATCTACACATCTCTCTCCTAAGCACTGGGATTAAAGATGTTCTTCACCAAGCCTGGATTTAAGTTTTCCTTCAATTAGAACTTGGTCTGTTCTATGCTGGCCTTGAACTCAGAGTTCTGCTTTTCTTTGCTTCCTGTGATTAAAGGTTTATACAACCAAGCCTGGGCCTGAATTTAGCTGGGTGGGATCTTGCCCAGGTCACTACTCCCTTCATTCCATTTAATCTCCTTGAACACAGGATTCAGCTCCATTTCACTCCCTGGCCCCCCCAACCCCACCCCTTTAGTACTAGAACCATATATTTTTCCTTTTTTCAGCTTGGTCCTCTTGTTTAAAAAGCTTTTCATAAGATTTAGCCAGAGAACAAAGTCTAAGAGGGGCGTTTCTGAGACTTCCTTTGTCAATGCAATTAATTTGAGTCTTTTCCCCTTAGCTTCAGGCAGACTCTTTAGACAAGGGCAAAAAGTAGCCACATTCTTCACCAAAATAGCACAAAAACAGTCTCTAGACCACACATTGAAATTTTCCATTGAAACCTCTGCATAATTCAAATCATTATCAGTAACAAAGTCTTCCTTATTCCTTCTAGGTTAGCCCATCGAGCCCCACTGAAAACATTGGACTGCCTTCCAAATCCCAACATCCTCATTCTTCCAAACAAAAGCATGGTCAGGCCTATCACAGCAACATCCCAGCCCCTGCCTTAGTTAGGATTCCTCTGTTGTGAACAGACATCATAGCCAAAGCAACTCTGAGCCATCTCTCCAGCCCTTATAAGGACAGCATTTAATTGGGACTGGCATACAGGTTCAGAGGTTCAGTCCATTATCATCAAGGCGAGAATATGGCAGCATCCAGATAGGCATGGTGCAGGAGGAGCTGAGAGTTCTACATCTTCATCTGAAGGCTGCTATCAGAATACTGACTTCCAGGCAGTTAGGACTAGGGTATCAAAGCCCGTGCCCACAGCGACATACCTATTCCAGCAAGGCTACACCTCCTAATAGTGCTACTCCCTGGGCCAAACATATATAAAGCATCACAGTGAGTACTGGTAGTAGGAAGATGGCTAAAATATGGCAGTATGGTTCACTGAAGCTTGCCCAGTTGACTGACTCATCAGTAGATCTGTAATGGCTCTTACGGTTTCTTCATTTTCAAGATTTCTGCCTGATTGTGATGGATGTCATCAGAACCATACAGATGAGGGGTTTGTTGTTCTTTTGTTTGTTTGTTTTTGTTTTTGTTTTCTTAGGCTTATTTTGAATAATCAGTTTCGAGGTTAACTTCCCTTAGCCTTTAATATCCAAGGTTATTGCAAAGCCCAGCAAGTTGCCAGAGTCTCAGGATAGATTACTTACTAAAATAGTCATTGCTCTTGGGGCGCTTGCCTGGGGTTGTGAGTTATTCCTGTCATTGTGGAGATCTTGTTCCCTGTGGGCCTGTGCCATTTAGCATAGCAGACGGAGAAATGCTCAGTTTGAATGAATGAATCAAGAGAATAAAACTGAGACGATATGAACTTTCTACCTATATTACCTATTTACATGCCATGAGGACCTTATAATTTAAATATATTTCTTTCATAAGGAAAACAAGTTCTGTGGAGGAAAAGTTGAAATTATTTTTAAATGAAAGGAAAGAAATGTGGTCTGTACTTTTGGGTTATTTTCAATATGGTACATGTTTTGAAAAATGTATTTTGGAAATGTTCTTGATGTATCATACACATTATTTTCAGGTATGTGACGCAGGTTAATATATTTTCACAAGTTGGGGCCTCTCAATCATTTAATTTTAAAAAGGAAATCTGTGGGGTTGGGAAGCTAGCTCAGTTGGTAAAATGCTTGTCTTAAAGTAAGCATGAGGATATGAATTAGATCTCAAAAGCCAGGCACGGCGATGCACACTTGTAATCCCAGCCTTAGGAAGTGGAGGCAGGAGGATCCGGGACTTACTGGCTACCCAGCCTAGATGAATCAGTGACGCCTCAAAAAATAAGGTGAACAGCATTTGAGGAATGAAATGTCCACCAAGTTCCTACTTTCCTAAAGTATTGAGTATGTATTCGCAGTGTGTCCTGGGCTTTGTTTTGTGTGGCTTTTTGTTTGGCTTTATTTTTTTGAGACAGGTTCTCCCTCCCTCCCCAACCCTCTGCTCCTAGCCCCCTCTCTAGCTGTCCAAGAACTCACTATGTAAATCAGGCTGGCCTCAAACTCATAGAGACCCATCTGCCTCCGCCTCTCTGAGTGCTCGGATTGTAGAAATGTGTCATCACGTCTGGCTCCAGTGTGCCCTGTAAAAGACTTCCAGATTACAGTCCTACAGCAGTGAGGCAGAGTAGCTATTATCTTGAGATCATTGTCAACATTCTCTTAAGTACCTCCCATTATATTTTTACCATTGAAGAAGACATTTGTCACTTAAAATAGAGAAGAAATCTAATGTTATGTGCTCTAATTCAAACTCAGTGTTTAGTGAAGTTGGGCTTTTTCCTCCGGAGGGTGTTGACTTCTATCATGACTTGTCCCTTAGTGTTTATGTGTTGGTCGTCCATCCTCCCCTCCCTTCATGTCTCTAAATCCTGGAATCACGCTAGGTTTCCTATGCTTGTTCCATATGACGATGAGTGCGATGAGTATTGAAGTGAAACTAGAGAAAGGAGCTGTAAGCTTGAGTGACTGACCTGGGTGAGTGACCTGGGTCCTTAAAGTACCCACCTGAAACTTTTATCCATTTATATGGGGACTCTATTGGATGGGATTATGTGGGGGTTGTGTGGTAGAATGTGTTTTTCTTAATCTGACTGCAGTGTATCTGGGAATAGAAGTTCTCTAGGAGGTCAAGATACACTCTGGATTCTTTGCAAGAAAAAGATTGATGCAAAGTAAAGCAGTTGAACAGAAGTGGCATAGATGGGAGTAAGAAGCAGGGAGAAAGGACATCCAACAGAGGGTACAGTACTATCAAAAAGCTGCAATCCTCAGGGCTGTCACATGCTGGTGCTTATCTTTGTATATATCTACATGCTTAAAACAAACCTACAGACCTCGTTTGGCAGCAATATGTATGGTTCATGGAGAAACTAGTAAAAATTTATAGTCTAAACAGAAACTAGATTTAGTGCCCAGAAAGGTATGAAAAATTTTTCATGGAGAAATCTGAGGCTTTCAGAGGTTAAATTATATGCAGTGTGCCCTATTTCTAAGCGATCTGCTTTGATTAGATACCACAAAGAAGGTACTATTTTGACTCAGGGATATTTGAATTATTCTGAAAATTTGTTTTTGTCTAGAAACTTTATTTTCTGATGTCAGATTAATGAAGGACAGGTTAAGTGTGACTTTTTTTGCCTTTTGGCCTTTTACAGTTTTTTGTTTGTTTGTTTGTTTAGTTGGTTTGGTTTAGTTTGGCTTTGGATTTTTTTCCATAGCTACTGCTGTTCTGGAGCTCACTCTGTAGACCAGGCTGGCCTCAAACTCATAGAGACCCTCCTGCTTCTGCCTCTGAAGTTCTGGGATCAAAGGAGAGTGATCACCATTTGGCCTTTTATAGATTTTTAATCTTTTTATTTTATTTTTTATTTTATGTGTATGAATACACGGTAGCTGCCTTCAGACACACCAGAAAAGGGCTTTGGATCACATTACAGATGGTTGTGAGCCACCATGTGGTTGCTTAGGAATTGAATTCAGAACCTTTGGAAGAGCAGTCAGTGCTCTTAATCACTGAGCCATCTCTCCAGCCTCCAATTTTTAGTCTTTTAAAAAGACACTTTGAAACAGAAATTAAAAATTAGAATTTAAAAATTCTAGCTAGGCGTAGTCTAGATGAAGTCTAGCATTTGGAGGTAGAGGCAGGAGGATGGGGAGTTCAAGTTGAGTTTTTGACCAGCCCAGAACCATGACCTTATCTCAAAAAGATTTTTTTCCTCTGTCAGTTTTTGCTTGATTCTGAAATAGAGACATATGGGAGGCAAATTGCTTACCTGAGGTAGTGCCTTATTTTAGCTATGGGACTGGGTGGTGATTACATTGCCTCTATTCTGTCACTAGAGTATAGTTACTATTAATATCATTGTCAGATTTATACAAGAATTTCAATTTTATTCCAAATTTTACTCATTTAGAGTTAGTTCTAGCAATAGCTATAGCTTTTAATATATTGTTATATGATTGAGAAAAATGTTTCTGTCTCTGAATTTTAAAAAAATTTAATATTTAGGGCAGAGTACTGACTTCTCTGTATTGGCTTCTCATTTGCTCAGTAAGTACCTGTGTGTCATGGTGATGAACATTAAATCATATTATTGGGCTTGGGATGTAGGTCAATCTGTGGTAGCATAGCATGCACAGGTCCCCAGCACATCAAAAGAAAAGATAGCCTGTATGTAATGTTTACTATATTAATACCAGGTGTTCAAGGACAATGGACAAGCTAAATTCTGTCTTTATAGAACTCATTTTGGTACAAGATTTGTGATAGAGCAATACAAATATCTCTTTAGGATTGAAATGTCTTTTTACAAGTACATTGAATACAATCTATTTTGTGGAAAATAAAGTTAGCTATATGAAAATTCTTAACAGTATTAAAATTGTTATAATTTAATATATTTTAAATTATAGTAAAAAATCTAATTAATTTAATTAGTTATTCGAGAAGGCATCAACATGTTTCTGTTGCATTTTAGACTGAATACCTAGAGCATACACCATATAAAAACATTGCATTTAATATGGTGAAGATCCCTGGCCCTCCGTAATTTACTTTTGAAAACATTGAGTCAATTCCCACCACTATAGAAAGATAAAATGTAATCCTTATTGTAGTTTTTTATAAGCTTGTAGCTCTTAAGCTTAAAAGCTAGCAATAAAAAGAAAGACATAGCCTCTCTTCTGTCTTATTTCTAAGAATGAATTTTTAAAACTGAAATAGAATCCTCTCCATAGATAGTGCAACTGTGAAAGTTGAGCTACATATATGACTTGCTACAGAACTCTTTTTTTCTTACTAGAATGTTTATTCTGATTCATTCTTTAGAAAATTTGTTTTGTAATCAAGTTTTAGCTGATTAGTGTGTAGTCATTTTATCTTTAAGGAAAACTGAGACACAAGAGGTTAAATAACTTAGTCAACCAGGTATGGCTGTCCGTGCCTGTTATCCCAGTACTGGGGTGATGAAAACAGTAGGATTGGAAGTTCAAAGCTAGTCTTCTTCACCATTGTAGGTGTTGAACGCCGGTCTGGACTATGTGTTAGAACCCTGTCTCAAAACACAACACCCAAAAAAATCTCATAGTAAATATGTGAAGGATCTAGGATTCCAACTGTGGCCTAATTGATTTTCTTACTGCCTATTATTTGTTATTTATGCCGTCTTGTCTTTTTTGGGTGTTTGTTTGTTTTTTCGAGACAGGGTTTCTCTGTGTAGCCCTGGCTGTCCTGAAACATGCTCGCGGTGCCCTTGGGTGCGCACCTCCAGGCAGTTCTGACCCTTGAGATGGCGCTGCAGGTGGTACTTCTTGGCGAAGGCCTTGTGGCACAGGTGGCACTCATGGGGCCGGTCCCCAGTGTACAGGTGCATGTGGTTCTTGAGGTCGTAGCTATGCTGGAAGCGGGCTGGGCAGTGTGGGCACGAGTAGGGACGTTCTCCTGTGTGCTTCCGCATGTGGATCTTCAGCTTGTCATTCCTGGTGAAGCCGATGCTGCAGACCCCACAGGCATAGGGCTTCTCACCAGTATGGGTCCTCATGTGTCGAGGCAGTTTATGGATTATCTTGTGACAGACTGGGCACTCTTGGGGCATCTGTGAATTGCGTTTTCGCACCAGCTTGTTTTGGCCATCCGGGCCTGGTGCCAGGGCGTCCTGATGCAGCAAACTTAGGTAAGCCATCAGGTTGGGATCGATGGGGTCTTCATTGGAGCCCAGCTCCTGTGGTGATAGTGAGGGCTCATTACTTTGTGCTAGCCGGAAGGCTGGGGGATATACCATCTCCTCCTCTTCTTCCTCACCTTCAAAGACTTCAGAGTTCAGGGGGCCATCAACAGGTGAGGCGGCACCTGTGGGAGGCTTGTAGCTACCTCCAAGCCCACTGCCGCCACTGTTACCCACTCTACCAACCATCTCTTCTTTGTAGGTCAAGGGATGGGTGAGTACTGTGGGGGCCTCAGGGACCGGATGGGTTTCTCGGGCCCCTTTGGTTTGAAGAAAAGCTTTCCGGGGTTTGCGGCTGCGGTGGGCCACAGGGCTAGGTGGCGGCGGCAGTGGTAGGAGGGGCACCTGTGGAAGGCTGTCTTCACCATTGGGCACTCCTGAGGTTGAGGCTGTGGTGGTGGCAGTGGGGAAAGCCTTCAGGTACTGTCGGGCTCGCTCACAGTCATCCTCATCTGGGCTGGGGACTTCCAGCCCACTGCCTTGTAGAAGCTCCATGCAAGCAGCAGTGACACACGGGATTTCCAGTAGCCGAGCGGCTTGGAGTACAGCCGGTATATTGGCGATGCTGGTGGTCAGTATGGCTGTGTAAGCAAACTCGAGCAGGGCACCTAGGGCCTCAGGCCCTACAAAGTTCAGCTCACACACACTGGCCCCTGCTCCCCCAGAAGCCGCCCCACCACCTCCTGTTCCCATCACAGTCCCCCCTCCACCCTCCGTAAAGAGCTTCTTGAAGTAGTGGCTACAGGCAGCCAGCACAGCCCTGTGGGTGTGGTACTCAATACCCTGCGTCCTGATGGTGAGGTCGCACAGCTGACCCAGCCGACGCTGCTCATTCAGGCAGCTCAGGAGCTCGCTGCTGTGGTCTGGGAATGGAATTCCAATCAGGTCATCCTCAGGGCTCCCCATCTTCTCTTAGCCGTCGGGTCTGCTCGCTGGAGCTGCAGAGGCACAGGGTGTTAGAAGAAGCGCGTCCCCCACCAGGCTGGGGGGCTTGGGGCCCTGCTCTGGTCCTGTCTTCTCTCTCTTGCTTCCTACCCCTCCTCCCCTGCCCCTGCCACTCCCAACCCCCCCTCCCTCCACCCTTAGCAACCTTGAAAATCTTTCTTATGCTGGCATAGATGCATATATGTGAGATACCAAAAGCCTGTATACCAATGTTAGTTGTACATATTTCTGGATGCTGAGTTTATGGGTTTTTAACTTTTCAAATAAAGTTTAAAATTTTGTTTCTATTTATCTGTATATTTTACAAGCATAAGTGTGTTTTATTTGAAATAAACTTTTTATGAAATAAGCTGAGTTTACTGTAGTTGAGATGTCATGACTGACTTGAAATTTATCTTACTTATTTATAGATCAATCAGCCTTATTTCCTCACTGGAAATTTAGCCACTATGATGTGGTAGTTGGTGTGTTATCAGCTCGAAATAACCACGAACTTCGAAATGTGATAAGGAACACCTGGCTGAAGAATTTGCTGCATCATCCTACATTAAGTCAACGGTGGGTTTTCTGAATTATTCCCTAACCTGGTTCAAGAATTGAAAAAGAACAAAAACCCCTTAGTTTTAACTAAGATTTATTATTGCAGTCATGTACTAAGGAAAGCTATCAGTTCCTGCTCAGCATGAGAATCTCTTAAGGCTACAGTGAGAGGGAAAGGCACAGGTCTATGGTGGAAAGATACTGGGACTCTTCCAGAGAACATCCTCTTGTGGTTATATTAAACTGTCATTTTCTTGATTGGCTGTTGAGGTAAATTGCAGTTGGGAATTTTCTTGTCACTAATAGTGAACATTTATAGATTTCCTATCTTCCTCGTGGCAGCTTCCATTCCTCTTCCTGATAGCTTTCCTTAGTACATGATTGCAATAATAAATCTTATAACCTAACAAGGAATCCGGGCCTCAGAACCATCTCCAGAGCTTGAGCTGTCGTTCCCAGCCAGAACATGCCAGCAACTACTCAGACCAAAATCATGGTGTTAGCGTCTCCTTTCTTTCACTTCCCATGTACCCACTCACATCTTGTTTGTGCAGCTTGTAGGTCACACTCGGATTCAGACTTCTCACACCCTTTACCGTATCCACACTGTCTTCACCTGTCGTTTGGATTATTGCAGAAGATCCTCCATATGGATTGCTTGCTTTTCCATTAGACACATTCCATTATTCCATATTCGGTTTTCCATATAGCTGCCAGACCAGAATGATCCTCTTAAGATTAGTCAAATTTTGTTAACTTTTTATTCATAACCCTCCATGATGTGTGTATGTGTGTGATGAGTATAATTTCACTCATCACTCCCTCACTCATGCACACACTTGCCTATATCCATTGTCTTTTCTGATCTTAGAATAAAGTCCTATCAGGAGTTTAAGGTCTTCCTCAGCTTATAGTGAGTTTGAGGCCACGCTAGGCTACATGATGCCTGTCTCTAAATAAATATAATAAAAATTCCAAATTATTGTAGTCATTCAATCAGTCTACATTTTCTTCTATATAATCACTTCACTGTGTTTCCCTCATATTATAACATTTTAATTTTTCATTGTATTTGCTCACACTTATCCTCACCATCTCATCCTTCCTATGATGAGTCCCCCCCTCTAAGGAGTCTACCCTTCTGTTTTCAAAACACACACACAAAGTCTGTCTTCAGCTGTGGGAAATACATATGATACCGTCTTTCCCATTCCCTATCCCCTTTCCCCCTACCTCCGGTACACTACACGAGCTCCTGCTTCAGAGCCTTTGCTCTTGCTTTGACCGCTCTTTCACTACATGTCTCCATGGTAGCATTCCTTCAAGTCTCTGGTAGATTCTTCTCTAGCTGACAGTCTGGGATTAGATAGCACTCCACTTCTCCATCCCTGGCTTCCCTGCTTGACTTTATTATTAGATGTATCACCAGCTGGCATGTGTAGTACATCTATAAGTCACTCATCATTCCCCTAGGAGGTGGGCTCTTTGATTTTATCTCCTGGTAGATTCCCCAGGATCTCTAACCTAACTTGGCCAAGAATAAAATAGATATTTAACAACAATTGAGTGAATGCCTTGGAACTAAAAATAATGAGTATAATTTATACCAGAAATTCATTTGCCTTTGAAGCAGTTACTTAAATGAAATAAACTTGTGGTTTGTTTTCTGAAAATAATGGATAATCTATATAAAAACAGATTCAAGACCAAAAGTAACTTTCTAGGGCATAGTAGTTATATGAATTTAGTAAGGTTATTAAGATAAATAAAGAAGACGAGTATCATTTAGTTAGCATATTCATGTAAAAACAGTGCATTCTGTGGTTATGGAATTCTTTGGTATCTTGTGTTTTAACAAAGGAGTCAAACATGTTATTTATATTATGAGGACTGTGTTTGATTTCAAACCTCTGTAATAGGCTGTAGTTTATCACTTTAATGTATCCTAAGCAGGTAGTGCACTGTGTGTGCTAGAACACAAAGGTGCAACTGGAGTCTAGGGGACTTGAAGTTTAGTACATATAGGTAGGTTGATAGTACAGTATAGGGTACAATGGAGATATATGTAAAATAGCCTGGAATAGCCTGGAGAGCTGGTTCAGCAGTTAAGAATACTTGCTGCTCTTCCAGAGAAACCTGAGGTCTGATTTCCCACACCTTCATCTGGTGCCTTGCAACCTCCTGGAATTCCAGCTCCAAGAAATCAACTCCCTTTTCTAGCCTTTGCGGGCACACTCATAGGCAGTGCAGGCAGGCAGACAGAAGATGATAAAATCAGTCTTTTTAAATAACCCGGAGTGCTTGAGAACATCAGTCACATGTAACCTGGGGTTCTGGGAGGTGAGTGCTGGAGCAGAGGCAAAGCCTAGGAAGGCAGAAAACAAGAGGACACAATAAAAGTGGGGAAAGGAAAGGAGGAAAGGCCTGTGTCTGTGAGAGGTCAGCAGTCTCCTGCATAGCTCATGGCAAGCAGGTGTGTAGGAGCAGACTTGTTCAGACAAGAACTCTGAGGGGTGTGACTACTTCGTAGTGACTCATCAGAATCTGTAGAGGGAACAGGAGGTGTCTGACTTGAGAGTTGTGAAATCCTCAGGCAATGTGCTAAGTATGACGAGAAGAAAAAAAAAGCTCAGCTGAGGGTGCTTGAGCTCAGGCACCCTCAGGCTATGGTGTACTCTGTAAATGTTTATTGAATGGCTCCCTGAAAAAAAAGTGTATTCTTATGTACCTAGGTTTATCACAATTTTATTGACATAAAGACTTATAGCACATAATTGATAGTTAATAACATGTAGTACTCTGTAAAATTAGTAAATTCTATTTGGTCAGTTAATTTTCATAAAATGCTTCTATTTTTCCAGAACATTAAATTTGTAATAAATTTATGGGTGTAATCACCAAAGCCATATAGCTCTGAAGTAAATATTTTAGGTTAAAGAATAAGACTTAAGTCTGAAGAGGGAGCTCTACTTGCTCTGCTAGAGAACCCAGGATCAGTTCTAAGCGCCCTCATGGCAGTTCACAACTGTCTTGTAATTCCAGTCCCAGGGGACCCACTACCTTCTTTTGACTTCATGGGAACTACATTGCATGTGGCACCCAGATGTTCATGCAGGCAAAATACCCATACACATAAAAATAATGTTCAAATTTTTTTCTGCTAAGATATGTCAGTATTTATTCTTAGTCAGTGAAGTCAGTGACTTCTTTGTTGGATCATCTAATAGTTTTTGGACATTGAAAACCTATTCAGCCGGATGTGGTGGCACACGCCTTTAATCCCAGCACTTGGGAGGCAGAGGCAGAGGCAGGTAGAGAAAAAGAAAACCTATTCCTATTTTTTTAGTACTGTTCAGAAAGTAAAGGCTGGAAATGTATTACATGTAGGCTTAATCTGCACTAATAACATTTTCTCATAGTCTAGAGAAACAGTGATACAAGAAATCGAGTCCTTATTGTTTATCAATTTCTGTGGTTTAGATATTTTCACAAAGGCCAACTACTATGATGTAATTTCAAGCAACTAATGTGAAGTAATTGGGCACAGAATTGTAAAGAGATACAGCATGACTATTCCATCCAGTAGATAAAAGTATAAATAACCTTAGTAAGAAACCCAGGAAGTGGAGAACTTAGTGTTTCCTTGTTTTAAATATATTTAGTTGTTTCTGTAAATTAATAAAGACTGTACTTAACCATTTACAAAATTTGTTGAAAATTTGACAACTGGTTCTCTTAAGCTAGCACTTTAGAACTCAGCTCCTTGTGGGTAATCTAGATGACAATGCCAAAAAACTTGAGGATTGAGTACTTGGAAGTTGTGTTGACACTAGATGTTCAAGTTTAAGAATCATTCTTGGACCAGTTATAGCCTTAGGGATAAATAAGTGTTGCCAGAGGATAGAGAGAAGAATGAGTAGACCAAAGAGAGATGAAGGCAATAGGTAACCTGAGTAACAGATCACAAGGCAACCAGTGACACAAGGTTTGAGAACGGTACAGACCGCCTCCTACAGAAACATTAATCTAGTGAGGGAAAAGGAAAATTCTAAATGCAGCTTCTGAGAAGTTGATATTACCGTGATCTGCTGTTAGCTAACATGAGCATTTGCTGGTAGCCAAGCCAAGCATTTACACCTGCTTTAGTATACAGAAGAGAGCTCATATAATGCCACTCAGTAGTTAGCAGCCCTTGGGTTTCATGCCCTCTCCTTTTGTTAGGCCAGAAAAATAAAGTTATAAATCAGCCTTCATAAATGCTAGGGCCTCAAAGGTCTGAAATGAGCGTGAGGTCTATTAATGACTTTAATGCCAACCCATCTTTCAGTGTGCTTGTGAAGTTCATAATAGGTGCCCGTGGCTGTGAAGTGCCTGTGGAAGACAGGGAGGATCCTTACTCCTGCCGACTGCTCAACATCACCAATCCAGGTGCGTTGTCCTCTAGGCTGCTATTCTTAAATTCGTTGTCAAGTAAAAGGTACTAAATTTTATGGGAGAGTCTATTTTTAATCAACAAAATATTTGTCATCAAAATTTATGTTCCAGCCTTTCTGACAGACTTATTAGACTTATTAGGGCATCTCTGAGATTATTTACTGACACAGATTTTCAGGGTTGTTCTTCAGGAAGACAGTGCATCTGAAAAATTAGATTACTCGCTGTATTATTAGTCAGGGTTCTCTAAAGTCACAGCATTCATGGATAGTCGCTATAGTAAGGGAATTTGTTATGATGACTTACCATCTGTAGTTCAGCTCCCCCCATGGTCATCTGTGAATGGGAAGTCCAAGAATCTAGTAGTTGCTCAGTCCCACAGGCTAGTTGTTTCAGCTGGCCTTCTGTAGAAGTAGCTTCCAGCAGATGTGCTGGCAAGTCAATGCAAGCGGGTGAAGAAGAGTGACTCTTGCTTCTTCCAATGTCCTTATGTAGGTCTCCAGCAGAAGGTGTGACCCAGATTAAAGGTGTGTGCCACCATGCCTGGATCTGGTGCTTGTTTTTCCCAGGCTGACCTTGAACTCAGAGATCCCTTTGCCTTAGTTTCCTGGGATTAAAGGTGTGTACTCGCTTGCTTGAGCCTAAACTTTTCATAGCCACAAGATCTCCTTGCCAAGATCCAGGTCAGAAACTTGTATGTCCCAGCCTCAAATTCTGGATCACAGGTGAACCCTCCAATTCTGGATTGTAGTTCATTCCACGTATAGTCAAGTTGACAACCAGGAATAGCCATTACACTCAGAGATTGCTCAAGTTTGAACTTTTGGAAAAGTGGTGATTTTACCAGTTAATTTAAAATAGCCATAATATGCATATTGTGAGTTGACATTGATTTTTGAATTATTGCTAAAAGCCAGGAATCCCAGCAGTAAGGAACCTGAAATGGGAAGATCACTTCTGCATTAATTAATTAACTTATTTATTAAAAAGTTAAAAGTCATGAAGTATTGAGTAAGCTTCTGCAAAAGAAACAGGTTTGAAATGTTAAAAAATACTTTATTGCCAGTCAGTGGTGTCTCACACCTTTAATCCTAGCACTTGGGAGGCAGAGGTAGGTGGATCTTTGTGAGTTTGAGGACAGCCAGGGCTACACAGAGAAACCCTGTTTCAAAAAAAACAAACAAAAAATTATATTCCTTAGAATTAAGTTTGTGGAATGTGGGTGAGGATGCATAGGCTGATGCTAATGAGGTCACTCTGTTGGCAGGAGGCTGTTATCACTGAATTAGCATTCCTGTTACGTTCAGCTGCAGTTCTAAAGGAGGTTTTCCAAATCTCTGTTCAGTGTACTGAGCCTGGAGTCTGGTATTTTAAAGTTTGTCAGGCCTTCATGGTTATGTATATCTCCCTTTTGATAATATGCAGATGCGGGCTGTGAATCTGGCTCTAAAGCCAGCTCTGCCACATTCTATTAAAAAAAAAAAAAGTACCTCTCCCGTGGGGACTTGTAGGTCCTGGGACTCCATAGATACTTATTAAAGAACCTGACTTTTTCATAGGTTATATTCCAGCTCACTTTTTAAATACATTGAGCATATATTCTAGTCTATATTATAAGGCAGAGGATTATAGACAGAATTCTACATGTACATGTGTTCTTCTGAGGACAGGTTCCATTCACTTTCTGTAGAGAGCAAAAGGATCATAAACCTCATCACATGTTGTGTTGTTGCTAATGCAGTAGCTTACGGAAAGTTAAAGAGCTGAAAACTAAATCAAAGTTAAACCACTACATAGAGAAACCTAAACAGGGCTGGAGGTATGGCCTACTGGCTGGGCCTGCCTACCAGTGTGCAGGCTGCTCCCACCCCCAGCACTTGCTATCTGGACTTTACCATCCCAAGTGCTATCACTAAGAGAGGGGTGGATGGTCCATTAATAGAAAATGCTCACCATTTAATACATAAGCAGTTTTTAAACTGCACTGTTTAATGTAAGCATATCTGACCTCCTGAGCATTTGGGGTATCTCAGTATCTAAAGGTCATGATGAGCATTAATCATGTTGCCACATGTCTAGAAGTTTTGATTAATAGCTGCTATCAAAGCAATAAGATTTGCTGCTACATGCAGCTTGAGCTTAAGGTACTTTTTTTTTAAAGGTAAATAGAGTTTAGGAATAACTTGGCTTGCTGTTTTTTTGTTTTGTTTTGTTTTTTGGGTTTGTTTTTTGTTTTTTGTTTTTTTTTGGTTTTTCGAGACAGGGTTTCTCTGTATATCCCTGGCTGTCCTGGAACTCACTTTGTAGACCAGGCTAGCCTGGAACTCAGAAATCCGCCTGCCTCTGCCTCCCGAGTGCTGGGATTAAAGGCATGCACCACCACCGCCCGGCTGACCTGCTGTTTTTAATACATACGCTTCTACTTTGGATAGATGCCTTTTGTCTGCTGAATATATAGATATAGATATTGATTGATTGATTGATTGATTATGTATACAGTGTTCTGTCTGCATGTATGCCTGACTGCCAAAAGAGGACACCGGATCTCATTATAGATGTGTTTGCTGGGAATTGAACTCAGGACCTCTGGAAGAGCAGCCAGTACTCTTAACTTCTGAACCATCTCTCCAGCTAGTCCTCTGAATATATTAAAGAGAGAAATTTGCTGTTACCCAGTTTGGATGATAGTAGTGCTCTCTTGCTTATGGCAAAAATCTGTCTGTGTCCGTTCGCCTCTCCTGCCTATGTCTGTTAACAAGAGGGATGCAGCATTTCCTATTAATCTTCATCTTATTGAAAATCTGCCAAATGCTCTATGTGTACAAGGTTAGGCCATATTCTAGAGTCTCTGTTGTAAAGCAGGGCTATCTTTTTTTTTTTTTTTTTTTTTTTTTTTTTTTTTTTTTGTCAAAACAGGGTTTCTCTGTATAGCCCTGGCTGTCCTCTGTCCTGGAACTGACTTTTATAGACCAGGCTGGCCTCGAACTCAGAAATCCGCCTGCCTCTGCCTCTCGAGTGCTGGGGTTAAAGGCGTATGCCACCATGCCCGGCTCAGGGCTATCTTTCTTAAGATATCAGTGAACTAGTAAATTCTGACAATGCAGAATTTTGTATGTAATTGTGTTCTTTTGAGGCAAAGGATCTAGTGGTTTTCTCTTCTTCTTTTTCTTCCCAAGATAGAGTTTCTCTGTGTAGCACTGGCTGTCCTAGAACTAGCTCTATAGACCAGGCTGGCCTTGAACTCTCAAGCGCACTACCAACTCAAGATCACTACCAATGCCCAGTGATCTAGGGCTTTGTGATGAGAGCTTCTGTGCTAGGAATCAAACCCAGAGTCTCGTGTGTACTAACTATGTATTGCTGGCCCACTGAGCTGGACTCACAGCCCTGGTTACAGTCTCTGCATTTACGTTATAAGTAAATGTGTGTTGTTTAACTAGGTGTGTTATCAGCAGAGTTTGAAATCATAGTTCTAAGAACTATAGAGAATGTTACCTTTAAAGAAGGGTGTTTTTGTGTTTTCTGTTTTTTTACTTTATTTTATTTATATGGATACACTGTAGCTGTCTAGAGACATACCAGAAGAAGGTATAAGATCCCATTACAAATGGTTGTGAGCGCCGGGTGTGGTGGCGCACACCTTTAATTCCAGCACTCGGGAGGCAGAGGCAGGTGGATTTCTGAGTTTGAGGCCAGCCTGGTCTACAGAGTGAGTTCCAGGACAGCCAGGGCTACACAGAAAAACCCTGTCTCAAAAAAACAAAACAAAAAGGACAAATGGTTGTGAGCCACCATATGGTTGCTGGGAATTGAACTCAGGACCTCTGGAAGAGGAACCAGTGCTCTTAACCTCTGAGCCATCTCTCCAGCCCTAAAGTAGGTTTTATATTTCTCAAACTAGTACTGGTACTTTGGGGGGTATTATCCATATCATCTAATCTGTACTGTTTCATTTATAGTAATTAGAAAGTTTACTTGAAAGACACTGTTGACTGTGGCTATAGCTCTGGGGTAGAGTTCATGCTTAACACGGATAAATCCCAGGCTCAGTTCCCAGTCCTGGGGAGCTAATGAACCGTCATAAACCCAGGTCTCATTCCTGCGTCTGTAAACCTTTGAGACAATTCCTTAGTGTCGTTCAGAGTTACAGTCTTAACTGGCAAGAGTGGCTCCTCCCACACAGTGACATAGTTAACGTATAGATGTAATGGACAGTAGAATGATCTGCCAAAAAGATTTTACAGCAAGCTCCTCAGCGTTGCTTGAAGTGATTTCAGTTACTCCTACTCTGCAGCGCTTTCCTTCATACCATAAACTTTTAATTGCTGAAGAAGAGGTAGAAGTTTTTGATTTGCGGACCAAGATCAAATTCCTAATCTTTTTTACTACACTAAGTACTGTTTTTATTATATTTATCCAGTCCTCCCATGTAGATAGATGCCTTGGAGTTGATTTATATTTAATATTCACCAATGGGATGTGTGTGTGTATGCACATGTGTGTGTGCAGCAGTCTGAATTTTATTTATTTGGTTATATAAACTGTATTCTCATTGTTTGTTTAGTTTTGAATCAAGAAATTGAGGCATTCAGCTTTCCTGAAGATGCCTCCTCATCTAGACTCTCTGAAGACCGAGTTGTCAGCGTGAGCTTCAGAGTTCTCTACCCAATCGTGATTACCAGTCTTGGAGTGTTCTACGATGCCAGTGATGTTGGTTTTCAAAGGAACATCACAGTCAAGTTGTATCAGACAGAGCAGGAGGTGTGTACTGGCATGGACAGGATTTTTCTTCTTTTGAAACAACTTTTCTTTGTGGTTCCAATAGATTGAAAGACTAAACCACTCTCTGTGGTTGTGTAACTTCCATCTTTCTTCCTATATTGGTTGAACTGACAGTATGTTGTATTGCAATGCTGGTTTGGGGCGAGATTATTATAGATACATGAGTTACATGTACCAGAAAAACAAAAAAACAGTTGGACTGGACTAGAAATTCCCAGTATAAATTCTTCACGGCTTCATTAATGAAGGTGTCAGAAGCATGAGCTAGAGAAAAGACAAAACTGGTGCTGAGAAAATGGTATGTCAACCTGTAAGAAAAATAAAATTATATCCATATCTTTTTATCTTACATAAAAATCAGTTCAAACTGGATCAGAAACCTTAATTTAAAACTGTAAACTGCTCTGGGAAAACACTTCAAGACATAGATACAGGCAACAAATTTCCGACTAGAATCCCAGTAACGTAAGAAACACTCAGAACTGACACATGGACTATATGAAACTAAAAGGCTTCACAACAGAAGACATTTATGAACAGAGTGGGAATTCTACAAAATTAGAGAAAGTTTTTGCAAGGTATAGCTCAGGGTTGATATTTTAATACATAAAGAACTATGAAAATTAAACTTTAAAGAACCTGCCAGTCAGTGAATGGCCAGTGGTTGAACAGTTCTCAAAGGAAAAGGAAAACTGTTCAACATCTCTAGTCATCAGATGAATAAGAATTTCACTGAAGCGTAGTTAGAATCATCAATACCAAGAACAACCAAAGAATTTCTGACAAGTATTTAATGGAAGAGGAGCCCTTATCCATTGTTAATGCAGCCACTGTGGAAACCTGTGTGACCAAATCACACACAAATCCAGCTATGCCCCTCCTGTGCATAGACACAGTGGACTCAACAGCTCTCAGCAGGAACGTTCTCACATCCGTGATTATCACTACTCTTTTTACATAGCAAGGGACAGATGAATCATGAAATGGAATACAAATACAATAGAATTTTACTCAGTGATAAAGAAAAATGAAATTGCAGAAATATGTATGGAACGGGTGTAGAGAACGTTATGTTAAGTGAGGTCACCAAAGCTTGAAAGGTGATATCACCATATATTATCATGAGATAAGGATCCTAGCCTCTCACTCTATAATGACTGGGTCAATTCTTTTTTGTTGATGTAGGCCTAGTAACTAGTAAGTCCAGATACTGTGTCTGATCTATTACAGGACCTCTTATTACGTCCCTCAAGGAGTGTCAGTTGCTTTTTGTTTTGCTGTGACAAGCAGTTAAGTTGGCTGGAGAAGACTATACTGTTTGCAGTGGACAGCAGCTGAAATCCTACTTGGTTCTTTTTGCTCTTAGTTGGGCTGTCTGGGTTCTGCTTCTGAGGCATGGTGCATGGGTCAGCCTCAGATCAGGGCTATTTATGTGGAGAGTTAAAGCTCACCCTTTCTCACCCCCCCTTCTCTCTCTCCCTTTCCCTTCCCCTACCTGCATATGTATGCAGGTTAACTTTTCCTTTTGTTTTCCTTGCAGCTGATGTTTTTATCCCACCAGCATCCTCTGATTTTCTTATATATTTTTTAAAAGTTGATATAGAGTTGAACCTTCAATAAAGAGCACTAAGAGGAAGATGGAGTAGACCAGTCTCCCTTTTTCTACTTTTTGATTCTCTTCCAGGTTTTGTCTTTATTTGAATTTCAGTCTCCTTCAGACTTTCTTGTTGTTCACTGGTTTGTTTTTTGTTTTTTGATATGGAGAGAGTCTCTTTGTTTGTTTTGTTTTGTTTTGTTTTGTTTTGTTTTTGAGTTAAGCATCCCAGGCTGTCCTTAAACTTGAAATCCTCCTTCCTGTCTTAGCCTCAAGTGCTGGATGGATTGCAGGTGGGTATCATCATCTCTGGCGAAGATCCTTTTTATGGTTTTCTCAGAGTTCATTGCTAGCTGTAGGATTGGTTTGCTATTACTAGAAGAAGCCTCTTTTCCGTTTGTGTTGGCTGGTTGGCTGGTTTAAGTTTTGTTGAAGTCAGACATGGTCAAGCACAGGACTGTAATTCCAATGTTCAGGAAGCTGAGGTAGGAGGATTTCTACAAGTTCAAGACTAAAAGACCCTGACAGAATGTAAAAGGTCACAGAAGCCCTGAAATTGGCAAGATAAATTTCATTGTTAGAAAAATAGAGGTGCACAATGCTCTGGCCACTCCTTGAACCCGTGTGTCTGCCAGTGTTTTGACCGTTCCTTGAACCCATGTGTGTGCCCACTGATGAAGCCCATTGCTAGGTGTTTGTGATATTGGTTGCTGGGGAAGAGTCGGAAAATCTCCCCAGCAACTACAGCCGGGCCAATCCGGAGTTGCTACACCTGCACCAGACTCTTTCCTTGTACCCCTCCCATACCCATTTCTTTTTCTTTTTTTTTTTTAAAGATTTATTTATTATTTTAAGTACACTGTAGCTGTCTTCAGACACACCAGAAGAGGGAGTCAGATCTTGTTACGGATGGTTGTGAGCCACCATGTGGTTGCTGGGATTTGAACTCTGGACCTTCGGAAGAGCAGTCGGGTGCTCTTACCCTCTGAGCCATCTCACCAGCCCCGGTTTTTTGTTTTTCGAGACAGGGTTTCTCTGTGTAGCCCTGGCTGTCCTGGAACTCACTCTGTAGACCAGGCTGGCCTCGAACTCAGAAATCCGCCTGCCTCTGCCTCCCGAGTGCTGGGATTAAAGGCGTGCACCACTACGCCCGGCTCCATACCCATTTCTTGAGAATAAACATTGTTTAGATCTGGAAATCCCCTACTCCCCCTGAGGGCCTATAAAAACTGAGACCCCTTTCCCCTTGAGGTTGACTCCTCTACCCCTTTACTGGGATATGAGTCCTACCCAGAGCTCTGGCTTTCCCCGAGTAAAGCCTCATGTGGTTTGCATCAAGCTTGGTCTCTAGTGAGTTCTTGGGGGGTCTGTTATTGTCCTGAGGCCTGAGCGAGGGGCTCCTGTTGGAGTCTTTCAAGACCAGTCTAATCAATAAAGTTAATTCCAGGCCAACCAGGACTATATAGCTTGGACCACCCTCCTCGCCTCCCTCCTTCTTCCTGTATGTATGTATGTATGTATGTATGTATCTCCACTGAGTTCAGTTAGTTCTGTATATATAAACATGGGCTTGGGATCATCCACGGGGGAACCTACCAGTAGTCATACTTCAAAAGAAAAGTGAGGGGCTGGAGAGATGGCTCAGTGGTTAAGGGCACTGACTGCTCTTCCAGAAGTCCTGAGTTCAATTCCCAGCAACCACATGTTGGCTCACAACCATCTGTAATGGGATCCAGTGCCCCTCTTCTCTTCGGATTTGTCTGAACACAGCTACAGTGTATTCACATATATAAAAATAAATAAACATTTAAAAAATAAAAACAAACAAAACAAAACAAAAGTGAGTCTCCCTCCCACAAAGGCAACTGTCAGTAGCTCCACAGCTAATGGTGGGACCTCACAGCTCCTTCCTGTCTCAGGCTAGAGTCTCTCAGTGGCTTGATCTTGTGTTGGTAGTCACTGTTATAAGTTTTGTGTTCAACAAACACGCCATGTCCAGAGGACAGTGTTTCACAGCGTTCTTCCTCACCCCTGGCTCTCCTGTGGCATTCCTGGGCTGTCTTTCTTTTCACCCAGGCATGATCATGTATACCTAAAGTCCCAGCGCTCAGGAGGCTGAGCTTGAAGGTCACAAGCATAAGGACAACCTGAGCTACACAATTAAATGTTTGTCTTAAAAAGTAATAAAATTGCAAATGCTATTAGCAGTGTTAACAAAAGATTAAATGTCTATTTTGTAACTTGTCCTATTTTCACTCCACCTAAAGAATGTCTGGTTTATGGGTTTATCAGTTAAGAGCACTGGCTCTTCTTTCAGAGGTCCTGAGTTCAATTCCCAGCATGGTAGCTCACAATCCCATATAACTGTAATCCCATGGTATCCGATGTCCTCTTCTGGTGTGCAAATGTACATACAGACAAAATATCCATATATATATAAAGCACATAAATATTTTAATAAGAATGTCTGGCTCTTAATGTCAATAGACATAAACTTAAGAGAGAGGGAACACATTTATAATTGTGGTTTCTGGTAGAATAGCTTTATCAAATTACTGGACTGTAGAATTTAGGTATTACTCTGGTAAAAGTGTAAAAAATTTTTTTATGGAAGAGCTGAAATGGTGTTTACCTAACATTTGCCTAAAAGAAACAAGAAAGCACACAGAAAACAGTGCATGTCCTTAGGGTCAGTCCTCTGTTTTATATGTGTGCTCTTCTGAAAGTTCTTACTGGAGAATTTCCATGCACATTTGTTTTCCAAAGAAATCTGTGAACTTACAGTATGTTCTTGGGTAGGTATGGTTAGTACAATATGTTGGTTCCATCATGCCAGGGTAGGTTTTTAAAGGTTATATGAATTACATTTAGTATTTGAGATCTTAATAGATCTTAATTCATTCAGTCTTGGTCACTCAAGCTTGCAATCCCAGCTGCTTAGGAAGCTGAGGCAGGAGGATCAAATGTATTCTTAGCAACTTAGGAAGACACTATCTCAGAAGAGGCTGTGTGGCTGCCTGTGGTAGCACAGTGCTTACCTAGGACACAAGGGGCCAGCAGTTGACTCCCTAGAGCTGTAAAACAAGCAATATAGCACTAGAAAATCTGAAAGATGGGGCTGGAGAGATGACTTAGTGGTTAAAACTAAGTGTAAGTGGTTACACTCGTAACATAAAATAGATTTTTAAAAAAAGATTTTAAACCATGAAAGTTGTTGAAGCCACAGTGAGCGTGATCAGCAGCACTGTGGATTTGCTGAACGCTGCAGAGCGCCTGGGGATCAGCTGTATAGACAGTGTATAACAGGAACTATCTGTCTTGCTTTTCTGTTCTCCCCTACCCACCTTGCAGGAGGCCCTTTTCATCGCCCGATTCAGTCCTCCAAGTTGTGGCGTACAAGTGAACAAGCTCTGGTATAAGCCCGTGGAACAGTTCATCTTACCAGAGGTATGGCTGCAGGGAAGGCCAGTGTAGGCTCTATAGTGTGGAAGCAGCAGTACCAACAAAGCCTGCCCTAAATTTTCCAGTTACAGCAACAGAGTTTCACAGCCACACTTTTACAGAAGTATTGCCTGTTGCCATGGTTAACTTGAGAGCTCTGACTGTCTTAGTGACTACCATATTAGGTCTTAATGGACAATAGATCATTTGGGTAAGTTAGATGTTTTACTTATCTAAAGAAATTAAACAAAAACATGTTGGTTGTGATATTGCACACTTTTCATCCCAGCACTCTGGAGGCTGGCAGATCTTGTGAGTTAGAGGTCAGTCTGGTCTACAGAAAGAGTTCCAGGACAGCTAAAACAAGAAAAGAAGAAAAAAATAAGGCACAGATAGGATAATAGGCAGTATTTTCAAGTTAAATAAAACTTTAATAACACTTGTGATATCTGAGAACATTCTTGTCACCTCTGAGTTGCTCTACAGCATTCTTAAATTTTATATACTGGAGACCATTTTGGCTTGTCAGGTGCCCTAGTGGCATCACGAGGGTTTCCCCTGTGTAGTCAAGGACTGTGCAAGGCAGGTCTGAGCCAACCTGTTCATAGAGTCTACTTCTGAACTTAGTGCTTTGAACCACAGTAGGAGTTAGGGGCCTAGACAGCTGTGTGTGTCCTTGCAAACTATCTTGATTGTTATGCTGTCTGAAAGCTGAATTAAGATGTGAAAGCTAGAGACTCAGGAGCAACACCAGGCAGGCAGGCCTCCAAGGTAACCATTTCTTTTGTTTTATTTTCTTCTTAATGTGTTCTTATGTTTGGATTCAATTCTGAGCCAAGGTCACACAGGAAAGAAATATCCACCCTCTGAATGCGTTTCCGTGTCATCCCCCTGCCTCCCCCCCCCCCACTTGTTATCCTCCAGATTGACAGGCATGTAAATCCAATTTGGCAATATAATATGTGGGGAAAACTATGTGCGTGGATTCACAGACAGACAGGCAAACCAACCAACCAACCAACCAAACAAACAAACAGAAAAAGAAAAGCAGAAACAAACAAAGAAACAAAACCAAAGCCATGTGATCACATAGAGTTGTAACTGATTCCCGTTTTTATTGTTTGTTATACTATTTGGTTGGGGTAGAGGGGGTATCCTTCCTACATCCCCCTTGCATGAGCTAGAGGTTTCTTCTCCTCCTCCTCCTCCTCTTCCTCCTCCTCCTCCTCCTCCTCCTCCTCCTCCTCCTCCTCCTCCTTCTTCTTCTTCTTCTTCTTCTCTTTTAGTAGAGGCAGAGAGAGTAGAGAAGTAGAGGCTGGCCATGAGCACCTGGAGAGCAGAGGAAGGAAATGGGAAAGAGAAGCGCCCAAGAGGGCAAGAGAGAAAGAAGCAAGAGAGCAAGAGGGAAGTAAGAACAAGAGAGGAGCTAGAGGTTTATTAAGCTTACAGTCTGTGTTTTAGATTGACCCCAGGATGAAGGAAGAGAGAGAGAGAGAGAGAGAGAGAGAGAGAGAGAGAGAGAGAGAGAGAGAGAGAGAGAGAGAGAGAGAAAATAAAAGAAAGAAAAGAAAGAAAGAGAAAGAAAGATATTGTCTTATTGTCTTATTATCTCAGGGCAGTCCCAGACACTCAGTCCTTTAAGCCTCTGGTAAACTCTAAAGGGGTAAGTCGTACAAATCCATCAGTCCTTCGGGTTGTGCCTTGCTTTTGTTGTTGTTGTTTTGGTTTGGTTTGGAGTTTTTGTTTGTTTGTTTGTTTGTTTGCCTCTGCCTCCCAAGTGTTGGGATTAAAGGCTTGCACCACCACACCTGGCTGGTGTCAGAACAAGTAAATAAATAAATAAATAAATAAATAAAGAGGCCGGGCGTGGTGGCACACGGCTTTAATCCCAGCACTTAGGAGGCAGAGGCAAGCGGATTTCTGAGTTCGAGGCCAGCCTGGTCTACAAAGTGAGTTCCAGGACAGCCAGGGCTATACAGAGAAACCCTGTCTCGAAACCCCCCCCCCCCCGCCCCCCGCAAAAAAAAAGATGTGAAAGCTAGACCATCAACACTTCCCCTAGTAACCACCAGTTTCATGGTGGTATTCCTATTAGGGCAAGAGCAGAGTCACACGTTTTTATAGTGTGTTATTTACCTTTGGCATCACAAGTATTTGAAACAACATTGTGTGTCCTGGTTAGTTTTATGTCAGTTTGACATAAGCTAGAATCGTCAGAGAAGAGGGAGCCTCAATTGAAAAAATGCTTCTATAGGGACTATTGGCAAGTCTGTGGGGTACTTCCTTAGTACTTGAAGGGGGAGAGCTCAGCCCATTGTGGATACCATCGCTGGGCTAGTGGCCTTCTGTTCACTAAAAAAGCAGGCCGAGCAAGCCATGAGGAGCAAGCTAATAAGAGCACCCCTCCATGGCCTCTGCATCAGCGACTGCCTTCATGTTCCTGCTCTGTTTGAGTTCCTGGCCTGACTACATTTGATGAAGAACAGTGCTGTGGAAGTGTAAGCCAAATAAACTCTTCCCTCCACAACTTGCTTTGGTCATGGTGTTTCATCACAGCAATAGTAGCCCCAATTAAAACAATATGTTAATTCTGTATCAAAGGGATCTTGTGGAAGGTCCCTGCCCTCTCAGGCTGTCTCCTGTGAGGTAGAGTTACTGCACTAGGTAGTCCAGGGGGCTTTGTGGGGACTGACTTGTGGTTTTATACATGCAGACCACTTGAAATGTGCTGCAACCATCATTGTCTAGATGCAGAGCAGAGTCCCCTGTGAGCCAGTCGTCCACTTGCTAGACAGGACACCTCACAGTGTCTGAGGCTGGCTTGTGACACTGGGCTGTGGGTTCCACAATGACGAGGATTGGGGTTGAGAAGCTCTTGAGGGAGGAGTGGCTAGGGGTCGGGCCAGAAGGAGGAAAGCAGGCTTATAGTCTGTCCCCTCCTCTCAGTCACCCATAGAAACATTTCCTTGTGTGTAAAATGCATTACTTTCTTTCAAAGCGCTGGTGCTCTTGAGAAGTGCCGCATCATTGTGCGTCTGCATTTCTCTGTTTAGGACCTGGAGGGTGGGCAGGACATAGCTGTGGACATGCGAGCCACTCACACATGCTGACTCTAACCTTTTTGTAGGTTTGTAGTTTTTAAAAGTAAAAATTTAGATAGGGGCCAGGGGTGCCAATAGTTGGAGGATCTTTGTTGATTTGTTTGTTGTTTTTGTCAAATAATAATTAATTTTTTGATTAGTTAATTTTTTAAAAAAGTAACAGAAGACCTGCCTATACCAGCAAGAGCAAATGAGTACTGTTCTGTCTACCTTACATTTTACAACTAAAATAATTTTATAAATTCTTTGAAAATATTTTGATTCATTCACTCAAATTCATTCAGGATCCACCATTACCTTCTTAGCACCCAAATTCTAGTCCCCCTTTTAAATTTTTCTGAATAAATCAGAGGATCCAGTTTGTGTAGTCTATATCCAGAACATGTTCACTGGCCCTCGACCTGCCAGTGGCCTCACCTTTAAGGAGATCACTGATTCTCCCTCCTACAGAAGCCACGTCAACTGTCCATACTTGGAAGTTGTTTGATTGTTTTTGTTGTTGTTTTGAGACAGGGTCTCACTGTTTAGCACTAGCTACCCAGGAACCTACAGTGTAGACTGAGGTAGGCTGGCTCCCGTCTCACGTTCTGCCTGCCTCTGCAGGCTTGAGTGCCTGGTCTGGAAGGAACTTTTAAAACTGGCATCCCTAAAAGCCTTACTTCCTTTTAATCTTCAAGGTAAAGATACTAGGTATTTTATTACTTTTGAAAATACTGAGAAATTAGAATTACTTATTAATGTGGGATGATTTTCATGTATTTTCTAAAAGGCTATAATAGATGCATATTCGCTTTATAAAAGAACAATCAACCTCTAGAACTCTAGACATTAAGTTCATACCATGTGCAGCTCTTTCTTTGTTGAAATCTGTCTTGTATACATGGTTTGTTTTATTTTTTGTTTTTCCCTACATCAAATCTAATGGAACCTAGTGGAGGTGGTGATTGTGTCTTACCAGAGAAGTGAGGGTAACCCTTTGTGCAATGCTTCTGTGAGGAGAAGTAGCCGATCTCACGTCATTACTGTCAAGCCATCCTTACACAGTAGATCGCTGGAGTGACATCAGCACAGCCTGTCACGTTGTGTTCGTCAGCACAGCCTGTCACATTGTGTTCTTTTGTACAGTGTTCATCCTGGGGTCTGCCCACTGAGCAGTAAACCTCCAACAGAGCCACGTTAAGTGAAAACTACTTTGTGTTTAAAGTAGTACTTTCTCTAATTGTATATTTTTCTTAATAAGCACTTGGAATCTAAAGCTGTTTTAGTAGAAAGCATACTTGTCATGCAGCTGAGTCACTAGGCACACTACTGTGAGTTGGATGGACACTTATGCTTGCTTTGTTTTGAAAAGTGAGTCTCGAGTCATTTCTCTGGTTCACAGGCAGTTGATATTGTTCACATGCTTTAGCTAGTTCCTATGTTATGGATTAGAAGTAATAGATAAAATAATTATCGTGTGGAGGGGCTTAATAGTAACTTTTACTATTTTGTGAGATAATTTGTAATTCATTTTCCTAGCCTATAACCATGATTTTCATGGTCTTCAAACAGAGTTGCCAGTAATTGTTTTGGATTAGAAGTTTCCTGGTTGTATGAAACCTATAATAGAAAATCGAAGGGTGTGTGTGGGATGTAGCAGTTAGCTGTGATTTGGGTGGGGATGGGAAGAGTGCTGCAGCCCCACCTCATACGGCTTCAGAGGTCATCCAGGTCTTTTGCACCAGTAGACGTCTATGGAGATGATCTGGCCCAGTTAGTTATACACTAAATGGAGTTGGGTGCCAGGAAGCTACTGGGAAAGAGCAAGTCAGATGCCAAGTGTCACTTGAACTGGGGACAGAGAATGATGTACTGTGTTTCCGTACCTTCTCTGTAGGCCTAAGGTGACATTTTTACAGGTATCTGTCCTTCGGTGTGGCTCCACATCAACTGATTTGACCCTTGGCCACCTGTTTTGCTTTACTTAGCAAGTTCAGGCCATTTCATTCATTCCTGCCCAGATGTCCTTAGGGAGTTCCAGATGTGCTAGCTGATCCTGGGCATTCAGGAGGTGTTGCCTTCTTCCCAACCTTTTTCATTGCCTGTGCTTTCAGGCTTACACCACCTAAACCAGAATCATGGGATTTGTCTTCAGATCTTAGACCTAAGTCCCGTCCATTCTTACTTGTCCAAGGTGTCCTCACATCTTCCACATTTTACTGATGTTAGAAAAGAAAGTACAGGAGATGGGTGCATGAAAAAAAACATGATTTGGAATAGTACTTGATTTGGGCATTGAATTTGATCATAGCAATAGAAAATTGAGAATTTTGAAGTGATATTTCATCCAGGAGAGATGTGAGCAGGCACTTTATAACAGAATCTCTTTCTTCTTCATCTTGTTACATTGCCACTTAGATTTTGTGAGGTTGCCAGTGCAGATTGTTGGAGGTTATCAAGCTCACTACTTAAACGTTACTCTTAAGACTTGGAACGTGATTTCTTACGTAGAAGAGGAATTATAGTTCAACCTCTAGATAGTTCCTCGGGAACCTTTGTTGTTTGCTCTTACCACAACAGCTAGTTGTTCTCTCCTACCAGCCTTGGCCACCCTGCTGACAACCTCCAGTCTTCCCCACTTCTAAGCAAAGGATGGGGTGGTCAGAGAACCATCTACCTACCTTAGACCTTACTTTCTTCAGCCTGGTTTTACAGCCTGTGAAATGCTTATGATTCTGAAGGTGTTGTGTTGTTGATTCCCACTTTTCTGACCTTAACTACTTCAAGATTTGTCTGATTTTGTGGTAATCTAAAATTCCTTCTGAATAATATCTACCTCAATTTCTTCCAAAATGGAATTTTTTTCACTAGTGATTCTATGGCCAACGTTGGTAGTATTTAAAGATAATAGCTATACTGCTTCCATTTCTGATATTCAGTGTATAATGAACCATGGCATGGCAAGTGTTAGTCACATATAAAGATCTATCACATTAGCTAGCACCTTTTACTTTTTCCTAAGTTTTATAGAAGAGAGAGTCCAATGAAATTGGCATTCTCGTCTTTTGCTAATGACCTTAAAGTAATAAAAATAACTATTCAAGGGCAATTTCAGTGTGTTCCAAAATAAACACATAAACATACCTTTGCCCAGTAATTTCACCTCTGAGAATTTATCTTAAATAAAGTATTGGGCAAAAGAGACATTTATAACAAAACATCCCTATGTTACAGTAGCCATTTGATTTCTATCAAGTGTCTGTCAGCAGACAACAGCTGTAAATCAAGTAGCATGTTACACCCACATTAGAAAGAATAGCATTAACAGTTGTAGCAGCATTTGGAAATTGACACAGTAGAACAGCCAGGCAGTGTCTGTAAACACCATAGCCCTGTTGTGATGGAGTTTTAGATATACTGTCGTGCTAACAATACAGGGTTCAAGTTGTGGCTTAAAATTTTAACTGATGTGTTTTGGGACAGGAGAGATGACTTTTTTTTTTTAAAGTTTCATGTAGATACTTTCTTAAAACCAAAGTGACAGGAATATATAATTGATTCACTATCATTTTCCCCCAAAAGAGCTTTGAAGGTACAATCGTGTGGGAAAGCCAAGATCTCCATGGCCTCGTGTCCAGAAACCTGCACAGAGTGACAGTGAATGATGGAGGGGGTGTTCTCAGAGTCCTTGCAGTAAGTTGCGCTTTGTTTGCCTTGGTTAGAAACATTAACTGCTCTATATGGATTAGAATTTCCTCTTCTCCCAGGCAGTTTCAGGCAGGGCTTTCAAGTATACACACCAGTAAGTGTTCCTGAGTCCTTGCAGTGAAGGTACACGGCTTGAGTTGTGTGTTCCTGTAACTCCAGTATTAATAATGGAATTTTGACTTAAGGTTGATACATTTTAAGGTATGATATCTTATTCCTCAACATTTTAGTGAGCATTTTTTAGAAATATTTGTTAATGGTTTAGTATAGTAGTTTAGACCTGTGTTCTCAGCACTCAAGGAGGCTGAAGCAGCAGAATTACCCTGAATTTGAGACCAGCTAGGTACAGAGTAAGAAAGGAAGAAAAGAAACATTTCTTCCATAGTTGGCTGTTTTACCTTGATAGCAAAATGTTAAAATACTATTTACCAAAATATTAAGCTGAGCACAATGTCCTATGCCTGTGTTCCCAGTTCCTTATCAAGCTAAAGCTGAAAGATTACTTTAGCCCAGAGTTCAGGGCTGTGATGCTGTCTTTTTAAAGAGAGTGAAAGAGAATGCTTGCTTTTGTTTAATTTTGAACAACTCCTAGAGTTTCTGAATCATATTTGCCATTTAGCCAGATTTTTCTCAGGTACATTTTTCAAATGTAGCATGGTGATGGCGTAGACAGACTTAGTAAGCAAGAGGCAGGCTGTGTTGCTGGTTCAGACAACGTTGCCATCCTCGTTGGTAGTTAGTATAACGAGCAGGAAGACACTGGCATTTAAGTGCAGAAGTTTAATAATGTCTTGAATATTAGTGCCCCTAACATGAAATCATTCCTGGTCATGATTTGAGTGTCATGTCATTTATTATTTATTCAGAAAGCATTTCTTTTGCACACCCACTGAAAGGCAGGCACAGTTATTCCATCACAGGCCCATGGTTCAGGGAGGAAATAAGTCAGGGGCTTACAAGATGCCTTAGGCCAGGCGTGGTGGCACAAGCCTTTAGTCCCAGCACTTAATCTCAGCACTCGGGAGGCACAGGCGGGTGGATTTCTGAGTTCGAGGCCAGCCTGGTCTACAAAGTGAGTTCCAGGACAGCCAGGGCTATACAGAGAAACTCTGTCTAAAAAAAAAAAGAGAAGAGAAAAAAACCCAAGATGCCTTAGAAGGTAAAGGCGTATGATGCTGAGCCTGATGACCTAAACTCAGTGAGAACGCCCATGTACATACATATACATAAATAAACGTAATTTTAAAATGTTTACAACAAAAGCAACTATTTGTTAAACACATGGACCCACAAAGTCACATAATTATAGTCTTAGCCTTGTAGATCATGAACAGTATTTTACCCATTATTTATTTAAGATAGAGGAGTATTATAGAATGGAATCATAACTTTTTCTTTTATTATTTTTAGGATAGGTGCCTTTAAGTTACCATGCCACCTTCTATTTGTAAAATTTAAAAAATATCTAGGGTACACCAAAAAAGGATCCTTAATGTTGGAGTTTGTTATACTTAGGAAATAAGTTTCCTTCTGAGTCGAAGACTAAGTTCAAATATAAAGACTAATGACCTGCTATGGAGGAGAGATAGTTGTGGAGGGTCAGAGACAGCTTAAAAATTCAGCCTACTGAAGATGGAAAGGGGACTTGGAAACCCCTGAGCAGGAGATATTTCACCAAGTCTGTTCCCTGCCAGTAAGTGATGATATCAGGAATATTTAAAGTTAGGCTGTGACCTTTGAGAAAAATTAATAAACAAGAATCCTAGTTAGCTGTTTAACTGTCAGTTTGGTACAGCCTAGAGTCACCTGAGAAAGTCTGTGGCCTGTGGGTATGTCTGTTGGGACTGTCTTGATTGTTAATTGATAAAGTAGGCCACTGCACTGTGGGTGGCTCTGTTTTCTGCACAAGTGGCCCTGGGCTGTATAAAGAAGCCAGCTAAGCATGGCTGTGAGTGAGCTGTCTAGCAGCACTCCTCCCTAGTGTCTGCTGTGTTCCCTTAGCTGTGACTGGGTTTCCGGGTTAGAGAGAACGCTGCATGCAGTAGTTAGCAAGGCTTGCCTCTAAGTACAAGCCTCAGTTCCTGCCATGACTTTGAACGATGGGTGTGACCTGGACCTGTAAACAGTTTTCTCATGAAAGGTGCTCTTAGTTAGAGTGCTTATCCCAACAACATAAATCAAACCAGAGCACAATGAGTACTAGAGTATTGTTAAGTTCTAAACAAGCCAAAACCAAGTAGAAAGTACTGGCAGTTTAAAAAAGAAAGCATACCACAATTATGGAACTAGAGTTGAAATTCACAACATTCCACCACAAACTGTACATAAAATTGCTCTCTGGTGGCCTTAACATGGTGTGTCCCCTCTGACAGAAGGAGTCTGTGTAGGAAATGCTGTGAGCATGCTGATGACTGCTTTGGACAGTTAGCCTCAGCCCCATCGGCTGGAGGAGAGCTCTGGAAGGCAGCCATATTGAAGCACGAGCTAGAGAAGGCAGGAGTCGATAGGTGGGGTAACTTGTGAGGAGGTAACTGAGGCAGGCGCCTCTAAGAGCAGGACTGGTGGCACAGTTAAGTCCTAGTCTTGAGCAGCAGTAGGGAGTTAGTGTTGGGGACAGATGATGATTTAAAGAAGCTTTTCTCTGCATGGCCCCAGAATTCTCAAGCACACTAAGATCTTAGCAAATTCATGAGAATTTTCATGGGGGGCGGGAGGGAGGTGGGTTTTTTAAATGTTTTTAAAGTGATAGGATTAGATTTAAATTAAATTGGTTTTGTACTCTTGTTTTTGTGAATTTAAGAACATTTATTTAAGTTGGAATTCTAAGCACTGGGCTAGAGTCATCCTGATGCTTTACCTCCGCGGCAGAAGAGCTGGAAGGGTGACTTGGTGGTTCAGAGCACAGGCTGCTCATCTTCACTATCTCTCTATTGTGTGATAAGACAAGACCAAGGCATCTTATAAATAAAAGTGGTTAATTTGGGGCTTGCAGTTCCAGGTGGTTTGACTTCAGGACCATCATGGTATGGAGCCTGGCGGCAGGCAGGCAAACTTGGTGCTGAAATAGTAGTTAATAGTAGTTGACCCTCTTCTGACCTCCTGTGGCACTGCACTGCATGCAGGTGGTGACCATATGTGCATACAAAATAGCTATGTACATAAAGGAAAAAAAATTTTAAAGAAAATGCATGGCATCAGTATCTGCTGTAGGGCAGGCACCTTGGGGCATCTGCTGGTTCAGCTCTGCCTTTGTAACACATTCTCTGTTAGTCAGGAAATGCCTGAACACTTCCGTTTTCATTCCTTTCAGGCTGGGGAAGGGGCACTGCCTCATGAATTCATGGAAGGTGTGGAGGGAGTTGCGGGTGGCTTTATCTACACTGTTCAGGGTAAGTTGGCCAATGTAGTTAACCTTGTTTTATAATTTAACTGTGAAAGGTCATCTTGTCATGTTAAAAGTTCCTTATTGTGCTAGGTACAACAACATAAACCTGAAATGCTGATAGTTAAGAGACTGTAGGAAGATTATGACTTCAAAGCCATTCTGAGCTGTGTGGCAGCACCCTGTCTCCAAAACAAAGCCAAAAAAAGCTTACTTTTCAAATCAATGCATTCTTTTATGCAAGTAAAGCATAGTTGGACTCTTTCTGTTTGTTCTAGTTTTGCTATTTACCAACATAAGAAACTGTGTTGCAGAGAAATACCCATGTAAGATCACATGTGATATCACATCCCAAGTAGGCTTCCCTGAGCTGTAGCTCTACCTGTAGATCCTAACGGATGTGTGCTCCAGTGGCTTTCTTGGGGAAGGAATTCTGGTAACATTTTCAAGTTCTGGGTTCTGAGTGTGCAGTAGTATTTCTCTTCAATAGTCAGTTTTTCCTTTTCAGAAGGTGATGCACTATTAAGAAGCCTTTATTCTCGGCCCCAGAGACTTGCAGATCACATACAGGATCTGCAGGTGGAAGATGCCTTACTGCAGGAGGAAAGCAGTGTCCATGACGACATTGTCTTCGTGGATGTTGTGGATACTTACCGGAATGTTCCTGCAAAATTACTGAACTTCTATAGATGGTAGGTTGTACATATGTGGGGTAGGTTTATGAAACATCATCAAGCCACTGAGATTTCAAAATTTAAAAGACTTATCACCTGAAATGCAGTCTGTTACATCCTGGATCTTTAAAAAAATTAATTTTAAGGTTTTAAAAAATATTTTATAAGATATAGATTCTACTTCATAAAATAAAAACTTTATGTTTTTATTTCTATGTTTTAATTATTCAAATGTAAATGTCTGTTATGTAAGCATGAGTGCCTTGGGCCGCCAAAAGAAGGCATTAGATCCTCTGGAACTAGGGTTACATACAGTTGTAAGCTGCCCTACTTGAGTACCAGGATAGTTCTAACTGCTGAGCCAACTCTCCAGCACCTGGCTCCTTTGGAAGACATCTTTGAACATGCTGTGTCTTTCTTATTTAGATAAACAGATCCACAGTGTGAATGGTATTAAGGGATCAAAACGAACAAATCAAAATTAATTCCCTTGGATTCATTCCTACATACTTCAGGTGTCTCAGCCTAGCACTGGATGAATTCACTGAGTCTGGAAATGGTCCCTTTTTAGTTTTATTCCTACCTATCTACCCCAATTCCCTAATTATGTTCACACTAAGTTACTAGTCTGAATTCTTCTCAATTAAATATCCACCTTCCATTTCCAGTCTGGAAATGGTCCCTTTTTAGTTTTATTCCTACTTATCTACCCCAATTCCCTAATTATGTTCACACTAAGTTACTAGTCTGAATTCTTCTCAATTAAATATCCACCTTCCATTTCCAGTCTCTACTCCATGGGCTTCCGGATCCCTTGCATTTGGATAGATGCAGCGAGTGGGCACATGAGTTTTGTCCAGCTGCACAGGAGCTGAGGCAGAAGGCTCCTAGAACATGAAGGCTAGCTTTCACAGGGCAAGGCTCTGAAAGACAACCCTCCTTGTCTGTTTTACAAACTCTAGTAGTTGCTCAGTGAGATGAACTCTCCTAACTTCCTGGAGCCTCCAGTAGTTCTCCTAGCTTGGCTGTATTCTATGTCTGTGACAATAATGTTATTTTACCAATCATAGTTGGTAGTTGCTTGTGGCTGTGCTGACTTTCCGAGGAACAGCTTTCTCTCTCACATGGCTGAAGTACTAACTCCCTGGAGTATGTGTGACTAGGATTTCACATTTTTTTCCTTATCTTTGGAAACCTTATTTATTGGAAAGACTATCATATCTCTTTCTTCACTTCCCTTCTTGGGTGGGAAGTTCACAAGGGCACGTGTACAAGGGATATGTTTTCTTGGAGTCATACTCTGTAGATGGTCCGGTTAGTTTGCTGAAGGTAACATTATCTAACTGGGACTAGTTATTATTTTGGTAGAAGGCAGTTGAGTCTGAAATACCAGGACTGTATTTAGACAGCAATAGGAGCCTATCCCGAGCAGGTGGTTGTGGTGCATCTAAAATCCCAGCACTCAGAATTCCCAGTGTAGATGCCACTGTGAGGAGTTTGAGGAATGGGAAGTCAGGACTTAAGATTGGGGTGAGGGGGGGCACTAGCATTTCTAACAGAGATCTTTCCCAGGGAACCTTCAGTTTTCCTCCTCCTGCTCCTTACCTACCTCTCCCATTGTTTTTTGCCTCCCTTCTCTTTACTGTTGTCAAACCTCAGCAGAGCTGTTTTTAGATCTGCCTCCTCATAGCCCACATTACCACTTACCATCTGTTTTTCAGCATGCTTTGTGTAGGAAACCCTGGGGACACAAAAGAGGACTAGTGTAGGAGGGCACTAGTGGCACCAGCCACGTTTTAAATCAGTGTTTAATTATTTGACCTTATTTACTCAGCAGAGTCACCCACCAGTGATCTAAGCATCTTTGAAAACAAAAGCGTATTTCTGATTGGCAAATACTACGTTTCTGTTATACTGTTAAAAATAAACGACTAAGTTTGGTGGTGTGCACTTTTATTCTCATTTCTACAGAGGCAGAGGCAGGTGGATTTTATAAGTTTGAGGCCAGCTTGGTCTATATAGTTGGCTGATCCCCTTACAAATATGTACTTACAAACAGATGTGTTGTGCAGGGACTGACAGTCAGGGAACCTAGTTTTGCCTTGTTTGATGTCATCAAGAAAACTAGAGAAATGAAGTTCTTACAGAGGGTTGGTTGTTTATAATAATTGAAATGCTGGAAATTGGTTCCAAAGACAAATATGTTTGCACCTTATAAATCATGTTTTAACCCATAATATATTCAGTTTTTTTTTTTTTTACAAAGAAGCTTTGCGACCGTCTGTCTCACTTAGTATTTTGACTAACCTAGAATTCAGAGCTCTCGGATCTGCTTCCCACCACACCTGGCCCGTTTCATAACACATCACATTCAGTGTTCTAAGTGAGAGTTTCAGGTCTGATACCTGTCCCATGATGAGCTTTGTAACCAGGCACACGTGGGGCAGGGTACAGGTGACAGGTAGGCCTGGTAGCTGATGTGGAGAATGACTGGGAAGCCCTTGTTAGCATGCATATTCTAAGGTGGCCGTGGTGGCGCACGCCTTTAATCCCAGCACTTGGGAGGCAGAGGCAGGCAGATTTCTGAGTTCGAGGCCAGCCTGGTCTACAAAGTGAGTTCCAGGACAGCCAGAGAAACCCTGTTACGAAACAAACAAACAAACAAACAAACAAAAAAAAATGCATATTCTACTTCAGTCAGACTTTTCTGTTCATTCTTCTGTGATTCCAGTTGATGAAGTGAGGACCAAGTGCAGTCGATGGCCACAGTAATGGTGTTCTGTGTGTAGGGTAAGACACTGAAGGTGCACAGCTGTACAGGTGTAGTGTTGTGCCCTTCCATAGCTGCACGGACTTGCATATTTCTTTTTCTGTCAACAGGACTGTGGAATCCACCAGCTTCGATTTGCTGCTCAAGACAGATGACGACTGTTATATAGACTTAGAAGCTGTGTTTAATAGAATTGCTCAGAAGAATCTAGATGGGCCTAATTTTTGGTGGGGAAAGTAAGTGAAACATGGACCGCCAATACCTGATTAAGTGTGATTAATTTAGAATGAAATATGGAAGTTACTTTTACATAGATAAAGTTAAGAAAATTATTGATTATACTCTTCTGGGTTAATATGTTATCACTGTAATCTGAGGGAATTTTGTTTATTTTATTGAAAAATCTCAGGTTTATTAACCAGGAGTCAAAGATGTGGCTTTTGTTTTAGAAGCACACGGTCTCCTGCAACTGTTGTATCCTCTTTGCTTAGTTTGGTTTGGTTTCGGTTAGAATCATGTCTGACACATTTCCTCAGCCATTGCCTCTGCTGCTCAGGACCAGTGCCGGGTTGATGATTTGGTGGGTTTGGTTTCAGTTAAGTATGTCCTGAAACACAGGGTGGGCTTCTCTTAGTTTCCATTCAGAAACTGAGAGCTTATCTAATCTGTATAAACTACCATTGGGTAAATAATTCCTTTCCTTAGGCAGCAAGAATCTTTTTCCTGCTTCATCTCCTTGGTAGTGATGGAAGGCAGCTAGTAGAAGGATATGGCCAGCCATTACAGAGAAGCCACCATTGTAACGTCTCAGTTTCAGGTTGAATTGGGCAGTGGACAGAACCGGAAAATGGCAGGAGCTGGAATACCCGAGCCCGGCTTACCCTGCCTTTGCATGTGGGTCAGGGTATGTGATCTCCAAGGATATCGTTGACTGGCTGGCAGGCAACTCCAGAAGGTTAAAGACCTATCAGGTAACAAGGTCACTCATACAGTCCAGTGTCCTGAGATGTCCCTGAAGCAGAGCCAGCTTACCATGGCTGTCCTTTCTCTGTAGGAGTTACTCCCTAAAGATCAGGGACATTTACCTGACACTTCTCAGACTCTAGCCATGATAACTATTCTAATATTTTCTTTGAGCCTGCTTTCACTGTTTTTAATCTTTGTTTGGAAATGTATTCTGTGGAGGAATGTAAACATTTCTGTTCATAAAGAAGTGCTTTCTTTCTCCTGGCTTGGTTATAGAGTCAGGGACCAAGTATGTATGCCCAGTGTGTTGATGTAAGGTATGTGAGGAAAGGGCTTGATTGCTGTGTGCTTCCTGTCTCCCATCTCTGGCTCATCGTTACACATCTGGGTTGGCTAACTCTACATATCACTTTTTGTTACAAAAACATTAAGAAGTTGGCATTTGCTCCTGAGTAGGGTGAAGATGTCAGCATGGGCATTTGGATGGCAGCCATAGGACCTAAAAGACACCAGGTAAGCAGGTCTGGGATGCTGACCTCTGGGCTCTTGTAGGTGTGCAAGTGAACATCCAACCCTTGGCACCGGGGATAAAAGGCTTCTGGTGTCCCAGCTATGATTTTTAAATTGTGACCTCTCAACTTTTCTGACAGCAGACTTTACCTAGAATTTTATTTCTAAGGACCTAGTGGTGTGGAGGCAGGATGTGTGTGCAAAGACTAAAATGGAAGGTAGGAAAACGGGCTGGAAGGAACAAGATTTTTGCCTCATTTGTTGTATTCATTTCTTGATTCTTAACCTTCTTCTCTGGCTGTAGAAGGTACAGAAAACAGGACACGCACGCAGTGTCTGCCATTCAGAGCCACACGTCCACACTCACTCAGCAGGACCAGAATAAGCTCGAGTCCTGCTGCTACATCATACTCCGCCTTCTCAGCAAATCAGAGTCTTGTGACCTATAGTTTCTATAGGCTGTGTGTGGAGCTTGTTGTTATGTGAAGATCCTTACTGTGACCCCACTTAAATCGTCATACATAGGATATTTATTTTGTTTTGCCCTATGGGGCACTGTCATTTCTAAATAATTTACATTGCCTTCTGGAGCTGAAGAGCCTCTTGGACAGAGGGCTTTGTTCTCTTCCATGTACACAAGGCATAGTGCCCACTCTGCTGCCACTGGTGAGTCCCTCATTCTAGGCGTGCTTTTGAGAGACAGGGATCAGCAGCCTGTGTTCATCAGAAGCATGGTTTTAAAAGATTTTTAGATTTTTACTCAGGATCTGTGTTCTGAGATTCAATGTGTTTCTTCATATACATGTTCTGTTATTCCGTTGAGCAGTATAATACTTGGGACTTGCGTCAGGCATCTTGGACATGCCTGCTCTTACAGCATAGTGATGGGAGGAACTCAGCTTCACTCTCACAGCATTTGATACTTATTCAGATTTGGGTAGAGTACATTTAGGTGTCCTTCCTATCTATCTATCTATCTATCTATCTATCTATCTATCTATCTATCTATCTATCTCTCCTTCCTTCCTTCCTTCCTTCCTTCCTTCCTTCCTTCCTTCCTTCCTTCCTTCCTTCCTGATTCTGTCTTGTATTTCGTATTTGTTTCTCAACAGGACAGCCTGTGGCTGTGTGAGAAAACCTGTGAGACAGGAATGCTGTCTTCTCCTCAGTACTCACCAGAAGAGCTGAGCAAACTCTGGGAACTGAAGGAGCTGTGTGGGGATCCTTGTCAGTGTGAAGCAAAAGTACGATGATCCCCAAACCCCAGGGTCTGTAAGTGCAAGGAAAGCCGTGGCTGGTATACCGTGAGCTGTAAGCAGTAGGGTATTACTAGTGTTTGCACAGATCGTAATCAATCAACTCATACGGTATCATAAGTTTTTATTTATAAATTTAAAGATTATTTATACCAAATTATTTTACAAAAAATATTGCTAACTTTTGATCACTTATACTAATTAGCAACTCATTACCATTTTTGGTTAAATGGCCAAATTCAGAAAATAACTCCATTTGAATCTCCAGCAGGGTTACAAAAAAGCTCTACAAAACTTAATTAGGCCAGAAAGAAACTACAAAGATGCTGTGTGGCACAGGGGCCACATATACCAAAGTCTGGGTTGCTGGAAATACCAGTTTGTGGATCTCTGATACAACCTGACCTTGAAAAGGAAATGTAAACTAAAGTTTGGTATCTTACTTTTAAAGATGTTTATCTACATACATATCATGTTTTCTTTTACTGTTTAAGTAAATCCTGAATGTCTTAGCTTGGTACTGAGACACACGCTCGCTAAACTGTTTTTGTGAGTAGAGTCAAAGTAAACACCTCAGGGTTCAGTGTCACAGGGAGGTGTAGGGGAAGGCACTACTCTGCCTTGCCTGATATGTTTACCTAAGCTTGCACAGGAGGTGGTGAGACGTGCGAGACAGGCTCAGTGTACGCATAGCATAGAGAAAGTATGTTACAGGTCTGAAGATGTGGTTCCTCAGCTTAAAGGACATTTCTCAGAATGACCAACCAAATCACTGTAGTGAACTTTTTAAAAGTTAAGTAGCCCACAGCAGATGTTAACTGTGCTCAGATTTAGACTACTGTTTCTACTCCATGTTTACATCTTCACATAGTGAATGCAGTAAGGTGTGAAAACAGAAAGGGCAGAGAAATCAATAGTAATCAAAGCCTTTATTATTCTATTAATATACAACCAAATGGTCTTTTCCCAACAAAACATAACATCATTTGTGAGGGCAAAGGTTTTGTTTCTGGTGTATACATTCCAGTCGTTAAACTCTTACGGTTGGACTGTTACCATCGCACTAGTAGGCAATCTCCATTTTCCACAGAATAAAACTGTAATGGCTGTAGGTCATTTTCTAGTTCAATTTCTCTGCCCGGCATCTAAAATTAAAATCAAGTAGGGAGCAGTAAGACCGATCTGATGGTGCATGCTATCCATGCCACCCTCCAAGGGCAGGTGAGGTGTGAAGTCAAAGGCTGCCTCCATTTAGAGCCTGTTATGTATGGCTCACAGTACTGTAGAGGACTAAGCTTAGCTTTGTGTTTTTGCTTAGCAACTTACCTTGGAACTTTCGTAGGACAACAGAAGTTCTGACACAGGAACTTTGAGAAGACGTGACAACAGTCCCTTTACCTTTTGAACTGTCATGGAGTCTGTCAAAGAAAAGAAACTTTTAAGTGACAACTACATGTAGAAACAGCTCAGGAGAGGCAGCCATTGATGGAAGGCTTGAGTCATTCTACCAGGTGATCTTTTAACAAAGTGGGAAATGGAGCCAGTGTTTGACCCAAGAGGTCTTGACAGTGAGGTGCCATACCATTTCAGTAGCATTTACTATTTCTTCCTCAATCGGAATAACCAGAAATAATTATCTCACCGAAGAGGACACAATCTAGGCCTTTGTGATAACTTCCTAAGGGGTTGCTGAAGTTCCCTGGAGTGGGGGCCTTGCGGGGCCCCTCCCAGCACGAGCATCCAGTCACCATCAGGATGTGCACACATGACCACTAGGTGTGGGAAAGGAACTCTGAAGAACAAATGCGCTGGTCCGTCAAGAACACACTAGGAATTTCTTTCCAAAGACAGGTTGTGGTATATATGGATATTTTGATTAAGAATATTAGTTTCTCTGAAGCTTTAGCTGAAAGTACAGCAATAGTGTGGTGTCCCACAATTATCACAATGTAGTCAATTATTTTTCTATAAATTGTTTTTATAAATGCTGTGTTTTTATGCAACTTGTGATAATAAATATTCTCTATTTTAGAATAAACTAGCCTTTTCCTATTTTTGACTCACTTCAACAGCTGTAGTACCCTGAATGTGCCTAACCAAATTCACTGTGTCTGGAGAGAATGGATTGGAGCCCATACTGAATGAGGAGGGAAAGGGAGGGGGCAAAGCAGGTTGAGTGCCAGCATGGCTCTGCTTCCCTAGTATGGCCGAACATGACTACTCCACACTCCAGCAGTGTGGTTCCTGCTGTGCTTCACCTCCTCAAGCCATGGACAGCATAAACCTTCCTTACGCTACCTGAGTATTTTTTCAGAGCAACAAGAAAAAAGTTAATACACATTGTTAATTTGTCATTATATATTACATACCACAGTAAGAGAAATTAGATTTCTAGTTTAAAAAAAAAAATAAGAGAAATTGTGAGAAATTGGCTGTAAACTGGATGGTTACTCAGAAAAGCTCTCTTCTGAATGCAGCTAGCTTTCCACGTGCAAGCTTGTTTTGTCTGATGGACACAGATTTAAAATCAATGAGGCAATGTATCTACTAATATTACTCAGTTCCAGCAGTACAAATATTTTGTAAGGATTCCGAAAAAAATTCCTTTCTCCACAAGCTGTTTAATAGTACTAACTTCTCTCCCGGTCAGGGAGTCATCTCTAGAGAAGCAGCTCCAGAGTATTAACGTGGGGAGCGCTTCTGCTAACATCCTACGGCTGAGCGCATGACCATAGGCTCGGGTGTCGGCATAAGCCTATTACCCCCAGATATTTTCAAGACATTCTGTCTCAAAACCCACAGACAGGGAGCTCGCAAATTTCAGTAAAACTGTTTTCCAGATACACTGATGGCATACTGGAGACTAGAACTTTCTGTTATGTTTTAGACTGAGCTCTAATGAAAACACCGTAAGTTCTAGGTCTTCATGAACTAAAAGCTCACATTCCAGCTAGCTCTCCCGGTGCTTCCCAGCGTCCTGCTTAACAGGCTCATTGACAGCAGAGACAGGTGTACTCTTACCTGGCAACTGCTTTTCTAATATTTGCCGTTCAGGTTGATTTGAGCATTTTATCTTCAGGGCTTTAAGGAAAAGGGGGAAAAGATTAATAATCACCATAGCAGGAATTTACAGCACACATGCATATAGAATTGGGACTTTTGCCTCTGAGTAGAGCACATACTTTGTATACAGAAGGCCTCAGTCTTATTAATAGCAACAGTAAATAAAAATGTGTAGGCCAAGAGATAATGCAGCAGTTTGATACAACTTGATTCAATCCTCATAAGTGGATCTTTAATGATATTACATTTTTCTATGAATATTTCCATAAAGCTGGGTGTGGTGGTGCACACCTGTAATCCCATCTTGGAAGGCTGTGATAGGACTGTCACAAATTTAAGGCCAGCCTTGACAACACATGCCATCTAAAAGACTTTGTCTCAAAAAACAGAAAACTACTTAGATGGTCTCAGAACTGGGGAGACTAGAGGAGGAGGATATGTACACAGCAGCCTGGTAGATAACAAGATCTTGTCTCAGACAGCTGACCCAGGATTCTATCACGTTTTCTTTCCCTCCATACTCCTTCCTGATGGTTTAGCTAGGGCCCTACATATAGGACACAGTACAGGGCTCCATATTACTGCATTGTTTACTATTCTGCCCCCTCCTACACCTAGGCTATTCAGTGAGTCTGCAGTATGGAAGCTCCCAGAATCCTCAACACAGACCAGGTGAGTTGGAGTTGACAGTGGTTCTCAACTCTTGGGTTGTAATATCTTGGGGGGGGGGGGGTGTGTCAAATGACCCTTTCAGAGGAGTCGCCTAAGACCATTGGAAAACACAGATATTTAACATTACAATTCACAACAGTAGCAAAGTTATGAAGTAGCAATGAAAATAATTTTATAGTTGGGGTCACCACAACATGAGAAACTGTATTATTAAAGGGTTGCAGCATTAGGAAGGTTGAGAACCACTACCCTAAGAGAAGCACACTTTCTCTATCAAGCCAGCCATCACCATCTGCCTCCTACCCAGGACTTCAGTGCAAATCTGAAAGGACTCTTACTTAGTAGCTGTTTTTTTAGCATGAATGGCTGCTGTGTTTTGAGCTCCTCATCTTCAGGTGCACCATATTCTGTTTAAGAAGAAACAAAAAACCAGAGGCCACAATAAGGAAAAAATGTTAGTGTGAACAAAGCCTCTTCCCAGGACCAACCCAGCATCACTGATCAATTAGCCTAGGATTAGCCTTCTACAGAGCTGCTTGCTGAGTGGTTAAGAAAGATAAATAGTCCCTCCCAAGGAATATTATCTTATTTGTGGCTGTATGTGTTTGTTCTAACAGTAGCCTGACCAATATATCCCAATGCTTGCTTGCTTTTTTTTTTGGTTTTTCGAGACACGGTTTCTCTGTGCAGTCCAAGCTGGCCTCAAACTCACTCTGTAGACCAGACTGGCCTCGAACTCAGAAATCTACCTGCCTCTGCCTCCGAAGTGCTGGGATTACAGGCATGTACCACCACTGCCTGGCTCCAATGCTTTCAAAACCTTCCAACTAGTACTTGTATTCAGTTTTGAAAATGACCTTTCCTTCAGGGTCCTGAGAAAAACCATGTATAATCTGGACAGAAGTCACAGGACCCAATCAAGCTTTAACCAGACGTTAAGTCAACTATTTAGTCCAGCTCCAGACTACTTCCTTTATCTGCAACACAGGCAAAAGCTTCCCTTCTCTGTGGGGACCCATCCTAGGGCAGTGGATATATGAACCTGAATAGCATTAGCTATGTCTTTAACAAGTACCTGTGATCATTAATTAGACAGTATAGGAGAACCACCACCCCAAAGTGCTGTGATGGAAATTATGTGAACCTGCTCTTTCAGAACAGCTTTCTGTACTTTGAAGCTGCAGTAAGTCTATTTCACAGCTGCTTTTTGGAGTTTAAGAATCATGAATGGCACTGGCCAGGTAGTGGTGGTGGCGTATGCCTTTAACCCCAGTACTCAGGAGGCAGAGGCAAGTGGATCTTGGAGTTGGAGGTCAGGGATACAGAGAAACCCTATCTCGAAAAACCAAACCAAACAGATCATGGCACTGTCTTCATCTGCGATGGGGTATTTATTTTCAAGTAAAGTCCTTGACACAAGCGCTGTGACACCTTGGTGGTCTTCCTGTTGACTCACTGACTAACTCAGGGCAGACAGCACACAAAGCATGGAATGCTGGACAGAGGCAGTCTTGTGCTGCGTGAGATAGAACTGGACCACACTGCTTAGAATGCTATGCAATTAAAACAATGAATTTTTGGTTTCTGGGATTCTCCATTCAATGTATGGGCTGAGGTAGACTAAAGGTAACTGAAAGTACAGAAGAGGAGGAACTACTGTCCTTCCCCACTGTACTTGGCCAACTGCTGTTTGTTTCTCTGCACACACTTGGCAGTAAGAAGCTAAACTTCATATACCTACAGGCTGCTTAGAGCCTTCTCTTCACCCTCAAGCAACTCAGAATTTACCTAGATCAGCCAGGAAACTGAACCAGTTAATTGAGTAATTTGAAAGCAATTCGCGTAGGCAGTTTGTCTTCCTCAAATAATATTCCAGCTGAAACATTAATGCAGTGAGCTGCTGGTATTAGGAAATATATGAAAAGAAAAATGGCTCAAATGTGAACCATGGAATGATAAAAATGATGTCACAACAAAATAGAAAATACATTGGTACATAACGCCAATCCTTTGCTTTAAAGCCTGGGGCCCAATTAGAGTGCTGATTTAACCCTTGTGAAATGCTGAATGCCAGACAATACAGCATATGACCTTAGGATGGGGACTTGGGAAGAATGATAGCTTATTTATGAGCTTGCAACACTGAGAGCTTTAGAAAATACCAGTGCTTGTGATGACCTTGGAGTACTGCCAACTTTTAAAGAGCCAATCCCCCTCCTCCCTGCAAAGCGTAGGTCTCCAGGGAACACATGTTGACACTGCCAATTTAGTATGTTTTCTCCTTTTTTTTCACATATATATTTATTTATTTTTAGATATTTTCTTTATATTTCAAATGTTATCTCCTTTCCTAGTTTCCCCTCTGAAAACCCCCTATTCCCTCCCCCCTCCCCCTTGCTCCCCAACCCACCCACTCCTGCTTCCTGGCCCTGGCATTCCCCTATACTGGAGCATAGAACCTTCACAGGACCAGGCGTCTCTCCTCCCATTGATGACCGACTAGGCCATCCTCTGCTACATATATAGCTAGAGCCAAAAGTTCCATCATGTGTTTTCTTTGATTGGTGGTTTAGTTGCAAGGAGCTCTGGGGGTACTGGTCAGTTCATATTGATGTTTTCAACTAGTTGATATAGCCCCAGGAAAGTGCCCAGAGCCCTTTCAACAGGGGAACAAAGAGCCCCCAAAACAGAAGACAAAGCAGAGTCTTCTGCACTGCCACGTCAGCCCTGTGGACATCCAGCTGGAGTCCGCACAGGCTACCTGGACGTACTGCAGCAGAGAAGCTGGTATCTAGGATGGGCTGAGAGAAACGCTGCATTTGGCCTGTTTTTGTCTGGATCTGGGTGTCCACCAGCCTTTCTCCATTCATTTCCAAAGGCTTTTCGATAATCTAGCTCAGCTCCACGCCTTTCCTCTGGAAGAATCTGCATTGATGTGAAATAGAAATATGTCTTTTACAGCATCTTCTAGTGAGGTACTCTGATTTTACCCAGTCCTTCGGTGCCCGTGCACAAACAACAAAAAGGGGAGGAGTGGTTATTACACTTTCTACCTACTTCCCCCCTCCCCCGCCTCCCCTTTTAGAACTGAGGACCAAAGAAACCCAGGACCTTAAAGAGCTGATGCAGAACTGTAAGGCATTCAAGGCCAGCCCTGATCAGGGACTCTAGTCTCAAAACAAAATTGAAAATGGCCATTATATAACACTGAAGACTTACTAACATTACATCCCCATGTGCTTGCACAGTCTTCTAAAAAACTAATAACCAGGGCCAGCAAGATGGCTCAGCAGTTAAAACACTTGCCCTGAAGCCTAGACCATTGTTTAGTTCCTCAGATCTGCATGGAAGGAGAACAACTCCTGCCAAGTTGTCTTCTGGTCTTTATATGCCCACTAGTATGCATGACCCCCTCTCTCCCCACAAACAAGACTTATTGTTATTTTATTATTTTGGTGCATTTACGTTTTCGCTAACATGCCTGTAGTATCTGAGGAAGCCAGAAGAGGGCATTCGATCTCTTGGAACTGGAGTTAGAAACACTATGGGTCACTATGTGGATCCACTGCAACAACAAATGCTCTTTCCACCCCCCATTTTGAAATTTTCACGATAATATCTGCACTAGGTGCCTAGGGTCACCTCTCTTGGTGTGAGCTACAATAGCTGGCTTCCTCTAGGAAAGTTCAGGTTGTGCCTAAGATATCCAAGCCTCACTTTTGGAGGAAACAAGGACAGAAAAGACATGCTCTGGGCCTTGGATCTTTCTGCCTTCTTTCCAAGGACATGGGATAAAGTGCCTCACACTTCCCCACTGCTCCTTAAATGACCATCGCTCAGGCAGCAAAGAAGACTGATTGGGTGCCGACCTCTACCTTCCAAGGAGCTGGCAAAGAATATCGACAAGCGAAATGCTCCTGTTCGCCACTTTATACTATCCAAATGTAACCTGCTTTTACCTACCTACCTACCTTCCTATCTATCTATCTATCTATCTAATGTATGTGAGTACACTGTAGCTGTTTTCAGACACACCAGAAGAGGGCACCAGAAGAGGGCATTGGATCCCATTACAGATGGCTGTGAGCCACCAAGTGGTTGCCAGGAATTGAACTCAGGACCTCTGGAAAAGCAGTCAGTGCTCTTAACCACTGAACCATCTCTCTAGCCCTTTCTTTTACATTTCTTATAATTTGTTTTCTAGTCTTAAAAAATTTTTCTTTTACCTAGTGCCACGGCACTCCTGTAGTCCTAGCTACTCTGGTGGCTGAATCAGAAAGATTACTGAGTCCAGAAGTTGAGGCCAGTAGAGGTAGCAATAAGCCTTCCGCTCCAGCACTAAAGCAAAGGGCAGGTAGGGCCACTGCTCACCTGGCACCTGTTCAGGGTCCTCAGCTGAGCAATCTTGGCGATAATGATCTCCTCTGCTTTGTCCGCTTTGCTCAAAGGGTTTCTAGTGCAGGACAGGGCCTGCAGGCTCTGCAGTTTATCCAGCTCGTTGATAAATGACCACTGAAGCAACAAAGGAAAGAAACCCATCAGGTCCACATTTCATTTGACTTGGCCTAGCAAAAATAAAAGTACAGTTGCCTAGCTCTCATCTGAGGTGTAAGATACATCATATACCAACCCTACCTGGAAGGACTTTTACTACCCAGCATACCATATGAACTCACTGACAGTCCACATCTGTATAAGTAAGATAACTTTAACCCTAACCTGGTTTACTTTTGAAAAGTTTTCCTCTGAGGAAGCACTTTGCTTTTGGTTTAATGTTTTTTAAGATTTGTTTTTATTTAATATGTTTGGACATTTTTTGTCATATGCAGTTAGCAAGGAGTCCAGAAGAGGGTGTTGGCAGGGAATTGAACCCCAGTTGGCTGCAACAGTAGCCAGTATTCTTAACCACTCAGTGCCATCTCTCCAGGCCCCTAGTTTAACCTTTTTGGCAGAAGGAGCCTTTGTGTGCAAGTGGAGACAAGCATATTGTGCCCTGCTTGCTGAGGTAGTTCTTACTTCTGATATCTGGTTGTCATTGACTATGAGGTACTTCAAGGCCGGGAACATGGATGTTTTGCATCCTAGAACAATAAAAATGAAACTGCCCAGTAGGAGTGAAAAAAACAATTAACATAGGAGGGAGGGACATTACTAATAATAATCTTATTTACCAATTTCAGCATCTGGAAAATGTATAGAAGAAAGTCCAATGTCAGAAAGGACTAGGTGTTCTAATCTGAAATTAAAATGTTAAATTCGATTACACAGGATACTACAAAGTCTTCTGGGTATCTACTAGACTAGACTAGCAAGTCCTTTCCTCTCCCTTGTGTTTCCATCCTACTGTGAAACACAAGGTGCAGAAGGAAGGCTGACACTGACTGCCCCACACAGCCCTCTCAGATTCTGGAGTGCCTGCTGCTCTGTCAAGTCCTAAGTGGAGATGCATCACCACCAGAGCAAATTCTGCAGCTGCAGATTATCTGGATCCTCACCCACACAGCTCGAGAGACAAGCACACTCTCCAGCAGAATCTAATTACAATTCCCCACGGGACTTGCCCAGTTTAGGAGCTGTATTTTATATCTATTCAAAAGGTTTATTTGACATATGGCAATTCATTCACTAAAACTCATAAGGATCTTTAACAGGTAAACTTTAAGGGCTTACCTTGGAAGATCTGCTATAAGGCTCAGCTGGCTTTCATCAATTGATGGGTTGGAGGAAAGGTCTAGTAACCTCATTTTCTGCAGGACATTCACTGGCCTGTATTGGAAAGTAACAATTTTTTTCAATGTGGATTAATCTCATGTTTACAAAGACAAGAGCTTAAAATAAGTGTACCCACTGTGACAAAGAGTTAAGGAGGAAGTGGATCTGGCCCCAAAAGGGCCAACCCAGGGGATGCTGTGTCGAAATGCTTGCAGTCAGGACCCTATCCTGTCTTTGATAATGGAGAAAAAAAATGGCTGCATTTGCCTCCACAAATGAAACCATTCTATACAATACAGTTTTATACTTTGAACCAACCCAACTGAAGATTTCTATTTTTTGACTTTCTTCCGCATACTTATGATACTATCTAAGAAGAGAGACGATGCTCCAGAGAGGTGGGTCGGTTAGAAAAGGCCAACAAGTCTGATGACCTGAGGCCCACTCCCAAAACCCACACGGGGAAGAGAGAACCGATTCTCACAAATCGCTCTGACTTCCACAGACGACACACACCCAGACAAGCACAGTCTAAATACATTTCAAAAGCTTTATTTTAAAAGAGGGAGGGAGGTGAGAAGTCCTAAACTTGGGGTTTGCTCTTGCAGGTTCTGTGCCTGGCACCCATGGCACCCATGGCACCCATGGTAGCCTGTAACCCCAGCTCTAGGAAATCTGATACCCTTTCTGGTGTCCTTGGGCACTTGCATACATTCTCACAGACAAATACACAGTAATTTTAAAAAAGGAAAAAAATTTTTTTTGATTCTTTAAGATGGAGTTTCAGGACTCATTTTGTAGACTAGGCTGGTCTTGATTTCAGAGAGATCTACCTGCCTCTTCCTCTGCCTCCTGAGTGCTGTGATTAAAGGTATGTTCCACTACATTTAGCTAATCTTACTTTCTGTAAGGGAGATGAAGCAATTATATTTAAGAGAACATGGGTCCACATACACTATAGTACAATTGACCTAAGCAGGTATTACCAATTAATGATCCTGTATTTGCTAGACACAGCCACCCACACCTATTATCCCAGTACTAAGGAGGTGGAGGCAGATTATAAACTGAAGGTGGTACTTGACACATAACTAGCTTGAGGCCAGCCTGGGCTATAATGAGACCTTGTCTCTAAACAAGCAAATAGGGCTAGCAAGATGGTTCAGTGCTCAAGCTTGGCAACTTGAATTCAAGCTCTGAAGCCCACAGTGCAAAGAAAGAATCTCAAAGGTATCCTTCAACCACACACCCCTGAACTCACACACAAACAGCTCATACATAGATACACATAATAATAAGAAAAAAAATCTATTTACTATTTTAAAAAGTTTGCAATATTAAAGAATGAACTCAGGGGATGGTGAGATGGCTCAGTGGTTAAAGAATACTGGCTGCTCTTCCAGAGAATCGAGGTTCGTTCCCCAGCACCCACATGGTGACTTAAACACTCCAGTCCTAGAGGTTCAGATACCCTCTGCTGGCCTCCTTAAGCACTGTATATATGTGGTACATAGATATATATTCAAGCAAACACACAGAAACAAAATATAAAACTGAGTATCTCAAATTGTTAAGTAGAAATGAGCCTATAGCCTTGTACATGCTAGACTGGTGCTCTACAATTAGGTTACACCCCCTCTCCCCTCAGCCCCTGGTTTTTTGAGACAGGGTCTTGCTTAGTTGCCTAGGATAACCGTAAACTTAGGACCTTTCTGCTTTACCCTCCCAGATAGCTCAACCACAAGTCCAGCTCTTACTACTTAGTTAAAAAAAAAAAAAAAAGAAACAAAAAAATGTACCTGATATACCCTGTACTCCACTGCGAATCAGAAAACCTAATATGTATGCAAAACTAATAAATTCTAATGTTTAGTTTACATATATCAGAAGCCAAGATATTTATTTATAGAAAACTAATAAAGTTCAAATATTTAATTCAGGCGTATTTGATGAGTTTTCTCTGGTTGGAGTAACATTCTATTAGACAGTCTAACTTTACTACAATGAGTGACTAAGGAGTATGTGCTATACAACCTATACCTGCGAATCCTCCTAAAAGTTAGTGCTGGACCAGAGACTTTATCCAGAATTTACTAAATAGCAATAGAATCACCGAAGCAAAGTCCATTACCTTTCAGAAATGGAAATATTGTTAGACTTGAGGTAAAGTTCCTCGAGGACTGGCCATGAAGGAGCACAGTGCAGCACCTGGAAAGGAAACTGACTTCAGTGTCTGATAGCCTCTGCTGGCCTTGCTCAGGCACGTTGTCACAGGAACTCCCTGCATTGTGGACAGGTCATTTAAGCTGTACTTGGGCACGATGTGGTGGTGCAGGAGGATGAAGGACCACATTGAAAGGCTATACAGACATTCTAGCACTATTAACCCAATGGCTAAGTCAGCACCCAGTTAGGAAATGCTTCACAAAGGAGCAAGGAATGGCGATGGACAACCAACTGACTAGTAGACTGGTCCTGGAGGTGGTACTCACCTTCTTAGTCCTGAGAGCACCGAACACGACGTAAAGAATATGCTGAGCACACAGATGTCTCATTGGTTCCTAACGCTTTCCCTTGAGCTGTACTACCATCCTCCCTCCCCACCCCCACCCCAACTGCTAAGTGCTTTCCTATCCTCAGGCTCTGTGCACGAGAAGAGGGCAGGAGATGCTCCAAAATCAGGGGCCCAGGACAGACAGAAGCGTATGTGCCAAATGCCTCTGGGCCAAGGAAAACTGGCTACTCACAAGGCAGTCATCCAGAACTGTGGATGATGGGGACAAGCTCGCAGCAGGGAGGGTGAGACTCTCCTGCATGCTCTGCCCTAACATCTGCAGTAACCTAGGGGAGCAAGCACTACGACTTTTAAGACTCCACATATTTAATAGATGCCACTGTAAGCATCCGTGTTCAAGACTCCCAAGCAGTACAGATGAGCTAAGAGACAGGAACAGGCTGAGAAAGATCATAGATTACCAGATCTCAAATCCCACTTCAGCAAAAGATTACTCTTCTGTGATGAAGTTTAGAGCATCCTACCGTTCAGACAATAAGCTGATTAAAATGAAGCCAGTTAGGTTTCAATTCCCTTTTAAAGCAAACATTGTAATCATTTATTACTGTGTAATAAAGCAAAAATGATTACCTCAGTCCACGTTATTCCTGTTTTGTTTAGGACTAAAGTCTTCAGAGTAGAAAATGTTCTAGTTAGAGTTGGTGAGTCAGAGGGAAACTGCAGTTTATTTTCACTGAGGAGAAAAGAGATGTGAAGTACTTATTTCTACACACAGTCTGGAGTTTAACCTCAACATTTGAGAGGGGTTCTCATGGAGGTAGGTGACGCTTAAGGTTTCCTCAGACATGTGCACTTGACTTGAGGAGACACTAAAGGTCAAGTTTTACCCATTTGCTCCATTTGAGGTGCCGTCAAGCCTGAAGGTCTAGTCTATGCATCTGCCGTAGCCTGGTAAAGCTCACCTGCATATAATATAAAGCACTTAAGAAGCAAGGGGAGATGGGCTGGGGTGTGTTCAATGGCAGAGGGCTCATGAAGCACAAAAACCTAGGCTTAGCTCCCAGCACCATCAGAAGGAAGAAAGGAGGGGAGGGAGAAAAGGAAGGAAGGAAGGAAGGGACCAGTCTAGTTGAACCCTTGAAAAGTCAGGTTCTAAGATTAATCAAATATTTGGGAAGATCTTGGGAAATGTGACATTAGTAAACAAGGTAGAGAAATTATAATCTTTATCAAAACTACATTAAGTAATGTCTCAATGAACTACTTATTTCTAAAGAATTAAACAGCAATTGCAAATAAACAGGCACATTCAATTCTAACCCCTCTCTGCTGAGATAACACGTCCCTCTTTCATGATCAGGTTTATAAGCTATGAAGATCCACCTCCTCCCAATTGATCAGGAGATAGATATACTCCTTATTCGTGCACCTCAAGGGACCAACTGAAGACTGCCCTGAAGTTATCCTTTAGCAAAGTCTAGTCAGCCAAAGCTTCCCAGAAAGTGTCTGCCAGCTGTCAGAGAAGACAGTGCACACTCCATACCTGAGATCAAGAGCCTCCAGGTCTTTGAGCTGCTCTGCAATAAGAACCACTTCATCCCAAGTTGACAACAAGTTTTTGGATAAATTTACAACTCGAATATCTAGATGCACATTTTAAGAAAAAGTAATATCAAAAGACTCACCAAAGACGTAGAATTAATATCACTCTAATTCTAGAATAGGGATTTTTTTTTTTTTAAAGAGGAGTGGAGTGGGAGCTGAGACAGGGTTTCTCTGTATAACCCTGGCTGTCCTGGAACTCACTCTGTAGATGAGGTTGCTTTTGAACTCAAGAGATCTGCCTGCCTCTGCCTCTAGGGTGCTGGAATTAAAGGTATGTGCCACTATGCCTGGCTGAGTGGGGATTTTTAACTTCTCACTGGGTACCCACTAGTTCGATTTTTTTTTCCATGAACACAAATGTTCATGTTTTAAATTATCTATTAGACTAGATATAGTTCAGCGGTTAGAGTGCTTATCTAAATACCCAAAGTCCTGAGTCCCATCTCTAGCAGCAAAACGAAACAGAAACACTATTACTCTGGTTCATTCCAAAGCTAAAATACTCATTTTTGTTTGTCAAAATGTGAGAGAAGCATAATAAGCAAAGGACAACCAAGTGTCACAAACTCCTGCAGGGCTGTCTGACAAGAAAACAAAGACAGAAGACAGTGACGGCAGAGATCTGTTGTCTCTGATACACTGATATACTGAGTACCACTGGGCCTTGCCCTCAGCATTGCCTTAAACACAAACATGTACATGTACACACACACACACACACACACACACACACAGACTGCATACCCATTCTTCTCTCCATAGCACCAGTCCTAAACCCACAAATCTTCTAAAGAGCACCATCCCAGAGGAGAATACAGGGTAGCAACAACATAGGTAAGAAAGGGGCTGAGAACGCAAGGTCTGCAATGTGGCTTCTCTCTGGTTCAGAACCACAAATTTAGAATAAGACTCTGGGACCATCGCACACGCACTGAGGCTTAAGGATCAACAGCTATGCTTTGAAGGAGGTCACAGTGTAACATAGGTCCAGGCCATAGGCTAATGGACAGCCTAGCATTCCCACCTGATATATGTGGGTGTTACTATGGTTACTCTACAAGGGTTAGTTACAAAGGCCAAGAACTCAGGTTCTGCAGGGAGACAGTCCATAGCTAACACCTGCAAGTCTGAAATTCCCTGTGCTTAGAATGACAGGCAGGGCAGGAAGGAAGAAAGGAAGGGGTGTGGCCATACAGATACAAGTGAAAGCAAAACCTATGAGCAACTTGAGCAGAAAACTAGGGCAACCTAGGAAATACAACCTGAAAGAGTCCTAGAGTATCCTGAATGCAACAGTCACCACAGCTGAGGTTAGAGTGGGAGCAAAGATGGACAGGTATTCTTTCTCTCTCTCTCTCTCTCTCTCTCTCTCTCTCTCTCTCGTGTGTGTGTGTGTGTGTTTGTTTTTTAATTTTTTAATTTATATTTTATTGGATATTTTCTTTATTTACATTTCAAATGCTATCCCCTTTCCTGGTCCCGACCCCGACCCCGACAGGTATTCTCAAAACGAGGCACCTAACATTACTTACATAACACTGTGATTCTTTAATACAGTTCTTCATGCTGTGATGACCCCTGACTATAAAATTATTTTCATTGCTACTTCATAACTGTTATTTTGCTACTGTTATGAACTGTAATGAAGATTTTTTTGGGAGCTAAAGGTTTGCCAAAGTGTTTTCAATCTGCAGGTGGAGAACCACTAGCCTAGGCCTTGGAGGCCAGCCCTCATTATGAAGGACCGCCAGGCTGCTTTATAGCCTACTCGTCTGCCAGGAATGAGACTACTGGAGAAGCTGAAGCGGAGTAACAGAAACTGACCTGACTCTCTGGGAAGTCACTCAGCTGCAAAGCTGGCTCAAGGACTATAGGGAAACAAGAGACAGATGGTCCGCTGTGTTAGCTAGGGTTATTAGATGGTCTGCTGTGTTAGCCGGGGTTATTAGATGGTCCACTGTGTTTGTTAGCTAGGGTTATTAGATGGTCCGCTGTGTTAGCTGGGGTTACTATTGCTGTGATGAAACACCATGACCAAAGCACCTTGGGGAGGACAAAGTAGCTTACTGTTAGGAAAGAAAAATGTTAAAGTTCCAAAACAAAGATGATTTTATAGACAGAGATCACTGACAATCTGCTAGGAAGCTTTCTTCACACAAGACGCTCAAAGATGCATCCAGGCGTCTGCCACACATTTTATAACAGATCCTGAACAGTCTACTGAGAGAAGCCAAAATGGGAACTGGGTGGAACCTGGAGGCAGGAACTGATGCAGAGGCCGTGGAGAAGTGCTGCTTACTGGATTGTTCATGGCTTGCTTAGCCTGCTTTCTTAGAGCACCCACGACCACCAGCCCAGGGGTGGCACCGCCCACAATGGATTGAGCTCTCCCCCATCAATCACTAATAAGATACCCTACTTAACTGAAGCTCCACCTTCTCAGCTAACTCTCGTTGACTAACACTGGCCAGCACATCCTCACAGCAGGTTTGGATCCCACCTCAGCATGGCAGCAGGTGGAGATGTCTACAAGGATTTGCCAGACACAGAAAATAAAGAAAACAGAGACAAGGCTGGCCAGGTACACGGTACAGCTATTCACTGTGTGAAGAAATTATAGTCGAAGTAGGCTGGAGGTGACTCACTATGGCACATGTTTGACATGATCATTAGGCCTGACTGAATTAGGTGTTAAATGAGCAGGAAAAGACAGAGCAGTGTGGGAAGGGAGAAGCATGTTGGGGTCCAACTGTACCCCAATACAGTCTCTGAGAGAAGCTGAAGGCACACAAACACTCTTCACTGAAAGAAGGGACCTTTTATAAAAGATAGACAGACCATCCACCCAAGGAAGAAAAGTCTTAAGGATGAGAATAGCAGCTAGAGCTGATAATTTTTTTTTGTTTGTTTGTTTTTTTTTTGTTTTTTTTTTTTTTTCCAGACAGGGTTTCTCCCTGTAGCCCTGGCTGTCCTGCAACTCACTCTGTAGACCAGACTAGCCTTAAACTCAGAAATCCACCTGCCTCTGCCTCCCAAGTGCTGGGATTAAAGGTGTGCGCCACCACTGCCCAGCATCTGATAATTTTTGAGACAGGCTCTCATGTAGCTCAGGCTGGCCTTACCTCACTAGGAAGCTGAGAATTATTTCAAATTCATGACCTTCCTGCCTCTGTCGGGTGCTACAATAACAAGCATGCACTGCTACATCCAACTACTGATTCACCTTTATTGCAGCAGAAAATCCAAGGCACAGAGTGGGCAACTATCACATGTACAGGCTAGCAAGACAACCTGTCAACCACCATCCAAAGTCCAATTTGACAAATCCCATGATACAATAGATGAAATACGGAGACAGACAGTTGTGGTAGCTCAGATGAGTAACCTTAGTATGAAGGCTGAAGCAATTTCAAGGCCAGCCTAAACTGTATATTCAGTTCCAAGACAGCCCAGGATAACAGTATGAGACACTATCTCAAAACCGTTCACTAGAAACTTCCACAAACATGGAGAGCCTGCTGTACCTGTCCAGGGCTCTGGCTGGAAAGGAACCAATCTCAGGAGGGAACAGGTGGGGAGCTCCACAAGGAGCAGGGGGTGAGGGGGACAATCACAATCTGCAAACCTACACTTGCCAACTTGTCACATGCCATATCCATGCAGCTCTCGCAGCCTGACTGGGTAGCTTTCTTCACACTTGAAGAACAGCTGATGAAACCTGGGCATCCCACCTGCACTGAGGGGTGACCAGAGACCAATACAACAGGGGGATGCCAACCAACTCTGTCCCCTGTCTCTGTTTGTAGGGGGCCCACCTACAAACTTCTACTCTAAGAGCTAAGCATGGAGACTCATACTGTAATACCAGCACTTGGAGACGCTCAGTTAGAACTATTATGAGTTCAAGGCCACCTTCAGATACATAGTGAGTTCAAGGCTAGCATGAACTACAGCGTAAGACCCGATCTGAAAAAAGTAAAAAGCCCCTCCCAGTACCAGAAAACGGTATTATAACATTTTTTACTCTCATGAGCCATACCTGTAGGCAAAAGGGTCTGGGAACTTATGCAACATAAATGGGACCAATGGTGTCTGGTACAGTGCCAAATTCCAAAATTAGTTTAAGGATACTGGGGCAGGCTTCAGCAATTCTTCCTTGTTCACCAGCATGGCTCACGGCACAGTTCCAGAGGGAAATGTCCTGCAGTGCTCTCAGCTGACTGTGTGAAAAACAGAGTTCACATGTACATGTGAGTCATATGATACCCACTGGCCTTTTAAAACCTTATAAAAGAAACACCAAAGATATACAAATGCTAGTACCCACTGCACACATTAAGGTGCAAAGCATTACAAAAAAGGAGAATGAAATGAAGCATCACAAACACTAGAGGCAGCTGTAGTCACTGCCCCTCTCTTACAACACCCTGCTCTCCTCCCCTCCCAGCCAACTCTCCGATCACAGCTACTACAGACTTAATCCTGACTATAACACTCTGTGTCTCCAGTTACTGTTTTACGGTATACATGAAATGATGTGACATTCTGCTATAAGGATTCTCCTGTGACTTCCTGCCTCTAAAGGATACTGTTTAGCACATTACACTTAGAGCTCTAGAACACTTGTCTTCATACCTCATAGTGTTTTACTATATGACTAGATCCCAATAAAGTTACTAATTTGTTGACTGACAGTTGGCAGTTTCCCAAATCCTGGCACCGAGACAGAGCCTCTCTAGGGATGTGCCTATCCTCAGCACTGTGCATGCAGAGTTTTCCTCTGTTTCTACCTGTCCAGGATCTGTGTCCTCTGCTTGACAGAAGAGGCAATGTCCTGGAATTCAAAATCCAGACGTGGGCTACCAAGGTTCAAGGTCCAATTCTTCTACCTCCTTTGGTACCAAGCACGTTCACTGATCTTGGTGCCGCAGACTTCACTATGGCAAAGTGCTTTGCTTTACTTTAATTGCAGCACCTTTAGTCACAATAACCAAAAGGTAGAAACAGTGCAGAAAAAACCGAACGTGACATCACACTGAGAAACAGAGGCTGGCCTTAAGAACGAAGAAATTCTGACAACCCATAAATGGAAAGACCTTGAAGATGTTACTCTAAGCACAACGATCAGACAAGGGGCGGGGCAGGGGTGGGGGGGAGGCTGGGGGTAGACACAAATATTGCACAATCCCACCTGGTGATCCTAGAACAGACAAAGCAACAGGTAAAAAGAACAATGGCTGCCAGGAGCTGGGAGGAGCTAGGGAAGCAGTGTTTACAGGGCATGGGATTCCAGTTTGGAGTGATGGGAAGCTCTGGGGACTGGTTTACACGATGTTGAGTTAACACTGCTAACTGGTTTTATAGGTATATTCTACAGTAATTTTTAAAACACAACAAATAACTTGGTGAATTAGTATTTACAAAGATCTCAAAATACCACTTAGCACACAATGGTCTAATTAATATTTGTAAAAATTAACAGAAAACTGACAACATTGAAGAATAAACATGAGAGCTAAATGCAGGGGAACGATAATTACAATCATCAGGAACCGTTATAGGGCAAAGGCTCTCATACTTGATCATCAGGCCCTGAGAGTTTCAGGGATGCTTCATGGTGTCAAGGTGAAAGCCAGTACTTCCCAGTTCCAACTTTTGGGTGTGGTTAGGACCAAACAGCTTCATAATGACGTAGGTGCTGCCAACTTAGTACCCCAGAAAACTGTATGATTTCCCAGACTCCAAGATTAATCAGGTTGAAAACCACTGTGTCCATATTCTGTCCACCACAATTTTCAATTACTTGCTATTTATTTATTCATTTATTCATTTATTTATTTATTTAAAATGGGGGTCTCGTGTAGCCTAAGCTGGCCTTGCTTCTGCCTCCACCTCCCAAGTGCTGGGATTACAAGCATGTGGCATCACGCCCAGTAAATTCCTTGATTTTGTTTGTTTGTTTGTTTGTTTGTTTTTCGAGACAGGGTTTCTCTGTAGACCAGACTGGCTTTGAACTCAGAAATCCACCTGTGTCTGCCTCCAGAGTGCTGAGATTAAAGGTGTGCGCCACCACACCCAGCAAATCCTTGATTTTTAACACAACGGTCCATATCAGTTTCAGAAACATAAAATCACTGAAAGGAACTGTGAATGTTCATTTATAAAACTGTCAAAAACTGCAGACCAGTAGTTTATACTGACAGAAGTCACTGTTTCTAGGCCAGGTATGGTAGTACTTTAGTCCTAGTACTTGGGAGGTTGAGGCAGGAGGGTAGATAGATAGGTCACTCAGTGGATAAAAGCACTTGGACCTGAGTTCAATCCCTGATACCAATGTCTACAAAAAGCAATAGGAAAAGACTTATGTCTCTAATCCCAGCACTCCTATGATGAGGTGGAAGGCAGAAAAAGACAATCACTAAGCTCCAAGGCTACTAGCATGGAATACCTTGCCTCAACAATAGGGAAGGAGAACCAACTGCAAAACGTTTCCTGGTCACACTCATATTGTGACACGAACATGCTGCCCTCATACACATGTACACAGGGTAAGAGAGTGCACGGTGCACACCTTTCATCTCAGCCACTGGAGCTGGGAGGCTGATTGCAGGTGGATCGCTGAGTTTGAGGCCAGCCTGGTCTACAGAACAAGTTCTAGGACAGCCAGGGATACACAGAGAAACCTTGTCTAGAAAACAAAACAAAACAAACAAAAAAATTCAAGGCTAGCCTGGACTATATTAAATCTATTTTTGAATAATAAAAAGAATTAAAAGAATTTTTGTTTTGTTTTGTTTTGTTTTTTGTTTTTTTCGAGACAGGGCTTCTCTGTATAGTCCTGGCTGTCCTGGAGCTCACACTGTAGAGCAGGTTGGCCTTGAACTCAGAAATCCACCTGCCTCTGCCTCCCAAGTGCTGGGATTAAGAATTTTTTACTTGAGTTGCTATTTCCCTGTACAGTTTAAAGTGTCCCATGCTGGCCATCCTTGGCACCAAGCTTGGGAGCCAGTTCTCTCCAGAGGTATCAATCCAAAGCCAGCGCCAGGAAAGCCAGGAGACATGGGCTCTTAGTTGCTTCTCTTGTCTTTATTGTGCTTGTCTTAGGATATAAATGCAGAGCTGGTCAGCTACATGTTAATAAAGAGGAAGGACAATGCCTGTGAGGAATTTTCTCAACTATATCATTTGTAGTGGGTAGGCCTAGTTCTAATCCAGATTTTGAAGTGGGAAGATCCACCTTTAATCTGGGCCACGCCTGCTGACAGTCTATATAAAGGACATGGAGGACGGAAGCTTGTCCTATTTGCCTGCTTGCCTTCACTCTTGCTGGCAAGTCCATTACTTCACTGATATTATAAACCTCCTTCATCAGGATTTGGGCATTTACTGAACGTCAGCTGAGACATTCAGACTCCTAGACTGAAATACTACTGAATTCTTGGACTTTCCCTTGGTAGACAGCCATTGATAGACTAGCAGAGCTAAACTCTTGTAAGCCATTCTAATAAATACCCACTCTCGTATATATACACGTATGTACACACACACACACACACACACACACACACACAAACACACACGTATATCTTAGGGTTTCTATTGCTGCAATTAAACACCATGACCAAAGGCAAGTTGGGGAGGAAAAGGGTTTATTCATCTTACATTTCCACATTGCTGTTTATCACCAAAGAAAGAACAGCAACTCAAACAGGAGGCAGTGGCTAATACAGAGGCTATGGAGGGGTAGGACATGGCTTCCTCAGCCTGCTCTCTTATAGAACCCAGGGCCATCAGCCCAGGGCCAGCACCACCTACAATAGGCTGAACCCTCACCCACTTATCAGTAACTGTCAAAATGCCTTACAGCTTATCTCATGGCCCTTCTTCTCTGATGACTCTAGTTTATGTCAATTTGACAGAAAAAGCAAGCCAGTATGTATATATCTTTTCATTCATTCATTCATTCTATATGTTCTGTTCCTCTAGAGAATCCTAATACAGACATGTTCAGTTACTGAGGATTGCATTACCCATAATCCTAGTCATTGCTCACTAGACTGACATCTTAGTATCACAGAGAAGCAGAAGGGAACCTGGAATGTTAAACACAGAGCGGTGACTCCAAGGGAACGAAGGAGGCTGGGAGCAGATTGCTTAGTAGCCTGGGGACCTTTGTTCTCTAAGGTTAGAGATTCTTCTGGTACTGGAGCTTCCCAGAGAACCTTATCATACATTTGTCCTCCATCTGATCTTCATTAAGTTTACTTGTACACACAGGATTGAGTTCATTATGAACAGGAAAGTTCCACCAAATTGTGCTCTATTTAAACAGGCCTAAAATAAATCACTAATATCAAACTCCTGAAGATTGAACCAACACAGGCTACTTACGGAGTTGAACCAAACTTCCTCTTAAGGATCATCAACTCTGCTGGCTGTGGAGGTTGCAAACCACACCCACTTCACTCCACCAAAAGCAGAGATCAGAACAACTTTGTGGAGTCAGTTCTCTCTCCATTCTTAAATGGGTTCTGGGCTCAAACCCATGTCATTAGGCTTACATAGCAGGCACCGTTAGCCTCTTCGCTACCTTGGCAGCTCTTCCTCCTCCCCCTCTTTTTTTTGTTTGTTTGTTTTTCAAGACAGGGTTTCTCTGTGTAGCCCTGGCTGTCCTGGAACTCACTCTGTAGACCAGGCTGGCCTCGAACTCAGAAATCCGCCTGCCTCTGCCTCCTGAGTGCTGGGATTATAGGCGTGCGCCACCACTGCCCCACTTTTTTTTTTTCTTCTTTAAAGTATAAGATTTCATGTAGCCCAGGCTGGCCCTAAATTGGCTACATAACCAAGAATTGATTATTGATTACTCCTTGATCCTCCCACTTCCCCTTCCCAAGTGCTTTCCATAGTTATCAGTATGAATGAGCCACCACACTCAGCTAACTGAGTGTTCAATTTCCCCAGATAATCAGTGCTGTGTTCTCCACATTTTAAGCCACTAAGGAAAGAAGGTGAACCAATATGAAAGCAAGGTTGCACGCATCGATCAGCACACAGTCTGGTGACTCTGACAGCAGGCAGCCAGCATCAGCTCTATTTACCTCTGCTTCTTTGTAATATGTTCAAAACCAATAGTTTGCACTTGTTTACTTCCAACTTTTAAGGAACACGAATTTTCATCATCATCAGGTCCATCTTCGAGCACATAGCGCTTCTTAAGGGCAGTAAGGAAGTCATCTCCGAAATTAACTTTGCTTGGACGAACAAAAGAGCCTCCTGTTGGGTGCCTGGGCAGGAAGAGAAATGAGCATCATCTGCTACTGAGCACGGTGAAAGACGCCTGCAATCCCAGATATGTGGGAGGCTGAGGCAGGCTTCAGACCTGACAAGGCTCTAAAACAAATCCAAGGCTAGTGAAACTATCTTTAAAAGTATGACCATAGCTAAGTGTTAAGAGTGCTTGCCTAGTCTTAACAAAGCTCTAGGTTTAATATATAGTACCACAAGAAAAGAAAAGGAAAGGAAAGGATGTCTACAAAAAAACCAAAAAGCAAACAAACAAACAAAAAAACCCCTATAAAACATGGTATCTTAGTGACTTTTAAATAGTTCTGAAGAATAGAAAATTACTGGCCTCTTGTGAAAACATGAATTTTTTACCTCGGAGCCCACCCCCTCCCATCTAGAGATTGTTCCCAGAACACTCCTAAACTTTTCACCCCAAAACTCCTCACCCTAAAGTTCGAACCCTCCCAACTAAAAACTGTTCCAAGAACATTTTTGAGATAAAGGCCTCCTGGAACAACCTCAAAATGAACCAGGTACTCCTTAGTTACGTAGATTCCTTGATAGGACATGACTCCTTAGTTACGTAGATTCCTTTGGCAGAACTCCCTAGTGATGTAAACTTGTACTTTCCCTGCCCAGTTCTCCCCCTTTGAGTTTTACTATATAAGCCTGTGAAAAATTTTTGCTGACCGTCGAGACTCCTCTACCCTGTGCAAAGGTGTATGAGTTTCGACCCCAGAGCTCTGTGTGCTTTCTGTTGCTGCTTTATTTCGACCCCAGAGCTCTGGTCTGTGTGCTTTCATGTTGTTGCTACTTTATTAAATCTTGCCTTCTACATTTTATATATGGTCTCAGTGTCTTCTTGGGTACGCGGCTGTCCCGGGACTTAAGTGTCTGAGGGAGGGTCTCCCTTCGGGGGTCTTTCATTTGGTGCATTGGCCGGGAAACAGCGCGACCACCCAGAGGTCCTAGACCCACTTAGAGGTAAGATTCTTTGTTCTGTTTTGGTCTGATGTCTGTGTTCTGATGTCTGTGTTCTGTTTCTAAGTCTGGTGCGATCGCAGTTTCAGTTTTGCGGACGCTCAGTGAGACCGCGCTCCGAGAGGGAGTGCGGGGTGGATAAGGATAGACGTGTCCAGGTGTCCACCGTCCGTTCACCCTGGGAGACGTCCCAGGAGGAACAGGGGAGGATCAGGGACGCCTGGTGGACCCCTTTGAAGGCCAAGAGACCATTTGGGGTTGCGAGATCGTGGGTTAGAGTCCCACCTCGTGCCCAGTTGCGAGATCGTGGGTTCGAGTCCCACCTCGCGTTTTGTTGCGAGATCGTGGGTTCGAGTCCCACCTCGTGCAGAGGGTCTCAATCGGCCGGCCTTGGAGAGGCCATCTGATTCTTCTGGTTTCTTTTTTGTCTTAGTCTCGTGTCCGCTCTTGTTGTGACTACTGTTTTTCTAAAAATGGGACAATCTGTGTTCACTCCCCTTTCTCTGACTCTGGAGCATTGGAAGGAGGTGCGGGTCAGAGCCCACAACCAGTCGGTGGAGGTCAGAAAGGGTCAGTGGCAGACCTTTTGCGCCTCCGAGTGGCCAACGTTTGGAGTAGGCTGGCCACCTAAGGGTGCTTTTGACTTGTCACTAATCACCGCTGTCAGGCAAATTGTTTTTCAGGAGGAAGGGAGTCGATGTGAAATCCGACCCCGTCAGGCTTCTTTTTCTCTGTTGCTATCTTGTTTTTGTTTGTGGTTTTTATCATGAGACACAGACACTGTACGTCGGAGATAAAGTGGGATCCCTCCCTGTCTATATGTCTGTGTGTGTCTTTTTTGTCTCTTTGTGTTCGGACTTGGACTGATGACTGACGACTGTTTTTAAGTTATGCCTTCTGAAATAAGCCTAAAAATCCTGTCAGATCCCTATGCTGACCACTTCCTTTCAGATCCTCAGCTGCCCTGCCTCCCACTCCAACTCCAGAGAGCAGCCAGCGGGTCACAGTGGTCCCGCCCATGGACCTGGAGCCTAGAGAAAAATGAGCTCAAAAATCCGGAGCAAATGAGGAGTGGTCCCTGAGAAGTCAGTGGCCCTGGATGTTGTGGCTGCTGAAAAAAAAAAAAAGAAGAGGAGGCTGTTCGAGTAGCCGGCCAAGAGCACCGCAGGTTCCTAGGCAGCTTCTCATTCCCCTGTCCCTCCCATCCCGTCTCTTGTTAACAGAAAAACTGCTTTCACTTTAAGATAAGTGCCGGTTGCAGCCAGCTGTGAGAGCTGCACTCCCGTCTCTGCTCTAAAGTTCCCTCTTCTCAGAAGGTGGCACCACCCTGAGTTGCTGGCAGTGAGTCTGTTCCAGGTTCCAGTGAGGGAGGCATCCGCCCACTTGGGGCTTCTGTCCAAGGTAAGGAGCACCTGTGAGTCTAACTGCCAGGCTCTGATGGGGGTCTCGTCTCTGTGGGACTAGAAAGTGTCCCAACAATCTGACCAAGGTAACAGAAAGTTACAAAAGATAAGAAAAATAAAATGTTGGCCACAAAAGTCAGGAAAACTAGAAAACTTAGATAGTACCTGGCAACAAAAGAAAGCTTTTGGCTAAAGATCAACGTGTATACTGTAAAGAAAATGAGCACTGGGTGAGAGACTGCCCCAACAAAAAGAAGAGGAGCCCCCCTCATGACCAAACCCTTCACCTGTTCGTGGCTAAAAGTAAAGAGATAACAAAAGGGGTGCTAATACAGAAGCTGAGTCCTTAGAAGAGTCCGGTGGCCTACCTGTTGAAGCAGCTAGAAAAAGAGACTGTGTTTCATACTCCTCCACTGACCAGTGCAAAACAAGCTAAAAAAGTTCCTGGGCACTGCGGGCTTTTGCAGATTGTGGATTCCAGTTTTGCTGAGTTAAAGAGATAAACAGCCCTTCGTATAAAGAAAAAAAAAAAGGAACAATCTTAGATGGCCTTAAATGCTCTTGAGACTGCCCTGATGTTATCCCCAGCTTTGGGACTCCTAGATGTGACTGAGAACAAAGGTATTGCCAAAGAAGTTCTTACTCAGAGATTGGGACCCTGAAAAAGACCTGTGGCATACTTGTAAAAAATTAGACCTGGTGGCTGTAAGATGGCCTGCTTGTCTGCACATAGTGGCTTCTGGTCAAGGACGCAGATAAATTGACTCTGAGACAAAACTTGGCACATGTCACATTATCCAACCGTCCCCCTGACCGATGGACACATTGTCAGAGCTTTTTGTTGACTGAACGAGTGACTTTCGCTCCCCCTGCTATCCTCAATCTCACTACTGCCTGAGACTTCACCTACTCATCATTGTGCTGACATTCTGGCAGAAGGAACTCATACTCGAGATGATCTGAAGGATCAGATCAGCCTTGGCCTGAGAGTTTGAACTGGTACACGGATGGCAGTAGCCTGGAGGTTAAAGGTAAGCGGAAGGCGGGGACAGCAGTGCAGTGATGGACAGAAAGCAAGTGATCTAGGCCAGCAGCCTCCCTAAAGAGACTTCAGCCCAGAAAGCTAAACTTGTGGCTTTAATACAAGCTCTATATATACAGACAAAGAGAGCTGTTGACATCTGCAGAGAAAGACCTAAGATGCTGTGGCTAAAAAAAAAAATCAGGTGGCAAATCTAACCGCCCAGGCATCCTAAAGAGCAATGATCCTGACAGTCTGAAGACTATCAAGTTATAGACAAATTAAGACTGGTAAAAAAAAACCCTGTATAAAATAGTAAAAACTGAAGAAAGAAAACTAGTTCTCTCATGAAAAGACAGACCTGACATCTACTGAAAAATAGACTTTACTGGAAAAAATATGTGTATGAATACCTTCTAGTTTTTGTGAACGTTCTCAAGATGGATAAAAGCTTTTCCTTGTAAAACTGAGACTGCTCAGATAGTCATCAAGAAGATTATTAAAAATTTTCCAAGGTTCGGAGTGCCAAAAGCAATAGTGTCAGATAATGGTCCTGCCTTTGTTGCCCAGGTAAGTCAGGGTGTGGCCAAGTATTTAGAGGTCAAATAAAAATTGTATTATGTGTACAGACCTCAGAACTCAGGACAGATAGAAATACTGAATAAAACTCTAAACAGACCTTGACAAAATTAATCCTGGAGACTGGCACAGACTTACTTGGTACTCCTTCCCCTTGCCCTATTTAGAACTGAGAATACTCCCTCTTGATTCGGTTTTACTCTTTTTGAGATCCTTTATGGGGCTCCTGTGCCCATCACTGTCTTAAATGATGTGTTTAAACCTATGTTGTTATAATAATGATCTATATGTTAAGTTAAAAGGCTTGCAGGTGGTGCAGAAAGAAGTCTGGTCACAACTGGCTACAGTGAACGAGCCAGGTACCCCAAGGACAACTCACCAGTTCCAGCCAGAGATCTGATCTACGTACACCTGCGTCATGCTGAGACCCTCAAGCCTCACTAAAAGGGTCCCTGCCTAGTTCTGTTTACTAATCTGCCTTATTCTGTTTCTGTTCCCATGTTAAAGATAGAGTAAATGCAGTATTCTCCACATAGAGATATAGACTTCTGAAATTCTAAGATTAGAATTACTTACAAGAAGAAGTGGGGAATGAAGAATAGAAAATTACTGGCCTCTTGTGAAAACATGAATTTTTTACCTCGGAGCCCACCCCCTCCCATCTAGAGATTGTTCCCAGAACACTCCTAAACTTTTCACCCCAAAACTCCTCACCCTAAAGTTCGAACCCTCCCAACTAAAAACTGTTCCAAGAACATTTTTGAGATAAAGGCCTCCTGGAACAACCTCAAAATGAACCAGGTACTCCTTAGTTACGTAGATTCCTTGATAGGACATGACTCCTTAGTTACGTAGATTCCTTTGGCAGAACTCCCTAGTGATGTAAACTTGTACTTTCCCTGCCCAGTTCTCCCCCTTTGAGTTTTACTATATAAGCCTGTGAAAAATTTTTGCTGACCGTCGAGACTCCTCTACCCTGTGCAAAGGTGTATGAGTTTCGACCCCAGAGCTCTGTGTGCTTTCTGTTGCTGCTTTATTTCGACCCCAGAGCTCTGGTCTGTGTGCTTTCATGTTGTTGCTACTTTATTAAATCTTGCCTTCTACATTTTATATATGGTCTCAGTGTCTTCTTGGGTACGCGGCTGTCCCGGGACTTAAGTGTCTGAGGGAGGGTCTCCCTTCGGGGGTCTTTCAGTTCTATATGCTAAAATAAAATATAAATAAAAATGTACTGAAGAAGATTTTATAATCTCTGCAAGGGATCATAAAGTTTCTGAGCTTATACAAGCATGTGAAATTCCTACAGACAGAAGATATGAATAGATAATTCACATGAAAGAGAACAAAAATATTAGATCTATGGGGAAAATTCTACCTGCCTAATGATTAAGAAGTATAATTTTTTTCTACATCTGGAGATAGAGGCAGGGTATCTCTGTGAGTTCAAGACCAACCTAATCTACAGAGCAAGTTACAGGACAGTCAGTGATACACTGTGTTGAAACAAAACAAAACAAAACAACCAAAAAAGCTAAGAAGAAACTTTTTTCATAAACAAATGCTAAAAAGTTTTTTTTTTGGGGGGGGGGTTTGTTTTGTCTTTTTTGTTTTGTCGAGACAGGGTTTCTCTGTATAGCCCAGGCTGTCCTTGGAACTCACTCTGTAGACCAGGCTGGCCTCGAACACAGAAATCCGCCTGCTTCTGTCTCCCGAGTGCTGGGATTAAAGGTGTGCGCCACCACCGCCTGGCTGCTAAAAAGATTTTTAAAGAAATGCTGGAGGTAGAGGGATGGATGGGATGAGAATTAGAAAGAAAGAGAGGGGGAGAGGGAGGGAAAGGGGAGGGCTAAGTGCTGGGCTGCAGAGATGGCTCAGTGTGCCAGTAAAGTACTTCTTGTATAGCCTGTGACCTCAGCTCAACCCCAGGAACCCATTTACACGTAGAAGACGAGAACTGACTCCATAAAGTTTTCTTCATCCTCCACATGCAGAGATACATAAGCACACACACATATACATCATGTATACACAAAATTAAGAAAAATCAAACTAAAATGCTAATGTTTACATGTAAAGTATCCAAACTAGAAAAGAGAAATTTTATTTTTCAAACATTGCAATCTAAAATACACATAAAATAAAAATTAATAAATTATTTTAAAAATAAAATAAAATTTAAAAACTAAGGTTGAATTTAAGAAAATACATTTTGCCGGGTGTGATGATTCATGTCTTCTACCCCAGCACTCAGGAGGCAGTGAGCTCAAGTTAAAGGCCATCCTAGTCTACATAGCAAGTTCTACGCCAGCCAAGACTACATGGTGGATGGAGCCTTGTCTACACACAAACAGAGAAACAAAACTATTTAAGATGAAAGAGGAGAGAACACTGCAAATCTCAAATAGTGGATGTGCCTGCTGGGTAGCCTGAGGACTAGTATCCACATAAAGATGGCCACCGCTGACACAGCACTAGGAGAGCTTTCCCCGGGCTTACACACACACACATGAACATTTAGGATAAAAATACATTTGTGGCTTTTTTTTCGCTCTAATGCTGTTATATTACTTAGCCCAACTGCCTTGAACATGAGGCCATCCTGCCTCTGCCTCCGCCTTTGCTCTGTAGTTCTAGATTACATGCACTTAGCCTCAATACACACTTCTTACAGCAATGGCAATGAGTTAGTCAAAAGGAGATGTTTATTACTTTTGGTCCTAGGCAGATGGAGAGTGTGGAACTGTGTGAGGGAGCTGCAAAGTGCTATGCATGCTATAAATCAAAGATCTTAATCTGCGGTGAAACCTTACCAGCAGGTTTCTCAGCAAACCAAACAGTCTAGTAAATGATTAAAAAAAAAAAAAAAAAAAGCTAGCCAGATACATGCCCATCAGCAACAGATTTCCAGAAGATACACTGATTTTAACAGTGAATTAGACAGAAATCATTAATAGTCTAGAGTAATATCAATATGCTACAGAGAAATGCAAATTCTGAACCTAGGAGGAAAATGGATTAGTGTCCTCATCCTACTAGCACCTAGTGCTCAGAACCTGTGACACATAAAAAGAAACCAAAAGACCGGTATAGTGAAATTTAATCTTAATACTCAGGTGGCAGAGAGAGATCTCTGTAAGTTTGAGGCTAGCCTGTTCTACATAATGAGTTCCAGGCCAGCCGGGAACTATACAGTGAGATCCAATCCAAAAAAGAAGGAAGAAACCAAGGGCTAGCCAAGGCATGGTGGTGTATAGCAATCACCCCAGAACTTGAGAAATAGAGGCAGGAGGATCTCAATTTCCGAACCAGCCTTAGCTGTACATCAAGTTAGAGGCAAGCTTATACAATATGACTAAAACAAAAAGGGGGATAGAGTGGGAAAGGGTTCAGTGAGCAAGAGTACTGCTGTCCAAACATTAGGACTCGAGTTGGTATCCCCAGCACCATGCAAGCTACATAAACCTATCACCTCAGCACTAGGGGAATGGAGGAGAGCTAAGAGTTCCACATGTTTGCCTGCCAACCAGTCTAACCAAAACAGTAGCTCTAGGTTCAGTGAGAGACACTGTCTTAAGAGAATTCAGCAGAAAGCAAAAGACAACACTCCTCTGGCCTCTTGTCAGGGGCAGGCACTTGTCCATGACTGTAACTGCCTGCTTCTACCACCTCAGTGCAAGGATTAAAGACATGCGGCACAATGCCAGGCTGAAGGAGCTTTCTAACCATTCCATATGCTACACTGACTACTCACAGTCCAACAATGTCCTCTCCAGCCCTACTAGTCATAATTACCTAGGACCTTGTCAAGTCATAAGAAATGTTTACCTGCATTTAAAATACATAGTACCTTCGTGGCTCCCGTCATGCTTTCCTCTCTCAGGATTGTCCCACTCAACTCCTAACCAGAGTCCTAGCAAAAGAAAAAATAAGAACAAGTGACAAAAGATGACAGAGGGATGCTATATTCTCCTGCAAGCACACACATTTGTAACAGAAGCTGCACCACACACAGGTGGAGGAGGGAATGTCTCAGGAATCTCCTGGGAACCCCAATTAAACAATGCAATAATACAATATGTGGACTAAAAAGCTACCAAAACCCCAGAAAACGTGAACAGCTAAACTAACTCTCTCTCTCTTTCCCTCTCTCTCTCTCTCTCTCTCTCTCTCTCTGTTGAACTGACCACTTCATAAACTGGCTAATGTCAGATCATAACTCAAAACTATAATCATAACTCATAACTATAATCAACACATGATTAAAATGGCAAATTCTACCCTAAATATCTGTAACTACCACCACAACAAAAAGTCTGAGGGAGGAAAAATTGAAGATGAAATACAGGTAATTTCAGTCCAAAAAATGCAAGAGAAAAATGCCCTCAAAGAAAAAGATTGTCCCAGATAGAAACCTGCAAGGAGGCAGGAGGCTCTGATCCCTGGGTAAGATTATAGCAGAATGGGCAGTAGAGCTGCCAGCCCCATGGGCATGAAGTCTGAAAAATGGAAGCCATCCAGCAACTGACTAGGGATGAGTATGAGAATGCAGGTTCCTAAGAAGGACAGAAGTGTCTGACCGACCCCTGGAAATGGAGTTACAGAAGTTTATGAGCCACTTGATGTAGATGTTAGGACTGATCTCAGGTCTCCTACAGGGACAGGAAATACTCTTAACTGCTGAGCCCTTGCCTTGTGCTTTTGAGACAGGGTCTCTCAGTGGTACCTGAGGCTCAATCCCTAGGTTCTACATGGTGGGAGAAACAACTTCAACAAGTATCATGGAAAGTGTACACACATACAAACACAAATAATAAAAACAAACAAAAACATTGTTGGGATTTTTGTAGGGAAAAAACTGAAACTAAATATTTGACCACTGATAAATTTTAAGTTTTAATAAAATTCTCTCAATACATAAATAGAGGAAGTCTAGTCTTTTTTCTTCATCTTCTTCTTCTTCCTTTTTTGAGACATGGCTTTTGTAGTTCTGGCTGGCCTAGAACTCAACTCTTTCTTTATTTCATTTGTATTGGACAACGACTACAATATTCCAAGATGTGTATGCATGATGTGAAAAACTAAAATTTGGGGTGAAATTAGTCAACAAGTCCTATACATATATAATGCAATGACCCCAAATAAAACTATGTGTCTGCAAGTTGGCTGGCACAGTACTCAAAATTGATTTTTTATTTTATATATTTCTTTATTGGAGACCGTGCCGCTCCAGCTGGTTTGGAACTTGCCATGTAGAAAAGGCTGGCTTAGAACTCAGAGATCTACCTGCCTCTGCTTCAGAGTGCTGGGACTGAAGGCATGTGTGACCACACCCAGTTCAACATTGGTATGATAAACACTACTAAGATGTTTACATAGAAGTGATGGAAGATTTCTATAGCTTACCTGCCACAGGAGGAACAGCACCACAAAAGCGCACTGTTGCATATTCTCCATTAACTTCAACTCTTCTACCAATGACATCTAATGGCAAAATGTCACTCATTATAAGATAGCAGGAATCCACAATAGGAGATCTAGGGAGGAGAAAAAGAAAAACCAATAAGAACTTAATTAGCAAAAATTGTAGTCTAGGCTGGCCTCAAGCTCTTAAACTACATATAGCAAATTCTTCCTTCTGCTCAAGTGCTGGAATAACAGATATTAACCACCACACCCAGCCAAAGTTTCGCATCCCATTTAGGGGCTGAATAAAATGGCTTACTATGTAAGGTGCCTGTTATACACAAATGAAAACCTGGGTTTAGATCCCCAGAAAAAGCTAAATGTGACAGACAGTATACACCTATAATTACAGAGTTGGGAAGAGGAAACAGGAGGATTCTTGCAGCTTATTGGCTAATCAGTTTTGCCAACAGGTGAGTTCCATGTTTAGTGATTATCCCTGTCTCAAAAAGCAAAACGGAGAGTGATAGAGTAAGACAGAGTAGACCTCTGGCCCCCATGTGGACACATGTGAATGCACGCACACCTGTATATGCATGCATGCATGCATGCGTGCATGCATACACACACACACACACACACACACACACACACACACACACACACACACACACACACACACACACACACGTGTACACACATACTAAAGAACAATGAACCTGGAGATCTAGCTGAGTTGGTCTGTGCTTGCCTAGCACCCACAAAGCAGAGAGGCTCATGCCTTTAATCCTAGCAGTCAGAAGCCAGCCTGAGATACCTGACCCTAGCTCAGGAAAAGAGTAACAAAAAATGAATAACTCAAAATTTGAGGTATGATGATATATTATGGTTAATATCTCTTTTTTTTTTTTTCTTTTTCTTTAAAACATGTAACCCAGCCCAGGCTAGCCTCAATCTCACTATGTAGTTAAGGGATGGGTATTAAAATCCACTTAAGTGCTAGGATTACAGACACCTGCCACTATGCCCAGCTTATTCTGGAGGCGAGATCTCTCATATAAGCAAACCTTGAATGCCTGATCCTCCTGTCCCAGCTTCCAAAGTGATGGCATTACAAACGTGCCACATGCTCAGCTTGGTTATGACTTCCTTCAAACTTTAGTCTTTTGGGAGTAAGCACTGAGATAGCTGGATTGCTAAATGCCTTGTTTTAGATATACCAGTAGCAGTGTAAGTAATCCATAGAATGAAAGAGGGGCAGAGACCAGAAGCAATGAGGAGTTTGTACCGGCTAGTTTTGTGTCAACTTGACACAGCTGGAGTTATCACCGAGAAAGGAGCTTCAGTTGAGGAAATGTCTCCATGAGATACAACTGTAAGGCATTTTCTCAATTAGTGATCAAAGGCCCCTTGTGGGTGGGACCATCTCTGGGCTGGTAGTCTTGGCTCTATAAGAGAGCAGGCTGAGCAAGCCAGTAACATCCCTCCATGGCCACTGCATCAGCTCCTGCTTTCTGACCTGCTTGAGTTCCAGTCCTGACTTCCTTGGTGATGCACAGCAACATGGAAGTGTAAGCTGAATAAACCCTTTCCTCCCCAACTTGCTTCTTGGTCATGATGTTTGTGCAGGAATAGAAACCCTGACTAAGACAGAGTTTATTAAGTTAAACACTAGAATCAACATTTGGGAGAATAATTAGATAAAAATGGTGAAGCAGAACGTAAGGATCCTTGTGTTTAGGGCCCAAAAATCCCAAACCACCCAAGCACTCACAAAAGTTCAGCAAAGCAAGCTCTTTAGTTGAAGTAGGCCCCAAGAACTGACTAGTCAGGGACAACAGCACAGACTCGGGAGCTGTCTGCATCCTTAAAATGTTCATCTTAGTAAGAATTTAAACAGAGGACAAAAACATATTGGTCTCAGGCTGCTATGATTGATCAGGATCACAGCTCCAGAGCTGAACTGTGACTCCAACCCAGAATGTCATGGAGTTTTTAAACCCAAAATCCACAAATATCTGTGCCAAGATTACAGTAACATGTCCTCATCAATCAGGATTTAGGAATACGGGATTTCCTTAGGAATATGTGTTTGGTTAGGTTATTCAACTGTGATGGGGCAACCTGCCTAGCATTAATGTCTCAACTTGCCAGCCAGGACATCAGTTACCCAAGTTTATGTCTCTTTCTGCCAAGCAGGGTATCAGTTACCCAGGGAGGTCTTGGGAACTTAAACTTTATTTGACCCTTATCCAAAATGGAAGTTTTATTCAACATGGCTTCAGTTTGGTTCCTTCTTCAACCTGATCAGTTCGCTGGGTTTTGCCTTAGGTAGATCAGTGGTACTCTAAAGTACTGCAACGTCGAAGATACGAAACCCTGTGCTACAATGGAATTTTCAGCAATAAAAAGCAAATGAAATCATCACAGAGCCCAACACACGGGGGAAGTAAAAGCAGCTTAGATAATTTGGGGAGACTGAACAGCTAGTAGGAACCAGCCTGGGCTACTTATGTGTTAGGAAACAGATATATACACTTGCCAAGGCAGTGTCCTGCTTGTAAGAAGATTGTGCTGTGAAGCAAAGTTCTAGTCCCTGAGTAAGACGCCAGTAGAACTCCATTCCTAGAATTCCACAAATGGGAGAGCAAGGAGTTATCTTGCCAGAAACTCACAGCTTCTTGTTATTAGTCTGGGATTGCTTACCAAAGAGAATATGCATTTAATTTTTTGATAGCTAATATCAAATACACTTTTATAATGGTTGTTCCAATGTACAGTCCTATCAGGAGAATATGGGATATGAACTCTTGTATCCTAACAACTTTGCCTACAAAGAACATCCACAAAGTTTTACCAGTGTATGCATTTTGTTTGTTTTGTTGTTTATGGTGGAGATCAAATCCAAGACCTGAGGCATCCTAGGCAAGTGCTCTAGTCCTGAGAGATCTGTAAACCGTGTATTTTATCCAGTGATAATGGAAGATGAGCATCTGCTCAGGTTCCCTTTCTCTGAACTACGCACTTACATATCTTGCTCACTTTTCCTTTTGTTTTAGCAGGCTTTGTTGTTGTTGTTGAGTGAGTGAGTATGTTTTGCATGTGTGTGCATATGCATTAAATACATATTCTATTATAAAGTATAAGTTGACTTCAGCAAATTTCAAAGAAAAACACCAGAAAATAGTTCTAACTAATAACTTTATTGTTAAGACAGTCACAACACTCTCTTCTCTCTCTCTTCTCTCTCTCTCTTTCTCTCTCTCTCTCTCTATATATATATATATTAAAAAAAAACTAAGTGCTGAGATGATCTAAGAAGCTTGCTGGAAATCAGCAACTTAAAGATTATAAGAAATATTGCTCACAGGATAAAAATTGTAAATAGATTTGAATAAAGAATATATAGTAAGTTATAAGTTAATCGTTATAAGAAAAATAAAATAATGTATCTTTTAAACAAGTGGCTGGAGAAAAGTGAAAAGAGAAAATTAATTAAAAAGAAAAAAATCCAACCCCTGCAAAGGGCAAGTACTAAATGCTTGGCTGAAGAGATGACTGAATAGACAAAGTACTTGCCATGCAAGCTTGTACACAAGATTTTGGATTCCCAGACCCCATCTAAGTGCTGGGTTTGTGTGGCAGCCACTCACAATCCCAGTATCTTGGGAAGCAGAGAATGGCTCCTTTTTAACAAGCCAGCTAGCTGTATTAACAGGAAGCTGTGAGCTCCAGGTTCTGCAAGAAATACTGTACTGCCTCAAAAAATAAAATAGAAGAGATCAAGGAACATACCCAACATCAACTTCATGCCTCCACATGCATACATGTGCACATGCATCTATCTGTGCCACAAATATGCCCTACCCTGTATGTACAAACATGCAAATAGTCACGCAAATAAAATACAACATATTAGACGTTGTAGGTCACTGGCAGACACTGTAAACATGTATATTATGGTAGAAAAACCTAAATACCTTCAATCCACAGTTACAACTTCCTACTGAAAGCCAGACACTTTTCTAGGTACTAAGGGCAGAGCAGGAAAATATCTGCCTTCTGGAAGCATCTATCCTTTTGGTGAGAAACACAATATACCAGATAACTGGGTACATCACATGATACAAAGAAAGGGATAAACAACAGGACAAGAAGAACAGTAGCTCTGTTAAAGATGGAAGATGGCCAAGAAAGATATTACTCCAAAACGCAGGGGAAGAGGTGAGACACTGAACTATGACCATACAGACCATTCAGGCAAAGAAACTGAAAATCTTATTATCTTAGAAGTTACAATGTGTTTGAGGGTAGATAATGGTGCAATTAAAAAGTCAGCAATCAGCCAAACAGTGGTGGAACACGCCTTTAAGCACTTGGGAGGCAGAGGCAGGTGGATTTCTGAGTTCGAGGCCAGCCTGGTGGTCTATAGAGTGAGTTCCAGGACAGTCAGGCCTACACAGAGAAACCCTGTCTCTAAAAAATAAATAAATAAATAAAATAAATATATATATACACACACACATATATATATATATTTATGTAGAGAGAGAGAGAGAGATCAGCAATTGGCAGATCAAGGATGATGCAGGGCCAGGTCAGTTAGGACTCTGCAGAGTAAAACCGCAAAGGAATGAGATTATCTTACTTTCTTAAAACGATTCCTGTAGATTCTGTGATGCTAACTGACAAGAAGAAACTGTGACTAGTAGTTAGGGACAGTAATCTTATGAGAGACACTGCTATTTTTTTTAAACAGGTGAGTGTTGTTGAGAAATGGCTTGATGATTTGGACATATTTTGACTGTCAGAGAATTAGCTGTTATGAATACACAAAAATGCTGAGTCATAATGACTCTGAAGGTTTGGGCTGAACAAGTGTCTCAGTAGACAACTGAGATAAATACAATAGGCCAGTAAGTCACATGGCAAAGTCCTGCCAGACCCACAGGCTTATAATTGCAACTACTCTGGGGCTGAGGTAGGAAAATCAAATATTAAAGATCAGCACAGACAAGACCCTACCATGGCTGGGGGTAGAGTTTAGTGGTAGAGCAGTAACCTAGTATAAGGGAGGCCCCAGGACAAGAAAAGGAAAGGAAAGGAAAGGAAAGGAAAGGAAAGGAAAGGAAAGGAAAGGAAAGGAAAGGAAAGGAAAGGGAAAAAGAAAAAGAAGAGGAGGAAGAAAGGAGAAAACGACTAATTCTCTTTAGGGGAGTAATAGGAAGTGTACTAGTTTCGCATCAATTTGCTTTCTGTGGTCTCCTTTAACAAAAGCAAGTCAAAAGCCATTCTGGGGAGACTGATGACACTGGTAACCAAAGGTGGAGTAGGTATTGCCTTCAATATTAAAAGAAGCCAACTTCTAGCGAATCTGATTCTTTTACACTGTGACCCAATTATGAACAAAGAAAAAGTCCCCTTCATGGAACAACACAGAACACCACACTCCTCCTCAATGATGCACTGAAAATGAATCTGATTACAAATGAGGTGGATGAGGTAGGGGTAGCAATTCAGAAACCCTGCAGCAGGAAATAAACAAGGAGGAAATGGTCTGGCATGACGGACTCCAGTGGTCTCAAGGCCACTGTGGAAGAACTTTCTCTAAATCAGGGCAGATCTGGATCAGTACCTTAAACCTCTGAATATTTTTATAGACCCTAATAAAAACTATGATTTATAAAATTGTCTGCATTGGGCTGTGGTGGCCCACATCTTTAAGCCCAGAACTCTAGAGGCAGAGAGGGGAAGTTCCAAACCAACTTGGTCTACACACTAAGCTTCCAAACAGCCAGGACTATATAAAGATACCTCTAAAACCAAACCAAAACAAACAAAAGTTCCAGGTAGTGTTTACAACATCACCCGTAACATGAGTACATAGAAAAATTAAAACTAGGGCTGGAGAGATGGCTCAGTGGTTAAGACAACTAGCTACTCCTCCAGTGAACCCAGGTTCAAAACCCTGCATTCACATGGCAGCCCAAGACTATTTGTAACTCCAGTCTCAGGAGATCCAATGCCCTGTTCTGGCCTCCTGGTGCACTGCATACATGTGGTGCACATACATACCTTATATATAAAATACCCATACAGATAAAATAAAAATTAATCTTAAAAAAGAAAATTTAAAAGTAATGACATATGGGGCTGGAGAGATGGCTCAGCGGTTAAGAGCACTGACTGCTCTTCCAGAGATCCTGAGTTCAAATCCCAGCAACCACATGGTGGCTCACAACCATCCGTAACAATATCTGGCGCCCTCTTCTGGAGTGTCTGAAGACAGCTACAGTGTACTTACATATAATAAATAAATTTAAAAAGTAATGACATAAAAAGATAGTAGAAAACCTCAATGGATAGTGGACCTGGCTAACTTTCACACCAGACAAGAGAGCAGTCTTCTTATTAGCATTTATAGACCCTGTTGTCTCAACAAGCCTGTTTCTTTGGGGATGACTAAATCACACCCTAATCTTGGATTCAACTACAGCTCACAGACCAATCCCCAAATGGTAGTAAACTCTGTAAAAAATGTTATTCTGGGTCGGGCGGTGGTGGCGCACGCCTTTAATCCCAGCACTCGGGAGGCAGAGGCAGGCGGATTTCTGAGTTCAAGGCCAGCCTGGTCTACAGAGTGATTTCCAGGACAGGCAGGGATACACAGAGAAACCCTGTCTGGAAAAAAACCAAAAACCAAAAACCAAAAAAAAAAAAAACAAAAAACCTGTTATTCTGAAGGCGTGGTGAATCACAAATGTAGTCTCAGCACTCTGAGGCTGGAGGATTGCCACGGGTTCAAGGTCATCCTGCTCTAAATGTGAGTTCTGCTTCTAACAGTGAATCCTTGTTTTAAAAATTCGTAAATTTATTGATTGCCAGACTTGCTGGCTAGTACACTGAGAGGCTAAAGCAAAGCAAAAGTGTTGATGATAGTTTGAGGCCAGCCTCAGATTATTTCCCAAACCGCCTTGGATTACAGAATGAGACCCTCTCTCAAAAAGAAAAAAGAATTCTGAAATCCTGCCCGGAGAGATCTGGTCTCCCAGGAGAGCTGTTACTCCTTAGTTCACAGACGAGGCGAACACTTTTGCTGCAATAACTGCCAAAGAGGGAACTGCCAGGAGATCCGAGAGCTCAGGAACCACAAAACAAGATCCTTCTGGTCTCCATCTGCACCGGGAAGTTAGCCCTGTGGCACAGCTCTCCAGGACCAAATACCTAAACATAGTAACAGCAATCTACAGCAAACCAGTAGCCAGCATCAAACTAAATGGAGAGAAACTTGAAGCAATCCCACTAAAACCAGGGACGAGACAAGGCTGCCCACTCTCTCCCTACCTACTCAATATAGTATTCAAAGTCCTAGCCAGAGCAATTAATCCACAAAAGGAGGTCAAAGGGACACAATTTGGAAATGAAGAAGTCAAAATATCACTACTTGCAGATGATATGAGACTATATATAAGTGACCCCCAAAATTCCACCAGAGAACTCCTAAACTTCCTCTACTCGAAGGATAAACAGGATGAGGAAAAAAAAATAGGGAAACAACACCCTTCACAATAGTCACAAATAATATAGAATACCTTGGTGTGACGCTAAACAAACAAGTGAAAGGTCTGTATAACTGAAGATCTCAGAAGATGGAAAGATCTCCTATGTGCGTGGATTGGCAGGATTGATATAGTAAAAATGGCTATCTTGCAGAAAGCAATCTATAGATTCAATGCAATCCCCATCGAAATTCCAAATCAATTCTTTATAGAGTTAGAAAGAACAATTTGCAAATTCATTTGGAATAACCAAAAATCCAGGATATTGAAATAACAATAAAAGAACTTCTGGGGGAATCACCATCCATGGCCTCACGCTGTACTACAGAGCAATAGTGGTAAAAAGTGCATAGTATTAGTACTGAGACAGGCAGGAAGAGCAAAGGAATAGAATTGAAGACCTGTGGGAAGCCACATGTGCCGTTGCTGAGTGGCACTGACTACTGCTGGCCACCACGCATAAGATTGGACAAACAACCAACGTGTACATATGCAGTAAAGTTTTTTGCAAAGACACTGCCTGGCCCGGGCATGATAATGAGGTTCTGTAAGGTACTGAGAGTATAACCAATTAGATGTGAGACATGCAAATGAGGTATGATAATGAGGTTCTGTAAGGTACTGAGAGAGAGGAGCCAATCAGATGAGGAACATGCAAATGAGGCTTAGTGCATAACCAATCCGGGTGTGAGACACGCCTCTCCTAGGCCTATAAAAGCAGCACCAGTTCTGGGCTCGGGGTCTTTTCGCCTCTACAATCAATCTCTCCCAATAAACGTGTGCAGAAGGATCCTGTTGTAACATCATTCTTCCTGGCCAGTCGAGCACGCGCAAGAAAGACCCAGAAATGAACCCACACACCTATGGTCACTTGATCTTTGACAAAGGAGCTAAAACCATTCAGTGGGAAAAAGACAGCATTTTCAACAAATGCTGCTGGTTCAATTAGTGGTTGACATGTAGAAGAATGCAAATTGATCTATTCTTACCTCCCTGTACAAAGCTCAAGTCCAAGTGGATCAAGGACCTTCATATAAAACCAGATAAACTTAATCTAGTAGAAGAGAAAGTGGGAAAGAGCCTCGAACACATGGGCACAGGGGAAATTTTCCTGAACAGAACACCAATGACTCAAGCTCTAAGATCAACAATTAACAAAAGTGACCTCATAAAACCGAAAAGCTTCTGAAGGCAAAGGACACTGCCATCAGGACACAACGGCAACCTACATATCAGGAAAAGATCTTTATCAATCCTATATCTGATAGAAGGCTAATATCTAATATATACAAGGAACTCAAGAAGTTAGACTCCAGAGAACCAAATAACCCTATTAGAAATGGGGTACAGAGCTAAAGAAAGAATTCTCAATTGAGGAATCCTGAATGCCCAGGAAGCGCCTAAAGAAATGTTCAACATCCTTAGTCATAGGGAAATCAAATCAAAATGACCCTGAGATTCCACCTCACACCAGTCAGAATGGCTAAGATCAAAAACTCAGGTGACAGCAGATGTGGAGAAAGAGGAACACACATTTTCATTGTTTGTGAGACTGCAAGTTGGTACAACCACTCTGGAAATCAGTCTAGAGGTTTGTAAGAAAATTGGACATAGTACTATTTGAGGACCCAGTTATACTACTCCTGGGCATATACACAAAAGATGCTCCAACATATAACAAGGACACATGCTCCACTCTGTTCATTGCAGCCTTATTTATAATAGCCAGAAGCTGGAAAGAACTCAGATGTCCTTCAACAGAGAAACTGATACAGAAAATGAGGTACATTTACACAATGGGGTACTACTCAGCTATTAAAACAATGACTTCATGAAATTCTTAGGCAAGTGAATGAACTAGAAAATATCCTGAGTGAGATAAGTCAGTCACTAAGGTGGATGGCAAGAAGTGTGCAGACTGTAGCCTGATATAGCTGTTTCTAGAGAGGCGCTTCCAGAGCCTAACAAATACAGAGGCAGCTGCTAGCAGCCAACCATTGAACTGAGCACAAGATCCCTAACGGAGGAGTTAGAGAAAAAAAGACTGATGGAGCTGAAGGGGTTTGCAACGCACAGGAAGAACAATATCAACCAACCAGACCCTGCAGAGCTCCCAGGAACTAAACCATCAACCAAAGAGTACACATGAAGGGACTCATGGTTCCAGCCCCATATGTAGCAAAGGATGGCCTTGTTGAACATCAATGGGAGGTGAGGTCCTTGGCCCTGTGAAGGCTCGATGCCCCAGTGTAGGCGACTGCCAGGGCGGCGAGGTGGGAGTGGACGGGTGGGTGGGGAGCACCCTCAAAGAAGCAGGGGAAGGAAGGATGAAATAGAGGGATTCCGGAGGGGAAACCGGGAAAGGGGATAACATTTTAAATGTAAATAAAATATCCCCCTCAAAAAAAGGGAAAAAAATCTGAATACTCCTCTCTGCCCTCCCACCACCCTCCACCGCTGTCCACCAGAAACGTCAAAAGGAAGAGATGGCAGCATCACTTGAGACCCACGCCCAGATGTTAACGGGGGAGGGGTGGGGAGGATCCAGAAGGCGCTTGGCGCAGGCGCACTAGCCTTCCGCTGGGTCAGCCCACAATGGGGCCCAGCCGACCGGAGAAGTCTCGGAGCAGAAAGCACACACTCAGGCAACCCAGCCCCATTGGGCAGCTCGCCACCTCAGCTCCACGACCTTACGAAGCTCACCTTCCCTCTGCCGGTCTGTCAGCACCCAGAGACCCTCACGCAATCAGCGACGAAGCTTTCGGCTCTAGGCGGAAGTATCTGGAGACCGGAAGTCCCACCTCCGCAGAGGAAGTGATGAAAACCACTTTAGCCCTTCCAAACGCGAACCCTATTGTCGCGAAGTGCTGGTAAGGTAGACACCGGAACTGCAACCCCGAAGGACTGTGGGACCAGTCGATTTTGCGTACTGTAGTTGATTCAAGACGCGAACTAAAAGTTCATAGCTGGGCGTGATGGCTCATGGCAATTACAATCAGCACTGGGAAGGTCGAGGCAAGAGAGATGGGAGGAGCGGAGGGGGGTTCATATCTAAAAAACAAAAATGTTTCATGCTTATGGGCACTAAATCACCGTAGGGAGTTCATAGTTACATAGAAAGGTGTAGTGTTGATCCCTCCAGAACTGGAAAGAAAAAGTTAACCAGCTAAGGCATGAGGGAGAACAAGAGTAAACGCAATGTTTTAAGTAAGTCACCACTTTAAACAAGACGTTCCTATGAATCGAGTGTTTTGGTTTATTTTTAGATGTTAAAAAGCCAGTAACTATTTCATTGAAAACAAATTTAAGATGCTATGTATATAAGCATATCGCAATGTGACCCCTCATATTGCTATACCTGAAGCTGGCAAAAACTTACTTGGAAGAGCTCCGGCTTTGCTGGATCCAAGTCAGTTTGACCAGACAGCACCACGAAAACAGTAATAAAAGAGTGCTGTAATTCAATCCAAGAGGAATTGCACAACTCTGCTGGGAGACATAATTAATTATAAATCTGTTTTATTGCACAGCAGTGAACGAGAACCCTGTAGTGAATCTGTTGTCAGTGGTTAATGAAAGATGAAATAAGCTGCCAGAACCTTTCCTGTTTGAAACCGTCTCAGTAGTCATAGAACATGACTCACTCTTGCCTGGAGGGGCTAAGCTACTATTGTCATTTGGCAAGTCTCCAATAGAAACACAGACCTTCAGATGGGAGCGTTTTTCAAGGACAACATTTCATGAAGGTGCTGCTGCTGATTGTTTTGAGACAAAGTCTCACGTATCCTAGGCTGGCCTCAAAACTTGCCAAAGTCAAGCTGGGCGTGGTGACGCCCACCTTTAATCCCAGCACTCGGGAGGGAGAGGCAGGCGGATTTCTGTCACCTAACTACCAAAGTCAAGATTGGTCTTAATTCCTTAATATCCTGCCTCCATCTACCAAGTGCTAAAATCACAGGCTTGGCCCACCATGCCAATATCTCCACATTTATTGTAACTTCATGCTTTTCAAGGAAGTGTTGATACAAAACACATGCTAGAAAAGAGATAGGCTATTCTGAACCAAATTTAAGTGATCTTGGCCCAGAAACGTTTACTGAGTTTACCCTGAATGACTTACTGTAGAAGAGATCATTTGAATTTTTATACTTTTACACAAGAACACATTCCTCTATATCTCCCAAGTTCTCCCTACCTTCTACTTCCCGTGATTATTTTGTTCCCCCTTCTAAGTTGGACTGAAGCATCCTTACTTTGGCTGGCCTTCTTCTCGAGCTTCATATAGTCTGTGAGGAGGAATATTGCTAGCTTTGCATGTGTGAGTCTTTAGGTTTTATCCTTAGAACTGTCAAGAATGATGATGGTGGTGATGAAGAGGAGGAGGAAGAGGAAAGATACCTACTATTGACCCTTGGCATGACAGGCACATACATGCATACTCACATACAGAGGTACCCATACAAATAAGTACACAGAAGAACATTCTAGTAGCTTGAGGTATGGGCAGGTGCAAGGGGCTATTGCCAGAGCCAGAGCTGCTGGTTAAGCCTGATCAAGATGACAACCTCCCAAAAGCACCGAGACTTCGTGGCAGAGTCCATGGGGGAAAAGCCAGTGGGGAGCCTGGCTGGTATTGGTGAACTCCTGGGCAGGAAGCAGGAGGAAAGGGGCTTTAACAAGGCTTATAAAGAATGATGAAGACCTCTTTAGAGAATGGCTGAAAGACACACGTGGTGCCAGTGCCAAGCAGTCCTGGGACTTTTTTTTTTTTTTTTTTTTTTTTTTTTTGGTTTTTCAAGTCAGGGTTTCTCTCTGTGTAGCCCTGGCTGTCTTGGAACTCACTTTGTAGACCAGGCTGGCCTCGAACTCAGAAATCGCCTGCCTCTGCCTCCCAAGTGCTGGGATTAAAGGCATGCGCCACCACCGCCCGGCAGTGATGCCTTCTTATAATGTTCTCTGGGAACCCCTCAGCCCCCAGCCCCAGCATAGAGTCTCTAGAGTCTGCAGCAGGGCAGGGCTCCTCCCTGTCCTGCATGAAGAAAAAGATGGCTGTTGCCACCTTCACCTCCTATGTTCTCCAGGGTCTTTGGGGAGTTCTCTCCCCTCAGCATTTCCACCTTTCTGGAATCCTTGCCCTTGCATGCCTTTCCCTTCCACCTCTCCCTGCAGTTCTGTGGCAACAGTTACCAGCCTTCCTGAATGGATTCCTGACCCCCTTCTCCCTCATTATCTGTTGGATGCCCTTTGGTTCCTTTCCCTTTTTTTTTTTTTTTTTCTTTTTTGGCAAAAACAGTCACTGTCCTTATAAAATATTTTTAAATTAATAAAATCAGTGGCCTTCAAAAAAAAACAAACAAATAGGTACACACACACACACACACACACACACACACACACACACAAATAAATAGGGCTGGGTATGCAATTGACAGAATGCTTAGCACACACAAAATTGTGGATTAGATCCCCAGCACTATATAAAACAGGCGTGGTCCTGTACACCTGCAATCCTCTGACTCAGGAGCTAGAAGCAGGAACATCATTTCAAGGTCAAGGCATAAGCCCCTCAAGGCTGGAGCAGCCAGGGCATACCCTACAGAAAAAGAAAAGCCCAAGATCAGGCCATAAAATCCCACAAATTCCAGGCCACCCAGGAAAACACTATCACCATCCCCCCAAATAAGACTATATATAAAACCTGCCTTCTGTTCAGTTCTTCACTTCTTCTCTCTTGAGCAGAGTCAGCCACCTTCTTGTGTTTTTCCCAATAAGTATCTTTGTGAGGTTTGTTGTGCATTGTGATTTTATGGTATTCCATGGTTCTTGACCGCCAGGATACCTTTCCTCTCAGAGCTGTACCAGCTGCCATATTCAGAAAGACTCCGCTTGTGCCTGTGTTCCTCTTTGGGGGGTCTAAGTTTCACTGGGATCTTGTTTTTTGTTTGTTTGTTTTTGTTTTTCGAGACAGGGTTTCTCTGTCTTGGAACTCACTTTGTAAACCATGCCTGCCTCTGCCTCCCAAGTGCTGGGATTAAAGGCGCGTGCTACCACACCTGGCCCATTTCACTGGGATCTTATCCCTCATCTCCAGTCACCTGTAACAAACTCACCTTCTAGTTCACTGATTGCTTGACACCCTACCCACCAGTGACAATTGGGTAAGTTCCCCCTTTGGTTAGTTTAAACACTTGCCTGAGCAAGAAGAACCAACTATTGGGTGTCTGGCAACCCTCTGGTACTCTTGGAGGCAGAGGTACCCTAGCCATGATCTTGAGGTCTGCAGCAGGCCCTCTTTACTTGACCCTGGCACTCCCCTACCCCCAATTGGAGCTGCAATCCTGCAGTTTACTTAGGCACAACCTGGCTATTGGGTTCCTTCCTGCCCTTTTCTCCTGCCTTCCCCTTGGTTCTGCCCATAACCCCATTAACCCCACAGTTCCTTTAGGCTCTTGTTGCTTTTGTGGCTCCATTCCTCAACCCCTCCCTGTGTAAGAGAACCCTCTCCAAGAGCTTGGTTTTTGTTCTTACCTTCTGGCCTCCACCAAACCCCTGTACCAGGTGCTAAGCAAAGCTAAGGTGCTGACTCTTGAGTGTGGTGACTACACACTGAACTGCTTGTCTTCCTCCAGTACTCTGAGTCCTGGGAACACAGGCAACTATAGGAAGCAGTGACATTTCCCCTTCCCCGCTCTCATCCATGGAAATGGTGTTTTCCAAAACCCCTTAGTCCCCTTTGGGATGCCTCATAGATAACCTTCAGCCTCTTCACCTGGCACCTGACCCGTAAGGCCCCAAATTTATTCACTTTTGCAATAAATTTTGGCCTCAATATTCTTTAGGCAACAGGAAAATTTTCATTAGGTAAATGATTGCCTAATGGTACACTAGATCCCAATAGTAGGTGGGACCTTTACAAATATTGCAAGCAATTGAGGGAAATGGAAAGAGACTCCCTATTCCCTACCTTCAAGCTTTCCCTTTTCTCTGTTTCAAGTTTTGTTTGTTTTTCCCACTCCCAGCTCCCCAATCCCCACACTATAAAAGTATCCTGTCTTTTAAGTTGCTGTTGATGGATCTGTAAGTTTGTTGCAAAATGCTAGCCTGGAGTCAAACCTAATAAGAAGAAAGTAAAAGGATAGGCCAAGGATAGGCCAGCTGCACACACACACACACACACACACACACACACACACACACACACACACACAAACATGATAGGCCAGCTGCAGCATGCACATTCCACAAACACACACCCCTGAACACTCCCTGTTGGATGGTGCAGCTCTTTCCTGCAGAGTCCTATGTCTAAAGCCACTGCTCACAAATTTCCTATTTCTAAACCATTTTTGCTTTCAGCTTCCTGGATTCAGATTTAGGTGTCTTAGGTATAAATGGCATAAGATTGCTGTTTTTTGCTGTTTCACTTCAGTTGAAAGCTGGCTCTGAAGTTGGGATGTGGCTTCCCTCCTCTAGACTCAAGCAAACTTGTTTACAGGTTTCCTCCAAAAATCTGTCCCATATCAGGGCACTTTGTAACATCCTTAGCTTTAGAGTTGGTCCTAAAAGTTGTTAGACCTGATTGTGTGACAGAGAAAGGAGAACAAAACAAAATAGACTATTTCCAACGGGGACTTTTGCTACTCACCTCATTAGCTTTTGATTTAACTCTAAAACGTTTGCTAAGGTTATCTTATCTCAAGATTAATAAGACTACTGTGTAAACTTTCTGCATTTTATGATTTATATGCATATTGAATATGATTACAAATCTGTAACAAAAACTAAAACTTGTAACACCAATGCTGATAGTTTAAAAATAAATCCACACTTAGGTAATCTTAAAGGAAACATGTAGCTTGCTGCCATCTTATCTCTTGTCCCCTTATGGTGATGGAGGCAGCCTTGTGGCTGACAGCTCTTCTTGCTAGGGTTGGAAAGAATGGATTTTGCCACGATTTCACTCCCATCTTTGATTAAAAGCAAGCACATGGCATAAGCCAACCAAAGAAACGACTCATCTCAGTTATGAAATCCAACCCAAATGGTGCCTCCACTATTTTCTTTTTCTTTCTTTCTTTTTTTTAAAAAATATATTGGAGGCCAACATTTTTAAAATAAAGATTTATTTATTATTTTTTTATATGAGTACACTGTCACTGTCTTCAGACGCACCAGAAGAGGGCATCAGATCCCATTAACAGATGGTTGTGAGCCACCATGTGGTTGCTGGGAATTGAACTCAGGACCTCTGGAAGAGCAGTCAGTGCTCTTAACCGCTGAGCCATCTCTCCAGCCCCCACAATTTTCTATCATGCTAACAAGTCTCCCCTTTATTGGCTTCACCCCACTCTCTTCATTCCTTCTCTCTCCAGCCTCCTCAGATGCCCTTTCTCCCTCCTCAGCAATAGGTGACACAAACCAACCATCTCAGGCTCCCACCTTCAGCCCATTGGTGGCCCTTAGTCTTCCAGCTACTAGTTCCCCTTTTCAATAAGTGAACTCTCAAATAGAAAAGAGACTGGAGTCCTATCCTGCTAATTCTTCCACCTTATTAAAGAATTCCAGTATATTATTCAATCTTATACACTTACCTTCCATGATGTTTATGAGATTCTCACTAACCATCTTCTCCTTGAGGAGCTCAGGTAAATCTAGGACCAGGCAGAGAACATGAAGACAGTCTTCATGTTCCTGGGATAACCTGACCACGTTTTGGGGAGAACTGTGGAAGGACTTTGGAACTTTGAGCTAGAAGAGCCATTGGGATGTTAAGAGTTCTGTGGGATGTTCTGTAGAGGCTTGGAAGATAATGTTGAGAACAGTACAGAAGATGGAGGCCTGGCTTGTGAAATTTCAGAGGGAAGATTAAAGACTATTAGGGCCTTTGCTGTTTTGATTGTGAAGGTTCTGTGGTTTTGGTGAGCTGGGGCTGAAGAATCAAATGTGATTAACAAGATACCAGAACTACTAAATGGAAAACTTTGCATTATCGGGACTATTGATGCTGGCTAGCTGGAGCTAAGAAATTAATGGTGATTAAGAAGAGACCAGCATCACTGAGGTGAAATGTTCTGGGAAGTGTTTTCTGAGAGCACAAAGAGGCTGTGTTCCAGAGATAGCCAAGGTTGTACCTCGTGCTGCAGTGGGACTTGGTTTAAGTTTAAGGGTCACCCAGGTAGTTCTGGTTTTGAAGGCATGAAAGTGTCATGAAGAGCAGCTGAGGCTTGGCACTGTGAGAGGCTATGGAAGGTCATTGGTGAAGGTGTGGCCACAGTTGCAATTGATGGCCCAGGACTGAAGGGGCCATGCAAAGGAGTTGAGGCTTGGCACCATGAAGAGAGCCTATGAGAGGCTGTTGGTGAAGCCTAGTTACCATGGAATCAACAGTGTTTTGGAGATCCAGTGCCATGTGATGACCATGAAGAACAGCAGCAGCAGTGCAGTACAGGCATTGGAGCCTATAAGACAAGTCGTGTGCTACAAAGGGCAGAGCTGGAGAAGTGACCCAAGCCATGGAGGAGCCCAGAAGATCGTGAGTTAGATCCCAGACATTGGACAGTTGGAGTTTAATTTTTGCTTTTGATTGTGAATGTGTCCTGATATTTTTCCCTCTTGAAGGAAGACAATATTTTAGTGGAGTCCACAGTTAAGAGACTTTGAGGGCTGGAGAGATGGCTCAGGAGTTAAGAGCACTGACTGCTCTTCCAGAGGTCCTGAGTTCAAATCCCAGCAATCACATGGTGGCTCACAACCATCTATAATGAGATCTGATGCCTTCTTCTGGTGTGTCTGAAGACAGCTACAGTGTACTTATCTAAAATAAATAAATCTTAAAAAAAAAGAGAGACTTTGAATTTTAAGACTTTGAATTTTAAGAGACATTGGATATTTTTAAGGGATTGAACTTTGAATATGTAAAGACTGGGACTTTAAAAGTTATTTACATCTTGGGATGAATAAGAATGTAAGGGTTGAGGTTTAATAGTAATGTGTTTGTGTGTCAAGTTGACACAGGGTCAATTGTACTGGCTGGTTTTGTGTGTCAACTTGACACAGGCTGGAATTATCACAGAGACAGGAGCTTCCATTGGGGAAATGCCTCCATGAGATCCAGCTGTGGGGCATTTTCTCAATTAGTGATCAAGTGGGGAGGGCCCATTGTGGGTGGTACCACCTTTGGGTGGTTCCATCTCTGGGTTGGTAGTCTTGGGGTCTATAAGAAAGCAAGCTGAGCAAGCTAGGGGATGCAAGCCAAGAAACATCCCTCCACGGCCTCTGCATCCTCTCCATGCCCTCCTGCTTCCTGACCTGTTTGAGTTCCAGTTCTGACTTCCTGTAGTGATGAACAGCAGTTTGGAGGTGTAAGCTGAATAAACCCTTTCCTCCCAGCTTGTTTTGTGGTTATGATGTTTGTGGAGGAATAGAAATCCTAAGACACTGGTGGACGAGCTAGAACTTTGGTGACTATAGAAAAGATTTGGTGACTATAGAAAAGATGACTGTAAGTCGGGGGTGGTGGCACATGCCTTTAATCCCAGCACTCGGGAGGCAGAGGCAGGCAGATTTCTGAGTTCGAGGCCAGCCTGGTCTACAAAGTGAGTTCTAGGACAGCCAGGGCTATACAGAGAAACCCTGTCTCAAAAAAAGAAAAAAAAAAAAAAAAAAAAAAAAAAAAAAAAAAAGGAGAAGATGACTGTAGCAGTTTGAGAGTCAAAAATATCCTGGGCTATCTTCAGATCTTTTAATAACCATCTACTCACAATCTCTGTATGTGCCCTAACATTTTGTGAATACCAGACAAAATCTGTGGAATCCATGTTTTTGTTTTGGTTGTTAGAGACAGGATTAGTCAGGGTCCAGACTGACCTTGAACTTGCTATATAGTACAAGCTAGCCTCAAATTCACAACTGTCTTGGTTTTGTCTTATATTGGGGCTATAGGTATGTGTTGAGCTTGCAGGGCAGTAACCTGGACCAACTCTAAAGCTAAGGATGTTACAAAGTAGCACGTGAAACCCGGGAGACCCTTCCTCCTGCTGCTGCTGTACCTTCCTGCTCTCTCTAACAGTGCATTTGGTAAATGACTGATTCATTACTTTTTGTTCTGTGACTATATAAGCTTATGACACTGAGCAGGTGAGCTGCCTCAGCAGGTAAAATTACTTGCCACCAGTCCTGAGTTCAAGTCCAAGAACCCATATGGGAGAGAGAACTGATTTCTACAGGTTGTCTAAGGTGTCCTCTGGCCTCCACATGCATGCCATAACACATAATAAATTTTTTTTTTAATTTATAAAACCTTGTTCATAGAAATGTGCCATTCAGGGTGACCTGATTTTGTGTAGCTGGGGTGTAGACACTCATATTTTGTTCAGAATTGGTTCTTCTATCCCCTTCAGATCAAGACTTTTGTTTTGTATCTGGACAGTGATAAATAAAAATTAGATGGTAGAGTGCTGGATCATGGTAAAGTCCCTGCCACAAATGCAGGAGGACTTGAATTCAGATCCCAGAACCCATGTGTCACTGAGTGTGACACAAATCAGTAACCACAGTCCAGGAGGTGGAAAAGGCATATCCCTAGAACTCACTGGCTGTGCAGGCTAGCTGAATTATTAAACTCCAGATTTAGTGAAAGACCCTGTATCCAAAAAATAAAGTTGGGGCTGACCAGATAGCTCAGAGTATCAAAGAATTGCTATGCACACCTGATGACTTAAGTTTGATTCCTGGAACCCATGGTGGAAGGAGAACTGACTTCCAAAAGTTGTCCTCTAACCTGCATATGTTTTGTTGCATGCACACACCAGCACCCTGCCACACTCTAATGACAAATAAAACAATTAAAAAAGAGAAAAAAGTGATCAAGGTGGAAGGAAGAGGCAGGAGGATCTCTGAGTTTGAGACCAGGATGGTGTATGCAGAGAATCCCAGGACAGCCAGGACAGTACAATGACCCTGTCTAAAAAATAGTGATCAAGTCAGTCACGTGGTATTCACCTCTGACCTTCCTATGTCCATATATACTTGTACATCCAGGTGCACACATTTGAGTGAACATGGAAACAAAATACTATATGGTGCTGGGAACTGAACTCAGGTCCTCGGCAAGAACACGTGTTTTTATCTGCCGAGCCACCTCTCTAGTCCCTACTAACCACCTACTAAATGCTGTAATTTTATTAATTGTTCACCTTCAATCTGCAGCTTTTAAAATCTTAACTGGTGAAGTTTCAGGCGCTGATAAATTAATAAAATTATCATACTTTTGTGTGTATACATGTTAACTGTATGCATATATGTATGAGCATGTGGATACCGGAAGTCAAGATCAGGTGTCTTCCTCAATAGGTTTTCACATTATTTTTCTAGATAGGGTCTCTCTCTGGCTTGGAACTTACAGATTCAGTTAGAATGAATGGCTTGCCAGAGCATCCAAGGCCTGCCTGTCTTCCCGCCTCAACACTGAGATTACAAGGTACACATTGTCACATTCGGATTTTATGTGGATGTTGGGGATCAAAACTCAGATCCTCATCTTTATGCAGCAAGTACGTGACAAACTAAGTCATCTTTTATCAAACCACAAGTCCGCTTTCACGAACTTTTTAGAAAATCTGAGTCTCTTTAAATTCCTAACTTGTGTTTCAAATGCATGTCTTTCTTCAATAATGCCCTGCTTCCTTAACTCAGTATTTTTGTGTCTTGAGACAAAGGTCTGAGTATGCACTCCAGCTGGGCTCCACCTTCCTATGGAGATCAGACTGCTTTTGGACTCATGTTCCTCTTGCCTCAGTCTCAGTGGTGGTGTTACAGCGTTGCCTAGTCTCTTAACTCCATTCTTTATGTCCAGTTCTTTATAGTAAACTGACTTAACCTGTGAGATTTAATAAACACACCATTACATTCTTAAAAGGCACTGGCATCTTTGTTAGAATATTCATTAAACCCAAGTCTCTTTAAAACACTGCTGAAATGTTTATTCCCAATTTACAATTTCTATTAAGCAACTGGCAAGTTTCAAAAAAATTTCCACACCATCTAACAGCTTACCATTAGTACTGAACTACCTCACTGTGGTGGTTTAAATAAGAATGACCCTCTAGGCTCATATATCTGAATCCTTAGTCACCAGGGAGTGCAATTCTTTGACAAAATTAGAATTTGGAGGTGTGGCCTTGTTGGAGGAAGTGTGTCACTGGAGTGGACTTTGAGGTTTTAGAACCTCATGCCAGACCGAATCTGCTGCCTACAGATCAGGACACAGTTCTAAGCCACTACTCCAGGGCCATGAGTGACACTATGTTCCTACTAGCTGATAACAGACTGACTGAAACTGTAAGCAGATCCCCAAATTAAATGCTTTCATTTATAAGAATTGCTTTGGCCATGGTATCTCTTCACAACAATAGAACAGTGACTAAGACCTTCACCCAAAAGAGGTTCAACGACCTTGTTTCATAGATTATTTCTTCAAACACAGCCTTCTTTTTAAGTACAGTGATAAACAATACAAAGTTGGTGATTCTTCTAAAGTAGTGTTGCATAGAATAGCCTTTGCTGGGAGTGATGGCACATGTGTTTAATCCCTGCACTCTGACAAAGATCTCTGAGTTGAGCTCAGATCTACAAATCAGGTTCTAGCCCAACAAGGGCTACATTAAACAAACAAACAACATACATACATACATACATACATACATACATACATACATACATACATAAAAAAAAAAGAATGACAAACAACTAGCCACTTCTGTGTCAGTGCCAATTAAGTGTTAGGAAATACTGTACGGAGCGGAGTTGAGCAAATTAACATTGAAATTTATATCAGTGATTTTATTTTATTTTTGTATTTTTTTTTAACCAAGTAGTACATGGTCAAACAATGCCTTCACATTATAGCTCATTCTCAACATATTGAATGTAAATATAAAAAGATGAATTAAGATAAGCAGAGTGATTGTGTTTAGCCAAGTGGGGTGTTAGGGTTGAGGAAGCAAAATGCTAACTCTATTATACATGAACTCATACTACTGTAGGGTTCATTATTTTGAGCCCTTTTTTTTTTGTATTTGAAGCTTTTTTTTTGAGAGAGAGAGACACACACACACAGACAGTCAGTCCACTATGCTGCTCTGTCTGGAACTTTCTCTGTATACCAGATGATAAGAGATCTGCCGGCTTCTGCCACTTGAGTGCTGGGATTAAAGTTGTATAAATATACGTGTCTTTCCCCTGTTTCTTATCACATAGCTTAAAATGAGCTTTAGGATGCCTGAGAATTACAGCCTGGGATGTTACAAGGCCTCTAGAGCTCAAGAGCTCCTTTCGCCTAAGGCTGCAGGGCAAATTCTAACAAAATCCAGGCTAGTTCTAGCCCACTATGTAGCCAATCAGGACCCTCAACTTTTAATCTCTATTTCCCCTAAGAACTAATACTACAGGCATGTGCCATCTCATCTGGTTTACATTTTTGGAAATAAAAGGCTGACTACTTAAAGGCAGATTTGAAGTAAAAAATTTGAAGAAAGAAAGGTAGGAGATTCCACATTTGATAGGTGGAGAACAGAAAAAGATAATAAGGGACATTCCATTGCTAGTTGAGGAATCTCCTTTTCTGCTAGGAAAGGAAGAAGAGCCAATGATACAGGCTACCCAGGACAGGAGTTGCTCAACAAGGCAGCAGTGGCTACAAGAGCAGACAGGAATCCATTCCCTAGCAGCACTGGCTGGCCCAGGAAGGAAAAGGCTGAAGGAAAATAGTGAGGTCAACAATAGTTTAGACATCAAAGGAAAGAAAAAAACATTATGGCAATACAACTGACCTTTATTCTTGCAGATTTGATATAAAAACTTAATGTTTTTCTGAAGCTGCATAAATTAGAAAATTTATATTGTTTAAAAAGTATGTCTCTGTCTCAAAAAACAAAACAAAACAAACAAACAAAAAGTATGTCTTTGACACAGCAAAATCCAACATTTCTCGAAGAGGATATCTCAAGACTTTCTTAGGCAGGAAAAGCATTATTGTAGCACAAATCTAAGCAAATAAAGTCATTTTATTAAATGAACTCAGCTACTCATGTTCTGGGTCTCTTCAGATAATTTTTTTTTAATGTGTATTTGTATTTTGCTTACATGTATGTCTGTGAGATGGTATTAGATCTTCTGGAACTGAAGTTACAGACAGTTGTGAACTGCCATGTGGGTGCTGGGAACTGAACCAGGGTCCTCTGGAAGAGCAGCCAGTGTTCTTAACCTCTGAGCCATCTCTCCAGCTTCCTGGGTCTCTTCTGAATTAACATTTGGGAACCATAGACCAAATAAAGAACGAGATTTTGATTATTGGATAGACAAAATGACTCTAAAAAGGTCCTTAATTCACTATTAAGTACCAGGCCAAAATTAATTTAATTAGGCAAGGAAATAAATTGACTTACAGAGTCTTTGCCAGGCATGGTAGGACACACATTTGATCCTAGCTCTCAAAGAGGCAGAAGCCAAGCTGATGGACCCTTGAGTTCTAGGCCAGCTAGAACTGCATAGTGAGTGAAACCTGTCTCAAGAAATTAAAAAAAATATATATCAGTTTTTTCTTTTTCTTTTCTTTTGATGCAATGTCCCCTGTAGTTCAGACTGGTCACAAACTTATATATAGCTGAGTATAACCTTGAGCTTCTGATCTTCCTGACTCTACCAATGGAATGCTGGCATTACTCATGTACTCCACAAACACCTTTTCTATTATTTTCTTCCTTCAAAGAAACATTAATCACAGATACTAATCAGTTTGGGGTAGAAAAATGTTACAAGAAAAAACACAAACAAACCAGAAAAAAACAATGGAACCAGGTTGTGAATTGAACTTCACTAAGTGGAGCCTCTTTTGTTAAAAAGGACAATTTGTGGGGTGTCAAGCATTGAAACAAACAAGTTGGGTGGAAGAGTGCCTGTGCATTCTTTCTGTCTTTTCAGACTTTGACACAGGTCTTCAGAGACAAAACTGAGGTACTCTTGGCATTATCATTTAGGGAAAAACAGCAGTTCTTTGGTCTTTTTAGTCAGTTAGCTAAAGAGACTTGTTTTGAATTGTCATCTATGGACTGAGAACCCTCCATGTCATATAGTTAGAAAGCAGATAGTTTCTTGGAAGATCAGTCTTTTTTATTGACAAGCCCAGAGCACGTGGGGTCGTAGGAAGAGCTGTCACACTTAGTGTCTGACATTTATGACCTACGTTATGTGATTCCTGATAGTTTCAACTTTGTTTTTAAAAAAATAAAAATTAAATATCTTATGTGTCTGAATATTGTGCATGTTTGTATACCTATGTGTGTGCCTGGTGCCTGAAAAGTCCAGAAGATGATCTGGAAATGGAGTTACAGGTGTTGGTGAACTTCACTGTGGGCCCTGGAAATTGAACCGGGGTTCTCTGGAAAAGCAGCTTTTTAACTGCTAAGCCATCTCTCCAGCCCTCAATTTTGTATTTTTATGCAAAGGGATTTTGATAACATAACACTTTTACACACGTCACCCTCATTTACTCAATTATTGGAGTCTAGTACTTGAAAAGATAAATGGTGGGGCTGGTGAGATGGCTCAGTAGGTAAGAGCACCCAACTGCTCTTCTGATGGTGGCTTTCTGAAGGTCTGGAGTTCAAATCCCAGCAACCACATGGTGGCTCACAACCATCCGTAATGAGATCTGACTCCATCTTCTGGAGTGTCTGAAGACAG